>NC_046667.1:11250000-12500000 GCF_004382145.1 Drosophila mauritiana | reverse complement strand
GAATTTCTTTAATTGTCTGTGACAGAAAGTTGATGTGCAGATTAGTGCGCTGGCAAATACAGGACTTCAATTCAATTTACGGTGCAACAAATTCCTCTCTTCTTTGACGCTAACTCGATTATGGATATATGTAAAGGCTGAACTTTAAATCCGATTCGATTCGAATTATTTCACCGGACAGCTATCTAGTCATTCTAAGTGCTTTACTATGAAACTTTAAGAAGATTGACAATGAAAATCCATTTGCCAAAGTTCTCAATGCAAAAAATATAAATCCACTAAGGTAATTTATAGTTGCAAATGGTTTAAAACTATGCTTCAAACTAAGTTTAAGTTAAAGGTATTATCGCAAAAGTAGGCAGGAAATGGAGACCAAGTCTGAAAACAATTGAAATCGTGGAATAGCTCATCATATATCTAATTTGTCCCCAAGAAATACTTCCATTGTGGCTCCTTAAAATTTGCATATAAAAGGCTTTCATCGCAATATCAACGGCAGCCGATCACATTAAGGAGTGTGTAAAGGGCACGTAATTCGATCGAAGGAATAAAATCAAATACAATGAAGCGCAGTCAAACGCGATTTCCGTAGACGCTCCTTTTATTTGTACCTCAATCACAATACCCGTTTAGTTGTGCGTTGAGGCTTTTAAGTCCTAAGACCCAAAAGCGAAGCCTGTCAAGGTAAATGTCTCTTGTCAAGGGAAAGCAATGCAAAAGGTACGCCAAAGTTATGTGACTATAGCCACCCCTTTCTGTACCGCCCACCTGCCTCGAAATCCACCAGGCTCCACAGCAGCGTTCACTTGTCAGGCAGGTAGACCCTGCAAAAATGCAAATATTTGTAAAATATATGCGTGTAAAAATTGTTGTGCTCCATTATCCTTTTAACTGGATATGTATGGGACTGCACAAAAACACTTACACAAAGCTGGGCATTTCAAGACCACGATGTACCCTGTAGTCACTCATTCTGTATAAAAGTAAGAGAAAAGTGTGAAAGCTTATAAGTAACGTGCTTATTTTTATGACCTAATTATATAGGCTGTCTAATTTTTGTTATGTTTGCTTATCATTAAGAAATTTCAATACCCATTGAAATGTTTAATAAGAAGTTTTCAAAAATTAAATTAATATATTTTTTAAGTGCTTAAATTTTTGCAGTTCCCTCACAACCTTCACCGGTTGCACATGATAAAGCACCTCTTTTACCAAATACCTAGGGTATAAATATACACAAATGGCAGGCAAATACCAAGAGCCATATAGCAGCAATAGCTAAGCAAGCAGATAACAACTTGAAGGGGCTTCCCAACCCCCCACACCCCCAAGCCAACCCCCCATAAAACTCCCAACCCCTTTGCTTGTTTGGTTTTTTGTGTTGTCAATGCGTGTGCAATTTGCTTGTCGAAAGGGGAAAAGCTGGTTAGGGGGGGGTTGGATGTGGAGCACAGGTTTGTTGGCTCCATCTAGTTAAAGTGGCTTGTCAGAGCAAACATCACAACAACGAATAATAATAAAACGAAAACGGCAGCGAGGAGGAGGCAGTCAAATTATGGGCCAACCCTCCAATCCGTCGAAGATACTTTAAACCACCCACTTTGCTCTGATTTAAGTGGGTATTTTAATGCATTTCCTGACTATCCGATCGCCCGGCCAGTTGATTAATCCCGCACGCGTAATCAATTGAAGTTATTGCATAATTCCGCCATTGATGGAGTACGAAAGTCATTTCGACTTGATTCAATACACACCCACAAACGCACTGACAAATCGACGGATGGATGGAAAGACAGTTATACGCCTGGTCGCATAATGTGTCACATTTCATTTGTTACGCCTTGCCGACTGTGATCCCAAATACGACAATGCACCTTGCTTATAAGTGCTTGAAATTTGCACAGATTTAAACAATATAAATTTTTTATGAATTAATACAAATACATATAAAAAGAAGTATCTGAGACCCTTTGAAATTGATTGCTCTCAAAAGATAATTAGATACTAATATGCTTACAATTGCTTAATTTCATACCAAATCCACTTAGTTTGCCACACTGTTTTCATGCCACTGTGCATATGAATGGCGCAACATTTCCATCGAGCTTTCGACGTGAGGAATTTCAACCATACCAATCCGAACTCATCCTAGCCAGGCTAAAATCCCAACGATTGCAGCAGGGAGCTAGGATTCTCGCTTACAAGTGCAGGCGATACAAATACAGATATACACATGTATATATATATATATATATATATATATAAGTATAGACAGGCAGAGAAAGCCGAGCAGTACATCATCATCATATGGTGTATTGTATATTGTACGAATTACATGCAGCATCGCAACATCGAGACAAACACATGTAGAGACGTTTGTGTGGGCCAGGATATATTTTGCCCTATTGGAGGAGGAGCATCGGTGTAGGTTTTTCATATATTCGCCTGTTTGCGGGGGCTGCCCCAATGATGCCGTTCGCCCATCCGTTTGACAGTAGTCAATCAGATGCTCCGATTGCCAGTCGTCGTCATAGTCGACATCGATGTCGCGAATGATTTATGAGTCGCTTGCTCCGATCCAACTCGTACTCGTTTTTATACTCCCCGTTCCCATTGTTATTGATAAAATGGAACTGTCACACACTTGGCCCCATTGTCACGAAGCAATCCCAGTAATTTCTTTGACTGTCACGGCTTGAGATCAACGCTGAGATCAGCAATATACATTTCAGAGGTGTTCTGCTTCAGAGGAATTTGCAATGGGTTAAACGAAATTGGTAGAATTAGTTTTGTTATAGAAAAGGTATTGACCCCTATGCTGATTAGGTCTTCTCTATAACTTCTACTTCCCATCACTTATTCAATTCATATATAGGCTTGAAAAGCTGTTGATTAACTTATCAGAAGCTCCAATCTCCGATGCTATAATTTTTAAATCTAATTCAAATATTTTAAACAAATAATTGAAACCGCAAGTTTTTTGATTTAGTTGCATGTGCTTCAATGGAATCTCTAGTCACACTTTCAATTTCCGCGATTGCATGTTCACTTAAACATACACCACACCAATTTTTTGGTAACTTCTGGTGACCTTTTCCACTCGTATAGGTAAATGGCAACTCATTCCGGACGGAGGAAGCGCGTGCAGTCGTCATATTAGCCATTCATTGAGTGCGTTTATAGGGGGCTTTTGTGCGTTTCCTCCACGCACACACAAACACACACCAACACACCCACGCACAAGCACAAAGGACACTCACATGGGGAAGGGGAAAAAGAACTTTTGCATTCAATGGAAAAGGTCCTTTGGCAGATTTACTGATTGATAGCTATTAATTTATTTGTCGAGTTGCGTTGCCCAATGAAAGCCAGAAAAATTGTGGTATCGCTGTTTTTGGGGCAGGAACTTGCCACAAAATAGTCGAATTAATAAAGATTTAGATATTGTGAGCCTGAATTCATTGTTGCCACACCCACAATCGCCGAGCCATGAAAACATTTCCATTGAATTCACTCACAATAGCCCGATGTGAAACAGCAGAGATCTGCTATGGCATATCATAAGGAATAAGCATAATTGATGTGGAGCATACTGTGCGGAAATATTTAATATTTCCTGTCCTTAGCTCTGTCCGATTGATTGCCTTATTACTAGAAGATGTACTTGAATTGATTTGCTACTGCGAAAAATATGAAGGCTGGGAAGTCAAAAGGGATATTTTATATTTATATATTCTTAAATATCTATCGTTATAAACCATAATTACTTATAATTTCTTGCTCTTTCTTTTGACATTTAAATAAATAAATTGGTTGTTTAAGTTACTCATACTTTAATTATATTAAAAGAAATAATTATATTAAACATACTATCATTTAGTTTGACCCTTTTCTAATCCCATTAAACACCTAAATTTTCAGCTACATTCTTAAGTAACTTTCAATGAAATGCTATTTAAGCATATATCAATTTTAGGCAAATAGTTGCTGGTAATTAATGAAAACCAAAGATCAACTAATCAAATTTACCACTTCAATCAGGCTCGCTCCGTTGATTTTCCATCAGAGTTTAAATATCGCTCGAATGGCTTAAAGCAACACCTTTAATGCCCCGCCAGGCCATCACCATGATGAGTTGGCTAATTACAGCTTGGCATGTGGCTTATGACATTAAAATCTATGGATACACGTCTCTTTGTGTGTGTGTGTGGTGGGTGTGGCCAGAGCGCCCACTCGCGCACAATCCTTTCGATGCTCCAAATGAAAAGATAAAATGAATTCGAGTGAAATTAAAAATCATGTCAAGCCTGCCGGGCGAATTTGAACTTTTCTACGTAATGAACCAGGAAAATTAAAGAAAATTCATAAATTTTCCAACTGATCGGGGAAATCAATTTAAGGTGGGCGTACATTTCCGCAAATGCCACAACCAGTATGATAAAGGAGCACCGAACCCAAAGTGACTTGCTGTGAGGCGTGTTTCCCACGCTATTTGGGTTAATCCCCTCGCAAGCCCCTCATCCACAAAAGTATATATGTACATATACTCGTACATAACTGGGTGGGTGTGGGCCAATATGTATGTGTGTGCAGTCATAGATAATCAAATTTGGCACTAATTCACAGCAGACACGCAAAGCATAAATAAACTTGCTATACTCTGTCTCCATCATCGCTTTTGTCGATTTTCATGTTAGTTTTTTAAGCTGTTTTTCAACCGCAAACCAACAACATTGGCACAAAAAATAGTTGCGACACTTTCCGACAACCTGACATCTGAATACTCTAGTTGAAAATTGCCTCAGGTATTTACATTGCTTCATGCTCATGGGTGAGCAAACAAATACAAATGATAAATCAGTATTTTATATTATCTAATTAAATAGCCTTAGGCTTTTATAAATGATGAATTGAGTTTAAGATATATTAAAGGCAATTACTTATCGTGGATTTAATGAATAAGTTAAAAAGTCACCAGCAAATATACACAGAATTAAAATTGCAACATGATGAAATAATAAGATTTTATACATTTATATTTTGTAAAAGCATAAAAAGGGCAGAATATATTTTTAGATGATTGAAAATATAAGCTACATATCCGTTCTGAGTATGTTATTTTTTAAAGCATGTTTGTAATGTTTAAAGTATTAAAGAAGTACGGTATGCCATTTACTTTCAGTCTTTTATTAGCTCATACTATTGTACCAAAATGAAGTCCTTAACATTACTTTAGCACTCCTTTCGTAAAAATAATATGTTCAGCTCCCCCCTACCCCGCTTTTCCGAATTTTCCCACCCGCATCAGAACAGACAGCTATGGCGAGCCACCTCTGTCAGTTTCCTCACTTCTGCCCAAAATTCAAATAAAGAAGTTGGGTCGCAAAAAAAAAAAAAAAAAAGGAAGAAAATGGTGAAAAACCCGACGACAGCCAACTTCAACGAACCAAGCCAAAACAAATTGAAAATGGGTGAACAAAGCCACGCAAATATGAGTACGAAGGGGGGCGAAATAAGAATTGGTGCCATGTCTATGGCTATGGCTCATTTAAAAGTGCATGCTAAAGTTGCCACAAGACCGGCAACGTGGCGTATGAGTAACATACTCCAAATAGAGAACGGAAAACTGCAGAATTATGCGCAAAAGCCAAAAGCATAACAATAATTTGCTGACAGGGCAAAAAAGAACATAGCTGCATAGTGGTTATAGAGCTATATGCCAAACCAGCCACCCCCCTCCCATTTTTTTTTACCCCTCTTCTGGCCAGTCTGTCATTTTGGTTTATTGACTTTGGCGAATAGTTGTCGGCTCAGGTAATAACATCAATGCAGTTGCCATTTTTTTTAG
This sequence comes from Drosophila mauritiana, assembly GCF_004382145.1. Classification (NCBI taxonomy): domain Eukaryota; kingdom Metazoa; phylum Arthropoda; class Insecta; order Diptera; family Drosophilidae; genus Drosophila; species Drosophila mauritiana. The sequence goes on along the minus strand of NC_046667.1, from coordinate 12,494,152 downwards.
CCCCCACCCACTTAACTGTGGCCACCCTCTTCGGTGTTTCAACCGCAGAAATTTATAATCCTTTGGCAACTTTTTTTCTACGCTGCCCTGCTGTCGATGGGCATTGCATTTTATTAGCAACTATTACACGTCCCCAAAGGAAACCTTTGGGGTGAAAAAGCCAGCGACAGGCCACAGCGGACCACATAAAGCCAAGAATTATTATAATGTGATTATTATTATGATTATGCGATCGTTATCGTAAATAATTTTCAATGCTTCGCATGTGCTTCGACTACAACTTCCCGCCATCCTTCGCCATTTCCGCCTGCTTATGGAAATCCGCTTTGGCTTTTCGCTCCTTTTCCACGCTTTTCTTTCATTCATTCTTTGGGTTTCGAGGGGACCTCGTTTATGACAAAAACATGAAAATGTAACTATCGGCCAGCGAAATTATCACATACTAAGTCAGCTACTTAGAGCATTTTGCTCTATGCAGCAGTTCATAAAGCAAAATGCAAAGTGAACAAAAGGAAAGTCCTCATCATTTTAGCCACAACGCATAAGAAGTTCGGGAAAGGTATACGTATATAAAGATGATGGCCGGCAAAAAACAAAGTGTGCAAATGCAAATTAGATGAAAATGAGACGAAGAAATGCGGTTGAATAGCACGAGTAATATAAAGTTTCGAGCTTGGAATTGAAACTGGAGATTTTCTACGAAAAACTTTATATATAATCATATTAAAAAGAAATGCAAATGAAGCCTCATTAATCATCAGTTAATCATCTATTAGTTGGGTAATACCATTGCACCATTGTTCTAAAAGTTATTATAATATACAGATTATAAATAATTAAATGTAATTTTTTATAAAAATATTGATTATTTTTTCTTTTTATAATTTGAAATTACAAATAGCTGCTAATAAAACTGCGCTTAACTTGATTTGCTCTAATTGCTTATGATTGATAAATTGGAATTTTTGTACAGGACGAGTTAAATTCCAAAATGACCAACAAAACAAATGTTATAATGATTTATCCGAATTTCGCCTCCAATTTGAACTGAGCGAGAATGATATTTTAGTTTTTGACCTAATTAGTGGGCGGCACTGACAAGTGAAATGAACTGCTAATTACGGCTAATAACCTAATAAGCGAGTTATCAGCCACTAGATTCATTACCGCTCGCATTTAGTTTTAGTTCACAGCTGCGGAAGTCATTATTCAAACTATTGCAAATCTATTAGCACCGTTGAATTAAACATCAAAATAAATGCAAATATTATTGAAGTGTGATATTTTGGGCAAAGTTTAAACAGGCAGTGGTCTCCAATTACTTAAAGTGGTTTGTTTTTTGTTTTATTTGCATTTACTCAACTTACCAACACTCTGCGTTATTAAATATCAATAAAAAGAAAATCTACTGTAGTGGAAGATTTAAACTAAGACTACTTAAACTATTTTAATTATTTCTCTGAACTACATTTCTATGATTTATAATAAAATCTCTGGCTGCTTACTTGGTGGCAATGTAAAGCGATTATTTCGCCTTAACTTCAAGTTACCCAGGAGCATGGCACACGTTTCAGCTTCACATGAGGCGTTATATTAGCCAAGACACATTCGAAGTGAAATAAGAGTAAATAGAGCAACTAAAGGGGCACCGGAATCGAGACTCAAAGGACCGAAGTAAGCAGACAGGACGAAGCAACGAGGCAGCATCAACTAATCGCCTAATGGTCACTTTGCAGATAATTACCAAGGCTTATAGTTGCTGTAGGATTAGGGGCGCGCTGGAATGGAGAATGCCGAATGGAGTCCGGCGAACCGGGGGATGAACACGATGCTGTCCTGGCAGGACAACTCAAAATGCGGACAGGACAACTGAAGTCGGTCAGTGGGCGGGGCAGTTGGTGGGCGGGATGAACAGCTCTTGGCATTCGCGAATGCAACAAGCAGCCCTTGGACACCAGCACACAACTCAAAGGGTCATAACCATGAATAGAAAAAATGGAGCAATACACTAAAAAACACGGACTTGTCTCCTTAAACACTACTACATTAAAAAAAGGAAAATAAGCATAAGAATTTACTTTTAGAAGGTTTATCTGGAATGATTATCCGCTTGCGTATAAACTATTCCAACATAATACATTTTCCAACCAATTTTTAAAGCATGCTTTTTCTTACCTACAAGGAAACTTGTACCTCATCTTAATAATCTCGTCGCACAGTTCACTTTTTTGCCCATGTGTACGGGAATTGCTTAAAGAAAATCAGAGAAAATGAGGAAGGCAAGGATCTGGACATAAAACCCAACCAGAAAGAATGTCCGAAATGAGTGTAAATGAGGATGAAGGAGCCCTCGAAGTGCGATGGAAGTGTTTAGGCCTGCTTCTCCCATTTCATTCCATTTCATAGAATTCCATTCACTCCCCCTTCGTTGTGAATCTGCCAATCTGTAGCGAACTAAACCCAATTAGGTCACATTAGGATTTGCGTGGTTTAATTAACTCAAATTGGTTGCACGGACTGCAAATACCCGGGACATAGTGCCTTATCTTCGCCTTTGACCAAATCCATTTCCACGGCGCAAAATGACTGCCGGGGGAAATCGGGTTATCTTACGGCGTCTTGGTTACAAATGGATATGTAATATTGGCCAAGTATGAGCCCTGTCGTGTGATCAAAGTCGGCTTAAATTCGGTGATTAACGAAATTATTTTTATAATTATATATTATTATATTCTATTCATCACTGAACAAACTATTATTTTGCCTTCAATCTTCTTTTTTAAACCTTAAAGTTGAATACAAGTATGCATTCAAATTGAACAATTTTATTTGCCTATAAAGCGTATAAAGAGTTACAACATTGTTCCACCATTGAAGGCCAATTTCTTTAACCTCTCCCTTTAAATTATATATGTTCCAGCCATCGACTTTCGTTTACCGCTTTGGCCTATAATAAAAGGAGTTCTGCACGTGGCCAAAAGTTGGGTAGAGGGTGATTGGGTGATTGGGTGGTGTTTGGTAGCAACGGCAACAAAGGAGCCACCGAAAAACTACTCGAGAAACAACTGGGCAAAGTGGACTTGAAAAAGTTCGAGCACTCGAGCGTCGTCAGCATGTGTAATAAAGGTTATTTATGTATATTTTATCGCCACCCCCGTTGCACCTGAACCCGCCAAGTAGCCAGCGAACAATCTTGCCACCCAGTAGCCATCACCCAACCCACGCACTCGAGAGCCTTGAGATTGGCCGGCCAACTTGTTCGAGTGGTTTTAGCCTAGGTCCAAGATTTATTTCGGCCATCCAGCTTAGCAATTAGACGAATGAAAAGTTGCTCATATAAATGCTAATTCCCCGGCAACACAAAGAGCAAAAAAAAGAAAAGGGAAAGGAGGCGAAAAAGCTCAGTCGAAATTGCAATATGGCAATTGCAGCTCATTACGCGAAAGGAGCGAAATAAATTAAAATTCAAAAGGTGACACGGCATTAAGCTCAAGGAGCCAAGCACCTTGTGCCAAAGTGTCGAAACGGAAGTAATAAGTGATAAAACGGAAACACAAAGACAAGGAGCAGGCACCGGATGCGCATGTAGTGCCAGAACTATTGCCAAAGCTAATCGCAAAAAGGGCAGGGAAAACTGGGTGGGCGTGCTGGGTGGCCATATAGAGATCCGGATGGAAAACTTTGGAGGACGAGTTGAAGAGGTGGCAAATTGACATGCAGCAATCGACCTTTATTAAAAAGTTTTTTTTTCGCCAACCGCCAAACGAAGCGGAGAAAAAAGAGCTAGTGGCCCCCAAGACGCAATATATATGGGAAAACTTCCACTCACTTTTGCCACACCCTCCGCCGGAAAATCCATCTGAGGGTGACCCTCGAGGCACCGCTGGCAAACCAATAGAAAAATGTTTGTTTGTGGCGGCAGCATCAGGAGCTGGAGCAGCAGTTGGTGATGTTGTCCTTCTCGCAAAAAACCGGGAAACCGGGAAGCCGGGATGCAGGGAGCCCGGGAAGCCGGAACCCCAAGCGATGACAAAAGCTTATTGACAGATTATTCAACTGTTGGCACATATTGCCGCCATAGTTTGGCACCATCGGGCACAACAACACGGCCAACAAATCAACCAGCGGCGTCCAACAAATCGGCAAGCGTTTCAAGCAAATAATTAAAAAAGTTGCCATTATTAAAACTGAGCCAGGGCATCGGGCAGCTTCAGGAAAAGTACAAAGTGGAAAAGCCAAGTGGCTATGGGATATGATTTGGCGAGTTAAAAATCTGTGTTTTCTAATAAGTATTAAAAAATTAAGAAGAAAGAAATTAGGAACTGAAAGAAATTTTGTATTAAAATATAATTTAAACCAAAAAATACTCTGGTTTTAAAGTATTTCCAAGTCGAATAGAAATTCTCAGAAAGCTAAGAATCTGAAAAGGAATTTATCTTGCTACTCCTGGTAGCGATTCGTTTTCTTGCTATAATCGGTCAAATTCATTGGTCTCAGTCATCAACTGTCTGTTGTTCAGCTGGCCCGAGGGGAAGTGTCTGCTTATTGAACCTTGTCTTAGCCAGAATTCGAGATACTAGTAGCAATCGTTAAGCCCACATTCCACATCCATTTCAACGAGGACACCCCACATACCACAAACACTCCAGGGCGTTGCATTCAACCTCTTTATTGCTTCGCAGAGCAAAAGTTTTTCTATAAAGCACAATATATATCTGTACACATGAGCAACTCATTTTTATATGAAATTTGCCCGTTGCTTGATATGATAGTCTTATCAAGAATACTCTAACGAACACAAACTGTTTATTGAAAAGTATTATTCTAATGGTGCAACAGTGCGTATGAGTTATATTAAGAAAATAACGAGTATATTACTTATTATGATTAATATAAAAATAAAACTATTAATTTTTAGTTACTTATATTAACAAAACAATTCAATTTCTTATATATCATATAATAAATAATTTCTAGAAATTATAAGTGTGTACCAACATCATTAAGTTTCAGTGGTCCCAAAAATTTCACCAATCGTTGTGGCATCTTATTTGTGTATGTCTGTGTGATATACCATTGTCGATTGTTTTGGCATATTGTGAGATATTGCGCGAGGCAACGTTGGTGCAGCTGCTGCCGGTGAGTGCTTCATCTTTCCGACCACTTGGCGTATACTTAATATGCAGCTGCAAGTGCAACTGCAACTCAAACACACACACACACACGCACACAATCAAAAGCACCCAGATACTCGAAGTGTAAGCTTACAGAAGGCTCCTTGCTTTTCCATTTCCACTCCCAACGGCCGCTTTGCAGTTGGGTTGGTTCATGAGCCAAATCTAATAAGCATTAGACAAGAGTAAATTTCCAGGTTTTTTCCTTTTATCTTAGGTTTTGCATTTCCATGGACCGCAAAAGCCCAAAGAGCAAATGCACAAAACCAAAAACCAATGGACGCCAGCAACAACATGGCAAAATACGAAGCGAAAACCCAAAATGAATGAACGAAATTCAAACAGTTTTCCGAGAGTTGCCAAAAACCGTTTTCTTCTGACCAGCATACACACTCACAAAAAAAATGAAGAAAATTGGTAAGAAGTGGCGGTGAGAAGTGAAGTGAGGAGAAGAGAGTGAAGCGAAACGAACCGAGTGAACCAGTGAAAAACAAATCAAGTTGAAGTTTTCTCATTTCCATAACTAATGCAAAAATCCAATTTCTTATGCAAACATAAAATTTTCCACTCGCAATGGGCTGGTCGAATGAGGGGCTTGGGGGGTTTTGGAGGGCCATGCATGCATACTATAAAATTCAGGTCAAGCAAACCATAAAATCATTCATCATTTTCGTGTAAGTGTTGGGCCACACGTACAAACAAAACTCACACTCGCACACACACACAATCAAGCTTAGAATCCTTGCCAGTCCTGTGTGTGGGTGGGGTTGCCTGTGGTGGCTTTAAAAAAAAACGGCCGACGTTCGCATTTGCACAATAAAAATCAAGAAGCGAGAATGCCCCCAAAAAGCCCTACCCACATGCTAGATACACAAATATAAAACAAAATAAAAATAATAATAACAATAATGAACGATCCCCGAGACTGTGCAAGCGAGACAGGTGACAAGGGGCCTAGATACGCTCACACACCAAAACATTTGAATACACTAAGCGAAAAATGAATATAATAATCGGATTAAATATGCCAAAACAAGACTTAATTTAATATTAAAATAATTTGACAAAACAGATTGGCATAATGGCATTTTTTAATCAATCTCTAATATTAAAATGGTATTAAAGTTTCTTTATTTCTAATATAAAAAATCAGTGTAATGACTTAAAAAGTTAAATAAGTTATGTAGTACATGGAATAGTTAAAATTCAATATTTTTTTCACGTGTAGAGCCTATGAGTCGAAGGGAGACAAGGGATAAGTGTCAAAAGAATTTGGCAATGCCTCTATGGTATGCCCATTTTTTATGCATCGTGAGTTGTTGTTCGTTTATATGTGTGTGTGTGTTTGTATTTGTTTTAATGGTAAATAGGGTACACCCCGGCCTTTAAATTTCTGCATCCCCTCCGTGTTTTTTGTTGTCTCTGCCTGCGTAGGCAATTTAAGCTTTGCTGACTCGACCGCCAAGAAAATGTTCTCATCTCTGTTCCTCTCGTTATATTTTTTATTTCCAAACCGAACCCACACATTTATTTCTTAGAATTTATTGTTGTCTACCTAAGAGCGCAGATAAAATAGAAGAGAGCAAAAAGAAGGGCATAATAAAAGTTCAATTTAAATTCGTTTGGATGTTTTTTTGCACATTTTTGCTATCTTAATTGCCGTCGATATTGCCCACAAATCAAATAAATTGTACTAGCACTGAGAAATCGTTTTCCTTGCAAGTAAATTGAAATGTCAATTTAAATAAATCTTTTCAAGGTCCCAACAGATAAGGTTTTTGCTTCTTGAGGCTTTAATTGCGATCTAAGTTTAGATTTCTGAAATTTTAACTTGATATTAATGTTTCTATTTTATGTATATTTCCATCATTTAGAAATGTAAAATTTCAAAATTGGAACGAAAATTTCCACCGAGCTGAAAAATTCCTGCCACTCACTTATCGATATCGAATTTTATACACATAGAAACAAAAAGCTCCAACTAATTACGAAATGAAAGACAAATAATTCGATCAATGGCTAAATTGCAGGCCAGCTACGAACTTGGCCCGAACCACCCACCCATACAACCAACCCAGTTGCCATGAACTCTTATTGGCTGCCAGCATAATTGTGTAACACAATGAACCAATTTGTGTTCCAGTTTTCTATATCTTTTTACACACACGACGGAAAGTTGATAACTTAATTTTTTAGCATCAACACTAGAGAAAGTTGACCGATGATGATGTGATGGATAATTTTATTTTTTTCCAACTCCATCTAGAGTATGTGGCCACCAATTTGGTCGATTGCACCACCCCCAACCACCCACCACCCCCCATTCAAAAGAAGGTCCCTGGCAAGTAATTTATTTTATTTGGGAATGGAGCTGCTGATGCCCATGCTAATCAAGGGCAAAAATGTCGTAGAATAATTTATTATAGTTTTGCTAACCGCTAACCACCGAACAAGACAACACACAACAATGTGCCCCAGTGCCACAAGGAACCGAAAATACACCACCCCATTGTGTGTGTGTGTGTGAGGGGGGAGGGTAAAAATTAATTGAATTTTTGTACCACAAATTCTTGAGCATTTTCTCTCGCCGGCATTTTCTGTTTAATTGCTGCCATCAGCGTGGCGGTTAAATTTTAGAACCAAGAGGGAGCCAAGGCCCTTTGTCGGTTATTGTCCCTGCAGCTCACTGGAGAGGCCCGTCCACCACGTTTCATATTTAAAACGCATTTCTGCTATCACTCCACCATCCGCCCGACCTTTTATCCTTATCATAGTTGTGGTTTCTGCTAAGAGGGGGTGGCTCCCTCCTTGGGGTGGTGGGGCGATTGGTGGAGCAGCAGCCTTGACTGTTCGCCTTGCGGTTAGTGCTGCTGGCAATCAAAGCAATTGCTTCTGCTTAGGCCCCTTTTTCTTTAATAAAATAATTGAATTGCGGCCATGTGGTAATATCTCCCCACTTCAAAGCCAATGAGCCAAATGCAATTAACCAACGGGATCGAATAGAATGAATCAACTGAGTTGCTTTAAACTCAATTTGTAAAGGAACTCGGGCAGCTGGTTCAAAGGCATGTTTATTCAATATTCATAACGGAAATGCGTAAGACATTCATGTTGTTCATTAGATTGTGAGCCACTCTCGAGGACAATACAATCTATCTGGCTATTTTTTATAGTTTAAACATACTCAATAATCATGTATGATTAGAAATGTAAATGGTCTAGAAATAATTGGACTAATAGCAGAACCGATTAAGGTGCAAACAATGTATTTATTCCTTTAACGTGATCAAGTATTCCTTAAGAAATCTCAACAGTCTTCGCATTAATCGCTCCCTTTGATGTTATTTCGCCAAAATGACTGCAATTACCCCAAACTCCATTGGCTGACTAACTACCAACGAACAAGGCAACAATTTTATGAGCTCCCTTTGAGCACTACAAATTGGTATAAGGAGTTTTACAGCGGCAGTATAAAAAAGGAAAAAATCCTACCAGGTCCTGGCTGCAACAAAGTGTTTGCTGTCGTCATAGTCGCTGATGCTCCACTTTACGCATATGCAAAATATTTAAGTGCAGCCGGCAAAGAGCAAAGCAAAGCCTCAAAACACACTCGGCAGGAAGCCAGCAGGCCCGCCCACAATTTCGCCCAACTGCCAGTGCCACACCCCCAACGTTTTCCACATTTTCCGGCCCACATCAAACCATCTGAGGCAGCCCCAATTGCAACCACGCACTCAAAAATGTTAACCGTCTTATTTTTGCCACGTTGGTGCTGGTGATGGCGACGTTTCCTTCCCAAAAACACCACGGCCTCCCAAAAACTCCCACCGCCTGCCCCCACACCGCCCTGCTCCTGCTGCACTGCGTCTGCAACACACATTTCTAGTGCTGCACAAACATTTGCACAGTGAAACGAAGCGATGATGAACGTGGCGAGGCTGTAGGTGTGGGTAGGAAAAGCGGCGCCTAAATGTATGCAGCATATAATTATTGATGGAGTGCGGGTGTTGGAGCAGGCCTGAAAATGATGAGTATACTTACAGACGATGGGGATTGCAGGATATACATACATACGTATGCATGTGTGGACTCCCTGCTAGTTAATGTTGTTAGCAGGTGCTCGAGACATTTGCATATGTTTGTGGTTCATTGCAAGTGCGAATCCATTAACATCAAGTGAAGCATTAGATGGAGTGCACTCAGAGAAAGGCGAGCTATCAAAGTTTGTGTTATATTCAAAGAAATCTTAAATTCTTATTTAAATATATGATTTTCTAACATCTAGACTAATAGTCCGAAAAATAATCAAAGAATGATTTATATATGGATTTATAAATTATATTGTCAACAAGTAATGGGGTAATATAATTTAATAAAAAACTAATATGACATTGATTTTCATATCATGTCCCTACCAATTTGCACAGTGTATAGAATTCTTTTGCTGATAGGAGAAATCATGGCAACGTTTTTGGGGGCGGACTAAGATGAAGAGCTTTTGAGTATGGGGAGGTATTCTTAAGTACCCCAATGCCTGGTTATAATTTTCTCATTAGTCAGCCTAAGAATTTCTATATACCACAAAGGCAATAAATCCAAGGAATCCCAAAAAAGCAGGAACGAAAAAATTCCAAAGAAATTCTACAGACAGCAGCGGAAATTGAGGGAGTGCACAAAAGGGAAAGGGAATGCGGAGCAGAAAGAAAAAAGTCAATATAAGGAAATTAATTTCCAAAGTCCAGACCGACTGGGGCAGTTGTCGGCAGAGGGGGGGGCGTATTCGGGGGAAGACAATCTTAAGGATTGGCGACCAACACATAAAATTCAATTAACCCGCAAATACACACGGAGAAAAAGGGGGGCAGGATGGTTGCGAGGCAGTGCAACCCCTAGCACTTGTCAGCTCACTTGAAGGAGTTACTTGGACTTGGACTGCACACACACACACACACACTCACACACTCAACACCCCAAACACCCTTAGTCACACACACATAAAACCAATTGAAAGAACATGCGAAAAACAATAAAAAGAAATTAAGGTAAAGTAGCAGGCAACGGAAGGATCAAGGGGGCGGGAAAAGAATCATTGAATCATTTAATTAGCGTTTAGATTGCACACACACACATACTCCCACTCACACTCACACACTGCCAGGTTATTGAATATGTAAGCTTGTGTGGGTGACAGAGGGGCCGGACCATTTTCAATTAGTTTGCCAACCAATTTATGTGGCCACTACAAGAAACGAGCCAAAATAATGAAGGAAAGAGGATAACATGGCAATGAGTCTACTTACACACATGTGTGTTTCGGTGAAATACAGTCAGTGCCTTCGTCACATTTTCGGTTAAAGAAAGGAAGGAGCACAGCAGACCAAAACCAAAAAGGACCAGAGCAGCACAGAAGAGGCCAAGCCAGGACATTCGCTCGGCAGCCTGAAAAGGATGAAAACCACAAAACCGCTGCCAACAACAAATAGGCCCAGCGGGCCTCACTGAGAAAATGAGCAAGTATCCTTAATCCCGAATATTTTTGTGTTATATTGATCTTTTAATGCTAACTTTAATAAATAAATTAAGTATACAAAAAAAGCTAAATATTGAAAAGGATTTATATTTGTATTGTTTCATCCAAAGTTAGTTCTTTAAAAATGGCATTAGTAAAGCAAAAACTTTTGGCACTCGAAAATAAAAAGTATTCGTATGGCAACATGAATAAAATATAAGTTGTGTTGAATATTCTTCCTAACTCAGATATGTATTTTGAAAAGGTAATATTAAAAAATAAATTAAGAGGCTTTAATGCTTAATTAAAGTATTTTTTTTAAGTGCCCAATCGGCTCACTAAAGCCATGGAACTGAAGCCTTCGCTTCGACTCCGCTCGCAGCCAAAACCACAACAAGCCAAATAAAATGTGTTCTTCTTTCTTTGGCTCGGCTTTTTTTTGTACATAAAAAAATATACATTATATATGTATGTTCTTTTTGTTCTCCAGGCGGAATAAAGAAGTGGAGCGAATGGGGGAAAACAGAGACAAACTCAAAGTAGCCGCGGGCCATTCACAAAAGAGTAAAAATTATTGATTTATTTGCTACGGTTTCATTATCCACCCACAGAGCTGAACAGGCTGCGAGATCATTTCTATAAAAAAATTACAAAAAATTACAGCAACGGCGGCAGAAACCGCAGCGAACAGAAAGCAGACATCCTTTAACAATTATTATTCAATATTTACAGACAGATATGAACCGTTGATTATCAAGATTAATGACAGAGAAAATTTAAGTTCAATTTGTCGGAAAATTCAGCAAAATTCTTGTGATTTGGATCTCCCAAAGGAGAAAACGAAACTTTAAAGCAATCAATTATAAATTATTTTTTTGCAAAGAAGAAATATGAAATTTATTAAGTAAGGAAATCTAAATATATTGATGGATATTTACGGATCAGGATATTTATTAAACCTACTCATTTCTTCTTCATTTACTACTTATGTAGAGCAATAGTTTGTAACTATGCAAATCTTTTCCCTGCGGATAAATAAACACAAATTCGCGATGATTATTTTTGCGCATAAAAGAGGTAAAAAGTAAATTATATACTTATGCACAGCTTCATGTGCAACAGACACGAATATTTTACATGCTCGCAAAGGCAGCGAATACAAAAAGCCAATTATATGCAACAGCTACATAATAAATAATGTCAACACTTACGGTCCGGAGGTCCTGGATGTTGGGCGGGGTGGCAAATCATATATACACAGTATTATATATGCATTGGCCGGTCAATTGAAATGGAATTGGATTCTGTCAAGGCATATCGATAGTGGCCGGAATGAATCGCCGTGGAATAAGGGTGAAGTGGGTGGCTTATGGTTGCATGGGTCCGATTCATCGTTGTCATCGTAGTTGAATGACACAAATTTTTATTGCCTTTTCAACGTTCGACGGATGGGACGAGAGAATATTAATACGGATACCTCAACCAATCTGAAGTTGACCAGTACGTCAGGTCAAAGCACTCACTTTCAGGGATGGCAGGAATGGCGTATCTAAAATATATATTTCTGTTAAGTTATAATTTAGATACAACTTTTCCTTTTACGTTTACTTATATTGATATACTGATTATACTGATATTTCATATCTGATATATCTGAATTTTTAGCATCTCTACTAGCCAGATTTATAAATTTATATGTATATACTGAGTGCGTGTGCAGCAGACCAAACCGCAGACAATAATGTACAATAATTATATAATAGAGCTATTACCTGAACACAAAATTGCCTTCGTCAAAGCACCAAAGCCAAACCTTCGACCACAATTTTTACCCCTTTTCTCCATTCCTTTTTCAAAAAATTTACTTGATAGGTTTTCGATGCGAATTATGGTCTGGAGATGCGGTAGGCCGAAATGCAACCCCCTAAGCTGGAAAAAAACGGGCGGAAAAAAGCGCAGAGGAGTGTTTTTGGGCCAAAAACTGTCACAGCAAATATTTTTCGACATCCCATCCGAAATGTGCCGGAATCAGTCAGACGTAGCTTAAGAGCTTCATTCCCTCCACACACATACACACCCATCCACACCCACACACACATGAAGGAGGTAAAAAGGACTCGGGGCAGGACCCAGACCAGATGAAGGCAAAAGACCGCACTAAAGCTATTTTAACAAGGAAAGGGACTGGAAACAACAGCGGCGAGCTTCGGGAGCCAAAGAAAAGGGGAAAAACTCCATTTACGCTTGCTTAGTTCCTTTTAGTATAAAGTTTAAGCTTAATCCAGCATAAAATCAACTGGTAAATTTTTTATGTGCCCCTGCCCGACGATACCCCCATCAAAAAGATTAAAGAGTTAAATGTTATACCCGTTGAGAGCGATCGGGTATCGAGCCTAAAACTATATCATGGCATCAAATATGATTATAGGGGTTCATTCATGCAATCCCTTCTCCATTTTTTATCTGCCCATGTAACGTAAGCCAGTTATGATGGCAAGGACATGTGATCTAATCAATTGGCTTACAATAAATTTGTCGAATGTATCACGCCACAGTTTGCAGATCTATGCTGTGGATACTGGAAAAAATAGCGAAATATGCGATTTATTTTTGTAGAACAATGTGGATTCCTATCTTTTAATCAACACGTTCAAAATTATATCTTTAAAAGCTTCAGAAAGCTCTTATGCTTAGTTTCTCAAAAAGGTCAACATGGCACCAGCAAATCTATTAACCAATTTATTTGGCCTTGTAATAGTGCAAATGGATCCAGCAATCGTCCAGAGTAAAGATTTTGGTCCGGGCTCTTGTCCTGGTACTGGTTCAGATTCAGATTCTGTTTCTGGTTCAGGTGCGGTGCGTGCAGCTGATGGCGGAAGCACGTCTGCCGGCCATTTTGTTTGGAATGTGAAATCAAACCGGAAATGTTGAAATATGCAGCGTGGCTCTGACTCTCGGCCCGACCACACCCCCCGTTTCCGCCCGGTGCCGCCCAGTCTCGCCTTCCGGCTCATTTGTATTGTCCTGGATGACGGCTGTTGAAGTTGGCTGGTGTCGACAGGAGGACAGAGGGCCACATTAAACGTCAACGGCCATATGTCAAAGGATAGCTTATGGCCGAACTTAAATAAAATACAAAATTCGTGTGCTCGGACGGGAAGCTGCTGTTGCAACTGTGCTTCCGGCCAGTCTGTGTCTTGGTTATCCGGCCTCAAGGATTAGCAGTGAATCGGCTCAGGACTGAAACAATCGGCTCACTCGAATGGCAAATGCTAACACCGAAATTAAATTATGAACCATGCTCGCCAATAGAAAACATTTTATCTTGCTAATTCAAGCTCGGTGCAGAGCAAAGACATTTGAATTGAAAAGCGTTTTCGGTTAGAAAATCAATTGGGCAAATGTGAACAAGTGAATAAACATCAATCTAAATTCAAATATCCATTGTTATATAAACTAGCAGAAAATACATTTAAAGCGTGACAGTTGCATTTCAGTATTAAAGGAGATGTAAATTGAATTACGATTTAGCTTGGTTATTTTGTTAGCCACATTTTTATTGAGCCACAAGCATATCTATGATTTTTTATATAATTTCAGACAAACTTTAGTGTAAATCGCATAACTTTTGGTATTATTTTCTAAAAGGAATATGTTTAAATGGTTGTCTCACTCAAAAAGTTATATTCCTGTTGTATAAGTTCACTTTTCACTTTTAAAATTCTTTGTCAATGCTTATTATTACTTTTGCTATCTTTACCTCTCTCTCTCTAATTATTTGCTTTATAAATTTTGTAATTTAATAAGATACAGCCTGGACTTTTCATATTTTGATTAACAACTAGGTAGTCCGTATTTTCAGCTGACTTTTGCTTTACGAAACTCTATCCACCTGATTCCTGTTTCCTCGCCCTGCCATTTTTTCTGACATTTTTATGTCCGACGCACAGGTAAATATGATTTCTTTGGGAAAAAAGCACTTTCACCTTTCTCCCGGGGCCATTGATCCGCCCTGCATCAAAAGTTGCGCCCAACTTCGATGCAGTTCTCCCACACATTTTTCCTTTTCTCTATTATAAACTGATTTATTGGTTCATTTCCAGGCGCCCGGATCAAGGACTAATGCCAGCTCGGTAAAAGTTGATCGGGCCAGGGAGCGAAAGTAGTGGTGGGCCAAAGGTAGACACGGTAAATTAGATTTGGCACTGCCCTGCTGATGATGATGCATGCGACAAGTGAGTTAAGGTTCCAGGTGGATCGGGGAGTCTCAGCCAGGTGCAGCAAGTGGAAACAATAAGAGCAACAGACGGCGAACGTAACTTTAAGCCGATATCAAATCTTTCAATAATTAATATGGCCCACAGCCAGCCAAGCCATAAGGTAGGGTGCACATTGGCGTCGAGCTGGCTGGGCAAACAAACGCCGGCTCATAAATAAACACACAGAACGTTTCAGTTGGTAAAGTTTTCCATGGAGCCGCACACACACTGCCCAAAAATCAACATCGCATGCAAATTCATAAGCTTACACCTCGCAAATACCACAGGCAATATTTTAAGCCCACTCAAAAACACTGCATTTACTAACTACTGCTTTATGTTTATGCCACCAATTTAAATGGGCCGCACTTTTATGCTTTAAAAACAATGAATAGTCAGCAAGGCACTCTTCTAAAAATTTATAAAATACTAATAAACTAAATTCTAAACTTCCGCATAATAAACAAATATTTTAAAAATATATACATTATTATAGAATATTATAAACTCTGCAACAATCTACATTTTATGGCATTGGGTTTTGTTTACAGTCCCATCAGCCTAGTTTTTTCTCCAAGTGCTTGACTAGCACACATCAGAACGTGTTCATTTCCGGCTACAGCATTTACCGTGCATATCCTGTGCCGTGTATCCTTGGCCAACTCTCCTTCGACTCGTTGCTGTTGCGTTGTGTCCTGTTGCTGTTGCCTTTGCCAACTGTGGCTGCCTAAGCCGTGCTCCATAGTCGATACAGAAAGCTTTCAGATTTAATTTTAATTAGGTGCTATTGAATTTATAAATTTTTCAGCTGCTGTCGCCGTCCTGCGCCCTTTGTCCTTCGTCCTACTCCATCCCATTTTGGCTGCTCCTCCACCGCACACGACCAACTTTGCCAGCCATTTGCAAAAGTTCGCAGGGGAATCCCATCGGAGAGGCCCTGCCTGTTGCCTGACACTAATAACAATAATCGCAAATTGTATTTTCATGAATTTTCAACTCGTAATTACTAATATTTCAATATACATACAAATACATAATCTATATACACAGCACCCCCATCGGGCGCCCAAATGCGAATGGAAGCCAAAACTGGCGCATAATTAAAATTTGTTGTCCACGGCTGCTGCTGTGAAAAGGGACGTGGGCATGGTTTGGATGGATTTGGGTGCGAGTTTGGGGATTTACCTTTAACAATGAACAATGTACATTAATTTTCCGTATTAATTGTTTATTTGCGCAGCCTGCATATTAAAATGTCTGCTAATCAATAATAAACCCCATTCGCAACAGATTATTTTTCGTTTGGGGTTTCGTTTTCATTTGGCGGGGGAGGGGGTGTCAAGAAGCCTTTTGGGAAAGGTTGGCTTAATTGAGTTTTAAATGATTCTTTAAGCTTTCAATTAAGGAACACTTTAAAGGGTTTTCTGCATTGAAAGAAAAATATACTTGTTATAACATCCATTTTAATTCTGAGCTATTTATCGAGGAAGCATACGTCATGCCCAAATACAGTTTGTGAAAAGCCCAGAAAGAAAACAATATGTTTCGACTCTTTGGCCTTCTGATCTCACTCATAGTCCTTACTTTTGTCCTGGGAATCAGTTGTCTGGAGAAGGTCACCCTGGCCAAGCTGAAAAAGTTCGTGAACTGCGAGTCTAAGGCTTTCAAGTCCAGCCATGCGATCTACAAGGATTACTGGGTGCTGGAGAACTATGTGATGGCGGAACACGGCGATATTCCGTGCTATTCGAATGTGACCTACACCACCCATGCAGACTATACGTATCTGGATAATGTGGTGCCCCTTCTGGAACGCTGGCGATCGCCCCTCAGCCTGGCCATATATGCTCCTGGCACGGACTTCGAGCCCACTATACAGAGCATTCTTTACCTGCTTCAGTGCCATCCTGGCCACGACCTGGTTCGCCAGCTGTGCAGCATTCATTTGTACTTCGACGTGGAGCACTTGCCCCAGGTGGTGCTGCCACCCGAAACGGCTCTAAAGGAGCCAGTCAACTGTAATGGACCACCGCCGTATGAGAATGTCTTTAAAGGGAACATGTACAGGGCTCGAAACACACTGGATTATCCCGTCAATATGGGACGCAACATCGCACGCCGGGCTTCGCTGACGCACTACGTCCTGGCCTCGGACATCGAGCTTTATCCCACGCCCGGATTGGTGCCCGACTATTTGCATTTCCTTGGCCGCAAAGTAAGGTTTATTATTGCACTTTTTGGTTACGATTTGGTTGCTGATGTCAGTTGGCAATAACGATTTTAAAATCACAGGTGATTGGAATTCCAGGACAGCAGCCCACTTCGCCGTTGGTCCATGTGCTGCGGATCTTCGAGGTGATGTCCAATGTATCTGTACCGAACACCAAGCCGCAGTTGCAAGAGATGTTGAAGTCGGGCGAAGCAGTGCCATTTCACATGGACATCTGTGAGGCGTGCCATAGGGGACCCAACCTGGAGGAGTGGATAAATGCGAGCGTCGTCTCCCAGGAACTGAATGTCTTCAATGTTGGCCACCGCTCGGAAAATAACAACAATTGGGAGCCAATATTTCTGGGCACCGTCGAGGATCCACCCTACGATGAGCGATTAACGTGGGAGGGTCAGCGGGACAAGATGACCCAGGCGTATGCCATGTGCGTTCTGGACTACGAGTTCCATATCCTGGACAACGCCTTCCTGGTCCATAAGCCCGGCATCAAACAGCCCGGCAATCGTAAGGAGACCTTCCCTCAAGCACGCCGAACCAATGGGCTGATCAATAAAAAGATCTCCAGGGAGATGCGGATGATGTACGGTTCTCGAAGTGGATGTACTATTTAGATGTAGTCCTGCTATAAGAAAGTGCTATTTCAAATTCAATGTTTTCTAAAATGTGTGCCTACAATGTAGGGAAATACAAATTGTAATAAGTATAGCTTAAGCTAGTTTAATTGGGGTATCATTTAATTGTTTCATTTACATCTGCAATATAAGAGTAACTTATATTAGTGGTTTATATATTTAAAGTCATATCTAAGCTCAAACTTTTATTACTCTTTTTTAAAGGGCACTTAAAATTCGCCATCGCTTTTCCGCTTCCTTCAATGTTTGCTTAACTTTTTCTGTTGTGCAGTTAACAAAAAAAAAATCAACAATCAACTGCAAAAGCAACAGCATCAATAGTATAAAATATGAACTGCAAACCTAAATAAATATTTATTATTTGCAGCATTCTACTGGTTGTGTGTGTGTGGTGTGCGTGTGTGTTTTATATGCCAGTGAAATTTTTAGCTTAATTGAATATCAATTCGTTTTAAAATGCTCACCATCAAATGGGGAGTGCGGCGGCAGTAAAAAGAAATCGAATCGCTGGGCGGGAATTTTAGAGGCTGATTGGCGAGGAGACCGAAGGGATATGGAATATTTATAGCGCAAATTATTAGCATACAAAATGCAATTGATGCCCTCCAGTGATTAATTAAAATGTTTCCGAGCGCATATAAATTCATATTGTTTATTGCGGTTCATGCACAGACACAATGCACTCGTGTAAGTGCCAATTGCGAGGTCATGCGCCATTTTTGTGGTTCACAGCACTTTGCGGATGACCCAAGTGCCTCGTACCCCACCCATCCTGGTCACCTGGCAGGAATCCGCACGCTTTAAGGACCAGCTGTGGTTTAATAACATCGACTCAAGGGCCTAAACTTCAACTCGAAAGCTGCTTAAGTATCTTAAAATTAAGCAATTGAAGGGTTATTGTATAAAATTTGTTAAAAAATAATAAGATGTACATATGTAACAAGCTCTATGATGAATTTTTGATTACGAAAGTCTATAATTGGAGTCCTGCGGCCCGTTGGAAACCTTATAAAGCCAAAAATATCCTACTACCAACCGCTGGCCAAACATAAATATGCACAAACCATAAAAAACTGACCAGAGCGAGACATAGTGTCCTTCCCGTACCCGTCACAATGACATGGCAACTTGGCGAAACAAAGTGAGACGAAAAGTTTTCCGAAAAGACAAATGACCCCTAGAGTTGAAACTAACAGTGACTAAATGGAGACAAGAGCAAAAAATGTGTGTGTGCCCAGGGTGCATCAGCATATACAACCAAAGAGGAGCAGTGGGTTGCCAATGGGTGGATGTACCAAGATTGGATGGATGAAGGAGTAGTGCAAACGAAAGCAGCTGAAGCTGCATGGAAATCTTTTAATTGCTGCCACCAGTAGCCAAGCAAGCGAAAGCCTTCCATTTGTCTTTCAGCCAACTGCTGACGTTGTTGGATTTACCCCAAATTGGGAAAGAGACAGCCGGTTCGATTATGTCCACTGGGTGGGAAAGAGACGGGCAGCACTGGGCCTGGGGCGGCGTGAAATTGCAAAACTGTTTCACCTGAATGGGACTGAATGTTCCAGGTGCCCATTCTCAGAAAACATCTGAGACTTTTGCTCAATAAGACAATGACAAATATCCTAAACAACAACTAGTTGGTTAGTTGAAAGTAGTCGACAAACGATTTTCCAGCACAAAATCAAATCAAAATCACAAAATATAGCTCCACTTTATGACATTTTTTAGATCAAACTCATAAAGCTCAACAAACATCATTTTTGCAGTAGGTTTCAATGCGTTTCCTGGATTTTTCCTAGGATTTTTTAGAACAATAAGCAAACAATTTAAATTGTCCCAAATCACCTTATCGTTTAGGCCCAAACACTTGATAGTTTAAGGAAGACTGTGAAAAGCTAGCCGACCCAAGATGCCCCATCGACAGCCTTTAGCATTGACCACAATGAAGGACAAAACCAGAGCAGCAGCATTCAATAAGTCCTTTGGCCCCAACAGAAACACCCAATTTCCCAGCTACCTCTATTGTTATAGTCTATGAAAAAACTAGGAAAAGCGACGGGCGAAACAAACAAAACGAGGAAAATACAAAAGTATCCGGGGAGGAAAACTAAAAAAGTGAGCAACAGCGGAGAGCTCCAAACAATAGGCAGCCCTCAAAGTGAGCGATTGTTGCAACGTGTCGGGGCATCAATAGAGGGTCCAAGTGGACACCGAACCAAGGGCTAATTCCCCAAAAAGCTCGACAACTCACCGAGTTTGTTAGCCTACTAAGCTAATAGTTTCTGAAAAATAAGGAAATCGCTAAGAAATTGTATTTTTAATTGCCACTATTAAGAACTACTATTATAATTAGAAGAGCGACGTAATGTTCATTTATCTATAAGTTTTCTTTAAACTATTTCAGTGATATGAAACGACACTTAATTTAGTTATGCGGTGATACTTATTCTTAAAAAATTTGATATGCTACTAAATAAAGAATTTAGCATGCAAATGCAAATGCAAATGTAGCTGCAACATACTCCTGCCCTTTTTCTTCTTAAGGAAGTTGACTTGGCTAGATGGACAAACTCTGGGATTTCCCCCTAACCAAAACCATTGCGGCATCAATTTTTCTTTTGAATAAAAGATTGCTAAGATGCGTTGGCATGGGGATCCCTTTGTGCCATAGAAATGCTTGTTTGAGAATGGCCAGAAACTTTCTTAAGATGCTGCCAGTTTTTTAACCCCCACTCAAAGGCGGAGCTTAGGCAAACATTCGCCATTGAGTGAATATCCTTTCCATACAAATGCCATATAGATAGATGGATGGAGCGTCTTAAGAAAATTGTAATTTTGATGTCAAACAACGATTAAAAGCAACGAGATTACCTGATGCATATTGCATGAATGCATTTATTGTGTTTGCCCAGAGTCTCAGCTCCTGCCTTCGTCCTGTTGGCATATCCATTCAGCGGGGCATTGGTGGAAAGGGGAGCCAGGGCAGACATTGTTGAGCTCATTTGCACTTTGACGCGTCCTCAGCTCACAATTCCATGGCACGGCATCGTATGGCAGGACGAAACAGGACGAAACTGCAACGTCAGACAGGTGCAGGTGCAGGTGCAGGTGAAACTGACGGCAATGACGATGTTAACGAGTCCACAAAACAGCTCCAAAGAACTTGAGCCCCTCCACTATACCCCACCCACTCACTTTTTTGGACCACAAAACCAAAAACCATCGCTTTGCCCCCAACGCCCCCATCGTTTGCCCCCGCAAATCGATGCAAATAAGCAAAAGGCGGCGCTATTGCCCAGTTTAGAAGTTGAGTCCCCAAAAGCCGATCGCGCTTTGATGCCCTTTCAAATGGCATTTCGATTGTGAGCAGAAGGATGGCGGATATTAATAAAATAACAACTTTGTTTTGTAATGCTAAGAGCAAAAATTTCAATTATTTAGCAAAAGGTAGAAACATTTATTTACATCCTTTTATATGTTATATATTTATATATTCTTTACATTTTATGTATTCATAGATTTTTATGTTCAAAAACACATCCTTATATGGTATACACATGCCTCTATTTTTCGTTTTGGTAGTTTCGATTTTTTACTCGCGTTGTCGGTTAGTGAAAATTTAAACCGCAATGTTCAAAACACCAGCGGAACTCGAGGAGAAAATCTGTTAAAATTTCAGCAGTGGCAATAGGCGCTTAAAAAACGCTAATGGAACATATGGCTGCCGGAGCAGGGCCAAGCGGATCTTAGCCCACTCAGACCACGCCCAATCTCCCATGCCAACACATATTGCCACAAAACTGAAGGGGTTTCGATTGCCCCTGCTCCTTTCTAACTGTGATGTGCACTGAAAAAAAGTTCATGACATTTTAACCAGGCTTATAAGGTAGCTTATGCAGGGGTTGAGCTTCTTATGCATTTGTAACTTTTATTAGGCAAAAATTACTCATACGCACCGTGTTCCATAGGGAATTCCTAAATGTTTATTATTTATTCGTAAGCAACTTGTTGCAGCAAGCTTACTTTATAATTTAACTTTATAAAAAACAAAAATTCAAATCATTATATTATTGTCTCAAATATGAACGTATTAAAAATTCTATATAAAATCAATTTGGTATATAATTTCTAGCAGTGCATGCTCTCCACGTACAATTTCCGGCTGAACACATTTTGTGGTCGGGTGAAATGCATTTATATTTGAGCAGCAGCAACAATTCCAGGGTTCAGAGGGTAGGGGTAAGGGATCGGGGAAAGAGAAAGCAGGGAATCGGGGAAAGCGGAGAAAGGGACTTGAAAGGGGCAAGAACAGAGTGAAGTTACCATCGGCGACGCTTTGGAAAGCTTAAGCCATTTCATTTTTGGTTCGTTGGCGTTTGTAGCATTTGCTATTTTGCACTATTTTTATGACTCACTGCGGGGGCAGATGTGGCACAGCGGCCGCTGGAGGGTTAAGACGAACGGAATCGGGAGGCTGCAACTTGGAGCTGCCGCTCGACCAGCCACGGGGCACTCATATTTCTTGGAGCTCATACAAACACTCACAAAAACTAATAGAGAAGGCCATCGAGTGCCGAGCAAAATAAACATTGGCAAGTACGAGAACTAACACAAAAAAGAAACCGATCAATATATGCTATATGGAGGGCTTATGCTGAAATATCCTTATTGTAATTATTTCCAAAAAGGATACTTTGAAGGACATAAGGACTAATAGGTCGGGATAATCTTTATGGCACTGTCAACAGCTGGCTACCAAATAGAGTGGTTTCGGTCATTAAATGAGGGCTATAAATTAATTATTTTGTCAGAAGGTTTTTCACTTCTAGCAGAATGTAATTATTTTGTTTGATATTATTGATAATTATACCAAACTACTGTAGTTGCGCCATTTATTTAAAATGCCTTTGTTTCTTAAAGTCACTTCACCTTTTCATATTTCACACAAAAGTATTAATAATAATGCAACTTCTTCATAACAGGTGCACTCCCATCCCATCGCCCTAATTACTCAACCAGAATTTTGCCATAATTTAGCCTTTTCCTGTTCCTCTTGATTGTTCAGAGAGTCGGCAATACCCCTCCCCCACATGGCAAACATAAAAGCCAGAAACAATGCAAATGCCTCTACTTCGATGGCTTATCATAGAAAAATCCACTTGAAGGGGCGGCGAGGGTGGGGGGGTTGAGACGGAGCGAGGCTCCAAGTTCATTTGCAATTTATTAAACGCAGCTATAAACAAATCGAAAGCGAAATGCCCACCATGGCCCCCCAATGACCGCATTTATGTCGATTTAAGCCATATCGGCTGGACCGAGCCCATAAAGGAAGCCAACAGAGCAGGTCAGGATATATGGGGGATGTGGGGCATGTGGTGGAGGATGGGGGGAGTCACTAAGTCAGTTGGCTGTGCTTATGCCCGTCCATTGGAATTGTGGCACGGCGTATTTTGTGGACTGCAGACACGCACCGGCCTATGGAACATGCATGAGGTCTGATGGAAGGGGCGCAGATTGCACATAAATAGCAGTCAGAAGTCGGCCGAAATACACTGCGAAAAAAGAAGAATCTTACTAAGATTATTTTTGTAAGTTGATATAAAAAGCACATTCTTATTTTGAAAAAATCCAGTCGTGTAAGTAAGGATTGAATTGAAATGATTTTGCTTAACTTTTGATGCATTTTTTTCAGTGCACCGAGAAGCACTAAGCTAATTTACTTTCATATGAACCGAACTGAGTCCTGTGCAGCGAGGGGCGTCGTTCAAGGGGGCGTGCCGGCAACGGATCTAGTCGAACCGAACCGAACTGAACTGAACTGAAAACGAACTGGAATGGAATGGAATAGAACCGAAGCGAAGCGGAGCGGAGCGGGCTGAATGCAATGAGCATCTACATAACGCCCAGGAGTGATTTTCTGTGTCATTTGGTTGTAATCGTGTCTGTTGTTTGTTACTTATTAGTATGTGTGCTGGCATTTGGGTGTGTGTGTATACGTATATGGCATATTGCATGTCCTATGCCATATTGCGCCATTTGCATGGATGAGTGTCTCTATCGGAGGTCCTTTTTGGTGTGCTCCTGAGTGTGTGTGTGTGTGTGTGTGTGCACCGTGTGCGTTTGCAGTTTGACTTGTCTTAATGGTCATGTTAAACAAATGTTTATCAGGGCATGCAGCTGCTGTTTCCATCCGTTGGCCTCGCCCCCCGCACCTCCGCCACTCTTAGCCCTCTTAACCCACTAAGACCCACCTACAGTCAAGGCCATTAGTCAATTCGATAGTGGTTGTTGCTGTTGCATTAGGGAGAACATGAGCTCCGGCTTTGTGCAGCATAAGCCAAGGCAGCATAGCAGCAGCAACACATGAAATATGCATAACTCTGCAAAGAAATTGCTAAGGTTAAGGTTAAAGTTAAGTGTTTTGCCAAAATGTGCATTAGGCCAAATGGCAAACGGACAAATTTCGTATGCAAACAACTAATAGATTCCAGACACACGAATAATGCTTGTATATTCATACACAAACAGGGGTTAACTTATGACAGCGATCTCGCAAACAAGCTGCTACATTCAACCGGAATTAGTTATTAAATTATTATTATGTTTCCTAACTTCGGGTTTTCGGTATCGTCCTAATTGGACTGCCAAGCAGGATATTATATTAGTATGCTTCGTATCTAACCTAAGGCGCACTATGGAAACATAGGTATTCTATTTGTTTGCAGATGTGTTATCAGATTAAGCAACAATGTTTTTTTATGAAAATTTAAAAGGATCATTGAGTTAGAACATACATTTTAGGGTAAAAACATTAAAGCAGATTGTTTTTTGTCAAGCAATCATTTGATAATATAATAAATTAAATTCTAAAAATATATTTTTCTTTTTAGAAAGTAAAAATTAATTGATGCAATAAATGGTACCCGTTTAGAAATTAATTTAAAATTTAATTGCTTTTATTTCTTGTTAACATTTCTTTAACATATTCTATGTTTTTCATACTCGTATAGTAAAAGAGTATACCAGATGCGTTCAAAAGTATATGACAGGTATAAAGAACTATATATATCCTATAAAATCTATATATTCTTGATCAGGATATTAGTCGATTCGATGTCCGTATAAACTTCAAGATCACGGGAACAACAAAACGTTGAGTAGCGGGTATCTTTTAGTCGCCACTCGACTATAAGGATCTCTTTTTTACTATTATTATCGATTTCGTGGGCCTTTAGGCATTATAAAACTGAAATGTGTTTAATAAATGCCATAAATGAGCAATAAAATGTATTCATCTCAATCAAATTTAATGGGGCCAATTAAAGTTTATTGTTTTTGCTCTAGAAGACTCCGGATGCTACGTAAAATATGTAATTAACTTAAATTGCAGCAGTTTTAAAGCATTTCGATGGCATCTCTTACACTTAAATCCGGACTGCCATTTCGAGTTATTATACCGCCGCAAGCTCGTTTCGATTTACCATTGCATATGTTGATTTTAATGCATATATTTATTAACACTCCTAGCGCGTTTGAAGCCTCCTGCTGCTGGTCATTTCAAGTATTTGCACTAAAAATCGACAGTTTTTCAACGATGATGTTCGCGCCACATATGTGAAAAGCGTGTTTTTTTTTTGTTGAATTAAATTAAGTTGAAATAACTTACCTGCGGAAAAGTGTATAGCATATTTTTAATGTGCTTCGAATCGATGGGAAATCGGTATTCACCACCTGGAAAATGGTGAGTTGGTGCAGAGCAACAGGTGGAAAATGACTTTCTAGTTTTCCATTCCATTTCCCCCAGTTCGCATACTTAAGGGCAAAAATCAAACTCAATGCGCTTGTCAAATAAATATAACGCACACACACAAAGGGTCGCATTTGCTTAGTCACACACATACACACACACTCAGTCGCACACACTCACACATGCAGAAGCGGAAGCTAAATGCTATAAAAGCGCACTCCCACTTCCGCTTCCTCACTCCGCTGAATTTCCACTCCTCACTGTTTGCGCTACGTTTTCAGTTGAAAGGCAAAATTAACAATATGCAAAATTCATGTTAAAATATCGGAAAAATATATATTTCTTTCCTGCGCGCAGGCAAGCAATCCCTTTTTCCTTTCCCCCCTTCTCTGCGCCCTTCGCTTCCCTGCTCCCCTTTTTTCTGCCGCCTTTGCGCTCTTTTCGTTTGGGTTGGCAGCAGAAATAAAACAGCATGAAAACGAAATAACCAGGAAACGGACGGAAAGGATAATGCGACAGCTCGAATATCATATATCCTTTGAAAACTACATTCGCAGGAATATATAAAATATATTTATACTTACTAATTTTGTTGAAATATTTGTAAAAATGTTGAAAATATCCTTATTATATAAATATTTAATTACGAATATGGCTGTAGGTATGGCCAATATAACTAACAAAGTTAAGTTCTTCCTATAGTTCTGATTAATATAGATGTTATAAGTATATAGTAAGCACATTCTATAGAGGCATATATGCACGTCTCATTTTTGATTTCTATTGATATATATCCCTGATTTTTCACAACTATATAGTTGCCCGATTCCGGCACAGGGTATTCTGCACAAAAAGGCATTAAAGGGTTGTGGGTGTGTTTTTTTTTCCTCTGGCGGAATGGAGGAATGGGTTCGCCGGGCGGCTTTCATATGCTCCATGCCAAGCAATAAAATTGTTACTCCTGTTGTTGTTGCTCATATAGATGTGTTGCCCTTGTTGTTTTTGCTGCCAATGCGATGCCATTGAATGAATGAATGAATGAAAGCGTCGACCCATCGACGACTCAACTTCCACGAGATGCAGAATCGAATCGAATCGAATCTCGAAATACTTTTGGCCCCAGCCAAGTGAATATATATAATATATATAGATATTCACTGTTTGATGAGAAGTTGAGCGTGTGCATATAAAAATACAGTTATCTGTTCTATTTGAGCATTTATAAATATTTGTTTGCCTCAGCCCTCGACATGCACATTTAACTAAAGGAACCAAACCAAAGCAAAACCAACTGAAGCCAACAATCTGCAGGATCGCAGACTTCTTTTCGCCTGAGTTATTGAATTGGGCTTTACTCGAATCGTTGGGGTTGGCAACCTTTTGAACCCCCCCTCCCTGCCAATCCAAGCCCTTCGAATCCCACAGCCCATCCTTTTTAGCCCATTGGATGCTGCTGACACCCAAAAGAATCGGGCCAAAATCTCAACTCAACCTTTACCACTGCTCTTTTGTTCGGCTCCGGTCTTTATTTGAATTGTTTGGGCATAAGTATGTCAAATTTCAAACCATTTACTGACTCCGGCCAGTGCAGAAAAGCGAAAAAAAAGAACAGGCGGAAAAAAAGTATTGGGAGCTGATGGTTTTAAAGCGTCTTTGGGGGTTTCGATGGGCCAAGGTCAGGGGCTCAGTGCTTGTTGGTAGGAAAATTTAATAAATATTATATTTATGAAGAGATTATGTGGCGGAGTGAGATATTGTAATAAAATGGTTGTATTTTAAATATTCAAAAGGGTGCGTCTGCACATTTCACATACGCTCATGCAGTCGTTACGTGTAATTTAAATTACATATTTAATAATCGCATTAAGGTAGCTTTAATTGCGAGGAGAGCAATTTTTGAAAATGGGAACATACAAGTATTAAACCCTTTTCAAAAAATGTGTTTTCTAACCAACTTTTTTGTGCGAAATATATGTAGCACTACGTCATGAAACGCACTGTCCTCTGGGCAACGTTTTTTGTTCAAGATACGTAAAATATGCTTATTGGAAAAAATCAAATTGACTTCCACGGCATATACATGAAAAGTTACAAAAAGTTTAAAAACTATCTTCCAGCAAGGACACCCAACCAACTCCCCTGCGGCCCAGTGCCCCCCACCTCCTCCTCAAGGTCATCGGGCGGCAGAGCGTTACGGTAGCGCAATGAAAAGCTGAACAAAAAATACGTAGAAATTTCATTTTCAAATTGCACCCCAGTGACACATTTAGCCGAACTCCTAACCTTTCACTTGCCAGAGAACGCAGTCTCCATTCGCAGATACAGATACCCCCATCTTTTCATCCTGCTCCCAAGACAATCGAAAAACTTTCAGACGAGTTTTCTGCTTCTCGTTTTCGTTTCTAGGAGTTTTTCATTGTTTTTCTTACGACTCATTTCACGTTTTAATTTCTAGGCGTTGCGCCGACTTTCTGCGTCATTTGACACCGACGACAAAAATTTGTCGAGCAGTTGGACTGGATGAAGTGGATGAATGCACAGGAAGAAATATTAAGCTAAAATAATATTTCATATTTTATTTTCATGTCATAAATTAATAAAGTAATAATCGTTAATTTTCAAAACAACTGATTATGATTAGAAAGTAAGTGAAAATTCTGTTAAAATCTATTTAGATTTAATGAATGACTTTAGCGCTTTTTTCTTCAAGTGCTGTGCGATTTTAAATATTTGTCTTTGCCGCTACTTGCACCAAAAATCCAAATTGCTTGCCCCACTAAGAGTTCAATTACGAGCAGCTCGTGGAGGATCATAATAGAGTGGGATGATGATTAGGATGATGGGCCAGATGATGGCCCACATTGATAGCAGCTGCGATTGATGGACGAAGAGGGTGAGATTTTGAGAGCTGGCAGGTCTAGGTCTCGCGTCCGGCCAATGGTTTAAATTTTATTTATGAGCTGCCATCAAATCAGCATAAGTAGGTTAAACGCAAATGTCAATCGTAAATTCGCTGACTTCCAGCCACGCCCACCACTCAAACCACCTCCGCCGCGTCCCCAGCAAAGCGGCCAAATAAATTAAATTGTCGCCCTGTCGCCGCAGCTGAGCTGAAATGCTAACCAAAGTACGTGCCACCATCGATGTGCAGCATCTCCGTTGGGGAACCGGAGCTGACAACTCCCCCAATCTCCTCCTGCCGCCCACGGAAATGCGAAAAAAGTGTTCCGCAATATTTCATAAGGCGGCGAAGAAGGACGAAGGATGAGGATACGAGGGGCAGAAGCTGCTTTATAGAATTAGATAATGCTGACATAGATACCCCGAAAAGGAACCTAATCCCGGGGCATCGTTTGTTTAGCCTAAATAGGGAAAAAACACGCCAATTGTAACCAGCAGAGTGGGGAGAAGTTGAAAATCTAAGGAAGGTAAGTGAGAGCAGAGCTCCACGTTAAGAGGCTACCAAGTCCAAATGGACACGCTAATTGGCATTTCGGCCCAGTCCTGAGTAACATAAATTTTATT
This sequence comes from Drosophila mauritiana, assembly GCF_004382145.1. Classification (NCBI taxonomy): domain Eukaryota; kingdom Metazoa; phylum Arthropoda; class Insecta; order Diptera; family Drosophilidae; genus Drosophila; species Drosophila mauritiana. The sequence goes on along the minus strand of NC_046667.1, from coordinate 12,465,079 downwards.
ATTTTCTCCTAATAATTGCCTTTGTTGGCAAAGTTAGCTGGAAAAAAATGTAGAGGATTTAATGGCGATTTTCGAATGAAAAAGTATCGGCATTGAATTAGCCATAATTTGATTATTCCATAAATTCACACTTACATCTATTTGAAAAAAAGTTAATTCGCTTTTCTGCTCTATTTAATTGCATTAGTTAAGGTCAACATTTTGGTTTTATTAATCAGCTGCCTATGTTTGCATATATGTGAATCTAATTAACTTTGAAGGTAACTTGAGTGCACAATCGAACATAAATCCAAACAGCATAGATAACCATAAGATAAAGCCATTATTCAGTGAAAACTCACTCCTGTTTTAGGGAAAACTTCACTTGTTCTGTAAAACAAAGGAAAAGGGATATCAGATTTGCTAAACATTCTGCTACAGTGCTATTCACATTAAAGTGAAGCCTTTCATACATGGGTTGGGAAATCTCACCGATGAAATCTTATGGTTATCATGGGCGCACCCAATGGGGATTATGCACCATATAGTTGTATATATATACAGTTCAATTTGCTAAAAAAAAAGCATGCACTTGTTATTGGTCCATTTTTTTATTGAAAAACTTTTACCCCCCTCCGGACACGCCTTTGATGGCCATCATGAACACACAGTCGCTGTGGGACACGTGTTCATCTAAATCTTTCAGTTAAAACTCAAGCATTTCGCACTAATGATGAGGGTGCCCCATCATCATCCACACCACAGTTGTAGGGGCCCCCTCCCACCCATCAGCTATTCTGGCCACTGTCTCCACACTTGTCCTTAGCCTGGTTAAACCTGTTAACGTTAACTTTTGCTCCATACCGCCCTCCCCCTGCAACTGGTGCTCGCACCCACACCTCCAATCCTGCTCCACGCTCCATCTGGGGACAAATTGATGGAGCCTCCTTTGGGGCTCCCCCGGCTCAGTCGTGCGCACTTGACCACACATTGGCGCATTGTCACGCGCCGGGCACTCCAGACCTCCCTTTGGAAGAACCCCCTTTCCATCGACGTCTCTATCACATGTGAGTGACCCACCAGCATATTCATCAATAGAGTAGCGAATGCTTCTATCCCATCCTTTTGGGTTAACAAAAATCTGTTAAAATAAATCACAACAATTTGTACATTTTCGCCTCGTTGGAGCCTCACACACACACACACATAAGGTAGGGTTTTCCGGGGGTTCCGGGGAGTTAGTTTCCCACAGCGGCAAAAGATGATGGCACAGGCGACACATGGCAGCCAGCAGGAATCCTTGAGGACAATGTCTCCGCTTGGCTTGATTTTTTGGGCGATTAAGCTGTCATTTGGCTGCGGGTGGGTGTTGCACGCCAGGACATGGGCGTCGTTAATGGAGAATGGATTATAGCCAAATATATAAGGTGGCGTGGCTAAAAAGTAGTAGTTTCTCAGTCATTTGATTGCAGGACATGGTAGTGAGGAGTAGTAGTTTTGAGGTTTTGCGAAGGTGACCCTGGAGGATCCCTTTCAAGGAGCTGCCTCTGCCTGGCGCAAGCGAACGTGACCTCAGTTATTTGTCCTTCCGCAAAGGCTGCGTGGGCGTTGTCCTGCTCAACTTATGACAGCTTTGATTGCAGTCAATTTATTAGCAGCTTGCTGCCAAAATAAATCTGTTTGCCAAAGGTGAGCCAAGTGCTTGGACATGAGCGGGTAGGTGCGAGGTGCGATTATGTGTGTTATACAAATGTCAGTCATAATTGCTTAATCCCGCTTTTTAATTAGCCACCACCTGTGGCCGCCGCAACCGAAAATAAACAATGCAAAACAAACCGAAACCAAAACCGAAACCATGTGAAGCCAGGCGAAAAAAACAAAAAAAAGAATGCTTCACGCAAAAAAGCTGTGAATGTTTGCCAGGATATGCTTAAAACCCTATTACCATGGTAATCCTTTTGACAAATGAATTTTAGCACGGTCTCACACACTCACGTGCACTGCAGGAAAATCTGAAGTCCTTCAAAATTAAGTAAGGGGGAATTTAACATGTGCTTAAGAAACTCTAAGCCTTCTTTTATAATCTAGGATTCAATGATCAATTATCATTAAGTCAAATAGTTTCTTAAGTCTAGTTTAGCTTAGTTTCTTACTATATGAACTTAAAGATTCTAGAAATTGTTTCAAGTGCACGCATCGCGGCCTCACGCACACCCGCACATCTCACACCTAGACAGCTGGATGTCACTTGAATAGGAAGCGAAATAGACAGAGTGCGACAGGGATGGAGGAGGCGCTAAAAAGCGTGCTATAAAATCCGTATGCTGAGTGTCACCTCTGCGGGAGTTAGCGTCCCATTTCCATATGCCTTGCATCCCAGACAGAACATGGATGCCGAATGAAAGCATTTGGGAGTTGGTGTCCGACAGTGATTCGGTTTTTGGATAATTTGCCGTTTTTCTCGCCCACCCAACTACCTCAAAACTAGATTTGTGTGAAACTCTTCAACACTGGTTTGCTTGGGCTGCAATTATAACTATATACTCTTATTTCTGGCAATAGGTGATAGTTACGTTACATAACTGACTGAAAGATGAATTATTTGTTATGCAAAAGTTCAGTAAATAACATTAATTGCTTAACAAAGTTTGTTTTTTATTACTGAGAGTGTAACGAGGTTTGTAGTTTACAAAATACATACTTAACACATTTAATACTTTACAAATTTTAATTGAATGTGACAAAAAACAGTTTAAGCTTTAAAGTAAAATGATTTAGCATTTAAAAACTTTTCAATACAATTTAAAGTAGCTTCCTTTCATGAAGGACACGCACTTTCACTCCCTTCACTTTCCCACACTTCGCAGGAATATTTTCCCTTGCCCACACTTTCGATTACAGAAAATAAAATATGAAAATATTTATATGCGAGAGTTTATTTTTAAACAACATTTTGATGCAGTACGCAACTGGAGAGCAATAGAAAATGAAGCGCCGCATGAGATCCACCATGGAGCTTTTGGCACATCCGAAATGGCTCCTTTGATGCGTGAGCCGGGCGAAGGACCTGCCCCCCAGGAGCTGGAGCAGGGTCCTCGAAATATATTTTGTTTAGTTCCGTGACACGCACAATCCCACAGCGACCATAGGAGATGCCCGTGCGCCACGAAAGGATCCTGTTCCTCCTCCGCACGGTGGGCAAAGCAGTGATAAGAAATACATATTGAGCTATGGAATTCGTTCCCTGGCCATGTAGATTCCCCACTGCTCCCACTGTGCCCGGTTACTCAATGGGCTCCTATGACTGCTGTTGCACGGCGGGTGGCCAATTTCTGGGCACCAACTTGCCATACATCAAAAATCTTTCACTCGCTTTCGGCTGCCTCTGATGCGCGGGCAATAAAATATTCATTTGGCCCCCTTTTTCAGAGGTTGGGGGGGAGCACTCTCGCCAATGCAACTTTCAAAGGAGTTCGAGAAGGGGCGGTGCCGTGCCACGCCTTCCCATTCTTGTCTTGAATTTGGGGATTGACACTCCAGGAGTCGGGAGCCGGGCACCCTTCATAAAAAATGTAATTTCCAAACAGTGAAGAACAAAAAAAATACAAAAAAAAACGAAATGTATGCATTGATGTGGGGGCTGCAAAATAAGCAAAACATTTGAAATTTCCAAATTGAATTTGCCGCACGCTTGAAGTTTTGTGCTCCCGTTCCCCAGCTCCCCAGCTCCCAAAACCCGCGACGAGATATATGCAAAAGCCATTCTCAAGATTACCGAGTGAAAGACCAGGCGGCAAGCACACACATTTGAAAGCCGGCGAAGGGGCTGGCTAAAAGCTGGCTGGCTTTGAAACATGGCCAAAAGTGTAAGTGACATGAAAGCGGGCACACAAAGCGCACACAAAACCTTTAATAACTTTACGCTTTTTGTTTTCAAGTGCACTCCGCTGCCACGCCCCCCGCCTCTAGCCGCCCCCACAAAAAGGAAATACAAAGGCCTTGCAACTTTCACTTTGAAGTTCGTTTTGTCAAGCTGAACAAAAAACAATACAAGTAGGGCCTGGCCAAGGACTTTTTCAATATTTTTGTTTTGCACTAGTATTTAGAAAATTTGGTAAAGAAGTCGGCCTCTAATGCGCAGACCATTCAATTCGCAATTTATGACCTGTTTATTGTCAATAAATGCAGCCTCGGAGCAACCATTTTGTGTCCGCGCCTAAATAAAGACAAATGGAATGCTCATTTTCAGTGGGTGGCTGCCGGCAAATATCTAAAATAAATACATATATCTCAAGGTGGATGGGTAAATAGGTGGCTGGGAATTGTCTCCAAACAGTTTAGACTGCTTTTCGGCGCTTATAAATATAATTTATGGCCCGTTCGCTGCCATATTAGTCAGGCGAAATGTGAGGCTACAAGCTTTAAGTTGTCAAAAAAGAAAGTAAAGAAAGTTCGAAGGATTTCGAAGATGACAACACATTTAAAGCTAAATTATTTCAAGCAAATTATTCATTGATAGTGCCAGCTTATTAGGTAAACTGATAAAAAATACATATAATTTTCATTGGGATTTTGTTGGGCTTATTCGCTCCCGTCGTTTATTTTTGATTTAAGTATACATTCTACAAAAGTTTCAATAAATTGATTTAACTACATTGACCGTTTTTCGTACTGATCTTATCAGTTGAAGGCAAAAATTCTTGAGGGAGTTTAAGTATCTCAATCTTCTGATTTGTTAATTTAAGTACATAAATATGTGGCATACATAAGAGTTATTTTTTTCTTTCCGGGCTTATGCTCCAACTCGCCATCGTGTTGCCTGCTTTTACCGGTTCATGTTGCATAGAAAACTAAGTACAATAGACAATATAAAAATACACTTGACTATATGTAAATACATATACATAATAAAAACGAACATAGCGTAACCGACGAAGGCGCAACTGGCTTGAATTATTTCGCTTAGTCTAATGAACATTTAGTTGGTATTTGCTAATTTCTTTCGCTTATTGTTCCATTGTTGTGTTTGTTAGCTTGCTTTGTCTCACAGTTGCTTGTTCTAGCCATGAGGTAGAGCTGTCAGTGCCAAATGGCTTAAAGCTACCGTTGAATGATTTTCTTTTCGTACATCTATATTCCTAAAGTTTTTTGTTTGGGGCACTCACTCTTCCGTTTGAGTTTCGTGGAGTTTCACGTTGACATTCATGGATCTTAAACTAGATTGGCGTCCTTGGCCATGCTATAGAAGGCCGACTTGGGATTGTCCAGCAGCTCCGTGGGCGAGGCGAACTCGGTGATCTGGCCCTTGTCCAGCACGATTACCTTGTCCGAGTCCAAAATAGTGTTCAAGCGATGGGCAATTGTGAGAACAGTGCATTCCTTGAACTCCGTTCGGATGGTTTTCTGTAGGAAATGAAATCAGTCCATGAATATGATATTAAATGTATATAAGTATACGAGCACCCACCTGAATCAAATCATCTGTTTCCAGATCCACAGCGGCGGTGGCTTCGTCCAGCACCAGGACCTTGGTCTTACGCAGCAGGGCACGCGCCAAGCAAACCAACTGGCGCTGTCCCACCGACAGATTCTCGCCACCCTCGGCAATCTCGTGGTTCAGGCCAGCTGCCAAACTCTTTACAAAGGACTTCAGATGGGACAGCTCCAACGCCTTCCAAATTTCGTCATCGGTTTTGATTTCAAATGGATCCAAGTTGATGCGCAGCGAACCAGAGAAGAGCACTGGATCCTGGGGGATAATTGTCAGGCGGGAACGCAACATGTGCAGACCCATTGAGGCAATGTCCACGCCATCGATGGAGATGCGTCCACCGGCAGCTTCAATTATTCTAAATGCAAATCAAGACTTAATGATGATAACGTAAACCAAAAGCGATAATGCTTACCTGAACAAAGCCAATGTGAGACTGGATTTGCCGGCACCAGTGCGACCAACAATGCCGACCTTCTCGCCACCCTTGATATTGAAACTAACACCGCGCAGCACCAGATCCAAGCCTTCGCGATAGCGCACCTGGAAGTTCTGGAACTCAACGTGTCCCTCCTGTGGCCAGTTCTTGGGCTTGTTCTTGTCCTGCTCCAGCTCCCAGGGAGCCTCCTGCTTGGTCTCGCCGTACTCCTTGATGCGCTCCACGGACACGATGTTCGTCTCGATGTCGGATGACATGCGCACCAGCCAGTTGAGGGTTTGGGTCACCTGCAGGGCGTAGCTTACCGACAGACCCACCAGACCGGGATTGGTTTGACCTCCCAGGACGGCGAAGAGCGATGCGAACAGAATAATCAGATTGCCCACCATCTCCAAACGAATGGCCAGCCAACGGTTGGCAATCACGGACGGGTACTTGCAAACCTGGTTCTTGTCCACCTTGGCATCAGATTCCTCAATAAAGCTAAAGCAATCAAATAAATTAAAATCATTAGAATTTAATTTCTGGATGATATCCAATTACATACCGATCTCCCACATTGTAGGCACGAATAGTCGATGCTCCGGTGACAGTTTCGCTGAAGTGCGAGTAGATTGGCGACCGAGATACGGATTCCAGACGCATCAGCTGCCGGGAAGTGGCCACGTAGAAGCGCTGGGCGAAGTAGTACAGGAAGGCGATGGGCACGATCACGGCCAGGAAAATTGGCGTGGACAGACTAATAACCACAATGGTAGCCAGAACCTAACCAACAGCAAAATAGCAATGTAAGTTAATGCTGTTCAGATAAAACGAAGAGGTCATACGTGCGGGAAAATGCAGGGTGTTAATAGGAAAAACATGATGAATAGAAATTTATAATGGAATTGCCTTTGTTTTGGATCAAACGCTTTACTCAATGATGTCGAATATAAGGAAAAGAAAGGATTTAGAGAAGGGGATGTCATGTGGCGCCGCCTAATGGGGATTATTAATCTGGACTAGTTAGTCGTTTTATATGCACAGGGTTAATGTCACTGGGATTACTTTTGATGTTTTGTAGCAATTTGAAGACGGTTCCTAGTGCATAGTGCTGTGAAATTACCTCGAATGCACACCAAATGCAATCATTAATGACCTGCGGCATTTTCTGGTCAACCGATTCAACGTCTTTCGAGAATCGGGACAAGATGCGACCCACCGGCGTCGTATCGAACATGGTCATTGGTGCTCTCAGCACATTTTCGAGGAGCATCGAGTGCAGGACTTTTGCGGCATGCAAACTACCCAACGCCGGAGCCAGGTCCGAAAAGAATGACGTGAAACCTGCGATTAGGCAATTCAGTATGGATGAAGAGTTAGGTTTCTCATCGATTGGCATAGCAATAGCCCGCCCAACCGGCTGAATTCGATGCTCGAGAAGGTCTCTTCGAGTAGGAAAATCGTATAGAGGTCGGCCAGCCAATTCCCCAAAAGAACACGGGGTTGGCTTACTCTCAAACTAAAAAAATTCAGCGAATTTTAATCATTCTACTTGGCTATTAAATTTATAAATTGCTAATATTCTGATATATTGCTTTTTGCTAAGAATAATATAAAATTGCAGTAATTTTTCCAGTTTTCCGAGTCTCTTGGCCCTCAAGATACGATTCCAAGAAAAGGGAAGACAACCACAGGAAAAGTAATCTTAAGATAAATTAACAAAAGAACGAGATTACAACATGCGCCCGCCCCATGGATTCGAATACTTATTTACATACTACGCTCTAGGGATGTGGAATGCCAGGGAGCTCCAAATTGCTACGGGCTGAGTGTTTGTACAATGATGGTTATACCATTTGTTAGTCGGGATTAGTTGGTAATTGGATTGTTGGTTAGTCACAGCGAACGTACCCGGAATACTTGCGAGTTAAACACGCGTATTAGTTCTGGCAATACCACATCCAATTTGTATACATCGTTTGCCAAACGATCGAGAATTCGTGCCCGGGGCTTTATGTCGAAAAAGGCTTGTGGGGCATGCAAAATGTTTCCGAATAGCTGGATAAATATTTTCCGGGTACCGATCAGGGCGCCCAGATAAACGATAACCACACTGCCTATATAGCTGAAGACTTGGGATATCAAAGGGAATTTATCCTTATAAAATCGGAACGTAAATTAAACAGATTTGGTGACCTGTTTTCGAACGACTGAATACAAGATTTGGGACAAGGGTTAGAAGACAAATTAGTATTAAGTCTAGGTTAAGGTTTCTTTTTGGGACAATACAAAAAATGAAACAAAGCTTCTGCTAAGAGGTATTTTTGAAATGGATGAAAGATTTTTTTAATCTTGAAACAAAACTGAAAACTAAAATAACATTCATAGTCCAATACTTTGATTATTGAATGCTTTAAATTCCAAATTTTATGACAAATCAAAGTGTAAATCATGCTCGTTGAACTCTGCATATAGAGATTACCTGAAATGCCGTGCTCATGACCATTCTTATATTGAGCGGCATTACCAAGTCCAAGCAATTGACATCGCTGGAGCAGCGATCCAAAATCCGACCCTTGGGCGTGGTATCGAAAAACTCGGAGGGACAATGCATGATGTTGTTAAAGAGTCGATGGAAAACTCTGGATGAGGCGTGTAAGGTGGCGGTGAAAAGTGATATGGCGGCGCCGTAATTGCAAAGACCTAGCTTGATTCGATGCGGTTTAGAGAAAAATATATATAGAGAGATAGAGAGATCAAATGAGATATAGAGAGATATATCAAATGCTAGAGATATGAATGAAAACGTGGGCAAAATCTTTCTACAACGAAAGTTCTGCAAGTACAAACCGTAACTCTTTTAAGGGCTACAAATCAAAGGTTATCAATCAATAATAACAATAAAAGGGGGGGAAAGAAAAATATACTGAAAAAATGAGCGAAATCAATTATGCAAATACCATAAAGATAAAGGTCATAAAGGAGTCCATGGTGGCGGGCAACTCTTCGTCGACAACATCCATGTCGCCACTGAAGCTATTCAAGAGTCGCCCGATCGGAGTGATGTCGAAGAAGCGGCACACGGAGCCTCGGATTATGACGGCCAGCAGCTCATTGTGGATGGTCTTTGCCGCCTGGAAGCCGCCCAGGTAGACGATGACCACCGCAAAGTAGGCTAGCACACCTGGGACAATCGGAAATGTGGAAGAGCGGAACAGGTGTGCACCCGTGAGCACTCGGTGAATGTCTGGGATACTCGATATTCGAATGAATGGCTGACTGAATGAGGCGATCTTCTACATTATCATTTAGCTCGCTGGTCGTTCAACCAAAGCATAATGGAAGCTCCCACTTATAAAGAAACCTTAACACTTAGGGCTCTGAGACCAGTACATCTGCAGAGTGTTTTTGTTTGGTGACCCTGCCCGCTGATTAAGAATGGGCTTAAGCCTAAGTGGTTTGAGTTCCCCTTTCGCACATTCAAAATATGGGTTTTCTAATTAATATGCATAGAGTAATGAGTCTTATATCAAGTAAAGGCATTTTTGATCCAAAATAAAATATTTGGCAAGGCACTAGTGAAATAAGCATAAGGCTTAAATGGTGAAGAAGGGTAGGGTATATGATACTTTGTTTGATAGTGAAATGCTTTGGAAAAGAATGAGAGTTAAGGATGTTGCAAGAAATTAAATAGAATGCGGTTTGAAATATAATTAGTAAATTAGGAGAATCGTGCAGTTTTCATGGTTAGTGGTATGCAGCTTTTGTTAGGTTTCAGGCTTGGGATCTAAGCTTCTTCCACTTCCATCGGGCAGTGGAGGCTGGAGGTTGGAAGGTTAAGGGTCAATCTTTACCCCGAAACATGTGTTCAACAACTGCACGGTTATCGCGGGCAGTACACTGTCAACCGTATCGACATCTTTCGAGTACCGACTCAGAATGCGACCTAATGGCGTTGTATCGAACAGTTCCATTGGCCACTTGAGGCCTGTGTTCAGCAGCTTGTTGAATACATTCATTGAGCAATGGAGTCCTCCGATGGCCAAGGCGAGGCCCGATAAATATTTGGATAGCACTGCATGTAACGTAAATCGGTTTAGATGCTATGCAATACATTTGGTGGTTAGGGGAAACTAACTTTCTATACAGAACTTAAGATTCAACTGATCATGCTGCTAAACATTGCTTGTGTAAGCCCCCATAAAAAGGTTAGTGTTCATATTTACATATAAATACACAACATAGATCGTTGGAGTTAGTGCCACATAGCATTAGGATAGGAATTTCTATTGGGATTGTGCCAATTGAAACCAGTTAGTGTGTGTATCGTCGATATATTCTAAGGGAAAGGTTATAAAGAAATACTGCAGTAGATTGTAATCAAGAAGTGCAACAAACTATCACATACCCTACGATTTCCTTCAACCGTATCTAACAAAAAGCTTGAGATTCAGATTCTTGCAGGGAGCGTTTCTTACAATAAGTTTAGAAAAGATTCAAATCTTTAATTGCTCTATTCAGCGGATTTGAAATCTGCCCTTGGAGCCAATTCAATTTGTTGTTTTTAATGAAAGAAATGAGGATATTAAACTATTGCAGCTTCGAAACGCGCTCCGTAATAGACATTTACCGCAAACGCTTGACTGATGACCATGCGCCAAAGCATCGGCAGGACATTGTCGATGGTATCGACGTCCTTTGAGAAGCGATTGACAACGCGGCCGAGGGGCGTGGTATCGAACAGTTCCATGGGCCATCGGAATACATATGACAGGAGCGTCTCGTGCAGCACCTTGGAGCAGAATATGCATCCGAGGGCCAGCGTGAGAGAGCAAAAGAAGTACGAGGTAACTGGAAGGTTAAGTTATAAATGTATTTTTTTTTTCGTTTTTATTTAAATTGATTTTCTAGGCAAAAGCGTGGACAAAACATTCTAAAAAGCTTTGACAACCTACAGAGAAGAGCTGTACTCAGAACTCAGTTGTATCTGAGTATGGGCGATGGCGATTTGTATCGGACATGTACTTTTTTTTGGGAATAATTACCGCAAACAATTGCAAAATGACGACCCGCAAATTGAGTGGCAGTGTATTGTCAATTGTGTCTACGTCCTTGGAAAAACGGTTGACAATGCGACCCAGAGGTGTGATGTCGAACATTTCCATGGGCCAACGCAAAGTGCCATGGAGCAGCACGTTGTGCATGTAGCGGGCGCTATAAACGCAGCCCAGTGAAAGGATCAGGGTGGATAGATACCCTGTAACAACTTCGGAGAGAGAGCGACAACACGGGTATGTCGATTAGTTACCAGGACCTCTTGTCCACCGACGAAGTATATTCAGACGTGCTCTCATTTTAACAACATCATACATTAAATAACAATTAAATCATTATTAATTATTTATATGATAAAAATCATGATCAAATCAACGCAATTCAATTAAAGATAACTTCATTAAAATAAAGAGCACGAAGGAAGATTATTACGGGTTTGGTTAATATTAGTTTTGTATGGTAGTGCATGATAAGCCAAGCCTGTCCATGATATACAGAATGATCCGATATTCCAGATAGATTAAATATTGCCGTGCATGGATCAACTCCAATCAATTACCATATATGCCTGACCAATGACGACACGAATGTTGAATGGCAGCACATTATCGATTGTATCGATATCTTTCGAGAAGCGATTGACAATCCTTCCCAGTGGTGTCGTGTCGAAGAGCTCCATTGGCCAGCGGAGATTGTAGTATAGTAGGGTCTGATGTAACAACTGCGAGCACTTGAGACAACCCAATGAGATGGCGAGGGATGAGAAGAAGTTCGTCGCGACTAGAATTCGATATTTCGATTTGTGTTTCGATTTTTTCGATCAATTTAGTTTTTTGATTAGGTAGGGCCGGAAGGTTTATAAGTTCATTTACTATGCAACACATTTACGCACACAAACATACACACACAAAAGGAGAACCGTTAGTATAGTGATTGGACTACAATGTTCTGATTGTATCGATTGTATCAATCAAAGTAGATCGATAACAAAAAATCGATTTTCAAAACATTTTTGTGTGGTAATAATATTAATAGCAGTTATTAATATGAAAAGCCTTTTGTGTTCAGTTTGCCAAGCGTGCAGCAATATAAAAGCTAATTTATTTTTTGGTGTTGTTAGTGCTTTAGGATTTGTGTGCATTTTCATAAATTTTGTGTAGAAAGCCGAAGAAAGTGTTAGCTAGTTAGGTATTCTAATCGGGACTGAAGGTTATTCAAATCGCCTACTGGAAGCTGAGCAGCATGTGTTCTCTTGGCGCCAAAGTAAGAAAGCAATTAGGTAAGCAAAACATAAATGAAAACCCCCAACCAAACATATAATACATTAAAAATTTGTAATAAATATGATTTCAAAACTTTAAAACATTTCTTTACAAGTTAATGATCTTTTTATAACCTCACACAATTTGTCTAAATATTTTGAAACCATTTTTCTTACTAATTTAGCGGAAACAAAAATAAAAACTAAAAAACATAAACATAAAGGGCAAAATAAAGCAGCAAAATCATGCAATACAGTTAAAAGTATAAAATTATAACGAAACAAACTTAAAATAAAACAACCAAATGGACAAAACGAACATGAAACAAGGATAACTTCAAACGAAGAATTTCAAAAATAAATCGAATCACAATGGACTTACCTTGGCCAAATCCGAAGGCACCATAAACACCCAGATACATGTCCCTGAGGCCAGTGTCGTTGGCGACATTTTGATCGTTAGCCCATTGGGTGAGCCACAGATTCGAGCCGATTTGGAAAGCTTGGAATACAAAGTTGAGTACCAATGTGGCAACCGATAGGAAGATGCCAACGCTCTTGATGTAATGCTTGTACACTGCGAACTCCACGCCACCGGTTTGCGATTTTTCAGTTTCAATCAGTTTGCCCTCGACCTCCTGCTTCTTTTTCAGGGAAGCGGCTGAGGCAACGGAATCGTGGGAGTCTTGTCGCTTGGTTCGCCGGCGAAGACTTCCTCCTCTGCCCATCAAACTATCAGCGGATGTAACGGAGCTAAAAAAGAAGGTTCATTTATTTAGTCAAATGATTACTTTATAATCCTGTATGAAGATGTACTTACATGGAATCGGACAAGCTTTCCGTGCGCGCCAACTTAATGGCCTTTTCGACAGTGCCTAACAGCTCAGGGACATCTCCGGTGCTGGAGATCTGGCGCTTGATCTGATTAAGTTCCTCCTCCTCTTCATTGCCCTCCTGCAGATGCTGGATAATGAAGTCGGCGAAGGCGCCCTTGTTCTTGACCAATTGATCGAATGTGCCGCTCTCGCTGATCTCGCCCATCTTCATCACATAGATGCTGTCCACCTGGGGCAGGAAAGTCACACCATGGGTGACCAGCACGCGAGACTTTCGTGCCAGCATACCCTTGGGTCCAATAACCTCCTCGAAGATGTGCTTGCCCACATGGGCGTCCACGGCGCTCAGAGGATCATCCAGCAGATACAGATCGGCATCACTGTACACAGCACGGGCCAACGAGATGCGCTGCTTCTGGCCACCTGATAAATTAATGCCTTTCTCACCGATTTCCGTGAGATCTCCGGCTGACAGGATGTCGATATCGGCACGCAGAGCACAGGCGTCAATCACCTTGTTGTAGCGCTTTCGGTCGTACGTCTGCCCGAAGAGGATGTTGTCCCTCACCGTCGCATTCTGAATCCACGCCTGCTGCGGTACATAGGCCAACTTGCCCACAGTGTTGACAACGCCCGCAAGTTTTTCCATTTCACCGAGGAATGCCTGCACTACGGACGACTTGCCGGAACCGACCGTGCCAACCAGGGCCACCAGGCTGCTCTTCTTCACCTCGATGTTAATGTTGCGCAGCGTGATCTCATCGCCCCAAGAGAACTCGCCGTTCTCAATGCTCATTGGGTGGGCTGTATATATAAGGAATATATGAACTTAAAGATCTTCACCAACTTCTTGAATGTCCTTACGTTTAGAGGAATCGTGGAGTACGCTGTTGGGATCCAGTTCCTCACTGTTCAGGAACTTATTGATACGATTCACAGAAACTTGCGTCTATTCGTTCGCACATGCAATATGGGATATCAGTTAAAATTGTTTTGCCAAATACGTAAATAGTCATACACAAAATATGTTAGTAATAGGTTTGGGAAAGGAAAAATAATGTGGAGATGGGGAAGGTGCATCAATCCAAATCTGAATGAATATGGAATATACTCGGCTGCTCCGAGGATTTTATATACCCCTGCAGACGGGCAAGGAATTGGAATATGTGATAAGTTTAATCATATAACAAAAAAATTATTTAAAAAGGCCATAAAATATCCAACTGATTATTGATCGCATTTTTCTTTCAGACAAATTTCCATAATATCGTTATACCTTTAATTAAATCCCCCTTAAATGCCCTCTGCAAGGGCATATTCGAGACCCAAACAAATGGTTGCTATTGAAACGGATGAAATGGGTACCCAACCACCGGATATATGACCATTTGGAACTGGTTTGGTTCGGACAACTTTCAATCCCACACGAATGATGTGACGATGAGCATATAATTTCAATATAAATGAGTATAAGGATTTAATGCTGGGTAGGGGAAGGAGCTTGGGTTAGGGGTATACATTTCGGTGTAAATTCGATTTGGCTAAAAAAGAATTCAAATTAAGTAAATAAACATAAATCACAATCACAAAAGGGCACAAAATCGACGATCACAGTGGCGCCGGGCATCGTCAAAAGTGATAAGATAGGTGGAATCCCTCAGCCCCACTGTGATCGATTAGAGTGGTAGTAATTGGTATTGCAATCGGGCGTAACTTACTTGCACCAGGTTGGTGATCAGCATGGGCAACATTGTTAGCGGAAATCGTAGAATGTTGAATAATGATAATGAGACAAAGGTTTTGGTGGCATCAAGCACGTTATTTTCATCGATTAAAACGTAAGTGGCGAATGTAACTAATGAAACCTAAAAGATAATACACAATTTCGTTTAAGGCGTTGATAAAATGTTCGTTCTTGATCCTTGATCTGAAGTTGATGGATATAGGAGAGGCGGAGGTGCACCATAGCCGAAGAGGTTGTTAGTCCATCGCCATCTCGCGAGAGCCGTACCTCGGCTATGTCAACACTCAGCATGGGCAGGATGGTCAGCGGGAGTTTCATGAGGTCGAAGAGGGCGATTGAGACTAACACCTTCTCGACGCTCAGCTGATTCGCCTCGCTGGTTAGCACGTAAGTGGCGAACGTGACCAAGGAAACCTTTGTTTGTTCGGACACGAAGTACATATATTTGCCAGATTAGTCCAATGCTACACGTCCAACTCATCTCAGTCAGCTGTAAAGAAATCTCGGAGGACTCAGAGCCCTGCAGGGCTGGCATATCTTACCAGGAATGGTGCACAGGACCACAAGAACGAAGTGCCCGCGTTCAAGTAGGCAGTGGAGCGCAGCGTCGCAATCTCCTTGTCACGGATGTCCAGCACTTGCTTCTCGAAACTCGGTTCCCAGGCGTACAATTTGAGCACCTAAGTGGATTATAAAGCCGGTTAACCAAGAATCCAACATCGACTTCTGACAGCAATCAGCATGACAGGGGATAATTGTTTTACTTAAGGGATTAGGCTTCTAACCCAAGTAAGCCCTAGTCCTAGGACCACTCACCTTAATGCCACTCAGTACTTCGTTCATCAACTTAACACGCTCATCTTTGTACTTCATCTGTCTGATCTGATAGGTCTTGATGCGACTGGCAATCACTCCGTTCACAGGGATTAGGATAATCATCACAGCCAAACCGGCGAGCACAGACGGTCCCAGTTGCTGCCAAAGAAAATACAGGGCCAGACCGATCTGCAGTGGCGCCGACCAGATCATGTTCAGGTAGGTGGTCAGTTCCATGAATCGCTGGGCATCCACGGCCATCAGGTTGACGATCTCGCCCACGGTGGACTCCTTTTTGGTGGAGTTCGAAATGCGCAGGGCCTTGCGGTAGATGGCGTTGATCAAAGCTGTCCTAATTCGCAGGCCAACAATGAACATGCGGTGGAAGTACTGGCCAAGAATAAAGGTCTGGGCAGCGGCCAAAACGAAAAGCAGGACAGCGTATAAGATACCCTTCCATTCGGGCTCGGCTTCTTGGGCCTCAACGAAGCTGATGATCAAGCTGAGGACTTGGGGCTGGGCAAATGTCAGGGTGTCGGTGAACAACTTCATCAGGGCGCCGAACAGAAAGACGCCTCCGAAGGACTTGTAAATTGGCGGCATAATACTGGCCATGCCCTTCTTGCGGCCATTCTTCTCACCGTGGGGATTCTCAAAGGTCACGTTGCCATTGCTAAACTGCGCCTTGGGTTCTACGCGCGCCTTGTTCTTGTAGTTCTTGCGCACGTTCTGGTTCCAGTGGTGGGCAAAGATGGGCATGACCTCGGAGCAGCTGTCCTGGGGCCTCAGGTCCCACAGATCCTTCTCCTCCAGCGGGTTGCGATAGCCCTTGAGGGCCATTTTGTCGAACCACTGATAGGTGATGCGGGAAAGGAAACTGGCTGACAGCTCGGGAATCTCGTTCTCACCCCTCTGGTACTTGGTCTGTCTGGGCATTCCGTCCGCGAAGCAGTTCAGGATCAGCATGATGCTGGTGAAGGTGAAGAAGATAAAGAAGCTAACGAACTGATACTCCTCCCAGGAAAAGTCCTGCTCGGAGGGCTGCTGCGAATTCAGAATCTTCTGGCGTTCCGCGTCCAGGCGAACTTCAGTGCGGCAGCGGGGAATCGACAGCACAGTGAGCAGGAACCAGAAGATGAACTGGCATCCGGTGGTCTGCACGCCGTACTTCCGATTCAGCGGGATGAATATGAAGACCAACAGGAAGGTGGCGAACTTGATGATGGGACCCCAGACATCCAGGTCGTAGAGCGGCAGCTCAGAGTCGCCGCCCTTCTTGACCAGCGCCATAATCAGGTCCAGGGCAGTGATTACCAGCAGACCCAGATTCACCAGCGCTTTGCTCACATTTAGCTTGTTCCAGGGTATATTCCTGTCCAAGCTCGCCTTCAGGTAGTAAAAGTCAAAGATCACGAACGCCCAGTAGAAGGCGCAAGGTGTCCAGACCAGCGCCGTTTGCTCAAAGCACGGCGTAAAGTCCGGATCGTTGGTATACCATGTCTCTGTTGCGTTCTGTTCGTTGGACACACGGAAACCATACATTTACACATGCATTCGGATTGAACGATGCTGATGCACTCACCCAGAACGTGGATCCGCAGAATCTGTCCATCGGCGAACTAGTGTCCTCCGCCATGGTTACTCGACTGCTCGGCAACCTCCTCCACGTGCAACTGGTCTATATGTGTATGCTATATCGGGCAATGTGGTAACTGTAAAGCGGCAAGGAAACAAACGGATCTATATTTTCGGGCCAACAGCTGTTCCTTCCCAAGCCGCACAACTACAACAACCGCTAATCGCGACAGTGGGAAGTTGGGTGCACCACCTAGCGCTAGTATTTTTCTGGTATTTCGCGGGCACAGTGGGTATCGGTTGGTAAATGAGGGTATGCTTCTGCAGTGCGTGTTATTTTAATTGCTTATATTGATTTAAATAACACTTGTAATTTTGGTACACAAATTATTAAAATACAGTTGCTTGTAAAAGTAAGTAGAAACAAGTAGAAATCAATCGCATTTGCAACAGCACAAATACATATGAACTTCTTAAATTTTGATTAGGCTTTCAACGATTGATATAGAAATTTATAGCAATTATTCTCGAAAATTCTTATCACTTAATTTGCTTCTTATTAATGAGCACCCTGTACAGAGAAAACGCCTATCTAGTATTTTTAGGTTATTGCATGGCATTAAATGCTTTTCCACCAGCGGTCACACTGTCACATTAGTTTCCATTTCAATCGAGTTGGCAGCTCCATTCTGACAAATAAAAATTGTGTTTTTCGCTCGTCGCAATACGCAAAAATAGCATTTGCATTCGATTAACTAACAACTGACAATTGAAATCGTGCAGCAAAATGTCGCGTCGTTCCAATTTCATTGAGGGCAACGACAATTTTCGCGACCAGAACCTGCGCTTCGTGCGGGTAAGCAAAACTTGAGAAGTGCGATGTGAGGAACCATCTGCGCCACTAAAGATGAACTTGTTTTTTTTTTTCATTTTCTAAATGCAGAACGAGTTTGAGGACAACATTAACCAGTTCTTCGGAGGCGCCGATCCGGAGGGCAGCGGCCCGCAGCAGAAGCCGCCGCCGCGGGACTCGCTAATTGTCCAGCCGACCGCAGGTGAGTGGCGTCCATCGCAACAGCCGGAGCTGCACATGGCACGGCAATCGCTGCCGGTGGCGCGTAGAATCTAACCGGAGATTCCAGCCAGCTAGTAGGCATGACTCTGGGTTTATGGTCTACTTAGCACTTGTATGCGCAGTAATCTCTGCGAGCGCGGAACCATGTCAACATGATAAGCATCTCACGTCGACGTCGATTGCGGCTAATCGGTACAGTGATCCCGCGATAAGGCGAACAAAAGCACGCGAACGGAACACGTCATAGGACAGAAAAACCGATCCTAACCATTAGACAAGACTTTGAAAACAAATTGCGAATATTTAAAACATATGTGATTAGTTAAATTATTACTTCTATTTAAAATTTAAGCAATTGCTCTAAATTTGTAAATTAATTCCCTGAGTTAACTATAGTTGGTCCACACTGTTTTTTTATATAGTTAACTTCAGAGAATCAATTTAACCAAATCTTTTAATGGTTATTAATTAGTATTTTGCACTTAACTAATTGATAATTTGGTCAAAACAAAGGCATTACATTTGTTTTTATGCATGTACTGTTCAGTTACAACCAATTATCCAGCCAAATCAGTTTAATTCCTATGCACTCTATTATTTGACAAACTATCTATACCATTGAAAAAAAAAGAGGGTTGGGCGCGGGTAGTTAGTACTGAGTTTTGTAATCTAGCCCTCGTTATTGTGCGCTACGGCAGATAAGTGTTTACATGTCCAGGGCCACTTGGAGGAAGGTCTCATCGCGCCCACTTGAGGCGATAGTTTATTGTCCAGCTATTGTTTAATGCCAATGACAAATGTGCGACGAAAACGGGTTTCCCCGCCGCGAAGAAGAACTAACTTGAACAGCAGAGATACGAAAAAAAAAAACTAAAAAGAAAGAATGAGAAACTTTAAGCTAATCTTGAACGGAGCCGCCAAATTTCGTTTAAGGTGTTGGGCTAGTCACATTTTATGGGCGCCAAAAACTTGTTTGCCCCGTACACACGCATGTGTTTTAAACCATTTGGCTTTAGATAAAATTCTAACACATCTGAAACGAGTATTTTCAGTTCGATATAATTAACGGCGAAACCTGTTCCCGCAGCGATTATATAAGCACACTAAACAGTCGGCAGTTGAAAAGCCCCTTACAAAACCTAATATTTCAATTGTACGAAATGTGTGTTTTGCCTTTACACCCAAGCGAAATTTCTCTTTAAAAACAAAAACGTCGAGTCACGATGAGATGCTAAGCGAAATGGAATGGAGATCTCTTGGCTGCACCATAAAATCAAGGCGGAAACATGAATGTTTCTCAGCAAAAAACGCCACTCTCTTCACAACCTGACTGTTTGTTTGTTTGTTCTGGATCAGATCATGCCAGCCGGCATTAATTGTTTACACCGCCAAAGAAGAGTGATTTATTTAGAGAATATCAACGACACTCGACACTTGATGACTTTATTAATAGGGAAAAGCTGAGATAACGCTGACTGGCTGCATTTAGCCAAGTGTGCAAACTCTGGAAAAAGCAACTTCCCCATAGAGAGAACGATTCTACGAGCAGCTCCTTATCGGGACCCCACGGCTGAACCTTATCGTGTGTGCTGCCTGTGGCCCCCTACTAGACTCTTCCATTGTGTGTTTGTGTGTAGTTACTCCAGTTATGAATTGCACATCATAATCCCTGTATATTGCTCCTTATCGCACACTTGTTTGCTCCACTTGCTGCTGATTCTGATTCTTTGGAGCTTGATTAGCATCGGGCTGGGAGAAGAGAAGCTGTCGAAACTACAGAGCGTAGGCCATCTTTCAAGGCATGTGACGTCAGTGGAGCCCACGAGGCAATTAACTTCAAATGACAACCTTGCGCACTCCAATTTTTACATTTTTTCTGTTATCAATTAAATAATCGCGCCGCGAGCATGACAAAACACTAATGGTTATTATCAAACTATTTTGAATGTGAATCATCAATTTCTCGTAATTGTTTTTTTCGTATTTCTTTCGTTTGCGCGGGATATTCTGGAGCCTGGCGGAAATTTCACAATTTCAGGCAAAGAATGTGGACACACAGATACACATCACATAGATACGAACGCACACTGGCACACTTGTTCCGCTTTGGCGGAATCCAACAACCACATATCAACAAGGGTATCAAAAATGGACGGTGGTGGTGGTGCTGCTGCTGTTGTTGTTGGCGGTATCGATGCGACTGAAATGTCACTTATAATTACCTCTACGTAGAGAAAAACTCGCTGCGATTCAAACGAATCGTATGGGGTTTCGAAGTGAATAGAATCGAATCGAAACAAAACGAGCCGTAGCGGTTGAGGTCGGATCGCTGTTTGGATGGTGGGCAGCGTCGGCGGAGCACTTTAAAAATCGACGGACAACCGGCTCGTTACGAGCAAAAAAGCCAACTGAACTCGTAGCGAGCGCTGCGAACAAACTTATTTGTTTTCCGTGCTCAAAAAACAAAAATGAGATAATAGCGCCACCTCGGAGAGCGTTTCACTTGGCTCTTTTTGTGGCGCTGCCTGGCCGCCCGATCAATCAAAAAAAAAACCATGCCATCAAAAAAGCCCCCGACTCTCCTATAATGCCAAGTTTGGGCTAGAATAAAACCCAGCTGAAAGATAGCGACTCTCTTCCCTGAATTTAAGTGCCGCATAACCATATTTTCCTGCTCTGGTGAAATTATTCTGAACACCCATATGATGGACACACGACGACGCGACTCTTAAACGTTTTGTTGTCGCAAGAGCAACAAAAGTTGGCCCAAAAGATAACGATATCAACGGTAGTCATACAATTGAGAGCATTCAATGGGTGTTTGTTGCGAATTCTTCACGATTTTGGTATAAGCATGACCATACCTATTTAGTTTGTACGCCGGACTTCGCTTGATTATCAGTTTATTGTGTATAAATGTATAATCTCAATGGAAGTGCTCAGTTGTTTCTAGACCAACTACCAGGACAGGATTTGCTGCTGTGCATATCGAAATTACACATAAAACTCTGATAGAATTGCTAATCTAATCAATTGAGGCAGATGTTTAATTTAAAATATGAGATAGTGGCAGTGATTAGTTTATAGATTGACGAAAACTCAAACATCAAACTTAGTCAGCATTTTGATAACGACTCAAAAGGCAATCAAGAATGCAATTGAAATTATTATTTTTATTTTTTCACAATTTATTAAAGCAATTAAATGGTGGGAAGAAATGCAAAATAAAGCAAATCTATTATGCATTTGAAATAAAATTTGTATGCTTATTTTCAGCGAGCATTGCTGTTATGAGTAGATCAGATTGAAATTGGTGTGCTAAACGTGACCGCATAGCTCTAACCCAAAACGTGTCTGCTTTTTTAAATTTTAAATTTCATGTGTGGTACCATGAAAATAGGCAACAGCGAGCTGGACAATCGGCGCCAATTTCTCCGCGACCTGGGCGCCAGTCGGGTGTTGGCCAACGCCATGGCGCAGCGCACCTTCAATGTGCCCAAGTTCAACCTGCGCCATTTCCAGCGCCAGAGGTTCCGCCTCAGCGTCGAGCTAGGCGACAGTCACCAGGATGTGGTGGACAAGAAGGTGCTCCGGGCCATCGAGGAAGCGGTGGATAGCTACGACGACGTCGGGTCGCGTCCACGCACTCCGTCGCCGCCGCGAAACATTGATTGGCACAGCGCCAGGATGAATAACTCACCGGCTAACAAGGACCGATCGCGTTCTAATAATCGCCAGAGGGAGGACAACTTCGCAGACAACAATCGCGGAGTTGTGGAACAGCGGGAGCCAATCAATAGGAATACTGGACCAGGAAATCGCAATAATCCTGGCCTGAAACCGGCTGAGTTCAATCGCAATCGCAATGCGAATGCGCAGGACTTTAATCGAAATAATCGAAATAATCGAAATATGGAAAGAAGTGAATTCAATCAAAATAATCGCAATGTAAATCCAAATTTCAACCGAAATGAGGGTTCACGTCCTAATCCACAGGAATTTCGTGGTCCAAATAGAAATGCAAATGCCCAGGAATTCAATCGCAATAATGGAAATCAAAACCACCAGGATTTCAATCGTTCCAATAGAAATCAAAACGCCCAGGAATTTAATCGTCCCAATAGAAATCAAAACCCCCAGGATTTCAATCGCTATAATCGTAATGCCAATCCGCAAGAATTCAATCGTAATATCGGAAATGATAACGAGCAGGAATTTAATCATAATCGTAATGCAGACAATGATGAATTCAATCGCAATAATCGTAATGTTAACAACCAAACATTCCATCAAGGACATAACCATAACAATCGTAATGCGAATGCACAATTCAATCGCAAAACTTTTGACGAGAACCGAAACTTTAATAACCAACGTTTTCAAGGACCAAATAACCATATCAACTATCGTGGTCAGATGCCAAACTATGATCATTCCCAAGGAAACAACAATCGCAAGCATGGTAATCAGAACTTCGTTTCCAATCAGCAAACCAACTTGGATCGAAATGCTATATGCGATGACGGCAATCAGTTGCCCAGAGATCGATTCCGTTCGCCTGAAGCGCACCCAAACCAACCACCATATCCACGTAATGTGAACGCTAACCTGGGTGGTGGAAACCGTGGACCCCAAAAGAGGCACAACTATCAGCGTATTGTGAATGACAATCAAATAATACTACGTCGCACCGACTGGATTGACGAAGAAGAGGATCTAGATCTAGATCTAGATCACCATGATATGGACGACTATGTACCCGATGAACGCGAATTACTTGAAGATGCAGATTTCATCGATGACACAAATGATGCACTAATGAATGATGATCAGTATGAAGAACGTGAATTCAATCGTTACTCCAGGGGTAACCAACACAACATCCAAGATCATAACATCGATGATCGTAATTCATATGGACACAATCGCAATGATCGTAACTTTGAGGGCATGAGGCGCCAGTTTGATCCGGAACTCGATCGACGCAACCTAAACGACAACTTCCATCAGCGAAACAACTCTTCGCGTGGCGGTGACACCCTACGCTTTCCCCCAAGGGAGGATGACACATTCCAAGGCTCAAATAACCCTAATTTTCCACCGAACTATCAACACACTATTCCCCGTAGATCGGGTTCTGGAAATCGTGGCCGCGACACGAGTTCTAACAGACCCATGGGTCCCAATCAAAACAGACGAAGCGTACCAAATGCTGATGAAGCTGCACCAAGAGTGGCCCATTCTGGGGCTCCCATACAAGATGGAACTAATTTAAATCGTAAAATCAATAAAAATGTAAATCCTGGTAGGGTAGTGCCAAATCGCATCAGTGCTGGGACTCCCAATCAACCCAGGTCCAATTCAACCACGTCTCAAACACGAAATGTAAATCCTGGTGTGCCAAACAAAAATGTCAAGAAGTCGGCGGTTCCACACGACAATCGTGCACCGCCACCAAACAAACCTTTGAACACCAATCCTGGTGCATCCAAACCTGGTCAGCCGGTAAACAAACCAAAACCACAGGCAACCAAGATCAACGCGGCCACGGCAAAACCACTCGCTGGTAAGGGAAAAGTTTTGAATTCTTAATAAATTATTAATTTTAAACAGACCAATTACAAGCTAGCTAATAAAGCTTTTGTATTGGTTTTAAAGTGAATTAATGATTTCAAAGCAAGATTTGGAATGCAAACCGGTTAAAATTATATATATATTTTTTTAAATACCTTAAAATAAGGATCTTCCTCTAAACCAGTTTTGAAACTAGTGTTTTTGGTTTTTAAACCCGATTCGAAGTTGCCAACTGTACTTCATACTTCAAGAAGCAAGTCATAAATGTGTTTTTGTTTGGTTTGCATTCCTAACTTTTTGGGTATTCCCATAAAACAATACATGTTCAATTTTGCAGGGCAAAAAAGAAAAGCGGAGACTCCAAAGTTAGGGGGGGCTACCAAAGCCGAGCCAAAACGCCAGAGAGCGGAAACAGATCGCAGCTTCATTATAGGCGGCATAAGTCTGCCCTATATCAACAGCAATACCAAGGAGCTGCCACAGCCGGAGGAGCAGTCATACGCGGTGACCTTCTTCGAGCAAACGCCCATCTACAACACTAACATATATGCCACCGACGATGGCCATGTTAATGAAGACGAAAGTGATGCGGAAGAGGAGGAAATGTCCGATGCCGAATCTGTTGACTCGAACCGATCTGGTGTCCTGTCCAAGTGGAAAGGACGCAGTTCCAGGAAGAAGGTGCGCACCCAGCTGCGCAAGGAATGGACCAAAATCTATAGAACCAATAACTACAAGGACTGGTTCCCCTGGTGGCGGGATTACAAGTGGTGCGGCAGCGAGATTAACAAAAAGCTGGAGAAGTTCGGCGACCGCAATCTGCGCCACCGCTTTGCTCCCATCGGCCGCAAACCGATGACCGTAAAGGCGATCAATCAGATTTTTAAATCAGGCCACATGGGTCTGGAGAAGAACACCTTTAGCCACTACCGCAACATACGTTCGATTTTCATACTGATGAACGAAAAGTTCCTCCACAGTTTGTCTAATGAGCGATTGGAACAGTTGCAGGACTTGATACGTGGCGTTCCAAATCACTTGTGGCTCTACAAGATCCGCAGCATGGTCTACCTTTGGGAAAGGTACCATAGCACACTTAAAACCCATGCAGGCAATAATTTCAAAAGCGATAAGGAAATTCAATCCATAGCGCGAGAATGGAAAAATCCTGTCTTTCACTGGTTAGCCAAGCAGGCTTTCGATGAGCTTAAGGTGAGAACAACATTTTCCCAAGCCAAAAGTAGCTGAAAACCCTAAGGAAACCCAAGTTCTTCTATCTTCAACTGACAACGAAACTTATCTTTATTTATAGGCAATCAGCGAGATCGCGTGGCCGGATCATACAAAAATCTATCCCGGCTTGAAATCATAATTGAATGCTAAGCATATTGTATAAGATTGTATATGGAATCGAAGCCAAAATAAATCAAAGGGTTTTGCTTCCGCAATGTCCTATACGATAGAATCACCTCATCTTCATATTTATTAGCTGGCAGAAACTTTGCAGATAAGAAGCCATTTTATTAAAACCCAACTTTTTTGTCTTTTTCCCATTAGGAATCTGCGTGAAAAGTTTCAAGACAAACAGTGATGAGAAGTTCTTCATTAACGTGTGCCAGGCTGTGGAAGTTCCAGCATCTCAGGATCTCACCGAGGAGGAACTGATCGGCATATTGGAATCCCCAACTCCTGGCTCCTATCGAGTGCCCATGAGCATCTCAGATCCCAGACTCACGAAGGATCGTTCCGATAAGACCGTCGATGTCTGTGACATCGCTATCAACCCAAAGTTTCTGGTCAAGATCCAGAAGTCGCAGCTCTTCAAGAACTTCTTTATGCAAATTGTCATTGAGGCGATGAGCGAAAAGTATAATGTGCAGCTCAACATGGAAAAGACCATTATTCTGAACAATCGCAAGTTCATCGGCACTCTGGTAACTCATCGTGTGCGCAACGAAGATATGAAAAGGGCCCAGTCTGCGTCCGGCCTTCCTGCTGCTCTTAACAGCCGGGATGGGGCTGTGGCACCGGAAAATTCCGGGAAACTGGTGCAGGAGATCGACGAGAAGGATGCTGCTGCCATAAGGAAGAGTCGACAGTCTGCAGGCGGTTTACTGGACATACAGTACAAACTTAGTGGTCGAGTTCGTGACGAGTCCGTTGTCGAAATCCATGCTGAGATCTACCTGCCCAACTACGTAATTTTATAATGGATGCACAGACAAATAAAGTTTATTTATGTAGAAATTCCCCTTGTACTTCGCAGGTTTCTTCGCAGGAGTTCAGTCTCGTTGTCGGCGAGGATCGTATCGTGGTGGAAACCTACAAGTATGGCTATGTGTTCGACAAATTCGTCAACTACCGTCTGCAGCAGGATCGTGCCCAAGCTCTGTTCGATAAGACCACCAAGGTGATGCAGTGCACAAAATTTGGAGGATTCAAATCTTTAATTTCTGTTCTTTCTTCCCATTTTTTAGATGCTTCATGTTCGCATTCCCGTGTTCAGTAACTAAAAAGGGCACATGACTGAATAATGGCCGCTGTGATAGTGTTAATAAAGGCGCAAATTTTACAAGTTATTTATTTTATTCTTTAATTTTATTAGAAACTGGAAAAAGGGGGTTGAATGATTTTCTATTTATTCAAATGATATCAGATTATATTGACTGCGCTTTCTTAAAAGTACACACTTTATTTCCTGTTCCTCCGTAGATTAAAAAGCGGTTTCAAAGATTTTTGTATTGCTTTTCCTTTTGTGGTTGTTTTTCGTGTTTTGAGTTTTGTGCTTTCATGTTTTATTTTAATTTTCCAAAAGGATTTGTTATTCAATATTTTTAAGCTGTGTGTTTTCTTTGGTAGTGAAAGTATAAGTATTTTCATAATGTATAATTTTTTGTATAATTTTGTTTCATTAAGTATTATATATAATACTTATACTTTCACTACCAAAGAAAACACAACCTGAAAATATTGAATAACAAATCCTTTTGGAAAATTTAAAATAAAACATGAGAGCACGAAAGTCAATCCACGAAAACCAACCACAAAAAAAAAAACATTACAAAAATCTTCGAAACCGCTTTTTAATCTACATATATGATGGAAAAGGAAATAAAGTGTGTACTGATAAGAAAGCATTTGAATAAATAGAAAATCCATTCAACCCCCTTTAATCAGTTACTAATAAAATTAGTAAATATATTACTATAAAATAAAGCTCTTTAATTAACTAAATTATGCAGTATTTTTTTGGTTGATGGCTCTCCCGAATATACATATGACAAATGTTGTGTATAACAAATCACATTTGACATAATGCTTAAAATATAAATAAATAATAAAATATTGCCAGGTATTTCTAAATAATTCAATAGCGGTATTTTTCTTTTACTGTCAGTATTTTTCAATAAAAATACCAACTTCGAATCGGACTTATTACCATTTTGAGCAGCCGGCTTTCATTGCTTTGCAACCCTGGCACCAGACAGAGAAAAATTCGGGGAAAGGAAAGCATTTTTTGGGCCGCGCTTGTTGTGTTGGAAAAAATCGCAGAGAAGCCAGTTAATTGGAAGCAGCGGCGAGCGCTCGACGAAAAGGTAACTCCGGGCAAGGACTATTCGGAATGGACTACCGCCAAATGAAGAACGACGCTTACGGCATTGGCCAGCGGCGCGGAATGGGGAGCTCCAGCGGCGTTGCTGGTGGTGGAGGAGGCGGCGGCGGCGGCGGAATGTATTCCTCAAACTACGGCGGAGGTGGTAGTGGCGCCAACTTCGGCGGAGGCGGCAATACCAGTGGCGGAGGAGGCTACGGCGGCGCTTCCGGTGGCGGAGGCTATGGCGTCAACCGGAATTCCAGTCCAGATGGTGGCAACTTCAGTCGCGGCGGTGGCAACTACAACAACAACAGCAACAGTGGAGGCAACAACAGCTACCCACGTTCCGGAGACGGAGATCGGAGCGGTTTCAATCCGAGCAGCAACCAGCGTTTCGGCGATAATTTCCAGGACAAATTTCGTGGCGGCCCGTCCTCCAATTTCGGCCAAGTGAACAGGGGAGCATCCAATCCGAGCAGCGTAGCCCGCTTGCTGGAGGTGGAGAACCGTATGGACCGCAATACGGATGTCAACTATCGAGGTCCCCAGCCGCAGGGAAGCGGCGATAGGTTTTTCAACGATGAACCCAGAAATCAGGGATCATTCGGTAATTTCGGTCCCAACGATGGAGTGCCATTTGGCGGCAACAATGCTCCCTCTTTTGGTGGAAATAATGGACCCGCTTATGGGGGCAATAGTGGACTTTCCTTTGCAGGAAGCGATGTCCCTTTTGGTGGAAACACTGGTCCTTCGTTTGGAGGAAACAATCAGCGCAACTTCAACAATGACAATTTCCCAAACAGAGGTACCAACTTTGATGACCAGCGTTCCGGTTTCAATGATTCCTACGGTCGCGGTGGAAATCACGGCAGCTTTGGCCAGAACTCTGGAAACTTTGGGGACAACAATAGGGATATAGGAAACTTTAACAACCGCGGACCGGCTGGAGGAGGATCCGGAGGCCCAGGCTTTAATCCGAACTCTGGTGGCAATTTTGGCAACAATAATTCCGGAGGCGGCTTTAGCAACAACTTTGGCCAGAACTCTGGAAACTTTGGGGACAACAATAGGGATATAGGAAACTTTAACAACCGCGGACCGGCTGTCGGAGGATCCGTAGGGCCAGGCTTTAACCCGAACTCTGGTGGCAACTTTGGCAACAACAATTCTGGAGGCGGCTTTAGCAACAACATTAGTCGCACCTTCCAGGACTCTCGCAAGAACTGGAACAAATCACAATCCTCATCGTTCCCGAACTCTGGCTATCAATCGAACAGTGGTGGTGGTGGCGGCGGTGGAGGAAGAGGCGGCGGTGGTGGAGGAGGTGCCGGCGGCGGAGGAGGAGTAGGTTCCGGCGGCTCTGGATGGGAAGCTAGTCAGCGCGCCTTCAACTCGAAGCGCAATCAGCTGCAGAAGATGAATCTGAACAACGGCGGATCTGTTCGAAAGCCAGCTCCACAGCCAGCCGCCAAGGCGGTCCAGAACTTGCGCAACAATCCTCAGAAGGCTGAAATCGTTAAAAGCGCGGGCTCGCCCACTCTGACCAACAACAAGCCCGCCAACCTGCGTCCGGGCAATGCGGCTGGAGTACAAAAAAAGCTGCCCGTTGCAGCACCAAATCAGTATAAAGTCAATAACTTAACACCCAATTCGAGTGCGGTTGCAGTCACCAACAAGAAGCCACCGGTGGCTGCACCAGCCGTGAGGACCAGACCGCAGGCAAACAGGACAGGACCGCAGGGATTAAGAACTGGACCACAGGGATTAAGAACTGGACCTCAGGGCTTGAGAACTGGACCACAGGGATTGAGATCTGGACCACAGGGTTTGAGAGCTGGACCACAGCTGCAGAAGTCGGGACCACTGGCACCTAGGACTGGCCAGCAGGCAGTGAAAGGTGGACCACAAGGAGGCAAACCAGCAGGAGTGCCCAATAGGCCACCAAATGCTCCTGGATTGCCCGTCCCAATTAGTAAGATTTCGTTCTATTCAGTAAGCTTGCATTACCAAACTTTCTTCAAACTATTACAATTCATTTAGTAGAGTTTTGCGAATAGTTCCTAATATGTTATGCATTGCAGGTCAGAAGCGAGTTGCCCCACCTCCACCGCTGGAAACGGAGGCTGCCTCAAAGTCGGTCAAGAAATGGCGACGCGTGGCACGCAAGCGCGGTTTCCTTATTGGCGGATTCAAGATTCCCTATCTCAACGATCAGCCGAAGAAGCTCCCACAGCCGGAGGCGGACTCATATGCATTGACCTTCTTCGAACAAACCTTCAATTACAGTACAAACCAGGACGCCACCGAGGAGGACTTCGTAGAGGCGGCCGTAGTGCTCAACGAAGATTCGGAAGACGAATCGGTGGCCGACGACGCCAAGTCGGCACGCAAGATTGCAAAGCGCAACAGGAAACGCATACGGTCCGATTGGGCACCGCTTAACGAATCGAAGAAATATAATGATTGGGGCAACTGGTGGAAGGACTACAAGAATGTTGGCGAGGAGATCGACCAGCAGCTGTTGGAGTGTGGCAACTTGAACCTCGAGCATTGCTTCCTACCCAATCTGCCCAAGCTCACCACAGAGCAGGTGGTTTGCGCTATCATAAAGTCGGCACACTTCGGTCTCGAGAAGAATGCCGACGTGCCGTACGACACAATGAAGACGATCTTTACGTTGATGAACCGCACCTTCCTGGATAACCTTACGGAGTTGAACATGGTGGAGATACAGGACATCATTCGCGGCATACCCAATGACCTGTGGGTTTACAAGTTGCGCAGCATGGTCTTCCTGTGGGCCAAGTACAAGGCCATTACCAATTCCAAGTCCACCGCCGAGGACGACGTCAAGGATCAGCAGGCGATTGCGCGCGAATGGAAGAGTCCATGCTTCCACTGGCTGGCCAAACAGGCCTTCGACGAGCTTGTGGTAAGTTGGTAACATGCTCCTGCAGCCTTTTTCATATTAACTAACTCCGACCTTGCTTCTTATAGGCAATCAGCGAAACCGAATGGAAAGACCATCGCACTGTTTTTCCCTCTATAGAGTAAAGTAATTTGGAAACTAGACATCCCCTCCTTCTCAACAGCCGCACATGCGCTGGACCCATCAAAGGAGGGAACAGAGCGTAGGTTCTTCTTCAGCATTATTTTATGGATTGTACGAGTCTGCATCTAGTTGTATTAGAGACCTTTATTATTTCACACACGAAGAACCATCCTCCTGACTTTAAGATGTAGATTGTAATTATGTCGCAATGCTTTTACAAATAAATAACTTACCCAGAGGGGCGTCTCTTGCGCCCTGGGAAACAACTATAATACTGATCAGAGACGTTCTTCCCACTTGGAAGGTCGATAGCAATTATGTCTGGTATCTTCAAAACATGTATTTTGGCGAGATATAAACTCAAGTTCATAAAATCTATATGTATACAAATGACGCTAGAAGAATCCTATTGATAAAGAAGTAGATTGTAATTTGAATGAATAATAAATACATAACCAGCCCAGAAACTACAACTTTCTCAGCAAAGGGTAAAAGAATTATTACTAGAGAAAAGTTAATAAGATAAGATATGAAAATATTGAAAATGTGTAAAGTTTTTATCTTGGATGAACAGGATTTCAATAAGCGGGAGATAAGATACAGTGGCTTGGGATGTCTTTAACAATTTTATTGCCAGCAACAGTGTTTCACAGAATGTTCATTGGTGTCTTTAATTTCTAGGTTACAATAGATTTAAATCCAATTCAGACTGGCTTATATAAGCATGGTTTTTTGGCGTGGAAACTAAGCGCCCAGCTGCTTGTAGAGGATGGGCACATAGTCGTCGTACTCCGCCTGGTAGAGGTTACCGGCAATGGGATTGCCTAGAGCGTACTTCTTGGCGAACTCAGCGATCTTGAAGCCACCGCGGCCATCTCCGCTGTTGTTGGGCAGCCTCTTCTCGTCGAAGGTGAGCTTGCACCGCTGCTCGTAGATTAGAAAAACGTAGCGATGGAGTCCGGTGTCTGGTGGAGGACCGGATCCCACGTAGGCGGAGAGAACCTCGCCCTTGGCGACATCTCCACCGGGTATGTTGCCCACCAGCCAATGGTGCCACTCCCTAAACTTGGGATCCTTGCGACTCGGCGCATCCGGGTCGGTCATGCAGAGGGTGTACAGCTTATTGGCGTCCGCCTCCCATTTCACGCACGGCTCATCCTTCACCTGGGTGGGGGTCAGGACCTGACCCGGCTTCACGACAATATCGCCGGGATATTCCACCACAGCCGTCTGCGCCGGTGCCTTGGCGATCACATCAGGAACTACGCAATGCTCCTCCATGGTTTTGCCTACTTTTTCGCAAGAATACTGCCGCTGAGAAGCGATAAATGCAGAGATTGGTTTCGGTTCCTTGGTTAGGATAGAATTGCTAAAAGTTTTCAGCGTTCTAATGGCGGCCGGAAGGTTGACAGCTGAATAATTGACATTCACAGCGGTTGATCGGTTGAAATCTTTTCTAAATCCATTTAAAGCGCTGCGATTGAGATTACGCAATACCCGGAGCCGCATACAAATCATCCTTATTGCTTAAGTAAACCAAATTGGATTAATTTAAAAACTGTTTATTGTTCTATTTGCCGACTGACAATCGATAAGTTGCGATTCACCTGTAAGCGTTACAGCTTTGTTATCGCTATCGATAGCAATGTGTGATTTTGAATTTCTATTCTACGAAAATATTTGCGCAGTCTACTTGAGAAAAGTTATCTGGGAATTAAAAGTAAGGATTGGATTGGATTATCATGGCTTGGGTGCCCACGTCACGTTTCGAGCACGATCTGGTGCAGTTGGAGCCGGACTTCAATATGGTCCATGGACAGATCGCCTATGAACTGAGGAAGAAAGAGGAATTCTCAGGAACCGTTCCCATTCATACCTATGAGCATTTGGAAGCCCGCGAAGATCTGCTTGGATATGGGACGCCGGGTGAAAATGGGCGAGAGATTCGTCAAAGTCTGCAAATGATGGAGACGATTCAGAGAGTATCTGGCACCAAGCCGCTGGGCGAGCACGCCACAATGGAGGACTGGGAGGACACCGCAACGGCGGAGAGAGAGGCGATTGCCATTACCCGTAGCTTCGGAAGATTGTCCGTCAGACAGAACTCACCGCCCCTCCAACCGAAAATAGCTTACCTGCGGTTGCTCAAAATGAAAGCCAGCGATTTCCTCTGATCACAGATCGCGAGTTCTTCACGCCTCGGAAGATTCGTAGACCAAAGGATCTTCCGCCAGCGGAGAACAGTCCGGATAACTCAGCCGATGACTCATTTCACACCGCTGAAAGCCTGAGCAACTGCATCTGCCTGAACGGATCAAAATATCGAGAGAAGACCAGCAAGGGGAAAAACCCAGAATACACGGATACTTCATCGAACTACATTGAGGCAAACCCAGTTGACCTGGATAAGAACAAGGAAAAGAGGAGGAAACTAAGACCCAAACGTCACCAGCAACGCCAGGCTAACTAACAAAATTATAGAGTTAACTAACTCTAATCCGACAATAGCCAATCTAACCTGAGCATGTTAGCATAATTATTCAAGCTCTTTTTTTTTTTTAATAACAGATTAAGTTAACACCACGAATATCCAAAAGTACTAATTTTGGGCATTTATAAAAAATAAAACTACAATTACAAATCGTTTTCGTTAAGTCGTGTTTAATATATGTAAGTGTAACCTAAACCTACGTGCTTATGCTAGCGAATGTATGAATAACAAGAGCGAAGGAACAATAGATGGGGATGATGAGATGAAAGTGATTGCAGGTGATATGCACAGATATTTGGACCAATGCTTCGTTTACGGAGTAAAGCAACCTTGTCTTCAGGTCGGCCGCTGCAAGGGATGCAACTAGACCTGGTAGCGCTGCTTGTGTCAGGCCTTCCGGAAGATGTCGCTGGATCCGTAGGACAGGCGCCGTTCCTTGGTATTGCTGGTGACCAGCACCTCCTCGTCGAACTGCGACACCCGCTGCATTTTCGGTCGCATCAGACCTCTAACATCGTTCAGCGATATATCAATATCTCTGAACGCGTTGAGCAGGAACACAGCTGTGATAACGATCAGGAAGCCGCACACATCGCCGAGGATATCGTCGAACCGCATGTGAGTGAACTCCTTGAAGAGGATGGCAGAGGCAGCTATCACCAGAGTGGTGAACATTACATAGTACACTGGAGTAACTATACTAGTATTGAATATATCCAGCGCCTTGTTCAGATAGTTCATCTGGATGGCTATGAAAGTGACGGTGACCAGGATCAGGAACCATGGCATCCATGTGAGGAAGACGTTGCCTCCGTTGTTCAGCGTCTGCCGTATGGCTAGGCCCAATGCCTTGCAGGACATCACAGTCAGAGATCCTATGCCGGAGCACAGGAAGATATAAACCACCACATTGGTGTGCCCATGGCGTGGCGCAATGAAGCAGGCCACAAACACCGTGGAGCCGACGATGCAGATCACGTACAGGATGAAAACCGGATCCAAAAGCATGTCAAATAGCAGCTGCAGATCCTCGATCTCCTTCTCTTTGGGCGAGTGAATCACAATGATGGTGGATCCCAGTATGCACAGAAAGCAGCCGATCTTCCCCAGCAGGTTTAGTTTCTCGTTGAGGAATCTGGAGGCCATCACGGCTGAGATGATAACACTCAGCGCGCCCAACGGAGTGACCAATGAAGCGGGGGCAAAGGCGTAGGCCGCAAAGTTGGCCGCTTCTCCCACACCCACTGTAAGAAATAAGCAGAGCAAGTGAGTCATAAGGTCAGTGTGATAAGAGGTTCTGTTTTTCTGATAATATACCCTTGCAGGCGGTATTCAAATTTCGGGAGAAGCTTCGCAACTAATCTTCGATTCTATAGATTAGGTAAGTTTATGTGTATAAATGGAAATAGTTGTTATCTCTCTGTGTTAAAGATTATTTGTTATATGTTTACAAATGCTCTAGTTTGCGTTGTGCTTTGTAAGTAATCGACTTCTATTTGCTATGATTTTAATTTTCAAAAACCGATCCATCTTAATTAGATTATTTTTGGGAAATTTGAAATATTTATATTACACAAATCAGCAACGGAAGTTTGTGATGGCAGGAAGGTGTTATTTTGTAAACTTTTTGGATATGAAACATATGGAAAAGTGCTTTCCTTACTTAAGTATCTTGGTTTTTGAATTTCACAATATTATTATTATTATTATTACACATAGAACATATAAACACTAGAAAGTTCACACTGCAAGGGTATACCGGAAACCGAGTGTTCTTTGTTTGGTTCTTCACTCACTTGTCAGAAGACCCGCCCACCAGATCCACTCCCTCAGATATCCGAATCCTCCGGCTGACGCCCGCACCTCGCCGTACTTGCTTAGCCGAATGAGCGCCTTCTTTTTAATGATGAAGCTGGAGCCGATGAAGAAGCAGGAGGAGATGGCCAGGCCAACGCCGATGTAGAAGTCCGTGTTGGACACCGCCTCCGCCATCGAAAGCGGAGCGGTGTTAGGCGATTGGTTGGCTTCGCCCGGGAGCATGCCCCCCACCGTCATCTGGGGCATCTGCAGTGATGAGGCTTCGCCGTCGCTGTTCATTGCTAATCCGCTGCGTGATCCGCTCCTGCTTTTCGCACCAGGAAGTCTGAGTCACAAGCCAACAATGAATCTTTGGAGTGGCTGCATGCGGACAGCGGGTAAATACCGACCCTACCAACACTGCCAGTGATGGCAGCTCGGCTGACTGCATTTGCTAGCCAAAGTTAGCTATTATTATTAGCAATTAATTTTAACTATGTACAACCATTGAATATTTAAAATATTGAATGAATTATGAAATTAATATCAACAAGCAATTCGTTCACCATAAAATTGTTATCTTTTCAGCTGTACCAAGATCTAGCTATTTTCGGCCAAGATCTGCCAGAGCTGGCGCTCAGTTGCCATTCACAACGAAC
This sequence comes from Drosophila mauritiana, assembly GCF_004382145.1. NCBI lineage: Eukaryota > Metazoa > Arthropoda > Insecta > Diptera > Drosophilidae > Drosophila > Drosophila mauritiana. The sequence goes on along the minus strand of NC_046667.1, from coordinate 12,429,658 downwards.
GTTTCCACCCACAATGAAAACAAAACGTGCAACCGGCCAACGAAATGCCGCCAAAGTCGAGCAGCAAGAAAAACCAGGTTACTTGGTACCACTGCGAGTCCTGCGGCGTCCACATTCCCTCGAAAGCGAGAGAGAATCACGAGGGCTTATGCTCCGCCATCAGCCGGGATGATGTTGGGCCCGATTCCGAGGCGGAGTACGTTCGGAGTGGAGCAATCTATACGAGAAGTCTTCAGCAGCGGAACTTCGAGGTGGAGTCCCTGAAGGATCTGCCCGCCAAGTATGCCAATATGCTAGTCTTCGTCTCCGAGGGTGCGATGCAATTGGCACAGCTGCACATTGGACAACATGTGGTGCTAGAGGCTCCTTCGACGGCGGAGCAGCCGCTGGTGAGGATTGTGTGGCCCACATCGGAACAATTCCTCACCACAGTATTTGTGAGCGAAGGCGGTACGTCTTTCACACTTTAAAAAGGTTCTTAGCACTAATGGACATAATTTTAATCAGATTTCAAACTCCATTGCACGCAACTGCGAGGAAAGCTACTAAAGATCTCTGCCTTGCACCCCAGTCGCCTCACTGCGGCTGCCAGCATTTCCCTGAAGCACGTAAACAACACAGAGGCTTCCCTGATGTCAGGACAACTAAAGGACGCCATTGCCCTTCTCAAAAGAGACATGGTCAATAGGGTATTCTGCAAGGACAGTCTGATCCACATGAATTTCTTTAACAAATCGCTGACTTTTCGCCTGGAGCGATGGCAGAGCACAGTGGAAGAGGCTCTTGCTGGTCTAAGTCTAGACTCCAAATCCTTGCAGTTCATCCAGATTACCAACGTTACTAAGGTCCAACTGATAACTGAAAATGCAAATCAGCAGGAGGAGGAGCAAAAAATAAGTCACAAGATTACCAAATCCCAAATTGGGGGACTAGATAAGCAATTGCAACTGGTGGAGGAGAGTATGGAGTACGCTTTGGGCTTCCGGACGTTGCCTGCCGGTAATTTTAACCCAAGACTCCACATTGAACCTATTTAATATTATTATATTTTAGGCCTTAGGGTTTCCCGCGGACTGCTTCTCTACGGCGCCACTGGCTGTGGCAAATCCATGGTGCTGGAAGCCATGTGTGCAGTGGCTGAGGAACGTAGCCAAGGACATGTCCAGCTGCTACGCATTAACAGCGGCGAAGTTTACAGCAAATTCCTGGGCGAAACGGAACAGAAACTTGGTGCTATTTTTGAGCGTGCCTACAATCATTATCCGCAGCCAACGTTGCTGCTGATTGAGGATGTCCATAACTTGTGTCCCAAGCAAGAAAGCAGCGATCTTGTCAAGCGCGTCTCATTGGCCTTCTTATCTCTGCTGGATCAGCTAAGCACTCCCAGCCAGCTAAAGGGAAGCAAAACATTCGTCCTGGCCACTAGTTCTCAGATTGATGCCCTGCATCCGAGCATTCGGCGAGCTGGTCGATTGGACAATGAAGTGGAGTTGGGTGCACCCAGCTCCCAGGCCAGGATGGAAATTCTACGATGCCTCATCCAGTCGGTGGAGCATCAGCTGAGTGATGAGGAAGTGGAGCATGTGGCATCTATTACCCATGGCTACGTGGGAGCAGACTTAGCAAATCTCGTTTACGCTGCCATGCTGCAGGCGCAACCGAATCCTCTACAGATGCCGCACCTACAGGCTGCCTTGACCCGTATTAAACCATCGGCGATGCGTGAAGTTCTCATCGAGTGTCCCAATGTGCAGTGGTCCGACATTGGCGGTCAATCCGAGCTCCGTTTGGCGATGCAGCAGGCCATCGAGTGGCCACTGCTGCATGCGGATAAGTTCCAACGCCTGGGTATCAAGCCACCCAGGGGTATCCTCATGTTTGGACCGCCAGGCTGCTCGAAAACCATGATTGCCAAGGCCCTGGCCACCGAGAGCAAGCTTAATTTCCTGTCCATCAAGGGACCAGAGCTCTTTTCCATGTGGGTGGGCGAATCGGAGCGAGCGGTGCGTGAGGTCTTCCGCAAGGCTCGCCAGGTAGCACCCGCCATAGTTTTCTTCGACGAAATCGACGCCATCGGTGGCGAGCGTTCGGAGGGCGATGGATCCAGCTCTGGTTCGTCCGTAAAAGAACGCGTCCTCACCCAGCTGCTCACCGAACTGGATGGCGTGGAGGCCCTGCAAAATGTCACCATAGTAGCGGCAACCAATCGTCCAGATATGATCGACAAGGCGCTGCTTCGTCCAGGCCGAATTGATCGAATTCTGTACGTGGGACTACCACAATGTGAAGCACGTAGGGAGATCTTAAAGATCAAACTGCGTGCCATGCCGATATCAAACGATGTGGACATGGAGAAGTTGGTGCAGCTGACGGAGGGATATTCCGGAGCAGAAATACAAGCCGTATGCCATGAGGCAGCCCTGAGAGCCCTGGAGCAGAGCTTCGAAGCGGAGGATGTCAAGTGGACGGACTTCGAGCACGCCTTGAAGGCGGTGCCTCCGCGTACAAGTCCTGAGTTGTTAAAACTCTACGAAGATTACCTCAAACGGAAGTAGATTTAGCAACTCAGGGGAACCTAGACTTTATAACTATTTTAAGATTAATTGTGATGAATCCGCAAAAGAATGACGATAAGATTACCGAAAGTAAATCTGCTTAATTTGTTTAAACAAATTACCATGCTGTTAGCTCTCCAAAATCTCTTCACTGGATCAGCCTTCAAATCAAAGTGCTTATTGTAAAATAAAACCGATTAGAGGTCGACATGGTGTTTAGACAGTTCTAAAATTCTAAAATTTAGTGCCTGCAGATTAGACTATAAAGATAAGATGGCGAAAGCAGACTTATCGTTGATAACTTGAATGCTCCATTTTTAACCTCTAAATTCAAAGAGTATCATTCTCTCGATCGTGAATATCAAGAGCAAACGTTGAGCTTTAAACAAATTTCCAATTAATGCGTCACTTAATTGCCAATAAACTGATGTGGAACAACCGAAGAATCTTGATTTTTGTTGCTGTGTGATAAATTAGCTTACTCGGCAATTACCGAAATAAAACTTATTTAAAATTGACAACTTTCAGTGCTCCGTGATCTGTAACCAAATCCATAAATGTGTCAAGTTGTAATTATAGCTCCAAGTTAATTGAATGTAGATAAATGTACATTTCACGGTCTTTTGAGGTCATACTCGTACAGTAGCGGTCATAAATATATGAAGTGTTCAATTTTGTAAGAAACACCAAAATCAATATTAAGTTATGTTTTTAGTGGTCTTATCATTAACACTTAACTGTCATTGAACTTGGGCGCATGATTTAAACATTTGTATGTATGTGTGTAAATATGTATATTTAACAATAAACGAATTTTATGGTCTAACAGTAGCTAAAATTAATTGTTTTACGAATTTTAAATACTTTGCATATAAGTTCATATTTATATATCTTTTCCAACTACTTTTGAAATAGCAAAGTACTTAATCTAAAATATGTTTTATGTAACGTTTTTCTTCTAAAAATATAACTATAGATTGATTCTTATACATATGATAGTTTTTTTTTTTAAATATATTATATATATATATATTTTTTTTGTGGTAGTATATGCCTATCATTTTGGTTCTTGCTCTTTTATGCTGATAGTTCTTGAAACCCTTAAGCTCTCACCTGATTCTAGTTTTCCGGTTGTTGTGGGTGAATACTGCTGGCCACCACTGTAGTCGCTTTGGCGGAGAGCGATGGCCCACCAGGCGCTCTTGATTCGCGCGATCAGTTGCCGGCTGGCGTTCGTCGCGTTGGTTACGACACTAATCAATTGGCGAAACCTCTGTCGCCGGACTGGAGATTGGTGATTGGAGCTTGGAGTTTCGAGTTTCCATGCGAATAGCCCCCACCTGGTATCGCAATTTACGACATGAAGAGCTGGCTGAAGATCTCGCTGCTGCTGTGCACGTTTGGCTTTTTCCGGGAGTTTCGACCTTCGGAGCCGTACGTCACGGAGTACCTGGCCTCGGATTATGGCAACCTGACGACGGATCAGATCTACCAGGATGTGTATCCCTTCGGCACGTACTCGGTGCTGGCCCAGCTTGTCATTGTGTTCCTCATCACAGATCTGGTGAGGTACAAACCGGTTATCGTGCTGTCGGCACTGGCTGGCATTACCCTGTTCTCCATGCTTATCTGGACGGAGAGCGTGGGAATGCTGCAGGTGGCCCAAGTGTTTTTTGGCACCTTCACGGCCGCTGAGGTGGCCTACTACACGTACATGTACGCCAAGGTCAACAAGGAGCAGTATCAGGTGGTCACGGGCCACACGCGAGCTGCCATCCTGAGCGGCAAGTTCCTCGGCGGCCTGTTTGCCCAGGTTTTGGTGTCCACCGATAGCATGGATTACCGACAGCTGCACTACCTCTCGCTGGCCACGCAGCTGATCTCCCTGGCCGTGTCCCTGTTCCTGCCCAGTGTGCCGCGTAGCCTCTACTTCTATGCGCATTCCGAGAAGATTAACACTGCCGGCGGAGAAGTGACCGCACCAAAGTTCTCTTTCGCCAACGCCTGCCGCCTGCTGTGGTACCACCTCGTCAGTTCCTACTCCAATCCCGTGGTGCTGCAGTGGAGTATGTGGTGGGCATTGGCCACCTGTGGTCAAGTTCAAGTAAGTTGGGCGTTTATTGCGAGAAGTTAATTGTATAATCAACTAATTATGTTAAATCCTACAGGTGGTCTCCTACATCCAGTTCCTGTGGAAAGAGGTGGCTCCGGATAAGCTCAGCGTTTACAATGGTGGAGTGGAGGCCGTGGCCACGCTGCTGGGTGCGATTGGAGCCATTCTGGCGGGCCTGCTGAACTCCAATAAGCGACGGGGATCGTATATGATGGGCATATCCATCTGTGCCGCCGCCCTGGGCGCCCTGCTCATCTATGCCGCCAAGACGCAGGAGATCTGGGTGGCCTACGTGAACTATGTGCTTTTCTGCGCCGTATTCTTCTTCATCATCACGGTGGCGGGTGCCGTGGTGGCCGAGAATCTGGTGGAGGACAGCTTCGGCTTGATCTTCGGTATTAATACGTTGGTGGGTCTGATCCTGCAGACCATTCTGACCGTTGCGGTTGTGGAGCGAGTTGGATTCGCTCTGGAGCCGCGGGATCAGTACGTGGTTTACGGTAGCTACTTTGTGGTCTTGGGTGGGATGTCCATAATTGGGTCTATCTGCGTAAAACTGTTTTGCAGGACCAACAAGTCGAGTGCGGAAAATGTGGTTTCTTTAACATAAGATAATATAGGATTTTACACAAATCAAAGCAGGACGAAATGTGCAAGTTTGTAAATACAGGACTTCTTGTAAAGCATATATTTATATATATATTTAATATAATATAATATATATAATATATATTTAATGCTTTTTTAATCAGGAATATAGGAACCTATACCTATCAAACTTTAAAACAACATAGTATATAAGAAATTCCATCCTTTAAATTAAATACAATTAAACAAACTAGTACAAATTAAAAGTTAAATAATTTGTAGAACAAAGAATTTGCTTTCCCTAAAAGTAAACTTTACAGAAATAAAACATAAATGAAAGTCTAAGCAACTTTTACGCTAATAAATTGAAAGGCTTTTCATATATTTTGATATCTACACCAAATACTGAAACATTTAATATTTATCTAACACATTACTTAATATTTGTACTAAGGAGCTTATTGCAGTAGCAGATCCATCTCCTCCGCATTCGAGGACATGAGATCGCGCTCCAAACTGGTGGTGGCCGCAGTCGCCTGGTTCAAGAACAAATCGAAATCGTAGCCATCATTTTGGGCAGCAATGGAGTCCTTTTGGTTGCTAATGGTCTGCGGATTGGAGAGCAGATCCACATCGTACAGACCCAGTTCCTTGAGCAGCGTCTCGTTCTCGCTGGTGGATTGGAAGGTGGACGAATCAACGGATGCCTTGGCCGCCTCCACATTTATAATTGCCGCCGGCTGTTCGACAGCCTCGAAACCGCAATCGACTTGCGAAGGAGTGGAATGCGGATGATTGTTGGCCTCGATTTCATCATCGTCCAGCTCCTGCGGCTTCAGAGTGCTCGACTTGTACTGGAAGTCCGTCTCCTTGAAGTCCACTTCGATGGGAAAGAGCGGTGGCAGCGAGTCCAGTCGATCCACCAAACTCCTGTGAAGTTCGGCCAAACTTTCGAGCAGGCTTCGCAGCTGCTTGTTCAGATCCATGGCATGTTTGCACTCCAGCAGCTCCATCTTCTCGAGAACATCGGTGCGCAGCTTGGCGAACTTGCTGCGTGCATCCTGGCGACATCGCAGTATCAATCGGTACTCATAGTTGCCCGTTTCGACGCGATAAAGTGGCTCCTGCAGGGCAGCAAAGCCATGCTCCTCATCGTCCATCTCCTTGACCTTCAGGCAGTACGAAAGATATGTGAACTTGGCATCCGCATAGCGACGCACCGTGAGCTTGGTGTCCGGAATGGCTTTGTTCAGATACGTTCCCAGATCGGCCAGCACTGGCTTTATCTGTTTGATGATGCCCAAGCCATCCTTCTCCAAGGTTCGATGGAATTCGCCGAACGTTCGAAACGCCTCCGATGCCCGTTGTTGCGGTTCATGGACCGATATTTGGGTGAAGCAATCGCCAAAGGACTTATATGTCTGCAGGAGATCGTAGTAGGCCTTGAGCATCCGGCGAGCATGCTCCACGAGTCCCTTGTACATCAGTTCAGTGCCCTCGAGCTCCTCCAGTCGCTTGACCAGCGAATCATTGCACAGTATGGCGCGGGATAGACCCAGCGTATCCGCCGTATTGCTCGACAAATTGTCCACAATCCGATGCTTCAGCTTCTTGAGGATGATGTCCAGTGTCTTGCCCTGCTCGGGATCGGCGTGCAGCTTGTTGTAATGGATCACCACCTCGTCGGTGGCCGTCTGGATCATCTTGGCCACCTCCACCTTCGTCTTGCCCTTCACGCTCACCGAGTTCACAGCCAACAGTTCATCTCCGGATTGCAGGGATCCCTCACGAGCAGCGGGTGTTCCATCGAAGATCTAGAAATTACAAAATGTGGCATTTATAGCATTGCATTTTTTGAGAAGCTATTGTTTATAGTTCGTAAGTCATAGTTGGCTCGAAACGTAAACATTTTTATAAAACCAAGCAAATAGCACTCATAACCTTAAGTTTCAAAATTATCGTTTAAGATTAGTCCTTCGCAACTGAAACCGATTGGGTTAGCCAAATTATGACCATCACCAACTGGTTTAATTGGTCCGTTAAGGATTTAAGCAATGAGTCCCAAGCGAGACCCAAGTTGATTCCGGGATTCGATCAGTTGGATAAGAGGCTGCAGGCGGCGCTTCAGGAGCGGGACTTGCAAAAGCATCAGCGCAAGCGTAAACAGGCGGGTGGTGGCCAAAGCCAGGCAAAGCCCAAGAAGCTCAGAAAACAGACACCACGGGTATGCAAATTCCAGAAGGTTTACACCGAGAAACGCAAGGAGCTAAAACGGGTGGCCAACATGCAAAGTAATGCGTTCCAGTTCCGGAGCAGACCTGTGCCCGATTTCGAGCGATCTCATCGTCGTTTGGAAAGGCGCAGGCTGTACCTGAACTCTCTGCAAACGGTGACGAAGCCCCAGTGCCCTGGAACCCTGGCCACGTCCATGGTCGCTTTAAACAAGCGCCTAAAGAAGCAAAGGCAGTGCCGTAAGGCATCCGACTTTGTTCCTCGAATCAATCCAGGCTCGTCCATGGACTACCTCAACCGGCAACCCTTTACGCCGCGTGTCAATTCCTCCTTTACCCATCCAAAACCTTTTCATCTCCATACGTCGGAGCGAGCTCTGCGCCGCCAAATGTATGACGAGAGGAAAAGGATACGGATGGATCGGCGTTTGGAGCAGCAGACTCTCGATTGGTATGCGCGGGAAAGGAGCGAGTTCTTCAAACTACGCAAAATGACAAATTTCAAGGCTACGCCGAATCCCTGGAAACAAACTACGGTCGCCGCTAGAAAAGATTCGCAGGGAGCCTAGAAATGATATTGTAAATTAAATTTGAAACTAAAGCTGAATATGGCAGAGGTATGATCTTTGTGGGAGTTTATGATTTCATGGTTTCCAGACTTACCTGCACGATATACAGACATGGACACATGGGTGCTCCACCTCCAATGCTGATGCCAATCAGGTTGCTCTGATCCTTTGTAATGACGACAGCATTCGTGCTGACAGTCATGCCCCTGCATTAAGGTTGGTAAAAAGTTAAGACATTGAAATATAGTTTGAAGCGTGATCTACGCGTGCTATATGATTTGAAGTATATATGGTTATGTGCGGGTGATTCCATATCAGTTTTCCATACGTACTCACATCGATTGGTGCGTTTTTCTAATTAGCCATGTTACCAGTTCTAGCAAGGCCATTGGATTATTATCAAGTTTGGCTAGGGCTGTTTTAGGGAAAACTGTTGATCGGGGCAGTTTATTCTAAGGCATCGTGATACTAACGATTTCGAAGGATGGGTCTTGGAAAGCCAAAGGACACCTCGAATTCAATATAGTTTGTATACTAGCTAGCCTAAGTATAAGCATCTAAGGCTCTACAAAGGAAATTCACATCTGTCCTTTCCTTTTTCGGTGGAATTAATAAACTAAATAAACAACAATTTTGTTAGTTCTAGTTCTGTAGTTCTTACTATACAACAAAAGGTTATAGTACTGTGGTCGCTCTTTAAAAAGTAAATAGTTATACAAAAACTAAGCAATTGAATTAAAATTTAAATGTAAAATAGTTAAATACAGAAGTGTGTATGTTACTATTTATACAAATACACCAATTTGTGAACTTAAAAGAATAAAATCAATGAAAAAATCAAGTGTAAGCAAATTTTGTAGAAACTACAGGATATAGTCTATAAAAATCATAACTTAGAAAACAGAGCTGCCACAGGAAAAAATATGGGAACGATTCCGGGTCAACGGAGTTGACTTACAGACGGTCTAACTCATACTTCTGCCTACTGGCGGACTCGATGCCGAACCTGTCCCCGGATGCGGAATCGCAGGAGAATCCCGCCGGGGAGCAGAGCATAACGGTGGCCTCGTTGGGAGCGACGGAGCCGGAGGAATGCTCCCGCTGCTCCGGGTGTTCCTTGGGCTGCCGGACAGCCTGAGCACCATCCCCATCCAACTGGATGAGCAGCGGTTCTGGCCTGATTCCAACAATATGTTTCAATTTGGTGGCGATTATTGATTTTTAACAGACACTTTTCGACAACATCGCAGCAGATTGTTGTGCGTAAATAGAGCTGGGCGAAGGTGTTTCAGCAATTAATTGCTTTCAATGGCCACTTACATCTTATCCTCCTCGAAGAAGAAGTCATCTTCCGTGTCCGTCAGCATTTTGCGTGATTAGAAAATAAATTTTTGTTTATTTTGGCCACTTGAAGCTCCGCCAACTGTCATCGGCGATAGGTAACTGATTTGAAAACTATCGCATCGCGTTGCGAATGGCAAACTCCATTAGTAAACTTGAACATTCCCACGGAGTAACCATGACCACTTGTTGCCTTGGAAACGCTGAGGATAAACGTAAACAAAAGATGATGGACTGGGCCGAAGAACTCAAGATGACCATAAGAAAGGTGAGAAACCCCGTTTAAATAGATGCAAATTGAAGTTTCGATGTATTTGCCACCCTAGACGACGGCCAGGAAGGGTCGACGCTCCAAGAGTCGCGATGTTCTGAAGGAGGAGGATGTCCAGGCGGCTGGGGGCTCCAAGGACATTTCCATCGACATCACGCTGAATGTCCAGGCGGGCACCCCACCCACCACCTCGGACACGGCCACCTCGTCCACATACAACAATGAATTCGAGTCTCATCGACCACCTATTCGTCGCATTTCGGGTGGCTGGGCGGATTCTGGACTCAAGGGATTAAAGTGGGTATGATAAGCATCGATATAGGTACATTACTGATTGCTCTATATCTATCTAGGTCCAAGAAAAACTCCTTTGATGAGTGAGTATAGAATAGCACAAGTTTATCGCAATAACTTTACTTTTCACCGACTGTTATAATAAAATTTCTTTTAGTGAGCGCTTTAGGCAAACGAAGTCGGCTACAAATTCCATACCAACGGATGACATTCCCGTCATCCCAGACATGGATGATGTCAAGGACGAAATCATGCTCAATGAGATTATAGAACCGCCAACGTAAGCCGAAGCTGCTTAATTTCTCTTCACTTCGATAATAAGTTGTAATTTTTAGCATGGGCACCTCACGATCTGCTGTTTTGAAGGAGGCCAATTCCGATTTGCTCTCCCAGTACGCCTTTTCCGCTGTGGATGGTTTTGATCTCTCAATCCTTACCGATTGCCTGGTACCACAGGAGAGCCTCAACGAGAAGGACGATCTCTGGCAGTGGGACAAACTGTTCACCGAGGTCACGGCTGAAATCCATTCGGATAAAGTACTCAATATGGGCATGAAGATAGGACCCGATGTGATTCCACCCACGCAATACACTTAGTGTGCTTTAGCTCACAATATCAGTGCAATACAAATGCGCAATAAGTTAAGCGAATACAAATACGTTTCTTGCCTTAAATGATCACAAAATATATACAATACAGAGATACTCAATTAAATTGCTCATTTGTAATCTCTATAACCTTATTGGATGGCTCTGCCGACTCCATCGAAAGTCTTTTCCTTGTGATCCGCTGCATTGGCACGGGATTCGTAGTTGCATATGGTTACGCCATGGTAATGCGCTTCTGTGAACTCTCCTCGAAGACCTTTGAATAGCGACTTGGTTTTAGTTGGTTACTAAACACAGATCGCTGTGCGCTTACCTATATAGTAAATGCGCGTGATGTCTTCGCCGAAATTGCTAGGAAAGTAGAGGGAGAGATGGTGCACGGAGGAGAAGGTGACCACTTTGGGCGAGTACTCGATTTCTCCACGAGCATCGCGGGTCAGGTGGAACTCTTGGTCGGGCTTTGCTTTGGCATCATCAAAGGTCATCCTGGGTCGATTCTTGAAGCTGAAAGTTAATATATATGATGTATTTTTTTCAAGGTTTATAGTATTTAAGGCCACGGATCCGCCTTGACTTCTGTTCCTTACATTTTGACCATGTTTGGATGGGAGTCATCATTGGCCCCACTTATAATGATTCCCTTGAGCTTGATGTTGCCGGTGAAGGGAATGTTGAAGAGGAGCTCTTCATCCGCATCGCTCTCCACGTACTTGGACAGATCCTGGCGCTTCTCGTATGGCTTGAAGACACTTTTTCCCTGGCCATCCGTCTCCTCGTTCAGGCACTCCACATTGTCCAGATCAATTTTGGTGTACAAGCTGTACTCGATGCCCATTTCGAGGGCGTGGTCCACGTCCGAGGCCTCGTGGCTGCAGCCGCCGTGATCGTGAGAGTGTCCGTGCGGCATTATTTCTATTTTAAATTCAAAAATCGAACAAAAATTTAATGTAAATAAAGCAGCCGAGTCACAACGCAAAATACGTTCACACTGATTTGCCATTCACACGGAATGATGTTATCGATACCGATAGGTTGGCGGTATATTTGAGCTCAGCGAGTGCGGCCACACTTTCCTTAACATTTCGCAGCAACGTGTTCTGTGTAAATCGCTGTGAATTTATTGTAGAATAACTGTTTTGTAAAAAAACTATAACTTAACCCTACAATGGCGCCCAAGGCAGCAGCGGTAAACATCAAGCCCACGGCCAAGGCCTTCAAGGACAAGTCCAAGCCCACCGATGTGCGTTTGTCCAACATCCAGGCGGCCAAAGGTGAGAAAAAGCGAGAAAATTAACAAAATTAACCACATTTGTGTATCAAAATTTTGGCGTATGTGCTATTTATTGAGCTAAGAACCAAGTTGATCGAATTCCGAGCAGTGCTGCATCAGGATTTCCGGCCAAATGGCCTATTGAAAAAGCAGTTGGATGCCGGCTGTCTGGAAACTTCTTGGGCGGAAGAAGAAGAAGAGCGCGCATTACTCATGTGATAAATTGAAACAACCTAAAAATTGAGGTTTTTCAATACCCTATTGTTAATACCAATTTGGCTGCTACAATGATTTTATAGTTTATCTTTTAAGACAAGTCACATTGTAGATGTTTTTTAATTAACACACAAGACATCATCTGTCTTTTTGCATGTGTGTATGTAAATTAGTCATGCTGCTGTGTAAACCTAACCACATGAACTCCACTTGAGTTAACGGAATATTGAAATAATTCTGTTTTCCAGCCGTTTCCGATGCCATCCGCACCAGTTTGGGCCCCCGCGGCATGGACAAGATGATCCAGGCAGGTAACGGTGAGGTGTCCATCACCAACGATGGCGCCACCATCCTGAAGCAGATGAACGTGCTGCACCCTGCCGCCAAGATGCTGGTGGAGCTGTCGCGTGCCCAGGATGTGGCCGCTGGTGACGGCACCACCTCCGTGGTTGTCATTGCAGGCGCTCTGCTTGAGGCCTGCGAGAAGTTGCTGCAGAAGGGTCTGCATCCCACGGCCATCTCGGACTCGTTCCAGCGCTGCTCGAACAAGGCCGTCGAGATCCTGAAACAGATGTCCACGCCCATCGAGCTGGACGACCGCGAGACGCTGATTAAGAGCGCTTCCACCTCGCTGAACTCCAAGGTGGTGTCGCAGCAGAGCAGTCTGCTGGCCCCCATTGCCGTGGATGCTGTGCTTAAGGTCACGGATCCCGGCAAGGAGACCTCTGTGGATCTCAAGAACATCAAGGTCATTTCCAGTCTGGGTGGCACTGTTGAGGACACCGAGCTGGTCGATGGATTGGTCTTCACCTGCCGCTCTGCTGGATCCAACGCTCCCAAGCGCATTGAGAAGGCCAAGATCGGTCTCATCCAGTTCTGCATTTCGGCCCCCAAGACCGATGTGAGTTCAACGCAATGATCCTAATAATTCATTGCTTTAATAATTTATGCTGAAATTGCAGATGGATCACAATGTGATTGTGTCGGACTATGCTGCTATGGATCGTGTGCTCAAGGAGGAGCGTTCATACATCCTGAACATTGTCAAGCAGATCAAGAAGTCCGGATGCAATGTTCTTCTCGTTCAGAAGTCTATCCTGCGGTAGGTTTAGCTCACTTGTTATTTGTCCACTTTGTGCTGATAGTTCTCCACTTATCTAGCGATGCCGTCTCTGATCTGGCTCAGCACTTCCTTGACAAGATCAAGTGCTTGGTCGTTAAGGATGTGGAGCGTGAGGATATTGAGTTCGTGTGCAAGACCCTGCACTGCCGACCGATCGCTTCGTTGGATCACTTCACAGCCGAGAACCTGTCCAGTGCCGATCTGGTCGAGGAGGTGGCCAGTGGCACCAACAAGTTTGTGAAGATCACCGGCATCCAGAACATGGGACGCACTATCTCGATCATCTGCCGCGGATCCAACAAGCTGGTGCTCGAGGAGGCTGCTCGCTCCCTGCACGATGCTCTCTGTGTTGTCCGTTGCCTGGTGAAGCTGCGCGCCCAGATTGTCGGCGGTGGTGCGCCGGAGATTGAGATGGCCCTGCAGCTGGCCGCATTGGCACAAACAGTTGAGGGTGTGGATGCGTATTGCTTCCGTGCATTTGCCGATGCTTTGGAGGTGATTCCCTCGACTCTGGCTGAGAACGCCGGCTTGAATCCCATTGCCACGGTCACCGAGCTGCGCAACCGCCACGCTCAGGGTGAGAAGAACGCCGGTATTAATGTGCGCAAGGGCGCCATCACAGACATTTTCGCGGAGAACGTGGTGCAGCCGCTGCTGGTCAGTATTTCGTCGATCACCCTGGCCACGGAGACGATTCGATCGATCTTGAAGATCGACGATATTGTAAGTTTAATACAATGAATGAAATGATTTAAATTTAAATGAATGTTCTAATTTATTCACAGGTCAACACCTTCAGTTAAGCAGTGTGATCCGCCTTTTTCGGTCGTCTGTCTCTGATCAAGATCAATCTTCACGCAAATTCATCTAAAGTCTCACATCTTATGCCCATTATGCGGTTGCGCATTAAATTTTGAATAAAATTCACATATACACTACGCCTCACCAGCTTAACATGTATTTAAAAAAGAAAACTAAATGATTAAATACTTCGCTAACACAACCTACATGAAAACTTGATTTTAATTACTGATATGTGCTCCGATTCTGAGGTTTAAAATGTTTATAAAATTGGTTAATCACTAATTCGAGTTAGGAAATATTATTTAAGAAATTCATACCCATTATCTGAAGATTTGTTAGATCATGTAGAATTCCTTAAGATTAAAAGCTGATACCTTTTGTGGTAACTATTATTATTTGTAAAATAGTAAAAATCATCAGGCATATTTTCTTAGAAAGAATAACCTGATTTCCAGCATTTTATTACAGCCTAAAAGTTTATCAACTAACTGAAACCTTATCTAGTGAGCGAGCCCATTTTTCTTGTTTTTAGCCACCGCCTTGGGTTTCAAAGGGATGGCTGAACCCCAACCATTTGGGGGCTCCTTTTTGTCCTGGGCGTGTAAATAAAAATCACTTGATGCGATTTTTATGATGTGCGTTAAATGATTAAACCACTTGAACTGGTTTCAAATTGTCAAAAAGGGCAGACTTAGGGGTTGGGTTGCGAAAGGGTCTTTATCCTTTTGTTTTCTTAGCCCCATTTTGGTATATATTGGATAGGGACTATCTATCGTGTCCGGAAACTTTCGGCGCGTGTAAGTTAATTAAATGTGTAAACATGTCAAAGGGATCGAGTTCACCAGCCCACTATCATCCACCACCCATCTAGGTGATGGCCAAGATGGTGTTGATTTCGGATCACGCCCCTGATTGGCTTTGATTTTTCTTTTTTAGCCCGTCCAATAAAAGCTATTCCGCTAATTGGCTGCTGAAAAGTTTTGGGGGTTGGTTTTCCATCAGTTTTCCGGGTGACGCATGCAAATTTTCCATTTTAAAGTTTATTTGCGCAGCAGCCATTGATTTGGGTTTCCATTTTGACTTGCAGGGGGTGGAAAAGTCAGAAGAATCCGCTTTTAAGACTTTACTTTTAAGGTGAAACATATTCAACATATATTTTTGATTATATAGGATCATTTTTTAAACTTAATTTTGTATTCCTAATTGTATAAAAATCTCATGAAATACATGTTTTCTGAAGTATTCCAAGTGCCAATCTTAGCCTGAATTTTATCCACCTAAGAAAATGAAGGGTATCAACTGATTCGACTTGAGCCGCTCCCCTCTTAGTTATTTATTTTATTTTCGCTACTTTTATATTTTTTAGCTATTTGCTCGACTGTCTTGGGGCATTGTCGTTTCACGTCCTCGTTCCCATTTGTTTCTTGAGCAAATATTGAATTTGCGCTTTTTTCTCGAGCTATTTGCTCGCAGAGAGCCAGTGGCCCACACTTTTGAAACTTTTTATTTCGGGCGCTTTTCCTTTGTTTCGCCTGTTTGCTTAATTTTTGTATGCGATTTTCTTCATCTGTTTTTTGCTCATTTCATATTTTCATTGTAATTCAATTGTGTTTTCCCCGCGTTTGCTGCTGTTGTTTTTTTGCCCAAATGTTTGCACAAGTCTTATGTTCTCCAGTCGGGCGCAAAGGGGTGTGCATGTCCTGTGTGTCCTTGTTACATTTCTTTGCGCCAGACGAATTGGAATTCAAAGCAACGAATTGTCAGCCAGTCACGCAGAAATTTAACATATGCTCGCCATATAATTTGCGAGCACTTTTCAACCGAAATTACCAGTGTCTGTCATATCTCAGATCTCGAGTATCTGATAGATACAAAAGAAACAAAGGATGCTAAAAAAATATGCCATGAATCAAGTAAATAAAGAAATAGGTTGTTTGGTTTAGTAGTGTATTTAGCGGTATAAAAGTTACATGTATATTAACTTCTTATAACTTTCATAATTTGTATCTCACAGTACCTGTTCTTAAAAACTCCATGAAATGAAAAATCCATTTCTATTTAAAAAAGATAGTTATTCTTATAATCTTAGACTTCAAGCATTTATTTAATGGTCCAAACATTTAACAGCTCAGTTTAGCGAAATACTTCCATCTAGTTCATGCCACTCAAGGAGGCAAGAATAGAAATGCCAGAGCAAAAGCATAAAGGAAACTTAATTTTCGTTAGTCCTGCCAAGCGGCGAGTGATTAATGATGGCAGCACAACGACAATATTATGAAAACGCATTCGAAAATTTCATTAAATTGTTATAAATGAATCGGGCGAAACGGGAATGAAACATATTCCGGCGAGAAAATTCAATTTGCAAATGCGGCAAATATTTGAACGTCCGTTGAAAGGAAAGGAAATCAAATCGATCAAATGGAAGCCGAATGAAATCTCGACCGGACGATCTGCAACCACCGGGGGAATCCCCCGAAATAATAGCCCACGGGGCTTATCAACCCACTTGGACCAGCCCAGGCTTAGGGCACTTTGAATATGACCAATGCAATTGAAGTTTTCCCCCCATTGAAAACCGAAATTGCTGAAAGCCATTTTGCGTCCGATGCCATTCTTCTTTACATTTTGGCCATGTGGAATGGACGGACGTCGTCTGCACTGGACTGATAACATTCAAAGAGACCCAAGCCCCCGAGCTTCCCAAAATTCGAGTGCCCGCCAATTAAGTGTGAGTGCTGGAATCGATGGGCTTTTCCTTTTGGCCTCCGTTTGATGTGTGCTCGAGTGTGTGTGTGTGTGTGGGCGAATGGCCTGCAAATTAAATGGGGTAAGCATTCTGGTCGAGATTTCACTTCTGGCCAGATTAAAAATTTATTCGCAACTCTGGTCAGCTGCAGGCAAGTAAATGGTAAAGTTTTAAATAAATATGTGTTGCCTCAAAGTGAAATACATAAATTAAAATCAAAGTTGCCTCTAAAAATCCGTATGTTAAAAGAAATGTATCTATTTAGATGGATTTTTAGTCAGGCATAGGTATAAAAGTCCATATTAATTCAGCATATTTTTAAGCTTACTTTAAATGCATAGCATATATATTACTCAATAATATTTATCCAGCTTAAAAAATCTTAAGAACGTGTGCTAAGCACATGTGTCCTTTCCACTCCTTTTCACAATCATTTACCTAATTTATTGGCACACTTCCATTAAGATATCTCCATCGAGGACTTGACTCGCTTAAGCGATTTCCAAAGGATACAACTGGGACAACATAAAATACTTCCACTGCCCACATCGAAGTCCCAGAAAACAGCAAACAACAGGAGCTATGCCCATACTACAAGACCAAAATCAACCACCGAGGCGAGGAGCATATGACATAACCATGTGTGAATTGATGGCATGAACCCTTTGCCAACTTCCCCAACTCTATCATTTTTTTAGAGATTCGTGCCCTAAACGAATCAGAGCCCGGCAAACTTTTGGCAGCAGGGGAAAAATCCGGGCCGAGGGATCGGAGTTGGGGGTTGGTAAAAAAAAGGATTTACACGCTTGCCTCGATATACAAATAAGGGTTCTGTCTGCGCTGCCATATTGACTGTCGCCGGGCCCAAAAAGATGAAGTGATTTCTTATCCAACAAATCCACACTCGACAACCAAAGCAACAAAAAAAATAAAAAAGAAAAGGGGTTGCTGGTGTGGGTCCTTCGCATCCTTTTGCCGTTGTTGGCCCGCGTTTGCCAGGAAGTTTATTAAAAAATGGTCTTGTTTGCCTTTGTCGCGTGGCTGGCAAACGCTTTTGGGGCGGGCCAAGGAAATCAGTTAACTAAATACCTCGTTCAATATTTATTTAGGCGCGACCTAATGAGATTCGAGTGCTTTTTTATATGGCACACTCTGGAGTAACCCTAAAGATCTGGCTAATTGAATAATAAGCTGAGGCTTTTTAAAAACATACAGCTGGTAAATATGTGTGTGTTAGTATTAAATTAAATTCCTCTCTAAGCAGTAAACTAAATTTAAAAAAATAATTTATAAATGGCATGAAACTAAAGAGAAGATTCTAAGATATAAATATAAACTGCATACCTCGAGCTGCACCTATGTTTCATCATAGCTCCCACGCAATAATAAAATACAGTATGTTTTTTTTTTATAAATTATTTTATCGGAATAATTTTATTGAAATTTTTGGATGTTACGATCTAAGTGTGTTCCAGATCAATTTACAATTGGACATCGTACAACAACATCGGTATACATATACATACACATCTAGGTCAATACACAGTACAGTAAATACAACTAGAGGACTGATTTGTGGCATAGTGGATATGGGGGATATGGGGCACAACAGATACACACGTATGGCATTTGGGGAATAGTTAGAACTAGGAACTTCTATATGCATACAGATACAGATACGAATAGGTAGTATAGTGTAGTGGAGCTATATGTACTCATAAATTCGTAATGGATTTTCTGATACGACTGGCTATCACCTAGTTTACTAAATACATCCATGGCATTGTTTGCATTTGATATGGAGAGTGTGGCAAGTGGAATGTTGTGGAAGAATTTGGAGCATAAGCTGACTATGTACAAGATTGGATGGATGGATTTCCACGCTGATCCCGCTTCTTCTATTCCCCCGAACTGATGGAACTGCCGCAGAAGGAACCCGAACCGCCCTCCATTTGCATGTGGGACATGTTCAGAGCCTGCGGTGGATACCCAAAGGCATGACTGCTCAGCGGAGTGCCCGTGGGACTGTCCAGATCCAGCGAGGGATTGATGCGCTTCTCCTTCTGCCGGCGATTGCAGAACCACACCCGGATCACCTCCTTGTCCATGTTCAAGCGCTCGGACAGCTGGCTGATCTCCTCCGACGTGGGCTTGCAGTTCATCAGGAAGGCCTTCTCCAGCGTGGTGCGCACTGTGGTCTCGATGGAGGTGCGCTTCTTGCGCCTGCGTCCCAGGATGCTTTCCGGTGTGCTGTTCAGCGTGCTGGTCATCGTGTTGATGTTGAACACTCCACCGCCCGACTTGGCCACCGTGCTGTCCGCATCCTCCAGCCATTTCTGGAGCAGCGGCTTCAGCTTGCACATGTTCTTGAAGCTCAGATTGAGGGCTTCGAAGCGGGAAATGGTGGTCTGCGAGAAGTCATTGCCATACAGTTTGCCCATGGCCAAACCCACATCGCCCTGGGTGAAGCCCAACTTGATTCTGCGCTGCTTGAAGGTCTTGGCAAACTGCTCCAACTCCTCCAGATCAGTGGTCTCTTCCGGCGACTGCTCCAGCTTGGCCATGGCAGATGCCACAGTTATCCCACTCGTGGGCTTGGGAGTGCTCTGCTGCAGTTGCGGCTGCTGCTGCATGCTGGGCGTATTTGGAGTCATCACGGCACTACTCAGACCCAGAGAATTGGCAGTCATCGAGTTTGGTGGAGTTCGCTGCTGGGATTTGCTGTGCCGGGGCACCGGACTCAGGGATGGACTTCTCAGTGGTGACTTGGCCAAGGGGGTGGAGTAACTGGGCAGAGGATCCTCCCTTTGCTGCTGCTTCATCTGCTGCAGGGCCTGAAACTGCGCCAAGGCTTGCAGTGAGTTCTGCAGCAGGAACTGCGTGGCCAGGTTGGGATTGGGAAACGCCTCCGGCGCCAATTGGCGAACCATTTCGATGTAGCTGTGCAACTGCAGTTGCAGGGCCTGATGCATTTCCTCCGGCGCGAATCCCACGGGCTGTGGTGGATTGGCACTGGCCTTTTCCTCCTCCTGCTCCTCGGCCAATCTCTTCGGTGGCGGTGCCAGATCCAGGACCTCATTTTCCAGCTCAGAGTCTAGTTCCCTGGCCTGGCGCTTGCTGCTCAGGTTCTGTGGCATCTCGCAGTTCTCGCCCAGCTCCAGTTCCTCCTCCTCGAAGCTCTTTCCGCAGTCTGTAAGTAGGGAAAAAGGATATTTTTTTATAGTAGATGATTGTGGGTAGTTTGCTTTTCAATTTTCCAACTCAATGAAGTTCAAGTAGCCGGACTGGTCAACGCACGCGTAGCATAATTTGATTTTAACCAAAGGACTCTGCAAGTTTTTCAATATTTCTGCAGCTATTTTAAAGGGTATTTTTAGGGGTTTCGTGAATTTTAAAGAATGTTTGAAAAGAAAGGAAAAATAAACTGTCTAGCTGGCCATAAAAATTAATTTTATTTTTAATTTAACTGAGAGATTTTAAGAAAATAAGGATTCCTTTTTAAGGCTTAGCTATTCATTTACAAAGTGTATTCATTCATCGTCTTTCTGTAAACGTTTTCTCCGCAGCCTTTTTAAGTCAAATTTTATTCAATCTTCCAATCGAATGCTCATCCTTTCCCAGCTATCCTGTCCAATGTCTGCGTCCTGCGGTTAGCTACGATAGACGTTCAAGCGGAAGGGTTCTCCTTTGTGGCCTCCACTCCCCCATTAACCTTCGACAAGCCCCAACATCCTTGTTGAAAACCCAACCATGCATAATAATTGAAAAATAGCCATACATCAGAGGCCACGGCGAAGTCAAACAGGATGCTTGCTCCTTTGTCTCCGATAAATGCGCAGTAGAGCAGCGAAAGGAGCTCCGATTTCATAATTTCGTGAAAGAAAATTATTGATTTTGATGGGAAATATAATAATGAGTATTAAACTTCCGACTGGAGAAATATGATCAAAGATCTTTCGATCGGTTCAAATGAAAAAGCTTCTCCTCCAAATTTATAGCCCTAAAAAACCTTTGCGATTTCGATCCTCCATCAAAAATCAACTTTCGAACATTTGTCTGAACTGTAAAAAATGTTAAACCGATTTCGAAATAAATAGAATTGATAGTTTTAAGCGGATTCAACCCCATGTTAAACTCGATTCAGCGGATTAGGAAATATTTCAAAAAAAAAACACATATATCTAATGCGGGCGTTTGAACTTTGCAAAATAAATTGCATGTGGGCAGCTGTTTTTATGACTCCCTTTATGTAGAACGCCTAAAGTTGAATACGCCGTAATAAAATTAGCCATTGAAAATGTATTGGAACCAGTCAGAAATGAAAATCATCTAAGGGTTAGGCGTAGTCAAAAATTGTCACCCTTTTCGGAATGATTTTTCAACCCTCCGCAAACAGCGCAGTTGCAAATTTAAAATTCGTTACAATTTTGAGTTGCACGAGTTGTGGATTAGAACCGAATGCAACTTGCCATTGGGTGGAGATATGGACCAGCTAGAAAAAAGGGTTCCAAGTTGCATTGTTTGGCTTCAAAAAAAATGAAAGAAAGGAGTAAAGTCAAGAAGCCTCGGGAGCAAGTTCAAACCAAGGCAAAGAAACACTGTTGTGATCCTTTGTAAGTGGAATGCGCCTGCAGCGAGCGATCCACGAGCATCGAAACTCGATTTTTTCGAAACCCAATACCAGGTGATGCCGCTTTGTCTGTCCCCGGAGCAGATGTGTTATCCTGCTGATGAGGTCTGCATGGTGAATGCAAGTTCGTCGTCCAGCCACAATGGCAATGTGTGAATGTTTCCACTGACAAATGAAGTGTTGCCTCTATTCGAAAACTCCAAATTCTGGGTACTCCTTTTGCATGCAGTTTTAGGGGTTGATTTTCCATATATCACATAAAAGGGAATGTAAAGTGCGTTTCGATTTATTGGAAAGATACAACGAAAAATTTGGAAAGTACTCTGAAAGATGGGTGATTGAGGGCCAGAGTTTGGCAATCCAATTATCCTTGCATATCTCAAGCTGTTTATCTACATACGAGTAAAACCACTTTCATTTCGGAATATTATATTTTTAAATTTGTAGCAAGAAATAAAATCTATCAAAATATTCGGTACCCTTTAAATCGATTTATTGGGTTCCCTATTTACTCATAACCACTTCGGTTTAACCAATCTAAGCCCTTAGCAGTTTCATTAAGTTTACTTAACCCTTCATTAAGAACTCGTCACGCCCATCCCCTCGTTTAAACTTGTTTGCATGCCACAAAAACGCCCTTGAAACGCCCTCTGAAACAAAGTTTTTTAGGAGTACAAAAAAGTAAAGAGCACCCAATCAGAGCTGCTGATTGTAATATCCTTTTCGCGCTTCCTCTTCCGAATTACCCCTCAATTAACTTCACGCAACCAAAATCCTTTCAATTTGAATACCCAGAACGAGGGGAGATCGCTCAACAAGTGGTACTTTAAAAAATGAGGTGGCAAGGGTAACCCTTCGCTCAGGGTTACCCCCTCAATTGGCTTCACACCTCGGCGCTATTCAAATGATATGTTAAACAGGGTTGAGCCGGCTCAACAGTTTGCCTTTTTTTGTGTGTGCCATGCTAATGTTACGGCACTTGAGTTTTTTAGCGGTTTAGCAACCCTTCATTGGAAAAAAAGGGTTTATTTTGACAACATTTGAATATGCATAATGACACGGGGAGGGGTGTGAGAGGGGCTAGGGGCACCCTTGTCTCGATTGACTCGCCTAATTTGTGTAAACCAATAAAAATGCAAGTTTAATTGTCAACTACTATCGGATGGCATTGGCAACCCTGTTAATGCGCGCCGCATTTATTCAAATGGGGTGGATTTCCATGCATGTTTTTGCATAGATTAGTTGCACTTCGTTAGGGGTGGTTGGCCTCGGTTTCGGGGTACTTACATAATTGCTCGGCCCATCATTTAAATGCGCCAATGCAGAAATTTACATTTTGACAAATTGTTATTTCTGTTTGTTTGCGAACAGAAGAGGGTCGTGTTAGGGTCAACGGGGGAGTTGGAGGTGGAGGTCAAAAGAGCATATAGGGGTCTCACAAGGATGATCTCTGGCTTAAGCTTGTTGCCATGCGGGGGTTGTTTTCTCGGGGAGTTTTTGGTGGGTGTGGTAGAGCAGATTTTGGGTGGCATTCCATGGAAATGGTTGAAAAGCCGTTAAGGTTTAAATAATTTATACAAAGGCACGTAATGAATTCGTGTTTATACCAATTATTTTCAATGTTGGGACCAACAACTATTGAAATGTATAATAAATAAATTCTACGATTTTTAGATAAAGTAGTCTGGAAAAAGTGATAAGAAAACGATATCTCTAGCTTGCTGATAAGCTCATACAAGATGTAATGTAATTTTTGGGTTTCTTAAGTTTTTAAGGATATAAAGTGTTGCCTCTATTATTTTTCACATTTTTGAATGAAGCAACCATATACTTTCTTATTACAAACCCAAAGGCTTCTGACCCATCTTCGGTCACACTTTGGTCACGTGCTGGTTGCCCAACAGCACCTATAAATATTATAGGTGCCCTAACCTAATGCCTCATAGCCAGGAACCAGGAACCACGCCAGTCCTTGGCCGCACTTCTGAGTTACTACCTAGGCCAAACCCTGAAATCGAGCCCAATGTGGATGTGGATAGGGGATGCGGAAAGGGGGTGCGTCGCTGATTGCATATTGCAAAAAAAGAGGAAAACTGAAAACTATAAAAATTGTCTGTCGTGTGAGTAATCAATTTAGCCACAAAGTAGCCACGTTCCGCCACGAGTCGGGAGCAGGATAGAAAGGACATGACGTCTGAATGCTGGCCAAGGATTAGCCATATTATATGCACATTTATTTACCTGATAGCGAACGCAGTGGCGAGGGCGGTGTGGGTGAGTTCGACATGTGCCGCATAACTGCAAAGAGAAAAATGAAATATGTTTTTAATTTTTAATAATACTTAACAGCGGAAAACTCAAATGCAAATGACACGTACTCGTCATTCCACACAGATATGGACAGGACGAGCAGTTCTTAAAGCGGAAGTGGAGATGGTGTCCTGGTGTCAGGGTGTTTTCATTTCGTGTCTGGCTCGTAAAATGTCCATTAGGAGTTCGGACATAACACATTTCTTATGGCGTATAACATGCAAAAATGCTGAGTTTCAGCTGAGTGCTCGCTGGTGTAAAATTTTTAAGAGTCAATTTCCGAGTGCAAATGGTTGGCATTTTGCTCAAAGTAGTTTTCACGCAATTTTTTATAGTTTTGGAAAGAGGCACTGTCAGTATTGCCACGGAATCTTAAATAGCTATAGTAATAGTATTCTACAACTTTGCGTTTTTGATTCAAATGACACTAGCTCCCTTTTCATAGACTTGGGACCAAATCCTGACCATCTTTTATCCATTTCCCACCGTCCTTTCTCATCCTCCCTCAGCTCTTTTTTTTGTGCCATTTGGTTTTTTGTTTTGCAAAGTAGATATTAAATTTATAGCTCCCTCGGGGCGTAAGCAAAGTAGTATCCTGGCCCGAGAAGGACAACGGGCAGTAGAAAAAAAAGTAACATATTTTTACGACAATATATTGTGTGAGGACGCTCTGACTTGGGGAATCCTTGTGCATAATGTCAGTGCTGGACAATATAAATATACAGATTACCATTGGCCATTGGGATGGCGTTGTCCTTGCGGTTGGGTAATGGTTTGGTCCGATGGGATTGGGGTCGGCTTAGTTGGAGGCGGTGGTTGACCTCACACCTCACTTGTTGGCAGGATAACAAGTGGCATTAGTCAAAGGATCTTTGGGATTTTAGCTGTGCACATGATCTGCATGCTGGAATTGCTCGTCCTTTTTATATCCACACACCTACGGCTTAAATGTAATTACAGAAAATTTGCCTTTTGTGGCTAATTTGGTTTCTTTCCTTTGTTCCATGCAAATGAAAATTACCTACGTCCTAGGCTGCAAAATAGTTTTCTCCCTAAAAAACGTAGGAAATGCCAGGAATATGAAGAATAAAAACAGCGTTTCCTTTCTCCTTTGTTTTCATGCAAAATACCCTTATGGAAAAAAAGACAACGTCTCGGACACAGGTAAAAAGGACACTGCCAGGATGCAAATGCAAACACAAGAAATCTAAAGACTACGATCACACGCTCGCACAGTGGGACACTAAAGGACAGCAGCTGCCCAAAAAGGACACCGTCAGCAGCAGGACATCGCATCAAATCTGTTGCAAAACGCCATGAAATCGTTCATCTGATAGGGAAATTGTGTGTGCCTCTTCTATATGGTATTGCATCTGATTTGGACCTGGGATAATGTGTGGGCGTGTAATGATAATCGGCGACCTTTGTGTTTGAACTGGTTTCGTCCTTAGTCCCTTTCTGACCCAATTTATTGCTCGAGAAAGTGAAAAGTTTTTGTAACAGGTACGGGGTACTATAAATCAGGTTGCGACTTGGTTTTCATTCGGTAAGTTGTTTGTGTTGACTTCTTGGCTATGTTTTATGTTGAAGAGTCAATAAAACCTTAAGCTGAGTTGAATCAATAAATAAATCCGAATTTCTTTTAAATTTAAATATTAAAATCCGTTTTTTACTGAAAATTCTAAAATGATCGATCCTTCAAAACTGAAATTTGTTTTCCTATTCAAATATTCAAATCATATTCACAAAGCATTTGACAACTCTAGCCACACTTCTTGAAAAGCTTCCATGGCTGGTTGTAAGATGACAACCCTGAAAAACTCACATGTGTGTGCCGCTGTTGTTGCATTTTCCTGATGGCAAACTTTTGTTGGCGTGCTTTCCACATTCGCCGATTGTTGTGCTTGTGTATTTGTGTTGTTGGTTGCATCCCAGAGACGCTGTTGTTGTTGTTGCTGTAGCACCATCATTTTAGCAGTTTTATATTTAAATAATGTTTTTCAAATTTAAATATTCAGTTGGTCACTTAAACATTCACGACGAAGAGCGTTTACGGTTTCCTATTTTCCCGATCTGTTCTGTTCGATTTAAATAGTTGTCACGAGCAAGGAAACCGGACCGTCTAGCTTCAACTTCTTCGGTCGAATGCAACTTAGAAACTGAATTGAGGAATCGTATTTTGCTGCATTCTCTGCTATGTGCATGCCACCTCTCGCTCGCACTCGGTGCCCTCTCTCTCACTCTCTCCGCTGGTTGCCAGTGTGCGTGTGTGTGTGTGATATGCTTTATGATTTGCAGCCGTAGTTTTCCTCACTTCCTCTCCGCTCTCTCGCTCATTTTCATTTTCCCCAGCTATCAACCCCTGCACCGTTAGCCGTGTTTCAGTGTGTGCGTGTGTTGTGGAACGTATCCTTTGTCGCCGTGCATTCTGATCAGAATATCCTGGGACTCCATTGTGTTCGCCCTCTCCTGCAGTCTCACATCTTCCTGCATTTCCACATTTTCCTGCATTAGCATAGGCCACAAGTTGACTTCTCCTGCGAAATGGGTGTGGCCTATGTATTATGCATTCTCCGACCTTCTGCGCAGCATGCAGCATTTCTTTGCATACCTCGACTTGCCCCCAGTTGCAAGTAAATCATAATTAAGTGGGGGGGTTTTATGTGCTACTGAGAAGGTGTCGTCTGGCTTCTATATACCATTGGGGGTTATAGTTGTATATAGTTCAGATTGATTGCGTAGTTTTTTGGAGAAATCTCGTGAGCTGAGTTCGTTTTTATAGAAGTAAAGTTGGTAACTTCCGACTTTGCATTATATTTACTTAAACCATATTAAGGTATAATATTTATTGAAGTATTTTTAAGACATACAAAAATCAATGATTTTATGCCTTTTCTGTCTACTTATAGAGGAGGTATAGGTTTTAAAGTGAAATGTGGACTTTATAAAGATTCTTATATTTGAATCTTTTAGAGATCAATGACTTTTTATTTACTTTTTGTGTAAATGGAAAATCCCAGCTTTTCACCACCTTTTATTGTTATTCTATGAATCTCAATCCAACATTTTCCGAATCCTGCAATACTGCAGTCCTGCCCTCCAGTCCACCCATCGAGATGAGCATTTGGTGTGATTATATAAACACAAAGCTCATTCATATAAACATCACCGCAGCCATTGAACCAAGCTCGAGTAATTACAACAAGTGTTGTTGCGCTCTCTAGCTTTCTCCTCTGCTTCCGCATCTTTTCCCTTTTCCACCTCCCACCCATTCTTTTTCCTGCTTTTTTTTGTGAAGGAAAAGCGGGAGAAAAGGACCTTTGCAGCCCTGACGACAGCGCATACACTTTATGATTATGACTGTGACTGCACTTGCCTTTGCTTTCTTTCTTTCTCTTTTCGCCAAAGTTTGTGGGAGTTGCAGGAGAAAATTCTTTCTTGAGGGAAATTCATTCCCGCTTCCGTTTCCCTTCCCCTGACTTGGGCCCATTTCCCGTTGCCTCTGAAGCATTTTAATTAAAACTGCAAAATTAATGTTTCTGCCTTCAGGACTCTATTTCCTCTTCGCTCTGAGGACTAAAACAATTAAAGAATGTTGAAAACACCAATAAAAGCCAACGAAATATAAACGAGCATTTATGAATATAAACCTGCTTAATGTTTTAATATATTTTTTTATAATATAATTTAATTATAAATCATAATTAAATGTTTAATGTTGAATAAAATGTATTGTTATATTATAAAGCTCCTTTTAAATGCCCAGTAAATTTATGTACGTTTAATATGAGTTATTATTATTGTAGTATTTAACTACAACTATACACTTCACATTAAAGTGCCAAAATGATTTAAGCAACAGAGGAAAAGCCGGGAAAATCAATACCAATCGTTCAATTCTCCCCCAAACTAATTTCAATAGTTATCCTTTTTGGTCCTGGCATTGCTGCTGCTGCTGATTAAACTTGTCACAGGGAGACAAAAGATAAACAGTTCCTCACTTTGGATAGTTTTCCCTGTGCGTTATTTTGCCTAGCTCTTGGGCGGTGTCTAGGCAATTTGATTATTTGCCAGGAGCAGACGGCACAGACAGCCAGGACATCACTGGACCCAACAGACAGGACCAAGGAAAGGGGGACCAACTCCCAAATACGCACACATGTGCATAGCAACATGGAGGTTTTTGGGCATTGAAATTAATCAAGAAAATAAACGCTTCGCAGCATCGCCGGGAAATCGAAAGGAAAAGGGAGTTTTCCTCACACACTTTGCATGACGAAAACAGACGGGACAAGGACAAGGACATCGCCAGGATCGTCGGCGGGTGGGGGGCAAAGTGGAAAGTGGTTGTGGGGGGAGCAGCACTAACCCGGAACCAAACAATGTCGGGTGGTTGTGAAAACTACGACATTTCCCTGTCGCTTCTTGTTGTTGCAACGCATTAAAATGACATACCAATTTGCGTTAAGCAAATAAGACGAGACTAGCATTCCGTCCTCATGTTGATTGTACATTTTGGATAGGGAAAATGGGAAAGGGAAATTATTTGGTTGGGGCAGCATTTCCAGTTGGGGTTCACAGCTTTTGTCCTTTTGTGTGGTTTCTGCATGGGGTTTATGGGCATAAGTTGGCGTGTTAGTGAAAGAACTAAAGCGTAGTTTAGTTTATGCAAATTTATGCGAGAAATGTTCATATAAGCACCGTTTTTCTATCTTAAAGGAACCAAAAACCTAAACAATATTTCTTGAAATATCCCAAAAGTAACGGTTTTCTTGAAAAACATATAATTTTCTTCATCCAAAATGGGTTAAAAGCAGGCACATAAATCAATAGTTCTCTGCCCAAAAAATTGTGAGAAAATTTTGCGAAAATTCCGTTAGATATCCCGTACTTAATCAGAGTCCTGGCACCCAAAGAAAAAAAGTAAAAAAGGAACCGCAATTCTGCCGTGCCTTTTTCTCACCCTCCCTCCGAAGACACAAAAATCGCACAAAAAATCACCCAAAAAATTGGCCTTTGTTCAATTTGAATTTCTTTCAGTTTCGTGCTATTTTTACCTTAAAAAATTACGCATTATTGGGGTACATTCACCCTTAGGTAGCCGTGGCCAAGGGGTTGCAACCCCTCCTGAGTTTACCTTAGAGCTAAGCCGTGGAAGATCTCGGGTAATCTTTGACAGTGATCCTCAATTTTTACCCTTGAGTCGCTGCTCTGCAGTTTTCTTCGGGTTTCTGTCTCAAAAACAAAAAAAAAAACGGGCAGAAAAAACGGCGCGCAATTTTCTTCGGCATTGTGCGGCGAAAAAATGCGAAGAAAATTCATTATTTTCTGTTGAAATATCAGACTTTTGGTCTTCGGCGAAGGGTTGCAGCGCCGATTGTCAGCGATTTTCTGTGGCAGATTGCCGCTGGGCAAGTCGAAATCAATAAACGTTAATAAATAATCCAAGAGGGGAAGAAGAAGAAGATGCGGCGCTACAAATGCGGAAGTAAAAGGACATTTAGAGGATGCTTTGTGCTCCTCTTCCTCTATTGATTTCCGTTGCTGAGGTTTCCTCATCGATTTGCGCTCGCTTTAATCGGGTTCCTTTCTACTATTTTTGGCGCGCTATTTTTGTGGGTTTTTTGTACAAGATGTAGCCGGTTTTTTTTTTTATTTTTGGTTCAGCAGATGGAAAGAGTTGACAAGTTTTGGAGGGAACGTTTCGAGAGGGTTCCTTTTCTTGCAACGCGTTGACAATTTGGAAAAGTTTCAATGGCTTAAAAAGCATAAATATCAATAAGTATTTATTATATTTATACATTATATATATTATACATTAGAATATCGTAGCATAGTGCTTATTAAATGATAGTTTGTGGAACTTGTGCGTTCCCTATGAATGCTATACATATTTTAAACTATGTATAATTTAGTTACTACATTATTTGCATTTTTTTTTTTGATAAGAACTGAATGGCACATATCACTGCCTCTACTGACTCCATTTTTTGTCAATCGAAACATTTCCATCTATGAATCAATCTATGCAAATCTAACCCTTATGTTGTTGCGCAACCATTTTAAAGTCTGTGGAAAAATGTAAATCGCATTTAAATGGAGGTGGTGGGTAAAAAACAAAAATGGATTTATGATCTTTGCTTTACAGCTTGTAAAGCGTTTTTATTGGATTTACGGCCACCCTCGGCGGAGTTTGGTGCCCAAGGCGGGGCTCAATTGGCCATAAGCTGCTCAGGGTACCGGGTCACAGTTGGTAGTGACACCAGTTTTGCGTCAGAGCTTTTCACTTTGGATTTTCCCTTTTCGCCCATTGTTGGTGCGGGTGGTGGGTTCTCTACTCGCTTTTTGTTGTGTCCCTGTCAAAGGTTACCTCATGCAATTGTGGTTGGGTTTTTTTTCTTTTTAGAATGCCGCAAGCAACCTTTTCGGGCAACCCGACAACCACCCACCGAATGACCCCAGCCTGACCCACCCACCCACTGGGCGGACAAAGTGGTTTTAAATTCCATTAAATAAAGTTGTAAAGGTTGCGCTGGTGTACTTGAGAATTTTCACGCATATTTTGTTCGCACTTTTGTAAAATTTATTAATATTTTAGTGATTTTAAATGGAGTTTGTATGTTGGCAATTCCAAAGGGGCACTTTCCCCACTTTCTTTTCCTTTGCTTGGGGTGGCTAAGGGTGCGAGAGGTATTGTATTAAGTTGAGAGCTTGTAATTGAGTTGAATTCGGTTTTTATTTTGAACTTTTTGAGTGGGTGGTTTTGGGTTACCTGAATTAGATTTCAAATGTGAAACGATTGTGGTGTCTGCCTCTTTGAGAGTACAATAGAAATTTTAGAAAGTTATTTACTACAATTTCTCAAAACTATAATTGGGTTGTGTAATTACATACGGCGATAATTGTGAACAATATTTAAAGCCCTCAAATTCACTTCAAAACTTCTAACAAACATAAAATAAATCAATTAAAATAGTCAAAATATATACTTTTAATTTTAACATAAAATTGAACATTGTATATTTGGGCAAAACAAATATATTTATTGCACATATTATCCACATTTACTTAACTAACCCATTTTCCGTCTTCCTGCTAAACAATTAATTTGAGCATAAAACTTACCTTTGTTGGCAGGACGACAATGTCGACCATTTGGTGCTGGCTGCTCGTAAATGCTTGGCTCCTTGGGCGGATCCATAATAGTCAAGAAGGACGTGGAGTTCGGGGGCAGGACCTCTCCGACTGGCGGTTGCTGATGTGTTGGCAGTGGTGTTGGCCCAGCCCTTGGTGGGGCAATGTGGAGCAGCCTCGTGGCATGGCCATTGGCATCGCAAACGACGCCATGCCAATGATGGTTGTGCTCCAGCTCAGATGGTACAACGTGGGGTTTCCTCAGCGTTTCGTGTTCCTGCTCCTCGTCCTGCTCCTGTTCCTGAAGGACTTCCTCCTCGTCACGCAATTGCTGATGCTTGAGCTGGTGCTCCCGAATGAGGCGATCTCGTTCGTGAAAGTGCCGGACGAAGGAGTGGTCACCGGTGTGATTCTGGTGATTCTGGTTGTTTTGGTTGTTTTGGTGGTGCTGCAGTGCTTTCGGCGGGGTTAACGACTTGAACGTCTCTGTTTTTTGGGGAGGATACCCGACCAAGCCGGGCGGCAGACTATTAATTAATGTGCCCATTGTCCTTTGCTGGTAATGATGTTGTTGCTGGAACATAATTTCGTGCAGCGGTATTAGAAAGTCTGGCAGGGATTTCTGTCTCTGTTTGACAGATGCCAGCGTCTCCATGCCAAAATACGAGACTGGCAGACATGTCTGGCCATCGCCACCGCCACATGCGGAAGTCATCTGCTGGCCAACATCCTTGTTGATTTCCCCGCTTCCGCTGTTGTTGTTGCTATTATAATTATGATATCCAATGCCGTCGGCGGGCCTTAGATACCAAGGATTTAATATTGTTTTGCCACGACAGCTTGTAGCCAGCGCTATAAATCACAGGGAAATAAGTAAAAAAAGCGGGAAAAAAAGGGTTAAACAATTGCATTTTTATAGACTAAACGAAATGAAGTGAGAATTTGGCGGAAAAAGTGTTGATAAAATGGGCTAAAAAAGGGGTAAAAAAAGGGTTTCAATATCATTATCAACACTTGCTGGCTTTTCACCCCTCCGATGGTAAACAGCCCTCTTTCGGCGCCTCCAACCCCTTCACCCAAAGAATATTGCCAATGGAAACCGTTTATGTCACTATCAATTACTCATCATTATGGAACATTGATACGCCTTTCCACCTTGTAACCCCCTCGATTCCGCACCCTTAGCCCATTTGGTTACGCTGCTGCTTTTGCTTTTTAGTGGGGGTTGTACGCCATATTCGGCATATCTAGTTTTCAATCAGTTTTTTGTTCTACGGCGCTCTTTTCATTTATGACTTTGATTGATTATGAAATCTGTACATAATTTTGATTTTATAGTTTTCGCATAAGCAGCAAAGGGAGTGAAATCTGAACATTTGTTCATCGAAGTGTGGGCGTTGTACATCATCATTCTGAGTGACACGCCCATTTTGATGGAGTAACTCTATTAGTATGATTTTAGGACTACTAATGGCGTAAAATTGAAACAGACGGGAAACAAGTACATTTATCTATTTTGTGTTTCAGTTTTGGTAGTAATGTAAATTTGTTATATGTAAGCTACATCTCAAATATGCTCAAATTAAATAATTAAGCATAAGCGCCGTAATTAACAAAACTTTTCTTTACATATTCCCGACGCCCCATTTATTTTCCCGCCGACAATTGCTACTGTATGGCATATGATCACTTCATTGTGGATCATTTATGAGCCAGTACCCACGGAAAAACACAGAACACTTTATGAATGAAACTCTGACCTGTGGCTAATGATGCACAAAAATAAAAAAGCACCAAACACACAATTGCCTGCGCTTCGAGTCCAATCGAGGCAACCACAAAATGTTCATTAGAGCGCCAAAAGCCGTCTGAATAATGAGAGAAGTTCACGAAACACGAGTTCGAGTTAATTGCGATTGGAGGCAGTAGTCAGATCGGATCAGAGTCGATGTTATGGGTATTAATTTGATTTATGACCGGGGGTCAGGTAGAACAAAGCCGCGAAAGCCGCAGGAAAGCCATTTCCCCTTCTGTTCGCTGCGCCACAGATTGAGCCGGATTCTTTAGCATAACGATAGGAAAAATATTAGTTAACGTTTAACCCCTTGTCACCCCTACGGATCGTGTTGGCCACGCGACATCTTGAAGATGCAAAAAGGGTTGACGCACCGGAAATGGTGCAAAATACATCTGATGCGAACTGTGCCAGCGAACCTAGCTTGTTTCAAGCCAAAATATTTAAATGTAGCTAAAAATATTTATAATTTTAGTTATATAGAATATATATATATTACCGCAATATCTGTTTCAAAATAACAATATTGTTTTTAGGAGTAATTTAACTATTTATAGGTTATAATATCCACAGATGCTTTTGCAAGTCTATATATTATAGTTTTATTCAAATTATATAATTATTAAATTAAATTTTCAAAAACATTTTTTTATAGGAGTGATATGGTTCTGGCTCTGGATATGCGTCACCACTGACTACGAAGCGTGCCAAGGATTATGAAAATGAAATGAGGGCGGTTCGGCCCAGAAAGCTGACTTTCAATAATTGGAAAGGCTTCCTGAATTCTATAAGCGATTCCTGTGTCGTTGGTCCTGTCAATGTGCCTGAATGCGCGTGCCAGTCAAAGTCCTTTTTCGAAATGCAATCTGTCGAGGGGGAAAACTCTCGCTGACAGATGAAGATCCAAAGGTGAAAGTTTCAATCAAATGAGGGGACGAAGAAAGGATGAAGGATGCCTTGCTTGCACAGTTGCCCATGGAGGAGCAGCTGCTGCTCTAGCCGCACAAGCCGCAATTGTTAAAAAACTGAACATTAAATCCTTTTTTCAGGCTCAATTTGCTACTGATGCCGTGCATCCTTTGGCCCCGTGCACCCTAAGCCTGGCAAGCTGTTTCAACTAAATCGAAGGCGCTCCAAGGGATCCTCCTGCCATTGCTAACCAGTTTCCCCGCTTCTTTTTTTTGGCATTGTTACTTTGTGCGATTATATTTACCTGCAACATGGCGATTAACGCGCATCCTGCTCACTACCTGGTCCCTCTTTATTGCTTTCCTATGCGCTTTGATTTCCCATTGCGGCAATATCCTTTGTGCTCCTTTGTTGCATGCACCGGCTGGCAAACACATTAGAAAAAGTGAAACGCGGGGCTAAGCAAAGGGGCAGCCCCGCAAAAGTGTCAGGAGCTCAATGCATTCGCAGTTGGCTTGTTCGCTTCGATCCTTTAAGGATTTCCAATTACGCAATGCCGGCGAAGGAAATTCGCTGAATATCTCTGTTTTCCGTTGATCGAAATGAGTTTTTTTTATGATTTTTCTATGGAACTATGGAAGTACTTTTAATTGAGAACTCGGACCACACAACAGGCACTTGGCTGATTGTGTGAAGGCTTAAAGGTTATTAAAATATGTGGCTAACAGCAGATGTGGTAAAAAGTGGTCATAAAAGGGAGATTTTTATTGAAATTTCATTTTATTTTTCGGCAGTATTTTTTTTGCTTTTGTTTGGATAACAAATGTTACCTATATTTTTCAGTGCACCATTTAAAATGAAACGTGCCAGTAAAATGCTATAAAAAAGTCACAAATTGATTTGCCAATCTAAAATTGAAATATAGCACTATTTTTATACCATAATTTTGTGTGGCTCCGTTTTTATCATTATAATTGGTACTATTCCAGTTTTTTCCAAGGCCCCATCTCCACAAATTTCTCTCTGTCTACTGACTGATGTAACGAGTCTATTCGAAGACAAATACGTAACACATAAATATATAAAAAATAAAATGACGAGATGAGAGAGTTAAAAACCATTTAGAAATGTTTGCATTATAATTGCGGTGATTATTTCGGAACGGGGTCATTAACATGTGACATTCACAAACAAAAAAAAACCAGAAAACTGAAAAAAAAACAAATAAACAAATTCGAAGAGAAATAAAGTTCGGGATGAGATCTCCAAAGAGCGATAAAATAGTAAAGTCAACGGTTTGGGAGCAGCTGGAGCTTTCTAGAGTGATAAGAACTCTTTTGGAGAATTGCGGTTAATTGAAGAATGCCAAGATTTGTGCGGAAGATTCGGCAGCTCGAAGGTAGAACCAGAAATTGTTCCACTAATGTGATTTCAGTGGTGAATCCGAGTGTGTTGTATTACCTAACCCACTG
Source organism: Drosophila mauritiana (assembly GCF_004382145.1). NCBI lineage: Eukaryota > Metazoa > Arthropoda > Insecta > Diptera > Drosophilidae > Drosophila > Drosophila mauritiana. Next base: position 12,394,675 of record NC_046667.1, on the reverse strand, counting down.
AAGCGTGTGCTCAGCTCCCCCTTTGACCCGAATGCCCCCGTTTTTGGTTTTGGCCCGATCATGATTGTATAAATTGCCAAAGCGCGTTGCCAAAAAAGTTTAGAACTTTTCTGTCTGCTGCCGGGCGCGCAACTCGAATTTAATTATTGCTCTCACTTGAATCGTGTGCGTGTGTGTGTATTCGTGTGTTTTTTGGACCATGGTCAACGCTTTGTGGGCCACGTTAATATCGCTCACTTTAATCGGCCGTGTTTTAGCCAACGATCTATTTTCCCTGCCACCCGCCACGAATCACAGAGAGGAATTGCTCGAGGATTATGGTCGTTTCCTGCTGTCCACCATGAACAGGACCATCGATCCCTGCGAGAACTTTTACGAATTTAGCTGTGGCGGTTGGAAGAAGGCGGATTTGGTACCGGAACAGGCCAGGAACACCAGTTTTCTGCACGCCATCCAGCACAAGATCGACGAGCAGATCCAGGGATTCCTGCAGAATGCCACCAAAAGAGAGCTGGAGGATCTGGGAGTTAATGGCACCAAGTCGGCGGAGATTAAAGCCAAGCAATTCTATGCTAGCTGTGTGGAAGTGAAGGCCAACTTGTCGTTGGGCTATCAGTATTTTATGGAACTCGATGGGGATCGTTTAAGGGAGCGCAATGCGTCCTACGATTGGATGTACATCAACTTTATGTCCAAATACGACATATATCCTTTGCTAACGCTCAAAGTGCACTATAGCACTTCGTCCAGGAAGTTCGATATACTTTTAACGCTTCCCAGTAAAGTTTTAGCTGGTTACAGCGAAGAGCAGTTGAAAAATATGACCAGAGAGTTTGGTTTGGATTCGAGTGCAGAGAAAGCCAAGCAATTTGTGGAGAACTTTAGCAACCTAACGCAATTTGAAAGAAATTTAGTTTCCTTAGCCAAAAGTCGCAATGAAACAGAGCAGTTGAATTTCAAGGAATTCCTGGCGAAGCATAAACACGATCGTTTGAATTGGACGCGATTTTTTGACCTGGCCTTCAATGGCAGTCAGGAGTCCCACTGGCCAGTGCTCAATCAATTGGATAATATCAACGATTTGGTTTTCTTTCTGGAACAAACCAATTTGGAAACGTTAAGAGGTTATATAAAAATGCGAGAACTGCTCAAGTTTTATGGCTTGTGGAAAACTCAAACTAAAACAGGAGGAGTTCAAAGTGAATGTCGCTCCTTGTCGGAGACGTATTTTAATTACGCTTTGTTGCCCTGGTTTATTGGAAAGGTTTTCGATAAGGAGAGACGCGCAGATATCCTGAGTGTTGCCAAGGACATCAAGGACACGTTCTATGATCTCCTGGACCATCACACGTGGTTGGACGAAGATACTCGCTCGCAGGCTAAGACCAAACTGGCTTCCATGGATATTTTAGTGGGCTATACGGATGATCTGCAGCACCGCGAAGTGATTGATGGTGTTTACACCGATATCAATATGACAGGCAATTGGTTCGAGAACCTGTGTATCCTGGAGGGCAGTAGAGCTAGGATACGTCTGCGATCGGTGGACAAGGCACTGATTCCTCTTCTTATGCCCACGAGAACAGTGAATGCGTACTATGCTGATTTTCTTAACTTGGCCTTTATTACCATTGGAATGGCCCAGTGGCCCTTCTATCACATAGACTTTCCCGATGTCCTTAAATACGCTGGAGTTGGGAATATTATAGGCCATGAAATGGCCCATGGATTCGATAGCTATTGTTATCAATACAATTATGATGGCAAGAAGACCAACTGGTGGTCCTCAGGTTCACTGAGAAACTTTAAGGAACGATATCGCTGCCTCGAATCGCAGTATAACAAATTTATTTTGATGGGCGTCCAAACTAATGGAACTCTCACCTCTGGCGATAATATCGCCGATAATGTCGGCACTCGAATGGCATATTACGCATTCAAGACGAAAACTGGAGACAAGGCTTGGTTGGAAAAACCCCTGAGGGGTGTCAATTTCAACAACAAACAGCTGTTCTTCGTTAAGTTTGCGCAAACCTGGTGCAATGGCAAGGATAATGGCGATAAGCTCCGGAGACTGAAGACTGATGTCCACGCCTATGATGAGTTCCGGGTTCAGGGCACCCTGAGTAATATGCCCGAGTTCAGCGAGGCTTTCAATTGTAAACTGGGCACCGAGATGAATCCGCTCAAGAAGTGTGTGGTTTGGTGAAATAAAATCGATTTACGAAGAAATTGGCGGGTTGTTGTTTATAATAATTGGGTTTAATGTTGGAAATACTATCAAGAGATAAAGGATTTAGAATTATCTAGTAACAGGTAATCGTACTGCATGAGTAGCCGAAAGTAATCAAGTGATTTATAGAAAAATTACTAAAAAGTATTAAGTAAAATAGAAGATTCAATAAGAGTTATAATTATTTAGACATCATATTTCATTTTTCCTAGTTTTTGGCCCCCTTTTTTAAGAGTTCCTGTTTTTTGCAAAAATCTGGGAATAATAAATCCGAATAAATATTGTTTTGCCTGCCCCGATGACGTCTTCATTTAGCCAGGCCAAGTATTTTCCGCTTGAAAGCCATCAGCGACTTTACAGTTCCTCTTCTGGCAGAAAATCGATATTTCATGGCCTAAACTAACGCCCCCCACTTGGAACAGCTGATGGCAATCGAAAAGAGCCGAAATACTAATTGATTTGATGCAGAACCTGCCGGAGGAACCACCCATCGGCCAGGACAACTCGAAGTGTGGGCGGGTCCTGGCAATATTTGTCTTTGACTTTGCAGCGATGACACCTTTCTCATTACGAATTAATGGCATTTTCGGCCGACGAACAAAAGGTGCAACAATAGAGCGAAAAGAAAGTCACCGGCTACAAGAAAAGGTGCAGAACGTGAGGATTCTGCTGGAAATCCGTTGTCCCTGTTCTGTTTTTCCCAAAAAGAAAAACAGTTTTTACCATCATTAGTCGTCACTTGAGAGTCAGATACGGAGAATGAAAACCCCGAATGTGTTAGCCTGGCCAAGGGCTAGGAGTCAAAAAGGAAGCCAAACCGTTGGATCGAGCCTGCCGTCTGCATACGAAATAAGGATATGTATTTGCTTAAGGATATTCGGGCTTATCTCGGCTGTCCGAGCGACGGCATAACGGATTTTCGTGCATTTGTTATGGATTTTCGGCGCCAGGTCTCTTATTAGCTGGCCAGGTAAGCCGATCCTGCTGCCTTTTGCATCCTCGCAGCGGGGCATCCTGACTCCTGGCAGGTCGTAACAATCTGGCTCATTGCATTGCATAGATAGATCATTAATTTAATGGCTTTTGTGCACGAGAAGGAAATGCAAAGTGCAATCCTGGCATACTGGCATATACCCACATCAAGCAACTGATCGTGGAGGTGGTCTTCGAGTCGAGCAAATTGCAAAATCTCCTTGGCTGGGAAATTCGAGACGGCAGTGCTCTATCTCATAATTGCATTTGCCCAGCACAATGGACCAGTCAAATTAGCCTTCATTTGTAATCTTCTGGCACAGGTTCTTGGGTCTCCGCCTCCCCCCACTTCTCGACCAACCAGATCCCCCTTCTTGATCGCATTTAATCCGTTTATGTAAACCATTTCAAAGAGGGCTTGTCGCTAGTAATTCGAAAGGCGTAGTCGTTGTAATAAAAAATCAACTTGCTATGGGAAGCTCTTGGCGAGCAGAGGGGGTGGAGTCCACACTGGGTGGGTGATGTACGGGATTGCAGCTATAGCGAGCTAAAAGAGTTGCCAGGTATTGATAAAATAACTACATCAATACAATTCAATATTTAATTTAAAAACAGTTTAATACTCATGCCAAGAAGAAATAAGTACATGACAGACGAAGGCAGCTCTTTAGTTTAAGCAATAAGGTGTTTTTACACGTTGACTTGGCAACCCTATGACAATGCTGCCTGTGCAAACAACTGGCCAAAACCATGTTTCCATAATTACATGCAGAATGCCTCTTACGCCACGGCAACCTGCTTCCGCTGCTTATCCAATAATGCCTCATCCAACCTTCACCCATCACCCCTTTCCACAGTAACCCAACTGGCTGACCCACCATCACCATCAACCTCATCATCGTCCTCGTCCTGGCCATCAGCTCCATCTGCCTCCACCATCGCAGCCGAAATTGAACGAAAGGGGCGTCGTCGCAGGCCAAGTTAAGAGTTAAGCTTAGCCGGGCCAACAGTCAGGTAGAAACTACCAAAACAGTTGCACTTGCCGGGCATTTTCGGATTTGGGGCTTCTGGGGGGAGGGCAGGGACTAGGATCGGAAGGAATCCATCGGTGCACTAGCTGCCAAGTCGGGTGTTCATGGTGAATTATGAAAATCGTTGCGAAATTAAGTTAAGAACTTTTTCCCCAGCTTAGCAGGAAGCAATAGGCGGCCGAAGTGGAAGTTGCAAGTGGATGTGGCAGCGTGAGAAGATCGTGAGTTGCTTATTAAATAAAAAACAGAAACTCATTTCAAAAAATGATGTTTCGAATGCTGTGATGACACATTGAACAGATCTATTAAAAAATGAATCAACAATACTACAAGAGCTGTATGTTACATGAAGAGCAGCACTTTTGCGAAGTTATTAACTATACATTTATATGGATTTATTCATATAAGCTTCGATTTTAAACTAAACCACTGTTGAAGAAGTATACGATAGTTCTGGACTAAGCCTTATTTTGAGTAAGGTCACGCTGTCACCTCTAGCATTCCGCAACCATTGAACCCGTAGCTTTATTAAATGGAGATGATCAATTTAAATATCTTGCAATTGTTGTTGCCGGTGGTGCGTGAGCGTTCTGACCCTCAGCTGCGGTGGTGCTCCTCCACAAGAAGCCGAAGCCAGCTGGGAGCTGGGGAGTTGGGTAGCCAGGAGGAGCATCTTTGCGGCGGGGCAAATGCATGCGGATCTTGATGCAACCTGCTGCCGCAGATGCTGCCGATGCTGCCGCCTCCTCTCGATTTGTATAAAAAATGTGCTTCATTTTATTTGGCCGCGACCGGCGTCCGCCTCCATGGGTTAACGCCCCAACTGCCAAGCTCCGAAACTCCAAAAACGCGGCCCAGCCAAAAATGCAGGCAAACAAATCGCATATGGATCGCATGGATCGCTGGGGATTCTGCCTGCACCATGGCTTCTGCTGGATTTTCTGTTTTTTTTTGTTTTTTCGCCAACGATTATCTAAATTGCATACGAAATTATTTTAATTAAAAATCTAATTTTCTTAGCCGCCTTATGCGATGCAAGGCAAACTCTGTTTTTTTTTCATTATGTTTTTGGATCAATGGTGTTCCTCCTGCTCAACCACAAATTTTTGTTTACCATACATCGATCCTAAGGCAATGGGAATTTTCGAGTGGAGTTGACTTCTTTGTTCATTGAACCTCTAATTTGACGCGATTAAAATGATATTAGTGTTGCACGTAGTCACATCTGTTGCAAGGGTTTTCCATCGGCAATTCCTTGAACCTTCCCCGTAGAAGGTGTGAAGATGTGACGACGTCAGCTGGGCATCATCTTTCCTAATGCGACCATTTATTGATTAATGATGCATAATTTGGTGGGGAATATTAGTCGGGCCTTGTCTAATTGACGCCTTTCCGGTTTGGTTTCTTTGAAATGGGATCAACTTGGGTTCATGAACTCAGAACGTTGGGAAGTACGTGAACCAATTGTTTTGGGCGGATAAACAAATATGTTGGAAATCGAAATAAAATGAAACTTCGCTTTCAAAACTATAAATGCTGATATGATATCTAAGGTATGTTATGCTCTCTTTAGTGAGGTGCTTTACAGCTCTTTCTTTCATCATTAAACTATATTCCAACCATCTCGAATCGCACTCATCTTCAGTAGCTGCGGGAAAATCCCACTTCAATGCAATTCAATCAACCACCAACCGATGCATAAAATTTAAATAAATGTTTGATTTGAATTTAATTGCTGCGTCTGGAAGCAGACAGAACCTGTCTTCTTTCCATCGGAGAACCTCAATTGAATATAAATCAAATGCAACCGACAGCCGCACATCAGTGCGGATCAAAGGGGCGCGCTAATCACACGCTGGGCCAAATAGGATCTAATTTCCACACAAGAAAATCCCATTTTTTTTGAGAATATGTATACGGCGAGGGAATATATGGGGAAACGATCATATGGAGATGCGTTTATAGAGAGATCAGGTGCAGTCGTTGAGCATTCAAATTTCGCGCATCTCGGGAAGATAAATGATGCGGCAGGTAGGCCAGGTAGAGAAGACGGCAGGTAACCCAACCATTTCAATTTGAATTTCGACAATAATTAAGCGCACAATGGATTTATTGGGTTTTCCTCATCTGGAAACCATCGAATTGCCGCTGCGGTTCCCGCTGCCAGTGATCCTACAATTAGTCGGGGAATCGAGCAACCGAGGAAGCCACAAAACATACCTAGACCAAGCAACCCATCTGATCTCGTGGCAGTTGCAATTATCATAATTATTTTCATTCATGCGGCGATGCATTGAGCATCTCCGTCTGACAGTTCATCTCGGTTCTGGCGGAGATTGGCGAGATAAATCCGAGAGCGTTCTGAATGAAATCTTTGAGTTCTTAACGCCGTTTCCCTTTTGTTTACCCGGATCTCAGGTTCTCACAGATCCCAGTGGCAGCAAGCTTGGGAAACGGGGATGCGCATCCGAATGTTTTCTTTTTCCTTGCATTTCCGGCTCTTGCTGCATGAACAGCACTTACTTTGAATACCCTTATGCATATGGTAAATGGGCCTGTGTCTTGTGTACTTCCTAAGATCTTGATGGAAAATTCGTGCCGAACTCTTTCATTAATTGTATTCTTTACTATTCTATAAAGACATTATTTGTGAGCAGCATTTTCTTTAAAAGCAATGAAATAGTTAAATAGTGAAATAGTTAAATATTGAAATAGTTTAAATAGTGAAATAGTTTCATATCTAATTTTGTTTAGTTGGAATGTATCTCTTTAGTGCAACTTTCTATCTTTTTTTCTAGTTTCTAACGTACTAGAATGGGAATCACTACCTTTGGCTTGCATCTAGCAGCTAGTCTGATCGTTTCCCATCATTTATCTGCCGCAGATGTGGCATTGTATGGAGTTGGCTCATTTATGGCAAATTATGGCTCAAATCGTAATGGGAAGCTTGCCTCAGAGTCGGGTGATGGATAGCCTCAAATGCTAACGATCTTGGGACTGGATATTCATGCACGAATATCTAACAGAAAATCTAATCAAAGAAACCAACTTCGGTGAGTTACATTTGCTTAAATCGACCTTAATTTCCGGTCGCGTGTTGAACTTATTCGTTTTAGTGCTCCAACCCTTTGTTTTACATTAAATTTTTGATAATTGCGCACTTAAGGAGTTTTGATTTTTTGTGGGTTTTGCATGTCATGTGAGCATTTCCGAGCTGGACCAGAGGAAATGGATTTACATATGAAGATGAATGGTAATGAGTCCTATTTAAATTGGATATTGTGTAAATTGGGGTCTCGCAGCTCGGTTGGCTTTAAATAACAATTGAGGTCACGAAAAGTGTTTTCAAGTCCCCCGGGTGAGATCATCAAACGGCAAAATGGCAATTTCAATAATCGAAAGAAAACAAGATGTTGCAACCCCCTTTTCCTTTCGGATTGAGCAGCAGGAGCAACAGGATGTGTGGCACCCTCTTGAACCCCTTGTGGTTCTCCTTGTCCTTGTCCCTTAAGACGGATGAAGTGTTTGACAACCCTTTCAATCTTCATAAATGTTCGCACTCGTGGCACCACACTCTGTTGCAATATTAGCCCGGGTCTGGGGTCTGGGTCCCTTGTGTCGCATCCTTTTTCTCGGCTCTATCAAGATGACGACGACCCCTTGCCAATAAAAAATGAAATCTGTTTCGATGCATAAAAAATTGAAAATCCCATAAGCATGCGTTTGGCACGAGTTTTTCTTTCGCCCACTTTTTCGAGGCCTGTTTTTTCGGGCTGAAGACCATGAAAAATGGCCTCTACTCTTGTTAACACGTTGTAAATACCTCATTTTTCACTTAACGGGTTTTTAAATACACATATGCATTTGTGTGTATGCTTTTGGGCAAGGAAACTGGGCGGTGGTGGGCTGAAAAGGGTTAACTCCTTTATGGGGGTTTTATTGACTCAGACTGGTTTGCAAGGTGGATAACTTTTAGTTGTTGAAATGGACATTTAGAATCGAAAATATTATAATATACTACATTTAAGCAGTAAATTGCATTCTTTTAATTTAAGGGGTTCAAAGGGTTCAAGCACATTGATAATGATAATATTGATAATAATATAAGAAATATATTTTAGATTTCTTAATTAAGTGCTACGATTAGTAGAATAAGAGGATACATTTAGCTCTTAGAAACATGTAGCATCTAATAAAGGCTTTAGCAACTCTTAAAAAATATTTAAAACATTTTCATAATTTAAAAATAGCTATGCATTTGCTGCTTAGCTTTATGATATATGACCATTACGTTGAGAAAAAGGTCAACTCACCTGAGTTTGCTGCTGCTTGCTGGTGGTTCATGGGATGGCAGCTGGGCCTCTCTGGCGGCGACTCCATGAATTCCTGCTTGACTTGTATCTGCGGCAGGCGCAGCAATCCCTCAAAAGCCCGCTCGCTGGTGGGTGGAACTGGTGGGCAGTTGTCTTTAGGGTTAAAGCCATTCAAATGGCCAACGTTAGCGGCATAATTAGCCGGCAGTTGCAGTTGATCGTCGTTCAGAGTGGCTGAAACGCCTTGGCCAGTAATTTGAACATTAACACCTGCTGCCGATGTTGCAGCAGCCAGGCAATGAGTTGCTGCTGTCGGCGAAGTCAGCAACATGGTTGCTGTTGCTGCTGCAGTTGCTGTTGCTGCTGCTGCTGCGGCTGTCTCTGCTGCTGTTGTGCTCAAGTGTTGATGATGGGAATTGTTGGCAAGTGTTGTTGCCAGCAGTAATGGCATAGTTGTTGCTGCTGCTGATGCTGCTGCTGCTGCTCTTGTTGCCGCTGTTGCGTTGCGGTTCGTCAGCAGCAAATTGCGTCGCTTTGATTTATGGGCAACTCAAGTGCTCCTTGCTGCCTGTGGCGACTTGTTTGCCGCTCCGGTTGCTGCCTCAGATTATGATATTGACCCATGGACCGCTGGCGATATATATTCCTCCTCCTGCCTCCTCTGCTGCCTGCAAATGTGTTGATAATTAAAAGTGTCTTCTTCGGCTGAAAGCCTAATTTGCTGTTAACTGCACTTTAAAAAGCTGTTATTAAATACAAAGAGCGCTGTGATCTTTACGACTCGATAGCGGAAGTAATTGATTTTCCCTTAAAGTAACTGGCACATCCACATTCTTCTACACGTGACTTTTCACGTTGCAGGTGGAAACAGTGGATTTGTTTGAAATCGAACGGATGTTTGCATACTTTATAACTGAGATTAATTAGTTTAGTTTATTAACTGGCTCATGAGTATATAGCTTTGTCTGCACATTCTGCGATTACATGTTTGTATTTTGATAAAACAAAATTTAAGGGCACGTAATCCTACTAAGTGTAGAAGTTAATATTCTCTTCTAAAAGGTAAAGTAACTAATTATCATTTTGCTTTAAATAAAAATTGTAATATGTGACGAAGTAATAATTACAGCAATCTTACATAACTCGAAAGTCAACATGTCATAAAAGTGCATATCGCAATTTAAATAGTTTACATGTTTGCTCTTCTAAATTCGTTTACGAGCAGTCCAAACATTTCCCTAAATTTTCCCATGGCCTGCCAAATCAGCTCCCACAAGTGAAAAGTGGTTGTATAAAACTTTACAGCAGTAGACATCATAAAAGGCACTAAAAACTAAACTTCGTATTATTATGCAAACAAAAATGGGTAAATGGAAATGGGCACACATTTACCAAATGTGGCTTGAAACGAAATTGTTGTAAATTGAAAACAAATTGAAGTCAAATGAGATAAGGAGTGGGTGGGTGGTGGGTGTCGAAAAATCACGGCAAAGGCGATGAAATCAAAGGAAATAGAAATGGGAAATTAAACTACAAGCGCAACGATCAAATGCCCCGAACAACAAGTCAACTTGGCCAGATAAGATACGGTGCTGAAAAGTGCATCGCGTTTATGGAAATGGTTATTTACATACATAACCAAGCGGGTAATATGTATGTACATACAGAGGTGGTCAAAAGTATTTACACAACGAGCTTTTTTTTCAATTGTCAACTAATTGAAAAAAAAGCTCGTTGTGTAAATACTTTTGACCACCTCTGTATGAGCCACGAAGAGGCGGGTCGGGGCAACTAACATTAATGGCACTTGTAAACAAATCAATTGAGTTGTCAGTATCGACGGCAAATTGGCCGCAACCAAAGTGCCACACGAAGATTGTTTATCAATTTTGCCAGTCGGTAAATTATGTTCTTTGCATGTCAGCAACCAATTGCCAGGAATATCGATATATCTGCCGGTATGATCAAAGCGAACGCCGACTAAATGCAGTCACTTATTCCTCGGTGCTACTTTCAATAATTCCCAATCGGCACGGTAATTCCTTATTGCACCGACAATATCGGGGCTTTTGCTATTTTTGCTTAACTTTATCTTGTTTTAAAATTAAACACACTTGCTTACTCCAATTGGAATCGTATCGCACATCGTATAATACCGAACATTGCGATTGTGTTTGTGTTCAATTTGGAATTTGTGTTTTCATAATTTTCTATTGGGTGTACACAGTTCGGTTGTAAAGATACGAGGTAACTTAGTTCGATGATGTGATTTGCCTGACTTTCGGTTGAGAAATTGTTTGTCGTGATTATCGATCGAATCATTGCCAGAAGTGGAATTGTAAAAAAAAACCCATAAAAATATACAATATATGTGGCACATCTAAGATAGGGTAACCAAATCACAGGAGGTTTATGGAAAATATGGAATGGAAAAAGTGTATAAAAAGTTCCTTTAAATCAAATAATATATGGAATATATATCTTTTGCCTCATTTTTAAGGTAATTGCTTTTTAGGATTAAGAAGATAAGATAGAAATACATTTTGCATCAATTGTTAGAGTCAAGGTTTCTGATTTAACCTTAAAATTTTCTGTTGCTAAGGATTTATATGTGCTGGTCACACTTTTGTTGAGATTATCTAAAGCCCGACCAAGATCTCTTTGATGGATTCAGATCGCCCGTCCAACTGCCATAGTCAGCCATATCGGGACACTTGTTGGCCCTCAAACACATATGGCCAATTAAGGAGGCAAAACTACGCGCAGACACTTGGGAAAGCTCATTAGGAATCTGACAGGCCAGAAGAAACTGTTCTGCCCTCTCTCTCTTTTGACTCTTCTGTTGCATCAGCCTCATCCATCTGATCTGGCTGATCCATCGATCCCATTGAGTGTGGGCGTTACAAGACAAGCTCCTTGACACACTCAGTGGGTACAAAAAAAAAAAAAGAGTTAAACTCACTTGGGCTGGAAGATGTTGGCGCACCTCCTTACTGGTTTTTCCTCTACTGCTTTTTGCCTGCTGTCACGAATTATAATTTAATTGTTTACTTTGCCACACTTTTATAAATTGTAATTGCCAACGAGAATGGCGACAGCTTCACGCCCTTGCTGCATTTTCTGTGGGCCGTCGAGGTGAGGTGAGGTGATCTCTGTCTTTTGGGACAATTCTCCGAGACACGCTTTTTGATTGACTTCCGACAAACGACTGACTTAAAAAAACGCGCAAGGAGATATGGGCAAAAAGTAAAAAGTGGAAAAAAGCAGACTAAAGAAAAGAGAAAGAGCAAAAAGAAGCAAAGTTCGCGACGACTTCCGACGACGTCCGACGTATCCACAAAATGTCAAGCGAGTACAAAAAAATACTTTTTTTTTATAGAAGATGTTGGAGAGAGTGAGTGAGTGTGAGTGTGCCAGTGTATTGGTCTGCCTGCGATGTGCCTCTGTGTGTGTGTGTGTGTGTCTGTGGGGGGTGGGGAAGGGGAGCCATAAAACAGGTGGAGGGGGTGGTGCGTGGGTGTTTTGGGGCGTTTGACTTCGTTTTTCTTTCTTCTTTCTCTTGCTTCTTTTTTTTTGCAGGAGGTTTTAAAATGAAAAGCTTGTATTGTGTGGGTGGAAAATGGTACTGCATATGTGTGTGTGTGTGTTTTCTATATATGTATATATGGGTGGGTGGCTCTTATCGGATTCCGAATTATGTATGTATTGACTGCCGCTGCTTCTGTTCGTTGAAATAATATGGGGGCTCCTAAGTTGATTTGTAGTTTAGAGCGGCATGAAAATTTCCTCTTGAAGGGAATTGAGGAGGAGAAAAGGAGACAGGCACATACGAGTAACCGAATCAGGGTATACAAGTAATTCAGTTTGCAAGATATAATTAAATGTATTAAAATTATTATCAATTCAAGTACTATTTCTCATCATATGATTCGTTATTTATTGGGCCCAAATTACAAGATTTTTTCTTTTTTATGGCCGCTTATATACCAAAAACCGATTACTTTCTTTCTCAAAAATTTATAAGCGATTTATCAAACACATAATACAAAAGCAGATGAATACGTCTTTGATTTTATGGGCAAAACAGATTTAAATCCTTTAAAAATCAATGTACCGACGGCATTGCACTTGCCAGAAATCACAACACGACTCGCGTTACGCATACGCCCCGTGGACAAGTCGGAATATCAGCGAAATAAAAAAAATTGACATTGCAATGATGGCAGAACCGAGAATTATTCGCCGTGCTGTCAAAATGCGAATGTCAAGGCAAAAAAAGAAGCAAATGCAGCCGGATAGCCAACAGAAACCGCTGAACGGCGGCAAAAGGCAAAAAGCGATAAACGCATAAATTAAAATAATTACAAGAGGCGTCCTCAGATTATTGTTGCTGTCACGCACACACAGCTAGTTGAAAAGTCGGGGGGAAAAATAAACAAGAAAAGTCGCGAGGACGACAACCGACAATCGGCCAACGGAGTGGCAACTGAAAAACTGCAATTGAATGCAACTTGACCAGGCCAAAGCATCTAGAAGAAGAGCAGTACTAGCTGAATAAGTGGAAGAAGAAGCACCACAAGCCACCATAGTAACCATACACTTACAAAAATTATATATTATTATTTACTATAAATATTCTATATTTTGTCTAAACAAATATTTACAAACACTTCTTGGCATAACTAAATTAAGTTTTTATTGATGCTCTAAATATAAAAATTTATAATTCATATATGTATATACAGGTTTTAGCATATTTTAAATACATTTCTTTCAATGAAAGTATATTTAAACCATATATAAAACTTTTCTGCGTGTAGAATAAGTTGATTTTTCTCGGCAACTTGGGATCCACATTGTTGCAACAACGTAGTTGTTGCCGTGGTTGTTGCTGTTGATTTTATTCAAAATGGTTTGTTTATGCCTGAACAGAAAGAGAACGCAAGAGAGAGAAAGTGCGGAGGGAGAGGTTGAAAATCTTGGGGAAATATATCCAACAAGCGCGCTCTCTCCCACACACCCACACTCACCCAGAGTGGGCAGCCGGCAGCCAATCGGCATGGAGCTTTGGCGCTCTCTTGTGACGCATGCTCGCTCTTCGTGGGGAGCTCTCTCCATTTCGCCGTTGGCCATTGTGTGTGCATGTGCGCGAATTCGCCGCGGCGTCCAGATGCTGCGGAGGGAAAAAAAAGAGAGCGAGAGGGCTTTTACCTTTTGACTGCTAATTTCCGTTCATTAAAGTTGGCAGTAGCTTGGCTCGCTCACTATTCTATATGTGCCACTCCCCCATGCCGCTCCAGCCTGTCGCACCCCCCGCAGTAGTGAGTCCTTAAAGATATTTCGCTTTGGCCGCAACTTTAATTTCATTGATTAGCGCCGAGGAAATTCCCTCCTTGGCCCTTTTATTTTTGGTTTGTCACTTCTATTCACTTGTCTGCCCGTCTGCTTGTGTTTTGGTTCCTCTGCAGTCTCCTTTACATCCTCTTCTCCACTATTCTTGTTTTGTAAGCATTTAAGTTGTCGCTGTTTCGAGATGCTTAAATCCAACTAATCGATGGGCTTCGTCTGCAAATGTTATAGTTTGTGGGGGTAGGTTCTGGAAAGTGTGACCCAACTATTCACGGAGTAACTATTTGGCAATCAAAAGATAGTTATGAAATAAGGAAGTTGGGGAACACTAAAACTGATGCGAGCGTACTTTTTGGATATTTTACTTACAGAACTTTTGTGTAAAATAGGTGTACGATTAATAAAAACCTATATGAGATAATATGGTAAATAATAAAAATTCAAATATTCACCTTATATTAATTGATAATCAGTAAAAATTTAATTTTCTTTAGTGATATGAGAGTCTTGTTTTTTGTAGCTCTAAAAATGTTATTTTTCCATATGCAGAACCTAACTAACAGTCTCAAAAATGAAGGCACCCACCCCTTGAATTCTGCCCTTAGATTTTCCATTTCGTATTCCACATTCCGTATACGCCCCATAAAACTTGAAAACATCGCCCAGCCCCAAAATTTCAGCTGCCTTCCCTGGCTCATTTTTCATATTGAAGGGCGAGCACCTAAGGACCAACCAACAAAGCTAAGCTGACGGGTGCCTAAGTTATGGTTCCTGCCATATCATCCCCGCGTTCTGTGGAAACTTTTTAGAATTTTGCACTTTTCCTTTTTTTTGTGTGTGTCGTATGCTCTTACATATCGCAAACATTTCCTGTCTCTTTTTATTTACATTACCCACCGAGGACGAGGCGACATAAAAGTTGAAAGTTTCCCATGATGTTTATGTGTATATAAGTGCTTGCGGGCGGTATTTGTTGTATATAGGGAAACAAAGAGGAGAAATATTTTTTTCCTTTCCTAAGGCTGTATTTCAACGGTATTCTTTTCTTATTTTTCGTTTCGCAGTTGTGACTTTTCATTTTTCATATGCTGACTGCCTCACAAGCACACACACACACAAACACATGGAGTGTACACACACATGTACACCAACACGCAAACGGTCCTTTTTCTCTTTCACTCTGAGTTTTCCATCTCCCTTCCTACGCTGCCCAAGTAAATGGCTTTTGCATTGTAAAATGTTGCATACATTTTCCTCTACTTTGCCTTCGACGTGTACATATGTATATTGTACAAATATATAACCACGTATGGCTGGCATTTACCGTTATACACGGATGGAGCAGGACAAAAGAAGCACACACACAAGGTTCGCCCTCTCACTCGCTCACCCAGTCCTGCCCATGGTATATTTTAAAATTTATGAAAAATAATATTTTTCCATCTCTTCACGCTCGCACACACACACACACACTTGTGTATATATAGGAGCCCTGAAGGAGTCCTGGGCCATAAGGCGCACAATCAGAATACAATGGCTGCCTAGGGCGCCCAGAGGGGGTGGTGCTGTATATACCACCGCCTTGAGGGGGCGGGTAGGTGCAGGGCAATATGGCACAGTTGGCTTCGCTTGCATTTACGTACAGAGTTGCAGGATAGAGGTGCTTAAGACAGGGTTGCCAGCCTAATAGAAAAGAGTAATGGTTTCAGCGGAACCCGATCCTACAAAGTTATATATTTTGCGATCTAGCATATGAAAAATATATGAATTTTATAACATATCTTTACCATGACAGTCTGTAATGTATCTTACAGAAATCTTTATATAAAATAATTGTTAAAGAATTGATTTTATGGCTAAGTAGAAAGATTTTGTTTTCAAATAATAAAGAATCTATATTGCGTGATTGAAATATTTGTAGTTATGCAAATGTAATTAGTAATTAACTAGTTAAATCTGGATGTATTAATACTGCCAAGAAAAAATAAACAAATACATATAAATATAATAAAGTAAACATAAATTATTTTAGAGATATTAAAATTTGCATTTTTGTAGTAAATTACAATGTATTAATGAAAGAAATAAAACTGATATAAAATTCAATGAAATCCCCTGATTATTTACTCGTTGGCAACCCTGGTCACTCAAGTCAAAAGCATTTCCATTATGATAATGTAAGTGCACAATTTTCCCAACTTGAATGCGCACACAGATGCACTCAGTCTGTCTCTCTTCTTGCGCCGTGCCTCTCCTTCGCACGCGCACTCACAGTCCGCAGGACTCGTTCATTGCGCTTGGAAAATTTTCATATCCTGGCTGGTGCACATGAGAGCATGGAACATGAAAAACTGCACAAATGTGCAGAAAATGTTGCAAAACTACATGACCTGTGGGGGTGGTGGAAAATGGGGGCTGTGTGCATGGCAAACCGAAAAATAGAGGTCCTGGTAGCAGGACAACGAAGCACTTGCACATAAAATACGATAACGTTGGACCAAAGTGCTACATATGAAAGGTAGTTCTTGGGAGTGCAACTCCCCTTTTCCGCCCCGATTTTACCCCCCATGCAGTCACTCTACATACACAAGTTTTAGAGTATAAAAGGCGTTGCCTTGTCCTGAAGTGGGAGGTCGTATATAATTACGTTTGCTCCCTCTTTTGCACCTTAGAGAACCTCCCCACAAATGCATATAAGAAATGGAACTATAAAACACCATGGCAGCTTATATAAGCCAAATATTCCCTCTTTTTTTGCCAGCCTCACTGAAACTTTGGCATTTATGCCATAAAATGAAGTATGAAATTGAAAAATCGCTCACAGACAAGTACACACATCAGCGCAGGCACCCCCCTCCCCCCCTCAATATATTGTGAAATTAATTTTTAAATATTTATGAACCAAACTGTACCAAAGGCCATTCGAGCGGTGGAAACTTTTCAATATTTGTTTACGTTGGCATGAGAGTGGCCGAAAATACGTACTAAGCTCGAAGTAGGGGATTTGGGAGGGAGGTCAAAGCTATTGGCCATTTTCAATTTTGATCAATTTCTTCCCTTTTTTTTATTGAATTTTCAAGTGGAATGTGCTAAAGTTCATTTTGTAGTTTCCTTTACATGAAATGTGGGAGAGAAATTTCATTTCGCTAAACAGAAGGCCGCCACAGGGCGTATGAGTAATGTGCTTTTCGTGTTTACGTTGGCATGAACTGAAATTGAATTTAATAGGAAAATTACTCTTATTTCCAGGGGAAGGTTAAAAAAGAGTGTGTATTTATATACTTTTCTCACTGATAAGAGTAGAAACCGCAAGCAATTTTATAATTGAAATGGAGTCAACAAATATGTATGCTTTAGTATATATTTGAATTTCTTATGGTTCTTTTTTGTGCACATTTAAATTTTAGATCATAAGAATATCTCAGAATGTTATCTTAAGTTTTCTATTTGTGCTCACAACTCTTTATCGTATGAAAGTTTGATAGCGATAATGATGCCACGAGTGCAACTCCGCCTTAACCAAACTGATTATGATAATAGTGCGTGATCGAGTTAAGCGCGGAAATTGCTACCTTTTTTTATAAGCCATTCTCTTGGCCTTTTTTTAGCTTTGCTTAATAAGCCCAAAGAACTGGGCCCTCAAGAGGTCCACAAGCCAAAAGTCGGGCACACAATCTGGGACCTTGTTGGTGCCTTTGTTCTTGTTGGAGGCACAAGTGCTTAACAAGCTGTTTTGCATGGGGCCAGATCTCTCAGGTGCCCTACGAACCACCGAACCACCAAACCACTACCAAAGCCCGGTAGCCCTGAAACAATGCACTTAATGTGGGAAAAAACGTCAAGAATTTGCACGCCAGCCCGGGGACCACAAGAGAATTCGCCAATTTCCCTCGGTGCCTCGTTCCTTCGACCCCAGTTTCTTCATATGCAAAAAGCCTGCATTGAGGCAGCTGCAAGTTAAGCCAAAAGTTTATACCCTTCAAGCCTTTTTATAGGGGTTGGTTAACGAATACCAAAGTGAAGTGGCTTACCTTTTGGAATATCAGAAATGTGATTAGTAAACTGGAAATTATAATGTTTTACATATAATATTCTAAGCATGAGTATCATAAATTTTGATAACTTAAAGAAGAAACTTTAAAATAGAGGGTATTTAAAGTTGCGGTCATAAAGAAACAGTTTATAGGCCTTACCTGCAACTTGAACTTATCTGGCCAACTTAGCTCTGGGCACGAAACAATTCACACTTGGCCAAGAGCTCGAGGTGGTGGCGGGCGGAGCGGGGGAAGACGGGCGCGTTGCGTGTCGGCTGCTCTGTGGCCGCTGATCATTTGCTTAAATAGCCCAAAGGGGACAACGGACGATCCGATTCATTGCGGAATATGGGTGGCTCGGCTCAAATCTCATTTGGCCACAAGGAACAGGACCATGAACCAGAACAAAAAGGTGTTGAGTGTGTGGAGCGGATTTTGCGTGTTTATCGCGATGCACAAGCCAAGGAAAATTATTAAGGTTTTTAATGGTTCAATGGAATGGGGAGCAGTGGTGGGAGTATGAGTTTTAAGTTATGTATGCCTTATTGTTTTGGGATCTAAACATATGGAAGCAAGTACATGCATTATTAAAATGATATTTAATAATTTTCCTATCACTACTTTAACATTTTCCCAGCACACTCTTCCCTTTTGGTAGATACCACCGTCAGAGATGTTGAAGATCAGACCTCTAACACAATCGCCATCTGGAAGAGAGACAACCAGAGTCGAAGCGATTATGAGAATCCCAGTTGGCACCATGACACGATACCAGTGGGTTTTCCATGCCATTCCCTCACCGTTTCCAGGTGTTTTTTTTTCTAGCCACCCACATAAAAACGAATGTGGTTTACCCACCGGCTGCTCACTGGCGGGCTAATAGACATTTTGCCTATTTTAATAAGTGGCAAAAAGGCGTGAAATAGTGACTGCCTTCGGGATGTTTGGGAAATACCTTTGGTGGGCTCTATCGCAGCCTATCGATGGCAGGAGCTGCAGAATTGGCCACCTTGGTGGCTGAACTGGAAGTTAAAGTTGTTGCCTTGCTCGCCAGCTAAATATGATTTTTTCTGCAGCTGTTTTTTGTCTCTACCTTTCCCCATACCTGACTGCCAGTCCTACGAAAGCACACTTAGCGAAAAATCGAGCAAATAGTAGTAGAAGAAGTAGTAGCAGTAGAAAACGTAGTCTCTATATAAAGAAAATCAAAAATTAAATAGATTTCTTTAAAATTTAAAATGTAATGCATATTACATGAAATAAACAATGGAATAGATAAAACCATATATAAAATTTCAATATTTTCTTTGAGTGCAATACCTCGAAATGGAAGTCGCAGCTTTAGCTTTAGCCTCAGCCTGAGCTTGAGCCCAACTCCAATTTCAGCTGCAGTCGAAACGGACCACAAGGTGAGAAATGAGATTTTAATCGGACGTGTCTGATTTCAAATGAGCCTTAATGGGGAAGCCATTTAGCCCGGCACTTACCACTATCGGTGTGGCAGTAACCTCCGCCGGAGGGAGTCCTCCTTGGACTCCTCGAAGACCCTTCCTTAGCTTCGGTTCACTTTAGTTTATTTATTTTTATATTTACTTCTTTTTTTGTTGTCTTGGTATGGTTTTTTTTTTCGCTGCGGGTCGTTTTGGTTCACTTTCAGCGGAGCAGAGCAAATAAAGTAGACATAATGCATTGGGTCCAGCGTTATCAATAGTTTGAGATAAGTATTGATGTTTTCGATTTTAATTGAGTTCAATACTAGATTTTAGTTCTGAATAAGCAGTGTGAAAGGCATTTTTATTTGTTTAAGCATCTTCTTATTAGTTATAAATAATTGTTGATGCCTACAGATTTTTTTCAATCATAAGATTTGCTTTTAAACATCTAACCAACAACTTGAAGCCGGCTTTAGCTTAACCATTTTTCCGGCTGGCTTTCTTATCACTATCATTTATCCTTCGCTCACGCAACAACAAAAAAAAAATGGAAACCGAACCAAATGAAAACCACAGCCACAATTTTTCGCAATTAACTTTTTGCGATTTTTAAATATTATGGAACACGCACCAGCGAGAAGAACTGAGGATGCACACGTGTAAATGGCTACGTAGCAGCTCCCACACAACGAGATCTCCAAAATCCCGGTGCCCCGTCGCCCCTGCGGATCGGGAGCACTTGCCACCAGCACATCTGGGCCTCGATTCGGGCAGCCTCCCAGCGATCTGATAAGGTCTTGCAACAGAACCGAGTCCAGCAATTTACCGGCCGAAAAAGATGAAGCTGATCCTAACCTTGCCCAATCCGCTGGCTGCTGTGCGGTCCGATCTTCGCTGGCTTCCGCTAGCAGGGTTCAGTCCTCTCTGTTCCAAAGTATGCACTAAAAAAATAAATATACTAAAATATTATCAAATTGTTTAGTGCTTTATCAAAGCTGGAGGTTTATATTCATTGGAAAAGAAGTCGTACTTTTCAATAAAACTATACATTTAATCAATTAGTATTTGTAAAACTCTAAAGTTCTAAAGGCTGGTATTTTTCTGAAGTGTAGGATATAGGTAACCATGTTTTTTTCAAGTGTATCCCAAAAGATCAGTACTCCGTTTGCTTGTGGCTACAATTTTATTTACGAGTCATGCGCGCGACCGTCGCCTTCGAGACGCGAAAACAGTTTGCCTCCCCCAACTCTACATTAAAGGCTCCCCATCTTCTTTGCGTGCTGCAGTGCCTCTTTCTTTTTTTTATGTTTTTTATTCATACTCATTCATTCATGGTCTTTCTCTGTACACGCACCTAATAATTTTTGATTAGAATGCGCCTCGGATTGAGTTTGGTTTGGTGTGGGTTAATTAAAACTGAACCAACTGAAAAGATAATTGGATATTAAAATTATGCTTCTTCATAAAAAAACCACAAAAAAATACGTGAAATTTGTTAGAAAAGAAATGTATTATTCATATAGTATATCAAAGTCATAGGTGAAAACCATAAAAATGACTTATCCTCATCTAAACAAGATTGTAAATGTATCTTATTTAAATCTATATCTACTGATAAATATACTGTATTTACTGTATTTATTTTTATCATATTGCAGTTCCAAATTCCTGATTTTAGAATTAAATTACCTTTTGAGAATGCCGTCGGTAAGTTGCTTTAGGCCCAAGACAAAGTTCCCATGAACTAAAGATATTTCCCAAAACAAGCGCAAACTGTTGAATTCGATAACATACCACCAGCCCCCTTTTAGTGACCTGGCCCACCCCTTTGGCTGACCTCATCTGGCCAACACTTATTTATCTCACTTTCGCTGCAAAACTTGATTATTTTTTCGCGCGAATTTTTCACTTGCACTGTGGCCTCTTCCATTGACCTTCGTGTTGGACCTCGCAGGGGGAGGGAAACCACACCCCCAACCCAGTACTTTGTCTGCCCGGATTTGTGGCATGTCCTTGACTCCTGCGTCTTGGCCAGCGACTGTGTCCAATTGTATTGTGTTTCCTTCTTTGCAGCCAGTTTTCACTTTTCCGCTGGCTCATAAAACTGCAAATACGAGTATTTAGCAGTGGGCACTTTCCCACTCTCTCCGCATCTGTAACTTGTATCTCTGTATCTTTGTATCGTTGTATCTGGGCATCCATTCCTATGGGGTTCATCGACTGCACTCGATTTGGCAAATGTCCTGCGTTATGTAAACCGTCTGGTTACATTTCATGTGCCCGTTGCGCTCTGTCATATACTTAAAATTTCACGGTAGGTCATCCTAGGTCAATTCTCTCTTTGGGGGTCAGGTTCTAAATGCTCTAGATAACTGCCCGCGTCATGAAATTTTCACGGTGAATTAATCAAAGGATAAGGTTAAAGGTTAGGTGCAGTTTAAGGGTAGAATGACTTACTATAATCAAAATATTTATACAAAATCAGAACGAAATGTACTCTTTCTCCTTATTGACATGAACGCAGGTCAAGTTATGCAAACTGTCTGGTTGCTTATGATTATGAACAAATTGGCTTTTCCAACCTAAGAGGTCGTGATGCCTTGATTGCTTCAATCATTGTCCAACTAATTTATTTCTTAAGAAGAAGGCCTAATTGTTTAGAGCCAGACAAAATTAATATATATAGCTATATTTGTCTTTATTTTGCTGCTAATAATGTGTTAAAAATGGCTGTTTCCACTCTAAAGCTGCTTAGAACGCTCTTGGTTGACTAAAACCTATTTTCTCTTGCCTATTCCAAGCCGAATGCCTTCCATTCCCTGGACGAATCAGAGCTGCAGCATTCATCACCGACAGTCAGAGGCGTTACCCAAATAAACCAAAAAAACAGCGCTCGGAAATCGGGATGTACATACGCACAGAGGATGATGAAGGGATAACCAGGGCCGGGGGGCCTCGGGGATCCAGAAGGAGTTAACCAGAGGAGCTGGACTCCAGCCACGATTGCCGCCTTTCATTGTTCCGCGCTGTCTACTTTGATATGCATCCAATCACTGCGCGCCATTTGCCCCGATGTCCTGATGTCCCAGTGTCCCGAGGTCCCGGACTCTGGAGTTGGGCCTGTCAAAGTCTTGAGCTCCTCAGCTGTCTTGGTATCGTCATCGTATGGGGATCGGCGGCATCTTGCTGCCGAGCTTTGCCAGTGTCCACTGGTCCGGCGTCCACTTATATAGAGTTTTATGCCACCATAACAATTGTACTTTTTCACATACTCAGGCGTTCCCAGCCAGATTCCACCATCTTCTTCATTCGGCCTTTCTGTGCTTCACTCCGACGTCCTTTGCTCCTCTTTTTTTTATGCTCTTTTGCCAACTTGTTGTTGTTTGTACATTTTTATTGCATTTTTCAAGCAATTACTTTGAATATCACCAGTCAGTCGGGGGATATAGAGAGAAGATCCAAGTCCAGTCGGGATGTCAACGTCGCTGTCCGTCAGTGGATGAGTTGGTGAGGAGATCGTGAAACTATCGCCGATACTTCTAGTGGAACTTAATAAGGTATTGTATATGTTAACATTTCAAAAGATTTAAGTAATAGGGTATATAGATGTTCTTGCCAGCTGAGGTATATATATAATAATTATAAAAAAGTTCCATGACATATCAGTTTGTCTGGTTTTAAAGCTTGAAAGAAATATTATGTTTATTAAGTAACAGATATTATTTCATTGCCTTATATATATATATATATACTTGTATATTTGCAAGACTCCTATCACGCATCCATCCCAAAAGCACTGCGCAGTGGAAGTCTGATTTAAATCTTCTGCTCTGCCCCATCCCGGACTACATCTTCAGGTCCATCTCCAGCTCCATCACCATCCTGGCAACTGCAACTCCAACTCATGGTAATTGCCTCTGGAGCTCCTCTTTGCATTATGGCTGCCGGCGATGCCGCCTTGGACTTGAAAGTCGTACCGACGTGGCTGCCGTCCTCGTCTGGCGTCAGTTGGTGGCGACATCGACATGTCCTCGGATCCTCCGCTCCAGTCCCTCCTCCTCGCCTCCTTTGGCAATGGCTTTCGGGCAATTAATGGATGAATACTTTAAGTGAGTGATGGAATGACACTTTTGTGTACTTGTAAAGCATTTTTATACTCGTACTTTATCTGCGCCTTTGCTTTTCGTTGGAGTTTCTGGACCAGGTAAGAATCCTCACTGGTTGGCTTTCATTAATTGGGCGGCAGGGGGGAAGGGGATGGAGTTGCGCCAATTAGTTGTCAACTCAAAATGCTAGACGATTGCCATAGAATTTATGAAAATTATCAGAGATATGCAGTGAATTATTTGGGATAATTAACTAAAAGTTATTTTCATCGCTCTGCTTTAAGGGATTCTATGCGAAGTAGTTATTTATGTACAAAGAACTTTGTTGTCTTAAACAATCGTGTAAATTTATAAAAAACTAAATCACTTCTTTACAAGATCTGGAATGATCAATGTTAAATAGAAGAAATTAAACCTAGGCATACAAATTTGGACTCTAAACAAGATGCCACATTCCTTGCACCACTTTTTACACCCGTGTAGCAAAAACACAATGAGCGAGTCATAATCATAATGAGTGCACGATGGTGAAAAAGTTTCGGATCGAGTTTAAGCCATTTGACAGCTCGTGCACGCGTTTCGCGTACTCCTCCAGATAGCAATCTCTGGTGCAGGAGGAGCAATCTCTCGGCAGGAGCCCAAGATGAGCTCAGGAGGAGGTCGGATCGGGTCCTGCTCTGCATAGACGACGGGCAAGTGCGGCTCAGTTTTGAGTGCTTACCATATCGAGGCGGCCCATCTCGAATCCGCTTCCACCTCCAACTTCAGCTCCAGGCGAACTCCCACTACCACTACCATTCGCAATCCCGACCAGATCTTGTATCTCTGCTATCTCTGGCCTCATTACGGGCCAAGTTTGGCCTGTTAATGGCCTAGACCAGTGCTGGGAGATGCTGGCGATAAATATGCGACGATCACGTATCGGAAATGATTTTGTGTACTCACTTTTTGCACAAATCGAGTGGCTTTTTTTTCGGTTTCACTCACTGCTGATTAGCCAAAATTAACATGCGTAAGAAGCCTTCAACAAATTAAGTGCATTCCATTCGGGTTTATCACCTCTTAACGTGCTGATAACCTTCAGCCATAAGTTAAAAGAAAAAAATACGAAAACTGAACTGCTGGTTATTAATGAATTTATGTTCGTTGATACCTAGCAATCTTTGTTTGCCTACAGTTTTAACAATTCTAATTTTCAGAAAATCGAATCATATTCCCCGAAAACGATGTACCACGTAATTGAATTTAAAGGAAATAATTATGGCTACTTTTCACATTGCTTATCACTGGGGGGTTTTCACTAGAGATGAGAGCTTCTTTACAGGGAAAATATTTTACAATCTTATGATTAAAATTATTAAGTTCAAAGAGTAGCAGAACTTTCTTAATTATCAACTTACAAATTGTAGTCCGTTTGCAATATTTGTTTTAATTTTAAAAATGAACTTAAGTACTTTTAAATTATTTTATATATTTTTTTTTATGAATTTTAAATATTTGGTTCCTACTTTGCCACCTCTAACACCCAAATTGAAACCAAAAATTCGATTCTGCTGTTATCACTGCGAGCTGACATCTTTTTCATTTGCCCATATCGTACTTTTTTCGTCGGGTGACGACGATATCTCTGCGGCAGTTTTAGTCTATTTTCGTTGGCGTTTAATACGCTTTTAGTTATTGTACGCATTATTGTAAATTTAATGACTTCACCTCAAAGCGACACATGCGGATGTATGTCGGTGGAGTGGGAAGGGG
Organism: Drosophila mauritiana; assembly: GCF_004382145.1. NCBI lineage: Eukaryota > Metazoa > Arthropoda > Insecta > Diptera > Drosophilidae > Drosophila > Drosophila mauritiana. Next base: position 12,369,449 of record NC_046667.1, on the reverse strand, counting down.
GTGGGCGACACCCAAGATACAATGGAATCGTTTCTGTTATTAAATTTGTGTCATGTTGTGTGGCCGTGCTACGGTTTTTGCCCCATTGCCACTTGTCTAGATGGATGGCAGTTGTCATTGCTGACACATTTGTGCTGATCGTAAATACATTAGTAATACATAGTCATAGTGCATATATACATATGTATGTTTATATGCTTAATTGTCGTGGACTGACCGACTGGCCAAGCCGTCGACCAATAACGTATTAATAACGAAAACATTTACGATTTCGATCCGACTTTCATTGTCACAGCGAATGGGAACGCGCACCTAATTAATTTATGCGTAATGTTGACGCTCATTAAAATGATTCTTTAATTGCTATTCGCCGCAGCAAGCGAGTGCCTAACCTTATTGTCATTTAACATAAGGTGTAAAACATGTTTTTATAGAGGTCTACTTAACGTGTTTATTCCAATTTTATTTTTTAAGTAGGTTCTAAGTATTATTAATTTGCAGTATATATTTATGGATAAATATACTCGAAATATGGTTAAAATGTAATCATTATTTAATGCTAAGAAAATTGTATTTAATCTAGCCTTGCTACTGCAAAGTCGTAAAATTGCACAACGTTTCCCATCAAATCGAAGACAATTTAATTAAACTCCAGTTTTCGCAATTAAATTTTCCGCTTGCTTTTAATCAAATTTAAATTCTCTGTCTTCATTTATAGCGCTTCAAGTGGGCGGCATCTTTCTGTCAATATAAGGGCGACAAGCTTTGAAGCGCCAGACAGAGGCGTAGAAAAGGGGATTATGATCATGATCAATGCAGGAGAGTCTTTGAAGAAGTTTAGGAACAACTCCTATATAAAGAAAATCTATATATACAGGTCTAGTATGTAATGGATAACTGAATATAACAGACTTTAATATGTTTAAAATCTAAGTTTAATATATTATTTAATAAATAAATAATATGTTTAATATTTGTTGATTTTGAAATTATGATAATATTTCTTAGGCATGAAAGGTATATTCAAAATATAAAATAAATATATTGTTATTGTTATGTTAAGTCCCTTTTGTTATATATTCCATATTGTTATGTTAAGTCCATTTTAATACCTTTTTTATCCAGTTGTTAACCCCCCTCTCTACGCCTCTTCTTACCCCTTTCGTTCTCGTTTTCACCAATTAAACCTTAAATTAATTTGCTTGACTTTCGTGGGAGCCTCATCTGGCCTTCTGTTCTCCAGCTGAACTCCTTGTGTTTTTTTTTTTTTGATGCCCCCAGCAACTGGTCCTCCTCGTTTCCATCTGGCTCGACTTGTTCGCAGCGATCATTCAATTCGATTATATTGAAATAAATTAAACGTTCTTCAATTGAATAATTAGCCAGAGTAGTTCCGTATCGATTTCGAGTGAGCTCGCTACACTCCCCCTTGGGTTTTTCACCCTACGAAAAATGTCGTTGGGCCTCCTTTGGGCGTCAGTTACAATTAACCATTTCGGTTTGCCTGAGAACTACGAATGTTTTTGTTACCGATAGATAGATAGATCGAAGCGGGGTCGCCTTATGTCGATTGATTTGCTTTGACAAATTTCGCTGACAACGTTGACTTCTCAGGGGCCATAAATTCTCATTGCATTTTGTTTTATGTAAAAAACTAACCACTCAATGGGGCAGATCTGAGCTGCGTGGGCTGATCAACGGTTTAATTAATTAATTGGCTTCAGATACTTGCCGCGGCCCACAATTGAATGCATAATTGTTATGAGGGTCATTTAAATAAAATTGTATATCATCAACGTCATGGCGATAAAGTTGCAGTTAAATAAAAACTTAAGATTATACAATATTTATAAAAAGAAATTTTTTAATGTTTTCTTTTTCACCATTACTAAAGGCTTTACCTCATTTGGTTTAGAAAAAATGGCTGCGCACTTTTTGTAAGAAGACAAGATAGCTTTATAAACATAAATAAGTTTTTAAAATGTTCATAAACATTTATAAACAGGTCGGAAACTTTATGAGCCTGAATATCAATGGAAAATTAACCACATAATCGATGGTAAATATTCCAAAAATATGAAAACCCCAGTGCGATAAGCAAAATAGAAAATAACCACTATTTTTTTTTAAGTCAATAAACGCGACTTGAAGGTAATTCTTATCTCGAGGCGAGTGAATTTTTATAGAATTTAAATTTCATACATCGAAAGATATACGAGGGGTTCGACCGATAGACAGATACTACGCAGAATGACCGATTATATGTGAACGACATTCGAGCGATTGATATAGCTGGGAATATCTGGAGACGTGGGACATGATTTCATTAAGGAGGTGGACAAACCTGTCATGGCCTAAATAAATATACGGAGTATCAGAGTATCGGGCCAACACACTGATAATGCACACAATAATCGGGCGCGTAATTCAATTCAAATTGTATGGGTGGGGGGTTGGCGAGGGAACAACCAATTAATAAATTTCCGGAACCGCACGGAACGTAGCTATTGTAATTGCTATCGATGTATAAACAAATTTCGGCCGTTCTTGTTGTTGTTGAATTTATACTTCTTCTTATTTGTTTATGATATTTACGCTGAGCACCTTTTCACAGGTGACGATGCGGCAAGCGCTTATCTCAATTTTTTTTTCCGACTGATATAAAATAACAAATATTGAAATTCCTAGAAATGCAGCGGCGACTTACCGTAGAAAATTAAGTATCGATAGAAATATACATTACGTACACTAGAACTAGAAGGCAAAGTCCAAGTCGAAGTGCATTTCGATACTGGTTACAAGCGGAAATGCCAGCGAAAAGTCGCAGTTCAGTCAGCCATTTTTTAAGGCTCCCCAAGATTTTTGCATTCTCTTCGTTCTTTTATTTTTGTGCCGCCCTAAGCCCCCAATACCTCCAATACACAGCAGTTGGCAGGCCAATCAATCAAGTTTTTTTGTCCCATCGCCTTTTGCATGCACCGCCAAGATTCAAGATGGAGTTCAGGGCTCCTCCATCCATTGGATACCGCCATCCATCGCAGAAAACATAAATATGCAAGCCTCTCGCGGTGCCGGAAAAAACGATCCTAACTTCGAGAGGTGCACGCACACACACCAGTGGCCAAATTTACATTGCAGGTGCTGGGGAGCTTGGTATTTAAGAAACTAGTTAAATACCCTAAAAAAATATATAAATTAAATATATTTTTAAGAGTGAGAATGCCAGCAAGAATTACCAGAAAGGATTACAGGTTTCTAGAGCCTAAAGTGCGATTGAATGAAATATTTGTAACGAAATATGTTTCTTTAGTAAATAATATATTTATTTTTATTTTTGCAAAATTCAAACTAAATTGCTGTGTTCAAGTAAAATTAGTTCTTTTGTCCAAGCTATTAAATTCTAATTTCTAATGCATTTTAATGACATATACACTGTAGCTAATACGCCCTTGTATCTGTTAACTGCTCGTCTTGTTGCCAAAGTCACAATGACAAACTGCTCTCTGGGCGCAGTCATCCGGCGGTCCGTGGTCCATCCTTGGGTCCGCTGCTCCTATGCTCATCCAGCGACAAGAAGTGGAGTCGGAGATGCAGCCACATCCAGCCAGCGATGGACAGCAGCAGCAGTTGGTTCCTGTATCTGGTATCTGCATTCTGCTCGGTTGGCCACTTTTTGCCCAACTGGGGACTGGTCGGATCTTAATTTATGCGTTTCGAGCGTTCGATATGCAATTTTACCTCTGCTCTTGCGATGGCTTCTAATGACGCGTATCTGGCGGATTGTCGTCGGTTGGATTCCAGTTTGGTCCTTGGTCGCTTGTTTGCTGGCCGTGCTGTTTATCTTGTAATGATTGTTGAACTTAATGAAAGACAAATAATTACATAAATTGCATTTAAAATGCAATAATTATCATATTATGCGCAGGCTGATAAGCGACGTCAACATGGGAACATGAAAATTAATTAATATTGATTGTGCAGATATTGGTTTACTTATTACTAACTATACTTATTGTTTCTTCGCATAACTTTTTTGCCATTTTCCCATGGAATAAATTTCACATAAATATAACTATGAGTGTCCATAAAGAATAGGAAATAGTGATTTGCATTTTGAGCATGCGAAACGCAAAGTTCCCATTAGGGTGGACCAATCCTTGACAAATTTCCCCATCAACGCGAAACTTTCATGCAAAATGCGATCGGGGATGACAATGTCCATCAAGCTAACGCGATTTGGTTTCGGATTGAAAGTAACCCCGGCAGGACGCCCTATCAAAAGGCAGAATAAAAAGGGGTGGCGTAGATTGGTAACAAAAAAAAAATAGAATAAAACAAAATCCACGACAATCATTGAATCCTTATTACAGTCATTATCGATGCGTTCTTGTGGTCGTCCTGCGGTTGCTTTCGTCCAACCCCCTTCCCTTCGCCCGCTTTCTCTGTGGGCCAGCGTTAGGTTTCATTTTTTATCTGTTTTTTATCAGAGGGTGGAGTCGCATCATTTACCAACTAATTTCAGTTTAGTTGCGCAAACGAGCGCGACGCGTGTCCTGCGGCAATTTTCAGCCTGCTAGGCGTGCTCCTTTTCCCCCGTTTCCCTCACATTTTTAACTATATCCCAGGCAGTCCGGTGAGAACTGTCGTCCTTGCCGGCATTTCATCCATCGTTTAGCGTATTAATTGTCACAAAGTATCGCATGGCCAGGACCTGCTGGTAAAAAAAAAAAAATAGTAGCTATGGGTCGCCAGGGGTGTGGTTTTCTTCGGTTCTCTACCTTTGATTGCAACGTTTATCGCATTCCAATTTATTTGTATTCGAATCGTATTTGCTTCGCTCATCATATTGAATTTCAATTTCAGATCTCCCACTCCACGAGCAGAGAACTCGTTTATTCCATTTGCTTTTTAGTTAATTTGCTAAGTAAATATGTGGGTACGAATGCATAGGTTGTGTAACTCGTAGGTGATATGTGTCATCATATGGGTGTGTTCGATATTGATGATTGAGTGACGTGGGCAACTAAAGGACCGCCGGCTTATACAGTTTATTGACCGTTGAAAGTGCAAATAATTATAAAGAAAATATGGGTTCTATTTTAAGTTGATAAAAAAGACTATAAATACAACAAATGTTTGCTTAAGTTAAAACTTGCTTTACATCGATAAACACTAACCCAATTTCTACAATTTTTTTGAAGCTCCCGCTAATGAGCATCGCATTACAAATCTTTCGAAGCATGTATATTTAAATTAGGTAAGACTAGTAATTAGACCTACTTACATGCAATTGTGTATAATTGAATGTGCTTCATATTCAAATTAAAAGAAGAAAGTCAACCAGTTGTGAATCTCGTTAGACACAGATAGTTGACTTCGAAAAAAATATACATTTCACCATGACAATCAAATAATTTCCCTCGTCTTTTATCATACGTGCAATTAATCAAATAGAAATTTGTTTATTCAAAAGCAGACATTCAAATGCTGAAACTCGGAATCCAATTGACCATTTAATAGTGCATAATAGGAATCGTTTGGGGAGTAAGGGAAATGATTAGCATTTTCGAAAATAAATAAAGGAGGAACAAGTTCCTTGGGGGATTGGTCCGAAAAGAGGATACAGCTGGAAAATGGAAATGTGGAAATTCAGTGGAAATAAAACAATTTCCCCGCTATTAAAAGGTATCAACCAGAGTCCATATACCTTCCCTAGTGTCCTTCAGCATTCGTAAATTATTCACAATATTTTGTCGGTTCCACTGAAGCAATTTTCAACAAATTTTCACAGCACTCTGCGTGACTCTAAGTAACGGAAATATCCGCTAACTATCTCGGGAAAATCGAGAGGGAACAAGTTTCCCATTACGACCACCCTCTGACCGCGACAGCTGACGGCTTTTGGTTTCGATTCATTGGAACAATATGAATAATTGGCCATAGCCAATAAGACTAGTTACTGGAACACCCGAATTTGATTGACAGCTGGTGGTGTGCTTAGCTGTTGTTGTCATTTCAAACGTCAACACGTCCCCGTAATGACCACCAAAAACCCCATCGAACTCGTTGGCCACCAGACAAAACTTGGCCGGCAAATTAATTTCTATCGAGTGGAAATATGTTTATGAATTATTACTCAATTGCCGTGGGTTCTACACCTGATCGATTACGTCTGTTGTCAACGGTTAGGGGACTTGCCATTGCGGCCAGGGGGTGTTCCGTTCAAAAAACAATAAATATTATGACATATTGCATGTTTTGTATATAATTTCCGTGGTCAGCAGGAGGCGAGTCCATATAAGAGGTCCGTTGCATGATTAACCCATATCTACACAATGCAGATCCTTAGTGCAGTCAACAAAAACTAATAAATATATACATTATAAAGTCTTTATATCATATAGCTCATAAAGGATACTTAAAATTGTATAAATTTGTATAACTTAATATTATTTTTATATATATATAATATATTATTTTTATATCATATACTATTTTTATTCCTTATTATTATTTAAGATCTCGACCCTCTTCGTTCATAATGGGTTAATCATAACCATTTTTCCAGTTCTTAGCCAGGGATTAGCCAAATGCCAATTGGTAATTCGTAAACCAGTTCGGGGCGCCACTTTATCCAATTGAAATGCCAAACGACTGCCACGCCCCCGGCATCCAGTCGGCCCTCCCTTTACCCAACCGCTCCCCTTTCACCCCCCCGCGGGCGAACTCCTCTGTCTTATTCGCAATACGAAATTAATTCTTTGCATATTGGCATGGTATTGTATAAATTAAATTTGCTTACACTGTCCACGCCCCTTGCATGTTGTTTAGCATATACCACGCCCCCAAGTTGGGCTTGCAGCAGTTGGCATCCTTTTCGGTCGCTTAATTATAGCTTATCACATTTCCATAGCCGCGGATCGAGCTCGTTTTTCATCTTTGTCATTCTGCGGGGCTCTGTAATTGCGGGTCTTCGATATTTTCACAGTCGCATAAATCAAAACGGGGAGTTAACAGCCTTTGACTCTGCGAAGCCCCTGCACTCCTCTTCGCCTGACCTTGGGTCTTATTATAATAAAATCGAAAGTTAGGCATTCGGTATACCGTTAGTCGCTGTAGGCCACAAAAACTAATTGCAAAACAAAAGCATTCGCCAAAAATGCCACAACAAAGCAAAGTCCCCGAAAAAAAAGGAGAAAACTTTCGGAAGGCGCACAAAAAATGTCGCAGACATAGGGGAATGCGGCGTTTTTTCCGCCCCTCCCTCATTGTTTGCTATTTAAATTTTGATGGCATTGTGAACACCAACAACGATCGGTCTTCAAAGCGGTGCCGAAAGTCCTTTCGTTGGCCAGAGGGGCGGGGGCATCGAAATCCGGTGCGGAATACAGTAGCTATAGAATATACAGCCAGCATTAGCATCATCGATCTGCCTTTGATGTATCTTTGTATCTGCTTTCGGCATTTCGTCATCGTCGATGGCTTGCAAGCTGCTAGCGGTAGTTTTCAGGGTTGCCAGGCAAACAAGGAAATTTATAAGAAAAAAGGTTTTTTAAATATTTAGTCTTTTTCCTTCCATTATATACCAAAACTTTTTTTTACATAATTTGTCACTTAAAAAATGCTCAGGCATTTTGTTTACAATTATTTCACTAACCTATTGCGATGATAAGGCTAGAAATTATTGCCCAAATTAATAAAAAAGTTTAGTCTTCCAAGGTAATTCCTTTTTCCTAATCAATAATTGTCCCAAAAATTTTATTTTGCTTAAATTAGAATCAATTTTATGAAAAATTAGTACTTTTCAAACTTACTTTATTGACTTGGCAACTCTGGTCGGCGTTTTTGTTTGCCTCAGCAGACAGAATGTTGGCGATTTAAATTTTTTGGCAGCGGCAAGAAGCGGCTGCAACTGCAAAGGCGAAAGGCCAAAAGCAAAGCCAAACAACAATCGGCAACAATCAACTACCAATTCAGTCTATAACCCGAAAACCGAAAGCCGAAAATATTTATGCATTTTGATGCGGCAAAATGAATGATTTGACTTTGACGAAAAGATGTCAATGCCATGAGGAGAAGTCGCAAAAAGACGTACACACGCACACACCGCGCCGAAAGACAAAAGCTGGTCACAGAAGGAATGCATTGGGGACAAGGACTGGACGCTTTTGGTGGATATTAGTGCAAAACGCTTGGATCCTGCCGACAATTTAAATGCGCGCATGGGGCAGGAGGAGCGGCAGAACCTGATCCGGTCCACAGTGGCAACAATAATCAGAACATGGCCTCAACTCAACTCAGCTCAGCTCAACTGCGCTCCTTTGCTTTTGCTTTGCTTTGTGGCAAATGTCGTTGATGCCGCTTGATGAAAGCGTCAGAAATTGATGGATGTGAATGCTGGCTGAATGCTGTGAGAGAGGGGTTCTGGCCAGGGACTTTGGCTCCCAGCCGCAACGCAAATCTTTTGGGCTACTGTTGGGAGACCCGGAGCTCTTGTCCCTGGCCCCATCCATCGGCTTGGGGCCTTTGAAGTCGCTCGTTGCGGTAGCAATTTGTGCTTTAATTTGAGTTTAAAAACTATGCACAGCTCCAGCTGAAGCTCCATTGTTAAAGCGTAGCGAAAATTGATGGACGAAGCTGCGTCTTCTATGTAAGAATGTTTCATTTGTGGCCTTAAAAAAGTCAACAAATTAGTAAATTTCCTCTAATAGACAAACGACAAACAAGCATTTCATATGATTTGTAGTTGAAATATGCGTTTCATTTTCCATCTGCATGTCCAGCTGACAAGGAATACCCGAAAGAAATACCATAAAAATGCCGAACACAAGGCAGAGACATTTAAATTTGTTGTAATAAATTGTGCGATGTACGAGCGGCCATCGAAAATAACAACCGCGAAGACAAAGCGTAACCCGACCATCATCGCGATCTGAAGTGCGACAGGGAACGGGAGACATTGCGGCAGAAATGATTGCAGTTCATAAGGCCGACTGCCTCCTGAATATATGCGTGTAATGGCTTCCTTAAGGCCCAAACCAAAGCCAACCATAACGAGTAGGGGGAAGGAGGTGGGGCAGGGGTACGATCTTCAGCACATGATCAAAAATCATACGGCCGACAGTGGAAGTCAAGAAAGGCAAGAGCCGCTCGCCGATGGCCAACATCATGATGATGATGATGAGGTTGTCAACGTGGCCAATGCCGGGGATCAGTCACCAGCGAAATTAACGGACAGTGTCAAGGATGGAGTTTTGGTTATTTGCTGTTCCTGACTAAATATAGTATTTGTAATAAACGGATTTAGTAATTATTAATATTATTAAAATAAGGATAGTTCCTAATGTGTGTATTGTACTGATGTACAAATTTATCTTTTTGCAATATCAAAATTCTTTAAGGAAGAAACAGTTTTAAGTACTACAAAATAACAGTATTATGCATTTATAATTTATTACCTAATTGCCACATATTTATTTAAGTACTTTATGTACCAAATTGTTTTTATTGATAGTTGCAGCCAGCAGCAACACGTTGAAGTCGCCAGCCTAACACTTCTCAGAACGCCTTGGGTGTAAAAAGAGTTACCTTTATTTGGCTGTGGCTAACACCAATTAGAAGGAAGCAACTTAATCCAACGCCTTACTGCTGCGAATTCCATCTGCCATAATAATTTCCCAGAAGCCAACCAACTACACCCTTCAAGCCATCTTTGAGTTTAGTATAGGGTAGATATAAGTGGGAAGACCTGAGCTGCCTCGCAAATTGTTTTGTCACTCGAAGCAGTTAGCTTTTTCTTAGACTATCATTAAGATGATGAAATGCTTTGGCTTACACTTAGGCATAGCCAAGTAGGACCACAAGTTGCTGCGATAAATGATAGGCGGGCAGAGGCAGAGGTGCCCGAGACAAACAAAGTAATCCAATAATTTTTAATTAAAACTCAACACTCGGGGCAAACAATTTTTTCCAGATAAACTGTCATTATGCGCCGTCAATTAATTTTTGCCCCCCGCCTCCCAGCGTTTAATGATCATCATCAAAACGGGCGGAGTAGCAGGAACAACAATAAGAACAAGTTGACGACGACACTAAATGAATATTGATAAATGGGGCGGTGCTCCAGAAAAATGGGCGTCGGTGTGTGAAGTCAAAAAAAAAAAAAAACTAAAAAGGGAGGAACGAGATATATACAAGTTGGCAAGTGAAAACCAATTGCGAGTTAGACAACTTCACTTGCCGTTTGGCTTAAAGGTTTGGTTTGACAATTAATAATTTACTTAACTATGGGAAGGTATTTTTTAGAGGGCCTTTTAACCAAAAAGTTCTTGGCGAAGATCAACTAGAAGATGCCACGATATCATTCGTTGAGATTATGCATTCTTATGAATATAAAAAACCATTTCAAATTTATATAGATTTACAGTCCGTAAAAAAGGGAAAATTTTTGTAAAATTAAGCCGATTAAAATGAATGGAGTATAAGATCTCACATGCATATGCTTATGTAGAACTTTAGGATACCGATCCCTTTTCCAAATCGATCTTCACTCACCGCACCACATGGTCACACTCCAGATCCCCCGTAATAAAACCTTTCAACACGCGCCAAATGTCATAATAAATTGTGGCGAACAAAGCGAAGGGATAGGGATACCGATAGTACCATATAGCCAGGAGAAACACGTAATCGAGGGGCCAGAAACACCCTCGCCAGCGATGCCCTCCCTCGCTCCCTTTGTGGATCCCTTGCGGGAATGACAAAGCACTTTCGATGGCTGCTACACAGTAAACAATAAAGGCAATCGCGATAAGGATCGGACCGAGTCAAGGTTAATGCCACGCCACTCGAGAAATTAAGGTCAGCCTAAACGGAGCGTTTAGCCGAGATCGCCATAGAGGGAGTGGGAGTACGAGTAGGTAGGTAACAAAGGACTTTCGGGTAGGGTTATTATGATATAGTGATGGTATAGGGGCTGGGAAGCGTGCCAAAAGTACGTTGGGCAAACAGGATGCATTGGGGGATGATCAGATGGAAAAGATGACCACAGAGTGCGGATGATCGGGTCCAGACATGGAGTGCTGCTTGGAGGACGCCTACACAAAGTTGGGCAGTTGGTTTTAAGGGGAATTTTTCCGCAGAATGCTGCGAGACAAAAAGGCATCATAAATCACTGGGAGAGAGATAGATATATAGAATAGAAACTGCCATCAGTAGTATTTGCACCTGGAAGCGTTTTGTGGGTGACCCACACACTGCGGGGCAGGTCATAGTTCATCCGTTAGAACGGACGATCCTGCAGTTCAACTAAATTACTCAACAAACTCCGTTTCGATGGCTGCTGCTGTTCTTTGATTTGCTCGCTTCATTTGACAATGGCTTTTTGTCTCGTGCTGAATGAAACAATTTCGAAAAATTGTAAATAGACTTGATGACTTTATTTAATTTTTATTGCATTCAGCCAGCGCATTTCGAAACGCCCTTTTGTTCAATTTTGGAGTATTGTCCGCTGAGGATGGTAAGACAAAGTCTTTCGATTTTGGTAGCTGCTCGAACGCCTGCAATTTTCAAGGGCTAAAATTGATGGGGGGATATGGGTTATTCCATCTGATGTTTCATTGTGAGGTTGCAGACAATTTCAATGGCGGTCAACTCAAAAGGCCTGCCACAATTAAAAATAATAATCATAGTCTTAAAAATAATTTATTAGCTCTAAATAGTGGATCATAGAAGTCTGAAATTAAATATAATATGTGTGAATGTTTTATTAAACAAGATTTGAAATTTTTTACAATTTTGAATATATTTTGTTTTAAAGGAAATACAAAAACAGAAGATTCCCAAGCTAATTATTACTTCCTCGCAGCTGAAAAATTTTTAAGCGCTTCGAACGCCGCACTTGACAATTAAAAACGCAAATTTTTTGCCATCGTCTTAATTTAAATAAATTAAATTTTATGACACTTGCTGTTGCAAGTGCAGTTGCAGCTTTAATTGGCTTCATGTCGGCCGACACGAGATGAGAACGATCCCCTCCCCACCGCCGCCTCCTAAATAAGTAATCAAGTGGGTTTCCCTATGAGAGGGGAATCGGTTGACAGGCAAAACACCCACAAATGGCGATTTGCATGGAGCCAGCGGTGGTACAAGAAAACACAATTATCATCGGGTTTAATGTGCATTTAATGAGAAATAAAAATGCTGTCCGTTGCGATTGCGTGCTGGATCTTTTTCTGTGCTCTTCATCATGGCAAGATTGTAGATAGTAGATTTTAGACTGATTTTATGTCTTTGCATGGCTAATGTACGCGATTCTGGATAGCAAATGATATTTACTAATTAGTTATATGTATTATAATTTTACCAACCAACCCACTGACCATGGCCAAACGCTCCTTTCTTTGTGTGTCTCACTGGATTATCGCAATCATAAAATGTATATTTGTTCGCTTTGATGATGTATTCTATTAACGCGATTCGTTGGTGCCCAGGGGATTGGCTTTTACATTGTTATTTAATAAGACTTTGATAGTTCTTGGCATAATGCACCGGACTCGATTTGTAGCTGCACAGTGATGCGAAATATGTGGATTTTGGAATAAGTCGGAATTTAAAATTCATAACTTGATTGTTTTTCAATAATAGAATAAGCTAGATGGCGCAATTACTTTTGAAATTCAAGAAATACATCTTCTAATATGTTCTTGGTTATAGTATCTCATTTATCGAAGGAGTAAAAGATTTTAAAGAGATAATATATTTGTAAGGTACTTTTCACCCACTGTTCAGTTATGAGGAATTACCTCAAAGAGGCATGAATACCACGTCTGCATTATGTTTGTGCAACCTGTAATGAAGTAGGTGTTGTGGCTACACGGACCTCTTCTCCTCCAGCCGATATTAACATACCCAGCCAAGAGAGTCGGATGGGGGATCTGATTTCCCTCACCGGATTCCGGTTCCCTGGGCAATCACAAGCTGGGCATCAGAGACATTCTATATCCACGAGCTTTAATGAGAGCCGAGCCGTAAATTAAATTCAAAAATAATATGGACCGTCCTGGGTTGTGGGCCCAGCCCCCGTCCCGCCCACTTGACCGCCCACTCCGAGCGGTGCAGTTGCATGATCGCATGCAAAGTGCCGGGAAGTTAACCATTTGCCCCCCGGAAAGGAAGGAAGGAAGGAAGGGGACGGCGCCACTTTTGCGCTTCGCAGGCCACAGACACTTCGTTATAAAACAATTTAATTTTCCGAAAGGAACAAACAAAGAAAATACATTAAAACAAAAAAATACCAGAAAAACTGAGACCGAATTGCGCAGAAAGGCGAGCAAAATATTTACAAAACTAATTTTTAATTAATGACCAGCAGGAACGGGAAGTGGTTAACTTGCATGCTCGACCTTTTCATATAATTAACAAATTGGCTCCCTTTTGCATTGGCCGAATGCTAATAAGGCTTCTTTGTTTCGCTTTTTTTTTTGTCGAAGGCAAATTGAAATTGCATAATTTGCAATTGCAGAACACCAGGTGGTTGCAGGTGGTTATTGGGTTCTGGGCATTCGACATTCGATTGTGGTCAGCACTTGCATTCATTAGATACACGCAAATGTTATAATTTTAAGGTCGCTGTATGATTTTTTAAGGTTCCACATTGGGTTAGTTAATGACTTAAAAAAGCTGGGAAGGAAGTGGCAATGGGATATGAATCAGACTTTCAAATGAAGAAATATAAATGTTCTTTATGTTCCATTATAGAAATTCTATATATTTAAATGAATAATAAAATCATACGAAAATATAATGTGAGCCAAAATAAATTGTAACAAAGAGCAGGAGAACTTTTAAACTGATAACATATAATAAAATATTTATTTGAAAGGAACTTGGTACTTAATTAAATCAAACAAATTATTTTTCTTGTAGAGTTCGTAGTAAAAGTAGTTAATAAATTAATCACAGAGCTATATCCCGTAGTTTTCTGCATATATCGAATCCCGAATGCATAATATTAACTTTTTAACTCGTTCAATAGGAATGCCAACCAAAAAACAACAAAAGATTCCCAGTATCGAATTGAAGGCCTTCTTCGAAACAGCTAGATGTCTAACTAAAAGTATGTGGCAGTGGCAAGTTGCACGATGCATATTCATGGGATCCGTGCCTCGCCCGCCTTCCCCTTTTTTCACCATTTTCCGGGCTGGAAATGCCAACTGTGTGCTGAACTGATAAATTAAGCAATTCCAACTAAAATGCAATGCATTGCAAATTTTTTCCATATTTTTTTGTGCTGCAGCTCGCGACTAGAAAGTTGAAGAGCAAAAATAAAAAGAGTCAGTTGAAATTTATGCCTCATTCAGGTTAGTTTTGATGTCTTTGATGCGACTGCATGACAAGAAAACAGTAACGCAAAAAAAGGCAGGCAGGTGCTAAGCTCGTCATATCGGTGATTTAAATGGAGGAAAAGCGGTGTGATTCTTAGACGACCCATCACCCCAAAGCTATAATTCCACTCCATCTCGAGTACGTAATTAAATGTGCTTTAATTTGTATAATTCAGTTGATTTAAGCATGTAGAACTTAAGCCTCAGACGATGTGGGTGCCGAATGAATATTCAAAATATTCGCGCAGCTTAGAAAGTCGCCTGGGAAATGCCAATTGGGGGTCTCGAACTCGGTCTTAGTTTTGAGAAGCCCTCGAGGGGCCCAAAAGATTTATCGCAATCCATCTACAATGTTAGCTGTGCGCGTTAATGGGGTTTACGAGCTCCAATTTTCTTATATGCAAATTATCCCTCCCTGCAAGCCGTTTCATTTTTGAAGGAAATGGCGGGCTGGATGGCGGAATTCCTGTGAAATCGTCGTCGCTTGTCTCGTAATTACCCGCAATTTTCCATGAATTTATTAAAATTAAGGGCAAGCCAGACAAAAGCCTGGCTTAAGTGCCCAGGGCTAACATCTCGTACGTACATCCCAATCCCATCCCAACCCCATTCAAGGCCCAACACCAAAGACCGGAGACGAAAGCCCAACGCTACCCATTCCGTTTGATTCCATCTGACTACAAACAAACAGACCATAAATAGTATAAATTTCCACATGACACGCGATGATTATGCGCTTTCCATGCAAACAAGTGACTGCGGAAAAGGGGCGGTGGAAGTATACTAGGGAGGTCGATGGGAGGGCATCTGCATCTGCTTTCAACATCATTTGCGTATATGTCGAGCTCTGGCTTGCTAATGAGTACAGTGGGCCTTGGCACATGAAGAATTGCTTTAATTTCAAAATAATCTTAAGAACAGCTGTATGCAGTTACCCATCCTACAAAATAATTGACATATAAAGGGAGATTGCATTGGGAATACCCATATGTATCTTGTATCTAGTAGATTGTATTGATAATAAAAAGATAATTTTTTATTTATTTATTATAATTTATTTATATTATTATATACAGCATACATAATAATTACCAAAATTAGTAGATAATTATGTTGATTTGTTTTGCACGAGTATATACATACCTTTTGATTCTTAGCTTGTTATATTTAGCGAATTGCGCCTGTACTTTCCACTTGCCAACTCACCGAGATAGTAAACCATTTTTAATTGCTCAAAGCTGGAGCGACAATGACGGCAAATCGCAGTGAATTCATTTTGTTGAGTCGGCTTCCCATTGATAGTGTGGGTATTTGAAGTGACCCGGGTTCGCCCACCCTTCGCCCCCCACCAACCCTCACCAAAAAGCACAGAGGAGCCTCGTTTCATGTGGCTCATCTGCATGTCATATATCTTGATATCTTGGTCATGAGATCGAATCGTACTGCGGGTGTCTGGTTCTTATTAGCTCTGCACGCGCACTCGGATTCCCTCAGTCGAATTCCGTGAATTAATTTCAGTTTTGCATGTTGTTATTTATTAAAATTTCAGATCGCCTCAGACGTTTGCGATTCTTCGTGATGCCCTTTTAAATGCGCCGCTGTGCTAATTTCTGAAATTCATTCCTTTCCTGGTGATTGATATCTTTCAGATATTTTCTGTATATTTGTGCAAACGAAGAAATACCAATTCTGCTGGAAGTTTAACCGAAACTCGGATAAAAGTCGTTTTCCCAAATTAAAGATGTTCGTAGTTATTGTGTTTGATAATTAATTTTATTTCATTGTGATTTTGTCGTTTTTTCCATTTTTGTTATACATTTAAAAATTCTAGTATTTCATGTTTTACAAATGTAAATATTTTCGTGTTTCATAAATTCAATCGGTTTTTACACATAAATACGATAGGTTTAAATTAATGTTTTCCGTGTTAGTTTACTTGCCCATAACATACAAAGTACAGTTAGTTTATGTTTATAATGTTTTTCTTTGTTTTCTTTTTCATTTATTAAAATTAAAATCATTCAAATTGATTATCACAGTATTCACGCGAAAAATAAATATGCTTACAATGTAATCTACATAAGAAATTACGTGGAAAGTGGTAAACTTTCTAATTATTCGCTAGGAATTCATTATTTTGACTTTGAAAATTGTGCAGACTGTACTTAAATATTAGTAATACACATACGCCAAAAAGAATTATAAAGAAGTCGAACTTATTTGCTTATCAAGGCAAATAAATACCATTTCCTTATGATCCACAAAATGTTGTTGAGCAAGTGAACTTGAATGCCGAATGAGTAGCGCGGTTCACTTGAGCAGCAATATTTTGGATAACCTTCATAATAGAATTACATTAAAATAAATACCATTAATAGTTAACACAAGCAAACCCCGTTTTGTGTTGGAGCCGATACCTATCCGTAGTAATTATGCTAGTATTTGATGTGTTTGCGACTTTGAACCTGCAAGATAATAAGCAGAGTAAAAGATAACGTTAGTTGAGATAGTCATTAACAAATATCTAATCTTAAATATAAAATAAAAATTTGTTAATTTTTCAAGACATTATCGACTTTGAAAAACATATGAAATATTTAAGGAAATATTTTACGTTATTTATCCATTGGATTTATAGTAATAAATGTATCTATTTATAAATATATCTTTTAGAGGAGTACACACCTGCTGTTGCTAAGCTTCCTTCGATTTCTCCCGCACATTGCACTGTCTTTGTCCCTAAACGTGACCTCCCTGCAGTCCATGGACGATCCTTGATCTCTTAGTGCATCATATAGGAGGACTCGTCGTCATCGGCGCCCGTGGGACTGTCCAGGGAGGGATTGATGCGCTTCTCCTTCTGCCGACGGTTGCAGAACCACACGCGCACCACCTCCTTCTCCATGCTCAGACGATCGGCCAGCTGGGTGATCTCCTCCGAGGTGGGCTTCTGGTTGGCCAGGAAGGCCTTCTCCAGAGCGCCGCGAATGGTGGTCTCGATGGAGGTGCGCTTCTTGCGACGGCGACCAATGATCTCCGGTGTGCTGACGGTCGCCTGCAAGGCGGCAGGATCGAAGACGCCACCGGTGGCCTGGATGGTGCGATCGGCGTCATCCAACCACTTCTGGAGCAGCGGCTTCAGCTTACACATGTTCTTGAAGCTCAGATTGAGGGCCTCGAAACGCGAAATGGTGGTCTGCGAGAAGTCATTGCCATACAGTTTGCCCATGGCCAGACCCACATCGCCCTGGGTGAAGCCCAGCTTGATTCGCCGCTGCTTGAAGGTCTTAGCGAACTGCTCCAACTCCTCCAGATCGGTGGTTTCCTCCGGCGATGGCTCACCCGCTGCCCGAGCAGCTGCAGCACTGGCCACCGTCTTCGGCTGCGGCGTGGTGGTGCCCTGGCTCATCTGGGTGCCACTGGTGGGCGTACTGGGCGTCAGCATACCACTCAATTTCAAACTGGCCGCCGAGCTGGGCGGCGTGATTTGCAGTGGATGGTGGTGGTGGTGGTGCATCTGCTGGGGTGAGCTGGCCGGACTGCGAATTGCGATGGGACTGCGGATCGAGTGCGGCGTGGAACTGCGTGGCTGTGGCGTCATCTTGTGGTTCAGCTGCAGTGGCTCATCCATCTGGCGCTGCTGTTGCTTCTGCAGTGCCTGCAATTGCTGACTGGCCTGGGTGAGGGCCTGCAGTTGACTCTGCATTAGGAACTGGGCCGCCGCCACCTGGGCGGTCAGGGCCGGATCGTCCTGTGCCAGGCCCAGGGAACCACTCCGCAGCAGATCCATGTAGCTGTTGAACTGCTGTGTCAAAGCAACTTGACGTTGCTGCAATAGCTGATGGAACTGGGCAAAGTCCTGTGGCGACAGGGATCCAGTCAGCAGTGGATTGTTCATGCCCAAGCCAGCTGCTGCGAGTTGGGCCTGTGGCGAGGACATTCCCGGCAGGGCCAGCAACGGCGAGATGCCACTGCCCATTGTGGATGCCACAGCGGCGGCAGCTGCAGCCGCTGCTGCCATGGAATTGGGTGTGGTGGAGCCACAACCCGAGGGCGCCAAAACCGGAGAGATCATGGGCGGCACTGGCGAGGGCACTGAAATCACCGGAACCGGCGATGCTGTGGCCGATTTCACCGAATTCGACGGAGACTGAGTGCTGTGACGACTATTGTCACTGGTTAAATTCAATGCCCCACCATTGGCGTCATCGTAATCCTCCTCCTGTTTGTACTGATGGTGGTTCAGGTGGTTCAAATGGTGCGGATTGTGATGATGGTGTGCCGGGTGGGGCTGCAGCGACAGCAGCTGGCGTTTGGCCTGCTGGTGGCTCAAGGAGAGCGCAGGACTCAAAGGAGATCGGCAGCGATCGCTCGAGGTGCCCACACTCGAGTTGTTGTCATCGCAATCGGAAGCTAAAAGTAAAGAAAGATTTAGGGGTTAGGAAAATACAAACTAACAATTCCAAATGGTACAAATATGTATGTGAGGATATCCACCCCAACTTTATTAACTACTTCATCAGCCATACATCTCTGAAAAATCTCTCCCAAGAAAGCACACAACTCTTTTCCAATCAAGCCCAGGAAAAGAAGGCGTAACCAACTGGCCAAGCCCCATGGAGAATTTATTTTCCCATCCACTGATGCCATGCAAAATGAGTCACTATGTGGGGACCTCGACCGTTTTACCCATTCGAATGTCCTTTTGCATAAATTTAGCATAGGCCACACAAGCGTTTTGTATAATTTTCGTTCAATTTCATAGTCCGTTGGTTTTCGGTTTCGAGTGAAAGCCTTTCACGTGACCACCACCCACCGCCATGGATTTATTATGCGAAAATTTCTGCGAGTCTTTCGTTCACCCCCTGCGAGACCATCGGTCCATAGTTTACATAGTTCCACCTTGACATCAAATGGAATTCTCATGTTTTCTTTTCATTTTGGCTGACGCTTTTAGCCGCTTTTAAGTGGCATTTTAGCATTTCAAATGCCTGGCCAGGCGATTTGTATAAATTTGCTATTTGTATGCATTTTATTTATACAACAAGGCGATGGGGAATGGAGTGAATGGAGGGTTTCGGCTCGGCCCAATTGATTTGCAATAATATTTAAATACACGTCAAGAGTTTATTTTTGAGCTAAAACTAGACGACCATACATCCTCCCTCATAAAGGGGCAATCAAAGGAGTTAAACCCTTTGAAGTGACCCCTGGTCTGGCATCCAGAATTTCGCATTCCCATACCGCATCCCAAGCCCCCGAACCAACCAATTTCCACATCCTGTCCACTGCAGGCAATTTTTGCATATGTTTGCCTGGGCTACTTTATGACTTCTGCTCGCCTCCTGATGCCCGATTCGCAATCCCCAATACCGAATGCCCAATCCTCAGTACCCGATCCCTGGTGCTACGTGAATTTGATGACTTATTCGCCCAAGTGGGCGACCCACCGACCACATGGTCATCCTTTTTACATATGCGACCGAACCCTGGCCAGGAACGATTTCTTTCTCTCCTCCTTGGATGGGCTACGTGCGTCCATTTGGTATTCAGATGATGTGCAAATTCGATTTGTATGTGTTGTGTGAATAGCTATCGGCATGGGCGGAGATATGTGTCTTTATCTTTATAAAAGGGGTTTCAAAGAATCTACAATAATTGCTATTTCTAATGTTGAAAGCTATACGGATTATATTTAAACATGGAATACAGTATTTTCCAGCTATGAATGATGGACAAGACAGCCTAAGACACATTTAAAAGCTCTATAAGGAAACCCCTTTTCGGTGCGCCCCTGCTCCATTTAGCACAACCAATAATAAAAAGCCAAATGGTCAGTTTGACTGCACATTGAGCTACCCCAAAAGCGCTCCCACATACGGCCGGCATAACGGAATAATTTTTGCATAAAATATATGTAAATATATATGTTCATGTTCGTGAAAGAAATCACAGCAACTGTGTCCAGTCCCACACACACACACACGACCAGACAGCCTCCCTCACACATATTCGAATTCAAATCAAGCGAAATGCTGTCAATAATGTGGTCAAAAAGGGGGGGCGAAAAAATATCGAAAGGGGGCCAGAAAAGGTTGAAGTTGGTTTTTTGTTCGGACCGTGACTAACGAAGTCCATGAAATTTGAAAAGTGTGAATTGCAAATTGAACGCAGCCTTCTGCGAGCAACGAGTTATGAATAATAATCGAAGGTTTTTATGAATCTATCAAATATTTATAGTGCACCCAAAGACCACCACCACACTCGACAATGGTTTTCCTTAGCTCCTCAGTTGGGCGAACGAACAATTAGGGGGAATTGACAGGCCCAATTGTCACCTCAGCAACTACTTAAGAAGCTGTTAAGTCGAAACACCCATTTAATAAGACATCAAAATCAACTTAAAGACGCCCCTCTCCATTTTCTCGACCAAAATCACAGTCGCAGGGGCTGTGACAAAAGTTTTGACATGCCATTGTGCGAGGAGGGGCGACCCTCCCTAGCGAAACAGCCCAATCAACCCTAAAACCGAACCATTCATCTATATACCCTATATATCCAGTGCCTAGCGCGTGGCTGTCGCAGGCAAGGGTTGAATATAGTTTGATATTCCCTCCGGTTTATTGTCTTTTGTGTCGAACCCAAAACATGCGAGTGATTTAGTGAAACCGAGATGTGCCTCATGCCGCTTGCCCCAAAAAGCAGATGTTTCAGACCTGGTATAAATACACATATGTACATATAGTGGCACATACATTCGTGTCTATCTGTATGAAGTGGACAAATCTCGTAAATCGTTTTCGGACAACAGCTGATGCTCTAAAATGAGGAAAATGGGTGAAATAGGAAAATACACTTACCATTCGATTGAAGTGGCGATGGCGAACGCGACAGGCGACTGATATCTGAAAATAAAAGGGAAAACACAAATTTGAGACTAGCCAAATTGAGACCACTTAAAGCTAAAAGTAAAATAACACACACGTCGCGAACATAAAATGTTCCAAAAAGCAAATGCTCCAAAGTTTACGATACACAAAATCGATAGCGATATACATTCTAAGCCAGAACTGACCAAATGGCCAGTCCAGACATCCACACCGTTGCCTATAAAAGGATATTTTTATGAAGCTCGTCGAGGGGCGGCAGCCAAACTGGAGTTCAAGGAACCACCTGGTCCGTGTACGATTTGAATTTTTGAAGTTGCCATCGAACACACGGACGGCATTTGTGCTGCATTTTTATTTTGGAAGCAATTGAATTTCGTTTCTGGACTCGATGGCTAATTTACGAGTGCAGCGTGCTGACCCCTCGGAAATGCATTAGAAATTGAGTGCTCTTCTTGTTTGGGTGTTGTATGACACTAGGGTTCTGGGGTGGGTATAAGGAAATTTCAAGGTTCCTATCAGCGGATTGTGTTCGCTTTGATATAAGGTTTCTAAACAATATGCTGTATGCATTGAAGGAGAAGATCTAAGTTAATTTAAGCACTCTTCTTTCTTTTAGTGACTCCAGCTAACATTTCCCAATGCCCTCGTTCTAACCGCAGATCTATGAATGTGCCTTCCCTTGATTCCGCTACCTAAGGCGAATCACTTTATCTGAGCTGGATTTCCCTCCTTATGCCACCACAATCTTTCCTCTCACTTCTGGCACACTTCTGTCGCCCTTTTGGCCACGCCTTTGAGCCGCTAATTAAGCGGCACAACTGCTGCCAGTTCGTTCAAGTGGTGCGGCATATGTGAGGATCCAACAAACTACACATATATGTTGTATATATCGGCTAGAGTTAGGTAGATGTGCATTTTACAGAAACCCGGCGTTAAAATGCCACATAAATTATGTAACTCCGGTGGAGGTGGAGTGCTCGGGAAATTCAACACCCTAGCGCGTGTCCAGCACGAGTGGAAATGAGCAGCAGCAGCATTCGAAAGGTTTTCCAGAATTTTACAGTTTTTGGCAGAGAAATTTGCGAAAACCACAGGCGGCCACCCCCAAAAATTGAGGCGGCCGAAAAGGAAATAAAATAGAATTTTTCAGAATCACCCAGCGGGGGTGGCGGTTTATGATGATGTTCGTGGTGATGGAGGGGGAAGGGGTGGGGGATTGTGTGGCGCACACAATTAGTCAATGACCTCGACAGTTGGCTGGCTGGGGGTGGCTAAAACCAATACACAGACGAGCACAGGCGAGCCAACCAACCGACTTTCTATATATGAATGCTATATGGTCATCACGTGCGCAGACTGAGACTGACTATCGATTGAATCGTCGTCGTCGACGGCGGCGGCGGAAGCTGCGTGTCTTGAACTCTTGACCCCTCCATTGCGGACTGGGCTGGGCAGCCCGAAAAGTAGCCGAAAAAATAACATAAATAAATAAAATAAAACAATAGAGTGAAGGGAAAGCAAACATAATGTGCGTGCTCCTTCGCCTTTGTCTCTGCCTGTATATTCGTAGCAAAACAAAACTGGAAAAGTCGAAGCCAGGAGCGAAAGCTTCGAATGCGGCGAAATGAAAGCTTGATTAAAGGATGCGAGAGAGTGCGAAAACTATAAAGGAGCGTAGGGTCCTTTGGAATTATTCAAACATTATTCTCAGTAGGCTAGCTAGTTAATAGGCATTCTGCTCAATTAACATGCAAGCCATTGTTGTCTAAAAATATTACAATAAATGCTAATTAAATATGCAACTAGCCTTTGTAAGTTTTTAAGGCAATGTAATTGCAAGTTGAGGTCTGCGCACTCTTTTGAGCTCTTTAAAGAGTCAACAAACCTTGTTGACTGTTTGCTTATCACTTAGCCTGCATTACAAAATCATATTAACTGCATTTTCAATCGATTTCCGTTTGCGAATTGTAAATCTTAATCGACTCTTCATTTATTTCCTATGAGTTCCAAGAATTACCCATAAAAAGCGGTCACACGCCCTCTTTCTTGATCGGCTTTTATAGCGGCGATAGGTGATAACGCGATATAGTAAAGCAAAAAAAAAAAAAAACACAAAATGCTGCATGAGCTCATGGACAATGACTAAAAATAATGTTATTATTCAAGTTGGACATTGTCGTCAATTGCCGAGCGCCGTAATCGGCCAAATATATTAATTTAAAACTGATTGGCCGAGCAGAACTTAAAACTGATTGGCGGCGAACCAGTATTTTCTATGGGCCTCGATTAATTTATTAAAATCACCAAAAGATGACGATACTTGTTTACAATACGTGCTGGACTTCTTGGAATCATTCTTTGGCTATTCTGCAGGTGTGCAAAACGTTGGCTCGATTTTGGTTTTGGAGCGATAAGCGGCGACGATAAGCAAATCGTATTGTACAAGGTAAGCTCTTATAGGAATATCATGAGACATATATTAGCTATCGTTAGTGCTTAAGATTACGCGAGTCACTGGCGTCACGTGCTCCAAATAAGTACTCCTGTACGAGGCGATGGAAATTTGTTTAACGTAAAAAAATCCCCAAACTTAAAAACTAGCGCCAATCTAATTAGCATGTGCCCATTGTCGCCTGCGCTTATCTGGTGACTTGCATACGACAGTTACTCACTTTTCATTAGGGAAGTTTTACATAATCAATCAATCATAGCCCATACGAAAGCCCGTACCACTTGGTGCACCTTAAGTATGGCTCATCGGAATTATTACGCATATTGCGACGATTTTCTTGTTTTTTCTTTACTACATTTGTCATCGAAATGCGCTCTTTTATTGCCCCGCATTCGCTGCGCTTCGAAAAACGATAATTGATAAGGCAACAAATTAAAAGTATTGTTTACAACGGCCAAGCGGTTCCATTGAGTGCCCATCGCCACCAGTATCGGTGGTGCACCTATTTACATGGTCATATTTGTGGGCTGGTTGTGCAAGAAATGCGTCTTTAATAAATATTTTTATGGTCCGGCATTTGTGGCTTCTAAGTTTGTTAGTCTGTTCGTTTGTACATAGTATGTAGTAGTTCTCGCCTGGCACCGCCAGTCTTGAGTGGTCTTGAGACCCGTCTTTAAGTGGGTCGCTGGGAGTTAATATTTATGGCGGAGACACCTGTGCCGGTGTTTATTTTCAATAAGCAGATTGCAGTTTTCTTTGTTCTGGCTATTGGAGCCGTGGGTCTTGGGTTTTTAGTATGATATGTGCAGAGCACCTGACTGACTCAACCATGGTAATTTTCACGAGGTCTGGCTTAGTAACTTAGCGGTGAAGGGAAAAATTGTAACAAACGCTTTGGAAAATTTATTTGGGATGATTACTAGATGTTTGGATTTGAGAAACTATTTTCAGGATTCTTTATAAAGATTTATAAAGATGGTTCTTGTTGGTGATGCAATTGGAATTACTGAACACTGAACCAAATAAAGCTTAAAATGTGGCAACAATTCTGTGAAACACGAAAAGTATCTATAAACTTGAGAACTTTAGAAAAGTAATCGCAAGATTAATTTTGTCTAAAACTTTGTCCCTAACCTATTGATTGAAAGGATAATATAATATATATGACTTGGCTAGAATTAAGATGAATCTTTTAAAATTAAGGAATCAAATTACTTTTCGCATGAAATTATTAAAGAACAATAAATATTATAAATAAATTTATTGTGAAAAGATACTACAAAATCTAAGTAGAATTAATACCTAAAAGTGCGTTTAATGAAACACCTAGAAACCAATATTATATATTGTTTATGCTAAATCATTTTGGGATTGTTATGATTATAACTACAAGTATTTAAACTGTTCTTAACGTGTTTGAAAGGCGTTAACTTACATCGATTCTGCATTATGTGAACGGCGGCCTCGCGGGCACTGGTCGGTGTGGATTTGAGCAAATCGCGCTTCAAGGAACTCTTATTATCCTCGGGACTAGCGGTGTGCCAACGTAGCTCCGACATAACCATTTTCACAACTCAATGGTGCAAATGCAAAGTGTTTATATGCGATATGTTTAATGTTTCTTAAGCACTGTGAATTCACTTGAGCACTGTAAATATCTGTTTCTGTTCTGATTGTTTCTTATTCGTTTGTTGGGCTAGTTAGTATCTTGTAGATTTATTCTGATTTCTTGGAAGCGCCGCTTTCGTGTGGACGCGTTCGTGTCTCGTGTGAAACTGACAACAGAGAAGCGGTCGCAGCGGCAGGATAGCTCTCAGCGAACTAACGGATAATCGCTCTAGGCCTGAATGTTTGCGTTCCGACGATGATGATATGATGATGATGACTGCCTCTGTCTGCTCTCTCTTTCTCGCTCTGTGGCCGCTCTGGCTCTTTCTCTCGCACTCGCTCTCTTTGCCGGCGTTTGGGATTTTGAGTTTGAAAACTGTTGTGCTGCTGTGTTGTGTTCGTTGCACCCCTAAAAAAGCCTTAAGGGTTGATTTTCCCTTTTTTTAACACGCACACACACACAAACACAGAGGGACACACACACATACACGATGAGGGGGTAAAAAACCGACTGGGGAAATGGTGGCGTATACGTGATAAAAAACGCGACTTAGCGCTCCACACGTTTAACTGGTTCCACTTTTGCGCGTCGACTGCAGTTGAATTGGAACTTGGGTCAGAAAAGGCAGAATCGCTGGCAGAAGAGCGAGAGAGAGCTTTGGAGCTCTGCGTTCCACACTCACACAGACACACATTCACAATCCAATTGGAGTGGAGAGGAGTTCTTGCGCTCGCTCTCGCTCTCTTGACTGCGAGTGAATTGTAAACTCACACACACATTTTATGCGCTTTAAAATTTAGCGTGTGAGTGTGTGAGTGGGGGGCTACCTCGTTTGTGGTTCGCTCGTGGGCTCCATTGTTGTCAGTGTATGGGTGTGTGTGTGAGATGCGTGCGCTTGTTTGAGGCGTGGCTTAAAATTTAAATTTGGCTTTCAAATGGCAATGGATTTTTTATACGGCCCCGCTCTTTGGAGCCGTATGTGTGTATGCATATTATTTTATGATTGGCGAGTCAAAAATGCTGCCCGTATGTCTGAGTGTGTGTGTGTGCTTTTGAGCTATGTAAAAATATTTTAAAGCTGCGTCGACGTCGACTGCAGCAGAATCCCCCCACCGCTCTATATTTGCAGCATTGTCGTCTTCTGATTTCGCTCTTTGTTCTGCCTCCCGTTTCCTCCTTGCTTTCGCAATTTTATTTGCCATTCATGTATGCACACATGTGCGGAGCGCCCCTACTCCCGAAAAAAGAAAACCCCCAACCACTCATTTCTCCTCTTGTGGACTTGCCACCCACTCGGTGGAATTTTCTTTCCTTTTCTTGCTTTTGTTTCCCGGTCTTCTTTTTTTTCGATTTCGTATTATTTTATGATTTGTTTTGGTTTAGCACATATTTCGATAGGAATCGACATTTATGGTGGGAAATATTTCTGAATAAATAACAAAAATGTCTCGTTTATAAATGTCAGTTTTAAAATAATTGATAAGATTAAAATTTTAAAGTCATTCTTAGAAATGCACAATTTACATATGTATATTAACATATTAAATCACTAATGTAAGTCGCTGCATGACTTCTGCATCAGTTATTAATAAACCAAATTCGGTTTATATAACCTGTGACATCCCAAATAAAACATTTAAGTTTAAATTATGAATTAATTATTCAATAAATCAATATACTCAATGGATTTTGAAAACATCTGTGATTTGGTAAAATCTTAACGCTGAGGTCAACTTCTCTGAATTTGTTTTTATGCATATTGAAAACTAAATGCTTTTTATGTTCCCGAGAACTGCGAAGACAAACGAATTATAATGAAAAAGTCAAATTTTCAAGGCGAGAGTAACAAAATCTTTCCCATATAAAAAACTAGCCCAACTACCTGAACGATGTACAATGTACGCATATATTTTTTATGCGTACATCGCTTTGTTATGGAAAAAAAATCATAAAAAATTGTTACAAAGTCATAAAAAGTTGAAAATAACAAACAGGTAAGACGAAAATAAATGTGTAGGATAGGAAGAGGACACGAAATCAGTGGAATCAGTGACCGGGTCCTGACAAGCGTTTCACGCTTTCATCAATGATAGCCACCTAGGTTTCGGCCTAGTACGATTTAATTTTCCTCGGGTCTGAAGGACTTCGCGATCCTAGCCATCTTTTTACGACACAAACTGGCTTGATTTCCACGTAAATCATAAAAAACATTCGTTACGTTTGAGATCCCAGGTTTCCAAGTCGTTCGAGTCAGTCGGGCAGTCGGAAAATCGGTTTGTTGGCCAGCATCCTGGCTCTACATGTTAATTAGCCCAAAAGGCATTGAACCACTTTGACTACTGGTCATCCGCTCTCTCACGTTCGCGAAGAGTTGTTAAAAAAAGGATTTCTGGAATGCCCTGTAGAGTGTTTTTTTAGAGTGGTTTGGGCTTAATGAACCCATTTCAATGTATAATCTTTAAGTTTCAAATTAAAACAATAATATTGGTCATATACATATCTCACTAAAAAGAAACTTCAAGTAAAGAAATAAATTTTAATTAAATTGGGGGTTTTAAGTGTATCAACACTTTCATATAAAATAACGCTTTTCGTGGTATTTCTGAGCAGTCTTTCCAGGGTATCATATAGTACATCAGTTGATTTTTAGCTGTTTTTGACTTACTGACCGTTTGACTTTTTTATTTGCGTTAACTCTAGCTGCAGCAATGTGGCCTACTGTGCGTGTCCATAAAAAATATCAAAACTATTTGTCGGCTCGCCCGCTATCTTTCTCTCTTTCGCGCCACACTGCTTCACCCTTTCGCACTCACACCTATGGCTGCGGAGCGTCCTTGCGGACTATCGTAAAAGGAAATACGTTGCCGAGAATTACTTAAGTCAATGTAGGCAAAGATCATAAAAAAAGGCAAAAAGTCCAGAAGAGTTGAGACGGGCAAACAAAATTTTTATTGGGGCAGCCGGAAAATATTAAAAAAGAAAAAAGGAAAGGAAAGGGAATTTTCGTACCCATTTGGAGGGTACTTGGTAAATTGTTTGAGAAAATAATGAAAAGTGAAATGTCTAATGAAGTCGTAAAGTTCTTTCGACCAGCAAACACGTTGGCATGTGTTTGAATTTTAGTGAGATCTCCCTTTTTTGGGGCTTGTTCTTGTGGGTTTCCTGATTTTTAGATTTCAGTGCATTGATTAATGGGAAGAGGAAACTGAATTTGGAGTAAAAAGAAAGTTTTATCTAGCACTAAAACATTTTATAGTTTAGGTATATATCATACCATATAAGATGAAGATTACATAACATTGGTTGCCAACACTTATTATTCAAGAGGAAAGTATATGAAGTTAATGTCTTGCAATATTTTAAATGTTAAATGTATTTTTAAAATTCATCTGCCCTTGTGGATTATATTTCTGCACCCTTTCAGCAAATATAAACTGCACTGAAAATCTCACCCCAGTTCAGTGGGAGAGTGTGCGTTAATTTAATTTGACCCTCGTTCTAATCGACAGCTTAGCATCTCCAGAAATCCGCTCACAATTTTGCTTGAAATTATAGGAAATTTGAACTCGAAATAACTTGGGGTTGGACTGAACAGGGTAGCTACTCGGAAAATGAGGAGGGAAATGGAAAAGCTGCTGCAGTCTCCGTTCTTGGCGCAAAATTATTCATGATACTTAGCATCGCAATCCCCTAAGGTTTTTTACATATCTCCGATGGCAACTTCAATTCAGACTTTGCCATTGTTTTGGGTAACATGATGAAGCACCGAATCATCGACGTCGAAGGATGACATTCAATGACATTCTTTGATTCTTATTTATGTCCTCACCGAAAATCTCGGTCTGTTTTTCCTTTTTTTTTTGTTGGAAAAGAACAGAAATCAATTGCGTTGTCTGCCTACCTCGATAAGAAAATATTCCTTAAAAAACACACGATAGAGCGAGGCTAAACAATGGCAATGGTAAGGAACATGCTACGGTACTTTGCTGGTATTTGACACCCCAGAGAAGGAAGGACATACATTGGCAGGACCCTCAGGTAGTGAGTACGGGAGTCCTGAGATGTATATGCATATGCGAGGCGTTTACCTACCCCCAAAAGTGTACTTTTTTCCGCTTTTTTATGCAATTTTTAGCATGAAAATTTGGGTTTCCTTCTCGTTTACTTAGGGGTAGTTAGGAAACTTTCTCTGCGCTTCGTTTTTTCGGGAGTTTTATAGCGAGTTTCCTTAATTGCGTTCTTTCATTTCCTTACTATTTTGAGTATACCTAGATCTCCGATTGTGGTTGCTAACGGTTTTGATTTATTTTGCGCCGTTTTCTCTAAAAAAAAAACACAATTCAAGGTACTCTGCTTGTGAATTTTTTCTTGGGTCCTACTTTGCGGAAGTTTCCCACGAGTTTTAAGGTAAAAAATGAATATCTTTTTGCATGCCCTTATGTCTGATTTGTGCAGAGGACAGTTGCCTAATAAAGTATTTGTTTAGGGTAATGACATATACAAAAGGTAAAGATATTTAGGTTTTTGAAATGCGGGGCTTAACGTCTTTGCATGCAAAATGAATTATTAACTTTTTACGATTTCTTATACCATACGTAATTAGATACTATGCGACATTTCGATGATTGTAATAATTTATAAAGCGATTTGCCCTAGCTGAAGGGGATACTAAAATGTAATATCGCTGTATTTCTTGAAAACCTTCTTAACTTCAATTTCCATCGCAATAGTTCTTTGCTACTCACCATTTGGGTCCTGCAATTTCAGACACTGCTCTAAATCTCGCACATCCTTGCTGGCATTGTTCAAGTGGCCATAGAGCGCAACTGCTGCTCCGGTCAGTTCCAGGACCTTATCCTTTGCCTCCGCCTGCTCCTGCTCCTCCTGCTCATCCTGCTCGTCCTGCTCCTCCAGTTTCAAATGCAGAGGCGACAGAGCATTGTCGTTGGCAATCTGAGCTGGCTGCAGCCGTTCGGCTCCTTTATCCTTTGGCTGCTCAACATATTCATCACACGATTGCAACTTCAATTCGAGCGTTAGCTTCTTGTCCCGCATCCTCCGCGTTCCCTCGTCCTGGTCCGCAAGGAGCGGCAGTGGCGGCGTGGGGGAGTGGCAGGACACCAGAGTCGAGGAGGCGGGCGAGGACGAAAGAAAGGAGCTGCTGTGATTTGCGCTGACATCGCGCATATTTGTGTCAACAGCAGTCAAAGTTTCATCTTTGTCCTCCTCGGAACTCGTTAGGACAGCTTCATTCGCCGGCGTGGCAAGTTGTTGGCCTGGCTCGAATTTAAAGTTGCCAACTGCAAAGAGGAACGGTGTAGCATGGTTAAATTGGTGTTAAAAAGATTTTCAACAATTTTACTTTACTAAGCAGCAGTTTTTATAAAAAAAAAACATATTCTGGGCACCGTCTACTAATCGTTTTTTGCAAAAGGGAATTAAAGGTATACTATAAAGTTCATATTTTTGTAGTTGATGAATAACAATGTAATTTAAAGCACCACCTAACTTATTTTTATATATCACTTGATCATACTACTAAGAAACACCATTTTGTTGTCTTATATATTCAAATTACTGCCGAATAACCAATCACGAGCACAAATCGCTGTCTATGAAAGGGTTGACTTCCGGCATTTACATAAGTCCATCGTTATGGAATCACAGCAACCCTTTTTTTATGACTCAACCCCTGTGGCATTTGAATAAGCTCCTCTCTCTCTGGTGGGCCATAAAAAAAGGGGTTGATTTACATAAAAAACGGGCGGGCTGACTTCATTTTAATATTTCCCCCTGAGGGTTGATGGGCCAATACGCACACTCCTGAAATTATGCTGATAACGTCATATTGCCCTGTCTGCTGGAGCAGAGAGGGGGCAGTGGGGGGTAGCCGGAGGGGGGACTCTTAAAAAAGCAACCAACCGGGCACATTTCATTGGCTGAAGAGTCTCAACTTCGCATGTGGGCCAAAAAAAAAAAAAAGAAGTGCGGGGAAATATGAAAAATATTTTCATCGCAAGGCGTTGAAATGTCTCCGGGTAACTGATGCTTGAAATAACGGCAGGACATAGCCATCATGTGTTCATTGAGTCCTGTTCCCGGGTATTTTTTGTGTGTTTAGGAATGCCACTAAAAAATGAGTCACATGGATGGGTTTGAAGTGTGAAAGTTCTTGTAGGGGGGTTGGGTATTATAAAAAGGAAAGCCTAAATGTGCAGGAATGTGTGATACTTTAAACAGGGGAAGGTACACTTTCTAAAGAATATATAAAGTATTGAAAATCTTAGAATTAGTTTAAGTTCTCAATCATTAGACTGTGAAATGCTAGTTTGTATACTAGGTATACCAGTACAGTGTGCAAAATCATCTAAAATCCTTTAATCTTCGATTTTTGCAATCTTTATAAATGGGGCTTACCACAAAGATAAATCTTAAGTAACCCACAACAGTGATAGTATTAGTGCATATCGCTTTCCTTTCTCATTTCCAAGAACTCACTGCCATCCCGTTTTTTATCGCAAAGTATTTAGGATTTATTTCTCGCTTCGGCAAACAAATCTCCGCCTGTTGCGCAACCTGAATATTTTAGGAAAAGGTGAACTTCAGAGGACAAGCCGACAGGGATTTAATAAGGATAACTGCGACTACAAACGAATTGCAGCATTAGGCGGACGAAGACAAAGACGCTGAAATTATTAGATTTTTTACCGTTTGACAGCGCATTTCAATTGCACAATTACGAGGAAGTGGCAGCACCGAGAAAAGGATCCTCCTACGGTCATAAATTTCTGTCAGCTAGCCATGGATTTTAATTGAGCAGCTATCGCCGCAGAGACCTGCCCGAGATCGATGTCCATCCATCTCGCTTCCACCACCGCAAGGCCAGGTGTAACTCGGGAATCAAAGGAGGTGTTGCTGGGGTCCACAAGGATACCCTATGCCGCAGCCAAACAGGAGCTGACGACGCAGCATCGTCGTGGGAACTGCACATTGCGCAAAGGACAATGCGTTGAGATGCGTTGCACCTAACCAAGTGCAATTTGGCTTTTGTCCCATGGCAACTGCAACACACCCGCTGCGTATTTCGGCACACAGAGTGTAACTGTAACACTGGCCGGGAAAATGATGAAGAACCCGATTCCACACAATGGCAAATCTGGAGAATCGGGAAATGATGATCACTACAGCATTGTGATCACTTGGCTACGCACCAAAAATAAGCGAAACAAAACGGCAGCACAATGGCCAAAGTGATTATTGTTGCGACTTTTGCTCTTTTGTTTATGCGAAACGTGAATTTATTGCTTCTTCTTTTGCGACTTTTTATAGGGTATTATAATATCGGGAGGTATATTTGAAACAGCGCAGTGGGTAACCTGCTCACCATCTTCATGTACTCTTTCCGATTGCTTAAGCAAAACCTTTTACTAGTACAGTTTTATGTTTTTTTTTTTAATATGTCATGTTACTCTTTTTTTATACATTTAAGAAGGCGACTGAATTGTCTGTTAAAGATTTGATCACTCAACAAAATATAGGATTCCTGGTAACTAACGATTTTGTTCTCTACTATTCACAATCCAAAGCATCCGCAGTACTATTCCGCAGCATGTCTGATAAGATGGAAATGAGTCTTGACGACATTATCATGATGCAATCTAAGAAAAACAAGTTTATTAATACCAAAAATGGACGAGTTCAAGGAGGATCGATCAGGAAGCCAAAATCAGGAGGTGGACTAAGAGGAATTCAAAGGTTCCGCAACGGAACTGCATTCATTCAGAAGAGCAAATTCAAACAGGAACACGCTTTGAAGCCGCCAAGCAAACCGACTTTTGTCATGGTTTGCAATTTGGATTACGGCGTGGATGATGACGACATCATGGAGCTGTTCAATCAAGACGGCCTGGTGGAGAAGGCTTTGGTCCACTATGATCGCAATGGTAACTCATTGGGCACCGCTCAATTGTCGTTCAAATTTCGCGAAGATGCCTTCCAGATCATCAGGCAGTTCCACGGAGTCCGTTTGGACGGACGCCGATTGAAATTACATCTCGTACGAAATACACGCAATTTCCGACGTCCTGAGATCGAGGATCTTTCCTCGCAGATTGGTTCTTTCCAGACTCGTTCCATGCGGAATGGCTCTCAGAGGTCTCGTTCTTATCGCAAGGGTTCCTTCCAGCCGCGTCCTTTCAAGAAAAATAAGTCTCGAGCTTTCCAGCCTTTTGAGCGAATTTGATTTTATGTTTGTCCTGCTACAGCCTCAAATCAGATCAGAATTTTATGCCGGAAACCAATGGAGGGACGTTTCGGATCGCAAATAGAGCATAATATACACACCATTTAACATAAATACACATATGAAATATGAATCTTGGTAAAAGGGAATAACATTGTTCAAATAAAAATAAATGTACTTATATGAAAGGAACTGGTCTTAACTTCTGATTTTTTTTTATAAATATAAATTTATTTTTGGTTTGTTCTACTTTATGAGCTCTGTTTTGTCATATGCTTTTCGTTTTCTCTTTTGTTTTTCAATCCCGCCCAATGCATGTAGCATGTAAGCAAATATTTGAACCGTGCATAAGCTACACTGGCAGCAATTCTTAGGAGCTTCGCTCTTATTTAAATAACGGCGCGCTCTGGTTAATGCGCCTTTGGCACGCAACGCAGCGTACATATATCATTTTTTGCATACACTGAGCACAATTAGCGCTTTTAATTTGCGGTGCGTTCGTACCGCCGCCCCACCGTCCCTCCCTCCATCGTCCTCGCTTTTGACGCCCCCGCTTTTTACACGCCTTTCTACACTTCGCTGCTTGTTTGCATAAATTTCGTGCCAGGCACTTGTGGCACCCCTCTTAGGCTCCGTCTCTTTCACCCTTCCGCACTTTGCATGTGCAGCCGCTCGAGACGCGCGTGTCTTGCCTCTCTTTCGCCCGCTCGGTCTTCGGCGCTTTTGCGTTTTGTAATTGCAGTTATTTGGCCCAAGACGCGCATTATAAAAGCAAACATCAGCGGGCCGCAAAAAATAAATGCTCCTAAATTGCGTAAATTCATATTAAATGCATATATTTAATTTAATTTGTATTTGTATTGCATTTAAATTTGCCAAAGCAGCGCTGCGAATGAAGTGAAAATGTGTTGCAAGTCCATAATTGCAGAGGATTTTTCAATTGCAGTCGGTTGAAATTATAGGCTAAGGTTGATATGTTTAAAATTGTGAAATCACTCATTTACTTGCGTTTAATTGAAATTTAATTGATTTTTCTTTTAATGTGTATTATTAATTAAATCTACAGGGGAATATTTTTGAAGTCATGCAAGTGTAAAGGAAATTTAATTTAATTTTCAATCGTGTAGCCTCAGCATTTATCCATCAAAAACTCTAGGAAAGTAAAAGAAAATCTTTCAAATATAATAAAATATAATTTTTTACCCATTCCCACGCTGCCACTAAGCCGCAATATTTTCGCATTATATTAATGGGTTTTCCTGTATTTTATTTATTTTTTCGCAATTTAAAATCAATGTTACCAAAGAAAACACTCCATTAGATGCTGGCGGTAATAAAATCCTTTCTATTGAGGATTCACAAAAATACGTTACGAAATTGTGCAAAATTTGTGGCAGAAACACTTTCAAGAGGTTAAATGTCACTTAAGCGGATTCGATTTTCATTTTTTTTTCGCACCCTGACATTTTTTCAGGCAATTACTTGCTGTTTTTTACCAAAATTTTGAGCGCGCAAAGTAAATGGGATTTTTAATGGCAGCTGCTCAATGGCGCAATAAAGGGGTGGAAAGGGGGCTGACACAAAATGTGGGCATGGCTCTAAAATCAAAAACAAAAAAATCAAAAACGATATACACATGCATTTTCAACCCTATTTTGCATGAAAGTGAATGATAAGCAAAAAAAAAACAAAGTTATGAAACTGCCGAGGGCCAATAAAAAAGTGTCTGCAATAATGAATGAAGTGGAATGGGCAGGAGGAGATATCATTGTGCTCATCACGAAAAAAAATGAAAATCGAAATCAGCGCGTGCGGGGCGAAAGGATGCGCCTCTCGATCGAGTCCTTTGGCCAAGCGTGCTGCGCATGCGCGCCTTGTTTGTTATTGTGCCCGTTGTGTAATTCAATCCTGGGACTCCTGCAAGGGTTAGAGAACGGGGACCCCGCTTTTTAAAATTGTTTCGAGTGAGTCGAGCTGGTATTTGCTGAAAACAGAGAATGTTTTGTCGTCGCAGCCTAAATGTGGCGGAACTTGCAGCTTCCAATGGCAAGGGCATCGCATTTATCATCATTAAAGGCGGTTCGGTTCGGTTCTGCTCGGCACACGCATATCGACGTCGATCGAATATCCTGCCTCGAGATCCTTTCACTTTTGGGCCAAAGGATTGCGGCCTCTGCGGGTCGCAGCTGCTGTCGCTCTATTTGTTTGGAAATTAAATTTGACATGCAAACATTTTCACATATTTTCCCCCTTTTCACTTGGGGGAGTCCTGCGAAAGGATTTCGATTTTGGTGACATTCGATTCAAATTCGAGCTGTCGTCGCTGACTTCCTCCTGTAACACGATACGGGAGTGAAAGTAATTTGCGACAAATTTCCACATTTTCCAATGCCAACACACACAAAAGTGAAAGCCATGCAAATGCCTCAACAGATGTTTTGCAAGCTGGAAAATGATTTTCGTCTGGCTATGCTCCGGCAAAAAATTTGTTAGCTAAAAATGTTAACAAGCGAAATTAATGAGCCCTGCAACATGAAGGGGAAAATTTAATTTACGTTTCCATTTTCCTGCAATTCTTTCTTTTCAGAGCAAAACTTTATTCATTTAATTTACTTGCTTAGCTTAGATAAGTGCTAAGTGAATAATTATGGGTTTGTCGAGAGGGGAGTGGCTGTGATTCATAACGTTGGAAATAATAGTTTATAAACTTAGTTACCTCACCTTTGCATATTAAAACACAGTAAAATTTCAATATTTATAAATTGTTTAAATAAGTAGAAATATTCATATATTTCTCTAATCATTTATGTATTTTTAAGTGCATTCATTCACTTTTCTATATACACGGATCATTTCAACCTGTCTGTATGAAATTGCACTTTCCTGCCAATGAATAAGTACATAGAACAATACCCTTGAAAGATGTCCCATTTAGGAACCCGCACAAACACTTTCCCATGCAAATTTCACATAAGGTGATTTTGCATAAGATTGAGCCGGAAAACAGCCCTAAGAAGTCTGGGAACGTATCGTGGGATGAGGCAATCTCACCTGCGAGCGCATGGAAAATTGCAAAACCAGGTAGTTGGGATGCAAGGACAACTTTCACTGCGATTGCCTTCCACTTGAACGCATATTGCTCGAAGGTGTACGAAGGACGAAAGGATCCGAAACTCATTTCGCATTATCCTATTGATGGGCACTCATTATTATTTATTATTTCTCCTCCTTGAATATGCAGCAAGGTGCGTTCTGGGACGTGGGAATGTAAACAAGTCGCCTGTCTTGGGGGGAGTTTTCTTCTGATTTTGTGTTATTTTATTTTGATCTTTTTTTTGCAATGGATTTTCCTTCAATAGTATGCTCCCGGCACTTGCTGTGCCATCCATAAATTAAACGAAATTTAATTGTATTTCGGGGCAGAATAAATATCCAGGAAGGGCACCCTTCCCTCAAGATGATTCCCATCCTTTTGATGTTTTTGGTTCCCATTCTCCTTCCTACACGAACGAACGTATATTGAGCGTATGATTTTATTTGATTGTCTGGGGCAGTCGGTCAATGCTGCAATTGGGAAATGGGGAACACGGAAGTGCACATGTACATAAATCAAATGATGGCCAATTGTCGGGGATGAAAGGGAAATGCAGGTGTCCTGGCCGCCATAGAAATGGCTAATATACTGGGTTCGGAAATCAGCAAATTCATCGTCAATGGATGTCAAAATAAATCATGTTAGGAGTTTTCATTCTTCGAGAGTAAGTTGATTAACTTTATCTTAACATGGCCTGAAACACATGACTTCAGGCTCTTGGAGCATTCAACTGTCTTGAACTCAGCTGGTTGTCTTTGTACGCGCAATATGCACAAACATTTTGCCCCACATTAGTCATGGTAATTGCCAGCAATAATTGCAATAACAATTAGTACAATTATTGCAATTTACTTGCCTCGTATATTTGAGTGTGAATGTGCTTCGATGTACATGAGTTTCTGTAATTTTCAATTTGCAAAAACCAAACTCATTATTTTTTGCGCACTTTTCAAAATCGAAATAAAGCGGCAAACTATTTGAATTTCATTACAATCCCCTCGCTCTTACCATCTATATAAATTTCAAATATTTCCATTTCGCTTTGTTAGTTGCTTTAGTTTTTCGCACTTTTTCCCCCGCTAAACACGCAATATTTTCTGCCACAAATTTCCATATCTTTATGCAAAAAAAAAAAAAAAAGAAACTCGTTGCACTTCATAAATTTTTTAACTGGCTGTGGCAGCAGAACCCCCTAATTAGCTTTACAGTTTTACTGGGCATGCGTGCCACAGTCAAGCCGACTAAGAAAAAATCAACCAAGAAGGCAAAAACAAAGCGAAAAATCATTGAAAAATGCTTTCAACTCTACCGCTGCTGAAATGTGGCAGCTAAAGATCAAAGCCAAGGATCAGAAATCTCGGCTCTGTTCTTGTCTTGTTATGATGATTTCTTTGGCTGTCTTCCCATCCCATCGCAGTTAGCCAATCCATCCGTCCATTCAGCCAATCCATACAACCAATCCATTCATAATAATGCGAAAATCGGCAACAAAAGTTAAGAAAATCAAAAGCGGCAGCGAAAAAGACTCCAGAGGGGGGTAGAGGCAAAAAAATTTGCTGGGCTTGAAACAAAAGCCGCTAAACAAGTCCGTTTTGAGGCTCCTTGCACCACTCGCTGATCTGCTGACAGCGTTAAACGAGCTACAATAAAAACAATTTCTTAACTCTTAGTTGACATTCGTTTGGACAGGCCGAGTTCTTCAACAAATCCCAGGCTGTCTCTAAGCTTTGATTAAAAACAAATTGACATTGAAATTGTTTGAAAAAACATAGAAATGTCACCGGGCTGAAGGGTAAACCAGAAAGATCATCTCAGCTGTCGGCATCACCAGGGGTTTATTGCTTAATAAGTCGGCGTTTTTTTGAATTTAACAAATGATAACTACCTTACCTTATGTCATATGATACCTACTAACACAGATTCCGTTCCCCATTATAATTACCACCCACAAACTTACGAACACTACTGGCCAAGATTTGCAATTAATACACTACAGTTATCCCGTATGATGGAGAAAATTATTTTTAAATGGCAGCAACAATCAAAACACGAAATGTACGCAAATAAGCCAAAGTTGTAATTTTTCAATTGAATGCACAGCGGCAGCAACGAGTGCATTTTCGTTGTAGAACGCACGCATATTCGCAGTCAGGGTTAAATTACCAACGAGTTGTCGGCGGGGGCGTGGGGGGATGGGTAATTAGCATGCACTGCGATTAACATATAATTAATTGTTGGTAGAATACGAAACAAAAAAGTGCTACAGCAACGGCAACAAATTATATTTCCCTGCAAATTGCTACTAAAACAAGCGAGCTTGCAGCCAGAACACCAACAAATAATTATCAGCGACGGCATCTAAGCGGCGATCGCATGCAAAATACATTCCCGGGGTTCAAAATATCGCAGGGAACACGAAAAGAGCGCCAAAGGTGAGCAAAGATAATCGACTGGCTAAATACCCTTAATTGGACATTAAAATGTCAGACAAAATATTATTAAGAATTACTAATTACTCTGTTATATATGTAGTTATCATTACTTAATTAATAATTATTTGCTATCCAACTCTATCAGATAGCCTAAGATACCCTGCCAAAAACCCAGTGTATTACAGATAGCAACAGGTGCAATGCATTGCGCACTAATTAGTTGCACAACAGACCGAAAAAACAACAAAAGATACGCAAATATTTGTTGCTGTTTCTGCTGCCTTCATAACTGAGCCAAACCGAACCGAGCTTTGTAATTGAGACTTGGTCTTGGAAAAAGCGGCGATGTCGATTCAACATATGTCTGCAGGCGCATAACAGTTTGTCTCGGCAAAAGTTCAATTAACGCATATTCATAGAGGAATAATGCCAGATAAAGTAAGCAGATGGGGGAGGAGGGGGTGGACAGTGGGAGACAAACCACTTAAGTGCTCAAACAGGCCAGAACGTCTGCGAATCGAAAGACTGAAACAACGAACGTGGATTCATGGGCGCGGATATAAGGAGCAGAGGGGCATAATCATAGCTGGAGCAAGCAATTGCTTTGCAGCACTGTGGCATATGCAAATTTCCCTATAAATCAGCTGAAATCTATCTATTCAATGCCATATTTCTACCTCTCCAGCTGTGAAGGCGAAATGGAGTTCTCAACTGCAATCGGACCAAAAGCGTTCAATTAGCTGACCCCAGGGGGTGCCACCAGACACTCGTGGGCTAAAATGCACTGGAAAAACATTTTTTATATAAATACGAAATTTATATTCCCTTTTATAATTAGTTGCTTAAATTATATTTAGCTATATGCTGGCTTTTAGTTTATCTACTGTGCATTTGCATATCCATAATTTCGCATGTTGTTCACTTGCCTTTTGTCATTTTTTATCAGTCTGTAACTTGCATTTGTATTGCACTTTATTGCATCTTAAAGGAGGCACCCCTTCGCCCCACTTCGACTAGGGGCCGCACTTCAGCTGGGGTAATTAGCAAATGTTTAATTATAGTTCACAATTCGCTAGTTGCTCCTTCTTTTCAGCCGCGGCTCTGGGTTCTTTTGGCTTAACTAATTGCTCTTGGTGACTCGACTTGACTTGCTGAGCAACTGAGTGAGTTGTAGTCGCTGCTGCCAGGAAACTGACACAATTGCCTGTCAATTGTAATTAGTTTTGCTTTTTGAACATTGCATGGTGGTGGTTGAGACGGGGTGAAGTCTGAAGTCAGGTGCAGTTATGCAGAAGTTGGTCTATGGGTTGGAACTTTTCCAATGAAAATATTGTCAAGAGTGAGTGTTTATCTAATATGGTAACGATAAAGAGTTTCAGCAAAATTGGAGTTTTTGAAATTGCTTAAAGCCATCTAGCGTTGAGTAGATGTATCACATTTAGGGGTGAGTTCTCCTCCAATTGGATGTTAAGAAATGTTCGAAACAGATTAAAGATTCTTCTGACTAGAATTTCTAGGGGTAAAAATAAAGTCTTCATTCTACATTCACTACAACATTCACTCGCAGATCGATAGATTCTTGAAGAGCAATTACCGCAAAAAATGAAAATCAACTCGACCCAGAATATGCAAGTAAATATAAATAAAACTGTAAAGACCCAAATAAAAATTCTTATTAAACACAAAAAATGATATGGCTATTTACCGTTTAGCAGGGAGCAATCACCTTCGTAGGTTTCTATTATCCGAAAGCCAAAACAACCAATTCTTCTATTCAAGACTATTTTTAACTTGCTTGACTTCTTTACGAAGCTTGTGTCTGCCGCTTGTCTACGGTTGCAATTGAGGTGCAAAAAAAAAGCGAAACAGTTAATAACTTTTTATAGCCGCAACAAAAGCGGGTGTCGTGAATTGGACAAGTTTTCCCGCCGCGTCGACCAGGCCAACACAGTGATTCACTAGCGAAGCCAGCAAAGTCCACAATGAAGAGATCTCGTGACAGACAATTGCCGACAGTTGCAGCGACATCTAGCGGCGGCG
Organism: Drosophila mauritiana; assembly: GCF_004382145.1. NCBI lineage: Eukaryota > Metazoa > Arthropoda > Insecta > Diptera > Drosophilidae > Drosophila > Drosophila mauritiana. The sequence goes on along the minus strand of NC_046667.1, from coordinate 12,328,306 downwards.
GCTGCCAAAGTGTTAAATAACAATTACGACTTTATAAAGTCGTTGGTGTCATTGTAAATGTTTATGATGCCGGTTCAGAGAGATCACACAAGGAGCCAAGCAGCCAGGGAAGCTAATTAGTCCGGCAGACAGGGGGCATAGTATATATGCACATATATATAGAAAATATCGAAAAGGGAACGAATCCAAGGGTTTACCAAAACTAATTTCAGATATGCATCGGCCGATGTTTCGAGTTGCTGCCACGGCTGCTGCAGCACGCCCTCCATCTCCATTGTGGCCAAGAGGTCGCTTCTGTTGGACGATCCCGGCCCAAAAGAGCTGAGTGGCCGTGGCCTGAACCTGCGCGGCTCTTTCGGCTTGAATTAAAACCAATCACAGCAACATGCAAAAAGAATCTGCAGCAACATGTTGCTCGTGTGCATGTACAAACAGCTGCGGTCAGTATAATAGCACCCAGGATATTAAATGGTTATTTAAAATGTTTGGATAATTACCAACAAATATTATATTAAATTTCTTGAGAATTTGTTTGTTAAATTTTATAAAATGTTGATGCAGTCACTAAAAAACCAGCACCATTTTTAATAAATCAGTTGTTTTCTAAGTTTTGTCAGATTTAATTACACTAAAAATTAAGAACCTACAAATGGTTACATATATCTTAAAATATGAACAAAATAATATATTCATTATTCATATCGTTTTGTTGCTATTTTCTTGAATGCACCTGTTGCTATATAGAGAGTGGATCTCTTTTGGCTCAGCGTAAAAGTTATATACAAAAGTAATATTCGTCATAATCATAATGATAGGCTTTCAGAGCTGCAGCAGCAGCAGCCGCCATGGCAGTTGATTATGATGATGACTCGCGTCCTTCTTTCGCAGCCACAGCAGCAACAACTCACAAAGTAGCCGCATAAGCAGGGGGTGGGGCGGGGGTCCAAGGGGATCCGTGGGGATCCAAGGGGGAGGCACTGCGGCAATTCCAAGTCGTCAGTCTTACGTACGACGTCCGCACGATCCATGCAAATTAAATGAAACGTACGAAAGGCGCAAGCAGCAAAAAGTTCCCATGACTTTGGCAATGGATGGATGATCGGTTCAGGTTCGCTCGGAAGGGTGGGGAAAGGAAAAGGGAGTGCGGGGAGGGGGGTCCATAAGGCGTATAGTGACTGTGGCAACTTGCAGATCGGGATGCAGTCGGGCACAGGTCCAACCTGCGGTCTCGTTGTACATTGTACGCTCCTTTAGCTGCACCTCATTTTCCCATTCATTCCATTCAATTCCCATGCGTTGTTGCCAAGCACCAAGAAAAATGGCTTTTCGCGCAGTATGATCGATATTAATATCGGAAAAATAACAGCATAAGTTATAATAATGTTTTTAAAAACAATATGTTTAAAATTGGCTTGGCGGCAATTGTGGTGAAATTAAAATTGGAAATGATCTTGAAATGTCTCCCAATAGAAATCTTCTTTTCAAGATTAATAATATTTTTAGATTCCTAATCATGAGACATTTAATTGAAAATGGTAAGCATGTACACTTTTCAGTTATTGATTTCTTGTTAGAGATTTTTGGAAATCGATTAATGCTTGAGTTTTCTCAGAAATAATAAAGTGTGGGCGATAATTAAGTCTAGGTCTTATGATGATAAGGTTTTCAGAATTAATGATTCATGGAAATATGCTCTCAAAGAAATAATAACAAATATTATTAAGTTATAGATGGCAGAAAAAAGTTCCCCTTTTGTGGCTGCACTTTGGACCATTGATAAATTAATTTACAGGTCGGAAAACAGCTCCACTGGCGCACCCTTTCCATACAAAGTGTGGTCAAAACACTTGACCGAAACGAAACCGAAAACATCACCGAGGACGACTGACTCGAACGTCAACTTGAAAATGTGTTGAAAAGTAATAAAAATGTTGGCACAATTTTATAACCGCAAGAGCTCCAGATGAGCACAAATTTCGCTGAGGAGAGGAGGGGAAAAGACTGGCGTTAAACTGCGGCCCATAAAAGTCGGCGTCATGGGGAGAGTGTATAGTAGACCGGAGAGCGGAGACTGAAGACTGAAGACTACTCTTCGGCGCCTGCTAAAGACCAAAGACTAAAGACTCTGAAGGTCAGTCATGAGCGATTTGAAAGGACTTTGCCGCCAGGGGAGTGTTTGGCTCCCTGAATGAGATTTCCTGAATTATGAATTCAAAATTAATACCGGGAACTGTCTAAGCAATCGCTACCGAAGACCCAGCTCCTTGTGGCGATCATTAATCTTACCGTATCTGGCAAATTGTTTTGTATTTCGCTCTGCCAACGCAGGTAGGTCCTGGCTTAGGACTCGATTCATCTGGGGTTCCTGCTCGAAACTCAATTTGCGAGCTAACTGTAAAAGAGGTTGCCGTCTAACGCCCCACGGCCGAAAGGAACTTGGTTAATTGTGTTCCCAGGAAACTCCGGCCAGGCCACAAAGCTAATTTGCCTACGAAATGTTGTCGGGATCTTTGGGTAAAGTCAATTAATTTTTGGCACAACGAAGGAACAGTGGTTCGGGGTTGATGAAACGTATACTTAATTTCGTAGGGTGTGGCATTAAAAATATAATATTTATAATTAGTTTTAAATCGTTAAGACCGATACAAAAAAAGGATTGTAACGAAAATCGTTTACTTATTCATTAAAATTAAATGAGAATTACATTCCCTTCTTTCCTCATATAATATTTATTATAATTTTATAATCCGTTTAGATCGGTGTAAGCAAAATGTAAATGGCCTCAATTATAATGCCCCAACCACTGTTGCATCGGCAACAATTTGACCCAAAACTCTTTCACCCTTTTCTCGCAAGGCTCGGGGATAATTTGAGCACATTTTCAGAGAAGAACACATCCGCTGACCCGCGGGAACCGCGACTCCCTTTAATGGGTCTGCAATTTTCATATGACAAGCCAGGCGAGATTCTCGAGCAATTTGAATCCGCAGATCCTCGGAGACCCGAAGACTTTAAATTATGATTAAGTATGATCATCTGGTACTCTCACATGGCCCCAATGGCTTATACATATGCTGAGCAATAATAAAAAGCGGAAATGCTAATGATAGGGTTTCGCAGTTCGAACATTGAGTGAGCAGGGAGCTGCCCCTAGTCCTCCCTCAAACATATCCTTTCTGGCCAAAACACCAAAAAGCTCACGTTCCACACTCGAAAATGAAACAAATTTATAGTTCTTATTCCTTTGTCCCTGGCTCTTTGAAATTATTATTTATGCATATAATTTGACCAGCTGCCCTTTATTTTTTAGTTCGGCTTTTCTGCGGAAAGAGTCGTCGATGGATTTTTATGAGCAGCCGTCGTTGAACGCCAAAACGTAGGCAAATTTCCACATGGCCACAAAAGCGAAATAAAATATCACGTCTCAACTTTATTATGGCTAATTGGAGGTGAAGTCTGCGGCGGTGCAAATTAAATCGCTGGCTGCGAGGCCCACGAGGCGTATGAGTTACGATGCGCTCAGTTCGCTGGAAATTCAGCGGCTGCGTTCTGAAGAAGGCGCCAGGATGCAGGCTTCTTCGACTGCATTGCTCAATTCAAACAGAACGTAGCACAAATTTACCATTTTTTATGGTAAACATATTGAAGGGGAACTCTGCTCTTTTCGGTTGGGTTCGGTATCTCCGGACACTGGCCATTGGCCAGCAATCAAACTAAGTTAACTGCTCGAACGTGCCTGAACAGCTTTCTATTCGCTTCGAATGGAATCGAATGCAATTTTATTGAAATTTTTAAATGCCATGCAAAAAAGGCTGAGTTCGTGCTCAGAGTTTTCCCAAGAGAAGGTTTTGCGGAGGAAAACCCCTTTTTAAAACATATATATTCCATCCATATTTAACCAGAGCTTAGTAACACCTTCTTAAGAAGTTACATGGTCGGCTGTGTACTTAAAATCTGAGCTAAATATTATAGTTTAACAATTGAAAATCTTGCTAAGCCGGCTTAACCCACAATTACCATAATTGTACATTTTATTACCCACCTATTGACATAAACATACGTATGGCCGAAAGCAATCGGCTCCCACACTCATAAATTTCGGTGCAAAAAAATTACTATCTGCACCCATCGAAACGTATTTGTTTAAGTTCAGCCCAAAAAGACGCTACCCAAAAGCGAAGAAAACAAAATTCGAAGTAAAGCCAAAGACAAAAGAGGCTTTCCCACAAAACAAATTCCCATGGCCCAATGCCTAAGCATGCATAATTTTAATTTATTTGTAGCAGCGGCAGCAACAACAACAACAGCAGCCAAAACAGCACAGACAACTGGCCAACTAATAAAAGTAAAAAGCAAAACCTGAGCAGTCAAAAGTGAAGCAAAAGCAGCAAAAGCCAGGCAAAATACTGAAGCTGGGGCCAAGGAATATTTATGGAAATACCTTCGGGGCGGAGCTCCCGAATTGCGAAAACGTTGATCAAATTTTGCCAGATAAGCGACGACGACGACGACGAAGACGAGCGTGGATGATGATGGTGATGGTTATGGTTGTGGTCCAAAACACAGAGCTTGGCGATGTGAGCGTGACCGAAGCATATTGCAATTGAGCCAGACTTAAGCAGGTGCAACAGTCAATTTAATAAAATTAGGAAAAAGTGATGGGATAATGGAAATCTGTATGAAAAAGTGTTTCTACATGTTAAAGATACTTAAAATAAGTTGAGCACATGGACACACTGTATAGTAACTTGGTCACATTTTGAGAGGATCCCAACCAGGATTCCTCTTTTTCGAGATTCCTCAACTAATTTCCTCCTTAGTCCGTGACTCACGCACTCATATCGAACCCATCAAGCTCATATGCATGTCGAGGTCTCCGAGTCATCAGCCAAAGGAGTAGGAGGAGTGGAGTGGGCAGGGGCTTAGGGGATAGGGGATAGGGAATGGGCTGGAGGAGGCTGCGGCTGCCTTACAACGTCATCAGTTTTCGAAGGCGTTGCCAAAGAGCAACCGCTGCGGCGACTGTGGGAACTGATATTGCATGCTGCACACATACAACTCACCGCGAGAGCGGTACGTAGTAGTAACTCCCCTCCAAAACCGATATCGTGCCTCTGAAATCTGCATTCGAGGCTCGGACGTAGCCGCAACTCGTTTGCATTTCTTATTTCTTTCAGCCCTCGTCAGATTGGCTGGCGTAATCTGTTTTAACTTGGCTCGAACTCAAAACTCGAACCAGCGATGGATGTGGATGTGGTTGTGGATGTGAATGTTCAGGCCCTCCTCGCTTTTGACGGTAGTCGTGCTTTGGTTATAAAAATTGAAGCCGCCATTAAATTCTGACAGTTGTCAGCTCTCGCGGTTTCGGTTTCTGTTCGCTCGAGCAGTCAAGTTAAGTAGTTAGAGAAGCACTCCGGATCCACTAGATCTGCTGGGCTTAATGGCTGCTGTACTTGGCCAAATGGCTGATGATCGCTCTCGCCGGGGATTTGGTTATATGGCAATGATGGGCAAGAAGCCACAGAACGTTTCTCCCAGCAATTTGCAACTCCAACTACCTAACTGGGCATTTAGCCGGTAATAGTTTTGCAGCCTAATGGCCTAATGGGATAACGAATTGAACTTTAATGCCCCGGCCAGCTTATCGAAATTGTCTACTTCGCTTTTGAAAAGCTTTCTGAATGCGGAATCAGCAATAAATTACATTTGATTGATGATTCTCAAAGGCGATCGCCGGGTCTATTATAATAAATTTAATAAATCATCCGTTCGGTTCACTGGGTGATCGCTTATGGCCATATTGATAGTATCAGTTTCAAATTATGCATACTCATAGAATTTAAACTTATCAATTTAAATACGTACTGCACTAATCTTAAGTATACAAATGACCTAAGCAGTAATGGCGTTTAAGTATTAAACTAACTAAGTCCAAACACCTGTTGCGAAATTCTTTCGTTTCTGATAATGAAATTCAAATTATTATAATGGTTTTACTGCATTAAATTGATATGATTCGGAAGGCTAGATAAATAAAATGCTCAGTAATTAAGGGTAGAACTTTAAAGCTTAAGAAAGAGATTGATTTTAACATTTATTTAAATAAGTATATTCCCCTTCTTTACAAAGTTATTACACAAAATAGAGGTTCCGTGAAAAGTCCATCATAAATTCAGTTCCTCTCTTCCAAATGAGTACTTTGAATAATCTGAGCTTTTTAGCGTTACATGATCTACAGCTGCGACTTCTTTTGTGAGCTTTTCAGGTAGCAATCAGAGCTATCAGTCAACTGCCTGCAACCTGATGAGTTCAAATTGCTACTGCACTCGCCCCGGACACGAACTCATCTCCATTTATCACTTTCAATAATAATCAAAAGCCATCAAAGGCCGTTGAATGAAACCGAAAAAAAGGCGTCCGGGGCCTCCGAAAGATCCATACAATAGCTGACAGACTGCAATCAAGGTGATGTGAACAAAAGACGCTGGCTGCCAGAAGAATTCCCGGCCGATGGGGTTATTAAAAAAGAATTTGCATAAAAGACAAACCGGGGCACGAGCTCTACAAAGCACAAACCACAAGGATTAAGCAATAAATAACTGAGAACGGCAAACGAAGTGGTTAATTTTCTATGAAATTATATTCAAATTAGTTTGATGTTGCCGTCTCCACTCCGGCAAAGGCTCCAAACGGTTGTACAAATGGCATAATTATGGGATAGACACAAAGCACTTTGAGATCACTGCGAGGGCACTTGAAATTATGCTAAAATGCCAAACGGGGAGGAGGTGTGACCAAGATGGGATGGTGGCACTGCTGGCACAGGTACGACGGCCATTCCACAGAGGCTTGACTGTGGCTCAGCTCATCAATTATCCACGTGCTTACAGGGGCTGGCAATTTGTTAGATGTCTAGGCGGTGGGTTGGCCCAGGGGCGGCGGAGGGGGTTCGTTTTTGACACCTCTGACGTGATTATAACACTTTTATGGCCAGTTATTAATGATTTCCATATTCAATGGAACCAGGCAGAGCAGGAAAAGAGGTCTACATAAACGGATATTGCTCTGATCATATAAACATAATTTGTGCAGATAATTACATTTATTTAATTTAATCTAAAGTTACTATTTCAATTTGGTTTCCTCATAGCCATAAAAAAGCACATGCTAATAAATTCCCAGTCTGATTCCCTAATTAATGAGAACACATTACCCTAAAGGCTTTTAGCTGTTTTACATAATTCCAGCAAAAAAACCATAATTTAATTGCACGACATGCGATTGCGTTTCCTGAGCTGTAAGGCCATGTAAATTTCCGCAGACCGAGACATTTATCAGGCGAGCAGATAGATATTTAAAACTTGACCATCGCAGAATATTATTCATTCCGGTTTGCTCCCAAACACGTCAAGTGGTGGTGGCCTAAACCAACAAAAATATTCTTATATCTACGAATATTGCGTGCAGACACACCAGACGATTTTGTGCAGAGCAAACTGAAAAGACACAAAAAACAGCAAAAAGGGAAACAGAAGTCGACGATTGGCTGATGAGAGGGCGCTGCGATGATGTTAATGTTGCGCCTGATGATGATGTTTAAGAGGTTTTTGGGCTTGGGCTTGGGTTTTGGCCAGGTCTCAGGGATCTGGGGAACTGCGGAGGTGGAAGGTGCGGAAGTGCAGCGCGGCAAACGTGTCTGCTGATGAGGCTAATGATATGAAAATGAGTTCGGCCAAAAGATGACACGAAAGTGTGAGCGAGCAGCCATGGCACATAGCATACAGCATAATCATTTCATTTTATGAATGAAATAAAGGCCGCATAATAAATCAAAAGACACACACGTTGCCAAAACGGAGTTGAGAGGTGGATCGAAACGAAGCAGACTCAAAACGAAGCGTGATCGGGACAGGAAATGGAAATGAGCTTGCATTATGGAAACAGCGAGGGTTGACCGAAGGATATGCTCAAGAAACAATAGAGGATCAGTGGGGGATCCTTCATGGGAAGAAATATAAATATTACAGTAATGTAAGAATACAACAAGCTTAATAAGAGGCGTCCTTAAAACAGATCCTCTCGTGTCTCATGTATGTTTTAACCACGCAGAAACTTCTGAACCTCCTCTCGCTTGCTGCTGCAGCTGCCAAAATAATCATAAAACATCAAACTTACCGCCTGCATTTTGCATGTGGCCGCCGATGTTGCTGTCGTCATCATCATCATCGATGTCGTCAATTGTTGCTGCCGCCTGTGTTGCTGTTGGCGCCTGCAATGTTGTCGGTGCTGCAGGGCTTGTTGCGACTGCTGCTGTAGTTGCCGCTCCTGATGCAGTTGTCGCTGGTGTCGGTGCTGCTGTTGCCGTTGCCATTGTTGCCTCGGGCAAGGCATCATTTTGCTGTAATGCGACTAATGAGGCGGCAAAATTGACGTGTTGCTGCGGCGTGAAGCTAAAGACCGATGTTGCTGCCACTGATTGAGTTGTTGGCTCGCTTTTAATTGTTGCTGCTGGCTGTTGCTGTTGCTGCTGCTGCTGCTGCTGCCAGTACTCGGCGGCAATCAAGTGCTGCAGGCTGTGCGTAGGCAAATGCTGGCCAAACAGATTGCTCAGATGTTGCAGCGGCGAACTGTTGGCCACATGTTGCTGAAGGAGCTGTTGCTGCAGCAGCAAATGCTGCTGCTGCTGATGATGTTGTTGCTGCTGCTGCTGGAGCTGCTGCTGTTGCGACTGCTGATGGTGATGATTACGATGGCTGTGATGCGGATGATGATACAGCAGTGTGGATGCTGAAACGCCTTCGGTGGCCTCGCCATTGATTTTGTATTTCGATGTTGTTGTCGGCGTTGACATTGTTAGTGCTTCCGCTGCGAACAGCTGTCGCTGGTTGTTGCTGTTGCTGGTCCTGCTGCTGCTGCTGTTGTTGCTGCTGCAATTGTTGCTGCCCCGATTTGTATTGCAATGGCTTTTGTATTCAAGTAACATGCCGTTGTTGCTAGCAACACGCTGCTGCCGTTGCTGAAGTTGCTGCTGATAGTAGTTTGCTAGCAACAATGGCATAATCAGTGTTTACGGCTAACTGTGCCAACAGCAGCAACAGCATAGAGCACATAGGTAATCACTCTCCGGAGCAGATAGCAGTTGAAAACGGTTCTCGAAAAACACCTCAGGAACCTTGATTAGAGCCGATAGCCGCAAGTTGGTCAAGTGGACGAAGGCTGGTCTGTAATTAGCCAAAGAAGATTAATTAGCCATAAAGGGCGTGGCGGGGGGAGGCATGGGAGTGCCATAAATTATAGCAAAGCAATTGTCATGGTAATAAATAAATTTACAAAAATATAATTCGAGGAATAGGAAATTCTGGGGGAACCAAAAACCCCAACAATTAGAAATTCAAAGAGCTCAAATCGCATTTTCAGCTTAGAAGACGAGCAGCGAAGAACTCATTTATGCAAACTCATCATTCCGCACGCAAAGTATGATGGACATGTGAACCTGTTTATCTGCAGGTTGAAAGCCCCTCACGAGCTTCTTCTTTTCTTGGTATCTCGCCCTTTTTTTTGTCATTTTAATTAGTTCAATTTTTTGGTTTATGTTGCTTTGGTTAAATCGGAACATTGCCTTGAAATTTCACTCGGCGACAAGGCATCAACGTGACGTGGCCAAAAATTAAAATTTGGTAACGCCAACTCATTCTTACTTTTGCTTAGCTTATCAGCCAACTGCAGATGGGAGGGGATGAAGGTGGCCTAAACAGTTGACAAAGTCTGTCAACGGTAGCGGCAATCGAACTGAATATTCATGATCGCAAGACGCAGTAATTGTTAGATACTCTTCACTGAAACACAAAATTCTATCAAAATGATCAAAATAAACTTAAAAGGAATGCTTTAAGCTGAAATCAGCATATACTATTTCTTACTATTTTATTGAGAAACTTTTAATTTGGTTAATAAAGCGTAAGTTACCTAACATTAAAATTATAAAACTAACTAAACTAAGAATAAAAATCAATTTAAATTTTATAAAGCTTTTATATTACTAAAAATATTGAAATGTAACTTTTAGTAAATCAAAATCCAAAGGAAATAAGTAAAATTAACAATTATGGAATCCAGTTTGAAAGTCGCACAATTTTTTGTCTGTGCAACAGTTGATATTTACAAGCTCCCCATCGCTTTGGGCGCATTAAATTCCCCAACTACAAAATAGATACCCGTACAGACTCCGATCTTGGCAACGTAATTACAAGTCATCTACCTGATGTTTTTGACCATTTAAGCCACAAAAGCAGAAGCAGACTAAGTTGAATAGACGGAACAGTAGCCATGTTGGCGGCGGGGGCAATCGCATAGAAATATAATAATAATCAGACAATAAACATCGACAGATACAAATTTTCATTCATACATAGGGCCTAAACACGCATAATTGCTAATGCCATTTAAATGTGCGTACAGAAAGCAACACTTTGTTAGACCAAGTCATGTTCTATTATTAAAGTCGAAAGAGTTTCCAGTTCCCAATCCCGATCTAGATCCGAGTGCAGCGGAAATGTGGAAAGTGACGCGGCCGATTTCACTCCGACCCATTGTTAAATATTTAACAACATTTAACCCTATAAGCGTATTACGAAACTTATTTGGTGTCAAATGGGAACGAACTGTTTGTCCAGACAATTTACAGTTTAAGCGGGGGAAACTTCAGTCAATGAGATACTTTTTAGATATATGTATTATTAATTATTAAATATTATAAGGTAAAATTAAAGTGAATTGATTAGAAATGCAACATCTAGTACTGTACTTTCCTCAATCAAAACGTTTGAGAAGTAAACAAGTAAGCAACTTTAAACATAGATATTTATATTTAATCTTATAATTTATAGATAAGTTAGAACGCGTAACTGCTTAAAATATCAGATGTAGTCAGAGCTCACTTTAATTTCAATCATGTCATAGCCGTGGATACTTTGAATCGTAAATTCATAGCGAATACTTCGGTGACACACGATCCATAGTTGTATGTAGATAATGATAAGCTGCGTGGAACAGGTCTACATATGGGTATGAATATGACCTTTACCCAAGTGTGACAATGCCTTGGCACTCATTATGGGTGGGTCTGCACCACCTCTTCTGGAATATATTTCGCGCAAATATTTATTTTTGCTTGTCTAGCTAATCAATTTCAGCAGAAGGCTTAGCAAAGTCAGAAATATGTGGATAAATTCGTACAAAAATTGACAATTAATAGAAGCGTATTTTTAACTCGTGGTCTTAAAATGCTAATAGAAGTTTAGTGGCAAGTCCGTGTGTATTAGCGGAATTTACAAAATTAATTACATTTAATGCGTAGCCAAATAGAAGAGGTCCCCCATCGATTTCTGTCACCCTTCTCATATCGAATGCGGGTCTGAATATTTCCCATTTATGAATAATGGGGCGCCATTCGTAAAGTGCCAAAGGGAGATTTCCTGCGGCTCAAGTTGGCTTAGCTCTGCTCCACGAAAAAAACAAAATAGGCACCGAATATTCAACACTAAATGAAACAATTTGTGACTTACCAACTAAGACAAATTAACCCCATTGCAGCTCAATATTAATTAGCAACACTTTACCGATTGCCTTGTCGCCGGAGCCCCAAATTCCTGATTCTAAACAAATTATTTGTCTTTCTATCTAGACATCATCATTTCCCCCATTTGGCACCTGTTTTTGACTCATTTCCATTTCGCGGTATCGCCGGGTTCTATCTTGATAACCGTCTGTGTTTGTTAACTAGCAAAGTCTTATTGTAATTGACTAATGAATGGCATTCATTGTTCCTGCTTTTTCAACTTGTGACAAATTTATTTATTATTACTTTGGTTTTGTTCTTGTGTCACGTTCAATTGTTATTGCCTCCGGTTATTGGCAGACGGGTCCTCAAGAACAGACGTCGATATACTGGCTATCACGTGGTAATAACTGATCGACTTGTGCCGAAAGTCTCAAGTGAGGAACTGAAAAGGGTCAATAAGGGGGAAGCACAATATTATAGCCATGTCAAGATCTATAAAACGGGAAGTGCTTCTTGGAATTGCGATATTTGGCTTATACTGCACTTCCCTACTTGACTTCTAGATATGATAAGAATCTATGATGATGCAATGCTGTTTTAGTTTCTATAGTATCTACATAAGTGCAACAAATGTTGTCCTATTTAGATAACAGAGATTATAGATTGGCATGACTTTTTATAGTTACAATAGTTAATGAAAATATGTTAAAGAAGACACTTGCTAATAAACCAAATATCAGGTGCGCAGCCCTTAACTTAACGCCACTTGAGGCAAGTTGTATCGCACCGGACCTTACCTAACGCAAACCATCGAAACGAAAAATGGGAAACCGGTGCAAACCGATTTCCAAGATTGCGAAATGTGAAACGTGTTTAGCGAAACAAGCCCCCCAATGAACTTTGCTCGGACTAAACATCAGCCCATATTTCAAGATTCTATTGTTTACCCCCGGTGAAAGAATTACGAGTTCCAAGAATTGTGGCACACACTTCATCGTACCAAACTCAAGTGAGCTGAAGTGGAGAGCGCAATAAACGAAATCAGGTGAATTTAATAAACTCTAATCACGAGCCTTCAACTTATTTGTTAATTTTGCAAATTATATTTTATTGTATCGCGCCTATCGAATTTCCGCACGGTGAAGATAGTAGTGGGGGAAAGGACCCTTTTGACGAATTTGGCTTATCAAGCGCAAAGAAATCAATAATTCTTATCAACCACCATCCGCTGACTCTTTTGGTCGCCATGGCTCAAGTGATTCATATTTAAATGATATACGGAAATGATTAGCTTGATAAGATTTTCATTTACTGATATCTGACCTCATTTAACATATTATTCAAAGAAGGTGACCAAAAAACTATTTTCGGAATGGCTGTAATAAGCTCCTACCTTAATGGAAAAATCAAATCCTAATCACTTTTAAAAGTAAATAAAAAACGACATTTTCAAAGCACCTGTCACCTTTGAGGATCCTGCTATCAAATCAATACCCATTCAATTGATTAGTTTTTTGGGGCTTGGCCGAAATTTCATTGTTGAACACACGTCGTCGATGATATGCAAAGTGCTGGGCTATGAAGTGCGTGGCATGGCACTGGTTCTTCGCTGACTCTATCTCAAGTCTCCTCACCTCACCTTACCTCCCCTCCCCGCCCACCTGCTGGCTGAGGTGTCTTATCAGGCCGGAGCAAACAAATTGAACTCATTTTTCTTTTTAAACAACAGCTTCGACGCAATTGTCGACACGGGTCTACACATAGATATAGATACTCCAATAAGACCCAACTCGTCTTGGTCTTCTTGGCCCGGTCGGGCTTAATCAGTTCAGTTCGGCCGGAGGAGCACCGAATATGGTAAATGGGAAAACGCAGTCGAGATAATGCTACGCCAAGAACGAGAACAAGAACGAGAAGGAGGAAGGAGCAGGTTACGTTTTTCATTCCATTTTTATCTAATTAGGCTAAGCAGGCAACGCGACAAACGCTGCACAAATATTTATTATTGTACTGTAAAAATAATCAATCACTCGATCGTTACAGCAAATGGTAATGGTATCTGTACGGCTGTATCTATATACGCCACCCAGATAACGGCATTTGAATAAGAAAAAAATAAAGAACGAGTGTCCAACCAAAAGGAAATGCAGTTCCAACTTGTCCAGAGGCACTTGAACTCAAAACTGCGGCACACCACAAGTGTTATGCTAATAAAACATATCGAGCCGATCGCCTTATCAATAAGGCAACATAATATACGCTTGTGTATTGATATAGATATACACATTAAACAAATCGAACGGTGGGGTGGTACGATATTTTAAAGTGTAAATCGATCGATTTTTCTCGCACTTTGTTTGCCGTATTTATTTATTTCAATTTCAATATTATTTCTCGCCTCACGGCTCAACCCAGCGACATTGCGAAAGATACTGGAGTTACAGGTATCCCACTTCAACTTCTGTAGAGTAAACTTTGATGCAGGTTCTGTTTACCTTCGGTCTGAAACTCAAGGCGCCTTTCTTAAAAATAGTTTAAACAAGATCCCCCCTCTTATATGGTATACATTTCCTTTACTTTCAAGTAATTTTCAGTAACCTTGTACCTCTTGAATCTTAAATGGTGAAAAGCCCGTTTTATAGATTGTCAAACTGTATTTACTGCCGCGGGGTGGGGTAAAGCCCCTTTAAAAACGCTAAGCAACATAAATTCAAAATGTTTCATTTATTAAAGCTTGTTAGAGATTGCAGATTAGGATTGTGAAATTCTACACGGCTTTGATTAATTGAATGAATCATGATTAGGGTCCAGGTGGCCTGGGAACTCTTATCAACAAAAATTTCGGATGTCACTTGTTGTAAAATTGATTAACTTTGTTCAATCTTTTAGTCAAAAAAAGGTAAGTCGTTTTCGCAATTAGAAAAGCATGGGAATTATTTATTGAATTACCTATATTTATTTTCCTTTAATAAATAAAACATAAAATGTATTTCTTTCCTAAATAAGTTGGTTACCAAGCTACTTAAATATTTTAGTATCTAAAAGGTGACTCTAAGCAATTCTAAAATTTTTGAAGAAGCTTCAGAGCCTTCTTGGTTTTTAATCATTGAAAATTGTAGTTTTGTGGTAACTAAAATTTTAAATTCATTTTCTGCACAGTTTAATATAACTAAGCAGCGTAAATAAATTATTTGCAACTACTATTCATGTATAACATCTTGTACACAATAAATTTTATTGTAATTCCTTTATATTTTTCATAACTTAATTTAATGCTCATGGGATTTACCTCAATTGTTGAGTTTTTCAGACAAACATTTCAATCTTTAAATATCAAATTCATTTCGTTCAAGTGAATAAGTTATTAGTTATCACTTTACTTTATCTGCACAATAGTGGACACTCTTTTTAAACTATAAGCGTATAGTTTTTCAATAAATTATGATGTTACTTTGAGAGAAATTTGCGTCTCATTCGCAGCACGTTTCGATTCGCACAAATGCCGTCGTCAAAACGCAAAAAACTGCGGCACAAAAAGAGATCGAAAGAATCGCGACGCGAGAGCGTTGAGAATGGGGATTTTTATTAGAGGGGTGTCTTCAAAACGAAGCGAATCGTTCGGGATCGTATTGTATCGGTCGAGTAGCGCATGGGATATCGCGGAGGACAAAATGTGTTGCCAAAGTCCGGGGAGCGCGCGCACTTGAGCTTCAACCACTGAACGCTGAACTCAACTGAGGCGAGCTCGCCAAAAGTATCTTAAAGATGCGCAACAGATCGGCAACTTTAACGGCAGCGGGCTGCAACAAGTTTTTTTTTCGCCAAATCCATATAAACAAAAGGCAAATAAACAAACGGCAGTGCACTCAAACAATTGCAATGTGAAGTGTCTCTGTGTTCGGTTTTGCTGCAAGTGTGCGTGATTTTAGTTGCTCGTATCTGCTGCAGGTACTTGCACACACAGAGACACACCTGCTTGCAACATTGCAATTGTGGGAGAGGGATAAAAGAGAGCGCTTAAGCTCTCTCAAACCGTAATGAGTTATGTTTAAACATTAATTCATTTTAGTATGTACAAAAAAAAACAATTAAGTTTCCTTCGAGAGCTAAAATTCTCTTGTATCTCAAATGACTCGCTCTTGCTCTCTCTGCGCGCTCCCCACTCACCACTACTACTGCAAAGAGCAGCGATCGCTCACTTAGGTTCCACAAAAAGCTGCTCCGTTGGGGAAAAAGAGACAACTAATCGCGCTCGCTAATTTTCACACACACCCTTGCAATATTCAAATCTGGTTGCTCGCTGTCCCTCTCGCACTCGCATGCTCCCGCGCTTTATTTAAATTTATGATTATCGCCCCCTTGTGTGTGTGCCTACTTAATCCAATTGGAGGTGGAGCCGTGTTTATCCGTCCAATTGGGAGATACGCTCGCATAGACTCTCATTCCGCCTGCATATATCGCCTCGTTAACTGTCACATTGACGCTGGTGGGGGCTTTATCTTTATTTTGGGGCCCGGACTTATCCAATTGGATTTTGTTTTGCAAACTGGTTGCGCCAACGCCTCTTATTGGCAGCGCTATTTTTAGGTCTGCCTCGGCTGTTATCTAAGTACACATTGATTAAAGAAATGCGAATTTGTAGTATTTATTTCTTTTCATTTCCCTTTGGCTTAATTCAGTACAATACTTTTTTAATGAGAAACCATAATGTTTTGCCCCTAAATATATCTTGCTCTTCATTCTTGGTTTCATCCAGATAAGACATTATTTGTAATTAGATAACTAAATAATTATACATTTTGTTTGTATTACTAAGTGCTTACTTACATTTTGTTAACAATACCTTACAAACACTACACAAAATTATTATTTTAAACATGATAACGAAAAAGAAAATAGTTCTTTTTATATGGAGTGTATTTAGTTTGTCATCATCTGGATAAACTCAACAATGTAAATTAATCGTCAAAAATTCGCAGCTAAACGGTGATCCATTGAATGGCGAAGAGCATTCAGGTTGGACCTGCCCCGCGGAGTTTCCACTGAAGGGCATTGTTTTGGAGGGCGCCGCTGCTTCACAAATCGCATATCGCAAACGCACGATCTGCTGACACAATTCCGCCAGCAATTAAGTTGATTCACCTTCGCGGACTGAAGATTTTACCTGTTGCTCAATTTGCCGGCGTTTAAAAAAGCTGTCAACAGCGATCGGGAATCGGGTATCGGCGATCGACGACCTGGGTGCATAATTCCGGCCAACTTCTGGAGCTGATCTTGGCCAATTGTTTACCATATGCAGTCCGGCCAGGCATTCCAAACTGTCCGCTCGAGCTTATTAGCCTGTCGTTTGCATTTCTGCGGTATTTCCACTTTGTTCAAGGCGCCGGCCTCCCAAGTGAACGGGCCCCAATTTGAATGCAAATTCCACGCATTGCGCGCTTTTGGTCATTCAAATGTTGCCGCTTCACAGTGGCCGCCGCAAAGTTATAGATTTAATGCAGAGGTATCCTGGATACCCTACCAGTAAGGGAAGTACAATTTTTTGAATCAACTGAAAATATTAAAAAAATATTTAATACAAAAATATGTTAAATTGTAGAACTCATTCTCATTTGCCTTAAATATTTTTTAGGTATTTATTTCCCATTTACTTCTCTTCTAAAAAAAATTTAATTAAATCTCTTCCCCATCTACTTCTTTACATTAGCCTGTATTCAGCGTTAAATTTCCGCATAACTTGGTATAAACTACTTGAAAATGTAATAAAATTCGAAAAATCCTAATTCATCTAATCATGAAATGCTTGCCTAATAAGCTTCTATTACAATATGATGGTATACCACCATTACAAAATGATGGGCTGTCCTTTGGCTGATGGGCTCATCATGGTTGGTTTGGTTCCTGGAACTTAAGTCGATGTTTAAATTACCATTTAAATGTTACTCCAGCCGAGGCATTTCATCACAATGTTACATTCACATTACTCAGTCAGCATAAAATTGCAAACACATATTATTGACACATCATTATCAATCAAAGTTATGCTCAGTTGAAAGTCCGCAATGCTTCCGCAAAAAGAAAACCACGAGGAACAGAACAGTGTTTCTACTGCCTGCGCAGATTACAGCTAAGTTTTATGACCATGATTTATGGCAGAATTCTTCCTAGGCGGCCGTTCTGGTTTGCTGGTCCAGACCAGGCCCAGTGCACCATGAAGCATCCCAATCCGAATGCGAACGCGAATGCGAATACGAATATGACTTCGAGAAAGACACACTACACACTCGCTGACACGCACAGTCTAGATGCGAGTACGTATCTAGATATCTGGCAGATACAACGCCGAGCACGAGCACTCTAGCATGCTTTATGGTCTAATCCCGATGGTTAGTTTTGTTCAGCATAAACTGCTCGATTTCATGTATTCCATTTAAATGTCATAGAATGTAGCCGCAAATCAAATTCTTAGCCGCCTCATTCAGCAATTTTACATCCATATTTATTTGCAATAATTTGGTCGGTTTATGGTATTCTCTCATTTTGCGCTGTTCGCCAAATGCATTTGTCTTGTTTAATCTGATTATAATTGGTAAAACAGCGGCATAAAATATTCCAAATGATTGTTATGCCAAAAGATAATGGCGATTTTGCGATTTTGATAGGAGCCTTTCCTTACATTAAATACATCTGTAATGCTACTGATTAAGTGCGAATAAATTCAATGTCGGTTGTGGCGATTTTTAGGAGCTTACTTATTTTCTTTTATCATTTTATATTTGACCTACTAATATATTAAATTATTATATGAATAGAATATTTCCCCAATTAATTTATATGTTACCTTAAAGGGACAGCATGAAAATGTAATTAGCTTTTAAGTGGTGGTTGCTATTTTGGCCACCCGGTAAGTTAAGCTACTTAGCATGATAATATGGTACTAGATATTCCCCTAGACACTTACCATATATAGGGATAAACATAAAATACTACCTTTGGCTTCCTAATGGCAACTCATCCATATGAAGATGCCTGCAAGCCAATTTTTCACTTCACACTTGCAGGCACGCCATGCCGAGCACATTTTTCTCTTTAACGCATTTAAACCCCAATGGTTAACCCCAAAACTTTGCATTTATATTAAAAAACAGAAAAAAAACAGGCAAGCGCGAACAATCAGGGAAAAACAATTAAATGTGATATGAAAGGGGTTGTCTGCGGCCGACTCGTTGACAAATTGTGCGATTATGCTAAGGCCGGCCAAGAAACAGAAAGTTTTTTAACTTTAATTGTCGCATTACAACACCCGCAGCAGCGAACGCAAAGTGCAGACAACAAAAGGCCATGTAATTATATATCCACTATATATCCACATCAGCTCTCCTCTGACACGCGGAATTCTTCTGGAGCATTACAAATGAGCCATTGGCGTGCTGTTCCCTTGATTATTTTAATATTTTATTAGCGCTTTTTCTGCGGTTTAATTGTTTTTAAGCAAGTCGCACCTTAGGGCAAATATGTCTGGCTTTAATATTATATTCGCTTCGAGTGTAGACGTATAAAAGTTTATGGTGCATAAATAAAAAAACCTATAAAAATATAAATATATTGGATTGGGCGCTTATATTTTATGTAAAGTTCTGGATTACTGTAAATAAATTGTAAAAAAAAAAAACAAGCAACAAAAGCATCTATTGTTATTTTAACATTTTATCTATGCTCTGAATAATATATAATTCGATAGGTTTTATTATACAAGTTTATTCAATTAGATTAGAAACACTCCTCGTAGATTTTGTATAAATAAATTCAAGCATTACAATTGGTTTTTTTCTGTGCCATTAAAAAAATGATAGGCTGGGTTTGAAAATTGCTCGAGATTTCCATCTGTAAAACACTTTTTGGGTTTTCAATTGCTTTTCAGCTCAATAGTTAATTATTTCAGGAAGATTTCCAACAGTTTAACGCCTTTGTTGGAACTGTTGGCGCCAACGGCAATTTCTTGATTTGAAATCTACTTGAAATATAATTTAACAACTTAAATTCGAGTTTACAGTTCGACTTGGGTTATTATAAATGCACTTCCTAATTGAACTGCATTTGCTTGAAATAATTGATGAGGTAATGAAGGTGAGGCTCCAATCGAGATTATTGATATGACAAGTGGGAAATAAGCCATTAGACATTACAATAAACAAGATCTGATATGAACAACATAGGAATTGTTATTTATTTTGGGTTCTTGTGTTTGATTTTGTAAACTACTCTTAATTGGTACAGGCATTTTAAAGAACTATACATTTTGAAGTGAAAACTAGGAGGAAAACGATGATAGCAAACCTTGTAATAAAATTGATGTATAAATTTTCAAAATTATATTAAGGTATTACAATTAAATTAAGCTTTCGATCTATACTTTTAATTAATTGAAAGTCTAAACCATTTTTGATCCTAAAATCCCTAAAGAAAGCTTAATGCAATGGTGTTCTACAAGCCTCAAGAGTCTAACACAATGTCATCTTCATAGACTTCTTTACAACCCATATATAAGTCATATAAGCCATTTTAACTAAAGAGCAACAAATGCAGAGGAAAATGCAGCATTTAAGAGACGCAAAAATGCTGTATAACAAGCGCCAAGTTTGCCACACAAATCAAAGCCGATTTGCCGTTTGCCGTTTGCCGTTTGTGTACCACTTTGGACATATATGGAAAAATTAGTGGGATGTTTTCGAATTGTCCAGTATCCAGAGAGCGATGATGACGATGGAATCGGGGGCCCAGGAGCATGTGTTTCGACCAAGGTGTCGTCGTCATTAGCAGTTGTAGTTGGCGATGATGGTGGACAAAATAAAAAGCGAGAAATATATATATTTGAAATTGGTGTTTGATTTTTGATTATGAAATTTAAAGCACTCACAGTCGAGGCGGTGCGATTGTGTAGCGAGTGTCCCCACGGATTCGAGTGGCAACACATATCCTCACGCCAATAAACGCGCAATTATAATAAAAATAATCACAGGGGGCGACTGGCAACTCCTGATCCTCTGCATTTGGTCATAGCCGGCCGGGCCAAAACCGTTGAGCTGGCCAAGATCCCAAGTTCCAGAGGCGTTTGATCATTGCGATCCGATCCGATTCGATTCGATTCGATGTCCATCGTTCCCGACGACCGGATTATCGCCTTTTCGAACAGCTTTTTCCTCTTTTGTTCCCATTCTCTATACTATCTCATTGCGACGACAATTGGCGAGTAATTGCTGCTGCATAATAATTCGCCACCATCCATCGTTGGCCTGGTCAAGTTTTTGCGCCTCTTTGCCGGCGATTTAAGCTGTTTTATTTTTTTTTTGTCATCCCCACTTAATCCGTTTTTGGTTGAGTGAGTTTCCTGAATTTATATGGAAAAATATTATATTCTCAGATATATACATTTGTTTGTTCCTAATTTAATAAAGAGAATTAATTAATGTGGTATGAATTTAATTAACGATGCAATTAGACACAAATTCCATTACAAGGTGATAGAGCTCTGAAAAATGCCTTTAAAGGCATGGCCAACTAAAAAGTGGCAAAATAATTCATTATAAAAATGTTGCAAAAAAATTACCATTGCCAATAAGGTTGTTGCGTTGACTTTTACGAGACGAGAAGGCTGTGCATATATAAATTATATTTTTGGGGTGGAGCAAGTTTGCTTCTCATATTCCAAATTATGATTTTCTGATGGGAATGTCATCATATTCATGGTGGCGCATGTGATTGTGCCATCTAAATATTTATAGAGTTTTTAATTCAGATACAAAAAAATACTGCAAAGCATTTATTATCGATACTCCAAGTTGTTTTTCCGGCTAGCTATTAATATGATTAGATTAAAATCCATTTTAACAAATCTGAAACTATGCCCTACATTTTCACATAATTTAGCTAATAACCCCCTACTTTTTAGTTAGCTCCTTCTGCTAAGTAAGCTCTTTTCCATATTTTTACCTAATCAATCATTAAATGTCTATTAGTGCATATCTACGGCAAACAATCCATCAATAGCAGTGGAAAAAAGCCATTTTCCACGGTCATCAAATCAATATTCAAAAAGCCTCCACTACCAAATTGGCAACAATCTGTCAGATGCATTTCATAAAGCTCAAACGGCGGCGAGAAAAACCAGCAGCTTCGTGCTTTAAGCAGTGGAAAAAAGTCGAAAATTGCTTTATGAACACGTTTCAATTGCGTTTTGCCAGCTCGCCAGGCATGTTCGATGTCATGTACTCCATGGCTGCAGTCTAGGGAGAGACACTTCTCCGGGCCTGATGAAATCGATCATTTTCCCACGATCGACTGGATCGGATCGGCTAAGATCGGCTCGCCTGTCAGCGGCCCAAGTCTCAATGACTAACTCTAACTGCACAACAAGTGGCCAGTTGGCCAGGTACAAAAAAAAAACCGGAGGGGGAAAAAAACCTGACCAATAGCAGGCATTACTTGATTTGTATGTGCTGCTATGTAAATGCTATAAAAGGATTTTGATTACGGCCAAATGCCGGCCCCGCCAGCTGGACGACATGGGTCCAAGGTGTTTGAATTCTATTGGGATGGGATGAGATTCAGAGGAGCTCTGTCTTCCAAAGGCGGAAGCATGACTAGGCGCCTTTCTTAGGTCGTGGGCATTCATTGATCGATATCAGGAAACTACTGTTCGAAAATTTAAATCATGTCTCTTCACTCAACCTTCTTTTCATGAGTTGTTAATACAAATTCAACAGGAACTAGCTGTTTAGATATTTTGAAAGTAAATAAAATTGATTTTTAATATACATTAAGCCAGTTTTTTAAACCAAAATTAAACATGGATTTTTCAAATGCTTCCATATAGTTCGAAAATGTATGTTTTCCGTTTAACAACTGAGTCCCCTTTCCCTACCACAAAACATGAATAAACACTTTTCCACTTTTCCTTATTCTAATTAGCAGGTGGTTGCCCCATCCCCCATCAACACATTTTTACCAATTTCCACTGGTCTTACGCACTCGCCATGACTGGTAAAAAAAAAAAAAATGTTTGAGCCGCTTAATTGGGGCGGACAGTCAGCTCGATCCGCTCAGTTCTTTGACATGTTTTCTATTTGTCTAATTTGTCAAGTTTTGACTGGAATATTTTCGGTTGGGAAAACGGAAATGATCGGACAAAAAACTTGTGGCTTACAGACATTACAATTTTGTTGGATTTGAAATGAATTTGAAAGCGTGGCCAGGTTTTTGGGTTAACCCGAAACTGAAAAAATACATATTTAAATTGATCCCATTGGGCTCGTGTTCAAACAATGCTTATTTTGTGACTTGATTGAGGCAAGCGTGCTTCGGTGTTTATTTATTTGGTCGTGGATTCGTGGCAGAGCATATATAGAGAAGTTTATCTTCGGTTTTTGGAACTCACAAATGGAATCGTTGGTAACCTAATGAGCTTAATTTTGGAGACTCTTCATCTTAAAGGCTTTTGAAAATTAGCAAAAGGTGAGCGTCTAACTTCCACATGTGTGTTCTATTGTAAAATTAAGTTTTATAAAAACATTTTAGCAGAAAAATCTGCCTTACTTGCACACAAATTCCACTGGAGATTTTTATCTCACTGCCATATTTGCAAATCTGATAGATTTCTTACCTGACGCCATTGTTCTTTCAGAGAGGAGTGCCTAAAATAGTAATGCTTTTAAACAGTTTACGACTTTAAATAATCTCTTACCTTAGAAAACATTTCAAAAAGGTACAAAGCCGTATATTATTAATATTTATAACTTTTTCTTTGCTTAGCTTCATCTCAAGGTGCTTACTTCTTCAGAGTCTGAAACAAACTGAATGTGGGGTGTTAAAAAAACAGACGAACCACCCTTTCTATAAAAAATGAACAACCATTCAACCCTTTAAATGGTCTCTCACTTCCAGTCCCTGAGTTTTGCATAGAGCCCCGGTCTTAGCTTTTTTAGATCCGTTCCAACCCCTTCGATAAGGAGTTGGAACCAGTTCCGGACGCCAGATGGCGCTGCTGCACTACTTTTATGGGATTTCCACTGCGCTGACATTTCATTAATGGCACAATGACTTGTGAATAATTTATATAATTAATACCCCGCTACGTTGACCACGCACAGCTGGCATTTAGTCGCAACTTAAGCAGAGATCTCTCAGCTGCTGTTTAATAAAATATTTTAAATAATTCCGTAATCTAAATGCAGTCATCGTCAGAGCAACAAAACAAGCCCAAGAACGTTGGCGACGCTTTCCTCAACGCATTCAACAGGATGCTGAGAAGATGGCACTGAGAAAGAAATTCTAAATACCAACCAGTCACAGCAGCATCCAGCACAAATCACAAATTGTCACGTTAATAGTGGCAGCCATCCCCATTCCCATTGCCATTCCCATCCCCATCCCCGTACCGATCTCGATCCCCATGCCCGAACCCACCTCCATCCTACCTCCGCCTCATTTGAGCTCGTCTTGCATTTCGCATCCGTATAAATGCAATGTAAATTTTTTTGTGTTCAGCGCGCCATTGCATATGTCCACTGCATACAACAACAAAACGCTGACGAAGTGGATGGCCAAAGATGAGGTTTACCAAGAGGAAAACTGGAGATGGATACGTGAGTTTAACACTGTATATTTTTAAAAAATTTTTGTTTAATTATATAGATAGATAGATATAGATTAAATTTCCTTCATTTTCTTTTCATCTTATTAAAAAAATAACAAGTAAAAATAACAATGTATAAATATATTTTAAGTTTATGTTAAAGGTCTATATTTTTGATGATGGCATGTTTTAATTGTTAGTTGTAATTCCGGGAAAATAGAGACCGTTGTTGATCTTTTCCATAGTTGACTCCTAGTAAATGATCTGACTTCGTGCCCCAAGAATCCAACTCGACACGCTGTCATCTCGAAAGTTGAAGCCCGATGGAGTGCCATTGGCAGGCACTCTTCTGCGTCTCTCGGCACGTTTCGCCTTGATAATTTATGAGACGCCTTATTAACATCAGTCAGCATCGGCAGAAGCTTCGAGCCTGGTCTTCGGCTTGGTCAGCGGATTCCAACTGGCTTTCTCGGAAAGGAATCTCCGCTTTTTGCCGTCTCTCGTCGGCTGCCACATTTTCACTCATTTTAATGTAATTTCTGCTGTTTAATTTGTAAATTATTTTAATGCAACCTTTGTCATAATTTATTGTCTGCCTCGCTGGCCGCGGAATCCGTGTATCCGGTGGATATATACATATATTACCCCTTTGGACGGACTATACGAGCATGCAAATCAACTGGCCAAAATCCTCCGCGTATCTCATTCTATGCAAATCCGTTTGTCCCGGCCGATTCAAGTCCATTGAGATGAGGTGAGCTGCGGTCCGAGGTTGCTCGTTAGGTGGTCAGCCGCTGGGATTTGCATAAGTATGTTGACTTTCAATTAAATGCCAAAGCTCGATCAGTTGTTAAAGGCATTCCGAATGTTAATTCTCAAGTGCATTTGATCGTAATGCCCAGCTTGCCAGGCAAAACCCGGAATTTATCAAGCCAATGGCGAAGCTTAGATACCCTTAAAATATATACAACTAAGTAATTTTTATATATCCAAAAAAAGGTTGTATTTGTTTTATTTAAGATTGATCCTTTCTCTATTTTTATAAAACATGAAAGATCCAACGTTGTTCTCAACATAAGTTAAAAGAACCTTGGTAGTTATAATAACCAATGTACTAAAGCTTAAAAACAACATTCACATTTATAAGGCACAATCAATCGGTTCAATGACAAGCAGAGCAAATATGTAAGTTTTCGATTCGAATCGAGTCAATTGAGGGCAGCTAAATGTTTGCATAAATTTAAAAAGGAAACCTGACCGTAATTGTGACCCAACAATTATCAATTGTGCATAAGCACAGAGTGAAGTGCTTTAAAAGGATTTCAGACGACGACAATTAGTTGGATGATTTTTCATAAATGCATTCTAAATTAGCCACTCCAAAAAGGACCATGACGAATCCCTGATAAATTGGCACTCTACTAGCGGCGAGTTCAAGTCCATCGTCTTCTTGCTCAAATTACAGTATTTAAAAATCTTTAATAAGCGCAAAATCAGCAGTGGAATATGCCACAAGCCGACCCACTTCAGATGATGCACTCGACTGGGGCGTGTCGCTGATCTTGAAAAGCGCCGACACCTCAACACATCATCATCATCATCATCATCTGCGTCATTGAAGGCCCGAACAGTAGCCGTCAGATGCCAACATTCTTTTAGCCAGCAACGTCTGAGCCAATATTTAAATTAATTGAGGCCTGACTCACGCTGAATTGAAAGGCGAAAAGTCCGCGGCGGAAAATTTACATTCGTTGGAAATGGAAATTGGCATTGCGAAAATCATCAGAACAATGCGCGCTTTTGTCGACTACTTTGTAATCGTTAATGCTGTGAAACATTTTCAAATAAATTAATAATAATTGGAATTACTGCAGGATGAATAACATTTAAGCGGAAATACTCATAGTGTTTCCAGATAAACTGCATATTATATTCCTCACTTAAGAATATATAGTAATACATATTTTATTTATATTAAGCTTAGGATTATTTCCATATTTCCTAGAAAGCCAGTAAAAAATATGGAGCTTGTTGTTCCTCTTCTATTTTTCTTGCCGTGTATGTAAAAGTTCACCAAATCAACAATTGGTCATTGCTCAATATCGACGTGTGCTCGATTTTTGCCAGCATTCCATTTAACTTAGTTCATGGTAATAAGGCCCAATCAGCGGACGATTAACTGACTAACTAGCCTCGTGATTTCTAAATAATTATGCAAATTTTTGATTTGCAATTGCAATTATTGCCACGTTAATAAGCAGAAGTCTAAGCCAACGGCAGCAGCTCCAGCTCGAAAAAAAACTTGGCAAATTATTCAATCGAAAAATTGTTTTCCAACAGCTGCAAGATCGAACTCAAATCTGACACATGGCGAAAAGAGAGAGATAGCTAGTGTGTGTAAGAGAGAAAGAGAGGTGAGTTGGCGACATTGCCGTTGAAGTGTTGTTGGCCTGGGGCCTCCAGTTGGCAGCTGTCAGTCAGTTTGACGTTTTTGACCAAATCGTGTAAAAACCGTTGAAAACGACAAACGACACGTCGCCGGCAGCTGAAGTCGCCAACAGATGCAAGCTTTTCAATTCAAACTTTTTGAGATGGCTGCGTGAGTGGAGTGAATATTCATGCAAATCAATTATGAAAACCATGCGATATTCAAAGATTTAGATATGTGAGTAAATATAAGGGGTTTCTGTATTTGTTAGTAATATTATATAACACAAAATTATATTAAATTGTTTTATTGTGGATATTCATTAATGTGTTTTTATTTTTAATATATTTTTACAACTACATTTTCATTTAAAAGTTTATATTATACACAGTTTGTATAAATTTGCAAAAACATTTTCATTAAATCATATCTTATAGAACAGATTTTTCTGCTCTCCCATCGCTTATTTCTTTTCAATTTTCATTCGATAATTTCAGACTGATCTTTACGCTTCGTCACTAGATTTTTCAGTCAGCCAGACATTGAGGACTTTTCGTCTTGGCCCCTTGGATCAATTAATTGTTGGCAATGCGCAAACGCGCGCCTCTCCTCAAAAGTTTGATTCGTCAGTTTGGAAAATGTAAATTATGCTCGGTGGCATTTTTTCCTTTTCAACATTGCTATTGGAACGGCTGCCCCTCAAGTTTTTAATGAGGTAAAACTATTTGCATTTTGATTGACAGCGCTGGAGATTGTTGAAATTGGACATGCGCACGGATGCATATTTGGCAAATGTGATAATGATGCAGGTAAAAACAAGAAGAATTCCACCAAACAAAAGGTAAAAATACTTTTGTTAGCCTCACAAATTGTATTTTGATTTGAAAGGTGTGGTATTTTTTAATACTTTAAAAGTCGTTGTGCTGGCTGGCAGTGTTGTTTCCAAAAAAGGAGTCACACTGCAAATCTAGGTGTAAAGATATTCTTGGCACAGGGTCACACTCAGATTGTTCTAAAAATGTTTCTTTCCGAAAAAAGGGGTAAGTACTGAAAAGAAAAAAAGGGGTTACGGAATGTATTCCGCTCATTTTTTATGAAAGGGTTGGTTAACCATTCCAATGCCACCCCAAAAATCAACGTAAACCATTCCAATTGCCGTTTTTTATTAATGTCGCGCACATTGCAGTGCGCATATTCAAATTTGGTGAGCTTCCTTTAAATTGGAAACCTTTCCAGTGCTACAAATTTGTATAAAAAGCAAGAACACCGCAAGACTTTGCAGTCAATCGCATTTTGACGGCGCTCGCGAACGGATCCCCCAAACTTGGAATACTCAGCCTTGGATTACACTCAATATTGGATAACTACATTTTAGTTTAAATATTTCAAAATTAATACATTTTTTATATTTCATAATATTTTTATAAATTAATAAGAATTTTTTTTATTAGTATATTATTTATTGAGCACTTGGATTGGATTTATTTTCCGCTTTTTGCATTCATTTATATATTTAGCACATATTTAATATGGTTTTGTTTTCTAATTACTTATTTTATTGCACTTTACAGTTCGTTTTGGATAACTTTTATGCTGCTGATTTCAGCGAATATCATTGCATCAATAGCAACCCAATTTCTTCTCAGAGATCTTTATCACTTCTAATTTGCTGTAATTAGCGATGGAAACATTGCAAACAGATGTATACCTAATTTAGTTTGGAGTTTCTGCCTCGTTGAAGGCCTTAAGCAAATACTCAACCGCCTTCGAGTCGAAAAAATGAGATGGTAACAATTTGCGTGCCAAATTGTGAACAGAAGAGCCGGCCGCCTCGAAAAGGCAAAAACTGTTTATGCATTTTGTGCAGCGAGTGCAACAAATTTAATTGTACCGATAGACATGCATTGGCAGTAAAAACCAAAACTAATAATACTGGCGAAAAAACAAAAAACGATGGTAAAAACCTTTGCTAAGTGGCAATAAAAATGCACAGCACCAAAATTTCAACCCAACGACCATGCAATGATATCATTTCGAATCCGCAACGCCCTGCGTGTTGTTAATTATGCTCATTAATTTTCGCTGCTGTCGCTTGCCGGCAACAACAACCTTAAGCACAACAACAACAAAAACAAAAACAATATTTCTTTTAACAACAACAAGGAAATATAGACGTTACCAGGCTGAAGAGGGCAATGCAAAAGATACTCGGATACGCAAAACTGCACCCAAACAAACATCTTTCATTTCGCCTCATAATTTATTTAATATTTCTTTTATTTCATTTTCTATTTTATTATATTTTCGCTACAAAGCGATTTGTTGCCTCCCCCCCACCAAAAAAAAAACATAACTCACGGTGTGCATCTGTGCATCCAGCAAAGGAAATTAATTTGAAAAATAACTATAATATATTTAACTTAAAATTTTGGCATAATTTTTCTGTAGTTTACTTTTGCGCCTTGCATCTTTTGTTGCCAATGATTTATGAGCCGCAATCATAAAATGCCATTTGTAATCTTGATTTTAATTGGGGCTTCCATTTTGTGATTTTGCAGTAGAGAAATTTTGAACGAATATTTCAAGAAAATAGCAAATAAGGAAAATACATGGCTTGCCTATAAAAAAATAATGATGCAAATAAATCTAATTAAATTCAATTTGCGTGGAAATATAATTAAATCAGTAATTTAAACTAAATAAAATCTTAGTGCTGCTTTATTACAATTATAAAAAGACAATTCCATTAGGAAAAGTACTTTACATTACATTAAAGGCCCATATGAATTCCCAAGCCGTACTAGAACAATTGCCCATTTAACTACAGTTTCAAAATCATTTAGAGAAACATCAGTATCTAGCATATTCATGAAGGAAAATTTAAACTCTAATATAAATATATAATAATAAAAGCGGGCTACACAGCCAACTAAATAGCAAAAGTCATGCAAGCCAGCTGAATTTATACGAAATTCTAAGTATGTATATAAATTGTCTATGCATAGATAAACTGTGAAGGAGTACACACCGAATAAGCCGGCAGAGAACCACATCAGGTCAGAACCAACCCATCATTATACCGCCCAAGATGGCCTATCTCCCGTTCATATATGTATGTATGTACATATATATGTGCACTATATAGTAACCGAGTAAGACATAAAATTATGCTAACTATGAAAATTGACGGCTGCCGCTGATGGCATGGAAATTGATAATGACTTGTCGACGACGAAGGTGGTTTTTAGTCCGGGGAGTCGGCGATTAGCATTTAATTCTAATGCCACTTTGACATGCAAATAATGATATAAACTCACGTAAGCTACATTTTTTGCTCGAGTTATTTATATGTAAAACCGGCGAACACATTTCAAATTTGCACTCCAGACCGCAGATCACGCCCCAAAAAGCTCACTGATGCAGAGTTTAATGGGAATCAGGCATGCAAATCCAACCAAGTCTAATCCACCAGCTTAACTAATAAACACATTAAAACGTAATTTGTTTTTAATACATTTAACAACAAGTGGAAAATATTTTCAAGTCTGACCATATTCAAGGCACTCAGCCATTAGCTGGTAGCCCACAAGCCATTATTAAGCAACGTAATAACATGTCTGTGGGAATAATTTAATAAATCTACTCCGATCCAGTTAAGCTGGACTCCATCGCCTTGCGTGAAGATCTTGGCACAAACTGGAGCTGCATAAGCCGTAGTTTGTTTAATCACTCTTACAGATTTAGATATGTTGGGGCGTGGCCGTATCTTCTAATGATGTTGCGATCATCTGGGCATTACTTTTTGCATAGTACCGGAACCTATTGCAGTCTATAGATGGGATTAACTAGAACGAAAATGGAAATAATCAATTTAACTTCTTTTTTTAACTCGCACAACTCTTAGATATGCATTAAATGTTATACATATGGAAGATAAGCTTGCCAACAAACCATAAACTCATTATTATAATTACAATTCATGTCTTGAAAATGTTTCCGGCCGTCAAACTTCGTGTTAGAAAACAAAATCCCATATATATGCGTAGGTTGCATAAATAATATTATTATGGCTTTACGCAGAAAGGCCCATTGGAAATGCATAAACTTGAATCTTAACTCAAAACTAATTTTAATCGCAGTCAGATCGGTGGCAGACTGAAAGCGCAATTCGTGTGGCACGGTGCATCATGCAAATTTACTAAAGTGTGAAATATTGCAAATTCATGCAGACAGGAGTGCGGGGTATTGGCACCGCAGGTGGCCATCGCATCTAGACCTCCAGACCAATAAATTAACACTCCATTTTCATACAATACTTTTACCACATAGCATGCAAACTGACCAATGTGGAAAATGCTCGAAAAGCATTTTAACTCAGACACAATTAGCTATGCATAGGAAAATGCATTTTATTGCTGGTCCAGTTTTGCATTGGGGGCACGCCATGGTCGAGGAAATTAATACTAGCAAGGAAAATAATAAATTTGCAAAAATATTTCAATAATATCGCATTTAAAGCGATAAGTACTGACTTTGGACTTAACTGTATAAGTAGTTTTATACTAGTTTTATACTCTATTTTAATAATTGAAAGAAATAATGGTGCTATGTTGCCCGGCAGCACTCATTTCATCCGGAAAAAAACAGAAATAAAATTAGTGAAGCTTATCGGCTGACTCCAGTCCGTCAGTCTTCAGACATCCGCAACTCTTCGTCTGCCGTTTCGCCGTTGACAATGCAAGGACATACAACAATGAGCATTAGACATATGTCTGTTCTATCCAGCGATTCCATTTCCAATCTCATCCCCATCAGCCCCCAGCGGAAAACCTACCGTAAATAATAAAAGAAATCGTCTTAGGCACGCATCTCAGGCGGCTGATGGACATTTTCGCACACAGACGTAAGAAAACAGGACATTGGGACAACGAATGCCCCAAAGGACATCACTTTGAATATAAAGCAAGCGAATAAAACACAACACAACACAACAGCGAACGGAATGGAGTGAATGGAATGGACGTGTGGCATAAAAAACACTTCGGACGGAAGGAGAGAAAATAAAAAAGAATTTCTTATTACAGATATTTTGCTTATCTGCAGCAAAACATTCGTTCACACTTCCCACAGGACTTCCACTGGCCTTTCATGTTGGCCAAGGGTGAAACCCAAAGCCAGAATCCAGAATCCCGAATCTCACCCTCCGCCGAGCACACACATGAAACTTGGATGGACACAAATCCGCTTTTATATTTTCAACTGTCAATCGTCGTCGTCCTTCGTCCTTCGTCCTCCGTCGGCTTC
Organism: Drosophila mauritiana; assembly: GCF_004382145.1. Lineage (NCBI taxonomy): Eukaryota > Metazoa > Arthropoda > Insecta > Diptera > Drosophilidae > Drosophila > Drosophila mauritiana. The sequence continues at coordinate 12,296,383 of NC_046667.1, read as the reverse complement.
ACTTTGTAGGTGTTGGAATTATAATCAAAGTCCAGTGTCCAGTACCACCCCCAACCAAGAAAAAAAAAAGAAAAACACACACCCAGTTCGCATTCCTTGCATTATCTTGGCTCACACACTCGCATGCTGTGTCGAACTTTTCCCACTCGATTTTATTTCATTTTATTCGCTTTTCTTTTTTTTGGCCCACAAATTGTAAAGCGAAAAAATTCCAACAAAATTCGTTCTTAATGCCCTCTTTTCACTTGACTGACAGGCTCCACTTTCTTCTCTTGCCAGCTTCCATTGAAAACTCCCCTTTCCCTTTCTTGAAATTGCCTTTTTTTTTTTTTGCTGAAATCTTTCTAAAGTTACATTTTCCAAATTACTTTTTTCCTAAAATAGATGCTAATCAAGATAAGATCGTGGGCCTTTGATCTAAAGAGAACTTTAGAAATACGTTATAATTAAAAGATAGTGTGGAAATCCCATTTGAAATATTTTAAAAGCTAGTTTCTGGACTATAGTTTATATTTCTACATATATTCCTCAATTTATAAATGAAACCAACTCTGAGTAAACATTCGAAGTACCAAATATATCAAATTTATTCAAATGGCTGCATATTTGGGTTTATGACAGCGCAGCACATAAATCCAACAATGAGCCACTAAGGGTGGTTCGATGCTAATGAGCCGCGTCCAGGTCAAAGGTCGGGGGTCGGATATGGCGGTATATTCCTTGGGATTTCACCTTTTGTGGTGCGCAGAAAGTTTCTGCCAAAAGCGCCGACAATGAATCACTAGCGGAAGCAGAGCGCCACCAATCCACCCACAACCAACTCGCAGCCTCCAATGAAGCGTTAGAAGTGCCAAGTTTGCAGAAAGTCCTTGGATAGCAGGATATACTAGGAACGTATATCTCCTCCTTGCATGCATAATAATAACAATCATAAAAATTGCGGGCGAAATACGAGGGAAGCACATTATGCATACAATAATCATGGTTCATGGCTTCTTATGCTGGCCAAAAGTTTCATTCGGCATTTGAATTTATGACTAATCAAATGTATATAATTTTTACTAGCCAAAGATTTATGGTTGCTGATTTGGTGAAATACATGGCTGGACTTTAGCCGTATGTAAAACTATGCTACCCTTAATTTAAATGCAAATGAAGCGCAGAGTGATTGGGGTTAGCCAGAAGGAAGTTGACATGGAAGGGTGTTTTGAGTTTAGAATTTGAATACGAACACATTTTTAAATGGCGGACTCAAAAAAAGGGATCTTAATTGCGCATGCCTTCCCTTTTTTGTAGAGGAACATATTATAAAATGGCTGAATATGGCATTAAGTAGGAATTGCACTTTAATTAAAAAGCACAAAACTTCAATATTTTAATAACTTATTATATTATATTTCAATATTTACTATATTCATGTTTTTATGTATAATTTTTTATTTTTTTTTTTTGGGAATCCCTCAAGCAATGCAAGCTAAAATCTCTTCATAATGCACACAGTCCAGAAAATAAATATATGTACATCCAAATGCTTCTAGACGGGGCAAATAAAATCGATTTTGTGTCACTTGCCACGGTGGCTTTTTCCTCTATGTGTGCAGCCGGCAAAAAGATAGACTGAACGAGAAAATACTCTTTGCTCTCGGGGGCTTCCCCTTTTCGGAGGTAAAACTTTCTTTTTCGGAGTCTGGGGCATTGCTTTGCATGTGCGGGGGTATGGGACATACATATTCGTAAGGGATTGTAGTTGCTGCCTCGGGCAGGAGTTGAAACAGCTTCCAGACTGTGCGTGCAAGATAAGAACTGGGAAAAGAGGAAAAGTCTTGCGAAAAACACGACAAAAGGGGCGTCTGCCTCGCAGTTTCCTGTTGCAAGTGTACTTGTGTGTGTGTGAGTTCTGTCTGCCCTGCAGCAGGATATCCGGTTTGCAATGTATTCACACAGACAGTCGGTGGAATGGGTGCTGCGATTGGTTTCGGCCATCAGTCGATTGGATAGAACGCTATTAAATAGCATTAGCTCGAAATGTTGCAAATTAAAATGTGTGACTATAGGTAGGTAAATTAATTCAGATAAGTTCATCTCAATTATCAAACTTTTTTCATAGCAGCAATGAGTTAGTATAATAAAGATAACATAAAGCTTACATACCATTATGAAATAGGTTGTTCTATTAAATATCTTAAAGAGACTAATCAAAAAGGATTTTAGCTTTATTAGAAAATAATATATGCACTCAACTAGATAATTGCATCATCCAATGTCTATGATTTCTATGTAAATTTGATGATCAAATTCCAACTGACAAAAAATAGTAAACAAGAACATTAGAGGCATATAAAAAATAATTTATGTAGCTCGCTTTTAGGCGAAACTATCAATTTACAAAGAAGTAAAGAAAGCTTTTTAGACGTAAAGAGCGCAATTTAGCCATTGAATTTTATGCGCAGGGCAGCGTAAAAATTACACGAACAATTACCGAGTGATGTCATGCTTTTAGTGATAATGCTTCAAATGTCCCCGGATCTGCTGACCACAGCAAATCCAAAAAAAAATATAAATTCTCTGGTGGATGCCGAAAAAACAGGACATAAAATCTACAGCTGCATAAAAGCCTCTTTCGATTAACATAAAATTAGCATTCCAATTCAATTTATTTTTATATACGGCCTGCCATTTCCCCCCTTTCTGGACAAATGGGTTGAAGTTATTTACGCGATTTCGGCCGCCTTTCCATTTGCTACCAAACAACAAGAGGCGAGAGCCAAGGCAACATTTACATTCGCAAAATGTGGCTAAAAAAAGAAGAGGGCTAAATTCATGGGAATCCTCGAGTGTGTGTGTGTGGGTTTTTGTGTGTGGGAGGGTGCCGGGAAATGTAAGTGGTCATAATAATAAAAATAATGATGCCAGCAATAAAGCTGATTCAAGTCCTCTCGGCGGGAGTCCAGGAGCGAGCTGGTTATTGGCTCGATAGGCCTGGAGTGCCGGCGACGATTTGCGTAAAAAATGGCAGGGTCCTTGCGCAGATAAAAAAGCAAACACCAGCAAACGAAATGGCAAAGGCCGGAAAAGCAGCTCGGAAAAGCCGAGGGGAGAGAGTGGAAATGGTCAAACGGCATGGCCAAGGAAATTTTCCTGCGAATCAGCGTATTTTTCATGCTGCAGCGATTATTCACCACTGTGTCGGAAGGAACGTGCACTGAAAATAAGGATATTGGCAGTTCATTTAATGGAAATGCAAATATTCGAGTATTTATTATAATTCAGTATTTATCTTAAAATTCGCCTAAATATGACATTTTTAATGTGCAGATGCATATAGAAATATCTTTATTCTAGGTGCATAAATATTGTGTTATTAATAGGTTAAACATCATTTTTAATTATTATAAAATACCAAACAATTCATAAAACAATTGTATGTTTAAAGACACTAAACTCATTCAGTTTTTCCTACATTATTTTACCCCTACCATTTTTTATTTTTCGCTGTGTAGAGGACATACCGTCCCACCCACTCAAACCAGCAACCCGTGCGCCTCGTACATCTCGGCAAAGTGTCATAAATTCATAATAACGCAAATAAGCACCGGCACTGGAAGAACGCAAAACTTATCGGAGGCATCTAAATCGGTGGGACCAGCAGCGACGGAATCGGCTAAAGCCGTGGCCAAAGGCATCCTGCCAATAACAACATCGATGGGCTCGTCCTGTATATACGTTTGTGTATGGCGGCAAATACGTTTTTTACGACTTTATGCTAAGCACTTTTTATGCATAAAAAGCAAAAAAAAAAGAAGAAAAAAAATATCAGCAGGAGGCGCAGGGAAAACAACCACCAATGGACCGAAGATGATGGGAAAACCACCACGCAGACTCCACCGCACCACCAGCAACAGACATAACCGTTATTTTCCTCTCGGACGGGTCCTTATTTATGCGTTTTTTAGTATGGAAAGCACAAGGATACACATACACTCACACACACCCAACGATATCCTTTCAGCATCGCGTATGTAAAGAACAAGTGCGCTTTTGCCTTTTATGCCTCGGGTAATATATTGAAAATAGCTGTCCAGCGTAATAAAATGTATCTTCACTTGAGTGTTTGTGTGCGCAAGGACCTCTCAGTGCCGCTGTGTGTGTGAGCGTTTGTATGCATACCAATAAAACTGCCAAATGTGAAAAGCAAAAGCAACGGACACAAACAAAACTCAATTTGCTTACTCAGTCACAGTGGTCGCAGAAGTGAAGAATTGCAATTTATTATAATAATGTATTTATTTGCACACTCTGAACATATTGAAGATTTTTTATAAAATATATTTTATACCAGATTTTATGCAAGCTTAAGATATAACAAATGTACATTTAAAGATGCAAAATTTATTATTTTTATTCAATGATTAGATTGAAGCGTGTCACTGTCTTTCCTCTTGAGTCACCCTCTTCCTTTTTGGTTTCATCCATTGTCATCATCCATTTGTCCATTTGGCAATCTCCCTGTCTGAGGCTATGTTTTTGAATTGCTGCTCAATGAAATTGCATCGATGATTATGTTGATTTTTCCTACTATTTCTCTCTTTTTTTGTTCATTTTTGCTTGGCTCTTCAATATTACTTTTTCTTTGCCATTTCAAGCTGCAACTGTTATTATGTTCATAAATAAGATTGGCTTTTATGTAAGAAGTTGAATAAAGCAAATGTGAAGCTTTGAATAATTGATGGCATTAAAACTATCGAGCAGAACAAAGAGATATCTTCACAAAATGCGTCATGAAAAGCGATAAATTTTGGTTTTATACAAATGAAAATATTTCAAGGGGTTTAGAGTCAAGGGAAATGGTTGCTTATAAATAGATCTTATTTTAAATTAATTAAAAACATCAAGTTAGTGTAGAACTAAGCTTTCGGCTGCTTTATTTTTCTAAGCCACAAAAACAGAATGTTAATTTCACAGATTTTCCTCAAAAACACCCCCATTTATGAAAACCCCACGCACATATGCCAACTACACGTAACTAATACAAAATAGATTTAAATTCCATTTGGGTCGCAAAAGGGCACTCAGTACAAATCCCCCAAGAGACCGAATTGGGTGTAAACAAAAATTATTCCCTAAGTGTTTTCCATAAAAAAATGCTTAGCAATGCAAGGAATGTGTCATGTGGTAAAAATTGCGAATAATTCGAAACATTTTTGAAACACTAGATAAATGCGAATATTTCAAATAAATATTGATCTTCGAGTGCGTAACGAATGGACAACTTCATTTATGCGAGCGAGTAATTTTATTTTTCTAATGTAAAACGAATTCGCAATTCATGCTCAACCCTCTGGTGAAGTCTATTTTTTCCCTGTCCACAAAATGTATTTACAAACAAAAAGGCCAGAGGTCCATGAAGGTGGAAACAATCTAGCCGCAAGAATAAAGTAAAAAATTTTCAAATGTCCAACATTTTCGAGGGTGTCTGGCTGCAAATCCCACATGAAAGATTACCCAGAGAAAAACCCCTTAAAACCACTTGATGCCAGACGCACATATGTACATGGACAAGAGGGTAGAAAAAGATGAATAAAATGTAAAAAATATCCTCAAAAAATGTATAATTTTCGTGTGCTTGTGTGTGTGTGGCCACAGGCGAGTTTTTCCATGTTAACAGTGTTGTTTTTTCCGCTTTTACGAACCCACAGGGGCAGCAAGAAGGGGAATTTTGACATGTTATTATGCTGAAATAATTTTATAATTTATTTATTTTTCTTGTGCCCTCATGTGTTGCCTTTGTGCTCAGCTCCGTTCGCCATTCGTTACGCCTGCCATCTTCCAGGGGACTAGCAGATGACATCTGAGTAAGCTGCTCCATTTGGGGAGTCCTTATTCCTGGTGGCACATCCCGACATCCGTCGCCTCACATTGTTGCTGAATGGAGAATGGAGAATGCTGATGGCAGCATCGCACTGACATTTCCGCATTTCCTGTTTTTCTTGTCTGCAAACCACGCAAAATTCTTGAAAAAATTGAATAGCAGAGATATTCAGAAAAAATATTCTTATAAAGGATACATTTTTCTAAATATAATTTGTACAATATATATGATTTAGATCTTCAAAAATTTGTACAATTTAGTAAAGGAATATTGTTTTTATTCACAAATTTTTCAATTTTATTGGAATAAACCTCGTCTTTATTTAAGTTTTTCCCAAGAAACCTTTTATTAAAACGACCCTTTTCAAGGTTTTGACATACCAAAAGAAGCAATAACTTTTCAAATCAAATTACCAACTCTACTAAGCAAACCAATTCCATACGCAGCATTACGCAATTGAAAATCGAATTGTGTTTTCATTTTCCATTTCAGGCCGACGCAAAATGTTCACAACAAATTAGATTTTACAATTCCAGATATGCGGCCATAAAAAATTGCATTTATGTGTGAGGAAACGAATCGAACCCCAGAGCACGATAAAAATGAAACTCCCATTGATTAGATTGGCCAGACCAGGAGGATGTTTTGCTTTTTGGCAATGGTGAACGTTTTTGGGGAGTTTAAGTGGCCGCTTGTCGGAAATTTACATAAAGTCAATCAATCATGGCATTTGCCAGAGCCATTTTGCATGTGAGACAGACACTTGTGAGATTCCATTAATATCAAGTCCGGTGGTGGATTCTGTACTCAGGACTCCCCTGTCTCGAGATTAGCATTTCGTCGCTCATACGCCCCGGTGGCCCGTTGGCTCTGGTGGCTCCGGCATGAGCTTGCATAATAAACGAGGACGTTGTCCTCGGCCCCGCCGAAGGGTGTCATGATGAATGACCGAGCTGTCCCCGGGTCTCTTCTGGTCCGCACTTGATCCTTCGCCATTGTCCGGCTCGCAGGACCATCATTTTTCATGCGTTTAAAAAAGAAGGAGATGAAGGCGAGGGGGTTGCCACAAATAGAAAATAAAGCAACAGTATTCGCAACAGTAGCTGAAAAACTGTTCAAATTTGATTTACTCACTTGATTACTCGGCTGGCGACGATGCGGGGAATTCCCCTGTTCCGTTCACTTTGATTTACCAATGTATCGTTCGGATGGGTGGCCCCCAAGGCCATTGTTTGCCCAATTGTCGAGTGGCGTGTAATTTGCGTAAAAATGTCATATTCATATTCGGCTGGAGCTGCTGATGTTGATTGATGAGCCAGCAGCTCAAGTGGCAAGAACCTCGAATTATTCCAAGAGCTGAGATACTTTAACGAAGAAGGTTAAAGATTGATTTAGTTTTGGTTACCGCACGGAAATTTGTGGTATTCATATAAGTAATGGGATGAATGTTTATCATTCTTTAGGTATAAACTTAATATAAAAGCGTACAAGTTTGTAATCCTTTAAGAGTGAATGTAAGGTTTTGTTTAGGCTTACAAATGACATTCTATATACATAAAAACAGCCATACAATACATAGGCCCCTGGCAAAACAAACACAAGAAAATCAAATGAAAATTTTCCAACGCAGAAAACGAAAGTTTGACTGGAGGGTCCTTGTGAATTTGATGTGCGTTTGTGCCAGGAGCAGGCAGCAACAACAGAACTTTTGACCCCAAGAACAGAGGGCCAGGAAAATAGCGCATGGCAAAACTTAATTTAAAATTTAGAAACGAAAGCTACACCCGAAATGCTCATGTAAGTCCTAAAAAGAACACACGCCTGATTGGCACGCACATGACAGAAGCAGAAAATATATACATATATATAGAAATGCGTATATGTGCCACATACCACACACAATACAAAGTCAAATATTTGACGTTCTGTTTCAACTTTCTATTTGGCATTTCGTTCTTCGCCACTTTTTTTGTTCATTTAAAAAGAAAGCAGAAAGAATGTTTGGGGTACTCCCGCCACCAACAAAGTGAAGAAATTGACATATATATGTACTTATGTGCGAAAGTGTGTAAACTGTCTTATCTGGAGGCAAAAAACACACTCGAAAACCATCCTTATCCTGGAAAACTCCCCGTTCATTTCCCACTCTCCTGCCATTCGACACTCGTGCGTCCATTGAAGTCTGTGCTAATTTCTACGCATTTTCCTCTGCCATTGACTTTGCTTGCGTGGGTATAAAATGAAAAATCCAACTTGATTACTCAGGCATTCAAAAGGCATTTTGATTAGTCGAAAAGTGGCACGGCTGACGAGTGGAGCTGCCATTTCACTTTTATTTCGAACTTTTGATTGGGGGAGAAAATGGAAAATGGAAAAGGTTTTTAGCCAGCAGGTTAATACTTCAAAGCTGTTTCGATTTTCAACGAATAAAAGGAATTTGGTATCGAAATTTCTGGTCTTTGGCAATGACAAATCAAAGTTATACAATTATTCTCAAAAAGATTAGATTGCTATATTTAATGATTTTTATTTTTAAAATGGATGGAATAAAGTTTCAAATAGCATTATTGTAAAATCCCAAATAAGAAGACTTTACTCGTTGAGTTTTTGTAAGAAACTGGTTTTATTTGGAAATATCTTTGGTTTAAATAGGTGACATGAGAATCGCATCTTAAAGTAAATGGCCTACGCAGAGGCCTAAGTAAATAGTCCCCGCCTTATCGAGGTCCCACGCTCGGGCACATCTGCCTATCTTGAGCGGCGAGGACCTTATCTGTGGTCTCCCACTAAGGGACTATTTTAGGAGGCGGGGAACGATCTCAAGTGACTGACTCATGTGGTGTGCACATGTTTTTGAGCAATGCACCCATGTCGCCTTAGATAACAAAATCCTAAATATAGTTTATCGCTCTCGATTCATTTACATAAGATATGAACGGAGCCCAAAATTGTAAGTCTTTAAATATATTCGTGTTCATGTGTGAACATTCTGCCAAAGGGCCAGCAAAGCTGAGATGTACATTAGTATATTAGTTGCATTTATAACAGTAGTGGACTGTATTTATTTGATATATGTTCATTTATTTTGCAACTAAGATTTCAATGGGCCTAGTTTTTCTGGCTTTTAATTTTATTGGATTACAATTATGGTTTATATTATTTTTAATTCAACAATTTGTACTCAATTAACTTATTTTAAACATTTTGCTTTTTCTATGTAGAAGTACATTTTCTATTAAACAACGATATAGTGGACTGTATATTTTTATTTGTTATATTATTTTATTGTTTATTTACTATTGATATTTATAGTACTGGCAACGGACCTGCAAAGGTTATTGCTTGCATTCTTTGTTGCACAGCACATTTCCGTATGAAATATATTATTAATACTATCATTAGTATTAAAGCAATAATTAATCCAGCATGTCCGGAAATATGATGGAAATGTAAATCTTTCAATTTTTGATGGTTCTCTTTCATAAATTTAATTTCATTATTCAATCGTTTAAATTCCTCAGTATGATTTAATATTGATAGTTTCAGCGGATCCCAAATAATCTTCGGCACTTCACTAACTTCTCCTATATAAGGTGTTGATAATAATTCTTCACTTTCGGACTGAATGTTATGGTGGGCAACTAGAATTTTATCGTCGGTTCTTGCCGTACAATATGGCGCAATGCTTAAAACTCCTTGCTGAGGCAAATCAAACAATTCAATTTGAGAGCCAGTACATTGCAGACGGACTTTTGAATTCGCAGGAACCTTAAACAACCAACTACTTTTCTTTTCTAACTCTACCCAGTAACTTTTAGAGTCGCTCTAGTTCGTCTTTTTGGCTCTTGGTCAGCCTCATTTTTGTCAACAGACTTTATTCCTTCCAAGGGACAAATTTTAGTAATGGGTCTAGTGATATATCCTTCCTGCATCTTTACTTTAGCCACTCGGACCTTATCATCATTCCCCTTATGCACCTTTTCCACCTTTCCTAAAGGCCATCTTGCAGGATGACAATTCTCATCCTTTAATAAAACTATTTGCCCTTCTTCTATATTAGGAATTTCCTTTTTCCATTTATTCCTTTGCTGGAGCGTATGCAAATATTCACTTTTCCACTTAACCCAGAAATCTTTCTTCATTTTTTGGATAAGTCTCCACCTATCCAAATTTCCGATTTTTTCATCTTCCATTGGTTCGACTATTTCTAAAGGTGGTCTTCCAATTAAAAAATGACCTGGTGTTAAAACTTCTTGTTGGTCCTTCTCACTAACTATAGTGTATAATGGCCTTGAATTTAAGCATGCTTCTATTTGACATAAAAGAGTTGACATTTCTTCGTAAGTCAAAATAGTGTCGCCGATTATACGCTTTAAATGGTATTTCATTGACTTAACTCCAGCTTCCCAAATACCTCCGAAGTGAGGTCCTGCCGGGGGAATAAAATGCCAATCAATCCTGTCCTTTTCAAGCTGCGCTGCAATCGTTATATTTTCTTGTATTGCATTAAATAACTCTTGATCTAATTTTCTTGCAGCTCCTACAAAATTTGTTCCGTTGTCTGAATAGATATTGGAACATTTTCCCCGTCTAGCAATAAATCTTCTGAGTGCTGCTAAAAATGCGTCTGAAGTTAGATCGCTTACCATTTCTAAGTGTATGGCTTTGGTGGCCATGCAAACGAATACAGCAACGTATCCTTTAAATGTTTTTTGGCCACGATTTTTTGAACATTTAACATAATAAGGACCTGCGTAATCTATTCCAGTATTAAGAAACGGGAATGTCATCGTCACTCTATATTTTGGCAAGTTACCCATTATTTGCTGAGCTGTATTTTGTTTATACCTTGCACACGTTACACATTCTCTTAAATACTTTTTCAACGAATTTTTCAACCCGAAAATCCAATACTTTCTTTGGATATAGTTTCGCATTAGGTTTATCCCTCCATGCAATGTTTCCTTATGAGCATTTTTTATTAATAAGCTTGTTAGGTGGCATTTTTCTAAAATGATTGGATGTTTAACATTAAATTCTGCATTGGAATTTTGCAATCTTCCTCCAACTCTTAGAACCCCATCCTTGTCCAAAAATGGATTCAATGACAATATTTTATTATTTGTCTTGATTTCCTTTTTGATTTTAAGGCACTTTATCTCTTGCCTAAACTGGTATTCTTGTTGTTTCTTAATAACAACTGTTTCCGCTATTCTTATCTCCTTTACTGAAATAATTGATGAATAGGCTTTATTTCTTGTTTTCATCTGCACGAATCTATTTATGTATGCTATTATACGTATAAGTTTTTCTATACTGGAATACCTTTCTATTAATTCGTAAATAGGATCATCTATTTTGTCATTTAATACCGTATTTATTAAGACAGGTTCTTCTACAGACTGCTGCCGAGGCCAAAGTTCTTTTGGGTCTGCTAGCCATTTCGGACCTTTCCACCAAAAATCACAGTTGATCAACTGGTTAGAATCCACTCCCCTGGATGCTAAATCTGCTGGATTATCCTCTGACTTAACATGATTCCATTCAGTATTTTTTAATTTCCGAATGTCATCCGTTCTTCTTTTTATAAATTTGATCTTACTTTGACCACTGTTAATCCATGCTAAGGTAATCGTGGAATCACTCCAAGCATAGATCTCCATTATATTGTCAATTGATCCTTTTAGTCTTTGGATTAATTCACTAAGCAGGTGAGCTGCACACAGCTCGAGTTTGGGAATTGTCTTCCTATTTTTTATAGGGTTGACTCTACTTTTGCTAGCTATTATATTAACATGAGGTCCTACTTTAGCATAGACTACTGCAGCATATGCTTTTTCGGAGGCGTCCGCAAATCCGTGAATCTGAATGACTGAAGAACTGTTTGAATTAATCCACCTTGGGATTCGAATATTCTCTAACAATAATAAATTTTCTTTATATTTTTCCCAATAATTTTTATCTTCTATGGATAATTCCTGATCCCATTCACTTTTATTTATCCAAAGTTTTTGAATAAAAAGTTTTCCTGAAACCGTGACTGGTGCCAACCATCCTAACGGATCAAATATTTTTGCTAGCGTTGATAACACAACGCGCTTATTTATATTTTTTGATTCATCATTACAATTTACGCTGAACTTAAATAAATCATTTTGAGGTTCCCATTTTAGTCCTAAAGTTTTAACACATTCATTTTCGATAATATTGAGAACCTTATTGTCCCCTGTGTCCTCCACAGTGGTTAATATTTTGGAATTGTTGGAAATCCATTTCCTTAAGTTGAATCCAACTTTCTGCAATTCATGGAGAATTAATGTTATTAATTTATTAGCTTCCTCTACCGAATCAGCTCCAGTCATTAGGTCATCCATATAGAAATCATTCCTAATTATTGCACTAATAACTTGGTTTTTACATTTATCTGCAATATCTACCAGAACCCTGGTAGCCAAATATGGTGCAGATGCAGTTCCGTAAGTGACTGTGGTTAATTTATATGTTTTAATTTTTTCTTTTGGAGAATTTCTCCATAAAATATATTGATATTTTTGATCATTATTATCTATTTTAATTTGTCGGTACATCTTTTCAATGTCTGCCGAAACAACAAATTCCCATTTTCTCCATTTAATAATAATGTCAAAAATATCTTTTTGAACTCGTGGCCCAACCCACATTATGTCGTTCAAACTTTTGTTATTCGTAGTTTTTGCTGAAGCATCAAAAACTACTCTCAATTTGGTCGTAAGGCTTGAATCTCTAATCACTGCCTGGTGCGGTAAAAAATATTTGCCTTCATCACTCACTTCAATCATGTGTCCTAAATCCATGTATTCATTCATGAATTTAGTGTAGTCAACCTTAAGTTTTTCATTTCTTTTTAGTTTTTTCTCCAGATTCATGTAACGAGCTATCGCTTGTTTCTTTGAATCTCCTAAGGTGACATCCTCCTTGAATGGAATTGACACAATGTATCGCCCATCTGAATCTTTTTTTGTCGTTTTGATAAATTTATTTTCACAGATTTCAGACTCGATATCATCTTTTTCTTCTTCTTCCACTTCCCAGTAGCGATCTAACTCTTTTATTTCTATTGTTGTGGCTACAATGGTTTCTTTTCCTTTGGATTTTTTACATCCAGAAACTATCCACCCGAAATCAGTTTTTTGCCCAAGGAGACCGTCTATTTTTATAACTCCATTTTGCAGAATGTGAGTATATACGTCTGCTCCAATGATTAGATCAATGCGACCCGGTTTATTAAAATCGGGGTCGGCTAATTTAAAGTTCTTCCATTTTTTCTGATCAACATTAATCGTGTTGACTGGAAGTGCCTTCATAAGTTTTGGGAGAATAATTGCTTCAATTTCTAAATTTTTCGGAGAATTTCTTATCGAAATAACCGCTTTGTGCTTGGAGATGCACGTTCCTGTGGAAGATACTCCACTTATTTCAGTATGAGACCGAAATTTTTTCAATTTTAGAATCTGTGCAGACTCTTCTGAAATAATTGTGCTTTGAGAGCCACTATCAATCAATGCTCTTAATTGTTCAAAGCCTCCATACCTCGTCTTTACTTGAATCAAGGCCGTGGCCAACAAGGCTTGACCTGTTGTTCTACACGTATTCACTTTTTCTGGATTATGACCTGCAAAGTGAAGTAACGTGTGGTGAGGTTTACGACAAGTCGAACAAAGCTGCTCGCTTATACATTTTTTACCAAACGGATGCCTCAGACATCTTAGGCAAATCCCATTTTTTCTTACCCAGTCAGACCGTTCTGCTGGATTCATTATTTTAAATTTATGGCATTGAATTAAATAATGCCCTGGTAGTTTGCAATATGCACAATTGTCACTATAATTTTTATTCTTGTTATTATTAATCATTTTCTTTACAGGTTTTACTTCCTGTGAGAATGATGATATAGAATTGAGCCTTTGCTCTAAAAAGTCCATGACATCAGAAAGTGCCTGTATTTCTTTTGTCTTTTTAACATGGCTTTCATATAAATTGAGTGATTCTTTATTGAATTTCCGAAGAATTATGTGAGCGAAAATTGCATCCACATCTTCTGGTAATTGTGCCTTTAATTTTATAATATAAATTGACTCGTTAATCGTGTCAATAAATGTCTTTATTTGCTTATTGGATTCTAAATTTAAATTTGGCATATCCATAAGCCTATTCATATGATCTGAGAATATGTTTCTTTTATTCTCATATCGCTTGGTCAAAAACTCCCAAGTGGCTTCATAATTTTCTCCAGAGCCGAGCAGTAAATGAGTAACCACATTTCTGGCTTCTCCTTTTAATGCTGACTTTAGATAATTAAATTTGAGAGAAGGACTGAGATCCTCTCTCACATGTATGAGCTCTGTAAAGAGTTCATTAAAAAGATCCCATTCTTTGGAATCACCAAAGAAAGTGGGAATCTGTATTTTAGGCAGGGTTGGTAACTCCTCCGCCTTAACAACCGTCGACATTTCAGCTTTATTTATTGTGCCACTGAGTCGACTATTAATGGCTGTAATAATATTTTGTTTGTCAAATTCAAGTTCGCTAATTTCTTCTTCGAATAGCGAGCTCTCAAAATGACTATTCACCTGTTCAATCAGGTTATCTATTTTATGCCATAAAAATTCAATTTTATTTTTCCTTATTTTAAGGAAATCTGGACTACTGTCTATTAGTTTAGACGTATCTTCTAGATATACTCGAAATTGGCCAACATTATTTCGAAATGCCTGCTCTACTTTTAAAGCGTTGTTTTGTGCTATACCCTCTTTTTCAGGGTGACCACACATTTCAAGGTTTAATGTAGGGGGAGGGTTTGATTTAGGGACAGTGTTTGATTTTGGGAAAGTGTTTTCTACCGACTCGCCCTTAATTTTTTCATTTTTATTTTTAATTTTTTCTAACACCATCATTATTAAATCATACTGCTTCGCGTTAAAATATTCATGATCGACAACGCCGATCTTTAACAAATTGCTATGATTAGCAATGAAACATTTTTGAAGCTCATTTAATTTTAGAATTTCTACATCTGTTAATGTTGGTTTTACTTCCAACTTTCTAATTTCCAAAATAATTTCGGACTGCTTCTTAAGGAATTGAATAGTCTTTTCTGACATCATTTTGAAAATTTTTTGTAATTTCTTAATATATATAGTACGTGTATATGTATTTTATATGTATTTATATATATATGTGTGTTTGGATAAACAGAAAATTCTTGTTTTGACTTAGCTGATGTCGTTGTTGTTGCTGCTGCTGTTGCTGCTGTTGTTGCTGCTGTTGCTACTGCTGTTGCTGCTTCTGCTGCTGCTGTTGTTGCTGCTTCTGCTGCTGGTAGAGGCTCCTTTGATGTTTAAAGATGATTTTTTTTTTTTATTTGGCACGTTTTATTATTTTTGTAGTCCAGTCAGATTTTTTGTTTTTTAGCCATTTATTTCGGCATTTATGCTCTTTTGGCATATACACTGCACTCTATTTATGAGCTGATTTAATGCTATTAGAGCATTTATAAGGCACTGTTTTCAGGCACTTTTTATTTAATTTATGCTCTTATGGCATATACACTGCACTCTATTTATGAGCTGATTTAATGCTATTAGAGCATTTATAAGGCACTTTTGTTATGCACTTTTTAATTTCACAATTGCTGATGTATGGCCTCAAGCACGCCTTACCACAATTTATAATGGTACACAAAGCAACCTTTAGCTATAGACTATAAGGTGCTTGTTTTAAAACATAAAAGATTCTTTTGTATCTTTTTGCTTTTTATATTTATACTCTGTTCCTTACCTTTGGTAGGGGGAAACAAGAGTCACTTATTTTTGCTACCTTTAGCTGTAAGATGCTTAAAGGAGCTGGCCTTTCTCTGAGTTCCTTACCTTTGGTAGGGGGAAACTGCAGAGTCGATTAAAGGCTCGATTGACCAAATGTAAAATCCCAAATAAGAAGACTTTACTCGTTGAGTTTTTGTAAGAAACTGGTTTTATTTGGAAATATCTTTGGTTTAAATAGGTGACATGAGAATCGCATCTTAAAGTAAATGGCCTACGCAGAGGCCTAAGTAAATAGTCCCCGCCTTATCGAGGTCCCACGCTCGGGCACATCTGCCTATCTTGAGCGGCGAGGACCTTATCTGTGGTCTCCCACTAAGGGACTATTTTAGGAGGCGGGGAACGATCTCAAGTGACTGACTCATGTGGTGTGCACATGTTTTTGAGCAATGCACCCATGTCGCCTTAGATAACAAAATCCTAAATATAGTTTATCGCTCTCGATTCATTTACATAAGATATGAACGGAGCCCAAAATTGTAAGTCTTTAAATATATTCGTGTTCATGTGTGAACATTATTATTTTAATTATTATTTTTATAGACTTTTTTGGTTTTAATTATTTTCATGTTTACTATTTCCTCATTTAATTGCATTCGATATTACAAAGTTTTAGCCGTATTTATCTGGCCCAGTTTAGAAGTTGAAAAATTTCGAACCTTAAATAAACATGAAAAAAGAAAAACACCAGAGTTGCCAACTTGAGTTGATCAGCATTGAAATTAAACTGATTTCTTGTTCCTTCTTATTTAGTTTGGTTTTGTATCTGGTATTTTATATGCAGGAGGGCATATATTGGCACAAGACAAATAATCACAGCACCCATTCCCAACTTTGTCCTGTGTCTCAGTTTAGTGTAAATAGAATGTTGCAAAATGTTGCCTCTTTTTTATTTTGTGCCGAATTCGAGAGGATGAGATTGCTGTGGGTCTTCGAGGTTCTTTCCCTGTTTGCCACGGTTCGTTGCACGTTGCCACTGATTGGACACATGTCCGCAGTGAAAAATCTACGGTCAGGTACCTCCCAACTAAACCGGAAGGCGGCACGTGTGTGGGCGGTGAGCGGTGGGCGTGGCAGCCATATAATGAGACATTTATTTAAAAAGAACATTCGAACATTTTTGATGGGCCATATCTTGGCTTGTCAAGCTCCAGGGCAGACATTTTCCTCACCTCCACCGCCTTTTTTCATTTGAATGGAGGAGGTGTATGGCAAAAAACGTGTCCTGCCTTTTTAAGCAGCACAAAGGATATGAGCCATTAAATTAGTTAATTTGGAGTGCATTTCATTTTAAATAAGTATTGGAAAGGGGATAAAAAAGCGACTGATAGAAAAGTTGCAGACACATAGTCAGAATCCAAGAGATGATGAGAATGTTAAATTGTTTAATAATATCCCTATGTACTCAAATGTTATATATGTATATGTATATATTATTTATTTGTGTATCTTCATGATTTCTGTTAAAAGTTTATGATTTTGGCATGTACAAAACTTACAACCCTTTTGGTCATCATGTCAAAGTCCAAATCATGCAATATTTCCATTCCCTTCTTTTAGCCGATTCATAACATTCGTAGAAATTAATATGAAATCAATCATGTATAATTTTCATTCACGTTATGCCGATTTGATTTCGTCGATTTGCCGGCTCATCGTCGCCATTGTGTTAATGGAAAAGTTATGCTTTTCGCAGGAAAAAGAGTTGAAAATTCCAATTTTTGTCATGCTCATCGGGGGAAAGTTTCTCGGTAATTTGAGCAGGCCAAACGTTAACCCCTTATCGCCCCCCCAAGCATTCATTAACTGCCCCCAGAGCGTAATTAATCTCTTTCGCGCAGAATTTCCTTCACAGCCACGTCTTGGGTGAAAGTCACCCCTCAAAGTGGCAGTTGCATGTTGTAAATTAGATTTTCGTCCGTCATGACAACCCTCTTGCGAGGGTTGCTGCAGCATTTGAATGCAAAACTGCTTTTGGTCATTAACCTGTCTGAGGCACTTTGCTGCAAAACTTCTATTAGAATTCGGTTCGTACTCGAACTCGGATTTCTTCCCCCAAACGCGATGGCTACAGCAAAATGCTTTCAGCTTCCGAAGTTTTGCAACCCCAAAGACCAGAGTTTCCACGCTGTCACGATTCCAAAGCGGCGCCATTTTTGGCTCACGCAAAACTTATTAATGAACTTTAAGCAGACTACGAGGAAAGGACTATAATGGCCACACAAAAGGGTTAAGCAAGTGTTAAGGGCTGGTGGGAGGGGAAAATCATCAATCATATTTCCTTCATAGCTGAATCATTTGCGCCGATCAGTTGGGGTTACTTAATGGGTTTATTTCAAGAAGAAAGCTGTGGGAAACTGTCTCAAATGAAAATGAAATGAAAATTTACCTGGAGGTGATTTTCAAAATATTAAAATAGTTTTAAAAAGGTAAATTTTAAGAAAATTAAAAAACATTGAAAAAGATGAAAATGCATTTATATGTAGCACTGATTATTTATTTTTAAATTGGAAAAATCAAAATAAAAAACATGCTTACATGCGATGTCCAACAAATCCCAAGACGGCAATTTCTGTGTGTTCCAACCTCATCTGAAGAATCTTGCAAATACATTTCGTGTATCCCCAGGCTCAGCGTGCAAATAAATCTTTTGGATCTTTGTAAATGCGAAATGCTTATTTTTATGCGTTTTCAATGCCAATTCCATGGCAAAACCAACAAAATCACATGGAAATAATGGAAAAGCAATTTCCATTTCTACAAGGGAGGCAGTGAGACACAAGAGCAGCGGACACAATTCCCCAGCAGCGATTTGACCATTAAAATTATACCCACAGGACGAGCTGGCATAAAAAGCAGAGGATGCGAGGTGTTCAGGGGACTGTCTATATCTCCAACTTGAATATGAAATCGTTTGGAAATAGCCCAGCGAACAAATTGGCATTTGGAAAATTGCACAACGACCGAAGAAGATGTTTGAAAAGAGTTTCCTTTATTTTTTTGTTTTGGTTGGTCACATTTGGGTTCTCGTTAACTGCGTGGGCGGTGGAGTAAAAGTTGGAGGAACACTGGGGTACGTAACTTCCTTACGTGTTGGCTGGTCATATTTTAGAAACTAATGTGACATTTCGATTATTCGATTGGATTTAATGTGTTTTATGAGTTTTACGCGCTCCAAACGTTTCGCTTTCTCTCCCACAGAGTGCGTGTGCTCGTTGAAAGGGATGACAACCCTGGCAGGAGCGGTGCGCACAAATGGTTAGGCCCTGTCATCGCCTTGATTCAGAGATAAATGTCCTGGGCGTGGAGGACAAGTCCAATAAGAGAAATGTTGCCTACAGAATGAACGAATCCTTGGGTCGACATTTTAGTATGTTTTCCAACTATTATAGTGCAACATTTACCTATTCATAATGTTCATTCATAATAAACATTTTAGAGCAACAACATTCTTAAGATAAATTATTTTAAAGATATAATAATTACCAGTATTTCACACACATATTCCATACATATTCCATCGACAATAGTTACGTAATAAAAAATAATAATATGTAATTATATTAAGGAATACGTGTTTAAACATATTAAGCTGAAGTTGTAGATTAGAATACTTTTGAAACGTGCCTCCAAATAATTTAAAATAAAGCAAAATAATTTATCTGGCTCTTTTTTTGTTTATTGGCAATAAAGTCCAAATATAGACCGCAATATGTGTACTTGCCAGAATTCACTTATGCAGCTCCCCATCATCGTCACGATCTCCGGATAAAGAAACCCCAAAAAAAAGTGGTCATTTCCCTGAAAGTTCCCCCTGGCTGACCTCAACTCAGCCTCCCCTCTCCACCCACCGGCAACTGCCATTCAAAGTTTAACTCATTTGTATGCCAAACAGCAACAGAACTAAAAGTTTTTTCATGTGCCTCCCCCACTTGGATATATATTTATTCCCACTTTTTTCCCTCATCTCTTTTTGCGCCGCTCGGCACTTATTACTTATTACTGGACGCAGGGCAAGGGAAAAGCCCTAGACATGCGAGACATGGAAATTCATCATCAAAAATGAATAATGTCTACACTTAATGCGACCCTGGATGTAGCAGACTCGAAACCGAACCCAAACTCCAATCCCCAGTAGTTTCTTCCCTTGGACACTGAGGATAAGTCGCATCGCACCCTGCTGAATCGCAATTCGCACCCCATCAAATGGCGGGGCGTGAAGCCAATGGAAGGCAATCCGGCAATCCCGTGCAGATCGGAGATGGGTCCTGCCGAAGGTCCTTTGGGGGGGAAAGAGGTTGCTTGAATATTAATTGTGCATATGTAGACGAGGCCGGGATGAAAGACCCCAGCACAAAGGGGAAACAAATGCGCAGACTTACGAATGCAGGCGACGTGCATGGGCACTGCCAGGATTGATGCAGTGTGTCCTGGCACTGGCAATGGGGGCAGGAGTCCTCAGATCTCTGAGTCAGAATCTAATAGATTTCTGCCAAGTGTCGAGATAAAAACATAATACGAAGGCGGCGGGCTGTCAAAGGGAAATTACTTATGCGATCCGGAAGTTTCGAAGCGAATGATGAGTAAGTCTCTCGGGGGAATCCAAGTAGGTATGGACCAATGCATTAAATACCTTTTGAAACTTTAATTGGAAGAAGAATTCATTTCTGTGAAATAACTATCGAAAATAACTAACAAAAATATGCCAAAATTAAAGCCAGATTTAGTTTATCAATGAGTTTTAATTAGTCACATTTTGAATTAAAACGTAGAAATTATACAAAAAATTGTGTTACTTTGAATTAAATCCCAAGAACTATTTCATTTTGTTCCCAATGAAGCACAATTTGTTGCGCCTTACGTGTTGCAATCATTCAACAATTGCGACACTTATGATTATGTGCACGCCCTCAAGAGCCGTCAACCCCAACCAAAATCAGATGATAGATATCCATAGGATAGTATGGTGAAAAAGTGTGGCTGGTAAACAACCCCAAACAGCCAAAAATATTTAGCCATAATTTCCGACTAGACTTATCTATATCTACTGGGCAAAAAAAAGACTAAGCAAACGCAACATTTAATGAGCTTTGAAATTGTTTTTTGGTTCATGTGCGCCTAATTTAGTTCTGCAAAATGAAAACCATTGCAAATGGAAGAGAGCTCCACAAATCAGGAAAAGTTGTTGTTCCAGAATGCTAGTCATAAATTATGGGCAATTAATATGTAACACGTTAGATTCGAATTCGATTGAACAGCCTCTAATGGCCAAGTCCTTTGGCCATTTGTCAGCCTGGATTTGGCCATAAAAAAGCAACTGATATTGCCCCAAAAGGCCTACTCCTTCACTTTCGCTGTCGGTGCCTTCCAGATAAATCACCATTAAAAAAAGGAACGCGTTTCGCAACGGACAATCCGCTGGCCAAGGGACATAAAATAAAATTAACTTAAAAAGCAAATTCACGCAGACATATTTTATGTGGCAATGTCCAATTCGGCTTTGTTGGCTCATAACTCAACAAGCTAATCCTTTAAATAGGACATTCATGTTATCCTGCCTAGACGTTGCGACCATTAAAATTAAATTTATATCTAAAAAAGCTACGCAGATAGTCAACTGTCGCTCATATTGATATTTATGACATTTGCAATGCATTGTAAATCCTATTGGATTGTTATTAATGCTTATACGCGTATATGTTTTTTGTTTACTCGGCAGTTGGATTGTGTATTTTTTTTTTTTTTTGGAAAAAAAAATATTTGTTTTTTGTTGATTATGCTGCAAGTATTAAGTAAAGCATAAATAATAATATGTTGTATTTATTTCTTAAATTTTACGAAAACTTAAGAAAATAATGGGATTTTTTCTGTATTTTTTATTTTAATAGTTTGATTTGTAGTTTTTTTTACAAAAATTGCATCTGTTTACACTGACTAATTTTCTTACAATACCAACTTAATTTACAATTCATTACTTTTTATAATTTCTTCTTTGTACTGGCCGCAGGATTTTGGTAAGGACTCTTTCATCCCCAGCAGCTGTTCAAAAATCCCACGCAGCAAAAATTCGTGAGGGTTGATTGGAAAGTTTTTGAGCCAGCCCAAATCTAATTGGACGCTTTCGCCTTTACGTTTGACATTTTGCCCTCTAAAAAAATGTTTTGCTTAAATTGTTGAAATCCGCTTATGGTCCTTAAAGGACATCGGCCATTTTGTGTGTGCCCCGCACGTTTTGTATTCAGTTTCGAATTTCGTTCGCCATTCGAAAATCAAATTGATCGGTTTAAGTTCTGTACTAAGCTACTTAAATGTCCTTAAGTTTCTATAAATGTAAGATGAGCCTGTTTAATGTGCTTTAAGGATGTTTCTTCTTTTATCAGAAGCTATGTGTTCTCTGTACACTATTTCCCACTCCATCGGCAACCAAAATCGATAATATGCAAATATTTTTTGCATCCCCCACATACACACGCGCGTAAAACAAACATAAACGTGGCGAGTCCTGTGTCCTCTAGCCTCCCCACCCCCCTCCCCCAACCAAACTCACACACACAAACTAAATAACTAAATACGCATTAGCATCCTGTCGGATTTTCCTTTATTATTGCCACGGCCGTCGGCGAAACGAAAGGAAACGAGATGCGTGGGAGGCAGGCAGGCGTGGCACGTTGCACGCGCTGCTCCTGCGGCACAGTGGGGCAAAAGCCATTTTATCCCGGAATTAATAGAAAAGCGTGAAAGAAAATAATAGCAAATACCTATCAAGTTCAAAAACACGAACAACTTAGTGATAATTTCTTAGTATATTTTATTCGAAGTTCATCAGTAGTATTGTTCCAGAAAAATCATAAAGGCCTTTAAAAAATATGTTATTTCTTTACAGAGTTTTCCGGAATGCCAAATTAAATTAAGAACATTTTGATAACATTGCCCCACTGTGCAGTACCCCGGAAAATACCAACGGTCCAAATGGCAACAAATTCAAACGAACTTGTATGCAGAGTGTGACTGAAAGCATTATTAATAGAGAATGTCGGCGGCTAAACTCAACCACATATACTGAAAGCACTCACATACACGCAAAAGGGATATAAAAGCAATAAGGACATTCATCTTCATAATTACGGGCAGCGAAATGAGGAGAAAGTGCGAGAGGAGACGCTGTGGGATGCGCAGAGGAGGAAATTCAAATGAAACGCAAAAGTTTTGCATATGCGGTGGGGATGTGTATGCTGCCAAGGGAGTTGGGTAGTTCCGCCTACACAGAAAAAAAAAATCATGATTTTCAGAATCACAAAACTTAAAAATCAAAACTTCACAGGAAAGCAAGATACTTGTGGGATTTCAAATACATCTGAAAATTCACAGCTAGACAAGGAACTTATGGTAGTTTTAGTTTATTCTTAATATGAAATTACATAAGATATTTTCTAATTTTCAATATTTTCAAAAAATGTGTAATTTTTTTCAGTATGTGCTTGACCAAATGGGCGTCTTATGGAAATGACAGTTAAGCTCGCCGACGTTGGTCACCCTAATGAATGCCGAAGCCAGCACTCGCCCCCCGAATGCAATCAAATGGAAATTGTTAAAGAAATGGAAGAAATACCAGAGAGCCTGAGAGAATGGGCGAAAAGCACGATTGAGTGGATCGCAGGACTTTTGGCATTTCACGAGGGTGCAACGCATCGGTCTGCACTAATTACGCACCAAACATGTCCGGCAAATCGCAAACCTTTGAATGCCGCAAGGCGAAAAGGGGCAGTTTTTGGGGGGAAAAACTGGTCTTTCGTTTGCCGAATGTTTTTCTCTGCCTGCTGCAATTTAAATGAGACGTTGGCCAAATGCGAGGGTGTCGCCTGCAGTCGCTGGGTGAAAGTGGGCGGGGCGGGGCTGGTCAGTGGAATTAATTCTAATCCCGAACACGTTCCGTTGCGAACGAAGTGGTCAGTTGCAATATATAAATATATATAATTGTATATACATACATATGTATATATAACTACTTAGTGGAGTCTCAACTGGTCGAGGGTGCGTCGATCATTAGCGTGATTTCTTTCCGCTTTGACAAGAAAATCAGAACGCTTCAATGAACTCCATCAGGAAAAAAAAAACAAAAAGGAATGTCTTAGTCGAATGGTGCGACTATTAGATACCCGTTAGTCATTAGAAGAAAATTGGCAAGTTGGTAAGAGTTGAATATATTTCAAATCTAAACTTACTAAGGGTAGCATGCAGGGTATCAGAAAGGTACTTAACTAAAAGAAGCACCAAAGAGTTGAAAAAATGCAAAAAGGTGGCAAACACCAATGCGACTATCAGATACCTGTTACTCCTCAAAAATTCTTGAGAAGGCTTAGAGCTAAAACAGGAAATGCTCAAAAGCAGTTACAATTTTGGCAATGATTTATGTTTATGCTTTATGCTTAAAAATAGCTTTAATCAATAGATAAAACGTTTTAGAAATAAAGCGGGAGTTCTATATAGCTATTTTTTATAAAATAAAAAACAAGTAAATTATAAAAATTAAAAAATTGTTAAGGTTATAAATTTCTTTATAATTTAAATTAATTGCTATATATATTTTTATAAAGACTCGGTTTTGCCAAGCGCATTTAGATTGTTTGAATTCGCTTAGATTCCTTGGAATTCGCTTTTAAAATCATTAGCAAAGAAACGAACCAATGTAAATGTATGTATATGTAAAATTGTTGGTTCGTTACTTCGATGTGATATCTGTTTAACGATTTTTTCAGTTATTTCGATACAAAAAAGGTCACTACTGCAGTTATTTTGCAAATAAGAAATTTAAATAAATTATATGACAATGATAAGTATGATATTAAATAAAAGTAAATATAATTAAAATTTATAATAGTCCGATTTTTGACTAGAACCTATTATCGTTATTATATAAAAGGCATTATATAAACCTATTATATAAAAAAAAATTTCCTACAACAATCTAATCAAAGTAGAGTGGTGCAATCGCCTTAGTATAACTTAGTTATAAAGTTATATGTTAATGTTAAATCCTTTTCGAAAAATTGGAAAACGAGCGCCTACGTTGCGCTAGGGATTTTTAAGCGATACTTACACGATATCGTATATTGCACGACAATCGCCTGCATGTAGAACTGAACAATCGATAGATGTATTTAGCATAGAACCAAACCAAATAATGCTAAAATATCAGTTTTAAACAGCATAGTGTGACCGCTATATGTGCCAAAAATCCCGTATTCAGTATTTGGTATTATTATTTGATATTATATTTTTATTGGCATTTTGAGTTGGGACAAAAACGCAAGGCAAGTTGTTGGTCTTTTTCGCTGTCTGCAGACGGTTAAAAAGTAAAAGAACGCAAATCGAACGCGCCGCGGACGTATTGCAAAATCGCTTAACTCGCGGCGCCCTTGAAATCGAGGAGGAAAAGCGAAAAAAGGCTGCGAGAGCTAGCGCAAAATCGAAGAAAAAACTGTGTATGTGCGTGCGTGTGAGTGTATGAGTGTGACGTGTGCGTCGCTGTGTGTGTGAGCGAGCTGGCATGCAGATGTAGAGATGTGTGTGTGCGCTGCTGCTGCGGCTGTGTGTGCGTGTAAATTGAATAAGAAAACGGAGCACAAATGGCACTGATGGAAAATTTATATGTGCGCTGAAAAATTAATTTATTTGCAAAAAGCCAAAGAGCTGCGAAAAGTAAAGTGACAGCGGAGAGATGTGCAAAATCGAAAGAACGAAAAATTGTGGATTGCCGACTCTCTGCAGATTTTAAAGAGAGTGGCAGCTAAAGAGAGACAGAGAGAGTTTGTGTATGTGTGGGTGTGAGCCGCCTTTGCCAGGAAAACTAAAAAGAAAAAAGTCCCTGGCGTTAAAATTTGCAATAAAAAATTGTTGAATTCGATTGTTTGCTTTCCGCAGTTCGGCGTTTCGCTTTTTTTTTTGCACAAAACTTTTTTCGCCAATTTTTCATGCACGCTTTTTCGTTTATTTAATACCTCTCTCTTTCTACCTCTCTCGCTCTCATTTTTTCGCGCTCTCCGAATCGACTCTCTCGCAGTGCTCTCGGCTTTTTGCTTGTGCACAGCCAACTGTCAAAACTGTCATTTACCTTCCTTTTGTCCGATTAGCAAAACGCAACGAAAAACTAATATCCCATCCAAATTAAAATCGTGGCCGTTCGCTTGTTTTAAGTTTGTTCTTTTACGCCGAGAAACATAGTATTTTAAATTGTTTGACATACGCGTAAGTGTGGTAAAAATGTAAAAGAGAGGGGTTTGCCTCTTAGTGCAACAAATCGATCAGAAAGTAACCAATAAAAAAGCAAAGCAAATCGAAACATGTTTCAAAACGAAGGAAAAATCAGAGAAATTCAATGAAACAAAAGTGCAAAACAGTCGCGTAATTGTTGGTGTGTGTGTGTGTGTGTGTCAGCGTGTGTGCCCATCCTTTTGGTCTGCTTCTTCACTTTCGCTCAGTTGTTGTTGCAGCTTGCACTTTGTACCTTAGATTTTCCCATTTCCTCTTTCCATTCCCATTTCTCCAAAACAGCTGGCCAAGCATTTGATTAACTCCAATATTCCTTCGTTTTCTACTGTATTTTATGTGCCATTTGCCTTTGTTTATAATGTCAGCTGGCCCGGCATTGTTGTTTATTTTCTGTTCTGCTTCGCCTTGATTGTTTAGTCAAGTGTTAGTTTTGTTTTTGTGCCATTTTGCAATTTTCTGCTTATTTGCCATCCGATATTATGGGGTAATTTTTTTCATATGTGATTTTTAATAGAAATTCATATAAAAAATTGTGTGTTTTGTTTGGTTAACGGTAACTCGAATTACACACAAGTGTTTAGATTAAATAACAGCGGTGTGCAATAATAGTACATATGCAAAAACAAACCAGACATTTGTATAATAATTCAGTTCACTTGAAGTTCCTCTTAAAGTAACCGACGTTAGTAAACATTTCTGAGAATATTAAGTTCTAGTCTATGAACTAAGATTTAAATTCACTCTGTATGAGTACCCTTTTTGTACCAACTTGAAATGAATAAATCTGATTAGCTTTGAATGCCCTTGAACCAATCTACAGTATCTTCACGATCATAATGATCATCCCTTTTGACGCATCTCCGATTTCAAAGCAAAACAAAATAAACCTCAGGCCAGATCGGTTTTCTTGTCAAGCCGCGTGGCAAATTTTTCTGCTCACCCTGCACCATTTTGTAACTATAACTGGACTATATGTTTGCGTTTAGGAATCGGATACACTTCAGATTTCTGCCAACTCTTTGATACGACCGATGGCACAAACACAGAAAGGTTTGGATTGTTTTCAGAGTTACTTTTATAAGTATTTGTATCAAGAAGTTTCAAGAAAGAAGCTGGGGTTTCTTGAACAGGGATCTATCTGCATAAAAGAAATGCGTGTGCAGACAGTCACGTCGACCAAACCAGAATTCAATCAGCACAACTTTTTTGTAATGTAAGAATTTCGGGGTTGATTGCTATGCGGAAAAGTACCAATCTTTCAGCAACTGGTTAGCTTTTTGAAAGAAACCTTCATAAAATATAAACTAATTATTTAATCTAGGGTATTGCCACTTTCGGTACATTTAACACCTATTTGCACCAATTTTCTTTGATGTCTTGTTGCTTTATTTACATTCTGCGACTCAATTCAATTGAGAAATTATATTCGATTTCAATTGTATCTGAGTATCTCATGGATGCATTGTCATTGTAATCTCTAGCTTGTTGTTGTTCCTTTTGCAGCCGCCTCCTCCTCATCTTCGTCGCTGCTCTTTTCTCGTTTGATAAACATTTTCATTGCCTTCTCTCGGCATACATCGCTCTCTCTCGCTCTTTCGGGTTCTTTTACTTCCTCCTACAACGCCTTCGTTTTTCTTTTCCTTTTCCCTTGCCATTTTTTTGCATTGTGAATCATTTCCTTGCGGAAAGGAAAAGAGCGAAGAAAAGGTGGGAAGTGCCTGTGGGTGAAAGACAGGAAAGGAAAGTCACTGATTGAAAAGTTATTAATTCGGTTCAATTTTCATTATGCATTATTTAACACCCTGGTGTCCTTAAAGTTCAGTTTTATATCTGTTAGCAAGGTTTCAAAATTAAATTCATTTTGTGCAGGATTTTTGAGAGGTGAATGTTAATCCGTTTATTTATTGTCTCTATTCTTTGCTATTTTGTTATATCCCATTTTTTTTTCGTTTTTAACAGATAGTCTTAAAGTTACTTGATAAGGTTTTGATGGTTTAGCTGAAAAAGCAGCAGTCTTTTAATTATTTTATTTCGTATTTCGTATTGCCAATATGTCCTGGCTTACCTTTGATGCACTGCGAACAATCGGAACACCTTTCCTTTTGCCTTTCATCTTCTTCGGCTGCTGCTATCATCATCAATATTGATTACCGGCAGCTGTCCGAGAGAGAGAGAGTGCGAGCGAGCGAGCAGCCGCTCTCCTTTTGCGGTTTGTTTGGTATGCGGCCCCCACCCCGTCCCGCCCACTTGTAGGCGCCCACGTTGGATGGAAGGAGCATGTGGATGAGGATGCAGAGGGGGCCAACAGGCTGCTCTCGCTCTTTTGCAGCTCCCGCTCTCAGATTGCAATTTTCTCAACGCGCATTCGCTCGCTCACACTCACTCTCTCTCGCTCGCGCTTGCCTCTTCTGTACTATCTGTTGTAGTTGCTTTTCATTACATTTGTTGTTGTTGTTGGCTTGCCATCGATTTTATGCTTTGTCGTTGCAATTAGTTCTTCTTCTGTTGCTTGCTTCTTGTCTGCACTTTTAGTTCTCATTTTCTTTTCACCCCATCTCCTTGTTGTTGCTTTTGCTATTGAGGAAGGCAGTGAGCAGAGGCAGAAGTCCTCCTCCTCCTTTCCATTCGCCGATTTGTTTGTGTGCGAAATCTGGTGCCTACAGCGATACTTTGATTATTGACTGCCGGGGGGTTAAAAGGGGTCCCAAGTTTATTGTCCAGAAGATGAGTTATAAGAATGGATACTCCACTTCCAGTGGTTCCTGATGGGTTGGGTGTTCTGGCTCGGATTGGGTGTGCGCTTTTCAATGGATTAAATTCTCTAATTGAGCCAATTTCGTCTAGATTAATTATCCATTCTAAAGAGCTATTGATTTTCATTCACAACAACTGATGCCCAATTACCACAACTTTACTACCCCAAATAATATTCGAAATCAACTTAAGATGAAGAAGAAGCTTTGGGCCAACACCTGCGTGGCTCAAGAACAAGGCCAATAGACTCTTAAACCGCCAACAAACAGCAGGCAAAAAACTAAAAAACAACAAAAAAAAAAAAAAATACCCACCTTGACAGAGTGCTACGACCAATGTTGACCTATAACTGATTTTTTGTTGTTCAGTTGTTCTTCTGGTTTGCTCGTTTTGTCGTTTGTCTCTTTTTTTCGACTAATTCCTCTTCTAGCCACGGAATAATCAGATTTTTTTGCGTCGTTTATAACTCGATTAGGCAAAAGAAATAAAACAAAATTAAGCGAGAGAGAAAGAATAAAAGAGCAGCGTCAAGGTCTTGACTTTGCCTTCTGGCAGGGCACACGCAGAGTTCAAACCCCACTACAGTAATCACTCATAAGTCTGCATATGAATCAATATGTGAGCTCAGTCTTCAGATCAGCCTGAATATTAAACAAGATAAAGATATTCTTCTTAGTTTCGTATAAGACCAAAACAAAATCATTTTGTAATTTCGAAAATTTTAAAAATGGATTGTGAATCATGAGTCCTTATCGAGGGCCCACTATACTTACATATACAAGTACACTCTCTTCTAAACAGTCCACGCAATTTATGAATGATCGTCGAAAAGCTTACGGTTATTAACCAACACAAGTGCGGAAAAAAACGGCGCGTGTGCCCGAAAATGTTTGCAAAACTTTTTCGGCAACATTTTTTTTTTCGCGAATCATTTTGCGGGCTGGCTTTTTTATCTCTTTCTCTTTGGTTAGCGGACTCATTTCTGATTTCCGTAAACGAAATCGATTAAATAATGAGTGAGGGCGAAAAAATCAATGCCGAGAGCAAATAAATATTTGAATATTCAACTGCGAATGCAAAAGATAATAAGACAATCAGCTAAAAAGGAAAGGAGACTAAAAAGTGTTAGCAAACAAACATTGGGATTCTTTTTTTCGCACTGGTTCGGAAGGAAACCCCCTCCGTAAAAATCTCCTTCCCCTAATTTAGCACTTAACTAATTCAACAAAACTACGACGTACCCACAACACCGACAACTCAATGAAATCAATAATAAAAAAAAAAACTGAGGCGAAACAAAAAATAATGAAAAGCACACAAAAGCATCATCAACATCATCGTCATGATGATAATAAACGAACATGAACTACGCAGTTATGAAATTTAACTAGATACTTATAGAAAATCAGCCAATACACAGAAGCCGGAAGGTTGGGTTTAACTTCAAGGGAACACTAAGGAGTAGAATTTGAGCTCTTTGGTTAGTTTTTTTTAACTCGGTTATTAAATTTATGCACCCTTCAGGTAGAAGTCAGACTCATCTTACTTTTTAAAACTTAAATTTCGAATATATCTGGCAATAATTTCAAATAAATTGAAATGTACACCTTATTGAGCGGAAGATTATTTATTTTTCGTCATAATTTCATGCTTTTAAGTGCCCAAACGAACTGATGACAAATGTTTTTTCTTTCATATATTACGTATACGTCGTGTTGCTCTGTGCTATTATTTACCTCTTTCATTTTCCACTTAACCCCCACCCTCTCCGCGATCTTTGTGCTTGGCGTCGTTTTGTGTGCTTTTAATTTAATAAACAAATAATGGAAAATACTATTCATGTTTGTTCTTGATCGAATTTCGTACCTCTTGCTCTCATATTAATTATAATGAATTCTAATGGTATTTTCTTTTTCTGCTCTGGCATTTTACAGGATTTCATTTCTACAATTTACTGCAATGTGCTAGTAAAACTGAACCGATGAAATTGATTAATTCTACGATAAATATAAAGCCGAATTAAACCAACAAATTGAAAACCTATGCGTAACCGTGTGACGACAAAGTGGAGAAGTGCAACAAATTTATGAATAGAAGTAGATGAATAGAAATTCCAAGTTAACCAAGATCACCAAAATATTTTCATAATTTCTAAGAAATATTTTAAGTGTGATACCAAGTTTAGAAACCACTTTCAAGCAAGCCTACTTTCGAAAACGAAACATCCAACTGCAGAAACTGAATCAAATCGAATTGATTCGATTAACAGCTGTGCTGTACACATGCACCGGTGTGTGTGAGGCGACGCGCGCGTGTGCGTGTACGTGTACGTGAGAGATCCGTGTGTGTGAGTGTGTGTGCTGCTTATGTGTTAGTGTGTGTGTGTGAGTCGGTGTTGGTTTCGAAAATTGAAACGCCCGCTAAACAAAGTCAAGCGCTAGATGGCGCTGTCGCCTGTGAGCAGTGCTGTTGTTGTTGTTGTCGGTGTGCCACACACTGTTGTAGTTGTTGTTGATGTTGATGCTGCAGCAGCGGCAGCAGCAGCAAACCAAACGCGGAAGGTCAAATTATAACCGCCCACCAGCCCGCAACACAAAAAGAGACACCTCGCCCCAATAAATTACAATTTAACAGCCTAAATAAATCAACTCCCCCAACACACAAATAAGATACACAAATTAATAAAGGAAAATTAAAGTAATAGTCAAGAGTTTCGCATTACCCATCGTCGGTCGGTCGGTTCAAATTGCGTCGCGTCGGGTCGCGAACGTCGCTAGTCCTCGGATCGGATCGGATCTTATCGTATCGGATCGTAACAGAACGGGACCCTATAGAAGGGACGGTTACGGATCAGATTGGATCAGTTGGCAGTCAGTGGCACCTGACAACGCAACGGTAACCGCTATTATGCATCGGCGTCGGCGGTTGGCCAGTGCAACAATCGCATTCGAATTGGCAGGCGTGCAGCAGTTGTTGCAACAACTGACAGAACTTAATTAAACAGGCTAATAACTAAGGCTGTACGACATAGTGTATCATCATAGTCCATAGTGGATACCCAAAAAAACCGAAACTAACCGCAAGTTGGTATAGTTTATAACTTTTTCCGTGGCCCCAAATAATCCAAGAATCGTTAGCAATCCTGGATTATTTGCTAAAGACTTTGCGCACGCTGAAATCCAATTCGATTATGGCCGAGAATCAAAGTGCGGCCAGCGAAGATTCCGGTCACCAACAGCAACATCAGCAGCAACAGCAACACCAGCAACATCAGCAACCACTAGCCACCACATCAGTCACGGCCGCTTCAACCACATCGGTCTTAGCTAACCAATCGCCCACTAACTCGCAGGCCTCATCCCCCGAAAATTCCCAGGAAGCACTGCCCTTGCTGCGACGCCAGCAATCAGCCGCAGCAGCCACAGTAGCAGCAGCCGCCGCAACAGTTGCAGCCACAACCAGCAGCACATCGCAGCAGCAGCAACAACATCGCAACAGCATCAGCAACATGTTCGATCGCACGGTGAATGCCAAGTTCAAGCCGGCTTCCTCAAATGCCGGACCTGGCAACAATCCGGTCCGCAGGAACTCGATGCTGACACCATCCCGTGGAGTCACTATCGGTGGCACTGGCGGTAACATCCGCAAGCTGACCAAGGTCAGCTCGCTGACCAGCAACCATCACTTCGCTGTGTGCTATCCACCCAGCAACATCTATCAGAACAGCAACAACGCCGGCAGCAATTCGGCTTTGCAGCGCACCACCAGCGAAAGTTTGCGCCTGAACTCGATGAGTCGCCTGGCAGCTGCAGCGACACCCACAACGGTGTCCAGGGCCAGTAGTAACTCCAGCCTGGCCACATCCACCTCCACATCGTTGGCACCCAAGTCCAGCAGCAGCAGTGGTGGCAGCAATTCGACACCGCAGCAGCAACAGCAGCAGCTGGTGAGCAGTAACAACAGCAGCAGCAGCAGCAACAACAGCTTCACCAAGGCCAGTTCGCCCAACAATAATGGAGCACGTTCGGTGGGCGGAGCAGCTACGGCAGCTGCAACTGGCACTGCCGCTGCAGCAGGCAGTCATCACCATCAGCCACATCACCACCATCATCACCATCATCACCACCACCAGCATCACAACCACCAGCAGCAACAGACTAGCCTTAGCCAAGGCCATGCCTCGTTAACCGTTGCCGGTGGATCAGCTTCAGCTGGTGGTGGTGGTGGCGGCAGTGGAAGCTCCTCGGGGACCGCCGCTGGTGGCACCAATCGCAAACCAAAGACGACTTCCTCATTCGAGATCACCTCGGTGACGGTGGGCCATCCCAAGTTGAATGCTGCCGGCGATACTGGAGACGAGTCGGCCGACGATCTGGACGAATCTCACACGGATGACAATAGTCGGATAACGGACCTGGAGAACGAGACGCCCTCCATGTCGGAAGATACGTTTTCCAAGGAGGAGGTGTACTATGCCAACAATGCCCTCAGCACCAATGCACCGGTGATACCGACTAGCTCGCAATACGGCCTTGTCGTGGTGGATCCCATCGCCCCTTCGTTGGGCCAGACGATCCAGAATGTCCAGGTCAATGTGTCGGATAACATTATCAATGTGGTGAGCGGTGCCGTCACACCGGGCGGCACAAAGAAGAAGGACGACATCAAGGAGACGCAGCACCGCAGCGAGCGGTTCAAGGTGGTCAAAATTGAGTCCACGGAGCCGTTTAAGCGCGGCCGCTGGATGTGCATGGATTACCTGGATCACTCGAGTGTGGGTAATGGCGGTAATAACAACGAAAAGACTGGCTCTTCTACTTCCGAGGCGCACGCCGCAACAACGGATGGCGGCGCAGCAGGTGTTGCCGCTGGGTCTGAGGCTCCGGCCCACAAGACCACCCAAAGTATGATTCTGCCACCCACCCAGAAGCTGAACGAGAACCATTTGGAGGCCAACTCGACCGATGCCAACTGGAACTATGCCGAGCAGCAGCAGCAGCAGCAGCAACAACAACAAACAATAGTTGGCAACGCCCTGACCAAGACATTGCCCGTGGCTCTTCGCAATGGTTAGTTTCTACACGAGAAATGCTCGGATTGGGTTACTAATTTTCCTTTATTTCGTTTAATTAGTGAGTCGCAGTTCCTCGGTAACCCGAAGTCCTAATGCCTCAGTCGAGGTAAGTAAATCCCTTGCTTACTTTATGGTAAATTGTTGTTAGTAGCAGTTGTTTACTTAAATTAAAATAAATTTTGATATCGTAGAAATGTTCTGCGAACTTCTTATTAATCTTAAGAAACTTAACATGGGACACCGCTAACAATCTATTTGTGTCTGTCCTCCGCTCGTTTCTTTTCATGCCACCTTCATGCAACAGTTCTTGTCTCCCAATTTGCTTGCCCAGCAGCAACAGCAGCAGCAGCAGATCTTCGATAGCGTCAATGCCAATGCTGCCAGTTCACCAAATCCCGCCGGTGACCCCAACAACATGGACTATGCGCGCACGGCGGCGATGCAACTGCATCAAACGTTGCAGCAGCTCAAGCAGCGCGAAGACGCTATGGACGTGCCGCCAGGGGCAGGAGGTTATCCCAACTACCAAAACGGTGGTGATTCTGCTGGTGGAGCGGCCAGCAACAACAACAGCGCTGCAGCTGCAACTGGAGAATCGCAGCTGAGCACCAGCTACGTGGAGCAGCAGCAGCAGCCATTATCCCCAGCACCACTAACGCCCCAGGCCGCACCCACATTCGCAGCTGTTGCTGCCGGGCAGTCGCCCAACTTCCAATTGGAGCAACAGCAACAACAGCAGCAGCAGCAGCAAGCAACATCGCAGATAGATGGAATAGTCCCACAGCCATTTAAACCACAACAGCAGCAGCAGCAAACCCCACAGCAATCAACAGCTCAGCAAGCAGCAGCAGCAAATGCAACATCTGCAGTGGCTGCACCACCACCACAACAGACTTCAAACACTTCCAATGCAGCGGTAACCACTGGCCAGGGTCAGACAATGCCGCTGTTATCACACATGACCAGCTACGAGCAGCAGCAGCCTAATCTAGGAGCAGCAGCAGCAGCAGCCGCAGGAGGCACTGCAGCAACATCGGTGGCTGCACCGCAAGCGATTCCCACGCTGCAATTGCAGAGTGCTCCCTCAACGATTGCCGATCCGCAGCAATTGATGGTGCCACAGCAGCCGCAGCAGCAACATCAGGAGGAGCAGCAGCAGCAGCAGCCGCAACAACAACCGCTTCCGCCGACAAATATCGCGAGTGCTAGTGCCAATAATAGTAATCTAAACCTAACGAATACGAATGTTGTGGCCACCGGCGAGGCAACAACAAACGCGCTGACCTTGACCGATGAACAGGCGACCGCGGCACTTGCAGCTGCATTTGCGACCGGCGCAGCAGCAGCAGCAACTGGAGCCACATCGGCAGCAACGCAGCAGCAAATCCAACAGCTACAACAGCAACCAAATGCAGAGTCCGAGACTGAAAGGTGAGTCACAAGCGAAATATGTCACTTTTGAGTATTGTATATCTCCTATTCAAATGTGTATAATATATAAGTGAAATAGTCTATTGCTAGGTTTTCGAAATTACTATAAGAAATCAAAAGTATTTAGTTCAATGGGTTAATGTATTTGCCGCGCTATCTTATCGACTTTTCCATTTTCCTCTTCAAATTCATTCACAAAAAACTTGTTGCCCGGGCGGCTTTTCCACATTTACGAGAACCTGGCACATTTGACGTCTTATCTCAAATAGTATTGGGCTGATCAAATATTTACACGATTATAACACAAACTGCCGCTGTGTCTACGTTTCTCAACGGTGGGTGGAAAGGGGCGGGGGGGAGCCAGCCTAATCAATTAACTCAAAAGACTGAGGTTCCGTACCGAAAGTTATTTATGGGCAGAGCCGAGGTTTGCCTTTGTTTTGCATTCGAGACTATATTTAGAACGCATAAACGTTGTTTGAACAAGTTTTGAGAATGTCCGCTGCCCTGACAATCCATCCCCCCTGACCGCCCCCCCCTTCCCCTCCCTGGAATATTATCGTCTAGGGCTAGTTTCAGGTTCATTTCGAGCTGCTAAAGTGCCAACACGCGCCGCCTCTCTTTCTCATTGTGTTTTGTCGTCTCTTTCGGTCGCAAGAAATAATTTCGCCACTCAAATAATTTGTTGTTGCCTCTTTATAGTTTTTTTTTTATTATTTTTTTTTTGTGTTTCGTAGTTTTGTTTGTTTGCAAATTTGCTACGTCCATTTGCTGGAATTGCTTGCTTAGGCGGGAAGCGTAAAGAAAAAGAGAGGGAAAGACCTCTAATAGAGGGTAAACCTCATTATAATAATTTATTTAATAAAAATTCATCAATGAAATTAGCCATGGAATGTTTGCGCAGAAAGCGAGCGAGCGGTGTACATATACTTTTCATTTTTCGGGAACTGGAATGGGAAAGCTGTGGAAAGGGGCGGGGAAAGGGGATGGGGGCAGATCGGTGTATTTTTGTGGGGGCGGTGGCTCTACGAAACGCAACAAAATGAACGTGACACAAAAGGTCGCTTTAATTAAGTTCGTTTTAAAGCGTACAACAGTTTACTCAATTGCCCTACACTGCGAAAATACGAATTTACTGCTATGATGCACCTAATTGAAACTGGAAATTCAGTGTTAAAAAGGCATTTTAAAATGCAAATTACAACAAAGACTGTATAGGCCTGTATTTTTGGGGTGCATTCGTTTAAGTTTGGATCATATATATGTTAAATTACATTTCAATGCATTTAAATGATGAAAAGCTAATTTGCTATTTGTATTCATTCATTGTTCATTCAATGCATTCATTCGCCTTTTCGGTCAATCGAAATCGTTTTTTTTTTTTTTTAAGAGTATTTCAAAACTAACTCATTGACCAACTTTTTTCGAGCTAAAAGTTGGTGACAATTTGTTTTTTGTTTTTATTGGTAGCCCCATGAGGCTGATGACTAATTTGTTTGCCATAGAAAAAGTTGATTGGATGACTCACTATTTGGGGTTTTGCATGTGATTAAACCAGTGAAATGCATACAAAAATGGGGGATCTTTTTCATTAGTTTACACATTGAGCATATGCCAAGAGATTAGAGAGAGAGACTAAAGTCAAGGCGGCAAGTGAAACATGTGTGGATACAGATACAGAAGCAGCTGCAGATACAGATACAGATACAAATGATATGTGTATATTATATTCTTGGCAGATTGCGCATTTGCGTGTGAAGTGCCTGCAACCCCCCTCACAACCACACCCCCTTCTGTCACTCCCCACATTTCAGAACGATCGTCTCTCCTTTTTTTTTGTTTCCCAATGAAATGCAACTGGAAATTGTTAAGGAAAAGGGGCAGACTGTGGCAGCAAAAGGCAAATTACAATGAATTATGTGGCTTGGGTATTAAAAATAGCCGGCAAACTGGGCAGAGGGGGGATTTCATGGGTTGGTCAGGGGGGGTTGACAATGCGTCGTATGAGTAATGCCTTCCCATATGTGCGGCATTGTAAGTGGTTTGTTCGTGTTTGCGTTTGTCGGCTTAGCAATAACTTGAAGAACGAAAAGGGGATGCACTTGACAACTTCCCCCTGATGGCCCCCAACTTGCCGCTCCATCTTCATTTCACATTTATTTCCACTGCAACTCGTCTTCTTTGGCCAGACAATTTGTCCATGCTTTCTTTATTAGAGCAACTGATTGATGCACTGGGCCCAAGGGCAACTGACCCATGGGTTTGCCACATTTTCCCCCACTACCCTGGGTATCCATCCACTTACGTCACTTACCGTGGACAAGTGGCCATAAAGGAAAAGGAGAGAGGAAAACCAGTTTGAGCCCTGTCTAATGAAAAGGAAAGTCTTTGTTGAGTGACACTCAATGTGGTTTGTTGCAACAATGACAATTGTGTATCACTTTACCTAAGCACAAAGAAGACGAGGAGATTTTCTCCGTTGAAAATTGAATAATAAATAAATTACAACTGGTTAAGGAAGTTCAAGCGTAATTGGAAGAAATATTGCAGAATACAAAAGGGTTTTTATTTAGTTAGTCATAGGAACATAAATAGAACTGCAATGTAACCAAGTGGTTACCTCCTATTATCAACAGTTAACATATGTTGCAATCTTTCCTTGGATATTTATATACTTAATCATAAGTTATTTATCAATCGAAAATGTGCACATCAACTGATTAATCAGCATTATTCTCTTGAAATCATCGAACGTTTATTGCTGGAAATAAATCGCTGCCTGCGTCCGACAAACATCTGGAATATAAACTATATTCCGTTGAAATTTGCAATATGTGTTTAGGTATCTTTAATGGCAAATCTACATACCATTGACTTATTTTGCCCCACTTGGCCCCATGGTCAAATGCTGTCATCGTCGAAGAGCTGAGCTCATAACTTTTGCCCAACACACACACTGGAAACTAATTTGCCTTTGTCCAAGCTGCCAATTAGTCGGGCAGAAGTAATCAAACTGTCTGGATAAAGTGGAATACTTTACATGCAGAATAACTGAAGCAATTCTTTCATTACGAACCCTTGTGTTTACTCTATTACAATAAACATTTAACATAAACTTTTAAAGCTTTTTTAGCTCCAACAAAACGTCAATTATTTCAAAAGAAATGTTTATATGCAAGCCATTTGTCAACATAAATATTATTTCATATTTAAATAATTTCAAATTTCATCTTTCAACGTTGGTTGCCATGCGGATGATTCCTTCTTCTTTGCTTTGAATGAATCTCTTTTCCGGACTTTGTTGCTATAATTTATATTTCATCTCTGGGATATCAAGTGATTGTATGCTTGTGTGTGGGCAATTGACAGATTTACTGCAAATGGCTTTGGATTGCCGCAAGGCAATGACCCCATGCGATCGGCGTTTTCAGAACCAGGAGCCAATGAGTCACTCGTTGGCGATAAGGAGACACCTTTACCTTTGCCTCAATCCGAATCCGCCAATGGAAACATGAAACTATATGGGTATATCAGTGAATGTGTGGAAGTGATTGCCGATTACCTCATGCGTTGCTTAAATCGCGACCAAGGCAAGGCCCAACAAATATATACATATATACATATGTATATAATTGTAAATATATATAGTTATATATATCGA
Source organism: Drosophila mauritiana (assembly GCF_004382145.1). NCBI lineage: Eukaryota > Metazoa > Arthropoda > Insecta > Diptera > Drosophilidae > Drosophila > Drosophila mauritiana. The sequence goes on along the minus strand of NC_046667.1, from coordinate 12,257,468 downwards.
AATGGTAACTTGACGCGTGCCTGGCATTGACCGACTTAGAATAATTGAGAAACAGGAGCTGGGAATTGGGAGGTTGGGCCGTTCCTTGGATTCCAATGACCTCGAAAACTGAACTTCCGTAATGGGTGGAACGAACCGCTGAAGGGGCGCCACGAAATGCCTTGTCAATTACTCACTCTCTTTCGACCGAAGTTGATTCACTTGTATACTATAATAAACCAAGCGAAATCAACAATAAAAAAAAAGAAGTATGCATAAAAAGTGGCCAATGAAATAGAGCGGGGAAGACGAGGAGGAATAATCAATATGGGAATTCAACAGTGTTCTTAAACGTCATTATTGTTTTGTTTTGCCATTTGTTTGTCCGCCGGCGGCACGGTGACAGTGAAATCTATGTCAAAGTCACAGCGAAAGATATACCTGTCGCGGTTTGTCAGATTTTCGAACTGAACGATCAGAAAGAAATTAGCGGACACCTGCTCGAGCATTTTCCTGCTCGGATTTCCAATGGCAAATTGAACCACTTTTCGCAAAATATATAGAACTTTTCTAAATAAGAGAACCTTTATTAAACATGATATTATTCTGTTCTAAAAAACATTAAAGACTAAATTTTGTAGCTATACCTAAAGTAATAAATCATATATATAGCAGCAAAAGAATACATGCCAATAATTCCAGTTTTCCTTTGCAAAACATTTGTGCGGTGAAGCGAAAGTATTGAAAATACTTGTATTTATTTTTTGCCCCAAGGTCAAAAACATGCCCGTCTCACATGTGCCAAATTATATATCTTTATTTTGCTAAATACTTTGCCTTGGCTAAAAATCTGCTGCCTGTTTCGCTTTTTCCGTGGCCTGTCGTCTTTTGACGCATTTGACCTACTAAGAGGGAACTTTCAGTGCCATTATTTCACGCTCAAGAACCTTTAGACGCGTGTGTGTCACTTCCGTTTGGGAATCTGCCTTATCGGGTGGCAGAGCCAACCCACCACCCACCTGCCATATTCTTCCACACAACCCTGTGTTTATCTAAATTATCTAGAATTTGCACGAACCGAAATTGAACCTCAAACAACACCAACTTGTCAAGTCAGCAGATTGTACAAATGTATCTGCATGTCAGACCATAAACGCCAAACATCAGATGAGATTAGAAAGAAGGGTTATTGGACCGAGAAGGTCTAGAAAATGCTGGTTAATTAAGGCTTTTAACTAGTAAAGTATCTCAAAACTGTTGCAAGGCATGCCAATTTAATAGAAGGTAGTTAGTTTGAATTTTTTTTAGATGTTGCACTTCGCCAAATTTTGAGTTAACCATGCAACCATTCTAATCTCTATATAATGAAACTTTTTAATCATCACTAACGGTTGTTGTCATTCTTGCATTACGAATTTATTTTACTGGGAAAATTGCATGAGCAAAAAAATTACTGTCTGAAGTGTTTGTTTAGGGGAAAAGTAAACAAATTTGTCAACTCCGATTAGAAAATATTCGGTTGGTGATTAAAAACATTCATTGTATGCTTGATTTAATAATAGCCTATTTTGTCATGTTCGTTTATATTTTTCTAATAAATAAAATAAAACAAAAGCCGAAACACCCTTTTGCGATAAAATCATCATTCACTTCCTCATAATGCATGAAACTAAGTAAGCATGAGCACAGTATACAAACATGCATTTCCATTTATTTTCGTCTCGTTTACATCTAAAAAATACGCCATATTGGGGGCTTGCCCACCCGCCACCCCAACCCCCTTTTGCTTACATAAAAGCCACGCTTTACGCTAAAATGAGCTTCGCCTTATGCGCTGCGCACTTACACGATGTCCGCGCGTGTGTGTGGGCAAAATTGTGATGTAAATAGTAACGAAATGTAGTAAAAACTGGAAATAATTCGTTTACATCAGAGTGCGGAAAATGGGACGAAACCAAAAGCACAGCTTGACCTTCGCTTGGGAAATTCGATGCTCGAGAAAGGTGGGGTTGGTCGAGGGGCGAGTGCCGAGGAGGCGAGTGTTTGTGTGCCAACCTAGGCGCCACACAACTTTCCAATCCGGTTGGTGAAATAGTTTAAACTTATTACTAATGAAAAACAAATCTTAAAAACTAAATGTAAAATCGATCCTTTTAGACACTTAGACACTTTATTAAACGTTAGAAAGCTATGTTTTCGAAAAAGCTTCTTTTGGAAACCTAAAATTAAAATTGGGGAGATCATAATTCTGGAAGATAATTAGGAAGATTTATTTAATATGGTCCCTTTCCTATTAATTCTGATTTTCGTATAAATATGTTGCTGCATTACAACAGTAAAATTAAAAAATATTTCCAATCTCGTAATAGTTTGAAAATGATTACAGGAATGCTAAGAGTAATTTTTTTTTACTTAAAACTGAAAATGGATCTACTTTACTTACTAACGCAAAATGATTTTTGATATTTCGATTAGGTTTAATATGCCTCTGTAAAATCAAAATAGTGGGTACTAGAAAAACAACAACAAGAGCGCTCTCGGACGTCGCTGCGTCTGTCTGGCGTCTCGCACACAGCCACACAAAATACGTGCACATATTGATGAGAGAGATTTTCTGCATTGCTCTTTGGATTCGTTGTTGTTGCTGTTGTAATTGCAAGTGATCGTTAACCGGCGCATTACACTCCCGCGCTCTCTCGCTCTCGCACAACCCACACACTCTCGCACACAATCAACGGTCATGCGTTCGTATCGCTTCGTTGTGTGTCTAAAAATAGACACAAATATTGAAGTTGATTTTTATACGGCCATCGTCAGATACCCCTCCCCCCCTGTTTCCATCCGATGGGTCGTTTGGTGGGTTCGTTGTTGCTATCAAACATCGCCTATCAGTGTTGTTGTTATTGCCATTATGTTGTTGCTGCCTTCATTATAATGCGTTGTTGTTGTTTAAAAATAAACTCTGCTGCGCGTGGCATTTTTTTCCTATTTCAACTCTCTCACGCGCTTTTGGAGAGAGGAGAGAAGTGTGGAGAGCGGGAGATCTTCTCATGCGTTGATTAAACTCAATGAAATAAATTAGATTTAATTCATGTTTTTGCCTCTCTCCCATCCAACATGTCCAGTACATTACACTGAGCAAATGTATATATATAAATGAATTTAAAATTCTCTTGATATAGAATTATAGGTAAAAAGGTTCATATTTGTATTTACAAAAAATTCACATATTGTATTCAGCGGTAGAATTATTTTTATATTTAGTTCCGTCTATCTTTTCCTACTTCTCACGTAGACAAGTTTTTAAAAAAATTTGCGCAGCATTTTGCAATATTTGTTTTATGTTTTTTCGCGCCAATATTTTTAGCACCTCTTCAATTTTTCTCTGTCGCTGGCATTTTTTGTTTGTTTTCCTACTTAACGCCACGAGCTGTTTTTCTCAGATAAAATTCATAGGGTTGTAAGGAGGAGGGGGGAGGGGGGCATCTGGTGAGTGCAACATTGTTGCCTCCTTTGAAGTGGCTGTTTAACCCACTGATGGCCCAGAAGGCTAAAAGCGCATAATGGAAAGATTTATCTTAAGACTTGTTATGACTTTTAAAGACAGTTTCCTAGCTAACGAAGTTTTTCTATAGAAAAAGTTGTTGACTGTCAGTATTTTGTATCCAATATATATTTGGAGAATTAATACTTTTTAAGAAAATGAAAGTAAAATCCATTAGACAAACCTCCAAATGAGCTAAAACGGACAGTGTGCACTTATAAACAAAATAACCTAAATAAATAAATCTAAACATTCATTAGAAATGCTCAAGTACTTGCTCATCTATTTATTTCCACGTGTACCAAAAATAAAACCCGAATCGAGTTCCATTACCATGCGAAACTGAAAATTGCCGATTTGTTGCCAGGCAGGAATGCTAACGAGGTGTGTGTGTGTGGTGTTCTCTCTAATCACTATCAAACAGATTTGAAAAGAACAAGAAACCTGACGACTCACAACCTGCCCCACTGTGCTTGCGGTGCGAACTGCGAACTGAAATGCTGAACAGGTGTTTCCATGTGACGAGAGCTGAACTTTCATCGCTCGAAATGAAATGCCGGCAGAGGGAATGCCTCAGATTACGAAGGCCCCCAGGGTTTTTTTTTTTATATTTATTCGTTTTTGCTTTCTTTGCCATTTGTGTTTTGCCGCAGCACAAGTGACACTTCCCCCCACTTGTTTTAGGTAGGCATTTTTGCTGAAAATTGAAACCTGGAAAGAGCGTGAAACGCCTTTTATTGATTTATGGGCGCCGTTTGCGAGCGCTCGAATCGCCTGATTGATTGATTGATGATTGGCTTTGACTTTGGATATTGACTCCCTGCATATTTGCAAGTCAAATTTAGAGAAAGAAATTGCGAATTAAAAGAGTGCACAGTGGTAAAAAGACGACTCACCCCTGTGCAGTTAAAAAGAGACCGAAAATACAGAACGATATAATTGATAGACGTCAGTTGGCTGTTGTGATCTCACATTGGGATGGGTTTGGTATGGGTGATGGGAAATCCGAGGGGCAAAAGTGTGGGACCCAGAGCACATGATTTAAATACTAAAGTCTAGAATAACAAAGAACCAAGTAAAACGAAAAGGAAAACAGCCGACAATATCAGGCATATTTATTTGCTCATAAATTTCTACGGTCCGCGAAAGATAGCATCCCAGCACCACAGCGAGAACGAGAGATACAATGTCCCCATCTCGTTCGAATCGCCATCTCCCTCGCTCCCGCATTCGCCGTCCTTTTCGCCTGCCAAGTGCCAAGTTTCTGGTGCGATTCTTCTCACAGTGGGTCAATAATCGCAATCAATTGAATGAGTTTATGTGCTGTGAATGCAAATTGCCATTTCTTATAACAAAATTCTTACAAATTGAATATATGGCAATATTTCGGGGAATTTATTTAATCGATAATATGTAGGAGGCTTAAAAAGACAGATTTACCTCTTGTATAAGAGATTTATCTTTAGATTTCGCTTGTAATTTTTAAATAAATTCACAAATCTGCCAAAAATCACCACCAAATGGCATTTTTTCAATTTAGTTACTTATTTAATGTTCAAATGGCAAGCTCTTCAAATCTCTACGATAACTTAAAGTACCACATAAAAGTTATTGCTTGTGCGCAGTGTTTGAAAGGAGATACTAAACTTGTTAGTGTGTATACCAACACCTAAACTTTCAAATACTTCATCTCTTAAAACTTTTCTAACTTAAATCTGCATCTGCAACTGGCATTGCAAATCGAATTGCACTTGGGATGGATTGAAAAAAGTTTGAATTCTCGCCCCATGAAAACTTAATTAAATGACTTCAGAAACTTCGATTCAAATGCTGGATGGACATGTACATTAATTAACATTCCCCCTTCATTTCATCATGTTCTGACATCGTAAGAATGTCGAAAGTTGTCTGAATTCGTTTTCAGTCTTTTTTTGCATGTCAAACTCAATTTGATATTTTGCCAAAACAAAGGGCTGAATGAAACCCCTGCTCTAAACAATTTTGTGGACAGGAGTTGGGATGTAAACAAAAAGCAACAAAATCGAACTAACAAACGAGCCAAATTGATGGGGAGATTGAGGTGATTGCTGGGAGGACTGGGGACATTTGGTCCTTTTTATAGAGCTACTAAACTTTTAAAAGTCTTAAGAATATAATACTCTGCAAATTAAAAGGTTTGTAGTGGAAATCAAAAACTATTTGGTCGTTCTAAAATGACAAAAGTCTAATTTTATTTCCCCAATGTATTATGATACCACATTGTTTATTTGATTAGCTTCAAATCAGAATATTTAGATAATTATATTGCAAATAAGATTAAATTACTTTTGTGAACTGTTCTACTTTCTCTTACTGTATTTCAGTAGTACGTAAATCAAGTTGCAACAACCCCACCTGTGCCATTATTTTCACGGGCTTTATTGTCTGATAAAAGTGACCACAAATAGGCGAAAAGAAGAACACAATTCATTTGGAAAATAGGGAAATGACTGCTTAGTTGAATGTTGACTGAGAAAGGAGAGGGGGGGGCGGAAGTTGGGCTGGCTGGGGGGATCAGCAGTTACCACCGCGGCGAAGAACGACCTTGACAGCGAAAAATAACAGTCGGCACACGGTTGGCGAAAAAGCGAAATTATTACTATCGTGTGTGGGTAAACAGACGAACAAACAAACAAACAGCAAATCGCAGAAAGTTGATTATGGATTTGCATTTTGGGGGAAGGCTCGAAACTGAACTGAAACGCAATTTCCACTTGCTGCCGCAGCTGGAAAGTTACTCGAACCGAAAATCAATAAAAAAGCGCCGGGAAAATGTCAAACGGTGTGCTGGGTGAAAAGCTGAGCTGCACGTGAAAGTTGCCAGACACGAGAGGTGTAAAAAGGTGTTTACATCTTTTTTTTAGTAGTTGCACCTTTCCCACAATTAGCATCGTTCGCACAAATTGCGGGGGCGTGAGTTCAGGCAGTACTCATCGGAAAAGGTCGTTAAAACGCTCAGTGCAAATTAGCGGATGGCTTTTCCACATTCCCAACTATTTTTTTCTTTTTTGCCGCCTAAGGGCGACATTTGCGCTAAAAAGGGAAAAACTTTTCCTTTTTAAGTAGAACATAAGGGAACATCTTAAGTAGGCTCACTTTTCTTAATATATAATCAATATTTTTACATCCTAAACGGTTTTATATTGATAATACTCTTTTTATAGTTTTTATACAGCTTTTAACGCTTTGATATCGATAAATCCACAACTTCTAATAGAATCATATTAGCCCACAAATATTTGTATACTAAAGTGAATAAACCTTTTGGTTTGTTGCCCCCTTAATGTTATTGACGTGTTCTGATTGTGACGCAGTTTTTGGTTGACCCGAAATCCACAAGTGGGCGAGAGTGGCAGGGAAAACTTAATGAGCATGTCGGCGAATGGAAAACCTAGGAAACCTACCACCTATTTTCCTAAATAGAAGGTGATGAACGATGAACCGGAGCTCAAAGCGGTTTCAAAACAAAAATGTGCGTGACACAATGCATTTCTCTTATCAGGCATTTGTTTTGACCCAATACGGATTTCAGTGGGTGGGGGTTTCCTACCAACTCCCACTATTTTCGCACCTAATTTGCCAGTCAGGCGGAGGTCGTTGAACTGGGAAAGTGGGGAATAATATATGTTTTTATTTTATTTTCCATCACTGACGCACACTATTCGTTCGCCATATTGGAATTCAATTCATTTCCGTTCCACTAAGCACAAGTTGCATTTACAATCGCGTTCTTTCACTTCCATTCATATTTTTTAATCAACTTCTTTGTCTGCCTTTCGTTCATTAAGAGATTAGTGCTCCACACTAAATTCAACTTTCTATCGAAGAATAAAATAGCTTAAGATAATACAACTAAATCTTTTAGATATAAATACGGAATGACTTGCCCAACACTATTATCAGATTTTGATATTCAAACTTGTTTTCCCTTCACATTCTGTTTCTTATCTTCTATAAATTTGCATAATTGTGTGCATTTGTACCAATTAAATATAACATTGTGTTATGTATTGTGCAAACTGATTTCTGAGACTTTAAACTTGATTTAAATTGGCTTAGATCGATTTTCTATACTAATAAATGTCTCATTTTGTATCTTGTCTGTTTAAGTTTTCTGCAGCTGACTAAGAATTTCTCTAGACTGATTTTTCCGCCCACGCAAATTTCGCGGAATTTCCCATGAAAATGTCTGTATTTTTAAAAATTATCAATTTGTTATATCTTTAAATGAATCTACAGCTTTTTTGTTGACATCAGGACCTTTAAAATATTCAAACGTTTTCCACACTTTACTGATTTTGCTGAAAGCAATAAAAATGAAAAGAAACTCTGTTGTTGTTTTATGAATTTCGTCTTCGTTTTATTTTTTGTTAGTAATTTTTACTCTTCATGTTCGTATAGTTTTAGAGCCGGTTTTTTTCTTTGTCTGGCTGATTTTTCATTTTCAGTTATGTATTTTGCCGGCTTTTATTTTTGTTTATAGTTTCCGTTGCTTGATGCTTTATTGTTTTGTTTGTTGTTGTCTGTTTCGCAGAGTGCAGAGTCTCTTTGTTTATTAGTCATCATTCGCATACACTCGACACCATACACTCCGATTTCCACTTACAGAAACTCCATAAATGTTGTGGCATTTTGTACCTCTCTTTCTGGCGCCCCTTTGTTTGCCAATTTTTATATCTTATTTTTTTTCTGAGTCGTTTTACAGCAGCTGTGTGGAGTCAGCAGTCAACAGCTGTTTTTACCGGTTTCTTCTTCACATGACAACGCCCACACCCACACACGCAAAACCTCTCACACACACGCAAACCCACACACACACACACACACACACACACACACACACACACACACACACACACACACACACACACACACACACCCACCTAAAATGACTAATACAAGCGCCAATTGACAGAGGAAGTTACTTGAAGTTCCGTGGGCAGATTGGATATTTTCCAGATTTGTATAAAGGAGTTTGGGGTAACTGAAAGGTTGTACATCATAACTAAAATCTATAAGATAAATCACTAAAAAACGTTGCAAAGAAATTGTGTATGGATTTTAGAGTACTAGATACTACTTGAATTTCGATGAGATAGTCTGTTTTAAAAGGAGTGAATGAAATATAAGGATTTTACTATGGCTTTTCTTTATAGAACAAATACGATCAAATTTAGCATCAGTTTTACAGATCACACTTTAAATACCCATAATCATAAAACAGGCATAGTATCGTCACAAATCTTTCAATTAACTTGCATTTTAATTTTTGTATCTTATAGCTTTACATAGGTATATTAAGATAGTTCTGTAAATCAAACTAAGAAGAGACATAATTTATTTATTAGCTGTATTTGTTGTATAAACTTTATTACACTTTCCACTCAGTCAGTCTCGTGTGAATCACTTTTTCTGCCGTCTGCGCTGCACTGTTGGCCAAAGAGGCAATTAATAAATTGCTAATTAAATTGCAACCAAACACTTGGCAAATTGAATGGATATGTGTCTATATGTCTGGGGATATGGCTGGGCGATTCAAGTGAGCAGTAGACGCCTTGCCGCTCCATTAATTTCGCATTAATTTTCTTCACGCGCGAAAATGCGAAATTAATTTAATTACTTTGCCTAATTATTGTGTGTCAGTGAGACACAACACACACACACACACAGGCAGAGGGGCGTAGAATTGAAAAAGACACATGCAGTTGTCATGGACACGAGAAACAAATGAAAGACAACAAACTGAGATAAATATAAATTAAATAAATATAATTGTTTGCACGAACGAACGGCGATGACGCCAAATAATAGAGGGAAATGCAAATTTAATGAACATTTTTTGCAATGTTTTTCGGCTTGTTTATTTTCCTAGCCCGTTGATGGGGCATATTTATTCGCAGTAATTAGTATAATAATCTAAAGAATTATTAAATAATAGTCTGAAAATTCAAATATGATTAAGATACTTATGAAATAAAACTGAAGACACCATGAAATGAACTGAATGAAAGTAAATAGTTGTAAACCTATATATTCATTAAATATTAAAGGGTAATTCTCTGGTCTAATTCTTCGTCTTTTCCCATGAGTTCTGCACCACTTATTTGTACTTTCTATTTGCATTTACATCGCCTTGTGATCGCTCAATTTGTCATTGCCAAATTTAATTTCCGCACAGGGTGCATTCATTAGCATGCGAACAATTTCAAAGATACATTTATTTGCGATGGGGAAGCATAAATCAATTGGAAATACGTTTTCTTAGTCGTATTTTCCCCAGAGCAAATCCATTAGAAAATGCAATTTCCAATAAGGTAAATGGAGGTCATCAAACGATCTATTGATTGCATTTTGACGATATTGGTGATTTATTTGTGCGCCTATTTGTGGATCGATCGAATGAGCTACACCATTTGCAAACTGCATTTTTACAACTGTGTAAATATTTTATGACAATGCTTCCTGGTTGTCTGTTGTGTTTATGGCATTTCTGAGTGAAAGGTGATTGGTTTTGGAGCTGGAGTAATTCGTTTTTATATTTTTAGGACGGTCAGGGTCTAAAAGTTAAGGCTAAAGTATTTTTTAATTAAAAGAGCGTGTTAAAATGCAAGGTATATACTTTACTTGACACATCGTCCTTTTGGATCTTAAAAATTAATTTATTTGTATAGTATGAATATTTGATAACATTTTTTTAAGTCAAATATTTTAATGACATTTATTGATGTTGAAAGATATTCATGATATGATATGAATCAGCAATGAAAAAATCAAATAATCAGTAATATAAATATAATTTTTTTCTTGTTAATAAGTTTTTTTTTGTTTCCCGGAAATACAGCAAAACGAAACAAAAAGTATATGTACACTTTTATCAATTGGGGAAATTAAAAATCTGCCCGCTTGCAGCACGCTCGTGTGTTTCTCCCCGCTTTCTTTCTTTCTCTTCGCTGTCTTTCGTGTGTGCCTCTTTCGTTATCAAGTATCAAGACAAGTCGGTGATAAGAGACAACCGGCGGGCAGGCCATCGATTATGCTTGTCTTACGCGAATTCCCCAGTCATTTGGACGGACATATGGACACAAATACAGCGAACTTGGTAGTCGGGGGGCTTTCAAGTTAAAACCACATATGCAATACAAGCACAAAATAGTGAAAAAATAGAAAATAATAGATTTTGTCGTACGTCGGTTGGCGCCAAGGCGCTTAAGCAAATTGTCATGTGTGCATATATAGTATACAGAGTATACAGAATACGTATACGCGATATTGATGGGAGGGGGCGTGTGCGGGGGGGGCTGTTCTCAGTCGGCAATTCTCTTTTTGTTTTGGCAAATCTTCTATCCTTCTTTCTATTTATACCCTTTCGCAGGGTATTTGAGCGCTTGCTGAGCAATTAGGGAAAAATAAGAATTATGATTTAACAAAATTTAATTTAGAGTGTTAGCACCTGATCATTTTTGATTAAAAAAAAAATGTGTTAAAACAGATATTTGTTCTCTAAGCTATTTCGTGTTTGGTTTTTGCTTTGATTGACAGCAGCAACAAATTGCGAAAAGCAAACAACAAATCGTGTGGAAGACAGAGAGCGAAAAAAAAAATAAAACAAATTAAACATTTTCTCAAAACATTTAAAAATAGTGCGCAAATTGCTATTTTTATTATAGACTAAACGAAAAAAGAGCATGCAAAACAAAAACAAAACAAATGCGACAAAGTCTCGAAGTCAATCAATTCTGCGCGAGAAAGAGAGAGCAGGAGAAGCTTATCACTCGAGTTCTTCGCTCCATCTCTCTCTCTCCCGCTGCTCTCTTACATCGTTTGTCTGTTACACACGTGAATTATTTTGTTTTCCTCTCTCCCTCTCTCTCTCTCTCTGGCTATCTGCGTCTTCTAATTGCATTCTATCGTCGTCTGTTTTGTTTTGTTATTGCTTTTTGGTTTCTCTACCGCCTTCTCATGCTCTCTCTCTCTGTCTACTTCCTTTAGTGCTCTCTTCGATTTTGTTATTGATCATTTTTGTGCATTGCACATTATCGCCTTGTTTGTATTTGTTGCCATTTTTCTTAGCAAAAAAATACAAAAAAAAATGCGACAAACGTAAACACATTTTTTATTGCGTTTCGGGTTTTTACCCATTTAAATTTTAAATTTTAAAATTTCTGTTCAATTAACTTTGTTAATATGCAATACAATTGATTTTACTTACTTATTTATTTACTTACGTCTAATTAATTTTAAAGTGTGACATTATTTTGTCTCAACTTTTATTTTCTTTCTTTAATATGTAAATCATTTAAAGTTCATTTTATAGCAAAACTCAAAATGTTGTATTTTATTTTATATATTCATTTATTACCAATTAGTTTTTCAGCTGTAAAATCTAATTTTTACTTGTATGAAATATTATTCTACATTGTATTGTAAACATACATTCACTGATTTTCGGAGCACTGCTTATATGAATGCGGACTCTCCTATTTTTACAGTTTCAGAGTTACTGTACCTAACTATGAATTCAAGCAGTGTATTTCTTAGTCTCAATTCAAAACTGTCGAAACTGTTAAACAGCATTACTGTTTACAGTACTACTGCTTTGTTTTCAATAATCTTAAAACTGTACCACAGCTAACAACATTACTGTTAAACAGTCTTGTCTGTTAGCAATGCGGTACGACGAAGCAGTTTACATAGCCCTCTATCGGAATATTGTCAATGTACACAGTAAGCAGTATACGTCTCGAACCAACAACAGAACTTTATAAATCAAGCAGTTTACTGAAATATTTGAATAAGGGGCGCCAAAAAATGTAATTCCATAACTTTGGTTTAGATAAAATAGTTTTATAATTGTTGCTTACGACTTTGAGACATATTTACTTAAAATTTTCTTCTTTTATTTTCAGGTAAGCAAGTGAAAATCATAAAAATCGAAATGTTTATGCCCCAATATCATTTTTGTGTATGTGAGTACTACGTTTACCTTAATTCCCTGCCAACCCATCAAATAAACATTCATTACTTTTTGCTGTTTTGTCTTTCCATTTAACGCATTTAAATAATTTAATCATGCACAAAGAAAACTAACTTGTAAATAAATGTAGCTTAGTGAAGCAGTCGAGTTCAGCGTGCTTAAAATCTTTACCATTTTAAAAAGTTATAAAAACAATTTCCTTTAAATATCTATTTTAATGAAAATTCCATTATTTAAAATCCATTTTAATATTATAATTTGTAAATTGTAAATATTAAAGGCAACATTTCCTAACTGCCTCTATTTACTTAAAAAAATAAAAGGCGAATCTATAAATGTTTTTATTGTCCCTTTAAATATTTTTGTAAATGTCATACAAAAAATCAAAAGAATTCCAAACTGAAAGCCTTGGGGATATGTTGTTTTAGTTTCTGGTGTCCCCCGTTTTTCTTCCCTAATTTTCAATCCGCTTTCAAACTTGCGCAATACTTTCTGCTGTCCTTCCAAGCTAATTGTGCTGTCCAATCAAACTGCCGAATTGCGAATGAAAACCGCAAGCATTGGAAATCGAATTACGTAAATAGTAACGAATGAAAGACAATTCGCAAATAAATTTCGGCTTGGCGGGTAAAAGTGGTCAAAAGCTGAAAAAAGCAGCAGCGGCGAGCGCGATGAAAACTCGCAGATAAACTGCGAAAACAAAACGGTGAAGCGATTAATGCAACCCCCTTCCCCCTCACATTTTCCGTTGAAAATTTTCTTCGCGCTGACTGCAAATTTCTTTTCAGCGATTTTTTTTGTCTTATCTGAAATCGCAGTTTTCGAGGCTCCCGTTTTGGAATTTTCCGACTCGCTCTCCGCAGTTTTCTTTGAGCTTAGCTCCATTCACCTAATTTTCTTGAACAACAAATGCTTGTTTTTCACAATTTTGTTGAATACTTTTATTTCCTTGTTGGCTTTGGGGCGACATACTGAACAACAACAAAGCGGGAAAACACAATGGCAAATGAAAATGGCAGTGGGGGGAAAATGCTGCATGTAATGTGCATTTAATTTGTTGCTGCAACAACAATGCAGCCGCAATTTTCCATAGTTTTCAATGGGGTCGTTTTCTTTTTGGTTTGGCGAGTGTTTTGCCCATTTTGCGTTGCTCATTTTATGCTAATTTCGCTACATTTGCCATTATGCAAGCTGCAAGTGGCGAAAGAAAGGATGATGACAATCCAGATGCCAGGATGACACTGGGATTTTCAAGAGGATGACTCAAGAAGACGGGGGAAAGTATTTCAAATTGGGGGGAGTAAACACGAAACAAAATAAGCACTTTATATCCGCGAAAAAGGTTGGCCCAAATGAGTAGTAAACTTATTTTAATAAGTATACTTTTCCGGTTCAAGTTCTAAAAGTTCTGCTAATTTACTCATTTCGAAATTAAATATTGCTGTGCATAGTGTAACATTTTTGTCATGTGCGGCCCATTAAAAAGTTTCGTGAACTTAAAATTAACAATTAAAATCGTAACAGGAAGAAAACAAAAATAAATGGCTGCAGGAGCAAAAGTTTTACTGCAGTCAAAAAAACCACAAGATAGCCACAAAACCGAAAGGAAAAGCAACAACAAGCATGTGGAGCCCATTTCATTCCACTGAGAATTATCCACTATCCAAAAAAAAAAAAGGAAAGCTGTAAAAAAAAAAGAAGGAAAATGTGCCTGGACTGCAGCTAAAAAGTTGTGGTTGCCGCCATTTTTCTTCAATGCTTAGCTACTTATTTTGCGAGGAAAAGGCCTTTAGATTGTGAAAAGTTTTTCTTCGGAAAACCTCCTCTCTCCACGCCCTGTTGCATTTAATTTATGCGCTTAGCTGTGGAAAGAAAATCAGCTTGACTTTGTAGAACGGAAATATGTTTTTCATCCTCAAAGGAAAAGCGAGTTGTCGTCACTCTGTCACAGATCAAACATTTTCCAAAGGAAATGTTCGTTTTTAGCCTATTTGCGGAGATTAATTTGCCACAACGTAATTGACAAATATCTGCACCTTCCACGCGATTTTGCTTTTTGTCAGTTTTATTTGGGATGCATAAATTGCATGTGGCATGCCACATTCATCATCTGCTGCTGCAGCAAAAGATTCCATGTTGCATCCTCTCGCAGTTGTGTGTTGTTTATGCCGAGAATTGGAGCGCATCGACAAGTTGCCACAAATGTTGCATCATAATGTTGCCCTGTTGCTGTTGTGCCGGCAAATGAAGTGGAAATTGAGGCTGCTCTTGTTAACTGCAGTTCCATTTTTTTGTTGGAGAATATTTTGAATGGAGTGAGAGTAGCCACACTAACAAAGCAACAGCTATTAAAATTTTTAAGAACAATTATGCAATGTAACCACATTCATATCATATACAGTTCAAATAATTGTCATGTTGTTAAAACACACACAAATCAAACTTTATTGGCAGCTACAGCCTTTGCAAGGCACAAAAAAAGCGCACACTCAAAATCATTTAATTTTATACCAGCAAATAAACAATTAGCTTTTCAATCAGGCTTTGTCAATCCACAAGATTCGTTCACCTGATTGTCTGGCATCGATCACAGTTCACTTTCGAATCGCAAACTTAGATCACTTCATTGCAGCAACATCGAATCGACTCCTGTTGCCTGGCACCGAATCCCTTCCTATATCCCTGCCCAATAAGAACTTTCATTATAATTTCAATTGGCGTAGCAAAAGAAATTCAAATTATGCGACATCTATATATTTATATCTAAAGCTACTTTCCAATCTATCTTATACCTCTAAACTCTTTATTTTTATTTGAACTGCGTGCGACCTTTTGCTTTGCCAAACATCCAAAATCCAAATTGAAAAAATCCAGCTTTATAACCGCTTCGAATCCCGGCGGAAATCGAAAGAGGGCCTTTAGTAATCCGCACATAGGAGGGCCCAATGATCCGTCGTTTATGCACCGACTGAATCCCCAGCTCTACTACTACAACAAATCGCAGTCGGGTAGAAGTTCCTTTTGCGTGGACGAATCCCTGTGGCCCACGAACAATCCGAATGGAGCGGTCAGCGATACGAACTTGTACATGGGTTCCACCACGGATGAGGACTATGAGGAGGCCATAGATCAGTTCTCGCCAACGATATACACGCGGTCGGCAAGTCGTGCGATTCCCATACCAAGTAGTGCCGGCAGCAGTCCACAGCATCAGGTGCATCACTCGCAGCCGAGGATTGCGATCGGAATTAACCAAATGGCAGGAGGTCCAGCGAGCACGGGTGCATTCAGTGCCAGTCCCTCGATTTATGCCTATCCGCACTCGCCATTCTATGCCAGTTCGCCGGAAACGTCGTTTGCCAGTGCCGCAATGCCAGGACATCCGGCGGCCAGTTCGCGCATATCCTTCAGCTATGATCCTGCCTTCCAGCGCTTGCAAGTGCCCAACGCATCCGGCGATCGCAGACCCCGATCTCCGCTGGAATGTGCCACCGTTTTTGCCGCCGTCGCGGCGGCTGCAACTTGCGGTGGTGCAGCTGGTGGTGCAGCGGATACCGTTATCAGCAGGTCGGTGTGGGTCGATCAGTCCATCATTTCTGGTTGCGGGATCTAATTGCCATGTCCTACTACTTGTCGCTTGATTTTGTACCCCCCCTGTTCGTGTCCTTCGCTCTGAATGCTTGATGTTCCTAATCGCTTGGCCTGTGGTGTTGCACGCTGAATATTGTACTGTATTTGGATTTCGTTCAGTTTCTGGGTGGTTTCTTGTTTAAACGAATGCCAGTGGTGATATTTTGTTGAATAACAATCAACACTGACTGTTCACATAATAACTGAAAAGATATCATACAAAAATATAACACAGTTTAATTTAAAATGATTTAATCACAAAAGAACTAAGTTATTTACCAACTTAGTTAACACATGCTAACACTTCAGTCTAACACTTATGGTAAAAACATTTCCCCTACTAAAATATAATAAAATACCATCCATACCATTGCCTTTGATGTTTAATTCCTTTTATGTCAAATATCATTAATTAATTTGTTTTGTTAATGTATTTCTATAAATTCGGCATGAATCAACCATCGTGGTGCGTTAAAGCATGTTTTTTTATTCCAAAAATCAAAATCCAAATTTTGTCTAATTTCGCACGCAATGCTAAAACATTTTAATTTAATTTAATTTAGTTTTTATGGGAAAACCCTTCAATAATTTCTGTCAGGAATTTGCCAATTAGCTTTTTACCTTTAGCTTTCAATCATGTTGCGTCACTCCGCTGTTGATTGATGATTCATGTGGCAATCAGAAAATGCATCCCTTTCGTGGCCCAACGCAATTTATAAGCCAGACGCGCGAGCCCTTAAGGCTTCTTCGCTTTATTTCGCCCTTTGCTTAATTATAAAAAAGGCAAACTGACGGCAGAAAGGGAATTTCCTGCGTTTTTCAATCAACATTCAGCGCATTTAAAAGTTGTGCGAATTTGTTCTTGGTGTTCGGTTTCTGGTTTGGTTTTGGCATGGAAATGATGTCATACCTAAACTTGGCTGCCTCTTGTAATATTTGCCTCGTGTTTCGTGCATTCATTTCCCGATGATGATAATGATGATGATACGTTAGCATTTGCCAGCTCATAAGCAATAAAAAAGCAATTCCTTTGAGGTGGTGGCTTGGCCGCAACGCAATTCCTCGCCAGCGAACTGCGCAAAAAGTGAAAAGGGTCTCCCGATAGTTACCCCATCCACCCCAAAAAAAAACATGGGGTCACCACAAAGGCGAGGCTTTGTTGCGGAATGGCGCACTAAATTAGGTATCCATGGGACTCTGAAGTTCGTATGTTTACACATCATGATGCGAAAACATTCCATAAATGACAAAAATGCTCAGAATTTTTTATTTAAAAAAATCGAAGGCCCTACGCAATTGTAGTAGTATTATAATTGTGAGCTTCCGTTTTAAATGGAGATGATCACGCCGCCAGATTTGAAAACTATTTGAAAGTTTTGCGCTGTGATTGCTTTCAGTGACTCACATCTGACTCACTTGTAAATTGTTCATAGATAGCGATTAATATTAATGTGTGCTATATAAGGAGCGAGTACATTGGCGGTGATTAAGCAGGAAACTTTCACACTTCAATCTTTTTGAATGAAATCGGGTATTTCCCACGCAAAAATAAATTTCAATCGTATATGTTCTAAGTTATCTTTTCCGGTTATAAACTTGCCAAAATGTGCTAAAATATAGATGGTACACATAATTTATACTTTTTTTAAGAACTTACTCTTAGGAACTGGGAATTAATAAAACTTTTATCTATAATAAACTATGAAATAGTACAGATTTATAAATATCAAAGTTAATAGTAGAATAAAAGTATACATGGAATGGTAAATCATTGAAACCCCTTTAACAGCAGTACAGTTGCCTCAAAAGGTTTTAAATATCTCGTTCTTTCTGCCGAAATGCAGTTTGAATGCACTCAAAAGTCGCCGAAAATGATATTCAGAAAGGAATACAAAAAACCATCGACTTGAGTCCAAAAACTTTTATCAAGGAGAGAACCACAAAGTCTCAAGTTCAAGGTCAGTAATCCCAAATGGAACCGGGTGTTCTCATCATCGTTTGGTTTCGTCAGTACATTTTTGGTGAGGATGCCCATGGAGGAGTGTACATATGTAAGCTGCTGGCGACTCCCCAGACCAATTAGAATTTCATTTAGGCATCATCTTGAGTTCGTCCATACTTTGGGTTTATCTCACTCAAGAGAGGCGAATGAAATGTGGTGTTTGTTGGTGCCACTCTCCTTATCGAGGGGCTATGCTCCCCGCATTCCCCTGCCCCATAAATAAAAGTGAGCTCGATTTTGTGTGTGGCTGCGGCTGAATGGTTTGCTTCGGATGATGTCAGCATTTATTTTTGGCACAAATGCTTGCAGCCAGCCGAGCAAAACACAATGGCCAAAAAAAAGAGCAGACAACAAAAGCAAAACAAAACGCAAAACCCCAAAAAACAAAAAAAAAATATGAGAAAAAACGAAGCAGAAGGCAAACCAAAAAAGCCGCAAAACATGCCAAAAATAATATTCAAAAAGAAAAAGTAAAAATGACGAGCCGCACATAAACAATTATCTTATGGAAATGCTTTAAGGAGTCGGGCTGATGAAGTGTAGGCCAGCGGCAGAGAGTCTTTTATGGCCAAGAGTAATGTATGTTGGCCCAGAAGAGGTGGAAACGATTCTTCTTGTTTACTTTGCTGTCTGGCTTGAAGATTTCTCTCATATTCTTCTGGTCGATGGCTTTGTTTGGCTTTCGGGCCTGTCTAAGAGGCATTCTTTTTACCCTTTCTTCGGCTGCCACCAAAGATCATTTGTCGTCGCCCACTTGTATCTGCAAGATATGCCGATTTATATACATATATTGGTTTTTTTCCACAAGTATATCTTGTCATGTCATTTCACATTATTGCCTACCCGATGAGTCGTGGTTATTTATTTGTTTTACTTTGTATACATTCATATTTATTTATTTAATTTATTTATGTTTTGTGGGTTGCTGTCTGGGACTTGCCCATCTATATTTAGGCCTATTTACAAGTGTTTATTCATTGAACTAAATATATTTTAATGGCAAAGATGTTATGTAACATTTTTGTTATTACTCTTGGTGGTAAGTCGAAAATATATACTGGCCTACCTTGCCATCAATCATTTTTTGTGAAACGTCATCTTATTAAGTGCCGAAACTTTGCACTTTTTGTTATATTGTTTAAAAGACAAAGATAATATATTTTTTATTTCAACACTCGCTTGGAAAGTCTAAAATCATCCTATAAATATTTAAATCATTGCGGGTATTTGGCAAGAGCTGTGATTAAAAGCACATCAATCACTAGTTGTGTTACAAAACGTATACAATTAATGCGAATTTTGGCTTCTGAATTATGTAAAAAGGTCAAGCCGGCGAGGGGAATTCAGAAAATATAAATTTACGTTATATTTAACTAAAACAAAGTCCGAATAGCCCCATATATGAACTATATTTTGTGCCGGCATTATTGGTCTTTGGACTTTCATGAACTGCAATAACCGTAAATCTAGTCCATAAGGAAGTGGTTGTGGAACTTTAACTGCCTAAGCCGAACTCCTCCACTGTCCATACTAATCGATGTGATTACATTAGCATTAGCCGAGGGACATGGAAAACGGGAATGGACACCGACATCGCTGAAATGTGCAGGCTGAAAATGGGGACTTGGAAGACTAACGAGCTACAACAATGGCCAGCGCTGTCGACGCCATCATGTCTGCCACATTCGCTCGTTCACTGGAAATCGTTAATTTTCCACCCTTTCTCCCCCAGCCCGCCCACATTCGAGGCGTGGGCCACGAGCCAGAGACAAACCGGCAGATATAGATACACTTTTCCATACATTATTTTTCATTGCAATGCGCGGCAAATTGCATTTAAATGGCTGCCACTTTAAATGTCTATTGAATGGAGGGGGAAAGGTTCATTTCAGAGATGGGAAGTTGGGGCGCAAAAGGGTTGTTTATTAGAAAAATGTCCTAGGAAGAGACACAATGCGACCACAAATGACAATTGCACAATTAGAAATTTTTAATAAACAACAAAGTGCGTGGGAAGTGCCAGGAAATCCGATTAGTGTGATATTAAAAATGCAATTAATATTTTGCATGGAAAGGCAATAATGTATCTTAAATTATTTAAAGGGTGGCCATATTTTATTGCAGCTTTTAGTTTCCAAAGAAAAACCCAATTGGCTAGTCGAATATCTTTTAATTGCTGTTTTCTTTGAGATTTTCCGAGTCGATTAACGCTTTCCGTTAATTAATTGCCATTGGCTTTGTTTTCCACGGAATTATTTGCGATGAGAAACTGTTTCATAAATGAAAATGAACAATTAAATGGGTATGGCCGCATCTTGATAGATTCCGTTTGAACTTTAGAACTCATTGATAATTCGCAGCCAGCTGCCACTTTGTATTCTCGCGTAGCGTGAGCAGAATAATTTCAGGGTTGTCAGGTGTCGTAAGTCCAGGTGGGCGTTAGAACCTGCAGCTCATGTTGATGTGAAACGTCATGGATGCACTGCATCGATGTGTTGAGTGACTTTCGGTAGTAGATGGAAAAATCCTCCTTTAATCGGTTATATTAACTGAACACAATTGTTTTGTTACAAGAATTGCGTGTTTTAAGATACGACAGAATTGGCATCATTGTTTTGCTCAGTTGGGATAATGGGCATCACTGGTTTTGATTTGGATTCAATAGTGACTTTTATAATAACTAAAATACAGCAGTAAACATTCTAACATTAATTAATTACACCGACCAACTCAAGCAAACTTTTGCAATCAGTCAAAATAACGAATCCCTCTATTTGACTTCCACTTGATTCCAGACATTTTGGCCAGACCCCCGTTGTCCATGATAAACTGAAGTTTTAATTATTTTTCCTAGAATCAGCGTGGCCACGTGGCAAATGTTAAACAGAAGCCGCCGAATGCTAAACACAAACACAGACGCATGGAAAAGCAATTCTGCTCGCCATTTACCCGCGTCTATTTGGCCAAGCTAATGAGTCGATAATGGTCGAAGGGTTAACCGGGGGGAGGAATGTTGGTGGGACAGTTTAGCCACAAAATAAAGCAAAATATATACATATACAGCTGGTGTTGGCATATGGTGCGCTTCATTAGTTTGCCAGAGGGAAAAAAACAAAGGCAACCTGAGATGGAAAGTCTGTGGGGGGGGGAGGAAAACAACATTTTTAGAATGCTTAAGTTCGTTATGGTTTCGGGTTACAGAAACTCACAGCAGGGAAAGACGTCAAGAGATGGCTAATAACGTGGCAGACACTCTGGCGGCACAAACAAACCGAGGCAGTGAAAAATGAGGCAGAAAACAAACTGTTGACTAAGCCAAAACACATAGCCACAAGTTTTCACTCAATGGTCATTTTCAATTTTGCATAATGCTAAGAAATTCTTATGAAACCTCAAGCCACGCAATGTTATGCTTGCGAAATGTGGAAATTAATGGAATGGCTCGGCTTGAAATATGGTATATCAATTTTATTATGCAAACATGCAGAGCTCGAGCAAAGCAAGTGAAATTGTCGAGAGAATTGAAGTGCAATTGTGCATACACTTTCTTTTTCGGAAATCCTACACACTTTCGAGTTAAGCTTTGAGTTTATAGTTTGTAATAATTCACCATCATATTACAATTACTTTATTGTATTTATTAAGTCGTAAAAGCTTAATGCTCCACCGTTTGGCTGCAATTTCCCGGTAGGCTTCGTTCCGCCCGCCGAGGAAAATTGCAAGGCAACCGAAGGAGGTCATGTCTCGCCCTGCAGTCATCATCGGCACAATCACAAGCTCCATGACAAGCCCAAAATGCCTCAAGTCAAGCCACTGCCATAGAGAAGAAAAAAAAAAAATAAGCACCAAAAGAAAAGTGTTGCCGCCCAGCTCGAATAATTGCATAGGCAAGTGCGCCCAGTCTATTCCAAAATTAAAGTGCAACAATCCAACCGACGGCTACAAAACCTCAAACTTCAAAGCAACTTCAACCGCAACAAAGAAAAACATGAGTATGGAAAACGAGCTGAAATTATGATTAGTTGTAATTTGATTTTAGCCAGCCTTTTGCCTTGCGGTTGAGTTTTCCTCGCTGCCATTTTGCATTTAATTATGTGCGAAATTTGTGATTTTATGGCCAGCGATAAAAACAACTTCGCCTGAGTCCAAACAAAAGCATGAAGCGGAGGTATCGAATGACTATTGAGACTGTTGTGTACCCTGTACACAAGAAATAATAAGCTTCACTTCACTACCTAAAGTCTTTATAGAAACAAACAAACGTGTGCTTTCGTTTTAAAAATACGAATGTCCGTGGTAATTTTGCATATGCTCAATATGCCACAGGTATCCATGAGGCTATAGGGTATCGAGGAAACTTATATCTTAGAACGTGCCGCACTTTGGGATTTGAATCGTTCGCTCAACGCATTCGATATTATTCGTTGCTCTTACTTTTTGTTGTTGCCGGGGGAATTAGAGCAATGAACTGTGGCCAACGCTGACTTGTCTCAGCCGGAACTATGAGTTCATAGTGCCCATTGCGAGAAATGCAAAATACGAGAAGGCGAAATTCAAAAGGCCCAGAGACCACACACTCGCATGCAGACAAACCGATTTTAGCACGAAATCGTACGGGTAAACATTCAAAATTTATAGTAACAACAATGGGCAACGCCAACTGCAGTCCTGCTGACCCACAAAAAGGGTCTTGTTCCGGAGGTGATTGCACTACACAACTCTACCACCACTCCACTACTAGTACTAGTACTAGTACTAGCTATGTAACGCCCACCTGGTCCACACCCCACGGAACATTACAGAAATTGCCTTCGAAGGCGGACGAGAACGGCACGCGATGGTGTCTCAAATGTCTTTGTGGGCCTCTTTTCCACGAATTGTTGCATTTTAATGAAAATGCAAATGCATTTGCTTTGTTTTTTGCCAAACAGTCGTGCATAAGTAAATATACAGCCCAAAAGTCAGTCACTGTTGGCCAATGTGGAATTAGACCACGTTGACTTTAGACAGTCATCAATGGGTCAATATTTGCTATTATTTGTTCAGTCAATAGAAGACAGTTCATAATATTTGGCCATTTGCAAGCGAGGAAGATTGGAATGCAAAGAAAAAAGCTTAAGTAAATTAAACTCAGACGCTAGCAAGGGATTTTTGTATAGCCAAAAAAAAAAACCTAAGGTTCTCAGATCACACATATTTCGGTCAATATTTGACTTGTTACTCTGCTCATTCCCTCCATTGTTCTTATTTTGCTAATGAGGTTCATTGACACTGCCAAACACGCAGACAAAACCACAAAAGAGAAAACGACCTTGTTTACTTACAAGCAACAGCAAAATATACAATTTAAAAAATATACAATGTATATAGAGCTATTTTCAATTTGATTTGACTGTATAATTAATGGCACTACAAAACACTATTATTTATACAACACTGTTTAAGTTTATCGATATGGATATACTAACACTGACTACACGTGTAATTGCCTTTACACTTATTGGGCTTATGTGACAAACTTTCACTTTTTAACGCTTACTTGTTGAGTGATTTTATATTCGAGGAAATTGCGTGACCTCATCTACAGCTAAAAATATACATATCTAGCCAAAGAAATAGATTTTTTTGTTTCAACGAGAATAAATGAGTGAATATTTGGGAAGGCATATTAATTGTCATTTGTGAATGAAATAGTTGAAGTCATGTCCCAATTTAACTCTTATCAAATCCAGATACGTAACAAGTAGCAGATAACCAGGCTTGTTATATATGACAGTTGGTCGATTTCGAAAGACATTCGTTTATAGCGCACAATAAAAGTGATAGACTGAAATACTGATATGATGTTGGGCAATACGCATATGGGTAACTCATATTTGTGCAGTACTCTTTGTTTCATACATATATTAATATATTGTATATTCAAGGCATATAGTTGTAAGCTTTAACCCTCATATTCGTAGCCCTACATATTTCCTAAATCGTTAGCTAACAACAACTCGGATTAGAGGCCTGCCAGTTGAGCGAAACCCAGTTGATTTAATCGCTCAGAAAACGGGTTTTCGTTCCTAAATTAATAACAGTTAACAATGGAATTGTGCAGCCAGCCAGTTAGACCATGCCCAGCTCGTAAAAGACCTTTGACTCGCTTATTTCTTTGTAGTTTATTTGCCAAGCTTAAAGGCTAACTTAAGCTAAATACACATTAGGTACGAATTCTTACATAATAAGATCTTTAATTTAAATCACATTGCACTTGCTCGTGCGGTCAACAAAGAAACGATGGGGTAATAAAAACAATCAAAGCACATTTTTATAGGAATATTTGGGTGGCGCAAGAGGAATCTTCTGTTAATTTCCGATGATTATTTGGGCACACTGCCAGCGGATGTGTTGCAATTTGTGTGCCCATTCTTGTTCGTTTTTTCCTCTCAGCTTGTGTTTACATTTTTCAACCAGATACTAGAGTACAGTCATGGCGATGAACATGAGCAGTACGAGTATGAGCCAAGGGCAGATGAACATCAGGCAGGCGACTTCAAACATTTTGCTCTCCTCTTCACCACCGATCTGCTGCCAACTGTTGCTATTGTTTGCGATATGCAGGACTTTTTCACTCGGCGAGCTCTTTGTTTGTTTTTCGCCAGGCACTTTTCGGTGGACAAATCGAAAAACGTGGAAACACACACACAACAGGTACGACGTTCGCCGTCACACTGAGCCAGTCGAACCTTTTTCCTCGTGTTTGTCGACGATGTTGCTG
Organism: Drosophila mauritiana; assembly: GCF_004382145.1. Lineage (NCBI taxonomy): Eukaryota > Metazoa > Arthropoda > Insecta > Diptera > Drosophilidae > Drosophila > Drosophila mauritiana. Next base: position 12,232,537 of record NC_046667.1, on the reverse strand, counting down.
ATGGGTAGCGATGTGTTGTTGTTGTTGCTGCTGCTGCTGCTGCTGTCGTTCGGTTTCTTGTCGCTTCGGCTCTTTGTTTGCTTGTGCCGGTTTTGGGTCTCTCTCACACTTCTCTCTGCATCGCACTCTCTCGCTCTCTCTCTGTGTCGCGATTATCTCTGCCGCTTTTTGTTTTCGATCGGTTTAAGCTTTTGTTTTGCATGGGCTTACCTTTCGAGTTCGCGCCGAGTTTGAAAAGCTTCTGACAATTGCACTTCAATTTCATTGACCCCGCACATCAGCGATTCGACTTGCCCTCTTCTCGCTTCTCGTAGTTTTCTATTTGGTTTTCCTGCGCGTCGTTCTTATCACTTTCCTGTGGGTTATCATGAATAACCTCGATTTTCTCAGGTGAGCTTGACGTTTAACCACGTGTTTACAGCGTAAGTTGTATTACAAAGTTGCAGATCTGACTTTAACCGTTAATAATAAAGAAAAAGGCTGGAAATGGAATGGAATCTTTTTTTCTTAACTTCTTTAAAAGTTTGTTGAATATTAACATTTTACGTGCCAAAGTTTTATAGTCAAAGTGACTACTGACTTGCACACCTTTGTGTCCCCTGCTTTACTAGCCCACATAAATCTTAATTATACTATAGTATACTATCAGTAATATGACAAGCTTTTTGGCTCTGTTGCCGAATAAGACGCATAATATGAGCGTGGAGCTGATCGTGACCATCGAGGTGGCGACCTTTTACAGAACTGGTCTCGTAGCTGCACCCATTGCCATGTGGAAAATTACGGGCAACCAGTTTTGTTTACTTTTTGCTCCTTAAGCCCCAGACAGCGTCGATGATTGCTTTATAAAGTACCTTTCAATATGTGCTTACCGCCAATGAGGCAATAAAAAAAAAGTGGACAAAGTGAGGCATTCAAGCCCCGTCATCTAATCAGTTTTTCCCTTCCAACACCTCCGTCTCAGCTTATCTTATCAAATGTTTACTTCTCAAAAACGGTCTTCAATGAGTTGTGTTAAAAATATTAATGAACTGCACTGCATGATATTAACTTAATTATATAATTACAATATAATAAATTAATTATTATAATAAAAATAACTTAATTTTTATTTAGCATAAGTTTATATTGAATTTCAATTAATATATTTTCTCTTTTATTTTCAGGTATGTATGAGATGTGCTTATATAGCGTATCAAATTTGTAAGTAATACTACTTGCATACCTATATTATTTTTAAATATTACTAGTTGATTTATGGCGGCCTGTAGTATAGTAAGTGAAGTCTTTTCGCTGGGGGTTGATAGCAATATTCCGTTAAGTATGCTACACAAAATATAATACCACTTTAAATTGTTTTGGCTTAATAATTCTCAGTAGTGCCATTACAATGTTTTTTACGTTATTTCTTGTTCCAATAAATTTAAAGGCAGATAAATTATCGTATAATTTGGTAAACCTACCTCTTTATATTATATACGTATACGTAATTTTTTAACTACATCAAGCAAAGGAAAATTTTCAGAAAACATTCTATGTGCATAACGTTAGTACTTTGAGGTGGGCACATGGCAAATATTGCTTAGACCATTGTGTTAATGCCCCAAATGACACATCGTATGCCATTACGTATACGCCTAGTAGACCAAGTATTTTCAGAAATTAATTCTTGCAGCATTTTTTCAACGCTCTCATACAAATGTTCTGCATTGTGCTATTAAATAAATACCCTTACATTTGATCGAACTCCCCTTTTATGACAAAAATCAGTCTAAGTTTGCCACTTTCTTTGTTTCTCGTCCCCTTTTCCGTGTTAACTTTTCGGATTTGCAGGACGACCCGCACGCACCAAAGTTCTATTGTTTTGTTAGGACTCTGAGCTGTTCGTTGTGAACATATATTCGCATAGCTGATTTTATGCTTTGTTTACTCAAGTATGTGGGTCATGCTCCACTTGCAATCAGGACAGCGAGAATGGAATGGGATGGGACAGGCCCACCCACTCACATATAACCAATTAATGTTGGATGTCCTTAGAGTAGTGCCCAGTAACAAAAATAACGAGCTATTCAGTTCGGAAACAAAGGAAATTCCATCAAATTCCAGCACTGACGTTGATTTACCTTGTCATTGAAATTCATTCGCTGGCATTTCATTCCTTCATGCGATGTTACACAGGTTTTTGTGGCATTTCTCTGGCATTGCCTTTCCGGGAAGCCTTGAGGAAGGACCTTTCAAATGGTTTCGCCTCGTTGATAATTTATAAATTGGTGTAATTATTTTGGCCAGCGGAGAACTTACAAAAATGGGAACAGCTGAGAGGCACTTTTCTCTGGCTTTCTCTCCTTCTCTGGTTTTTGGTCTATTGTGCAGTGTTCATTTCTGCACAGACACATGCAATCGCTTCCCATCTCCCTTCCACTCGTTACACATGATAACGATGAATTTATGTTTTTTCATGTTATATTTATATATGTATGTATATGTGGTTGGGCTAGCACGTTTTCCTGGCCGATTTGCGCAGGCGTAGGAAAATTGAGAGCCCCCAAAACAGGAGCAGGTGTTATTTATGCTTTACTCAAATCCATATATATTCTATATTTATGTATACATCAACAGAGAGAGAGAGGGCAGTAGAGAGAGTGAGAGATAGATGGAAAGAAGGGCCACTGCAACACTGAGCTAATAAGACAGCAAAGATATTCGATTTGCAAGGGAATTTTTGCTGAGGAAAAGCCAGATACAAATTTTCCTCTTGGCGAGAGCGCGAAATTCACTTTCTTTGCGAAAATCTATCTCTCACGTGGCTCTCGCTCTCCCACTTTCTGGCGAAAATGAACTCGCGCGTGCTCTCTTTCCGCCTGGCTCTCTCTCATCTGCATGTTTGGGCGATGAACGCGCCACAAAAAGCTAGCAACAAAAAAAAATCCTACCCTCAGTCAGTCAATCTACACTTTGGCTTCTTGCTAAACCAAACACAAAAACAAGCTGGCAAAATATAATATTTTCTGGCACTACAAATTAAAACATTAAAAATCGCTTTAATTAAGTTTATCTAAAGTATTTGCGATACATAGTTCGGGGACCTTTCTGCTGTGCAGAAAAAGAGCCATTTTTTGTGTGTGTGTGGCTTGTTTTTGTGGCAAACGCGGAAGTTTTCGCTGCTGTCGTCAGTCAGTCGTATTCGGACATCATCGCCGAGCGTTTGTGTGCGTTGAGTGTGCTGGCTGTGCGTGTATGTGTGCGTGCAACCAAATAAAGTTTGCAACAATTGAAAAGTTGTAACAAATCTAGCAACAGAAATAAAATAAAATTCAAACGGCATCAAAGTGTTTCGCTTGATTATATAAAATCAGCGAATAAAACGAATGCAGATTTGCATCTGGGCAATCAAAAAGTGAAAGAAAAGCGAGCTACCAAAAAATCTTTCATTCAAAACGCCTCGGTTGATTTCAATGTGTGCGTGTGTGTTGGCCCCTCTCTCTCGCTCTTACATTTCGCTCTCGCTCGCTCTTACTGCATAGATAATTTCTAGAATTTCGCGCCCATTTGTTATTTCCCTTGTTTGGTTTTTTTTCAACGCGATAAAAAAAAATTATTATATTCTACAAGCAGTGATCAGCAAAAATTTCATTCATGGAAAACAAAAACAATTTAGAAATCGCTTTTAATAACGGAAATATTTTTATTAAAAGGTAATGTCACCCAATTCTAAATTGTAATTATTTGTGTTCGTATTGTTGGTTAATTCGTTTCGGTTTATGATTTCATTGTGTTGACCAGTACAAAATAAATGGCAAATTATCCAATCAAAATATTCCTCACATCTGATCAACATCAAACGAACATCAAACATTAAAGAGCATTTCAACTAATTGTTAAGAATTTTTATGGGTATTCACTGTAGGATTTAACTGCAGAGACTTGGATATATTTTATTTTAAATTAAAAAAAATAGTAATAAAAAAATATAACTGGCAAACGTATAAAGTAATTATCTTTGGGGTTTCTACGCTTGCATTGCCAACTATACAAGAGTTTATCTATGACATACTTGTGTTAGCCCAAATATTGGGATAATACCAAAGTCCACATACGCCCAAAAATAGGTCCTTGTGGAGAAACCAACCCCAAAGTGTTCTTAGTACGCCCCCTATTTTCCACTAGTTCAGTACACTTGAAATCAATACAAGGAAAGACAGGCCATTGAGAAGGCAAACATTTAATCGCCTTGACTGGCACTTTGCCTTCAATGTCACGGTGTCCTTAATGGGCCAATGGAAAGTGTCCTTCTCCCCAAAGCCGCATGGCCATTAATCAGAAATCAATAAATGGTGGAAACCGAACGGCTAATTCCGCTAGAAGTTAAGCGCAAGAAGTTTAATTGTGCAAACATGATTGAGGGTATTTCCACGAAAGACAACGAGACCATTGATTTTTCTCTATCTTATGCGATTTTCCCCATTTTCTTGCGTTTTCCTTAACGAATCATTGTTGTTCTTTTGCCCACCACAAAGCATTTGAGGTTGTCAGCTTAGTTGTGTTTGCTGTAGCGTTTCCCACGCATTGGCATGGCTAAAAACCATAGAAAGGGCACCCATCCCCTTTTGATTACGCAACTCTTACTTGAAAGCTGATTTTCATTCATTTCCTTGGCGCTATTCGGTGAAATACCCTTGGGTTTTGGCTTAGTTTGGTTATCGTTCTGCCAGCCACAATGGCGTCACGTCAACGCTGCGAATACGCAATATTTTGACTGGTGACCTCAGCAAATGGGTGGTGGAGGCTACACACCAAAGTAAAAAAAAAAAAACGATAATACACACCCCGAAAAATTATCAACTTCGATTTGCGAGAGCGATCTTTTTCGCTTGAATGCAACTTTGCCTATAATTTGCCCATTTTGGTCGTTTGAACAAAAACAATTTAATTTTAGATCTTTGCGTGCTGATAATTTGATTTAAACAGCTTAACATCATCGCCGGCTAGTGTACGTCATATATATCGAGAGATAGAACATCTGGTTCATTTAATCGACGTTTGCCTATTAAGCGGATCGCATTTGTGCATCTCTTCTGCTTTTTTTTCGATTTCCAGTAAATGAATCTTGATGAACTGAGCTGGCTTTGTTCGGTTCTAGCCGGTATTTTTATCGGTTTTTGAGAGACTTTGATGATTGAATTAAATATTGTTGGTTTTTTTTATGTATTTATTGATTTATAAATCAATTAAATTGAAGTATCGTTAAAGGAATTAAGCGATGAATTACTTTTACGGAACCTAATTGACCGCAAACTTGAATGAACCTTCGAGAAAAGATAATTTAAACTGATCCTAAAAAAGCATTTTAATTTTAATTTCGCTGACATAATTAGCTGACCAAGGGCGTTAAATCACTGTGTCATAGTAAAACCGTTAAAAAAATTGTCCAAAGGGCATACTTAAAATTAAACTACTTTTTTGTTAGTACTACCAAAATCCCTGGTCATATCAGCGTATCGTGAACTTTTTTATATCCCGCCCATTAAAATGGAAATTTATGGCCCGAATGCAATGGTATTTTGTAGATGCGCAGCCCTCGGACTTCTGAAATGCAGCTTACGTGATGAAATCGTTTTGGAAATGTTGGCGTCCTTGGCAGCGTTTGGCGCCAATTGTCAGTCGCTCAACTGCAGCTGAACGGCAACTGGAGATGCCATAAAGTCAAGCGAAGTTGGGGGAAACAATAAAATGTTATCATAAAAATCCAGGGGTGAATGGTGGGGCAGCAGAACAGCAGAACATCGCGAAGCATCCGCCACGACCCACATTTGCAACCCACACAATGAATGCAAGCACTTTATGCTGCTGTATCTGTGCGAATGTATCTGAGGCAGCTGCTGATTGTGGGCTGTATCTGTGTGTGCGCCAGCATCTGTATCTGCATATGTATTTGTATCTGTATCTGTGCGAAGCAGTTGCTAACTAAACTAAACTCAAATAACAACATGTTCAGGTTTCGTATTTTTCTGTTGGCCCATTCACAGGCAGATAGAAAGAGGAGGCGAGAGCAGACCACCCACCACCCCTCGATTGCTCCACATGGCGCAGTTTCCAGGTCAAGGTCAGGCCTGCTGGTGTGCATCTGTGTGTGTGTGCCTTTGTGGCAAAAACGATTGCGTTATGTTTTTTTATTTTCTCTTATTTCGAAAGCAAGTAATGCGCTTTTGGAAAGTTGACGAGTCCTTCGCCCGATCCTTGCTTCTTTTTTTGTTTTCACTGCCATAGCTCAATGAGGCGTACACACACACACACAGTCACTAGTAGACCCCCACACACAGATACTTTGCATAATTCCATTACACACTGCGTGAGTTGAGCTGAAATACGCATAACGATACCAAAAGTCGGGGTGATGGAGGCTAGAAAGGGAGATTTCGACTCCTTGCGGACATTGTTTTAGAATGTGCATAAATTTCACGCTTAAATGATTTTTATTGAACGCTTGGCAGAACTACGATTTTAATTTAAGAGAGTATTTATTGAAATGGGAAATTTATTCGCACCAATATCGAACTGAATTTTAAATATCTATTCATATCAAACTAGTTTACAACCCAAAAAGTAAAAATTTCTAACAATATATCAAATGTATCGTTGGGAATATCAAAATGTTTTCAAAGTAGGGTTAATAACGGCTAAGCAAGCCATTTGGATATCCGTAGCTCTAAAAAATATCCAAATTTTTCAACGTAAAATGACTGTTCTTAAATTCTAACATTCATCCACATTTACTGTGTGCAATGATTACCTCGTCTTGTGCCTAATAAACTAGGCATCCCATCACATTACTTCCGCGGATTCCATCTAATGTATATCAAAGCCCACTGGCCCCGGCACGTGTTCAACTAAACAAGAAAAGATCCTTGGCAAGCATCCATTCGTCCATTGTGTTGAGTAGCTCTGAAATGATGCCCTTACAATGGGACTCGAGACATTAGACATGCAGTTCATTTACGAACAGAGATTTTATTTTCTTGTTTCGCGCTGTGTTTGGTGTTGAGTTGGGTTCCATTATGAAAACGTTTTCAAGGCGAAATGGTTTTGTGTTGTTTCATGCTGGGCGCCGTGTGTCAGTTTCAATTGAGTGTAGTGTGGGGGTTTTGTGAACGAGAATGTGAATGAGTTCGTTCTTTGGCATAGCATCTCAAGGTTTTCCACCAAACTCTTTGCATGAATATTACTTGGCATGCTGGCGCCCCAAACCCGACCGACCCCTTCATACCTTCGAGGGCTTAGAAGTGTGGACCCTTGACAAAAAAAAGTACTTGTACTGCCGCTTTGGTACGTGACTGGTCCGCTGGTTGGTTGGTTGGTTGGTTGTGTGGGCGGCAGAGGGAAGTCAAAGTCAGGGTCGAGTAACATCATCGTTAGGGCCCGCCACTTGACAATATTAAAAAGCAAAACATATGATACCCCAAAAAAAATGTATATAAATAATTCTGCCGAGTACATATTACCTGCTAACCTTGGTGCCCTCGGTTCGAGTGATTAAAAATGCTAATTAATGTGTGTAGCACATCAATTGTTACATTTTTTTCGGGGTTGGTGGGCTCATGTAATGCCCCTCTGGGGAGGCATCTCTCGTGCCTTATTATTGCTGAAATGTCTGTGCTTTTTGCTTATCGTATCTTAAACAAGTTGCTGCACAGTTGTTGACACACAAGTGCCTCCAGACGGAGCTGTCATATTTCTAGCCGAACTGTCAACTAGCTGTCAACAGGCGCCATTTGTTGCGGGCTGCTGGATAAAATGGGAAACCAGCGACGACCCAGTGCTCGACTAACTTGTGCTCCAGAGACATATTACATTTTTGTAGCACTTGACAGGCGGTCGAAGCAATTTCTATGGCGGTGGCACACTATTCATTTGAAAGCAAGCACTTCCTTGGAATGGGAAGATCACATTTCCAGCATTATTTATTTATTCCTGTCATAGCTAGTGAAATACATTACTTTTAATTTGTCTACAACTTTCAGCATAGACATGGAAATCTTTACAGTTTACAAATTATGCACCAAAACCAAATATGCAGATTTTTTTTAGAAAGATTTGTAATTTTTTACACACCATTAATGTTAATTTTTTAATCCGACTGAGATACTCATTTTAAACCCTACTAAGCCAATAATTTAGCAAAATATAAAATTATTGAGGAAAAGTACTTGTTGCATTGAAAATTAAATTCATTCATCGAAAATGATATGATATTTATACAAAAATCCTGTACCAAAAACATTGGGTAACCTAGTTTGTGTTACTGCATCTCGCATGCTCTTTCATCCGCTTCTCATGTGTGTTATGTAAGCGTTGTTGTTCATCTCCCCATTTGTACGTGTGTGTTTTTTTTGTGCGAGGCATGCAACAAAATGCCTTGTGGCATGTCAGAGCTCTGTGAATGTTAATTAAATACTTTACTTTTAATGAAGACACATACAACAACAACACCCACACCATCGCCACAACACACACCACACAAAATGGAAGCTGAAACAGAAATTGATAAAAATTGGCAAAGTTTCAAATGAAAGCAAAATACAATTTGCCAATTGCTTTTGTGATTTGAATTTAAATTTTTTCTTTTTGTTTCAAGTCAGTTTTTGTATAACTATTGGAGAAAACCTGAAATTTAAGAATAAATTCTATGACATTAAATTAGAATATTACACTATTTCTAATTAATAATTTTGAATTGGTATGCAGATACTGTTTAAAGCCTTTGCAATGGTTATTTGCCAAACGTTAGACTTTTGTATTTCAATTTTATGGTCAATTTCATTTAAATTATATACGAATTTGGCCCAAAGCAAGACAATGCGGTGCGCTACTAAACAGCACAACTAACTTAGATCAAACAACAACGATAACTGCTAAACGACAGAACAACAACAGTTGCATGAACATAAGCGTTGCCAGCATGGCGGCAACAGTAGCAACAAAATGGCGACATTAGCCAACAAAATGGCTGCCAATATGGCGACGACCAGCAGCAGCAGCAGCAACAACAACATCGGCGGCAGCGAGTCCACGCTGCAGCAACAACAAATGCTACACCACCAACAGCAACAACAGCAGCAAGCACAATCCAATCTCATAATGCCCGCTGCAGTTATACAGCCCGAATATTTACTCAATAATGATCGCGGCTTATTTAAGGTTTATTGTTTTATCAAAGATTTCATCGGGTAAGTAAATAAGAAGCGATAGGTTGTGAAACACAAGACAAGTTTCTCTAGAAAATTGAATTTTTTCGCTTAGTTCAAAGTTATATTTAACTATGGTAAATTTACCATACATATATGATATATATCTTTTTTAATTAAATGCCAATTAAAGAACTAAAATGACCACATAATTTAAAAAATAATGATATTTGATTGCATTCATTTGGGATACACAGTGAAAAAGAATTGACAATTATTAAAGCAAAATATTATGAGTACATATTTTTAAATTTTTAATTATCTGCATTGAAACAGAAAAAAATTATTAAACGCATTTTAATTAACACTTCTTCAGTAGCTTAAACAAAACACAAAAATATTTAGGTTTCATTTTATTGAAAAAATGTTGTTAACACCTTTTAACAACATAAAAAGTCAGACATTTCTGTAATTAATACAAAGACCTATGTATACAAATACTGATTAGCACCCTTCCATTAAGAGTTTATAATTTTTTAGGCATATTTTGGTATTTCTCTTTTTTTTTTTTTGCAACACACCACCCTGTATCAGAAATATTGTTTTAAACTTTTTTTTGTTTTGTATGCCGGCGCTTATCGTTTTTCGTGGCACACACACTTGTGCAGGCAAGTGTTTGCGCCTTTATTTGTTCATATAATTCATATTTAATCAACTGATAATATAAGAAAACTGTTCAACCTGCTTTTGTGCTGACTGCCCGACTCGGTGGCTCTGCTCCAATTTCTGTGCTCCTGATACACTTGCTGACATTATCACCTGCCCTGGCACCGCGAATGATATGGCTGCGAGTATTCGTTTGTTTGATAACAGCCAGCCATTTGATATTTTCGAAGGCAGCGGAGTAAAAAAGAAAATAAACTTCAGCTATCGCTCCGAGGTATTGACAGATAAAAAAATACAAATATAGAAGGGCGAATAAGAGCTAGATTGGGCCTATTTTTCAATAACAATTTTCAAATTTATTTTTCAAATGATGCCAATCTATGAGTTTAAAAGGTTTTCTTGCTCACACCAGTACTTGACAATACCATTTCGAATGAAACCTAGTTAGCATTGAGAATTATTTCTAAATACTAGTTCAGTCAGATACAAAATTCGAATTACAATTATTATAACTTTGGCTAAAACAGATACAAAAATTTATTATGGATGAGGAGTTAAGTGCTTTTGGCTTTACGGTCAACATTGTGTTGACAGTCCTTGCGTCCGTTTTGGTATATTTGTACGCCTATTGGCATCATTGGGTAAATAAGGAAGAAAATGAACTGACTGTTTCGAAATTGCTGGCCACCAAGCTACCCGATTTGCCGCCAATCAAATTGAACCTGGATCAGTTGTTGGGATTCGATGGGACACGAAGTGATGGCAGAATACTGGTGGCGCTCAGGGGAAAGATCTACGATGTATCCAGTGATTTCGAGGAATTCGGCTTAACCGGAACCCTATCTCATGTAGCTGGCAGGGATTTTACGAACTATCTCAATTCGATTATGGACATGCACAACTCGGAGATAAACTATGTGGATCGTTGGGAATCCATACTGGAAACGAATTATTCGTGTGTGGGTGAAGTCATCGATGAGCAGGGCAATCCTCTTATGGGAAAATTGGAAAATCATAATGCTGATGTAGTCGAGGAAACTGAGAAAGACATGATGGAACCCATCAAAGCTAACGAAAAGTCAATAAAGACACTTAATGAGGTTTTAAATGCCGAAACATTGTCATCGGATAACAAATCGGAGAAATGTTTAGAAGAACCCAATGCCGAAATCCTTATCCATGCAGAAATTTCCGATTGTTAGAAATGAAAATTCAAATTTTGCTATAACAAAATTAAATGGATCAAAATTAAACAGGGACAATCAAAATGTAATCATGATAATCAAGCTATCGTAGTTTTAATAAACATATAATTTGCAGTTTTATAACAGATTAAATGGGACCGTTTTAAATTGCCTTTTTTTAATTGTTTAACACGCAAACTTAGCTAGCAATACATGCTAAATCAAATAGTTTGTACTTATAAGTTCAGAAATTTCTATATTCAATTACAATTTGTCACGTTACGTTTGATGTTTTGTTAGCCCACATTTAATTATTCATTAAATTTCTAAGAAATCGCAGTGGAAACCTCTTCAACTATTTTCTAAGATACTTGACGTTAAGTGCCAAATTAGGCAAAGCGTTTCAATTAAAAGGCGTAACGTATTCCGTATTTGACTCATCCTCATGCTGTCCACCTGCCAACAGGCTGACAAAAGAATATTCTGAGTCGAGAAAAGGGCGATAGACTTGTGTGCTTATATCTTAGCCATCAACACCCACTCGGTTGGTGGCACACATCGTGCAGTTTTTGCCAAAATTGGCCAACCGCGCGAAAATTGATGCCATTCTCCCTTTTCATTTTCTTGTTGGCCAACAAATTGCACTCGTGTGACGTCTTTTGGCAGGAAGCTAGCTCTTTAAAATTGCTGAAATTTATTTTTACCGATACCCATGCACTTAATTTGTTGCTATACCTGATTACGACAATTAATTAAATCATTTTTTTTCTCATTTTGCTTTATATTATTTTCGTCTTCATTTTCTTCGACTTAAGACGACGACCTTTTGCGTCGTTTTCGAATGGAAAGCTCTTTCAATCATTTAAAAATTAATTATTTGCCTAGGCATAAGCACTTGAAATTGATTGGAATTGGATTTCACCTAATTAATTGATGTTTATTTTTGCATTTTCGTTTCAGGTAAGCGTGTTTTTATTTCAACCCACCGAAAAAGTCAGTAAGTTAAACGGGGTGGGATAACTTTTAGTAAGGGGTTAATTAGGCAGAGAAAAGATTATATATCACAATCATAACAGTAAATCAGTATATCTTACAGTACCACAATAATTTTTCTTAGTTAAAATAAAAACCTTATCTTTCTCAAATCTTGGAGTGTTGAAACACTTTCGAAAATACTTCCTTCCCGTTTCCAAAATCATCTCATATTGCCTAACGTTGAGTAATGCCCTATATATAGAATATGACTAAACAATACCGAATATGCCGGGCTTATCGCTCGACCATATAGATTATCAGCGGTGCGATAAGGGTTTCCTTGATGAGAACGTTCAACTGACAGCTGCCCAGTCCCAATGACTTTCAAGCAACTGCAATTAAACGCCAATTAGACATGTGTACGACTGTTTGCACTTATATATATACACATTAATATAGATAGATATAGATGGGTTGGTAAACGATGGCGTCGCACAAAATATATACCAAGCATAAATTCGCTTTAGCTGCAAACTATTTTTGCCTCGACGCTTTAACGTTTGCTCAACTCTAATGAGCCAATAAATTCACATTACGTATACGCGCAGGTGGCCAGCTGCTGTAATTTGCTTAAATCAGAAAGCAAAACTGTATCGTTTGCATTTTCCTTTGCGTCGCTTTTCTCTGACTTTTCTTTCACTCAGGCGCGCACTGTTTGTTGGCTATAAATTTCACGCTAACTCGTCACTTGTCGCAACCTATTTCCTCTAATTTTCTTGCTCTCTCCTGCAATTTGCAGCATGGGTTATGAAATCTTATTCCTTCCCCTATTCATAATTTGCCATGAAATCGGTCTTTACAGAACATTCGATAAGTCATTTGAACATGTGCCCAGATATTTCTTATTTGCATTTGACTTTTCGCATTTCCATATTTATTTGTTTAGAGTTGGTTAGTCGAGTGGCTTATAATCAAAGTGCACACGCTTTTCCTGTCAGTTGATAAAAATTGTTTGTTTTGTCTGACGTCAGTGATTAATTCTTATATTAAAGTGGTTGGAAAGTATCTATTAGTATAGTCATCTAGATACATTCATTGAGTATCGTTTCTTAAACTCATTTTGCATCCTTTTTAAAATTTGAAATTTGTGATCTTTTAAATTGGCGGTTACTTCAATGCAAATTGAATGTTATCAGTTCTATTTTCTTTTTATTCGCAAAGCGTTTTTTTAAATGATTTTGGGCTTGTCTTCCTTATCAGAATCATTTACATATGGGCTTTATATTCTTGAAACCAACACAGACTTTAAATTTTAAGACACATTAAGACCCAGTTATTGACTGGCTGATAATGTTTTGGCACGATAAAGTTGTTTCAAAGGCGGCGAATCTTGAGAAAACATATTAATTTACACTACAAAAAAATGTTTTCAGAAGTGGCAATTATTGGTGATAAGTTATACCTTTAGCTGAGGATAAAACATATTTTTTAATTATCATAAAAATAGAATTGTTGAAAGCTAAATGTATATATTCTTGTAGTAAGCAAGTGATTAGCACATGGATTTCAATTTAATTGAATTTAATAAAAGCAGCTTCTCAGTGTTTTTTATTTCCTAGCTCGATCCCTCTAAGAAACTTCCACCCAGCTCCTCTTCTTCCATTTGATTCCCCACTTTTTCTCCACCCCCACCTATCACTCAATGCTAATTATCAGACGGTGATTAGATAGAGTTATATTTGATAAGGGGCACACGACGGTTCTCCGATGTAATCTACTTTGTTTTTTTCGCCTGTCGAGTATGGTGTTTTTTTGCCCCTTATCGTTCATCGGTGCTCCAAAGAAAAAAGTGAAATAAAATATAAAAAATAGCTTCGGCTCCGGTCGTGTGTGTAAATTTTGTTTCTCGCCTATTATTCGGCGCTTTCGTCGCCGTCGTCTTCCCAAACTAAAGAGCGAAGAAACGCAGAAAAAATGTATTTTTGAAAATAATTTTATTGCCAGCGTTGAGCGCAGCCACCACTGTCGACGTCGCTGCCGCCTTTTTGGTTTCATTTTTTTTGGTTCGTGTTCCCCGCTGGTCGTTTTTGGATATTGTGTAAAATTCAGTTTTTGGTTCGAATTCAGTAAACAAAAACTTGTCGCCGGCGTGAGACGCAAACGCGAGCAACAAAGGTTGTTCACCAACAACAAGTTACAACCGAAGATCAACGAAAGAGTAAAGACCGAATAGTATTTGTTTAAACAATTTGCTATAGTTTAAGAAGCAGCTCTGCCCTCCATCCGTTCCGCGTTGCTCTGTCTGTCTGTCTGTCGCTATTTGTATCTTACGGATACGCGTCGAGTGATGATGACGCGCGTTAATTGTTGCCGCTGTTCTTTTTCGTTGTCGATTTCGATGTCGATGGCTCGGTACCCTGACCTTGTTACTGACTGATTGTGAATTCTTTTGCTTATTTATTTACCGAATCGCGCTGGGATTTCTATATACTTACAGTTGAGATACAAATCTATCTATCTATCTATGTAGTTGGCAATCGCACGCACAATTTGTCTAAATCGAATTCGTCTAAAAATAAGCCGCGAGCGAAAACAAAATGAGGGAAAACGGCAAAAACAAATTGTGGAATAAATTTTGGGTGGTTCAAGAGTTTTGCCTTACATTCGGTTTTCTTGGTGGGAGATCGCTTAATTTGTTTTCACATTCGAATGGAGCCAGAAATGGTCCGGAAAAAGTCCAAATATATTGTACAAAAAGTGGAAGAATTTCAAAATCTTAATTTGCAAGTGTGGTGGCCAAGAGAAGTTGAAATACAAATGCAATTATATTTTTGTTGAATTATATATAATATATAATTTGATATTCAGTGAAAATTGATTCGAATTACAGAACACACAAATGCATTTACATAAGTTAAAAAAATTTTAATTATAAATACTCAGCAGAATCACGTTTTGCCATTTTGTACACAAATTCCTCGACTATCATGGCGCTCCTCTGCTAGGCAAACACTAAATTTGTCTGCAATTTCAACTTTGTATCTTTCGAGTGCTCGTGTGCGGCTGCTGTGCGTATCTTAATAGATAAATTTAATTGGTTAATATTTATTTTTAGTCAAGACTTGATTAATTGCCACCCGAGAGGAGTTCCATCGTCGCTCCTCCGCTCGGTTCGGGGAATTCTCCAAACGCCGTGTTCCCTCATATTAGTTTTTGCTATTTGGCACGCGCTACCAGTTCCAGACAGCGCTTAACAATTTATCAGAGAGAAATACTGAAATATATATATAATAAAATTATAAATACAATTGGCCAATGTATCGGGAGCCGTTGGTCGTGTGTTTGTCCAAGTTGAAGTGCATGTTTCTCTCGGTTTTTTCTCTCTCTCGGTCGCGAGAAAAATAAAATTAATGCAAAATTCGAAAATTCAAAGCAATTTTTGTTTTTAGTTGTCGTTCGACCGGCTACACAATTCGTTTGCTGTTTCTCTTTACCGCGCCCCATTGAATAAATATCCAATATTTCAGAGCGTTTTTATATAACAGCAGAAAATCAACAATATTAACCGAAAGGGTCAAATATACCAAACAAGTTGTCCAAGGCGCTAATTTATTAGCCCAAAAATAAATAAACGCAAAGTGAAAAAGTAAATATTTACGGGGATAGCCAGCCCATAAATTGTACTAAAAAAAAATCCCACTTGAAATTAATAAGTGAGCTTAAAAAGTGTGTGAAAATGCTCAAATATCCGCGTACCACATCGTCCACTTCATCGGGTTACTTCGATGATGATGAGGCCATGATGAATCCCTATCAAACGCCTCCGGCATCGCCGCAATCCGTGCCCCAGTATCTGCAGCGTCACATGGTGCGAATGTTCAGCACTGAAGTTGATAAGTAAGTCGTCCTCGATCGGGCATCAATTTTATATATAACCTTCTTTGATAAAGTCCCCTGGGATTTCCTAATGGGAAGGGAAAAGTACTTGACTCACTTAGATAAAGTGGGTGTTTATTCAGGATCAAGTAAGAAGTGTAAAAACCTTGAAAGACCTTCGATAAAGCACAAATTCCCAACCAACCACAATTAAAATTTGAAATTAAAATCGCAGGTCTAATGTGTTATGAGATTTATGCCTTAGGCAATGTATTTCTAGTTGTTCCATACCCTAAGGCTTATAAATATGCATAAGAAGCGCTCAAGAATCAGTTATTTATAGTGACTGATTTTAAATGGTCGCATTATAGTGCAGTTCATGTTCTTCTTATAACTAGTAAAGTCGCAATTTCTCTCATTTAAAAGCAAAATAGTGCCCATTTTATTTTATATTATTAGTACAAAACAATTTTGTAAACCATTTGCATAATCAATTTCCATAAGTGCAAACGCGACTGACTTTAAATGAACTAAAACAGCAGCGAAAATGCTTAAAATGCAAAAATAGAGGTTTATTAAAAAGCTTAACTTGAATAATTGCACAAAAATCGATGCACAATAAAAGCGGTAGCAACAGAATCGCTGCATTTTATATAACCGCCCTCTGCTGATTTCAAATATATAAACATATATATATATAGGTATATATGTGCTATACCTTATGCACTTTCGATTCTTCCCTTTGTGTGTGAATGTGGGAGTCTTTTGTTTATTTATTTTAACAGCCACGCGCGCACATGTGCCATGTCCCACCCAGTCCACAGTTCTCATTTTCATTTTCTTTTTGTTTTATTTATTTTTTAAAACAGAGAAGTGTACTTGTTTGACCGTTTATCGCATTTATCGCTCATTGCATTTCTAATTGCATATTGCAAAAAGCGCTTATACACTGCACCTACATATAACGTTGTTAATTGTTTTGTTCTCAACGGATGTCACATTATTTTGATGGTCTATGGATTTATATAGTTAAGTTAATAATTTAATTTAAAAGTGCATATTCAAGTCCAGTGTAAGTTGTGTTTATACATATACAAGTACGCAAGTTAGTAATTAACAAAAATCTATTAAGATGATTAATAGATTATATGCGATTTTTTCATATATGCATTCATACTTAAGCATGACGTCAGGACCAATATTTCTAGCTGTTTCAGCAATTGTTTATAATTAATGTCATTACAACCGTTGACTTTCGACCGATTCTGACGCAAATTTACGCCAGTACTTTTCTTTATTCCTTTGTGTTGCTGCCTTTAGAATAGATGTATTATCTCTATAAGGAAACCTTGATGATAATGGATCAGAAGCTACTAATTAGCTCAAGGCAATTTCATCCTTGGTTAAGTTGTCATTGTCATTTAATCGGAAATATTAAAAGTATCAATGATATACTATTAAATAGATAATGCATCCAAAGCGAGATAAACTTTTCTTTCAATTTTTGTATTAAGCTTGCTCTATTTTTCTTACTTTTTTGTAAACGATTTTTGTTGTCTACGAAACACAAAGTAATTTTCAATATCTACAGGCAAATGATTATTAGACTTCTAATTTGGTGAACCCCTTTCTTCGTTCCTCGCACGAAATTTCATATCTGTCTGCTGTTGTTTTACCTTCGTGTGATACCTTTCTGAGTTTCCCCCTCTCAAGTTTTTTTTTTGATTAACGCCCACAACTGAACAACAATGAGTAGTAATTAGGCGAAACTTTTCTGGGCTGTTGTTCTTTTTTTTTTATCAATGAACTGCCTTGAACTCCTCGCATAAGCACAAAAATATCAACAAAAAGCTTTCAGAAATCTTGAAAAGCCCAGACAGACGAACTAAGAACTTCAACTACAATAATAACAGGTGGAAAAGGGCTTGTGCCACGCCCACTACAAAGCAACTAGCACGGCAAGAAATAAGGGAAAGAAGTATATTTGTGTCAACGACTGAAAAGGTAAATGCACTTCAAAAGGTCGTGTGCGACCTTTGACCTTTTCGTGCCCAGCAGCGCTTATAACTGCGAATACCCACTACCTATATATATGTATGCAGAAAACGCGTTGGGGACGGAAGAGTTTTTCAAGTGGAAAAGCGGCGTGAAAGCGGCGGCACATGTTCTTTGTTGCGGGAAAAGCTGCTAATCGTTCGAATCGTTGCTCCAGCTTATCGAAAGGAATCGACAACAACTTATTTATATCGCGATTATCGATTGGATCTATTATTAAGTATGCGTTGGTATAAATTGGGTATAATTTATACAAGCATGCCAGTAAATTTGGTTACTACTTTAGTCGATCGAACCAAGCAATACGCAAATAGAGATTATACAACAAGCTTGACATTGTCTTAATGTCAACTCATGATAAATGAAACGAAATGCAAAACAGTATGCAACAATTAATCTTTCGTACCTTCTACTATAAACGTGTGAACACCGACGACTTTCCCCGCAAATTCATTTCAGGCGGTGAATGAATAATGTTCAATAAATTTTCGCTTAACGTGAACACAAAATGTGAACAACAAGAGGGCGAAGCAAAAAAAAAAGAAAGGAATATAAACAGCAAAATGTTAGCGAAATATAAACAATAACAGCGGGGGAGGCATAAATCTTCGATTCCAAACGATGGACCAGAAGGGCGATGAAAATGTTGATTTCAAGGTGAAAGAGGCGCCACAGAATCGACTTGCCACAGAGCCATCTGTTCTTCTCGGTCGAAGTGAAGCCAACCTGAAAAGAAAAAATAACTTAATAATATTACACATGCTGCGATGAAAACAGGAACTTTCAAGGTCAAGAGCTGTAAAAATACAGCTTTTAAACCAAACATATTAAAGGATAGATTTTTCCAACATTAATTATCCAATGAAATAGATTTTCATTTAGGTGTTTTCCAGTTTTTTTTTTATTTTCTTTTCCTTTTTATTGTAGTAGGAGATGAAGAAGTAAAAACTATTTTCCTCACATGTTTTGCCCATAATTTTCTCTACTATATTTACACCTTTGGCTATATGCAAGCATATGTGCATATAACGCACATTCAAATTATATTGACCATGAAAAGTGTTTTCGCTTGGGCGCTGAATTTTCTTCAGGTGTTCAATCGCTAAAAAGTTATTTACCCCGTATGTGTGAAATGGAATTTTGTTTTCGCCAAAACAGTTCGTGCTTTTCCGAAATTAATGTTGGAAAATTGTGTGCCAAAATATGCGAAAACTCATTGAGGGATTTCTTTAAGCATGAAACAATTACACTAGCTTACAAAATTCAGGAGTTACTCCTGAAATAAAAGTTTGCCGAAATCCCATTGTAATCGGTATAATGAGATTAATTTTTAAATTAGCATTTAAACAGGAACCAAGCATACAATTTCTTATGTAAATAATTAATTGAAATCTCTATTTCCAGTAATATCGATAACGATTAATAGTAGAAAAGGTTATATGTACATTCGGTGGGTGGTTTCATATCTAAAAACTGGTTTTTTCTCTTGGGTAACAAAGACTACTTATTCCCACTTACTTTATGGCTTAGACGAGACTGTGGAAAGAGGAATTGCACAGACTTAGAATTGATAATTCGCTGTCCATAATCGCTTCTAGCGGCGGCATTATCATCATGGGTCGCAACTTAAGATTGATTTGATTGCAAAAACACGTTTCCAATTCCATATATACTCCTCGCCACTTACACGATTAGCACGTGAAACATGAATGATAGTCGTCTATAGGCGGTCGAGCGATAGTGCTATATAGTAAGTAAGTAAGTAAGTAAGTGCTGCCTGTAATACGTGTCTTTCCTGTCGATTTGTTTGCCCGGCTGCGGTTAGATTACGTTCGCCAGCGAGAGACGTAAATAGTAGGTTGATTTAATAATGCTAAAATGTTTGCCACGAACTCATGTCTCAGCGATGATGCGAGTGTCTAATATATATGTATTCCACTGCCGCCAGGCTGTCTCAGTTGTAAATCGAAAATCAATCCACTTATGGAGGTGCGACCACAACCTTGCAACCTTGATTAGTTTAAGCCAACTTGATTCACACTGAATTCAATGAGTTGTCCTCTGCGCTTTTTCCCGCCACTTTTTGACGTCACTTTAGTTTTCTTTGCCCATCGCAAACCGATCGTATTTTGACTGTAAATATTTCCACTTTTCGTCTTTCGACTGGCCCCTTTTTGGCATTTCGTTGATTTTATGACTCAATTAAAAGATAAATACGCAAAGTGCAAACATTTCAATGTTCAGTGAAGGCAGCCGACAAACGAACACATGACGTCAACCATCAAACAAACAAATTGTTGAGAGATTTATGAATACTTCGAGTGTCTATATTTGAATAGATCTAGGCAAACACGCACTTTTCAAAGATGAAAGCGAAAGAGTTGTGCCCAATGTGACATTTGCTCCTAGTGAGTGTCATTAAACTGTATGATGGATAATTACGGAATTGGAAATGCTCGATGTTGTTGAAAGATCTATAAGCATTTTATTACGGAAATTAAAAGACTTCTAGTGGACTTAAAAAAAAAATTTTAAAAAGGCATCCATGGATAAATGTTTTATATTATATATGAACCTTATTTGGTCTCATTTTTTTGTACGTGTAGCAAAAGAATATTAATTTGACTGATAAATTTCATGTACAATATTTATTTCTACGATGCATCCTGATCTTGCTACTTGCCTTTGTGTTCCTGTGTGAGTAACATCTTTATTTATCTTTTAAATTTACGACTCTCGACTGCGTCAGCAGTGCGTGAGTGAAAGGCAAAAGTCGCCAGCAAGTTAACCTTAACATTTACTTGCCACTTTATTTAAAAAAAGTGTATATTTAAATTTTGGCCGCAGATTTGCATACAAATTCAATTAAAACGCGTGACGGAATTTCGTAAGCGAAATTTTCCCAAGGCAATTGGGGGAAACAATTATTTGATGAAAACAGCTAAAAGCGAAATTCAAAAATGAATGTAAAAGGCACATAAAACCTTATTCATTGATTAACACATATTAATGAAGCTAAATGTCAATTTGAGCTTAATTTTCTTCTTTAGCCGACCCAATGTCAGGGAAAATTTTTGTACATTTATTAATGGCACTCCATTCGAATTAATGTTGGATTGACATGTCAAGTGGAAATTAGAGAGGAAGCATTCGAGTGGCTAATCAGTGTTCAAATGGCTTTTCTTGTTGTGCGTTTAACACTCACCACCCACCACCACACAGTCGCAGTAACGGAGGTCAAAGGTTGAACTTGACGTGAGTTCGCCTTTCGCTTTTCAACGGTCTTGGGTTGAGGGGCAGGTTTTCACCGGGTCAGAGGTGCAGGCGCCACCTAATGACTTGCAGCCTGGCATTAAATTGCCGTTGCCTGGAAAACTCTGAAAATGAAAGTAACAAAAAAAACCCCAAGTCGAGCTCACGATTTTGAATGCACAAAACCACAAACAAAGTGGTTGAGCGAATCTGGAAATACCCTATTATTTTGTGCAAGATATTTTTATAAGTAAAGAAAATATTAAAATAGAGTTTTCTTTTGGTTGTAGTATTATTATAATTATTATATTAATTTAACCAGGGTAATCATATATATAGTTCACTTTAAGTAAAGCAAATTTTATATATATACTAGAGACTTTTTAGAGTTCTTACATTTCGCAGCTTTTTGGGATTTAGATAAATGCTAAATACTAAATAACTAGATATACTCTGTAAGAAAGGGTATGCAAAGATGCACCCAAGACGTTGCAGCCTCATGCCCGACGATTAAATGTTGTTATGTCTCCTGGGTTGTTCGTTTGTTGTTCGTTGGTTGTTGGGTTGTCTTGGGTTTCATAACAACAACAACAACAAGACAATGCCTGGAAATATCCATCTATCTTATTGTTGGTTTGCCTCAACGGCCGCCGCACTGTTCACAGCTATTAGACACTGTTTTATGTTACACAATTGTTGCTTTTGCTGCTTGCTGGCCAAGCGAAATCCGGCTGGCAACATAATGTTGCCAACTGGCCGATCTATTGGACTTATCACCGCTTATTGCCTCGGCCGTTGCTAATTGCCGGGGCGTGGCACGATCGACACAACGATGTTGTTTTGTGCGAAAAATCAACAGGCGGACCAGCTGTTTATACCACCCAATAAAATCACACTCTAAAATAACACTCATTAACAAGGAGGTTCCAGTATTATATTTTACATTTTATTTTTTTATACATTTTATGTTTTCTCGCTGGGGCTTGGCACACGTTCGCCTTTGTCAGCTATGAATACCAAATATCGCCTTTGTTGACATTTATTTGCACTTTTTGCAGCTGGCAAGAAAACAATTTGCACAAATAATTTGCATATTTTCGAGATTTATATTTATTGTGGTTTCCATTGGGGTGGAAAACAGCTTTTGTTCAGGGCAAATATTGAGGTTACGGAAATCAAGGTAAATGGTATCAATTCAGGTCAGCAGAGGCAAAGAAATGGCCACAATTTAAGTGTAAAATGTATTTTAACAATAATTTATGCTATTTTTGTCCCTTTCATTGTTTAATTTTCCAGCGCAATCTTTACGCACGTTTCTTTTTCATTTCTCTGCCACATTTTCATTGCGTGACCAACAAAACTTTTCTCCAACAATTTCGATACGATTTCGTAATGGCTTAGTTTCGGGGTGTTGCAAAAGTCGTAAAGTTAGAAAAGGCAAGAAAATGTTGTGAAATTGCGGAAGGGTAAATAGTCTTAATGCGTGAACAGCCGGAAATAGACATGTTTGGGTGTCCATGTGGAAAATAAAATTAAGTTTAATTACACCCAGATACACATTTATTAATGATTTTTCTCTTTTCCTTTGCAGGTGAGTTTTATTGAATAAACGTTGTTATGGTAAATTATGTCGCAGAGGGTAAGCTTTAAAGGAAAACCAGAATTATTTGGAAAAAGTAATGCAAAGTATTGGTAAGAAGGTCCAGGCCAATGTATCTTTCGGATAAGTATAAACATACATCTTTGATGGGTTTATCGACAGAGCCCCGCCCACAAACCCATTAACCAAAACAAAATCAGCTGATTTCGAACGTCATAACCCATACAATATATTTAATATTCCACAATGCAACAGCGTGGGAAAACCGTGAAATGCGTATGGGAAATCTACAGTTAGCACACGGGTTATTGAGCCTTCAACGTGGCAACTTGTCATAGTCAAGTGGCATAGAGAGTCACTTGCTGTCCCTTTCTGTCGCTGATGCTGCTGCTGCATCGCTTCACTGGATTTCAAAAGTTCTTTTGCCGTTACAGCAAACAGTCTCTCTTCGGCATTCGCTCTCTGCTGACAAAGCCGCATTTGTATGGTTTCGCTCTCTGTGTCTGAAATTCAGCTAAAAAGCTTTTAAAAAAGCAGCCATGTTGCTTTTTTATCGTCCATGTGTGTGTGGGTGCTTGTCTGTTGGTATCTTACTCTCTCTCTCTCCTCTTATAAATTCACTGATTGGAAAGATTCGTTCCTCTGTTTTTTTTCGGGCTTCCACAACCTTTTTTCAATGTTTATATGGCTTGTTTGTTTATTTGTCATGCATTTTTGTTTGCCTTTAACACGGCATGGCATTGCATATTGCATTCCGTTGCCGTCGAGAAAAAGGGTTCCGTAATAAAGATCGCAGACAATGTGTACAGTGAAGCCTTTGTGCAACGATTTCATGTTGCTTCTAGTTCGGTTGGCAACCAAAGCAAGCCAATCATCATTTTTAGTCATATTTTTATTCTATAGCTGGACTACCAAAATACTGATGTGTCAGTTAAAGAAAAATTTGATTATATAGTGCACATGAACACGACTTAAATAAACGTTACAAGCATAGCACAATCCCTATGACGCTTATTTTTATATTTACGAGGTGTTTAGTGATTTTTATTGCAAGCTCCACTTTACCTGCCAAGCTTTGCTTTGTTGTGCTCTCAGTGGCTTTGCATTTGTGCAAAAACAACAGCTTAGTAAAACTCCCTCTCTCTCTCTCTGGGCTTCTCTTCCACCAACTTGGAAACTTCAAAAAGCCACCACCGAAAAGCTGTTGTAACCATTGTTGTTGTTGCTGCTGCTGCACGTTCAGCTCTCTTTTCGGCTCTCGCATGGCAGCGGATTGACTGCGAAGCGCAGCAGCGACGTCAACATTTTCAGTTATGCTGAGGAGCTCTTTCCATTCAAACACGAAAATCGCCTAGAAGTCAAAACTTCGAGTCGCTTTTGTCGCTTGGCCTTTTATTTTATTTCGTTGCTCAATTGTTGTTAATTAATTGTGTGAAAATTACCTATTTTTATCTGTGCGCCTGTGTTGCAATTCGTGTAAAAGAGAGAGGGAGAGTGGAAAATAGACAAAGCGAAATTGTTTTAACCGAAAAAGAACAAAAGCTGGGCGAAATTGTTTACACCAGCAGTCTAAACAATTCGCAAAAGTTCGCCAGACACTGAATATCAAAATCCAGAGAAAAGGAAAAACGGCGAAAAACGTCTCGCGCGCATTTTTAACTTTTTCACTCAGTGAGTGAGGAGTCCAGGAGAAAGCAGAGAGCGTGAGAGAGGGAGTTGCTGAATAACGAAAGCATTCAGCAAAAGAGAGAACCACTCTTTCGATTTATATCGCTCTCTGAGCACACAACTAAAAGAGCTCCCCAGTTCGTTGTTTTTGTTTGTTCGGTGTGTTAAGTTAAAACATTAAAAAGGCCTACATAACTCGAACACCAAAAATACATGTGTGAATGCAAGTGAAACTCATTAAAAGGGAAGCTGGTAAAAAGAGAACCGAAATAACTGTTTGCACTGAAACCAGTGTTCGTGCTCTCCCAACTGTTTGTGTGTATATCTAATATCTAATAAGAACAAGCAGCTGGGACCTCCCCAAACAAATTTGTCAAATTAAACAATCGTGAAAAAATAAAATCCTAAGCAATTTTTAAACATATCGCTACTGAGCATTTAAAGTATAAAGTTCTTACAACTTTAAATAAGAACTACGGTAGAGAAAGAAGTCGTATTTAATTATCGTAATATCGATAATGAAAGCTGAAACCGGCAGCAATAATAATAATACCACAGTCGTCAATATGGATTTCGATATGTATCCAAGTATTTCGGGCAAGCAACAGGATCCCGTTCGCGAAGTCGTTATGAAATATATCGATTACTTTCTGCCAGAGTGAGTATGCGATAGTTATCTTGATGTAAAAGATACAGCGAGCATTTAAAAACCCGAAGTATATTATAAATTTAGTATATAAAATATAAATAAAGACGACAATTAACGAATTTGTTAAAAATAGACTGTGGGAAAACAAGCATTGGTTAGATAAGACGGGGTTATTGTCCAAGCTGATAGCAACCTGGCAAGAGGTCATTCCGAGAGAAAAAAGTAGGGAAAAAACAGTAGCTCTTTGTTATGCACCTGTTGACAAACGCTATTATCTCTGAGATAAAAGTGTTTCTCTAAGCTGCCGCCAGCTGGAACACTTTACGAATCTGTTTATATGGGTTGCTTGCTATTTTTGTTCAGATCCGAGATACTGCTTTGCTGACAGATTAAAGTTCTTATAATAAACTAGAACACCTAGGTTATCTTTATGGATACTTTAAAGTGTGTAAGAATTAACTATTCTAAATTTATTTTAAACCGTTTAGACAAAATGATCCCCAAAATAAATGGTATTACATAGGCATCATTACTTGGTGTTATATAATCTGAAAATGTTTATATATCATCGTCGGATGATTGACAAACCAACTGCTGACTAATTTCAGATGTCTCCAGTGTCTGTTTATAGTAAACTGTCAAATTGGCATCTAATTTAAGCAAATTTTTGTGAACTACTGCTCGGACAAGGAAAACAAAACTTCAGACATCTAAGCGAACGACAATTGAGCAGGTGTCTATAAATAAATAGCGAAAATGTGTACTTCCGACCCGCAATCGATGTGATTCTCTGCTTAGGAAACCAATTAGCGAGTCCCAGACATCATGAAGTTCCATAATGGGCCCTATATTATATCCCGTGCATGGCAACGCAGCTCAGCTTTTGATCTTTTTTTATTATATCTAAGTATGGCAATTTTACTCGAAGGTGCTAAGTTGTGGATGGC
The DNA here is from genome assembly GCF_004382145.1 of Drosophila mauritiana. NCBI lineage: Eukaryota > Metazoa > Arthropoda > Insecta > Diptera > Drosophilidae > Drosophila > Drosophila mauritiana. The sequence goes on along the minus strand of NC_046667.1, from coordinate 12,206,483 downwards.
GAGGATAAATATCGTTGGGTTAGTAGTGCTGATTTCATAAGCATACATAAATATTTATCGGTTGGGTGAGTCGGCGGCTAGTCTAAATATATTGGTAAATTGCGTGTGCGTTCAATAGGAGATTACAATTGCTTGAATAAGCAGGGTACTAGGTGACCAGTGTGGCATAGGAAAACTAAATCCCAGAAAATTAATTTCAACGGATTTTTATTTGGCCTGGCACTCAAGACACTGATCTCCGAGTGGCTTGGCTGGAAAATCGCTTGACATATCCACTTTAAACCGTAGCGAATAATCGAATTATGTGCGAAAGACTGGTTACTGACCGCTTCCTGTCTATGCTGAGCCTTACATCACCGGGAAAACGGGCCAACGCATCGTTAGTTGAATAAAATACTATTTTTTGCACTGACCCCATTTTGCTTTTTGTCCGTTACGTCCAGTTAGGCAACTTGTTGCAAACTTGCGTTTGCATGGGCGTAGAGGATTCGGGAAAAGGAGGAGGAGGGGCAGCATCGAGGAGCAGGCCTGCCTGCCACGCGCCTCTTGCCACGAAGCCTGCCAAGTTGGCGACATTTCTTCGGCGGTTTCGCTGGCACTTTAAGGCTTCCTACAATAAGGCGGTAAAACTGAACCGGTCTTGGTCTTGGACTTCCATTTCGATTTACTCTTTATTGACTCTCTTTTCAGCAGTTTTTTTTTAATTCGCCTTTTTATTTCCTTGCGGTGCAACCCTTTTGACCGTTTCTATATATAGACTCGTTATTTCATTTGTGCACCTTTTCACGACTTCGATTTTATTTGGGTCAGGGGCACATGGTTCCTTTAATTATGTTTTGCCCATTATTTATTCTTCATATATTATTTGCCTTTTTCTTTATTATTGTGTCTTAAATATCAATCTGTTATTTATGGGCGAAATTATGACGTATATCCTATTCAAGGTTATAAAAAATGTGTGTTTCATATGCTGATTTAGTTGATTTGCGCACTTACAATTACTACGCACTTACGAATTACTAAATCAATCAATTTAATTTTTTTTTTTTTTTTATTACAAATGTAAATGAAGAACAAAACATATTCGTTATATGATAAATATTTCATTCATAGCCTGTGTGCTTCCTCAGCACAACTGAAACTTTGTTATAAATTCACTTCCGTATTCCGAACTTTTCTTGCTTCTATTTTGCTGAACAATTTGTACGGTGTGTTTTCTTTTCGTTTGCCAACTTCCTGGAGTCGTAAACTCAGTGTCATCGTTCCCGACTTTTGAGATCCCCAAATGCAAATAAACACTCCACAAAATCATCGAATCAGCTTCGAAATGGCGAAGATGGCATGATGTACATATGTACATATGTATATGTATGAATATATGTCAAATTCTCATTTCGCTTACATCAGCAATGGCCTGACAACAATTTCGATATTTGTTTTTACTATTCATTGTTCGATTTTGCCAAGTCAGCGGAGGTCGTTTGCTGGGCAAGTAATTTGTATTTTTAGGAAGTGCAGATTGCGCCATCCGCAAGTTTTAAATTTCGGAAACACTTAAAACAATTTGAGCCGTGTGATTCGCACAAAAAATCGCCGTAGTATCATGATATTTTGAATGAAAATAGCCAGGGGGAAAATGCCAAAGAGCAGCGACATTCTTCAAGGGATTAGCCTGGCACTTGGCCAGAGTTTCATTCACATTTAATGCGCTTGTTCAGATCGTTTCGATTGGATTTGGATTGCAAACGATCTTTAAATTCGGCGAGTCAAAAAAAAAGAAGAAAATGTGGCACGTTTGTAGAAAGACGCCAAATGCAACATAAAATAGAAACGTAAATTACTTATTATTCAGCAAGTTTGTAAGGAAATTTTATAAAATAACACTGTGGCCGAAACTTGTGTTAACTAAATAGCTTTGAATGTAGCCGTACATAAAATAAATAAGTAATCTTTAAATTAGCACGAAAAGCTGAGCCAAAAAAAAGTAAATAAATAAATGACATCACTGATATTTTTACGAGCGTTCGATTGCGGCGTTTGAACCCCAATAAACTTTGCACTTTCTTCCCTCACTTTATTATTTATTCGTCTTCGTTTTGTTGATTTTGTATGAAAAAATATATGTACGTACATATATAATTTTGATCGTCGCTCTTTATTTTTGTTTGGCTATACTTTCATGCTTTTACCATGTCTAATGTTATTGGTCGGACTTCATGCTGATAACACCTGGCGAGATGATAACGAAGCAAAGCAACAATAGATGCTCTAATGAGCCAGCTGTGCATGATTGTTATAGTTTGAATAGAGTAGTTCGAAACTATCAAAAGAGTATCTAAAAGTTGGTGGTCGAAAAGGTGCTTCACTTAGAGAAACACTTTTTTTAAAGTATTTGTCTAAATCTGTGCTGAAGTATTACAAGTAGTTTTTGTTAAATTAAAGCTATTTTAGATTTAGACTTAAATTCAATTAACTAGTTAATTTTAATGAATACTTTAAAGTTTCCTCGAACCGAGTCCTATGTGTAATTAATGCACCCATTCACCTAAAAATAATAATTAGGTGTGTTATTTGTTCAATTTGCTGCCCACTTTATTATCGAACGAATTACATTTAATGGGCATGCGAAAAGCGAACTTTTCGGCAAAAAACTCCGCGTGTCCAGCGAGAACAACAACTACAACAATGGCGCCATTGACCGGTGTCCAAAATGACATTGGCGAATGAATGTTATTTTATTTTTTCCGACTTTTGTGTTTGTGTGCCCATAGCCCAAAGAAAGAGAACAAAAGTCACGACATGAGTCATTGCACTCGCACTCGCACTCGTGCGTGTGGATGCAATGGCGAGACTTTTACTTTCTACCCGCCTTGTTTTTCCCAGGCAAGGCGACAGATGATATGGAAAGTCGTAAACTAAGTTCCCTTGACTCCTCCACGCGGGTTAAGAAACTTTCCGCCTTTCGTCCTTGCCGGCTGACTCAGGGGGTAAACCACAAGGATACCCCATCCCTCCCTGTCCGTCGGTTTTCGAAAACGAAACACTCATAATTTTGGCTTGGTATGCCACTCGTTCTGGATTGCTCAGCCGACTTCTTCCACTGACTTTAATTATTTTGCACGATATTATTCCATTCCACTTAAGTGAATTGCATTTCAGCAAAAGCATCAACATCACGATGTGTTTATCATAAAAGTGTGTATTTAATGGTTGGGCTTTTATTTTGTATATACTGAAGTAAAGAATGCTTAAAAATGACTGGATATAAATAATATAAGCAGGACATGTTTTTAAAATAAATTTTAAATTTATTATATACATACATACTTATTAGAATGTTATAGGGATATTTCCTACAAGACCTGGGCGTTTGCTAATTTGGGCAACCGTATAGATATGGGTTTCAAATGATTCATTGCTCTATTATTTCACATAGGTGTAACTATCTTATGGCCATCTACTTCGATGACACACTCCATTGTATCGTGCCATTTCTATAATTAGATATTATTGCGTATGCCAAGCATTTTTTGAGGCTCAAATCGAATCCAATTCGTTTGATAAAGTGAGGGCCAGTTAGATATGAACAATATAAATTAGCTGATTGATTTCTAATGGAAAAAAAGAATATTTATATTGGATTATGAATCTTAAAAAGCAATACCAATTTGTTGATTCAATTTGATTTACAATTATTCCAAAATTTCTGAAAATACCAGAATGCTTAAAGCATTGAACTATTGATTGAACGTACTAAATGATTTCCTTCATCGAATTGCAAGGTATTCAAATTGATTTTGCATCTTATATAATGCCATTTCCTGCGTCTTTTCTAGTTTCCTTCAGTGTTGCATAATGGTTTGTCAATCGATCGAAATAATTTGCACTTTTGCACTCAGTAATTAAAGAATTGATCAAATTGTAGTAGTGGCACGGGGAAAACCCGATTTGGTTTCATAAAAATCATCATATCGGATTTAAATTCAATCAAAATGTCTGAACACCTTCCACACCACACATTCATCTTTCACTTTTGTCTTATGACAACTTAATTGCTCATTTGGCATTGCAATTAGATGGGGAGATTTGCGTTTTATTCGGAGTTCGCGGTTTTTTTAATGCGAAGTAGAGGAAGTTTTATTGTCATATTGACCTCAATTTACGGCTGTCATCAGCAAGGTCGGATCGCCAAAAATAACTTCCATTCGAAGGTCTTTGGCTAAAGTTTGTCGGCGGTCAGAAAGTAGGCAGTAAAAAATAATTATTTGATTTGTTTTTAATTGAGTCGTTAGATGATGAGGGACTATTAAATATATGAAAAAAGCAATGCTACAATACAACAAAATAACATTAAAAACATATATACTTATCTATTCAATTATATTAACTATTTACTTATTTATTTCAGTGCATCTGGAACTAGTGCAGTTGCGATTGATAACAAAATCGAGCAGGCAATGGTAAGTTTTAATTAAATTATTTTCATTAGGTTTAAACATTTATAAATACAGCGATTAACTCATTATTTGAACACAAAAGACAGACAAAATTAACAGCTTGAAATTGATAAGACGTTGAAAAACATGAAATCGTTAATCTTCAAAAAGGGCAACCATGTTCATAAAAAAAGTGTTATCAGGCAAAAATGAAGAAAAAACGTCGGAAGACGTCATGAGCTGAGCCTTTCAGTGTTTTTCAACTTTTGACCATGAATACAGTCGCTTTTTTCCAAGACAAACGGTGCGTACTCTTGATGGTCCATTCTTAATCTCGATTAGGCAGGTCTCAATTCTCAGCAATCCAAAAATAGCTACAAGATACACGAAAAGCCCAGCGAAAAGATGTTCGAGTGGGGCGCCATGCTCACAAAAAAAAAAAAAGATACAATTCAATCAAGTGGCCCTCCTTCTTCATTCTCGGCCTGAAGTACAAATTTAGTTCAATTGAATTGTATTTGCTTTGTACTGAAATGGCATGCATTTCAATGGAGGATTCTATATTTAGACCCAATTAAAAGACAGTACAAGACTCTCAAAACAATGAACAATCCGCAGAGATGACAATTGGTTTTGAGTCGTTTTCAATGAACTGAAATGAACTGTGGTGAGAGTTATGAATGGAAATTCACATTTTCGGGCTTGTTCATACAATGAACAATCGAATTTATCTCAAGTGGACAATCTAATCGAACTGGTAATCGCTTTTGCAATCAGTCAAAATAAAAGTTTCAATGATTTTGAATGACCTATAGTCAGTATTTAGTGGCTAACAGACAAAATTGTTGCCAACCCTAATGGAATTAGTATTGAAGTATTTGCTATCAGCAGACGATTTAATATTATCTTTACTTTAGATTAAAAGTAGGAAAGGAGGAAGATACTTCATTGCGATCAGTCTATAAAAACCATAATTCTATGAATTTTAAGGCCTTTTTTCACATGCCTTGGCTAAAATCCAAATCATATTGCTCTGTTGTCAATAAATCATCGTGATTGCTTATTTATTATACCAAGTAGCGGAGTTGATAGAAAATTCCAAGCGGAACTCTTGATGACACATTTAGCGCAGTGGCAACTGGCTGCATGACTGCTGCATGTTGTTTGATTTTGCCTCATTTAAAGTCAATCAACTTTTCCTTTTCCACGAAATTCAATTGAGAAAGAGTAGAGTGTCTGTGTATCTGTGCCTCTGTTGCAGTTGCAACTTGCCACCCATAATGGTCATTTGGGTCAATTCAATTGCTCTCCCCACTTTCTTTGGGCCGACGCATTTCATTTCGATTCTCTTCTTTCTTTTATTTTGTATTTTTTCATCTGTTTTGGAATTCCTTTCTAGCCACCTAGAAATGTTTTTTCCCTCTTCATTTTTTTTTTATTCACTTTGTGAAAGTATTTTCCCCAAGCGCATTCCGTTTTTCCTTCAATTTAACTCTTGTTGGCCGCAGAATTTATGCGCTTAATTCTGTTGTTGCTTTTGACCTTGGTGTGGCAAGAAATAATAAAAAAAATAATATTTTATACGAGGCTTTTTGAGGCTGATTTTTTTATGAGTGCTCCCTTCCCGGCGGCGCTTATCAGGCTTTGTCTTGTTTACAAAATGGCAGACTGTTTTTTCTGTGTGGATTGCTTATCTCACAAGCGCCAACAAATGCCACACTTCAAATATGCCATAAATTGTTTGCCAATTCAAAAGCAAATAAAGGCAAGAATGTGAATATTCATATAAGAATCGTATTTGCTTGCAGATAATTATTGAAATTACCCAACTCAATCATCGAAATCATCGACTTGGCTTTTTCGGGGTAGCTTTTGTGTGTTTTTTATTTGTCACCGAGACAAATTGTCATTGCGAGACAAATGTCCGCCTTTTGTTATCTTTGCAACTTTTTGGGTGACTAAAAATGATTTAATTTCTCAAAAACAAGTTTATTTAGTTTATTTCACTTGAGTCACAATGTGCTCTATTACATTTGCCGCCAGGTGTAGCCCCAATTTTATTCAGGAAAGTTCTCTAACCCCGAGCAGATGTCGCATATCATTCATATTTTAGGACACTTCCCATTTCTTGATCTGCTTTCTTTCGGATGTATATATTTAGTATATAAACTCATTCCGTTTGGTTCAGTTGTCACGTAGTGGACATGAGCAAACAGATTGCGGATTACGGATTGAGTCAGAAAAAAATTAAATGAGTTTTTTAGCCATTTGTTGCCTACGCCCAACAAAGGCGCGTCAAATAAAATGTAATTTATTTGCACCAGCGACAGTCTTTTCCTGTTTTACAAATGCGAAAATAAGAAACGATACGGAAGCGTTTTGCTTCCTTAAAAAACAATCGTTTTTATATTTCGCTTTTATTATTCCTTTAACACTTATCAATCATCAAGCAAGTGACGTCACTTATTTTCGATGTTTTTTTGTGCATTTCTCTGCTTTATTGAGCTGCGATCAACATTTAATGATGATAACAGCCAGAACAGGCGATCGCAGACTTTGTCACTGCTGCCTATACATGTATGAAGTGCAATCTTAAGCTAGACAGCTACTCACACGTTCTATTTTCCATGCTAATCTTTTCTGCGTCGAAGAAAACAATGTTTTCTTTAAATGGAATAAAAGAAACGGTAATAGAAACCATGGCGCCAATGATTAGGTTGTTCCTCCCATACTCAAGTAGATTGATAAGGTTTTTAGGTTATGCCAATTTAATTATCGATTTGAACTGGCGCAAACAATAGAAATAGAGAGAATATTTATTATAAACTTATCAGCTTAAACGAACGAAGGAAGAATGTAAGCTAAACCTTGATGGTTTATTATTAATGATAATGCGAATTGAAGGTTTAATGATTAATTAGATATTTCACACTTAATACGTCTTTACATTTCTAATTTCTTACAAATATTTTTAGTGCCCAATAAAACAGATTTCGTTTACGCCCAGTATGAGTATCATAAAGTTCCAAAATTTCCTAACCAATCTCAACAGTCGAAGAAAAAGTTGTGAAAAACAACATGATAGCGATGATAAGTTGATTTGCTAAGACAACTTAATGACTTAATGACATTAATGTGGCTTTATTTCGCCCGATGTGCGGATCGAATGGCTTGACTTTTGTCGAGCCCCTCGCTGGCTGGCTTTACTCTTCCACTTTAGTGAAAAACAAAATGCAGAACCCATAAACAAGACCATAAAAAGCATGACAGATAAGATAAAAATAAAACCTATTGGCCTGGTCGGGTTGTGCTGTGCCTGTGCTGGGTTTTTACCACTCGATTTGTTCGGCCTCTGATATGTTTGTCCAAGTGTGTGGAGTTTCAGCTAAAGCGAACTGGAAAAACAATCCCTAAGAATAGTGTGAAATAATTTACTTTTCCTCGACAACCAGACATCAGCCGATAAGAACAGCAGACAATCGGTTGAGGGAAAACAAAGATGGTTGCATAATAATGTTGGCACTGGAATGGCCAGAAAGATGGGTAAATATCGGCCTAAGTCTGGCTTTACACTATGTATGTATCTCTTGCACACAAATGTGTGTTCTGGCCACGTGCCTTTGTGAAGTCTTTGCCTGATCTCTTATGGAATCATGGAATCACAGATGTCCGCTGCGATGTGTTCAAGTATCTATAACCAATGCTTAAGTAGGCACAACGCGTCATTAGCCAGCAATAGATGTATCATGATCTGTTGCTCAGCCCGTCTAATTGCATTGACAATGCACAGCACCGCAATTTTCAAACAATTGACGTCAGAATCGATACAATATCGGGGGTCGGTCAGTTGGTAGGTCGGTCGGTCACTTTTTTCCTATCCCAATCCCAAATGGTTCGGGCCAGTTAAGTGCTAATTAGACGTGGCACTGCCGCAAAGGCACCCGCTGAGTCGCCTTTGTTGGCGCTGCGTGTCTATCAGTAGATCTAGTCTGGTCTGTAGTTTATAGCTCTCAGTTCTAGAGATGGACTCGTGACTTCAAACAATGCAGCGTAAACAAGCGAAAGAAGAAATGTATGTTTTTGGGTCACAGGGAAAGTCCCTCTTGTCCCAAATATTAAATTTGATTTATTAAAAAGATACTTCATAAAATAAGTAAGTAATAAGGCTTTATCGTTTTTTTAAATATTTTACGCATTTATTCCATATATCGATAGTTATCGTGTGGTGTTACATCGTGATAACACATTTTTCGATTATTTTCGATAGAATGCCTAAATAGGGATAGAATTTAATTTGACCTGATTTATTTAAATCTAAAACCAACAGTTAGCTACTGTTGCATCATTTCAACTAGAAAACATTAAATGTCAAGCTCTGGACTTTGTAACAGCCACCACTCTGACGTCATCTACTCAGTCTTAAATTGCGTCACAACGTGGAGTATCTCATGATGCCCGTATGATGATCTTTAGTGCTATCGTGTAATACATAATACATGTGGGCACACGTTTTACACAAAATCCCCACCAGAGAATCTATAGAACACGAAGAAATTTGATTCTGGCCTTTTGTTTCATTTTCCCCCACTTTGTCTTCGAGGTCGGCGACTTTCAATTCACACGAATTGCAAGTGGAATTGTGGCAAGTAGTGCGCTACTGCACGGAGAAAGGTAAACGGGCAGTGAGCTAAACATTTTCCAAACGGCGATGAGCTCACGCCACCAGCCAACCAACATCCCAACCGACAGCAGCGAGAACTCCCCTAATGACTCACAAATGCCACAATTTTCCGAGAAAATTTCACTGCAATTAGAGTTCATGCGAGCAAAGTTTTCCCCCGAATCGAACTTCAAGGCTGAATCCGTGGGCGTTTTGCAATTGGGTGTGAAGTTCGGGTGTTTTGTGCTTGCAATGCAATGTTGTGCTAGGTTGAAACTTGTTTCGACCCACCTCCTGCCCTCCTGCCCCTTCTAAAATCCCAGCTAAACACTCTCGACCGGACTAGACGTTCAACATTTATTTATTTTTTGAGTTTGTTTTTTATTTTGCAGCCAGACGAGATAGCCTTTAGTTTAAGTTGCAATTGTCGTTCGAGCTGGCCGCTGTTTTTGTTTGTACGTGCATTGCAGCTCCAAAAGTGGGTCAGTTTTATCGCCAATACATGTGTCTATATGCCCATATTGTATACTACTCGTAGTGTACTTGTGTAGACCCGGTGCAGTTGATTTTCGCTTATGTTTGCCTGCTAGCTGCTGTCCACTGTTGCCAAGCGCTCTCAATTTCCATAAACTACGAATGCAAATTCAACTAACTTTGCCACTGCGATCGCCGTTACTGCAGAAAAATGCCATGTGAAAGCCTTTGCGGAATGCTGGATCTTAAAGTAAAACTATTTGAAAGATTTTCCCACTTTTATTCCCCTTCGCGAGCATAAGCTATTTGTTATATTGTTTTTCCCATATCTAATTAACCTAATGGGATTGCAGTTGCATTTAGTGTGGAAAACTTTGAACAGAACACATTCACATTGTTTGAGATAAAGCCAAATCATTAGAGAATTCTGCTTTATCTGCTCACTTTGTGAAGTAAGCTCTGTTGTCTGTGCATTTTAGAAATTATCAAAGAATTTTTAATGCCCCAAGCGGCGGAATGTACATATATTTCTTTTTTAATTATTGCAAAACATCAGAAAAAATAGATTAATAAACAGAGGTCTGTCAGCCAGTCTGTTCATATATACTATTGCATTTTAATGTCATATATTAGCAGATAATTAGGCAAAGATTTTCCTCAATATCAAAATAAATTAGACATCAAGGCAATAAATCTTCAGTTTGGATGGATGTCTATTTTCTCTAATTCGACAGTTTCCTGTCTGCTTTAATGCGGAACTTAAAAACCAAAATTAAAATGCCTAATGTTTGCCAAAAACGTTTTCTAATTCGAAATACTTTGACTTTCAGCCCGATTTCGATGTGGCTTTTATATTTCACTGGGCAGTGTTAAATATTAAACAAGTTTGGTGAACGTCACAATCTGGTTTTATGTCTGTCTTTCTGTTGGTTAAATGAAAACAAAGTAAAATCTCTAGCACAGTCGTTCGATTTGAACGTTCGCCTTCGGTTAATCCCCCAGTCGTAGAAGTCAATTTGATAAATGTGGCTTAGATGTGTTGACCTTTGTGCCATATACGCTGAACTCTAGCCGATATCTTCCGTCTTTGTTCGGCACGCAATCAGGCGAGAAAAATCATTAAAAAAGCGCGCTTAAAATGCAGGAAGCAAAGCTCAATGTATTCTTAATCGCTTTTAATTTGCAAACATGAGTGGGATGATAAATCGAGCAAGACAAAAGGCAATCAAAAGTAAGCACGAGACCCTGAAAGGTGTTTTTCAACTTTAAACTGTCCTAGACCTTCTGATCTCTGGAGTGATTTGAAAACTATTTCCAAAATGTTTGTGGGAGGGGTGTGTTCGAGTCAAAAAAAAAGGCGTGCTTTCACAGAAACGATTTCTCCTCTCGAGTAAACAATTATTTTTTTGGCCCATGGCCTGTGTGCCATTTTGCACAACAACTAAATATGTCAATCAGCTGTCCAACTGTCACACACAACTGTACTTGACAACCACTAAAGTTTTTCAATTTCTGTTTTTGCCCATTTTTCGATTCTGCCATCGTGTTGCCAAGCAGAAAACTCAGCAAAATTATTCATTCACGAAAAAATTGTTCAAAAACCGAAATGGAAATAATATTGGGAAATGACAAAAACAGTTGCTGACCTAATTATATATTTTTTTTGCGCCAGACAATAATGCCCCCAATAAGCATCGAACGAAAATTAACTAAAAATGCTATAAATAAACAAGAGTTTATATTATTTGCAAAAGCTTTCATCTTTTGCCGTTATGCCTGCCTGCCTGCCTGCATATACATTTTAAGTAATTTATTATTATTAAATTGATGGGAGCAATTTGTTTGCTGGTTCAGGGTCCGATTTGTGGATCTGTTTTCTCGTTTTTGGCGGCACTTGCTTTCTAATTGGGTTAGTGACATCACAGTGCGGGAGCGAAAACCAGTTTGTTGTCGGAGTTTAAAGTTGTTCAATTTCGGATTGTTTATAGGTTGTTTATATGTGGGCTACCTACCTACCTGATGGATTTGCCAATGAAATCGGGCAGGGATATAAAAACGCTTTAACGATCTCCGATAAGTTTCAGGTTTACTCTGAGTCAAGGATGGCCAATTACGCGGTCTTTGATTTTTAAATTGAGATAATAAACAGTCAGTGTGGCAACTATCTTCGTTAGGGGAATCCCTTTAAATTTCTCTCTAACTATAATGCAGATAATTAATCATTGGCCAAAGAAAAAGCCAAGCTATGTTTTATATGCCTACGAGCGTGCCAATTAAGATAGCGATTTAGCATATTTTCAAGTGCACGCTGACATAAATTAATTGTAAATGGGCAGCAGCGCCATCGACTGATTTAAAAACATGCGTTAATCGATTTCGGCTGAGGTGCGACCGGACTCGATTGTTTTTTATTTTTCATTTATTTCGGGGACCTGTTCGACAACTCACTTGCAAATGATCTTAGCTGGTGGACCCAGCTGATCTCAGATCTGCGATCGCAGATCTCAGTCGAGTTGAGAAAATCACAAATGCGCTGCGTGTGCGTGGCGTGCGCGTTGGCAATTGGCCGAGACACACCTACCTCACCTGAGTTCGCCGGACTTGTATGTATATCCATATGTACATATGTACATACATACATATGTGATTTAAATTTGGCCATGATCGAACGCCAACGCGAAACGCGTTTGGCCCGAGACATGGCGATCTCACTCGCACTCAAATCGCTCAAAAAAAAACTTTAAAAAAAAGAAAAGATTTTGCAATGCATGATTAATGTGTGCGTTGGTTTGTTTGCTCATTCCCTGGCTTTGTCTTTCGCTTTATTTTTGGGCCTTTTGCATTTTAATTGACACCAATATGTCATTTGAGGCAACACGACGAAACGAGCTGGCTATCCCCGCCGGTGGCACCACAGAAAGTTTATGCCTACCCCCCAAACAGGCATTTCTATTTTGTTATGGCCCCGCCTTTTGCGCTACGTCGCTGCGAAAACAAAACGCCAATAAATATATCACAGAATGTTGTGTTTGTGCTTTTATAACTATGTATAAACATATGTGTGTGAGTGTGCTTAGACCCCCACATAAAACTGTGGCGACTTTAGCTTCCGCATTATAACTCAACTACAAACATATTAAGAAACGTTTGTCTGCCACGGAAAATTTCTCAAGAGAAATTCCTCAGGAAATCTCAAAGCAAATGTTCAAAAAAAATTGTTCGAATTTAGTTTTATATTCGAAAACAAGAGCGAAAATATCAATGAATAAAAAGTAGTTATTACTGGAAATTATCAGTTTTAGAATAGTAACGAGTCATAGTAGGTACATACATATATTGCCAGTTGATTAGTGACGACTGCCAATTTTCGAAACAACAAAATATTCCACTTGTTATTTACTATATACGCCGGCATAAATATTCCTAGAAATTTATTTTCCCGCTGACTGTTTTATTTATTTGCCTAAGAATAAATTCGACAATAATTCTGTTTACATATTTTTGACACTCGCTATTCTGCTTCTTCTCTTTGCAGGTAAGCAAAACAATATTTTCTAATATTAAATCAACAAATTTTGTTGTTCTCTGGTCTGCGTAAGTCAATTAGTAACCCATATATTTTCGTGCATATATTAAATTCGCTTAAATATGCATATGTACACGAATGAAATTATTCCACATACAAATTGAATAACATTCAATTAAAACGGAAACGGAAAATGATCGAAAATATTCCGCACAATAAGTGAAGGAATGCAAATTATGTTGACATCTTTGAATAGTTCTTGTTAGGTTAGGGGAAAGAGGTAAAATGTGCGATCTGACTTTGTGCCGAAAATAGACATAGAAAATATATAGCAAAACAAAATAATTAAGTTCTTCATCCCCAAAATATATCATCCAAAAAGAGCGTGCTAGAAATAAAGCGCCATCTGGATGAGAGAGTTTCTGAATACCCTATCGAAAGATTCCACATTTATCACTTACTGGATTCACAGAGTGAATCCTCAAAGTGAGTAACCCCTTTTGAAGGGTATAGAGTGAAGTGCGAATGGGAAAAATGGGGAACTGAACTATTATGCCGAAAGCTTAAAGGCCCCATTTATTTGGGTGCAGAACACTAAATAGTAAACACACAAATCGAACGATACACACAGACTTCTATCAAATAGTGTTATTGTGACTGCCTCGATTGGCCTTGAATAATTCATGATTATTTGTGGGCATTTTTTTTCCCTTTTTTTTTGTTCGCTTTTGAGTTTTAATTTTTCCCTAATGGTTGTTTTTGTGTGGCTCTTCATTTTGTTTTGTTTGTTCTCTTTTCTTTTTGTTTTTTGATAGTTCCTCTTTGTTCAGCTCATTTGTTTACCAAGTTTTGAGACCCTTTTGGCATAGGTGGAAAAAGAACTTTTGATTTGTGACCAAATATTTGATAGGGGTAATTGTATTCTAGGAAGGCATAATAAAGTTGAATATTCAGGGTCTTCAATATTCCTCGTGACTCAGAATTAATTTCAAACACGACCAAATTGGAACTGAAGTCAAAAATTGCTTAAAAATGTTTATATATAATGACATTTTTAACAGAAAACAAATAGTTTTATGTTCCAAGCCAGCAATTTCAGCTACATAGTTTCATTTTTAGAGTAATTGGTTTTTAGCGTGTTTGTCCTTAACCCAAAATCCAACACTCAAATAAATTCTCGGAAATTTTCTCAATTAAATTATAGTGCAAAAAAAAAATGGTCACAAGGATGAGAGGCACTAACAAATTGTATGCAAATTCAATGAGTTCTTATTATTAACCAAAATAAACAAGAGAAAGTAGCCAAAGAAACAAACAAAAAATAGAAACATCGGAAAAATTCAGGTCAAGATGAAAGTCTATTCAACTGAATTGCCTAAAAATAAGCCAAGCAAATGATACGTGTGTAGATATATCCAAGATATATCGTTTATATAGAAAGGATTTCCAAGTAATGTTAGATATATAATTTTTTGGCGCATAAACCTTGAAAAGTCGCGACATCTTTGCGATGCTTGACACTCGGCCAGAAGTTAATTAGCCACACACGTGCCGTGGTCGTATCCCACGAATTTACAACAAAGTCGTGGGCATTCGAATGCAATTAGCGGTCGGGCCCCTCTACCTGTATCTGTGTTTACCTGTGAGTGAGAGGAGTACCTCTTTGTGGCTGTCGAGGACCGAACTGCTGGCCAATAAAACGATTTAATGGCTCTCACCGAAACTGCAGCAGCCGGACAATTTAAATGCAATTTGCACTTTTATTTTTATCTTCTTCCTGTCCCGACTGACGCATTAGTTTTGCATGAGGTGATTGCCCAAAAAAACCCAGGTATTCAACAAGATTTGTATGACCCGTAGTTTCATTTGAGCCGGGTTACGGAAAAGGTTAGGATTAGTCGTTGTTTATCCAAGGAGCCATTTAGATTTTGAGATTGGCGGATAAAATAAACAATAAATTTAAACTTCTGCCACAAGAAGAGTGTGGGGCAACCCTGTTTTCAAGGATAAGAATAATTAATCTTATCAAATTGTTTCGTCCATCAGTTTCGAACACGAGGAGATGAGAAAATATTGTACAACATTTTAATATTTGAGAAACTGCACATTTCGCTGGCACATTTTCTTGTTAATTTTCCTGTTTCTTGAAACTAATATGCCACTAAATAAATAGTTCCTTGACCAACTTGGATCCCACGTATAAGTTTTTAGATATTTCACTTCTCTCTCCTATTTACAGTTCCCACCATTTTACCCATTTTATTGCTGATCGCATCACACCTGTCGATCACCTGTTTGCAATTTTCGAAAATCGAACATATACATACCTATTTTTTTTATTTTTTCTTGTGCCAAATAACGTCCCAGACAAATGTTTGACTTGGTCGAAAAAAGGGAAACCGTTTGATGGACATATTGACAGACAGCTGCTTCGACTTTTAGTAGCCATTTACATACACAAATATACAAATATTTATAAATGACCCATGTTTCAAGGTGTTCCCTTGGCCGCTCAACACAAATATGAGCCGTTATCAACCTAATAATAATAATAAAAAGAAAACGGAACTGTCAAATGTTCTTATCAATATATATGTATGTATTTATATAGGCTGAAAAGTGAGCTAATCACAAACGAAACTTGTTCTAAGCGGACTCAACTAAAAGCGAATTCTTTGTTTTGATTTTTATTCGATTTTGTTGTTACACAGCTGCTGACGTATGGTTGCCTGCTAAATGGCAAACAATTGAAATTCATTAAAAGCAAATCAAAGGCGAAAATTGTCTGAAGCATTCCCCCAGTTGAAAAAAAGAAGAACTGAGCCACTATCAACTTATCTGCTTATGCGTTTCCTTATCAGTTTGCCTTTTCGTCTAGCTAAACTTTGTGGAACGTCTTTTTAGGTGCGATTCGTTTAATGTGTTTCCTTATCAGCCAGCTCATCATCCCATTTCCCTGTTGCGTGATTCCAAGATCCAAAGATCCAATGTATTTATTCTATTCGCCTCTTTAAAATCAGCAAAGTTTGTTTACCTCAAAAATTGGCCCATCCAAGGCTGGAATCGAAAATGATGTGTTAGCATACTGAAATAAAATTCTCGTTTGCGTAGGCTTTTCGATTTGTTCAAAGATATATGTATACATTTTTCTAAATGATTTATTTAAACTAGGGCAGAAATATGTAGTTTAGATATATATATATACAAAATAATTAGCTATATATTTTAGACTGGCGCGTGTCGCGATGATTTCCATCCGATTCGAAGGCACGTGGATGGATGGATGGGATGGGGGCAGGGGATCCTCCTCTTAAACTCTCTCCCCACACAGAGTCTTATCAATTTGTACTGAGCCGCCGTCAGTCAGTTGTAATTGTCTAATTGTATCTATTTGATACTGATAGCGAGAGACACACGCAGATGTTTTTTTCTTGTCAATATAAGGAAATCACTAATCAAAAAGTATTCCGTCGATTGGCCAAAGTAAGAAAAGGAATTTCTAAACGAGCTCAATAAATATTATTGCTGGAAGAATGAGATGTTGAGTGGGAAAAAAAACTATTTTTGTATGTAGTGGATATGGGAATATCTGGGGATTTGAATATTATAATATGGTCATATGGTCATTATTTCATTTTCTGCAAGAAAAATCTTTTCAATTTATTTGTGGCCCATGGAAACTTACCAATCAATTTGAATAAATTTTCCACTGAGATCTTGAGCGTCTCCTCTTGAGACTAGTGCCCCCTTTAAAAATCAGTCAAAGGGCTCTTGATATTTGAATTGTTACCTAAAATTTAAAATAAATAATAAACTGGCTTTTCCTCACCTTCCCCGTTTGACCCACTGAGTAGAGGAAAACACTTGTAAATTTCCACTGAGTCCGAGACAGCCTGTCGCGCACCTATGCTCCTCGTCCCCACCCACTCCCTTTCGCTTTTTAAAGGTGCTTGGGCTACCACATTTGTTATGGATTGTGTATTATGTCGGCGACTGTTGCCCACCTTTACCCCTTGCCATTCCAGCTTTTGCCTTTTATGGCCCTGTTTTTGTGAGGATTGCAACTTAGACAACCTGTCAAGGGGTTGTTGTAGGTTTTGTGCGGCGATAACAGCCTATCTTATCATCACTCGGGTCTATGGAACCAATTAAAACACGTTCAAA
This sequence comes from Drosophila mauritiana, assembly GCF_004382145.1. NCBI lineage: Eukaryota > Metazoa > Arthropoda > Insecta > Diptera > Drosophilidae > Drosophila > Drosophila mauritiana. The sequence continues at coordinate 12,189,223 of NC_046667.1, read as the reverse complement.
TTGGCCTCAAAGTCCAGTCAAAACTAACTACAAAAACAAATGGCCATTAAAGCAACGAATTTTCCCACACGAAATCACGACTCTTCCCCCGCTGATCTCGCAACTTGATGACACGCGCCGCTAAATGAATCAGAATTAATTGTGTTGCATGTTACATGAGCTCTTAATCTTAGCTCTTGTCACGCTAGACGACTTAAAGCCAAATTAATAGATGGGGATAGTTTGGGTTTATATATGATGTGGTATGTAGATTGATCAATCGAATGTCCAAGCCTTTAAACTTTATAGTTCAAGATAAATGTTTCAATATATGTTGCCTAACTTTAAAATAATCACTTTTAATTCAAATATTACATTATTGGTCATCTTTATCCAAAACCACACACAAAACTACCCTTTCAACAACGAATCAACAATGGCCACACCCACCAAAGCTCACCACACACATACGAACACGTGTTGGGGGCGTGCGAAAATCAACAACGAAATCAACAACAGAGAAATGCTGTAATTTTCCACACGCTTTTTAATTTTCAATTTCTCGGACTTTTCGAATATTTTATAACTTTTCCGCATGTGTACAAATGTTTATATTATGAGTGTAAGTTGGGGGGGTGTGGGCGTGTTGATGATTTCTTCGGCACACCCCCCTCTTTGCTAACACCCCACTTTGGGATGGAATCACGCTGTTACAAAACATTTGGACTTGTTATTGTTGCTCACTCGCTCTAGCGCGGCTGCCCTCTCGCTCGCACCTCCCCCTGCCCGGTTGCGATTCAATTTTTATTGATTGCCAGACGCGGCGACGATTTCGAAATTTTCATTTGTTGATTCAAAACACAAATACAGAAACAAAGAATATGCATTGTTTTTGTTGTTGACTTAGTTTGCAATACGTGTATGTGTCACTTTAATGAATTTTGTTTGCATACACAGTCGTCAACAAAGTGCATGCAAAATCTGTGTGATCAGAAAAGCTGTTAGAACTGACATAAGCCAGCAGTGTAGGAAAGTTTTCTGAATGGCTTTTAGAATTTTCCGAACGGGCTGCACAGAGAGACGACTTCCTCGTCTTTACATTGAGTTATCTATCGCATTCAATGATAACAATGATAAGCTAGAGCTGCTTATCTTAAAGTTAGTAATGCGAATTGATAACATAGCCATCCTTGGTTTGGTAAATGTTACTGAGTTAGTAGGGCAGGTAGAGATTCTAACACAAATATCGACGACAGAATTGAACTATTACAAGAGCGTTGGATTTTTGTATTTTGCATCCGGAATCGTTTTTCTCCATTAAGGCAATTAGAGGCCCTTAAGTTCCTCAAATGAAAAAACAAAACTTCAACAGATGCCTCTTTTTACTCAGCACTCTCAGCTTCCGCGTCCGCCCTTCACCACCCCAAACCCCAACCCACAAATGCGACACCACCCCACCCATGACGATCCCAACTTTATCCCATCTACGCAGTTTGTGTAGCAATTAAGGAACTTCTCTTCCTACCCACCTACAATTTGTTGACTTATTATTTTACAGCATGCCATTTGTTTATTTAAATGTGCATTTAATTGCTGTTTTCTCCGCCGGCGACTACTAAAAATGTTGTCTTCTTATATTTTTATTTTTCTTTTTAATTTTTAACGCGGATGTTTGTTTCGGTTTTTGTTAAACAATTTGTTGTTGATGCGTCCAGCTTATTGTTGGTTCCTATATAGATTGAAATCTATATGGCATGCATGTATGGATTGACAGAAAACGCTTCCTTCAGCATGCGCATGAAATCGATACGTTCCGTTCATGTTTTGCTCGTTTATATTGTATATGGTATTATACATTTTGTTCTGCGGGCTCTTCAGCCAACTCTATACAAGTTTCGAAGCCCTTGAATTTTTGTTCCAATTTTGTCATTGTCATTGGTATGATAATGCAGCGATAAAAATCCAGAATGTGATATTCTGTTCAATGACAATACTTATTTTACTTTTACCCATATATTTAGTTCTGAATATCTTTCTTTATAAATTGAAGTTCTTGTATTGCGCTCCATATTTGCTCACATTCATGTGTGAAGTATTAAATTTTATCGTGGAATTTTGTTTACTGTTGACTCCAATCGACTTAATTCTGTTAGTTGGAAAACGCAATGCGCAAAAGGTAAGAAAACCCACCCCACATACACACATAATTCCCAGAGAAATGTCGAAGTAATCGAAAACCACCGCGTGGCAAGCGTAAAAGTATCTACAAGAACCAACCAACCAACGTCCAACCAAAAAATAAAATAAATACAAAAGAAATAAGAAAATAAAAGAGCGAGCGGGAGAACTGGAGAGCGAGTGATAAACAAAAGTGTCATAAAGTTTTTGCGTCGTAGTGGCTGAAAAAAACATATGTATATATTTCTTAAATAACAAAAAAACCGGCTGGCTGTTTGGGAATTCAGTCAAACATTTTGGCAAATGAGCGGCACCGAAGACAAATAAATATACATATATGTGGATTGAATAAATAGTGGCAGTCTTTGTAAATTGATGAGAAAACACGCGTCAAAACAAACAGAGAGTATCTGAGTATCTTTGTATCTCGCAAATGCTGATGGATATGCCCATAGTCCGGCGGCCAGATACAGATACATAAGAGAGTCGCAGAGAGCGCACTGCGCAATGAGAGAGCGCGCTCTCTTTCACTCAAAAGGCACTGCCATTTCATATAAAATCCGCACTAATTGCAAGCAGACGTTCAGTCGCCAGTACAACTTGCTACACGCCACATCGCCAACAAATATAGCTGGCACCAGTTTTAATATATATAAAAAAAAAAGAAAAAAACAATTACTTTTTATACCAACTGAAAATAAAAAACATTTTACAAAAGCCTACCAGAGACTCGTGAATTACATTAATTCGTTACAAGCAGACGCAAAACACTCCAATCGCAGTAAATTCAATCGACAAAAGCTCGAAAATATCACAAAAGCTCTGCGCCGGTCTCGTAAATCTCAAAAAAAAGCTGAACAGCAAACTCAGTTATTGCTAAACTTTTGCCATACAAACACACAGCACCGACGAGAAATCACAAGAAAAGAAGTGAAAATACATAAAATACAATTTAAAAACCCAACTGTGATCCAACTGAAACTGATATACATAAATATACTTGAAAAGTGCAAGAGTGGGAGAAGAAAGTCAAAATCTCCGCAAAAGAAACCAAAAATTATTGATATACACAAAAACCCGTGAAAATCCAAATAAACCCAAAGCCAAATATGATGGGCACTATGTCGCTGCGCCAGCCAGAGAATTGGCTATACGAGATTTGGCAGAAGGGCTACGATAGCCCCTGCTATGTGATGGTGCCCAATGCAAAAGTATGTATACCTCGCACAACCAGCCCCCTCCTCTCCCCGTCCATCCCACCTACCCAACCGTACAAAAAAGAACCCCATTTACCTTGACTAGATGCAATTCTATCGATTTTCCTTCGTTTTTCGTCGCATTTCGTGAGGCTGCGCGATTTTCTGGCGACTTTTCAATGTCGTCAAAAAGGCAACTGAAAATAAAATAAAAAAAAGAAAGAAACTTGTGCTTGTCACTTGTCAATTTATTTTCGCTGATAAATTAATTCAAGCTAAGTGCAAAAAATGAGACACCACTTCCTTTGCTTTGAGCAAAAAAAAATAAGGGAGCCGAGTCCTTTGTTCTTAGCAACAAAGGCTCTAAAGGCTTTCAACCTAAGGATCTCCGTCAAGTGTACAAAATTGAAAAAAAAAACCTCAATGCGGTGTCCGCCATGTTTGTTTGAGAAATGCAACCGAAAACCAAAAAAAAAAACACCAAGAAAACCAAAACTGAGAACTGCAGGAGACTTGGAGAGCAGAGATACCTCTGGAGAAGCGCGTGACCTGACCCCAGCAGGAGAACCCAACCCGCTTTTCCGCCTAGGTGTCTCTCTCTCTCTATCTCAGTTCCTCAGCTCGAGAGTGTGTATCTTACCCCGAGTGTGTATAATTAGCATTTATTTTCCTTTACCTGAAACGAAGATAACCCGTCGTACGCTTATCTACTTCGATTTTTATCATAAAACCCTCGAGATGTTGCAAAAAGCTGATAGAATGCTAGAAACGCCGAGTTTTAGACACACCTGCCTTGATTTCTGAACAATTAAATTACTCGGCCCTCCCTTATGTGCTATATATATATATCTTATATATGTACATATGTATTTTTGCACCTCATTGTTAACAAGTCGAAGCGGTATCAACCGGTTTGCATTTGTTCAAAGCGGTTTGCTAATGGCCTTTTGTATTTTTCGAGTCGACTTTTATCAAATCTTCTCACCCTCGCCTCGTTGACTTCTAATTTTGGTAATTTTTGCACTTATTGATCGGTCAAGCGAGGGATCTAAAAATACAATATGTTATATTTTTATAAACATTATTTATTGGCCTGGCTGCCTCGAAACATCCGAACGAAAAACGTGCAAAATATGATTTCTTTTGCGATTGTTTTTGGCACTGGTGCCAAGAACATGCGACTTTCCGATGGCTTTCCATGCCCCTTGCTCATGCTCACTTTGGATATACTCTTTATATCGTATAGAATTTGAAGTATGACTAATGAATAATGAGCGGAGGACGCACGAAATGCTCGGCGAGCGCGCGGTTCAGAGTTCTTTAATTAATATGATATTTATTTTAAACATTTTTTATCGCTTTGCCCCAGCGATTTTCTCATAATGACGTGCACGATTTCTTCTTAATACGCTTTTAATGTATTCCGAAACCTCATATCCTTTTGCCGATTATGTGGGTTTTTCTTTGTGCGATTTTTACTTTCAACTTTTAGTTGTTGCATTGCCTGAAAAAACCAGGCCACAGCAACAAGAAAATGTTGAAAGAAATTGTTGAAAGTGAAGACGACGACGAAAGCATTCGAGCTGTTGTTGTGACTATTTATAGAGATCGCAGTGGAGAGTCGAGAAAAAAGAAAGAAAACTCTTTCGTGAAACGGAACTGCCGCAGGCAACATTTTCCTCCCCAAAATCTGCAGCCTGCCTTGCTGCCCCCTTTACTTTTTTAGCCACAACCGTTTGGTCGTCTGTTGACATTTCACATTAAACATGGGAAAAATCACCTGAACACGTGCCGTTAAATGCATAGAAAACGAACGATTATTCTATTCGTCTGCACGCGTTTTCCTTTCGACTTTCGGTTTTTGGCCTGCCTCTTTAATGGGCTTATTAAATTTTCACAAGGTGCATGGGCAGCCAGGTGAGCGAGGTGAGCCAGGTGAGGTCGTGGATGTTGTGTGCCGATTCGGTTTTGTTTCGGTCTCGATGACGTGTTCTGCGGCTGTGGCATTGACAATGACACGAAAGCATTTGATTCTTCGGCGAACCATTTACATTTGCATTTACACAGCAAATAAAGCAGCGAATATATAACGCGAACACGCCACATTGGGCAAACATTCGCCACGTTGCTGGCACAAAATGTGATTTATGAATGGGTGGTTCCTTTTCTGAATCTCTGCAATGAGTCAGAGCAACTATACGCTCTTTTAAAGGTGGCAACAGGATGTAAGTTGAGCTAAGCCAACACTACGTTTTTGTTAATCTGCGGGGTAAATATTTATAATTGCAGTGCTAAATTTACTTGGCAGCGAGCGGGATTACAATAGATACACTAAGTGGCACAGATATAGCCAGCTAAGAATTTAAGATAAAAAAGTGGCATATATAAAATTTCACTTCCTATGCTTCACTTCACCCATTTCCCATTTAACAGAAGTATTTTCTTAGTATTCCGAATAAGATCTTGCTATATAAAGACAATACCTGTTTTGCACAACATACTTACAGAACCTTTCACCTCTTTCTATTCTTTCAGGATCTGGTCAAGTCGCATCTCATGATAGCGGTGCGCGAGGAGGTGGAAGTGCTGAAAGAGCGCATCTCCGAGCTGATGGACAAGATCAACAAGCTGGAGCTCGAGAACAGCATTCTCAAGTCGAACATCCCGCAGGAGACGCTGCAGCAGCTGCAGTTGCAGCTTCAGCTAGCCGCCCCGCCGGCCACGCCCGCCATTCAAGCGGCACCGGCGGTACAAAGTGTCGTTGCTCCAGCTGCCGCGGGTCAGGCAGTTCAACAGCAGGCCGCTGGAGCGGTAGCGGTAACGGGTGTGGCCACCAGTCCAGCGTCCGCGGTGGTACCCACGAGCATTCCCAACGGCAGTGCCGAGAACGGCAGCAGTGCAGTCGAGACAGCAGCGGTATCGGTGGAGCAGCAGGTGCAGCAGGTGACATCAGCAGCGGCAGCAGCGGCAGCAGCAGCAGCGGCAGCGGCAGCATCGGTGGTCACAGCCAATGGTCCCATGTCCTAAGCTGTTGCTGCTGTGGCCCGAACACACAGTGTTTGTTTTTTTTAAGGCGCCCACGCACCGTGGTGTGTGTGGGGGAAATGAACGTTTTTAAGAATGAAAACCGTAATGTAAACTCAGCCGAAGTCTCTTTCTTAGCCGGAGGAGGCGGGGCCGAGGAGAGCAGCGAAAGTATTAGGCCAATAACAACAAGAACAGTAACAGTAGCGGCGGCAGACTCACCAACATGTTAAGTTCGTGTTAGGTAGACTAAACTGCGGTTAAGAATTGTTATGTTGTTGCTGGCTGTTAATCTGCTGCAGCCGCCGTTTTGTTAATTTCTCGATTGTGATATTTGTTTAACACACATACAGACCACCACACACACACGCAAACACACACACACTCATTCGCATTTACACACACACACATCCATACGAAATACACACACAAACACACAGATAGACTGCACGCTAACAGCGGCTGCGGCTGGCGCTGTTAACGTCCGCTGTTAACTCGAAGCGAGTATAGAAGTTCTTTTAAATATCGCGCTGCTGCGCCTCCACTTTTTGTTTAATACTTTCTATTTTTGTTTACCCGTTTGTTTCCACGTTGTTAACGCTACGAATAAAAACATAAGAATCATAAACAAACACACCCAGAACACCAACACCACACAACCAACTCATCCAGCTTGGCTGCTAAATAATACTTGACAAAAGTAAAATTTTTGGCCAACAGAGAAAAACAGCAGAGGAAATACAAAAATACAAATCGATAAAGTGTACTAGAGTGCCAGGGAAAACACACAGAAAATGAATAGGGACAGATGGGAAAATAAATGAAATAATATGTGATAATTTGCATTGTGCAGTCAGAGACATAAGATGTAAATTGTAAAAAAACAAAAGCAAACCCGAGAAGCAAAGGACAGGAAAGTAGAATTCAAATTTCCAAAACATTCAACATTGATCGATAAATACAAATACAATTTAATGAAACAAGAAAAGGCCAGCTGCTATTTTTATAATTTACCTTTAATCCTAACTTTTATTGTAAAAATACAAGGGGAAATATTAACTACATCATAAATATGAATATGTTTCAAATTAAACAATGGATAACAAAATAATTAGTAAATTATAGTAATTCTAGCATATTCTCAAGCTATATTTCAAAGATTGTATAGCTATTCAAAAAAAAAAGAAGGGAAACAACAGCCAAACAAAAAAAAGCTTATCAAAATTGTTTGTTAAACTCTAAAAACTATCTGCAAACAAAAAACCCAAAAATATCTGTAAATATTGTGTAAAACTAAAAACTAAATTTGAGAACAAACCTCGAAAGTCACCGACGACGAAGATACATTGCAAAAAAAAATTAAAACACACAAAATCAACATGATGAAAAGCTAAAATTGTAAGATGAAGACAAACTCGTCCTATTTTTTGTTAAAATTATTTAGTCGATAATTTTGGATTACTCTTAGTTGGAAAATTCCTTAATGTTCATACGAAATCTGTTATAGGATTTTCTACACATTAACTCTTTCGTTTCACACCCCGCACTCTTAGACCGACAAAACCACAAGATAAACCACGAAAAGATTCTGAACTGCTGCAGCCATGAGATGAAAGTGTGAAAATAAAAAAAGGACCAAGCTCCAAGGAGGTCTCCCGCCTCCCAGAGTTGTCCCTGTCCGAAGTTGGCCGCCCTGTAGACGCCAAGTTTTGCAATGCCCAAGTGCACTCACTCGTGTTTGGGGCAGGGCCCAAGATTCTGCCCCAGAGAACACAAAATGCTGCCTGCGGAGACGCAAATTGTCTAAGGCTAGCGTGGATTAAACCAGAAAATGATCATCCAAAACGGATTAAAAAGTGAAGAAGAGAAACCAAATATGATACTCCAACTCAAGTGCCGAAAACTAGCTGTCTACAGGGCAAACACCAATGGACGGACGAATCAGATAGACGGACGGACGGACAGACTTATGTCATCCCCCGAACTCAGTAATTCTGTTAAAAGTATTTCCCTTTATGATTTTTGTATTCAATTCAGAGAACCATCTTCATGCGTTTCATGTTTAGTTCTTCTCCTATGAGTTTTACGACTTAAGCCTCTTTTTAAGCTAACTATTAATTTATTAATTAGTTTGTAAGCGCAAAAATAATTAAAATACATCTAAACAAAATAACTGCAAACAACCTATATTAAAATAAAGGAAAAAATAAAATTATACTGAAAACCAAAATATTCTTGTCTCCTACTTTATCAAAAAAGTTTGGCAATTTTGGGAATGTTAAATTTCTTATGGAATCAAATGAATCCTCTAAAACTTCGCAATTTTCAAGGTATATTTATTGCTCAAATATAATCGATGAAATTAAACAATACTCATCAATACTAAAAAAAAAGGTAAAACAAAAATGTTCTTTTTTTAATTCGAAAACTGCACATCTTGACTTTTTGAACGCTTTGAACGAAATTTCGCCAAGAAGTATGCATTGTTTTTTTATTTTTTAACCAAACAATATGTAAAATTGACTTATTTTGACAATTTAAACTAAGCCCTTTTGTTAGGCTACACAAATACCACTAAAACATTTTTTTTGCATTTAATTTAACAGAAAGCGGCGATCCATGATTGTGGCACATGGTTAAATAAGTTAATATCTAAAAGAAAAATCTACACGCTAGCATTTTCAGTTTATTTTTTATTTATTTGTTTTAACACTTATTTATATGCGAAATGTAAAAAAGTTCCTGATGAAATTGAAATATTTGTATTCTACGCATACTTTACATCAAGATAATTTGGGAGGGTGACGAATGCTACGCAGTTTTGTGTCACTCTTTTTGATTGCGATTTGGTTGTTTAGCTGATTGACGCGCAGTTTGTACCAAATCAACGGTTATATTTTGTAGTTTTCGTTAAAAGCAACCGCAAAACGTATATAAAGCGAGTGAATATGAGTTATGAGTGGTATTCATAGGCATGGAGAACGATACAAGAAGCTTGGAGCGCTTAGTGGTCTTCGACTGCGACATTGGAACGGACGACGCCTGGGCCTTGGCTCTCCTACTGCGTGGAGAGCAATTGTCCTTGCCGGGTGGGAGGCGGTACAAGCTGATTGGGATTACTTGTGTACAGGGCAATACGGATGTGGTGAATGGAGCCCAGAACGCCCTAAGAATACTGCGATTATTGGAGAGGCGTGATGTAAGATGTTTCTATCAGATAAAATTTTTAAATTATGGGACGACTATTTTGGCGACTATCCGTAATGCAGGTGCCAGTTTTCAAGGGCTGTGCCAATCCCATTGTAGCTCGAACATGGTTGGACATTTCCCGCTTCCACGGCACTGACGGCCTTAATAACGTTGGCGGCTATCCAGATGTGAGTGATCTGCAGGAGCAACTGCAGCAGGAGCACGCCGTGAATGCCATGCATCGGCTAGTGTGCCAATATCCAAAACAAGTTGACTTTCTGCTTTGCGGGCCACTAACTAATTTCGCCAACTGCATTAATCTATATGGCGATGATTTTTTGGACAAAATTGGTGGAATATACATAATGGGGTGAAATAACTTTGGCCGTGGAAATATTATGAAGTGTGCCGAGTTCAATTTCGTGATGAATCCGGAGGCGGCGCATACAAAATTGGAGCGTTTGAAGGTGCCAGCTGTTGTTCTACCCTGGGAACCCAGCATTGATGACGACTTCAATCTGTCACTTGACTGGCGGCTGGATGTCTTGGGCTCTGTAGACCATCCTCTTGTCAAGCTTTTGTCCAGGGTGGAGCGATCCATGCTAGTGTCACGTGGCATAAAGCACTGGATTAATCCCGATGCCGCTCTTGCAGCAGCCTATATCTTCCCAAAGGCGATGATTGCCGAGCAGTTGGATTACCATGCCACAGTGGAGTTGGCCGGAGTCCACACCCGTGGCCAGATGGTCCTGGATCATCTGCGAGGTCGCCGTGTGGATGCTATCCATGGGAAAAAGAGCAATGTGCGGATCATAACACATCTCAATAGGGAACCATTTCGCACTATTATGTCCTGAACGGGATTCCTTCAGGGTATAGATATCACGGAGCTCTGCGAGCAGGAACATCCTAATAATCTTTAAAGATACAACTATTTGGTTTTTGAATGAAATGAAGAATAGCTTTAATTGTTCTTATGATTTGTCTTGGCACATTGGATCGATCTTAAGTTTACGAATGTAATAAAAACAGATTAGAATACTTTGTGTGACCCCTTTTAGAAGTCCGTTTCTGGGCTCTGGGGCCTCGGACTCTCAGGTTGCGGTTGATGGTTTGGGTGAAGGTCTCTGGTGATCGGAAGCACAGCTTGGACCTGCGGTTGGGTGACCACCACATCGTCGGTGTCAACAGTGTCTTGACCCCTGTCCGCCTCCTGTTTGGGAGGATTGAAGGACTTCAGGTTGCCCAACTGGCTGCGAACGTCCGACTCGGAGAGCAGATGCAATGGTACGTTTGCTGGGACGGCCAACCGCTTGGGACTGGTGCTACCGTCATCTGGCTTGCGTCTGTCTGGTGGAAAGACCACTTGTGCATAGGTGACTCCACTCTCACTGGGCTCCACAATGCTCTGTGCTCCGCCCGATGAAGTAGTCACCGAACTGGGATTCCTGAATACCGCTGTCTCTGTCCGTGGTTCTGGAGCGGCATCTCTGCGTTGAATGGGCGAGGAGGTGGTGGTGGTGGTCACCGGACTTCCTCCACGAGGAGCACTGGGCGACGTTGTCGCATCCTCATGCGGAATTGGTGCGTACAGAGAGGGTGTGTAATTAGTGTCCGTCACCTTGCAGTTGTAAAGATTGAGTCCCTTGGCGAATATGTATACGAGTATGTCGAAAAGCACACTGGCCAGGATCAATGAGGCTGTGAGAATATCCAGGATGTTGCCATGCTTCGGCGTTTCCCGCAGCAGACAACGCTCGTAGTTGGGTGCCCAGTAAACGCAGGTTGTGCCTAATCAAAAGAAAGTTTATGTAGTTTAGATTGTATTTAAGTGCACTTTTTAAATTCCACTCACGGGTGACAATGTCGTAGCTGAGATGCACCGGAACATAGGCGAAGAGGCCCACGATCATTAGTTCAAAGGCCAGGGCCAAGGACTTGTCCTGTGGCAGGACAGCTCGCAGTGTGATCAACGTCTTTCCTATGGCTCCGACGCCCATCAGAAATGCCACCGAAATGCTCATGATCTGGAAGATGATGATGGCTCCCTGGCAGTTGTCGGAGCTGCAAGCTCCAGCGGTGGCCCTCATCTGACCAGTGGAATTCAATGACTGATCCCCACTGCAGCTGCAGCCCTCGAACAACTGAAAGCTATTGATGGTGGTCTTTTTGGTGCAACCCGCGTAGCAGGGCGAGAAGTAGGTCACAGCACTGTTTTCCGGACAGACGGGCATGAAGGCAGTGGGTGTGCATAGGCACTGACTGGAGCAATAGGGCTGTTTCAGCTTACCACCCTCCACCCCAGCAATGGCGCCCACATCGCACTGGACAAAGACCAGGCCGATGAAAATCGCTACCAGATGGATACTGAGGGCTATGTTTATACCCGTGATTTTACGAGCAGATAACTTGGCCTTCGAGATGACCAGGCCACTTATCAGCATTCCCAACGCCATAACTGGCGGCTTGAGGAAGTAGGAAACGAAGGCCGATCTCCACTCCGCCGCCAAGCCATCCTGTTCGTTGTAGGGCAAGAAGAACCTGCTCTGCAGATAGCTCTCCTCCTGGAGGCCATAGTTCACGACTGCACTCTGCACGCACATGATGCTCAACAGATTGAACATCAGCAGGCGGTTATTGAATAACCTCTTCAGCGATGGCCAAAAATCGGAGTCATCCATATAAGTTGAGAACTGGCTGCCAAAGCTACGCATGTTGGACTGCTCAATGATCCGTTGAGCTGCCTGGTGAATGACTGTCTTTGGCAGTCGTTTGGGAAACAGTCCCAGGAGCACAGCGCCCACGAAAATGAAGGGTGCCAGTATCACCCAACCGAGCCACCAACCCACATGGGTGAGACCCACTCCAAGCACCAGGAAGGATCCAGCCTGCTGGCCAAACACCCGCGCAGCTAGAGCAGCACCTATCACCGCTGGACTATCATGTGACAGGGAGTTGTCGTCGATGTAGCTGACACCCAGCGTGTAGTAGGCCAATCCTCCCATTCCCAAGGCCAGCTGAAGGACGAAGAGCATCGCGAGGGTGAGGCTGCTGCTCTGGGCCTCGGTCAGTGTGAGTCTCTGGAACTGTGCCAAGGATGTGGCGCACATATTGGCATCCAGCAGAGCATCCTTTGCCTGGTTGCCATCGGCACTGCAAGAGAGTTGTAAGAAAGTGTTTTTTTATTTGAAATTGATATTTTAGAAATCATATGCTAATGAAGTAATTTTTTTTTACAAGTTACTCACAAGTTCATAATGGAGGGAATCACAGCCACCACACAGGTGACTGCCTGCAGCATCAGAGTTCCCACCAGCCATTTGATGGGATGATAGACGTCCGCCCAGTAGGCGAAGGCCAACGCAAAGACCGCCTGGAATAAGCCACTGGCCACCAGCAGCCAATCTGTATGTTTAAACAATAAAACAACTTGTTAGTAACACGCTTTCGGGGAATTTAACTCGACGATCAACTAAAATATGACGTATGAGTAACCGTAAAAAAAGGTATGCGTATATGTAAGCACGAACATTCATTGAGGTAAAAGCCACTTCCGCTCGAATTCTTTTTTCTGGCGATTTGCAAAAACCAAAAAAAATGTATTACGCGGCAATTTTTACTACCATAACGTATTTCATTCTTATCAAAACAATGACGAATAGATAATACCCAAACACCAATACACCAAACAGTGTACAGAGGTTTGGTAAATAGTTTGACTATTATTTAGTTGATTTCCCTAATAAATAATAACATAATACAGCTCAGTTTTGTTTTAATATTTAGTAATTTACTTTATACCTCTTAATTTAAAAAGAAATGAAAGAAAACTAGTGGAAAATAGAGAGCACCCCCCGCTCCCAGACACTGGAAATCGTCAAGAATATCGCAAAAACTGATAAGATAACAGAAATCTTCACGTAGAACCGGGCCAACACCTCAATTATCTTTCCCTGGTCAGGTTAGCATTTTCCCATATTTGCGATAATGCTGCTTACTCACCCACAATCAGTGGATTCCAACCGAACTGGAAGGAAGCCTGTTTGGCCGACACGCGGAAGTAGGATTCGCAGGCGCCCTGAAAGGTACCCGTGATGGCCAGGACCAGGATGAAGGTGCGCAGCCGGGCATATTTCTGGCATCCGGGACCGCGACACCAGCCCAGACCCTTGATGCCACAGTCGACGCTGTCTGGTTGGAGGGGTTAGAAATTCTATATCAAGTATACGTAATGGGGAAATCGGGGATTTGGGTCACCCACCATCGGGTATATTGTTGGCATTGACCGCTATCTGCGATAAATCGGAGTTGCGCGTATTATGCGCCATATTCCTTATTCGATTCGATTTCGGATTCGTTTATGTTCACTACAGTTCACTTCAATTCACTCGATTGTTGTATTTATTGTCTATTGATTACATTAGTCAGTGGTCCTGGTACGTTGGCATCTTAGCCGCGTTAAGACCGCACTAACGTCTATTCGAAATGAGGAACGGGAGCAAACTGAGGAGCCGCACCTGCCCCGCAACCGATACTCTCTTTTTTTCAACTTTGGTTTGATAAGCCCACTCTTATCTTATCATATTTTTGGACTTTTTTTCTGTGTTTTTCATTGCAACTTTATTGCCGTCGCTTACACATGCCTATGGATCGTGGGCAACATGTTGAAGCAACATGTGCCTAAGCAGTGGTATATAACTAAGATCGTAATTCAAGTTTCACTAGTGGAAAAAAGAACTAAGAACAATTCTTACCAAAATAAAGTATGCCAAAAAGTATAAGGCAAATGCCTTGATTATTTATTGAACCTTTAAAAGTGTATTAAGCATATTACAATTATAATAAGCAAGCCAGATATTTGCTTCAAATATAAGTATTCAATGCTACTGAAAAGTCAAGATGTATTTCATCGCAAGTCTTTTGTTGATAGTTCCTATTGCCTTAGCCTCAGCCCCAGTGACTAGTTCACCACCGGTTTTGGTCTGGGGCGTCGAAACGTAAGTTTAAACAATTAAAAACATAAGCTATTTGCCATAAAGGCGCCTTCTTACAGCCCTAAAGCCACCAGTATTTTTCAACCTGTAACAACGTCGCAGTTTCAAAAGATCATACGAAATCTGCAGAAGAATAATATGATAATTATTTACTTGGCCTCGGAGGTAGATTATAACTCATTTACTTGAGAGCATTCTTATATATTAAATATCCTTTTAATAAAGCTTGCTGCAAAGGATATAAACTGCGACTTGTGCTTTCCCTATCTCACCAAGATCCAGCCGATGAACTACTACAGCCAGGTGGAGGAGCCTCTAAATGCCGTGGAACGTGTGGCTGAAAAGACAGGAGAGATTACCTGGCACATTCCCAAGATCACAGAAATGGGCAGCTTGGAGGCGGAAATGGAACTGCCATGCCAAAAAGGAGAGATACACGCGTTCAGCTTTAACGATCGCAATTTGCTTGCTCACGGTATATATACTATGTACCATAAGAATTAAGTGTTTTAATAGCTTTGATTTAACTTAACATCATTCCATTTATTATATATTTTTTATACATATACATATACTGATTTCAGCAAATTATTAAGACTTGTGGAGCTATTAAAAATTTTACTACTTGACCGCTGTATTTATAAAATGAAATTGATTATTTCAGACGCTGCAATGGCGGTGGCAACCTATCAGTTCAGCGACTGCCCGGTGGTGCATGTGTACACCGCTTACACGGAGGAGGACAAAGCGCTCCAGCGTCGCAAATCCCAGAAGACCCAACACATGTCCATCAAGAATAAAGGCAATGGACAGCCGAGCAACTCTGATACCGTGGCGGAACTACAGCCGCATCAGATCAGCCACAGCCAGGCTGATAACATGACGGTGCTGCGTAACGAAATGATCGTTCTCACCTTTCGCAACATAATCATGGCCATCAAGGAGCAGCCCTCCGTGCTGTCACCCTTCAATCGAACGGAGGTGGTGCTCGCCCAGGGAGGGGAGGCACTGCAGGTGGGCCTGCTCAACAGCCATGACATCTACGGCGGCATTGTGCTGGTGCTCCATACAGAACTCAGTCCGCTAATCGTGGAGCTGATGCCATCGCAGGGCAATTGGTACCTAACGCGCATGATCTTCATGAACAACACCCACTATCCACGCGAACTCTACTTCTTCGGCTTTGAGTTCAGCCTGTGCTGCACGGACATCACTGTCTATAACTCGGATGGGTCGCGTTTCAGTTTCTTTGACTTTCATCTGGATATCCTGTGGCAAGGTAAGTAACGCGGATGATTCTGAGAAAATAACTTATTTCAGTAAATGATAAGACATCTGCTGTTTCATTTTCGTTGCATACGTTTCGGCGACCTTTGCAGATTTACAATGTTTCCCACATATCTTGATCAATTGCATTTTCTTGCAGACAAGGACAATGGCTTGGACTTGGAATACGAGGTGAAGCCCTGCTGGAACTGTTCCATACTCATGACACCGACCATGGCGCAGACCATCTTCGTGGTGCTGATCATCGCGGCGATACTGTGGATGGGCCTGGCCATTCTACTCTCGATTGGCCAGAATCAATTGCTGCAGAACGCCAACGATCCTGACCTGCACATCAAGACGGACACCTAGGCGCACAACTAGGAACTGTGGTGACGACCCTCGGCCACGCTCTTTGATGCACATGCGGCACACAGTAGTAGTCGTCTACACATTCTGCTAATTCACTTGCTTACAATTCTAATCGCATGGGGGGCAGCGGCTGGCGACGAGCCCAGGGGTTTAGAGATCGTAATAATAATGTCATTGTCGCGTTCCTCCATTGTCTGTTTTGTATTGTCATACCGCCTGATATCGTCTGAACTCTCCACCGAGCCACCACTCTGCACGAAGAAAACAAAGCGCTGCGATATGCCATGTAGGTAGGTTTATTCCGAGATACTCTCTGATACATGTCCAAAAATTTCTTTTGCACGTGTGCCGGCGGCGAGAGCAGCGATTGTCCCGCTCCGCCTTTTTTTTATGGCCTGATAAAGCTTTATCAGGCTTCGATTGGCACCGAGCGGACACGGTACGCAGTGCCTGGGAATTCTAAGTTCCATTTCTCAGTTTAACTCGCGCCTCGCTTCAGAACGGATCGGATCGGAACGGATTGGCCAACACTCGTCTTTGTCCACTCAACTGGCCGCTGCATCGGGAGCGGTTCCTGCAAAAAAAGGAACTCGAGCGGCAATTTAATTAATCGCATAAGTGCCGATTAGATTGTACGCTGTACGAGTGGTGACCACTATTTGGCAATTGATAATATGCGCACCATATAGGCAGCAGCACTTCACTGGCGTCTGGAAACGTACGTACACCTGCCTGGTAATCGAATTGTTGGCGGCACTAGTAGTTCGACATTGGGGTAGCTCACCATGCGGAAGGAACCTCAGCTCTGTGGATGCACTCGATGGATTTCAGGGTCAATTTACAAGTACAGGAACTCAAGTCGTATCTAAAGGAAGGAGGTTTATGGGTATTTTTTGGCTTAAAACAAGTTCAGAGATATAGCATATATCTTTGGATTTTAATCAGAAAGAAGGTTTTTTAGGTTGTTCATATTACACCTGCTGATGCAATTAATTAAGATTTATGTCCTTTTTTGGGTGCACAGGAATAGTTTTCATAAGCTATGAAAAATCATGACCAACTTACAACTTGGATGCCCATAACCGTTTACTCAAGTGATTGATTACACTTCAGTATTTCAAATCAAAATTTTCGATAAGCCCTATGCACCAGACACGTTTGTTGCTGAAAACAAATAATATAGCCATGAAATAGACTGAGTCACAAAAAGAGAGCCTTTTAATTCAGTGCGTTGATAAGCAACGAATTACATACAATTCTCACACATCAGTTGGTTGTAGCCCATCGATTTGAGTTCATTAAACTGATTTCAGCTACCTGTAAATATAGAAAAACGTAAATATTCCGTAATTATGATTGATTGCCAAATTACAAATAGCGATAATGGAAACTACAGAGTTTGCAGGTCCTTTTCGCCATCTTTAACTTTATAAAAAGCTAGTGATCCTTGTGATTTGCCAAATGATGGGATGAAATTAGAGGAGGTGGTGGTCATCGTTATGCGGTAAATATAGCTGTTTATGAAAGCTACCCCGACCATATAGATATCGTATATTTGGTATATTTGGCAAAGGAACTCCGGTTTATCTAATCGCCTCGGCCTAGACCCAATGTGATCTTGAGTAGAAGCCATTATCGACACTTAATCAGTACCACGAATTTTATGCCCTAAACGATATTTGATGATTTCTCGATCCGGAGAGTCATGATTACCAGGGTGATTTGCCATCGACCCGGCGTGTGATGAAATTGAATCTACGCTTAGGAACCCTGTTCCAGGTAGCCCTAATGCATTCTGATTTACGAGAGCCCATTGTCCCTTGCAGATTGTTTGCTATCACCACTCACTCCACTGGCTATCAGGAAGAGCCAAGTCCGCAATCTTATCGCCCACAATCGATGGTGAATCGGTGGTGATTCCCACAGACTAGACAGTAGCATCCCGCAGTTGGTGGCGGTACGGAATCCGAAGATGGCGGAAGTGAAGCGTCGGGGCTCGAATCCCCCGCCAGGTCACTACTTGTGCGGCATGGCCAACTGGCATCCGGCCTGGCTGCAGAAGTACGCCACCACCAAGATGTTCATGGGCGTCTACGGGCTGCTCGGCACCATCCAGGCGATGTCCTACATGTACTTCATCGTCACCCTAACCACGCTGGAAAAGCGCTTCAAGATTCCCAGCCAAACGACAGGTAATATTGGAAATCTATAAGATATTATATTTCAAGGTCCTGTAACAAATGAAACACAAAAGTTTTATTGGAATATCTTAATTGGAAGTGATCTTATTGTTGCCCTATATATTTTATTTTTATAGGCATAATTCTGAGCGGCAATGAAATCTCGCAGATCATGCTCTCGCTCATCCTCTCCTACATCGGTGGTCAGCGGAATCGTCCACGTTGGATTGCCTGGGGCATTGTCTTCTGCGGCCTGTCCTGCTACATACTCGTCCTGCCGCATTTCATCTACGGAGCTGGTCACGAGGTGCTGCAGTTCACCAAGGAGTACCAGGATAGTCTATTGAATGGGACATCTGGCTCGGATCACTCCTTTCAGGTGGGTTATCTGCGCCATCATCAAGCTCTATCTCTATTTAGGATTCTATTTATGTAGAATATCAGCTCAGTGAAGACCGAGCGACTCTGTGGACTGGGCAAAACCGAGGAGGACTGCGACGATCTCTTCTCCTATGTGCCACTGGTACTCATCTTCCTCTCGCAGTTTGTTCTGGGCGTGGGCAACACCCTGTACTACTCCCTGGGACAGACCTACCTCGACGACAACACCAAGAAGACGAACACTCCACTCATGCTGGCGGTGGCCATGGCACTCAGGATGATTGGACCAGTCGTGGGATTCTTTTTCGGTTTCATATCGCTTAACACCTTCATCGATCCAACCAAGACGCCGTTGATCGACAGCAAGGATCCTCGCTGGCTGGGCGCCTGGTGGCTCGGCTGGGTGATCCTGGGCACCCTCATGTGCCTCTTCTCTGGTCTTATCGGACTGTTTCCCAAGCAATTGCCCAAAGTCAACGCACCAAGGGTCAACTCCCACTTGCCGTTGGCACTCCGTCAGACGAAGGAGGAGCTCAAGCGGGAGGAGAACCTTTCGCTGAGCAGTCGCTTCTCCTCCAACGCCGCTCTGGATACCATTGGAGCAGCGGCGGGTGCCAATGCAGATCTGCCCAAGCTGAAGGACTTTCCACGTGCCCTCATGAGACTGCTGCGCAACAAGTTGCTGATCTTCAACATCCTCTCGGCGGTGTTTTATATCCTGGGTGCTTCCGGCTTCATGACCTTCCTCACCAAGTACATGGAGGTGCAGTTCCACAAGGATGCGCAGAGCGCCACAATTGTAAATTACCACTCGAATTCAATTGCAGAACTGTGATTATTATTATTAATAATATTTGTTTAAGATCGTTGGACCCATATCCATCATGGGCATGGTCGTGGGTCTGATTGGCTCCGGTTTGGTGCTTTCCAAAAAGAAACCCAGCGTCAGCAAGGTGCTCATGTGGAACGTGATCGTTGGTGGGATCTCCATCTTGGGACAGATCTCATACGCTTTCCTCTACTGCCCGAATACCTTTTCCATGACGCAAGCGGGACAGTATGTATCAGTGGAACTGTGAAATTTTTTAATATGATTTATTATCTTAATCTTTTTAAAACTACAGGCTTAACCTGACGAGCAACTGCAACATGAACTGCTCCTGCGAGGGCATCAGTTACACACCCGTCTGCCACGAGCCAACGGACACCACCTTCTTCTCGGCCTGTCATGCGGGTTGCCGTGGATACAATGCCACCTCCAAGTTGTACGAGGACTGCAGTTGTGTGGTTAATGATGCAGCGCCAAAAAGTGCGGCACAGCGTCTGCTGAATCTATTGCAACCCACAACGGAACCCGAACTGGATACCACCACATACTTTGATGAGTATCTGAGCGGAGTGCCATTGCTGGACGACAACGGTGACTTCGATGATCAGCTGGTGTCCAGGAAAAGGAGATCCACCACCGATTCGGTGATCCGACCGGGCATTTGTACCAAGAACTGCAACTGGAGTTTTTGGGCCTTTTCCATTACCTCGATGATTGTTAGCTGGTTCGGTTCGTCTGGTCGCGTGGGCAACGTCCTGGTCAACTATCGTGCCGTGGCCCACGAGGACAAGTCCTTCGCCCAGGGACTGGCGCTGATGATGATTAGCCTCCTGGCCCTCATACCGGGACCCATCATGTTCGGTCGTCTCATCGACTCCACGTGCCTGGTGTGGACAAAGACCTGCAATGGCAATGGCAACTGCCAGTTGTATGACCAGACCCGCTTCCGTTACTCCCTCAACTTTTTATCCTGCAGTAAGTTTGATTCAGAATTTATATGTAATATAATAACCATATCCTCCACCTTCTTGCTAACTTCCAGTGCTCACTTTTATGGGACTCCTCTTTGATTACCTCGTTTGGTACTACGGACGCAACCTGGACATTTATGGCGACAAGGAAGCCAAGGAGGAGGAGCGTGCCAACAGGAAAGACCAGCCCATTACTCCGCTCCTGGCCAAGAAATCCGAACAGGAGTAATACCAAAAAAAAAAGGCAACCCATCCGTGATACTCAATTATAAGGAGTAGATTCATATAAAACACGCCAGACCCGAGTATTTCATAACAATAATTCAAAGCACATTCCTAGAGTAAGTTTTTGGAATCAAAATAGAGAAAGATTGGGCAAAGCCTGTACTCCAATGCCATATGTACAAATCTTCCGATTTTCGATAGGAATTTAGCTATTGAACTCGCGATGTCTTCTTTCAGTGTACAATTGTTAATTACTTTTACTTTGTGCTAAGATCAATTAAATATACCATGTTTAGTTTAGCAAAAAAAAAATTAAAAGAATTTATGTGTACGTATGTATAAAAAAAATGTTTCAAACAAAAATATATGTTTATTAAAATATTATGAGCTGTCTAAATCATAAATATCACTTTATATATTTATATTTTATATATATTAATTTTTCCCAAATATTCGATTGCAATCCATAGAACCAAAATATGATTTGTTAGGTTTCATTTTTTTTTTAATTTTCTCTTCACTTTTATTGATAAAAAATGTTCAAATTTATGCAGATCGTTTGTTTTTCATTCCATACGTATATGTATAATAATAATACACTTTAATTTCGATTTTTGTATAAATATTCATTCCCGTTTGTCTATATAATTTCTATTATTACGATCGCTCTTATTCCTCAGTGGCGTAGTTTTCGACTTCCGTTCCGATTCCGCGTGTGATTTGTTGGTTGAGTGAGTGTCCGTGTTGGGTGTGTCTGTGTGAAACATTTTGAATGAGTTTCCGCGTTGTCAACAATTATATCGCACTTAGTATTATTACAATAATAATTAATTAATTATCAATCGAGTTCGATTCGTAGGAGGCTGCGAGAAGCGTTAAAAGCTGGCTTAAGTCCTTCATTTACTAGGTCCGCAATGTAAGTATTAATCAGTTAATTAAATTAACTTAGACTTCCGGGGACTGCTCAACGTGCTTAATTGATATTATTTTATTTACTTGCGTCTGTGTTACGGCAACAACATTCAATTTAACAAAGACTGAATTTTCGACAATGGCTGAGGGGAAGACAGATTTTGAAAAATGGTTTTGTGAATGGTTTTGAAACCGCCTTGGTCCGGGATTTGAATGAGTGAATAACGAAAATAAACAATAGAGGGTTAAACTTAAATAAAAACCTTTGATAATTTGTGTTTTTGTTTCTGCTCGGTAGCAAAAGGCATTTTATTTTTTCATATATGGGATTTCGTGATCAACTCGCACGAATTCTTCAATTAACTAAATTATACAAAATCAAATGTGTTTTAATTGGCAAAATCAAATAGTTTTAAATGATTAACAATTAAATGTTTCCGTAGAGTTGAATTTTCTCCGTTCTGCTTTTACAGACTTTACTCCATGTTCTTTAAGCTTAAACTTAACTTAAAGCATATAGATTATATCATTTAAAAAGAAGAGCAGAAATATCTTAATGCATTTCGCGGGGTATTTAACAAATTTGCAATTTAAAGGCGCATACAGGAAGCTGGATGGGGAAAGGAGTCTCGGGATCGCACTTTTGCTTACATATACAAAAATTGGGTAGCTTGCAGCTTTAGTTTTAGTATTTTAAAGAAATTCACGCGAGCGATTTAGGCATGCACGTGTAGGCTATTTAATGCTTACAGTTTATACAAAGTAGTAAACCAAAAGAAAACGACGACTGCGACAAGTGCTCAATATCCTTGCGAGAGGGGCTCAACAAACAAAATCGTTCCAAGTAACTTTTAGTGCCTAATCAGTTATCAATGCAGCTCCTCTTCAACTCTTCCTCTCTCTCTTTGCATATATACGTGTGAGTGGTTTGTTTTGTATACATATATAAATAGTTCATCTTGTTTCGCATTCCTCCGATTTTGCTGCTTAGTTTTACATAATATAGTTTATAATTCGTATATAATGCATTTCTGTTTCTATCTCCGAACTCGTCCTTGTTGTAAATTAACTTTTCGCCTGCCTACATTGCCGTTCCGTTCCATTCCTTTCCGTATCGATCTGGATTCTATAATCAATTGCTATTGCTGGTTGAAAGTAATGTGAGTGAGAGCTCGAGCGTAGCTGAGTACTGTTTTTGTGAATTTGTCAAATGTGAAGAAAGCGTGGCGTGGCGTTGCTGTTGTTGTGGCTGTGGCTGTGTTCTCTCGTCGGGCTTGCAATGCTATCTCAAAAATCGCAATGAAAGGCGGGCGCTCGAATTCAGCTAGGCTCAATTTATTCGACCACCTTCAGCACCTTGCCAATGGCAATGGTTTTGTCTGAAAGATAGAAATGAGAATTAGGTGGGGATCTCGTTTGAGAGTCAGCAATCGACTTACTTTCATCTCTGAGCGTAAAACGGCCCATTTGAGGGAATAGCTTAAACTGTTCAAGGCAAATCATTCCGGAGCACTCGATTCGCATAATTGCAACCTGATCCTGCTTAACGAACCGTGGACGTGTTTTTGATTTGTCACCAGACTTTTTGTCGACCAAACAGATGAGGGCCTATTGAAAAATAATACATATTTAGTATATATGGCTAATGTATTAGAATTATAGACCTAAAACTCACCTTAACTGTGACTTCTTCGGCTGCACAGTGTATGTGCATGACAGCCGAGTAACCCGCACAGATAATTGATTTGTGTTCTAAAATTACGACCTGAGCATCAAAGATTTTTCCCGTCTTGATGGGATTGGCTGCATCGCAGAGAACAAATCCGGGCGAGACATCCTCTTCCTCAATACCCTAAAAAAAAGTTTTAAAGTCAATTAAAATAATCCAAGGGTATAACAGAAGAAATATGTACTCACTTTCAGCTTGATCTTGACGTTCTCGCCGGGACCAACAGAAGTGACTTCAAAGTCGTCGGAGAACAACTGATCCACCGCCACTTGCGTCTGTGTGAATAGTAATCTTAGTTTCATATATCCAGCTGATTACAAAGTGTAAAAGCTTACCCTATTTGGCATCACTAACAGGTTCTGACCCTTGCGCGCTGTTCCGGACTCAACCTTGCCCATCACCACGGTGCCCATATCCTTGTACTTGTCCACAATTGGCATGATGAAAGGCCCGTCAGACTTGCGGTTGAGCGAGGGCAGCTCGTCAATGAACGGAATGAAGGCGGGTCCCCGGTACCAGGGGCAGAGCGTCTCCGGGATTTGGTCTTTCAGCCCGTATCCGCTGAGGCCCGAGCAAGGCATAAAGGTAAGGTCCTTGGCCGGGTTGAAGCCCAGCTTCTTGAGGTATGGTAGTATCTTGTCTTTGCATTCGTTGTAGCGCGTCTGATCCCAATTGACCGTTGGATCATCCATTTTGTTGACCAGCACGACCAGATGCTTAACGCCGGCGGTCTTCGCCAACATGGCATGTTCTCGGGTCTGGCCGCCGCGATCGAAGCCCGTCTCGAATTCACCCTTTCGCGCCGAGATGACCAGCACTGCGAGATCGGCCTGCGCCGCTCCACCGATCATGTTAGGCACGAAGCTCTTGTGACCGGGTGCGTCGAGGATAGTGAAATGCTTTCGGTCCGTTTCGAAGAAGGCTCGTCCCACCTCGACGGTCTTGCCCTTGTCGCGCTCCTCCTGGTTGGTGTCCAGCGCCCAGGACAAGTACCAACTCTCACGCGACTTCTCACGTGCCTCCCGCTCGTACTTCTCCAGTGTCCGCTTGTCCACCATGCCCGTGAGCGACATGATTTGTCCGCCAATTGTTGATTTGCCAGCATCTACCCAACGCGAAGTACGTATGTCAATAATGGATTTTGGTGGGAAATATGTTTATAAGTAATGATAACTCACCAACATGGCCAATGAACACAACATTCACGTGCTCACGCTTGCTCCTATTTTCCTCCACCTTGACCACTTTCTTCTTGGACACCTTCGGCGTAGCCTCACCCTCCGTGAACTCAGCATCTTCCACCTCCTCATCCTCGGGCGTGATCACTGCATCGTCCACGTCCCAGCTGTCAGCGGGATCGGTTTCTAAACAAAAAAAAAAAACAAATAAGTGGTCATTAGTCGAGACATTTACAAGGCGGATCTACTGTGCTTGATGGTGGAAATATTATGACTTTCTGAGGAATATATAATTGTTTGTTGTTTATTTTCTATCTATTACTAAACTTGTTATCGCGCAAATATATAATTTATTTACATTAGACAATCTTGAAAACTAGTAATTTTAAAAATTGTTCAAAATAGTGTCGGTTTGTCCAGATCAATCCAGTTAAAAACCGAATAAAGCAATGGATTTTTTTTTTTTGGGAATTGTCCACATCATCGTAATAGTTTAAAGAAACTTTAGTGGTGGGGGTACAATTCACTTTAACTTTCTCTATTTTACAATATCGGAACCTTTGTATTTTGAGCGACATTTAGTGAATACAAACATGTCTCTTTTTTTGCACAAAAGTAAAAATGTGATGCAAATGCCATTCCATTTATTTTGGCACATGAAACAACTGTGTAAATAATTTTTTTTTAATTTAGGTTGGCTTGTTACGAACTTGTTGCACTTCAGATGATTTAAGGTCAGGGAAGTTGAGCTATCACTCCACTAATTATATACTTCGTTCACGGGCAATCGGTGTTAATCCAGTAACTACTACCACATGCATTCGCCGTGTTTGACCTGGCGGCCACATGCTAATTGGTAATCACTGACTCTAGCCACCCGGGCGTATGAGTCATGTGCGGGATTGGATTGGAGTGCTGTGCTGTGCTGGTGACAACGTGCTTGATTAATGGTAGTTGTCTAGACTTGTGTTCCCGAACCTTTGCCGTAAATGTCGGAGGATCATTTGACCGTCTGGAGATGGGCTGTAACGAAGATATCCCATCCCAACTGCACGATTACTAACTTTTCCTCCACTGCGAAAACGATGGCTTTTTGGAGTAAATGCAGCGAGATCCGACGCCCTCACTCATGATTGCGATGCATACAGATCAATTCTAATCGGATTTCAGAACTAGCAGCGGATGTGGATATAGCCGGAGTAACGAGCTGATACGATCGCGCCAAAGTGTAAGAGCCAACAGCAAATGCTATTTTTTTTCGGCGCTTTGCCAAGCGCGCCGCACAGCCAAACACCATGGAATCAAGTTCGAAGCGGTTTCAACCGCCGGCGAGCTGCACTAAGCGCTTCCATTCGGGCCAAGCGACTACAAAAGTCGCCACATTGGAGTCGCTGCGAAAACGACGAGTGAGCCATTGCCATTCCCATGCCCATTCCATTCCAGTCCACACCGCCAGTCGAAGCTGGGCGCAGCGTAGGCTCCAATGAATGGCTGGCAAAAGAGTAAACGTGTCCAAAACACAAGAATTGGGGGGGCAAGCATTTGCGAGTGTGGGTGCGAAAGAAGGGGACACGACAATGGCCAGATAAACGACACCACAAAGCGAAGCGGCAGTAAAATGGCAGAACGAACAGCTGCTCGTCAACGTCGCCGGGCGAATGGCAAGTAGGTGAGTGGCCACCAGAGATGCACCGTGATTGGGAACAGTTTAACAAGTGATAGTGAGAAGTCGTTACATCGAGAAATCAACAAAGCTAAATAAGAAAGTGTTTTCCAATTAGGAAAAAATGTGAAAATAATGACCAATTTTATAGAATTGAAAGATACACAAAGCTAGTATATTTTCCATTAACATATACGTGTAAATTATTCATGGTTGAACTCTTAAAATCCCAATTCTTGAAACTCAAAATACTGAACGACGGATTCAGAATACTAGAATACTAATAGGATGAAAGTTCTCTCAAATCCCAAGATCACAGCGAGGGAAGAATTGTTTGATGTTCATGTACATATGACTCAACAAGTATTTTTAAATGCATGTACCTACATTTGTTTAAAGCAAAAATGTCAAAGTGCGTGAATAATTCCCAACCACTAGGTGGTTTCTAGAAAACAACTAGACCTGATTTGCGGTTATTTCACCATTTGGTGACACACCCGCGTAGTGATTCTGGCCGTGATTGCTGGGCATCTCTGCGCTGAGCCACTGCTGGCGACACGACGACGAGGAAAGCGCCCAAAGAAAGGGACCTGGCCAGGCGAACTGTTTATGCTCGCAGGCCGAAAGTGATTAGCAATTTGTTTAGCGGCACAATAATGCCCGCAATTCGAATAGAAATCGAGCAACACATGCGACGCCGACGTTGGCAGTGCTGACGCAGATTGAGGTTATGTGCTTGGGCCAGCGATAATAACCTAAACGGAACCTGGTGAATGCAACCTATCTTAGGGGATTTCCATAGCCCTTTCCTCACTGGCGTGTCTCTGCCAACGGTCTTGCGACCAGCAGGTAGCAACAATAACACGCTTCTTTGTTGACGTCACAGAGGAAGCGAGTTCAATGGACGTGGGGCATGTGTATTTGGCAGGGGGTATTTAGGTAGCTAGCAGCTCTATTTACCATTGTTTGCGATTTTGTCCGAGGGGTTGAGACCATCGATGGGCGTTGGAGCCGCCGCCGCTGCTCCTGCTGAAGGCGTGGTGGCTGGCGAACCCGGCGCTGGCGATGCGGAATTGGAGGATGATGTGGGCGGCTGTGCTGAGGGTGCTGCTGCCCCCGCCCCCTGGGCAGTTGGAGGCGGTGGAGCTGCTCCCGCTGTGGATCCCCCGCTGCCGACGGAATCGGGTGTGGTGGCTGGCGTGGCTGAACCGGAGGCGGGACCCGGATCCGCCGTCTCCTCTGCAGCAGCCGCTGCAACCACTACTGCCGCCGCCTCCTCAGCTACATTTACAACGCTGTTGTAACTGAAACTGGGCACAAATTCCACCGCGTTCACGTTCAGCGTGGAGAACTTTGTGCTGATCTCCGTGTTTTCCTGGGCGGCCATCGTTGCAGTGAGTCCGTAATCCTCCGCAGTGGTTTCCTCCGATGAAAATCTCTCTCTCGCTTTTTTCACGCGACGACACACTTTCGCCCTCCTTCTTCAAACTGCTTCAGCTGCTTCTTCTTGCTACTCCCGCACTCACACAGAACACACGCGGTCGTTCGGAATTCTTGGGATTGCCAATGGAAATGGAAATTGGGAATGGCAGAAGCAATGCCACCAACACACGCACGCCTCGTTGGTTGTCGGCCGGAGGGGTGGCTGTGGGGGTTTAGGCCAGACTTTCGGCTCAATGTGGTCTACACTTTTGTTGTGACTCGGTGTTGTGTGTGTTGTTTGTGCTTTGCTAGCCTGGCCAACTCGGTTTGAATTCCCGTTACTTTTAACGACTATCTCCTGTTTGGGACAGTGGTGACCACCTGATGATCTGCAGGTATGATTCGACTACCTGAACACTAAATGCAGTGCTCGGAACTAGCAATCCTCTATTATTTTTACACGTTTTAAGCCACGCATCAAGTCAGGGTTGCCACTTGTATGCGGTGTTATCGTTGCATCGATAGGTGCTGGCTGGCACAGTGGGCTCTAATTGATTTGATGCAAAAATATCGAAATATTAGGTAAAAATAGAAAATTCTTTTATCAAAGTACTACGATATTTGTAAAATATTTTTGCTAACATTTTTAATATTTTTAAAATTCTGCAACATTTTAAACATAAATAATTATATTTTTAATGTACTTTGTACTGAATAATGTAATTTTTTAGGGCTAAATAAAATGTACAACTTGTATATGTTTTATGTGAGACGTGTTGCACAAATATTAAAATATGGATATAATAAAACTTTAATAATTGTTTATTACCCCTCACCCCTTTGGGTGAGTTTTTATAATTAATAATTTAGTTATTCTGTAAAATAGAAGTGTAACGCGAGTTTTGTAAATATTAATAAGTGTAGTGAGCCTTGGGTTTTCAATACATTTCTAAACTCATCATCAATGTTATCGAATTATAATCGACGTTGTTCCAGCTCTAACGTCGTGCCAGACGCCATTTTAATAGTTGTGAAAAAATCGTCTGGAGTTCAGCTCGTTCTTAGCATTCGCATTAGCATTTTAAGCGGTTAAACAAATATCCAAATAGACAATGAGCAACGGTGGTGGAGCCGGGGGATTGGGCGCAGCGCGTCCACCTCCACGAATCGATGGAATGGTCTCGCTTAAGGCAAGTAACTGCAAAGTAAAACACGACTAAGTCGCCCACAAAATGGCGGCCGGCTGGCAACTTTGTGTGGTTAGATAACCTCTCCAAAGGCATGTAAATCAATCCGCGTGTACTAATGCCCACAGGTCGACAATCTCACATATCGCACCACGCCGGAGGATCTGCGTCGGGTCTTCGAGCGGTGCGGCGAGGTGGGAGACATCTACATACCCAGGGATCGCTACACACGCGAGAGCCGCGGATTCGCATTTGTTCGGTAAGCATTCACTTGGCCATCTCTTCCGGGAAAATTGTGAAAGTCGGAGGTCTTTTTTTTGTTTGCTATATCGTTACTTTCACTTGCCGGCGGTGGATTTTAATTATCATGGGACCTTAAATGTAACCATACATACTAGGAGTAAAATATATGTATTTCCCTAAAGTATACTGCGAAAATCGTGCTATACAATCGCTCCTCATATCCGCTTTCACTATCTACTTTATAATGTTTCACTGAAAACTAGCGCAGAATTAATCCGGTAATGCAAGCATATTACATAAAAATTCCATTTCAATATAGCTGATATAATAAGTACACCTCTTTTCCAAACTCACATATTCCTCTCATTCCATTAAGAAATTGCATTATTTGCTATCATCGATTGTGTATCAGTTGCTAATCTGTACACTTTCAGTAGCAAAATGGTGCCAGAACAAATGTGTTCACTTGCAACCGTTGCCTACTCAACTTTTACTAGCCAACGTACAGAGAATACTACATCTAAATATTAAGTTCTAAAGAATAGTTTCATAACATATGGCTACGATACATAAAGTTGTACAAGGTCACTTATTCCATATATTTGCTATCCCTTAAAGTATCTACCTGCATTATTTGCCACCTTTTGAATGTGTATCAGCTTTCAGTCTGTACATTTTCCTTGGTAAAAGGATGCTAGATTGAATGTGTACACTTGCAACAGTTGCCTACCAAACCCCTGCTAGCCAACTTACTGTAAGCCCTACAATTGAATATAGATTTAAATTTAAATGATGTGCAAAGTACACATGAATCTAATTAATTATGTGTTTAATGTTTCAGCTTCTATGACAAACGTGATGCCGAGGACGCACTGGAGGCCATGGATGGTCGCATGCTAGACGGCAGGGAGCTCCGCGTACAGATGGCCCGCTACGGACGTCCCTCTTCGCCCACTCGCAGCTCCAGTGGTCGTCGTGGAGGAGGAGGAGGCGGTGGTTCCGGCGGGCGTCGTCGGTCACGTTCTCGCTCCCCAATGCGCCGCCGTTCGCGCAGCCCGCGTCGCCGATCCTACTCTCGTTCCCGCTCGCCTGGTAGCCACTCGCCGGAGCGCCGATCCAAATTTTCACGCAGTCCAGTACGCGGCGACAGCCGCAATGGAATCGGAAGCGGATCTGCAGGACTGGCCCCAGCCGCGTCGCGTAGTCGTAGTCGCTCCTAGATATCGACGTCACGTTCCAACTAGTGGAAGTGCGAGGTGAGTTCATATCAAGTTCCGATTCAGAACTACATACCTTAGTTAAATAGGGACTCTTTTAAATTGTATTTTTTTAATTCCAGATGTGACTCGCTGACTAGGGCCGATGCCGTATCCTGTTCCGGATATGTGGCTCCATCTGTGTCATGCTGTACCCGAACAGCAGGTATACAAACCATTATACAATCTTACACTTAACACAACTATTTATAGCGAACTATTTTAAGTTTCGGCAGAGTAAATAAGTAGAGATCAGGCATGATTATGTTGCGAGTGAGATCCCCGCAAACTGGGCGATCCCTCGATGTCGGTTCTTGCACATAGGCTTTCATATACTAGAGCGTAGTAGAAATCCTTGAAAGAAATCAGAAACAAAACAAAATAAACTCAAATTAACACGGCTTCAATTGAATACCTAAATATCAAGTGACAGACAGGACAAGAGGAGAATGAGAGGTGATAGGACTGCTCTAGGACTCTGTTTGCGTTTGTGTTGCTCGTTTCCGTTCTTTGTACCTTTTTAACGACAAACTTATTAACAAGCTTCTCCCACACGTTTATTATATATATGCAGGCGAATGGTGTGTGGCAGTTGTTGCGGTTCAGATAAGATTGTGGTTAAATCGCTCGCGATTGAGGATCAGCAGCAGCGCATCATCTAAGCTACAACTCCTTCCTCACGTAGGCGGACACCGCGTGGCTCCTGTTTGTTGCTGCTGCTGCTGCTGCAGATGCTGATGCTGCTGCTGTCGCATGATGCTGTTGCTGGTGCCGCTGATGCTGCAGTTGCAGTTGCCGTAGCCGTAGCAGCTTCCTGTTTCCTGTTAGACGCTGGCGCTGCCAAAGCTCCAGATTCACTCATAGTTTCCCGTTTCCCGTCACTTCTTCTCTCGCCTCGTCTCGTCTCGTCTCAACTCGCGATTTGTTGCTGGTTGGCGTTGTTGGTGTTTTCCTGTATCTTGGTGGGCGTCCCTTTTGAGTTTAGGCGAAAAGTCATCATTTGCAGCAGAGGCCACATCGACGATGCGATGTATGCTGGAGTCTGGATTGCGGACTGACTCGAACGAGGTGTGGGATTCCTTAAAGATCTGGTGCATTCGGTAAGTGAGAGAGCTAACCATTTTAATTTGCAGCCTAATTAAACGGTTCAATAAAGTTTTACTTGATTATACTTAACCATCTACATATGTTGTTAATGGGTTGGAATGGGGTTTGAAAACATGGCCAATAAAAGTTGCCAAAATACATAGTATATCTTGGAATATTGAAAAGAAAGATCTAGTATCTTCGGATGCCCAGAAGCATCCACCTATTATGTTTCGGTTTCTATTGACTCCGGGGAAACATGGTAGCCGGGTGGTATATTGACAAAACAGTTGCCGGGAAACCGAAGGCAAAATAACATATCCCCAAGTCCTGACTACGATTCAGAAACCCTTTTACACTTTCATCTAAATTATATTGGTTGCTCCTGCAAAGATGATTCAGTACGATACTGTGCAGATCAAGAATGTATCATGGTAAGCTTTAGCTGTGCCCGACTTGGCTCAAGATGACTATTGTGTGTTCTCAGGCAGCCCGAACTGCATACGGAGGGCACCTATGTGTGCTCTTTTCCGGAACCCCCGCTGCCGGAGGCCCATCTGAATCCGGGCACCTGGCATGGCCATCTGGAGCCGTATCAGCGGCTCTTCTATCATCAAACGATGAACTCGGTGCGCTCCAGCAAGCGGTACCGTGCCAATCCGAACATTCCGAAGGATACGCTGGATTTCTCGCTGCAGTCGCGTTACGATCACACCCGTGAAGCATTTCCGGACAAGGTGGACTACGTGATGCAGCGAGAGACGTGCCGCGCCGTAAGTAGCTGGTCGGCTCCTGGGTCGGCCAAGGAAATTGGTTCCCAACTCAAATCATTTCGGGTGTTGCGCAACACACGCTTCATTCGGCGCAAGCAGGAGGACGTATTGGGTCATCCACTTCGCATAGGTAAGATCACAAAATTGACAAAAATCTAAAGTGCTTAAAGTAACACCCACTTCGAATCTAATCATATTGTTGCAGGCGGTTGTAAGGAAAAGATTCATCCGCACAGCGTGAAGCTCATTTGCAGCGGTGTCCACAACCAGCTGGTGAACAATGGATTCTCGCGCCAGACCTCCGACGGCAACTTCTTCCGCTATTAGTTCCACAAATCTGTTTGCTTTCCCAGAAAGAATACCATTTTGCGTTTTGGGTTTTACAAACATTATTGGAAATAAATTTGGGACACAGAAGCAGTCGTCACGCAGTCGCCTCCAGCTTGGGTTGCTTGGGCAGATGCTCCACATCTCCATCATGGTCATCCACTGTTTGTGGAGTGTCCTCCGCCTGCTGCTCCGACGCTTTGTGACGCTGTTTCTTGTTCTGGTTACGATAGCTCTTGGGCAGTTTGTTGTCACCAATCCTGAAATTGGATGGGAATTTAGTATGCAAAAGTGGGTGGCTCGGTTACTTAGCTTACATGATAGTGGCTCTGGTTCCAGGTCCCCAATGGGGAGTGGGATTCTCTTGGAAGCGCGATAATGCCGATTTGCGGCTCTTCGGGTTCGCCTCCGGATGGAGTTCATCGAACTCGTAGACAGCAGTGCATTCTTTCGTAAGTATGGCCGCCAGTGGAGTCCCCGGAATCATCCTTTCGGGATTTACCGGATGTCGCTTGCTCCAGCTGCGCAGAATGTCCCATAGCACCGCTGGTGGAGCATTGGTTTTCAACGAATTCTTCGAGGCATGCGAGTATGAGACTCGATAGCCAGCGTGGAGAATAGCAGACCGGAACTTCAGCATGGGCACGATTTCCAGCTTGAGTACACAGCACAGTTTGTCCGGCGTGTAGTAAAGGGGAACGTCCTGCAGCTCCTCTTGCACCATGGAAAGAACTCCAACGATTCGTCTCTGGGTTCCCAGCGATTGCAAGGTGGTCTCCTGCACCGCCGTTAACAGATCCTGCACGAACTCGGGGTTATGAATCGGAGCCGACCAGATGGGTCCACCCAGATGATGCCTGTGACCGCAATGCTCGCACTGCGAGTTGACCGCTGGACCAGTGGGAATTCCGAACTTCAGCTGCTGGGGATTACCCGCCGTGGGATTTGGCTTGGTTATGCCCAAGGGCTGCAGCGTAAAGGTCTCACATCCGGTGCATTGATATAT
Source organism: Drosophila mauritiana (assembly GCF_004382145.1). Taxonomy (NCBI): domain Eukaryota; kingdom Metazoa; phylum Arthropoda; class Insecta; order Diptera; family Drosophilidae; genus Drosophila; species Drosophila mauritiana. The sequence goes on along the minus strand of NC_046667.1, from coordinate 12,155,657 downwards.
CCAAGATTGCTTGCTCATTGACATCTTGCACTGGGCCTGACCGACGTACACTCTCACAAATATCCGGATGTAGAAGTCCGCTGATATGCTCAATAGTGGTTCGATGTACTTGCCGTACCTGTTCGCATGGCTCTCGATGCAGTGCAGCAGAATGCGCAATGCCATCTCGTGACAGCACTTCATCCGCAGCGGAACCGATCCGTATTTCACATAGCAAGCTTCCGGAGCATTTCCGGCTAGCACGGCCATGTCGGTGGCTGTCACCAGCAGCAGGCCGCCGTCCACTAGGCACTGCATAGCGCCATCCAAAAAGCGATTGGGGCACCCGTACGGATCCAAGTCAACTGCATCAAAGCGCTTCTCGGGTTGCGTCGAAAGATACATGAGGGTCCTGCACGATGTATTGGAATGCCGCATTTTATACCGTGTGCTAATAGCTTAATTATAAACTTACATGGCATCCGAGTGACTGGGCTCGATCAGCTCCTCCACCTTGTTGTGTCGGATGTTTGTGTTGATCGAGGCCACTGCCTGGCGGGAAAGATCGTTGGCCACGATCTGGCGTACACCGGCGATTTCCTGCGCGTAACGGATGCTACGCAAACCGGTGGCTGCCAGAGCCTCCAGGATCCGAAGTCCATCCTCATAGCGAGTACCGGCCTCATAAACAGGTGGATCCTCGAGAACGGGAGTGGGCTTCTCATCCTCCTGCTCCTTGACCTTCCTCCGCTGCTTTTTGAGCGCCTTTTCGCTCCGCTCCTTGGTCAATCTCTGGCGATAAACATTCAGAGCTGCAATGCTCAGATCTCGATTGAATTCCTGGACGGGATTGTAGAACACATTGCCGCCGGACACAATCTCTGCATTACGTTCACGTATCACGTTTTCGTTGGGATTTTCCGCAATAATCTGAAATGGCAATGGTTAGCTTATATGGATTATTTAATGTGATTTTCTTTAACAACCTGCGGCTTTTCCTCGTCCACTTCCATTTGGATTAGTTAAAAGAATACACGTGGGGCAGTGTTGAAAAACGTAAGCTACTAGCTATTAAGCTTTAAAACTAAACACAAGAAGATATCTAAACATATACAAATTTGTTGTTGAATAAAAATGTTTCTTAATATTTATTTGAATTATTTAAATATAAAAATAAATAAATTCTAATTATAAATTGAAATTAAATATGGCTGGAAAATAAAACTAGCTACTTTGCCACCACCAGGATTATCGAATGACTATCGAACCAAAGTCCGCCCCTATGCTTGATAAAGAAATTAATTTGCAGAAGTGAAACAGCCGCAGCCGCAAACAGAAGCAAAACAGCTAAAAGCGATAGGAATTTTGTACTTTTATACAGCGCCACAAAGAAGCCACAGAATGACCGATCTGCGCAACGAGATGGACAGCGATCTGGACCAGAACTACTCCCTGAACAGCAATGCGGACCCCAAGAACATGCAGGAGCTGACCATATACGTGAGTAATGCCCGAACCGGGAGCCACCCAGCAAATCGAGACACCAAATGAGCACCCAGTAAACCCGCCTCCTGTTATCAGGTACAAAATCTGTTGCAGAACGTTCAGGACAAGTTCCAGACAATGTCGGACCAGATAATAACGCGCATCGATGACATGGGCAACCGCATCGACGATCTGGAGAAGAGCATTGCGGATCTGATGAACCAGGCCGGGATCGAGGGTCAGGGACCGGAGAAATGAGATCCGTAGCGCTGGCCCGGCCACGCCCATACGGAAATTGCATCCCAATACCATTAGATACATACATCGAACACCTGGCACCCAGTCACCCGTATCAAGTTTACAATTCCAGGTTCTCACATTCATTTAATCTCCTTCGCACCCAGCTGCTCCCCAAGAAAAGAAAAAAAGAACACATTTGCTCATCCATTTATTGCATAGTTTTAAGTTTCGCCCGCTCGGGGCACATCATAATTTAAGTAAAGTAATTCTTTTGTGAGCAATGGCCAATAATTTTGAATTATTGCCGTTTAGTTTCTATTTATAAATTAAAAATTCGAGAATTGTAAATTCCCTGCTATTTGGGTGTTCAGGACTTCGATTTAACAACGGTTACCAGGCGACCAGTTCCCGATTTGTGCTTCCTCACCTGAAAGGTTATTGCGGAAAGGGGAAGAGAAGCGCGTCATTTCCGCTTGATTAGTTATGATATGCATATATTTAGTCTTGTTTATCTGGGACAAATAATGCAAATCGTGACCCGTGTCCATTAAAAAAAAGTGTATGCAAATCAGCGCTGAATGGCTAGGAGTGCTATGTAACAATCCCTACTTTTAAAAAGGAAATCAACATTGATTTGTGAACCAGAATGAATTTCGAATATTAACTGCAATTTGTTCGCTTCTACATATCAGATTTTGCAAGGCAACTGTTTAATTGTGAGATAATGAGTGGTAATGCATTATGAGAGGAAGCTTCTGAGACTGCGGGGTTACAAAAACCAATTAACGTAAACCATTAGAAGTATGTTCCTAATTCAATTTTATTTAAGCTCTTGCTATGATACCAAAATGTGTTTGCAATACTGATGTGAGCTCCAGGAACTCTACTACTGGTCATAATTTGAGTGCTAGTGCTGGGGCACGTGGAACTGCTTCTGCAGCCTTACATGGGTGGAGGCCACCGCCTTGAAGGGATGTTTGACCGTTTGTCTGCTGGGCTTCGAAGGAGCACTGGCGCTGGTCGATGGCGTGGCTATATCCTTGTTGGCAGTTCGGATCTTGGCCCCAAAAACATTCTCCCGCGGAGTGACCTGGTTGCCCGGCTGTGTGGACTCCCTCTCGTCATCCGTTGCCGTTCCAGATTCCTCTTCCTCATCGGCACTTTGCTCGGTTTCCTTGGGAGGAACCACAATGAAGTTATTCTAATGGGACCATTTCAAAATCATGCCAAATCTTACCTCATCTTCATCATCATCCTCTTCATCCTGCTCGTCGGTTTCATCTTCGGGTTCTGTCTTACTTCCATGATTGATTCCGGCTCCTGCCAGATTCTTATTGCTCCTGGACAACTTCTGGCGCCTCTTGAGCGGACTGACCAGGTGCTCGTGCTCCAAGCTATCCATCGACTGGGAGCGCAGTCCCTTTTTGAGCGCAGTTTTCCTGGAAGCCGGCTCTTCCTTGGTCTTCATGAGTTTCTGAAACTCTAGGAAATCGTCGCGCTCATCAATGGTTCCAATATCATAGTAGCTTGCGCTGAGGATCTCCAATGCCTTGGTGTGCTGCTTCATGGAGATCAGTATAAAATCGCTGATTATCTGCTTCAAGTCGCGCAACTTCCGCTGCTCGAAGTTGCCAATAATGTCGTCAATCTCCTTGTTTGTGCGCTGCACCTCCATTTTGGCCTTAAACAGCTCCGAATCAGCGGCACTCTAGGGTAAGTTTTGGCAATTATATAAAAAGTATATATTCCTTTTAGTACCCACATTGTTTGCAGAAAACTTGGACTTGAGCTCAAGCATCTGGCGCTGACGTAGTACCTCCTTATCCCGCGCTATGACAGCCAGTCGAAGATTGTCCCTTGTGGACTTGCAAAGCTGCTCGAATTGCGCCAACTCGTTGACAATCTAGGCCAATATCATGATATAATATATGAATGCAGACTCAAAAAGGATAACTCACCTTGTGTTCCAATCGGTGTACATTGATGTCCATATAATCACCCATTATGGTAACCGCATTGGTGAAGCTCTTCAGACCCTGACAGAGACTCTCGTTGATTTCCTCGTCGTCGGCATAGCTCTTCACACTCTTGGCCAACTCATCAAAGGAGTCCCGATATCTGCAAGGTTTTATGATTATCCATTCAGTTTTATTTATTTACCAAACTCACTTGGCCATTTTCCGAGTTACCAAAGCAAACGAAGAGCACATCTCCATTAGATGCCTTTCTGTTATGTTTATGCGCTCGTTTATTATTTTAACTCGGTCATCTTTGGTGTTTAGAAAGGATAGTTTTCCACGACGAAACATTATTATTTTGTCTTGCTTAGTCCTTTATATTTGTTTTTATTTTCTTTTGACAATAAAATCAAGTGAAAACCGTTACCAAGGCAACCTTAAAATTCATTTGGCAACTCTCGTTCAAACCGGCATATTTTCAGCTCTGTAAAACTAACAGAAATGTTAAGAACGTACTGCTGCTAGATGGCGCTAGTATCAGCTTCTTTCGCAAGTACACAGATGGCGCAAGAATAAAGTTTATCAAGGAAATTTAAAACATTCTAAAAATATTCAATCCTAAAATAAATATCTGAATATGGGTACTTCATTTTTAAAAATTTGTTTTTTTTTCAACAGTGTCAAGGTCAAGAGCACGTTTTGTTATAATCTGTGAGTGTGTCTGTCTGTCATGCGGTGTCTAAATTTAAATTGGAAAGATTTATGACTAATTAAGAGGTTGCACATTCAAAAAGAAATATATAGTTAGTATATATAAAAAAATATAAAATATACTACGATATTTCCTTGAATATCACAGCATTGTAAATATTTTATTTTAAAAAAGGCAATCTGATATTTTTAAATTATCGTTGGTCACTTGCATATATGTAAGACTAAACTGACTCAAATTCTTCTCACTTCGAAGCCTTGACAACCAAATCTTGTTTTTTGGGGAATTTATTGACTCGACCGCAAGAATGTTGTGTCAACAATTAACCGAAAAAGGTAATTTATTTTAAATGCGCCTCTGCCACTTAAAGGCATAGTGCAATCAAACCTGTATTTAGTAAAACGAAAATAGCAGTCCGAATAAAAACAACGAAAGTGTAGTTAAAACAGAATCCGGTTCGTGGGACCACGACAAGAATTTACAAGTTGTAGAGAATGAAGAGCAGGCTACAGAAGATTTCAACAGCTGTAGCTGCGACGATCGCGATTTCAATCTGGCCAAGAACCAAGAGGCAAGTTCAGGTAAAAGGGGGCAGGTGGACTTCATTGTCAATCCAAGAACGTCGCTTGGCGCGCGTTCCTTGTCGCTATCTATATCCCCGCCTCTTTCTCGTCTTCTGCATCCGTCTCTTTCGCCGGCGCTGTCGGCTATCCGCTTTGAATTTCTGATTTTTATACATACACCTCGAACTCCAACGGTTTTGGTCAAGGGACCGCACTGGAGGACATTCGCGTTCCGCTGGCGACATTCACTTTTGCTCCCACTGACGTGTCAGTGACCACCATTAAGGAGTTGGGTAAACAGGATGGGGTTACCCGAAGGGGCATCTTTGGTAGTGGATTTGTTGTAAATATACAATAATTGAAAGTTCTTCAGCTATTTTTCTTTTTTTTTAATTAAAAGATTGTCGAATGTATGTACATTTGGTGCACTTGGAAGACCCTTCTTCTATCGCATTCTGCTCTTCGCCCTCCTCTCTTTCCCAGTCTCTCTTCTCAATTCTTTTTTTTTGAGTGCCAGCGACGTGAGCTGGTATAAATGAAGCCAAAATCGTACGCAACCGTTTAGTCCGAAACGTTTCATTAAAGCCAACGCACGTTGAAGATCGCGCGTTCTTCTGCGATCTTTCGAAATCGAGTGATTCAAGCGACCCACCGAAATAACTGTATGACACCGGTAACAATAATAAAGTTTATGCAAATTCGCGGGTGTCGGCATGTGTATGTGAATGGATTTGTGTGCGTGAACAATTTCCGCTTCGGCGCTGACAAAAATGTTTACAAACAAATAATTTGCAGCTTGTTTAGGCTGTCTGGGCAATAATTTGGACGCCTAATTTACTTCACGCAGCTGTTTGCGAAATATTTATTTGTGCTCACTTTTATGCTGAGCCCAACATAAACAATAGCTTTCTAAAACTATCGGACATTAAAAATGCTATTAAAAGTTTATAGTTGCTAATTTTGAAGACATTGAAGAATTTACTGTCGGGCAAGATATTTCAATAATTTTCTGATATGCAAAAATTCCAGTTCGTTTTGAGATTATAATACATTTTAGATTTAAATCAGCGTATAAATTTACAAATTCTGTACGCCTTTTTTTATTTATCAGAATTTTAATTGGGTGTTATAACGTAAGTTCTCTCAAGTCTAAAAGATCATTCATAATCGGATTAACTAAAGATTTCCAATAAATTGCCGATCTTTGGCATATTTGTTAGTAAGATCGTGATTAAACCCGGCTCAATCAAGGCGTGACTGCATTATCGATGGAATTAAAAAGAAGCACTCTATCATAACCATTTAATTGCTGAGAATAGTCTTTAGCTTCGTTTTCATTTCCTTGGAAGAAAATGCGCGATAGCTGCCCATTAGGGAAATAAGCAAATGATGCTTTTGTTTACAGAAACTAAAACCTTGAACTCAACAGGTGATTCGAGCAGCCGTTGAATAGACTTAGTTCCATTGAATGCAATCGAAGTGGAATTGAAATACGAATGGGCCGACTAAAACATTCAGCAACTGTGACAGGGACACATTTTAAGTCTGAAATAAAAATATAGTGGAATAGAGAAGCCCGCGTGCAGCTAACGAAGCATAGACAAAAACTGATTAAGTAAATTGAAATCACAACTAAATGTGCAAAAGGTTTAAAGAGTAACGTCGACTTACAAACACCCTTTCAATTGAAAAGTTAACTTTTTAAATATTACTAGCATTTCCTTTTTAGAGCTCCTTTTAAGAATGTTTAAGATTGGTTTGCATCTATAATATATTATATTTTTAAAAGTAATAGATACAATAGTTAGTAAACTTGTAAGCTAGAACAGAAACAAAAAGGTGTACATTAAAAAATTATTATAAATGTACCTAAGTACATTACTCATACGCTGCATTCAGTACAGTGGCGTCCCCGAATATTGCACCCAGCTGATGGGCACAGTGAAGCGCTCTTCCCACAACACTTGCCTGCCATTTGGAATATTTATAAGCCCAGCGGCTAATTGAGTGAGAGGGAGAGCAAGAGAGCGGTCAGCTAGTCACTCACTCGGTTTCTCACTCACTCAGCCGGCGGCCGTTTATTTGCCGCTTCCTCAAATCATTTAAGCGCATTTGACGATTGTTTGTCTTTCCGCACAGAACAAAACTGAACAGAATCGAATCCGGTTGCCGGTTCACATCAACGCTTCAAAGCTGTCAGCCCTAAATAAACTATACAAATTAAACAAACTATTAGCTTGTGAAATACAAAAACAAAAATGAAGCTCTTGTTCGGTTTGCTGATGACCGTGCTAGCCCTAAGCGGCGTTTTCACATTGCCAGGTAAGTGAAAGGCTAGATGATGTTCAGTTTAGATGCACTTCATAATTTAGCATTTAAATGATTGATAGTTGAAAACTAAATGTTGTACTTCTATATAAAGAAACTAAATGTTAACTTGCCCTAAGTACTTCTATATAAAGAAACAAACTAATATGCATTTTGCGCACATATGTTACACATTTGTTTTCCTTCACTTTCCTTACTTATTTTTATGTGCACATAATTAGTTATTAAAAAGCACAGACAACCTTTTGACTTTATTAACAAAGAAAATTGATAAGCAAACGGGAATTCCGATTCGCACTCTTTTACGTACCACCTATTCCTTCTTGATCTGGAATATTCTGGTAGAATCCGAAAGATTACCTCGAAGTAATTCTAACTGGGAACAGCTTTTAAATAACATTGTTAGTCACTATGAATTCTATAAACTATTATGCATAGAATTCTTAATAATTATTAAATGTTGGATTCGAGAGAGGTTTTAATGTCACTCTGCAGCAGATTGAAATTTAAAGTCGCTGCCTTTGCCGGATAATGATGTCAGCATGCTGATAACAAAGCGAGGCACTTGACAATCAGCCAAATGCATCTTACGGATACACAAGTAACTACAAATGGCAAAATATCAGATCCAGCGTCCTTTATTGTCATCATCAGCGTTTGCTGTTCGCTGCCTTTGGCTGCCACTTGAATGCATAAATTGCTGAAGAAGCTGCCAGCGAATCGCAGATACCCGCAGATGGGGGCGGTTTGGTGGGAGTGGGCGTGGCAGCGGGTTGGCAGCTGCCACAGCCACTTGAAGTTGTCAAATTCGTTGCAGTCCAAGTCATTTGCCAGGAATATACAAATTTTATGCAACACTCGTGAATCGCAATTTTTCGGCAAATTTTGCTTGAGAATCATCTTAGGAATGAGTACTTCAAATTGCAGTGAAATATTTCGTAAATTGATGGGCGAACATGCAGACAATGTTATATATTATTTTAAAATACAAATAGTAGTTACTCTAACTATTTAATTTTTTCTCTATTTAATTATTTAATGATTTGCGATCTGAACATGCTGAGGATAGAATCATATCCAATTAAAATAATTTACGTAACCAATTAAGTCACTATAAATGTGGAAATACTGGATTTATCTGCAGGCTTATCTATTCTGGATTATATATTTAAAATTTAAATTAATATTGTTACATCTTTCAATCAACTCGGGGAATCGGTTGAATGAACTGACATACTATACACTCAAGTCATCCCATTTCTCTGGCTGATTGCAAGTGAAATTCTTGAGCACTTTTCTCCGCTTGTTTTGTTTTCTTATTTTTCTTAATTTGGCTTTTATGAGAACGCTTCATGTCAGTGTCCCATGGCCAAAAGAATTGGGTTAATTGTGGCCATAATTCGCTTTTAAGGCCTTTTTCCAGGGAATGTCTTTCTCTGCCGCAGAACAAATTGCAATTGCATGTTCACATAAATCACTTTTTTTTATTTCTTTTTTTTGAATTTCTGCTGCTCGTACGTGGAACTATGCGTGGAGTAATAAAACTCAAAACAATTATGAAAATTATTGGTGAATTATTACATGTAGTTTTCATTGTTGCCATTTGCTGCTGAATAGACGGGCAATTTGTTTAATTTAGACGGTTATTTATTTATGCAAATTGAAGTTAATTTACTAGCCCATACAAATGTTATGGTTAAATTGTATGATATATAGTGAGATAATTAACATTTTGTGTCTGGCCTAAATCAGTTGCAATTGTTATGAAGTGGAAAAACTCATAGTTTGTTTATGGGGCGATAAGCTGGCAATGGAAAATTTTTGACAAATCGGAGAAAGTAGCTTTTAATGTAAGAATATTTAAATTATAAGTTAGTTTGTTTTATTTTCAATACACCATCTAAGTGACAATTCAATTAAAACTAAACTGATAACACAGTTAAATTTAAAATGTTATCAGTCGTTTTTAGAAATCTAAGCCGACTATTTAATTTGAGAATTTCACATCCACGTCAGAGAAGGCATATTAAATTAAAGCATTGAAAACAAAGCCAATTGAATGAACAAATCATTTAAGTAGAAAACACTTTTGCGAACTAAATAAAATGCGTACATCTTGGGGTTTTAATTTAAAGTGACTTAAGTTATTGCCTTGGAATTTTGGACTTTTGCGGTGACTTTAGGGCAAAGAAACCAAATAAATTGAACTTTGTTCACATGAATTGTAAATTGAATTAAAACAACAACGCCGACTGCCTACATATAAATTAAAATAAATTGTTTCCTTATTTTTTTTGGAATTTGAGCTGCCAAATGTAATTCGTTTATTGTACCAAGAAGTTTTACTATTGGCCTTGTCACTTTGGTTTTACATTAATTCGTTGAAAATGAAATCAACAGCTTGGCACTTTTTGTTTGGTTTTTAGGTTTTACCGCAGCGTCTATTGGCTTGTGTTAAATTAAACAATTAAATTAAATTCAAGGAAGTGATAACTTTAGTTGGCTCTATATGAATTTCAAAAGATGCCGTAATTTTAAGAGGCAGTAAAACTTGTTATTATTATTAATCACTTTCAAACCCATACAATTCTAGCCGAAAACTTTTATCGTTGTATCGTGATTGCGATTTTTAATGGGTGAAAAATACTTTAATACTTTAATAATACTTTATATTCCAAACTAGCCAGGTAGCGTAGATTAAAACTGAATTATATTCATTTGAAGCTGCGCACTTCTCATCTTAACTACTGTATAGAACCTAGCAGCTTACGACAAACATGAGTCATCATTGGGCAGTTGTAAAAACAAACGAATAGTTTAATTAAGCATTTTTTTGTTGCTGCATTGTTAGTATTTGCCTAATCAACAATGAAATGCCAACAACACGACCGTGAGACAATAGATCAGCCGACTGGCCAGAGACTCTGGACTCTCAATGGATCGTCGGCTAAATTGCAATTGTCAGATGTCACGAAGGGATTAAGTGCAGCTCCCCCCTTGACGGCGCCCCTGTCCAATTAGACGGTGACTCGAACTCTCGTCGTCTGTGATTGAGAACTACTGCAACGGCAGACCAAAAGCCATCAGAATCAGCCACTTTGGCTCTGGTTCAATGTCACGTAATCGCCGCAGGGCCTCCCTGGAGGGTTATACCCCCCACCCCGGTCCATTCAGCCGCTCTGCCACGCCCCCAGGCCCCTTTCACCTCGCAGTTTGCCGCCTCTTTATGTTAATTTATGTGCTGGCAAAATGTGCAAGCGCCTCTAATGCTCAGCCACGCATGGCGCAAACCCGAAATCAGAAATAAATTACAGAAGGCAGTCGCCGGAGAAGCAGAGGCAGTTGCTCATAGTCAGCACAAACTGGGGGAATTAACACGGAGCAATCGCCGCAAGAAGTTTATGCGGTCTCAGTAATCTTGAGATTAATTCAAAATCTAATTAACTAAATTCGGTTTCAGCAATAAAAGAACTTAAGATCAGTTATCAAGTTTTTCTTAATTACAAAATACATCCTGAAATCTAAGAATTTGAGATATGTATCACGCTGACAATTCACGAGTTAGAACTGCGTGTAAACATCGTGATGCACAGGAATAATTGTATATTATAATGAAATCCCGCACATTACTCAAATACTCGGCAGGCAGTTGCAATGTCAACGCAATGCAGCTTTAAACGATTTGCGAAAGGGGATTTGCGGATGGTGAATTAGTATTGCATGGGCGTAGAAGGGCCAGGGGGGCTGTGGATTGGCAGTGGGAACGGGATCGGATTCACAGACCCGTCAGCAGCTGCTACCATATGTGTCCTTTTGGCATGGCTGTGAATTTAATGAGATTCCTGTCAAATTAATTTCCGGTTATGATTAGATTTTCGTTAATAGCAATTTGCGGTTTTTGCAGGCAACCCAAAAATATGCGAACCTCAAATTTCCATAGCGCCCATGCCTCGCCATCGAAGTTTTCCCTCATTTTCACCCTTTCGATTTGATTTGGCATTCACATGCAACATTGTCACCATGCAACATTTGCAATGATTGCAGAAAGTGTCTGCAGCAATTATCTGTCCAACAAATTGTGCTCATCGTCGTCCTGAGAAACTGAAACTGCTGCACAATTGATTAACATTAAGTAGTTTAGTAATCGTAAATCATGTTCAGGGGCTGCACCCACAAATCCATTGCTGCCAGTGGAATTTATGAAAATGTTGCATACTCCGTATCTCTGGCCAAGAAACCGAGAAATCATTTGGATGGCTGCCAAATTGAGGCTCTTGTGGAATGGTTCTGAAGTTATTTGAGCATATCAAAAGCCTAATTGGAGCTTGCTTCGGATTCTCAGAAGACATTGCACCAAGCTGCTTAGTTTTTTGAGCCTTTTAAGGGATTTCGGGGTACATAGAATATTAAAACTATCTTATCATTACAGATAGCATTTAGTATATAAATTTTAAAATTATTTATATTAAGTATATACATTTGATTAATATTCAGTTTATTTTATTTCAATTTATACTTAGTAACTTTTGCTTATATAATTCTATAAAATGAAGTATTGATTTTGGAGCCCAGTGTTCTGTTCCATCGATTGCCATTCGATGCCGAATTTAAAGTGAAAGCCTTCGGAGTGAAACCCATACTCATTCAGGCCAAACTCCGGCACACAAATCATTAACAATTGCACCACCTGCCGCAGTGCCGTGCCCCCTTCCCCCCTCGGAAGTCAAAACCATTTACAAATCAAACCCAGAAATCAAATCTTTTTCATTCTTTATAAATTTTCTGCACGTACTCGGCGGCAAAAATGATTCTGGATCCAACAGAAATAATGAAGGCTGAGGCAGACGACAATGGCCGGGGAAAGCCTAAAATTAAACAATTTTACTTTTTGGCCATTTCATTTCAGTTTTGCTGCTTTCCAGAATAATTTGTTGCATGTGGCGACGATATGACAACAACAATTGGCAATTGCTGTGATGGGGGACAGGGGGGCGGCGCTCTTCGTGTCCGGGACCAAACAATCAAAATCAAATTCAGATGAAAAAACTCATTTTAAACGCGACAAACGTAACGTTCAATCTTCCAGAACATTGAGTACGTGACACGATTGTCACATTTCGGGATCGGGAGAAAAGTCCCGAGGGACAGAGCGAGATGGATTGATTGCACAGAGAGAAAAATGTTAAATCAAATTCGGCTTAATTGCTTTTTTAAGAAGGTGGTTAAGAAAAACTACAATATTATTAATTTTCTATTTTATTTTATAAGATTACGTATACAAAAAGCATTTAGCCCAATAGGATGTTATGAAAATGCGAGTTTTACTTCAGTTTGCTTGATTAAAACTTTTTAATATTAAACTATTGTAGAATAGAATTGAAACAATTTTATTTTGAATTTTTTTTAATCATCGTACGCCTGAATAAGGTGCTTAATCACAAACAAACCATATTTTTAACTTGCATAATCTTAATTATGATTTTAACAATATTTTTCTCGCTGTGTACTGCTCTCAGTAGCACTCCCTGATTTTTTTCTCCTGTTTGGTTTTAGGCTCAACTCGCGTTTTGTTTATGTTTCGGCAAAATGCAAATGAATTGGAGTGAGAAATGAAAAATGAACGCAGCACCTGACTTGAGTTGAGGGATAAGTTGGCGGTGGGGGTGGTAGGTGGAAATGGGGGGTGTAGGCCTTGCGGGCTGACCTAGCGACCCAAAATTAATTGAATTAAATTTGATTTTATATTTATTTCGTTTTGTTTTGGTTAGCGGTTCTTTGCCGGCTTCCTTACTGCCAACTTCCAACTGTGGGCACGTAAAAATGGGTTTGTCATGCAAATCGTGATTTTATGCCACTCTTATTATGGAGCCCAAGAAATGGGGTTGTTGAAAGATTCAATAGCCAAGTTATTTGTTTGTTTGGTTAATGAGGCTGCATTGTGCGCCAAATGAGGCAATTGTTTATGAATGATTATGAGAATTCAGCTCAAAAGTGGTTTACTTTGATCAAAGGACTTAAATTACTTACCTTCAATAAGTGTTGTATAAATTTTAAATATCTGGTTTAAGTTTCCAGTTTCAATCAGATATCCTCAACGATTGTAATCCCCAAAATTTGTTCTGTAATTCGGCACTAAATCGCATTTGTTATCTGCTCTCAAGTCATTAACATGCCCAGTCCAGCTATTTTTCCACAGGACATGCAGGACATTGAAGCCTCCACGCAGCCATATAACTCGAATCTGTCACAACCCATTCTTCTTGTACTACGGGCTGCTCCCCAACTTATCACTGCCTCATATGGAGTCGCCACTCAACGCGACTGCCAATCAATTGTAGACAGGGGGAAATAACCATGCAGATAACTAGAACTGCACCGCATCCCCTAATAGACAGCGCATCCGCTACACTGTGAATCATGCACTCAAAAAAATAGTAATTTTTTCCTAGACTTAAAAAATTATATTTTAAGCTTCGTTGAAGGTTATAAGTACCCGCTTAAGGACCCAAGACGTTCTATTTACTATTTTGATACTCAAAAACTGTTTTCATAAAGTGCTTATTTGTATTTTAATTATTTATATTATTGATCAGATTTTCTAATAGCGAGATCTAGATACTTAAAAAACCTCTTCGAGTGTATCTGAAACCTAAAGAGTGGGCAGCTGAATGGAGGCAACCGTGAAACGAGACCCGCGTGTGGCCCCAGCTGTTGTTGCAACGCGTCACATTAATCAAGGCACCCAGTGGCTCCCAGCCCGCCCACTCAACCCCTTCGATTTGGTGAGCAGTGGGTGCCAGAGTCCCCCACTCTCAAAGCTAACGTCATCACACATCTCGCACATCCAGGGGATGGCCGAAAAATCATTGTTGACATTTGTAATTAGAATTGATAGCAGGCAGACAGACAGCCGCCCCCCAAAAAGGGGTTGACCTGGGGGAAGGGGGGACTTAGGACGGTTAGCCAGGGATTCAGACGTTAAACTAATTTCGATTTCGTTTTTCCAAAGCTCCAACCAAAGCGATATGCGCACTTTGAGTTGGGGTTCTGCACGTCCATCATTTGTTAAACTTGTTCTTCTTTTTGCCGAACAGAACTGTGATTGGAAGGAGATGATAGCATGTGCGTGTGATGTGCACTGAACAAAATTTTAGGGAAGTCTACTTGGCAAAAAATATTACGATTATTTGAACATGAAGTTAAATTTTCCGAAATCATAGATGCTAAGAAAATATTCAAATTCTAAAAATCGAAATGAAATTATATAAGAATTTCTCCATGTGATCGATAAATGCGTGGTAGCAAAATAGCAGAACACACAATCACGCAGGTCAATTGAAAGGCATTTCACTTGGAGAATGACAGCAACTAAGCTTCCATCTGCACTTTCACTCGATTGGGGCTGTCAGTGGGTGGCTGGCGATGGGCGGATGGAGGGAGTTGGGCATGTGAGGGCATTGGACATTTGGGTGGCTAACTCAAAAGCGGGCTTTGATTTCACTTTCGCCTCGACTGCTGTTGACATTTGCCCCATGAACCCCTCTTCAGGACCTCAAGTGTCGTAGATATGCGTCGGTGTGTTCTGGGGCATCAAACTAATTTTCCCCCTGTTTAGAGTTCTTGAACGTGACACAAGTCTGCACTCGGGCCACGCCCACTACCCGGCAGATGTGCCCCTCCCCCACCCATTGTTGGCCATTCCCATTTGCCTTGGCTTCGACAGGCCTCGGACTGTCTCTGGTCAGTGGTTTTCAACTGATTTGAAATCATTTTAACCCAAATTGCATACAATCGAGTTTGCCAGCAGGCGGGAATCCCGATATCCTTTCCGCACACTTCAAGCGGATGGAGCCCAAGTGTTTTCCCTGGATTTGAGTTTGGCTTCGGGTTTGGGGCTCCGGACGCAAAGGCGTTGATGGCGCCTCTTTGCAGCTGGAAATGCGCCCAGATTTGGGTGGCTGGAATCTAATCTGTGATGGGATTAGGCTAATGGATTACGGCCGGAAAGGTGATTTTAAAAGCGAAAGCCAAAGATTAATTGGTTGCACTGTCAATGGTTTGTTCATTTAAATACGAAAGCTTATTTGTTTTCTTTTCAAATCCAAATGATTTCTGTAAATAATTATTAATAAATAATTTTTTTTCACTTATAAGCTTTAGTTACTTTTCTTCCCCACTGATGACCGTTTCATTAAGCTTCTTTCTTCTACTTTTTCGCTTTAAGTAATAACTTGTAACGTGGCTGAAAAAAAAGAAGATTCTCCAAAGATTTACATAGTTAACTAACTTTTTGCAACTACAATCATAGTTACAACAAGCCTAAGTCCCCCCCCCCCACAACCCTCTCCACCAAGCGGCATTAGGGGAAAACTTTTCACATTAACCGAAGTGCAGCTATTAAAAATTCATTAATTGTGTGCAACTGCAAAAAGGAGCAACAAAATCGAGGCAAAAATTCGCTGGAAAACTTTAATTGATTTGTGAGCGTTAAAATGGTAAAATAATTGATAGATGGCCGAAAGGGATGAGTTGAGGGGAATAAGGAGAGTCCGAGTCCTTAATGAGAATGCCCTGCAGAAAGAGTTGAAAAGTTGTTGTTGTTGATTTTCAGTATTATTATTTTTTTCCTCATTTTATTCGCTACTCTTTCTATTAATTAGAAAAGTTTTACCACAGCCAAGGGAAATGCAATTTTTGGCGAATTGAATTTGCAATTTCGAATGGGAAAGCCGGAAAATGGCAAATGAATAGTGAAAAAGTGGCAGTAAGCTTGTCTCGGCAATAGACGAGCGAGTATTACACATATTTCATCAACAATTTGATCGTCAAAGTAATTGAAAACGCACGCATCGATGATGGCCAAAAAGCGAATTGCAATTTTGTATGTTGGCCAAAACCATATTGGGGCCACTCATCTATGTTGGCCCGGGATAGCCGCAATATAAATTTGATGGCCAGTTCGGTGTCTCATCCCCCGGATACGAAAATGCAATGGAAACGCCAATGGAAAGCCAACCCGATGCATTTTGCCAGCAGTTTAATTACCATTTTTGGCGCTGCAAGTGGGGAAATTCGAAGAGCTTTTCATATTTCCAGCAATTTTGCACAGGCAACGAAGAAATAACCATTGCAGTTGGCAATTATCTTTACGTATTTATTTCTAGTCAAAATCACATAGTCTAGTTCCATCAAATTCTCATATTTCCCAACGTGTCTTTTAATTATGTCTCGATGACTTTGTTGGAGAGCTAAAATGTCATGTTTTATAAAACAAATAATGTGGAATATTGTCTTTGATAATGACTATCAGCCATGGTTCTGTGGATTTTTTGAAAAATGTTATTTGCTTTGCAGGAAATTAAATTTGTTAAGCGCTAAACATACAAAAATATAACGTCAGTTGAATCAATTTGACTATATAAATGTCATGATTTTTCTGGATAAAATATCTGAATTTTATATGAATTTAAATATGAATTCGTTTAAGTTTTAAACTCCTGCTAAATTTCAGCATCAAATCACCTACTCAAAGAACCAACCTTAGCCACTGAGCCCGAATATTCCGTGAGCCAAGGCAAAGAAGTCCGGTGCACAAAATCATCATTGCTGCTCACTAAATTATGCAAAATTGTACAATTATGTTAATTAATTGACGCAGCCAGCCAGCCAGCCAGCCACTCCCACTGCTGCCCCTTGGCCAATTAGCGCCATAAAACGCAGGCCAAGCGATTGTCAGGGATTTTATTTTGGCCTCCCAGGAAGGCAACAAAACTGGAAGGCCCTCTGCCCCAAAAATACAAAAATGAGAAAAAAGAAGTAAAAATGAAAATATATATGAGTGCCACGCCCGCCGCTTGTTAACCTTACATAATTAGCTACAAAAACGCTCGTTGTGTTTAGAACAAAAGCGCAGCGCATTGCAGAAAATTTCCACAGTCCCTTTTGGCTTCACCAAAAATCTGCCAACTGGCTTTATTAATTCCATAATTCAGCAGAGGCAGCGGCGGTTATAATGCGAAAAGTCGGGAGAAAAGCGGTAGTCCCCTGTCTGGGCTTAATTATTGGAAAATTAATGAAACTGCCATGTTAGATGTTTTCATATTTCCCGTGTGCTCCACGTTTCGCATGATTAATGGCCTTTAAAAAGAAATTAGGGGTTGGCCTGATGAACGATGGGGTTATCTTTTGTTTTGTACCCTGTAAATTTGGACTTAAACTTCAGGACAGTTTTATGTACAATTATTGTACATTTATGTGTATTTATGTATATTTAAATACCTGTAACCATACGAATACTTTAAGAAAAATCTTCATATTGGCGATGTGAGCTGTGCATTTATGTATACCAACAAATATATCCATGGTGCATATTTGCCAGCAGGTAGCCCACTTTCATATGCACCACCAAAGGTAAATATTTGCACTTGTAAATGACATTCACGTCTGCCAATCGGCCCCCCTTTTACTCGGCGCCTCTGGCCCACATTTGGGGTCTTTGTTTTTGTTTCTTCAATTGCTCCACTTTATGTTCGAGCTGAGTGGGACTTAAGGGTGGGGGTGTTGGTGGGTGGTGACATTTTTTCTGTTCAGAAAAACCCAAACATATTGCGGACATCGTCGTGTATATTTCTCATAAATCGGCTTAAAAAGCGAATGTAATAAGGGAGCCGCAAAAGTGCATTTGTTTTGTGCACCCCTGAATCAGACATCATATCATGCATGCCCCCATGAACCCTTGGGGTCACATACGTTCGCCTTCTGCGTAAGCAATTTCACGCAGCACATAAAGCTTTTCATATTTCACATTTTCACATTTCACTCCAACTGGAGGCGAAACGAGTTGCCCCGAGATGAGTCGAGCAGAGTCAACTGGGCTTGACTTATTTTTAACGTCGTTATTTTGGCTCAAAGTGTCCGATGCGGCGGGGTATGCAGGAATCGCAAAGTGGTTGATTCAAATAATCGCAAATATTTGGAAAAACAAATATTAAACATAATGTTGTAGTATATTTATCTTTAATGCATATATAGTTTCGTGCTAACACATTTTGGTAGTACTGAGTACCGCCCTGGTCATCATCATCCCATCTCCACTCCTGACTTGTGTTATTCGTGCTTCCCCTGGACACTTGTTGTATGATTGTATGTTGTATGTTGCGTTGTTTTGCCTGTTGTCGCTGTCAGTGTCAGCTGTTGAGATTTATGAAGTGCAACATGCCAGGACTAAAGATTGAGGGTTAAAAAGATTGAGCGTCGGCGGCAAGGAGGATGGGTGAATTTATCTACGCCTGCAACCTGACTGCACTGCGCTCACTGCGAAATCCCGGCGAAGGACTCGTTATTTAGGGGCTCTCAGATAAAACCTTGGCCCAGTTTTTGAAGTAGCGAGCATAGGGTTTGAAAACACAGTGAGGAGCTGATGTCTTAAATTTTCCAAAGAATAAATAAAATTCCAGTAATCAGGAAGGGTCGAGTGAAAAAAGCACTCGCATAATCAGAGAGAGACCCCTTCAAGCGAAGGATAGATGGAAAAAATTATGCAAAGCAAAGATTGCGTAGTCAGCGTTAATGAGGCAGGCAAAAGGGTTCTTTGAACCGCTGATTTGGCTAATTCAATCCAATTTTCGACGGCCAATTTGGCTCTTAATGATGACTAACAGTGCTTAATTTCTACTGAAATAACTTTTTCTGTCTTTGCATTTCAGCGCGCAACGATCCACAGGACGATGCGGAGGTGATTAAAGTACCATCACGCCCTCAGCCCGAATCGGATTTCCATAACTTCCGCGGCGTCATCGATACCGGCTCTGGTTATCCCTTCCTTCAGCCGAATCCTTCGAGCTTCAATGTGGGCATCTTCGACTCCTTCGATGGTGAGTACCGTGCGGCACATGCGGCGTATGCGTGATGTGGTGCTTAATCGGCTTGAGCATTTATAATGATATTTTAATTAAACAATATTTTAATGTGGCCTCAAAAACTGCATGCAACATGCAATTACATGTCTCGCATGCATTTAATGTCGTCATTATTATTCCGCTTAACGATGATCGAACGTTTGACATATTACGTATACTTAATATTGTCGCGGATGAGCAGAGCATTTTGGTTTTGAGTAAAAGTTTGTGACAACAATATTCCGAAATACCACGATTTAATAATATTTCTAACTTAATTGTTCATCATGCTGCCAAAAAATCGTGTTTTTAATTCTATTTTGAGGAGGTAAACAGAGTATGACTTAAATGTTTATTATTGTTGGCCATGGCTTAAAAGCACATCCCCAGGGCCAAGCCAATTAGCCAATGTTCTTTGGAGACTTCCTAACTTAGCCATCTCGTTTTCTGCCTATTTCCCACTCCATTCCCTTGGAAGTGAAATGAAAAACAATTTATCAAAATATTATGTCAAGTTCTTGTAGCCAGACAAAGTTTATTTATGCTCTTGTATTTATTTCTATATTTATGGTGGACCCAAGAGAGTGGCGTGGAGTAGGTCAAACAAGTCTGTTGACCATTAAAAGTGAAAAGTTTTGCGCCTCTTCTTGCCAATTTGTGCTTAACTGAGACCGTAAGACGTCGCAGATGACGACGATGAAGCTGAAACTTCATAAATCTTCTCCTAATACGCTCGAGGTCGTGGGGTAGGATAAAAACTTCCAAAAGCCTTGGGCATTGTGCATGCATAAAAGTTGTTATGTTCTTTGTTGTCTTATTTTTTGGGTTGGGGGATTGAAGATTGCAGGTCAATGATAACGAAGCGTAGAAAATGGCATATAGACAAATGGAAAGTTGAACGTTGCGATGGCCAGCAAAGTTTCTTGTCAGCGAATTATTTTTGATACACCAGGATCGATTTCTTAGCACCGAAAAACAAAAAAGGGGCGAGAGCCCTAAGATATAAGCTTTAAAGTGTGTCTTGTAATCTTTCAAGAAGATCAGAATCTAGAATTTTTGAGGCGAAGAGCGTAAACTATTTCACGCAGCTATTTAAACGCATTAAAATGCAGCAAGCAAATGAATTTGTCGACAAACGGCAATCAGCAACCGGGCCAAAACAAAGTCGTGCAAACAATGCGGTCAAGAATTTATGGCAAGGTTGAAGACAACAACAAAAAAAAGCGACTGAAAAAGGCCAAAGAGCTGAGGAGAAGATAGACTTATAGACTAGAATAGGGAGGGGTTGCAGCCAGGGGTTGAGGATTACAAAAGTGCAGACAAGAAAATGACAGAGACGCCGGCGACACAGAAAACGCTTTTTAGTGCGTTTACGGATTAGGGATTTTCAAACTGAAAAATACATTAGCAGCAGGCTGGGACGACAACGGAATGTCTCACCCTGCTCAAGGATTGAAATATAGATAGAGAGACTCAAGGGAAATTTCATGAGCCAGTCTAGACCAGAAACACCTGCTCTGTTTCCCACCAGATGCTTGAATTTCTTTAGTTTTAGCAGTGCGTTGCGCTCCTTCTTAGATTAAATCAATTCAAAATATTCATAAAAAATGTTACACAAAATATGCAACTTTTTTAAGATAAGATATTACGATAATTTGTTAATAAAATCTTTTCTTTAGATCTCTTCCGCCGTCTACGCACCCGTTTGTGGCCTGTAATTGGCAGGGATTCTGGCGAGGAAGGCGCTTCTCCGACTGGCGACTCTGATGACTCCAGTGATGGCAGCGGCGCAGGCTTTCCATTTGGAGTGCGTCCTCTGATTCCGCTGGACTCAAAGAACGCCAACACCACATCCACCATTAAGGTAGGAGGATATGAAACTGCAATGCGAATGAAATAATCTGATGGATTTGTCTAAGAGTCATTACTAATACAATTCACCACCAGGTTGTCGATGGCCATAAGGTTGAGATCAACGAGACTGTGTATGGTGATAGCAACAGCGTGTTCAAGGTCCGCTTGGTGAATGTGCGTCCTTTGGAGAGCGGCGAGGAGGTGGCCCAGGGAGTGCACACCAGTGGAGGTGACTTCCAGCCGGCTGTGGAGCCCAGCACCTCCTCCCCGCCCAAGAAGTTCGAGGAGTTCGACGAGGAGGACGACGACGATCGCCGCGAGCCGCTGGAGGAGCAGCCGCAGGATAACGAGGTGCGCGACATTGATGAGCCCAAGGTATAAAGTTATTTACGACAGAGAAAAAACTTATATTCTTTGAAAGACATTTAACCTGGAAATGCTTGGCAAGCGCTCTACTAACCAATAAAAAAAACGAATTGTATATTGAGATCTTTCTATAACATGTAATATGATATACCTATATACATATTTCTATTCTTTTTTAAATAAAGTTTTCCACAAAACTAAGCAGTACACATTGTATATACCTACTATAGAAATTGCCTGCGTTTATTTTATTGTACTAAATATTATATCTCCAAATAATGCAACTGAAATAACACATTATTGGGGATTTGGTTTGGTTGTGGTATGCTTTTATATTTGATTCACTTCTGTTTGTTTAAAGCTTTCATTTGTTTCTATGCTTATTATTTGTAATGCAGTGCTTTTTTTTAGTTCCGTTTATTCTATAATTAAGTTTTGCTAATTTGTCAGGCCAATAATCTGTTCAAACCGCAATCGTAAATATTTTATTAACCCGACAAAATGTTTAATTGTACAATTAGATGGTTTTTTCTTCCTATCTGATAACGATTTTGCAGTCATGTAATATGCATATTGGTTCATTGGACTTGTGAGTAATTTGAGACCTTTTTTATGGCATTGCAGTGCATCCAAATTAATAATGCAAACAAATTATAGTTTGTGGCCACATTATTAAAAAACTATATGTAACAAAATATTATGCAAATTTGTAGACAAGTAAAAAGGTTAATGTGATGAGAGGGAAATATATATCTTTATTTTGTAACTGACAGCTGGAATTGAATCGTGACAAAGTTAATGCACAATAAGTTAGGCTTTAACTGAGATTTTTTTCGAGTTTATATAAATTCAGTTATAGAATGAAGGGTTTTGGGAATGTATCATACTTTAAGTCTAGTGAAAAGCTAGCTCGCCTAGAAACGGACGGACGGACAAACGGACAGGCGGACATACGGACAAGGCTTTTGATCCTTTGCTACTTTGGACATAAATCATTATACCCTCTGCCAGGATATATAAATACTTTCCGTCCCCAAAACCTGTGCAAAACCTTGGCAATTGGTCACACCCGTAACCGATTCTTTAGCGGTCCATGCATCACATGCGACCATTTTTCTTGGCATTTTTGTTGCAAGTCCATTAATTACTTTTAGTCCATAATAAAAATTAATTTTTATTAAAAGTCATGCGCTCCGCTCGCATAAATCCTTGTCTTGGGCGGTGGGGCCAACGTTTCGTGGTGGGCGTGACCGGAGGGCGTGGCTGGTGGGCGGCGGCAGGGCCGTATTTATGAGAATTTATTGTGTCGAAATCGACGAGTACCGGTTGGATAAATTTTTTGCTGTTTTTTGCGTACCGGCATAAATCAGCGAGAAATTAATAAATGGCCGTAAAAAAATTGCAATGTTGCGTAAAGCGCAATTATTAACAACTTTAAAGTTGTAAGTGACATGTCAACGTTTAAATACGCTATTTTAAATTTAAATATTGCCAGCGGTGACATTTTCATGCCCGCAACGGAAGCAGGAGGTCGGCAAAAATAAAAACTATTCGCACAAGTTGCGAAACGCATTCGATTTGTTTTTATATTTCCATTTAAATTTTTTGTGCGTTCAACTTTATATTTCATCTCGCGCGGATATTGAAAGTTGTGGTTTGTGTTTTGGGGTGATGGGGAAACGGGGTGTGGGGAAGAGGCCTGGCTTCTCATGCGTTTATTTGAATTTAATATTCATGGTTATAAATATTAATACACATGGAAGGGAGTTTTTGGGAGGGCGGGGCAGAAGAGCGACCATAACTACTTTTCCAGCTGCATTGAAATATTGCAAAATTTTTGAAGGCCGTTAAACAATTGGGAGATTGAAGTTTTTGCAAAAGGAAGGTGCTATAATCGCAAATATCGCAATCTACTGATAACTTTTAAGCTTGTAAGCGTTGACAACATGCACATGCCCTAATAATAACTGAAATATTTAAACATTATATAATATCTATAATTACGTATTTCTAGAAATATATAATAAGTTGTATGTCCATATATAGTTCGTATTTCTATAACAATAAATTGTAAATAATTCATAGGTTGCGCAAAAATAGTTGCCATATTTAGCTTACTAATTAAAATAATCATTCAAAATGTAATTACTCAAACATCGGCTTGAATTCTCGAGAATTTAACAAGAAACAAGCTCGGTGACTCAGTTCCCGTTAATCTGCATAAAGACTATAGTAAGTTTCTTCTCAGTCTACCCCGCATTCAAAGTTCTTCCGTTGTGATATATCATCTGCAATATAATATAACAAGTTGATCCCAACGAACCAAAATACACAAATGTGTAAAAGGTTGTAGGCATTATTAATGCGAATTTCTAAGAAAATACTACGAGTGTAGAGCGAAGTAGTATTTGTACGACGGGGAAGAAATGACAAGATGAGTGAGATGGAATGATTTGAATGCTGATTTAACAGCCAGGGAAGGTGACTCACGAATTGAGCGTTGAATAATAAACGAAAATAATGAATGAAGCCAAAAAAAGAGAGAAATATATCTAAGCATGAGAGAAAAACGGCTGATAAGATGTATCTGTAAACATCGTTGTGTTTCGTGCCCGTTCACACTCGTTGCCAAATAGGTTTTGCGGTAAGCTGCTGTTAATATTGCCCTCTCTTTCCCTTTAACATAATTGCTATTCTGTTATAAAAGCTTAAGCTCGACTTGGAGGCAGTTCAGTTAAAGAATTGATCACTACGCGTGAAGAGGTGCCATCATTGTGAGTCTTTACGCAAATAAAAATTATACAATTTAATTCGCCAAGTACAGTTTTGCAAAAATTAATTAACAAACTATTTTTTAAGAAATATAACTTTATTTGCATTCTGCATGTTGCTGCTAAATTGAAAGTTAACCAATTCCTAACCCTATAGATTGGAAAGAAGTCATCAAACATTAATTTCAACCTTTTATTATTGTTTATTTCGCACACATATGCACCACTAAACTCACAACAAATCGATGCACAGTCCACAACACCAACAAACACAAGTTATACAACCAATCCTCACACCAGCTCACCCATAGACTCCGAATTCGAAGCTTCCGATATCAGTGAGGATATAGTGGAATCTCAACCGGAAGAGCAAAAGAACACCATGGATAAGCTGCAGCAAATGATGGAAACCGTGCGAGAGGAGATCAGACAGGAGGGAGATTTGGAGCAGGGACACGAAGACAAGGAGTACTTGGAGAAGAAAGAGAAGAAGGAGCGCGAAGAATTCGATTCCTCAGACGATGAGGACGGCGAGGCTACAACTCCGGTCGTGATGAGCGAAACCTTCAACGATGAGTGGGCCGAATTCGATCAGGATCAGGATCGAGAGCACGATCCTGAATTGGACATTGAAAACGATCTGAACAACGAGATCGATATCGAGGAGAACTTTGTGCCCATCGATCTATCCAACGATATAGCCGTCAACGATTTGGCTGCCGCAGATCCAAATTTTCCGATCAATGAAGATGCCGAGTTCATTGTGCACCCAGCTGTAATCAGAACTATGCCTATGTTCGAGAAGCTTTCTTTAGGAGAGCCTGCGAAGTGAGGATTCCAAGCCTCTACTACTAGTCTAGGCATCTTCTTTTAGTCTTAAGTCAATAGCTTGTAAACATAAATCGAGGATATCTCTGAGAGATCCAAAGAAATCGGCGCTCACTTCAACCGTAATTTATCCTATTTATTTTCACAGACAACGAGTATTATGTATGCAAAGTGGCATTGAAAATTATTTATTGTTAAAATACAAGAAATCAAAAATAAATGTATTAATATAAATAAGCCTTCGATAATGGGCTTATTTTATAATGAAGTAAATTAAAATATATGCGATTTCTTTGATAATTCTGACTATTATAGAAATGAACGCCATTAATATGAAAATTTCTGCTGAACAGATTATTCCATCTTGATGGGGTCTTGATTCTATCCGGGGACAATTTAATTTAATTTTGCCCAGAGCTCATAAAGCTTTAACAAAAAGTGCAGCATATTTTCAGGCTTTCACTGTTTTATATTGAATACGGGCATAAAATGCTTGATAGGCATTATATGCCTCATTAGTTTTGCCTGCATTAAATAAAAACACTAGTTAATTATTTTTTCCATACTATGCATCGGGGTAATTAATTGTGGTCAACTTATGGTTAACTTAATTGCCTGTTATTCTTTTGTCAAACAAAATCGCCGGTCAGAGAGCTTATTAATTGCTGAATTATAGTCCCGGAAAATCATCCGATTGTTTATGCATACGGAAAAGATATGAAAGTAGTTTTTATATAGTATTGTCTTTACTCAATGTTCTATTAAATTCAATTCTTGAACCCTTATAACAAAAGGAATAAAGGTCTATGTAGTTTGCCATTGTACTTTGAAAATGTCAGTACTTATTGAAAATAATTGCACGAATGAACCGAAATTGATGCGTGAATTGTACAGAATTTACTTTTAAATCTCGATTGGAATGGACGTCTACGTCCATTTGGGTAGCAGGCCCATTGAATGCATAAGTGGCAGACATATTTGTGCATTACAACGTGAGTTGGCATCCTCATCCTCATCATCAGCAGCACAATCCGGCGAATAAAGGATGTAAACTGTTTTCGAGTCCATCGGTGTGTGAGTAAAAAGCATATCAGTAATTATGGCTCCTGTGCTCTCAATCCCTGATTCTTCATACAGGTCTGGATGGGACGGGCTTTTGGGTCCTTTCAAGTGCTTCTCTTCACCTGTCTGCTGAATGGTAATATGGTATTTCATCCCATCCTCCCATTGCTGCGTGTATTTGCTTTGACCGGTGCAATGATTGCAACTTTTCAATTTGTATTTACAAAAGCGAAACAATGCCGGGCATAAAGATGCGGCTACGACTGTATGAAATGAGCTTAACAAATTTGAGCTGAATACAATGCGAAGTACGCAGATTCGAGGGTGATTTTATCATAAATCACTTAAGCCAAAAATAAATATATCAGTAAATAACAATACACCTTTACTATAAAGCAAAAAGACAAAAAATTAAATGCAATATTTATTTATTTTTTTTTATTTTTATATTTTAATAATAAACACATTTTCACATTTTATATTTAAATATTTTACATGAGTGCATCTATGATAAATCTGGTGCTGGTTCTATGTAGCACTCATGATTTACAAGTTTTGTCGAAATTCTTTAATAAGCAACAATAATATTTTAAAGAAATACAGTTAAATTCTTTAAAATTATTATGAAATTAATATTTTGTTGTAAAGATCGGTTTCAGCGAACTGTTTAACTCATGGCTCGACGCCTCCTCGTTTGTTTTAATTTCATAACGCTCTTGTTGGCAAATGTTGAAATCAACGGGTGTGCGTTGTTGGAACGTGGGCAACAAGGGGTTAAGGGTACAAAGCAGTCACGGATTTGGCAGAGATTAGCGCTCGGTTCTTGTGGCTTTGTCGGGTTTGCTTTAGTTCTCGGTTGCTGGAGTTAATTAATTTTCGCTTATTTGATTGTTTGCCAGGTGAAATGTGTGTATAAAAGGTTGGTTAAGTTTTATAACATAACGAATGTAGAAAAATTAGGCATTCCTATTTTTTTTTGTTATGGTGATCTTTCTCGATGCGTTTCAGAATATCATCCATGTTGTTGATCAACTTTTCCAGAATTTCCTCAAGGAGGCCCACACGGTTATTGAGACTAAATTTAAACTGGTTGGTAAAAGTCCAGATGAAAGGAATTCAAATGCTTACCGAACCATCTCCTGGTTATCTCCTTGTGGAATATCCTTAAAGTACTGTTGCCTAAAATATAGTTAGTTTAAATAGTTTGCAATAAATGGTAAAAAAGAATTGCGCAATTACTCTGCTGGTGTCATGTTCTTTCGCATTTCGTGGGTTTCATCCTGCGCGGCGCCAACATCATGTTCCGCATCCTTGTCTTCGGTTTCAGACGCTTGCGGTTGGGGGCGTCTCTTCCGCCCACAATGGGTGACCCAGTAGAGCATGCCCGACAGTTTCCTGTAGATGTACGATCCCAAGTGACTGCGTCCTTGGGTGATCTCACCCTTCACCGTATTGTAGGTTTCCATGATAATGGCCAGGAACATGTTCTATGTAATTAGAAGTCTCAAAGTCATGTTAACTTATGATTTAACTGGCCAAACTAACCAATAGAATGAAGAACACAAGTAGGATGTAGGTAAGGAAATAAATGGGACCCAGCACTCGATTCGCTTGCTCAATGAGGTTGTACTGAAAGTCGCCAAGGATCATCCGAATCATGGTCAAAATCGAGGTAATAAAGTTACGGAAGTCTGGGTGCTTAGTGCCAAATAAAAGAAGTCCCAATTGGGCATAGGCCAGAAAGACAATGCCAAACATTAAACTAAAGCCAGCCAAGTCTTTGGAGCACTAGAAGCAGAAGATTTACACGTCACAAATAAAGTACTATCACCTTTTTTTTAAATAACAAACCCTTTTCAGTGTTGTTGTGAACTGCACCAGGGTCTTGTTGAAGCTGATGAATTTGAATATTTTAATCCACACAAGGAAGGCCAGAATGGCCATCATATCGACATAAATAATATTCCAGAAACATAGAACATCCAGACTTTGGTAGGTCACATCTGTATGGGCTCTGGCAGTGAGGGACATCACTTTAAAACTGTGCCAAATGTTGTACACTAAAGCGAGGTAACAACCCTTAAAAAAGTAATAACTTCAAAGGTTGAGAAAGTTGAAAAATATAATCGCGAAAGAACTTACCAGTAATATAGCGCAGTCCAGAATGTTCAGCATTGAAAAGAAGTAAATTTTAAGTCCAGATTTTCGAATTTCCGTGATTTCATAGATAGTGTAGTAGATAACCATTATATACCAGAAAATGTAGATAACTGTCATGAGCATGCTGCGGTCCGTAAAAAAGGAATACATCTTGACCGTTTGAAGATGGGCTTGTGGTATCACACCGCCCGTGGGTGGAATCTCCGCTATCAATCTACAATTACAAAATGAAAAATATACACAAGAGAAAGCAATTGGAACCTACTTAATGCTTTGAAAGATGTCTGTGTTCTCGTTAAACAAATTAAACTCAACCAAACACAGACGCGAACCCCGATCCAGCCAGTGACTATCCTTCAGATCGTTGATGATCTTCACGTTCGTATCCTTGTCATAGTCCAAGTTCACCGTGTATCCTCCGGTGCGGTAGAAGGCCAGCACCGTCCAAATGGGCGTGGAATCCAGATCGTTCATCGTTCGGAACGGTGAACCTTTGTGCATCGCCTTTCGGTCCTCCGCTCCGGAGGAATACGCAGCATAGCAGGTGTTGAAGTACCGGATGAAGGCGTCGTTCACGTAGCAGCTTTCCTTTCGCACTCGTATCTGCCGGAGACGTGGCGGTCCCAAGAGAAGGTTTTCATAGAGAAATACGCGGCCCTATACAAAAATTTAACACCATATTGGGATCTTATTGCAAAGTAATCGATGCTTTCGAGTTCACTCACCTCCAGATGATGGAAGGTCATATTGGGCTGAATGTTTTCCGAATCATCTTTTTGATAATTGTCAGATACATCTTCGCTACCGTCCTCGTTGGACCCATCCATTTGTCGCTTAGCTCTTCCATGCCGCCTGAGGTCAATGTACGGATTTCCATTATATTTGAAACCCTCTTGCAATCTGCCGAGATCTGGGGAACCTTCAGGAGCTTCACCCACGACTTCTTCAGGTGATTGTTCACCACCCTCTGGTGACATTGTCGTGTGATTCAAGTGGGCGTCGTCCATAAAAGTCAAATCGCCGTGGAGTGTTACAAGAAAGTTATATTTCAGATAGTCCCACCAATCCGGCACGGTGATTAGCTTCTCAAAGCCAACCGTGACCGAAGGAGCCACTACCATTTCCCGATTCGTAAATAGTTTCTTCATCGTGTCATTGAAATAAAACATATACGTATGCCGAACGGACAAAACAACTTGGAGATACGTAATATTGGGAATTAGGCTAAATTAAGATACTTAAATTAACTATACTTACCCAGAGATGTTAGAATCAGAAAAATGATGAACACAGAGAACTCGACGAGTGCATCGCGCACCTCCTCATCGGTTGTGTAAAGGATGCGATTGGTTTTGGCCCTATTTTGCAGGGCTGAAGCCGCGAGTACCGAAGGAGCCCTAGGCCTACGGACTGGTGAAGGTGGCGTACTTGAGCCCACGTTTTTCTTCTTTCTTTTAAACAAGCTAAATCCCTCCTTTGCTGGTGGCTTTGCGGGTCTGGGTTCGGATGCAGCTAGCTTGACCACTTTTGCAGACGTCGATGGGGCAGCTTCCTGGAAAGTTATACGCCCAGATTCACGAGTGCTAACGGGACGAGAGGGAGATGAGGATGGCCCCGGCTCCCGAACAGGTGTCCGTGCAGATGTCGATGGCTTATCAGAAGTCGATGGGCCAGGATCTCGAAGACTTGGCCTAGGCGATGTCGATGGACCGGTGTCTCTCACCGGTTTTTCGGCAGTTGGAGGAGGACTGGCAGTATCAGTTGCTGGTGGTGGGGCAGAACGCGTGGAACCCACTCCTATTGAAACGCGTTTGGTCGCTGGCGGTGGCGGTGGTCCACGAGCCGGAGTCACATCGTCCGAAGTCGAGTCTGTTGTTGGCGTTCCTCGTGGCGATGCGCCCGTCGGCGTTTTTGGTGGACGGGGTGGAGGAGGTCCTGGCGGACCACTTGGGTTTCTTCCACTCTGACCCTGCTGGGCCATTTTCAATGCGAATTTCTATTTGTTTAGCAAGTTTCTCGATGAAAAAAAATATTCGTTCCAGTTGCACGCGTTGAGCCAGACTGAATAATGCTGCGAGCTGAACCCGATGACAGGCACGTATTTTTAAGTTTAAAGAATGTTTACTTGGATCTGGTTAAGTTATTCTATATGAGAAGAAAGGAACAGATTTTTGTTATATATGTCGGCGCATACTTTTGTAAGCTGGTGGATGTGCTAGAATATTTCACAAGAATAATAATTCCATCAGCTCGGGGAAATCATTGGTATGTCAGCATATTGTATTATGTGTTAGAATATTCCAGAACTACAGTAATTTCATCATTTCGGGAAATCATTGGTATTTCATCATATTACAATATTGCATACTGCGTTGCTATTGGTCGGCTGTATTTTTGTAGCTTTGGCATCTCCTGTTACAGCGCGGTGGCAGCGTGTGGTCGCTGTCGCCGAGTGTGGTTCGAAGGTTAGCACGGAGAAGAAGTGAGTGACACAAATTAATTGTGTGTAGAACTTCGGTGCATTCGAAACTCGCTGCGCGAAATGGAGAATAATAATTGTGCTCCGACATCAGAAGTGGGATCACCACACCTACAAAACAATTCGGAACAAAGTTTACGCGCGATAGTCGAAAGGCAAAATAAAGTGATAGCTGAATTATTAAAAGCGTCGGTGACTGGCGCACGTGCTGCAGTGTTGCTGAACATGCTGAATGGACGCCCAAATCAAGATGAATGCCTTTCGGTGTACTCCAGCCGTTTGGTTACAACTTTACTGACCAAGTGGAAGGAAATGACGCACGAAGAGATTGTGGTATCATTGGCCCTGGCACATACATCGCATATCGACCCCAGACTTCAGCATTTGGTTTTCAAAACGAACGTAAAGACACGAGCGGAGCTACAACAACAACTCAGAGCCCACTCGTTCGTCAGAAATGCCTAATTCGCTGGAATAGAGCAAGGTCCCGAAAAGAAGAGGCACAAAATGCAAACACCGATTAGATGCCATAGTTGTGGTAAACTCGGACACAAGGCAATGGAGTGCCGAAACAGAAGAGCAGAAGAAAAGAACGAGAGAAACGAGACGAGACCAGGCGATAGCAGTGGCAGATCTAAAGTTACGTGTTTCAAATGTGGCAACGTTGGACATATTGCATCGGCGTGCAGGAACAGCAACAGCGAATATAACCATAGAGAGGAGAGTCGACACGTGTGCGGTAATTAAGCAGAACGGGACAGCAATATAGTTTGGTGAGCGGTTTC
The DNA here is from genome assembly GCF_004382145.1 of Drosophila mauritiana. Classification (NCBI taxonomy): domain Eukaryota; kingdom Metazoa; phylum Arthropoda; class Insecta; order Diptera; family Drosophilidae; genus Drosophila; species Drosophila mauritiana. The sequence goes on along the minus strand of NC_046667.1, from coordinate 12,124,190 downwards.
CATTTTTCTTTGATTCTTGTTCCGAATGCTCGTTAATAAAAGAGACAATTAGCGAGAAGAGACGCCATAACCTTGTAGTTTTGAGAGGCATAGGCGACAATGTTGTCAAGAGTAATTTGCAAATTCTGTCCACAAAATTTCTGAATTCAATCTTGAATTGTTATTTCACGTAGTTTATAAGAAATGCCTTTAATACGATATGATGATTGAAGCTGTTGAAAGAGACAGTAGCGAAATGATTGAAGCTGTTGAAAGAGACAGCAGCGAAATGATTGAAGCTGTTGAAAGAGACAGTAGCGAAATTATTGAAGCTGTTGAAAGAGACAGTAGCGAAATTGTTGAAGCTGTTGAAAGAGACAGTAGCGAAATTGTTGAAGCTGTTGAAAGAGACAGTAGCGAAATTGTTGAAGCTGTTGAAAGAGACAGTAGCGAATTTGTTGAAGCTGTTGAAAGAGACAGTAGCGAAATTGTTGAAGCTGTTGAAAGAGACAGTAGCGAAATTATTGAAGCTGTTGAAAGAGACAGTAGCGAATTTGTTGAAGCTGTTGAAAGAGACAGTAGCGAAATTGTTGAAGCTGTTGAAAGAGACAGTAGCGAAATTATTGAAGCTGTTGAAAGAGACAGTATGGATGCCTGAAGGGCTAATAATGAAATTTTTAAGTATAATGTAAGCACAAGTGCAAGGCAAATGTCTTGATCATGGCGTGTTGCGCATTACATATGAATAAGAAGAAAATGAATTATGTTAAAGAAAAGAAATTTTTATCGGAAATTTAAATTTGGATATTTGATTTGTCAATTGGCTAATATTTATTTTAAAATGATGTAAAAATAGTTTTGCAATAAAATTGTAGAGAACGAATCATTTTGGTAATATTTCACGAGGACGTGTAAAGGTCAGGATGGCCGTGTCGGCGCATACTTTTGTAAGCTGGTGGATGTGCTAGAATATTTCACAAGAATAATAATTCCATCAGCTCGGGGAAATCATTGGTATGTCAGCATATTGTATTATGTGTTAGAATATTCCAGAACTACAGTAATTTCATCATTTCGGGAAATCATTGGTATTTCATCATATTACAATATTGCATACTGCGTTGCTATTGGTCGGCTGTATTTTTGTAGCTTTGGCATCTCCTGTTACAGCGCGGTGGCAGCGTGTGGTCGCTGTCGCCGAGTGTGGTTCGAAGGTTAGCACGGAGAAGAAGTGAGTGACACAAATTAATTGTGTGTAGAACTTCGGTGCATTCGAAACTCGCTGCGCGAAATGGAGAATAATAATTGTGCTCCGACATATATAATTACTGCATACACAAACTTCGGCTTGCCAGAACTAGCTTTCTTTTATTTATGTTATTAATGTTATTATGTGGCAATGAAACCATTCATTATTGATATATATAAATCAAATATAAATAAATAAAAAGAGAGTTTTTACCATAGATTTACAGTTTTTCCGTTGGCTGTGGGCATTCTTGTTGAATCGAACTCTGCTCACAGGTACCAGGTGAAAAAAAGAAGATCCAGACAACAGCTGCACATTCGGCGACTCCTAGCATATGCATATTTCATGCGTTAACGCCAACATTTGAATTGCAGCAGGAGAAGGAGTGCAAGAATGGAGTGGGTTGGAGTTTAAGGACTCCCAGCCAGCGCAGGATGCTTTTGATTTATGGCAGTCGTAGCTGGATTCCAACTACCCACACACTGCCCCACCCACTCAAACATCCTGGCCTTCTGGTCCGCAGCTATCAGCGCCAGTTGAGTTGTCAGTTGGCGCATAAAGAATGCATGTACAATAGCATAAATGTGATAAGATCTCCCTCAACTTGCACATATCGGGCTGCTAGGAAGCTGGTTGAAATTCTTTAAGCCGACTTCGCAATCTTAACTGTATCCTGTATTTCAAATAACTGCCACATAACCATTACCATAACCAACTTTATTGCTAAAACTGAACCAACTTTTTAGACAGAAAAGGATTAAAAATCAAAAACTGTTACGTATGTTTTTAAATATGTTTTATTTGTAAATCTTTGAAACCGCTTGACTTTATGTATGTTTTCTATACCTTTCAGTAAAATGTTAAACTAATTACAGACTACATTACATTTTACATTTATTTGTCTGATTTTATTCAATTTAATTTTGCCCTCTAACATCAAGAACATTTTAAGTACAAATATAATAAATTTAAGTTTTGGGTTAAGATTTTCGTATGATTACAATATAAGTTTAAAATAAGCTTCATCAGCTTCATTTTTGTTTAGCTGTATGAATTAGTTAGTTGTTCAGTTTTTCACTTGGGTTTCAAAATGTTTTTATTTTTTTAATTTACTTTAGTTGAATTATTTTTAGCTATCTCCTTAAATGTTTCTCACTACGAGCGGAATTTCGAATGTTTTTTACGTTGGACTGCGCCCCGCTTTATTTTATTATAATATTTATTTTCTTAAATTTAATCTAGATATTATTTTTCTAAGTTTTATCTCTTGGTTGGTGCACAAGTTACATTTCCTCTTCATTATTGATTTTACTCTTCTGTTTGCTTAACTATTTGGCTTTGAAAAATACTTTGGCGCCACAACGCAGTTAACAATTTCTGTATTTCATGCATTTAGTTTTTATTCTGTAGGATTTGTTTGCCGACCACGTTGAATAGTTAGGTAGATTTAATGAAAATGTTGATGGTATTCAGCAAATGTGATTACAAGAGGGATGCAACTTTTAAGCTACTTCTTTGGTAGGGTTGATTTTTGCGGTTCGTTTTTGTGCACTCGAGAACTTTATTTGTAAGCTTTCTATTTATCTTTAGTTGTGTGTTCACTTATCAGATACATTTTTGTAATTGGTCCTTTGGTTTCAGAACGTTGCATAAAAGGCACAATTGTTTAAACTAGTTTCATTCCATTACTTGTGAATTGCTGGTGTGCTGGGTTCCTCCATGGCCACGCCCATTTAAGCCATTTTAGCCCATTTCTTAGCTGCCTAGTACGGCTTAGCCGCATCCTTGGAACGTTTAAGTTGGACCTTCAGCCGCTTGGTGCCGATTTGAAAGCCATGCATCGCCTGGATTGCGGCGTTGGCCGAGTGGGGATTATCGTAGGACACAAAGCCGAAGCACTTCGACAGGTTGGTCTGCTTATCGATGAACACCTTGGCCGAAAGGACATTGCCGAAGGGTAGGAACGTCGACGCGAGATCTGTGTCAATGAACTCCTGAGGTAGGTGATAAATGAAAAGATTGCTGCCATCGGGACCTGGTTGGAGAAAGTCATATTTATTTAGTATTAATAAATATAAATTCAAGGGTAACAAAAGTGTTATTTAATTGATTTAATTGATTTATTGCATAGATGAATACATTAAAAATCTTGAAAGAGCAGGTAATGTGGCGTACTTCTAGACACATTTATAAAGTATGTGCTCTTTTTTGTTGTAAAGATGTCGTTTTTTATTTAAATATTTAATTAATTTTTTAAATTGTATTTAAGCTTACCCTCGATCTGCTTGCCAACCACGCCGGCAGCTGCCGCTTGAAGGGCGCTGGCGGTCAGGGGTTGAGATGCGGCTCCGTAGGCGGCTCCATTTGTCAGTCCGCTCAGGGAGGATGAATAGGGGTCGGCGGCATTTGGAGGCCCTAAAATATTGGACGATCCAATTAAAATTATTAACTACAAATATTTACTTTGAACAACTGAAAAGATGTATGTAAATAGTTATTTCGTTTTCCCATAGAACAAATTTTCCACAAACAACCACTTACAAGAAGGGACATGGACAAACACATACACAAAAACACACACATACACACACACACAAACAGACACAGAGAAATATGTATGCAAATATGCACGAGTACACCATTTCTGAACAATAAACGAACCCAAGTTGACTTAACGCATATGAGATCTCGCTCCTTTATTTATGATTATTTTTAGTTTTTCTTTTCGCACATTGTGCTCAGGCATTTCGTGCTTTTTTTTATACCCTTTTTGTGGCCCTGTTTCTTTCATTATTAAATTTTATATTATTTTTTTTTTCCTTTTTGTTTGTGTATCACGGAAAAATTGGTTAGCCTTTGTTGTTCGGGTTTCCCCGCGTGGCGCCTGTTTTTTAATTGAGCCTGCCAGCCCATGGAAAAACAACAATTCCGAGGCGCCCCTGCAGTTTGCTTTGTGCATTGCCCAAAATTGTTGTTATTTTTGCATAATCTACAACAAATTTATTACTTTCCTTTGGTTTTTAATTTTATTTTATTGCATTTTGTGATTGAACTTATTGGCTTTTGCATTATTCCCATTTGGCGTGTAGCAGTATAGAAGAAATTTATAAATCCATAAAAGTTGCTAATTGAAAGGCTAATTGCAGTTGGCAACGCAAAAAAAAAAACGCTCTCAAATTTATTACTGAATCATGAATCGTTTGTATCTTACCAATTGTGCTTTAAGTGTATGTAGACTCCTGCATTTTATTTTGACTAGATTTATAATGCCTACTTTGTTTTAGAAAATTTAAAATCAAGATGTTATATTTCAATTGCACAATCTCCGAATTTCTAACATTTTTATAAAAACCCTTTGTACGCTGTTTTTTAATATAGGATTTCTGCTACAAGTAAATTTTACGCTTCCCCCTTCGCAAATCTTCCCCTTTCATATTGTTTTCATATTTTCCGCTTTGGTGTTTTTTTATTACATTTTTTCTTTTATTTTGTTTTCAATGCAATCATGTCTGTATTGTATGAGGCACCATTTATTCATTGTTGTCAGTAACACGGACTTGATTTTTTTCAGGGTGCGCTGGTTTCCTACCATTTTCCTGTTTTATCAATTTAACTTTGCTTTGTTTGTTAAAAAAAAATCATTTTGTTTTATTGACAGAGATGGTCAGAACGTAAAAATGCAAACATAAGTGGTAAAACGAGTATTCCGAACTAGAAATTTTCACACATAAATTTAGCCGAAAATTGTAATCAACTGATCAAAAAAGGATAAGTAAATATATAAATATGGCAGAGTTTGTTTTGGTGTAAACTAACTATAATATATAGCCACTAAAATTCGTAGATAATCACCTGCAACATCAACTAAAACGAGTTTTGTGTAGAATTAGTACTTTAGTTAAAAATAGGATTGGATATGGCAGGGCGAGGTTGTAGGCTCATGCATTTGGCAGATGGTTATATTAGTCAGGATAATACCGCTTTTAGTTAGTGTGGTTAAGTGCCAGAGGTAATACTCTGTTTTGATTACAATACACAACAGAACAGTAGAACACAAACGAGATGTACAGAACACATACAAGGACAAGAAAAGAACAGATTGTCCCAAAAACCATACATAGATACTGATATATATTTTCAAACTTCTTGAGATATCTGAAATTCAAAATTTCGTGTGCCCTTTCTTACTTTAATTTTCTTGCCTCAAAATAATATCCAAATAATATCCTTTGAAATGATCTACTTACACAGCGCATTGAAGGTCAGCGATTGGCTCCCGCCCCCCTGCTGGGTGGGCGTGGCCGAGTGACCGATTAGCTGCGGCATGTTGTAGGTGGTCGCGATGGGTGGTGGTGGGGCGGCCGCGAAGGTCAGCCGCTGGTTGTGGAGGCCGCTGGTGGCGCTGCTGCTGCCGTTGTTGTGGCCGCTGCTGCTGCTGCTGCTGTGGTGGAGGGACAGCTGGTGGTGGGCGGTGGGCGTGGCTAGTAGGGCTACCAGATTCTGCATAGACATGGATGGAGCGGCGAGCAGTCCAGCGCCAGCAGCATGCCCGGCGGCACTTGTGGATGTGGGTGTGGGTGGTGGTGCGCCGCCAAGTGGGTTAGATGCTGCTGTGGCTGCTGCAGCCGATAGAGATGCTGCTGATGCGCCGCCGATGCCGGGACTGTGCTGGCTGTGGTGGGCACTGTTTTCCGGTGGGTGGTGGAAATTTAGTCCTGATTTTCCATAGTTATTTTTTTGTTTTGTTTTGTACAGTTTGAGTTGGTTGGTTTATGGTTTAAGGTTTTGGTTGAGTTGGTTGATTGAGTTGATTGATTGTTTTGTTTTTTTTTTGTACATGACCACAGAGTCAATCATAGACATACCAAATAATGTTCAACGAATATTTATATAAAAAACATAGAAGAAAACACACACCCAATTGGATTATTTACATATACAAAAAAATTATAAAAAATTAATTTTGATTTAATTTTTTTGGTTTTGTTTTTTTTGTGTTTTAATTCATGTAAATACATACAAATCAAAAGAAATAAAAATTAAAAAGTAACGAAACATGAAAATAAACAAAGAGGGGAGGGAGAAACAAAAACAAAATGAAAATGGGAAACATAAAATGGAATATAAACTACACAATTTAAAATTAAAAGTAAAAACTGAATAGCAATAATAACGCAAATTTTTGATAAATAGAAAAGTTCCAATAATAAAATATGAATTTAAAATGTAAATTGTAAAAGATAAAACCAAAAATAGGAAATCAATTTTGAAGATGCAAAAATACGTAGGTATCAATAAAAAAGTAATAAAAATCAAACATATAAATGCAAAGACATAAATTCAAATCAATCGAATGCAGTTAGACATAAACTATATAAAATTATGTATATTAATTGCATAAAGTAATTAAAAATCTAGGAACGCTAGCGGAAGGAAACAGGAAATGAAAAAACCTCCATTTCCCGTTTCCGGTTTCAGTTATTCTTTTATATTGCATACTTGGCGGCGCTGGCAAAAGATTGAAAGCTGTTCTACACAAAACAAGAATCCTAAATACACACACAGAGACAGAAAGAGAGGAAGATAGAGGGTAAGAGAGAGAGGGGGGTAGGGGGAGCAGGCAGGTGTGGTATGTGTGCGAGGGATACAGATGAGCACAGACATTCACATAAGGAGCTGAGCATTGTCTAGCATATTTAAGGAATATTTTTCAAATTGCTTCCTCGCTTTGAATGAGCTGCCAGTGGATGGTTTTATATTCTATGTGTGTGTGTTGTTGCATAGTTTTCCCATTCCTGGGTGCCACGCCCCCTCGGGCAACCCCCGCTTTTGTGGGCATAATAAAACTTTAAGTGTTCTCACCTGCGGATAACTTTAGGTTCTTGCTGTTGCCACATTGGAATTGCATTTGTTTACCTGCCAGACCTCGGGCTATTGGGGCAGTCTTTTTTACCATACACTATGTATGTGTATATGGGACGCCCCTTCTTTTCGGCCACCTTTGATGCTGCCTTTTGCCCTTGGGGCCTTTGGCAAAGTCTTATAAAAATTGCAAGTCGGAAAATGGGCAAAGAAAAGCAGGGAAAACGGTAGACGAAGACGTTTTTTCCTTTTCCTTTGTATTTTCACTCATCTAAGAGAAGTTTTTAAAACTTTAAGCTTTGTTTACTTATCTCTGTTCATAATTAGGTTATAGTTCTAGTTGAAAATGGCCACATATTTTTTTTCTTGTCTTTTTATCCCACATATAATAGGTCTCTACTCGAAAAAGTCACAATTATATAATGTTTTGTGCAATCTCCGGCTACCCGAAAGTGGTCAAATCAGCAAACGTTTACGGGTCTGCCGCATCCACTTAACGGCTTCATTCGGCACTTAAATATAGAAAAAATAAAGAAGCGAAGGAGCGCACAGGACACGTTCCATACATTTGCTGGCCATCACAGTGCGGAGTCGTCGAGTCCTTGTTGACCCCTTCGACCAACGTCTAGCGCCTGGATCTGGCATTTAAAAACGTCATTTGTTATTCAAGTGGCATACGTCGTCGCTCTAAGTTCCCCTAACTGCCCAGCAGTTGCCCCCACTGTACCCACTGTTACGGTTACTGCCGTCCACCGGTGGCCACCGCCTCCTCCTTCTTTTGTCACTTTTGCCCAGTCCGATTCCCTTTCGTATATCCTGTTTCTTCGGTGGATGTGTCAGCTATGGGATGGCTTTCGACTTTTCCGGTCTGCCATCTACTATTTGTAACTAATATATTTCAGCAATTAAGTAATGAGCTTGTAAGCTTCATAAATGTTTTACAGAAATATATTGATTTCACTCCAAATTGGTTGAGTAACTTATTTTTATTTGTTTATACATAAACAAATACTTTATTTTTGTTAGAGCATCTCATCCACCTCAAAGTCCCCATTTCAGTGGCAGATTTTTTGCGCTTTGTGCGATTACATCACGCGCCGCTCAACATTTGGTTGTCTGTGATTCCCCCTTTTATTTCATTTTTCCCCCCCGCCGGTGGCTTTTGCTGTTTGTTCAAGCTCTCGAGCTTGATTTGTTATGCGCAAAATGTCCACGTTCCCGTCGAGACTGGCCGGTGGGCGGGGTGGGCGTGGCACGTCGGTCATTCTAATGAAGCGGCGTTGCATATGCAACACGTTTGCCTGGACGCCAGAAATCTGGAAACCCGTCTGGGCCCATCATCCTCATCATCGTGTCATCTCGTCATTGTCGTTGTCCACCTTTTAATCCTATTACAATGTTTTTGTTTTATTCATCAGGCAGCTGAAGAGCTGGGCCGCCTATCCTTTCCCTCCTACTCACAACTTTTCCGGTTTACTTTGTCTTCCGTCCCTGTCGGCTGCATTTATGCAAATTTTGTTGCTTAAATTGAAATTAATTATTTGACAGTTGTTGCTGAATTCTTCCCCCTTTTTTTGCCTAGCTTAAATCTTATAAATAAAGTTGGGGGTGAAAAAAAACGGAGTGATTTTAGCCGTTTTGTTGTGTCAAAACAAATGACTGCAGCAAACTGAGCTTGGGGATTATGAATGTCGTTTATCTAGTAAACTAAAATTTTTTACATTCCCGCTGTTCAAGCTTAATTTCCAGTTTAACTGATTTATAGACTACGTTGGAAAAATATGGTATATAAGAAAGTTACGTGCGGTGAACACATCATTAAATAAGAGACAAATTATGTTTTCTTTTCATTTAATTATGGAATATTTTACCAACCTAATGAAGTGGATTTAATAATGTTAAGTGACCTCTTAAAGCACTTTAATGACACATAAACTTTTCATATTTGGTGTTGATAGAATCACTGTTTGCTGCAAATGAGGTTATTATTTTTATAAGCTTTTCACAATTTTATTACGCACACATAGAAAACCACACATATATTGAATAATTAACAGGCCGCTCATTCAAATTTTTCGTAGAAGCCATAAGAAATATTTTGATGCTGAAAATTCACAATTTAATTGCCTTTGAAATCGATAAACTTTCAAAGGAATGAGAACAACAGGGTAGTGAAAATGTGTAAAATTAAAATGTTTTATTCCGTTGGGTTGCAATAAAAAACACATAAAAAGTGCGCGATTGGAAAAATTAGGAATAAACAAAGAGTAGAACACACGCAGTAAACAACGAGCAGATGTGTGCAGGAAACGAGGACAGATTGAATGAATAGTTACGGATAGATAGCGAGATTTGTAGAAAGGAAGATGCAACGCTTTGGATTTAATCTGTGTCTGTGACTAAAACTGATCAATACGGTTTCATTTTGACTAGGTTCAAGGTTGTTTTGGGAGCGGGAGAAAAGTCTTAGGGGGTGACTAGAAGGACGAGGCCTAACGGAGTAACCTAGGCTGGAACCTATTTCGCCGAATCCACTCACCTGGCAGATAGTGTGCCGGACTCAGTCCGTATCCGTGTAGTTGTTGGTACAGCTGAAGGTGGGCCGCCGCAGCGGGATCTGCCCCCAAATAGGCGGCCGCTGCTGCCGCCCCCTGGTGGGCGGCATTGGTGGCTAGGAGATTGGGCGTCAACGACGCACTGAGGGCGCTGGTGGAGTTCAGGGGAACGAGGGTGGTTGGTGCCGTTGCTGCAGAACCAGCCTGCTGAACCTGAGGCACTGCCGCCAGTGCGGCCGCCATGGACGGATTGGTACGTCCCGCTGAGGGCGGAGCGGCTATTAGAGCCGTTGCGGCATTAATGGTGGGCGTGGCCGCACCTGCTGTCGCACCGCTCGGTGTATTGATGCCACAGAATGCGTGTATCTGCTGCATCTTCTTTTGGTCTTTTTCCTTTTGCGTGTCGGCGAATTTCACAACCAGCGGAGCTGAACAGCCTTCCATGGTCTGACTTTGATGGAGGGCCTGAAAAGTATAGGAAATAATCATAATAATTAATAATACAATATTGTTTGTAACTGTAATAATATATAATATAATTTTGAATTTTAATTATTTGTTTAAGGTTTCTAGTTTGCACACCTGGCGTATACACAATGTTTATTTATTCTTATTACTAATACGCAGAGTTGGCACCAAAAGAGCTGTGTTCTAGACATTAGGTGTGGTTTACTACTCTAAACATTTGTGACTTTAAAAGACTTCTTCTGTAATACTTGGTATACTTTGTGAGCCAACTCGACGTTCACCTTGCAAATTTCGTGACTTAGATTATATTACTCATCCGCAGTGTTGCCGTTCTTTAAAAATGTATAACGTAAATTGGATAAACAAATTATAAATAAATTACCAAATAGTCATATTTTATATCGTTTCATAATTTTAAATCATTCTTTCTTTCACGCTCTTGCAGGCCAAAAAATCCAGCCACCTCACTCTGTGGAAAACTCAGCTTCAACTGTGCAGCCATAGCGACCTGTTTAAAAACTCGGAAATTTCCCTAATTACTTTGTAGCCAAGAGCAGCAGTGTCGCGATGGCTGGTGAACGGGGTGGGGCAAAACAATGCGCCGGCCATAAAAGTCGCGCCAGAGCCGCAAGAATTATAGCCAATGTAATTAAAGAGCACTTCTGGTGGCTGCCACGATACAGGCGAATGGGATGCAGGATAGGATGCAGGTCAGAGTTGCCACCGTCGCCACAATTGAGCGGAAGTTTCGGCCCGGTCGCCATGGCCCCGGCTGAGTTTCAATGATAAAGTCTACATAAACCGGAAAATAAGTAAAGTGGCTTGCCAAACCCCTCCCTCGAATGCCCCAATGCCCGTCAGCCCCTCATCAGACCGCAGTCTAAATGCCTTCGCTAAATGTTTGGCCTGGTTTTCGTGACGCGCCCAGAGTTGCCAGCCTCCCAGATTCTCGGCCCCATTCCCATTCCCGTTCCCGCGCCATTTTGTTTGTTTTCGGGCTTAGCAGAAAGGTGTAAATTAAGTCGCCTAAGCGGACAAATGGCTGTGTGGCCTAAACTATCTGGGGGGTATGATGTTGGGGGGGCATGGCTGGATGGGTGGTTGGTTGAGTGGGTGGTTTGATGGCCGGGTGGACATGCGGAGGCGGCTTAAGTGCGCGTCATTATTCTGATGCTGTAAGCCGACTTGCCGCTGCCATAAAACTTATCAAAACTGTTTTCGACCCCTAAATGCCGCGAATTTGTGGGTGGTGCTTGTATAGAAGTTGTCGTGGTTTTGCATCAAGGACACCTGAGAGAAGTAAGTGTTAAAGGATTTTATCAGGACAGTTTCAGGATTTTCCTTTGTTCCCAGTCCATTGACTACTAAGTATATTATTGTTATGTTTTTTTTAGAATCTTGGTGTAACTTTTCAAAAGAATTGTTGATAGAATATTAAACGTCGTGTATTAAAGCTTTAAATTTTATGCGTATGGTATAAAAAATGGTAAAACGCAATAAAAAAGATTAATACCAAAGTTTCTTAGTTTTCCTACATTATTTTTGCTGGTTTTCCAACCTAGCTTCTTGACACTTGAAAACACTTCATTTCTTAAACATTTTTTACTTGGACCATTCCCAAGTCACCTACTAATCCTCAGTCATTTTTCATAGCGTGGCCTAACATCTCACTTCCCTCTGGGGCAGCAAAAAACGGGTTAAATGACCCGTTGGGCAACAGTGGGCACTGGAGACTCAACCGCATTCCCAAGTTGGCCAGAACTCAGCGTCAACCACTTGACAAATTAGCGAGGCGAATGCGAAAAATAAAATCTGCATGCGTTGAAAAATGCTATCATCATTTGGCCACCCACCCGTACCAGTTCGCATTTTTTGCTTTCATTTGGGTTTTTGTAAAGAGAATGAGACTTAATGGAGGAGCTGAAGCCGAGAACAAATTGTCGGGCTATAAACATGGCACATTAATATTAAATGCACTTTGCCAGCAGCTTCAGCTGAAGCGTCTTTCGCCTGGGTCTTCGTATTTTGATGGGCAAGTTGCACAGCTTTTGCATTGCATTTCATGGGGCTGCATACTTTCAGGCGTCAATAGACTGCAATGACTTTGCAACCCTTGCTTCACTGCGTCGATCCAAATCATTTGGTCCTGGACAGGCTTCTCCCTGGTTCCTTTTCCTGCTTAATATCCTTGGACCACTTGGCCCCAGCTTATTGCTGGCGTGTGCGTGCCTAGCATCCCGTAATTTGACTTCAAATGCATTAAAATCGCTGGCACACACACATGTTAAGGTACAGTGGTAACTGTGGTAAAAGGAAATAATCTTAATATTCCCTTTTTTAGGTATATGCATATTTATTCAGGTAAACCAACTGAGAGAACTAATTTATATTTTCAGTTAAGAAGTCTTAAGTTTTATTTTGGAGCTGGCCAGCTTATCAAGTATATTTTATAGGCAAAAGAAAATATCCTTCAGGCATGCTGTAGCCTGCTCAGACCGTACTCCCATGTTGGTGTGTGTGTGGTGTATCTGCAATGTGCATGTATGGCTTTATAATGGCAGTCCGCCCACAACAACATTCATCTTGCAAAAGGCGACAAATTATGTGCAATATACACAGGACAGAGACAGCATGCTCGGACTGTCCTGCTCTCGCTCTGCCCGCACATTTCCTCCCACACCCTGCAACCCTGCATGTGTTTGTGTTTGGCTGTCGGAAGTTTGTAATTTTGCCTGTTTCCGGCACAAAACTTGCATTAGTCTCCGCTAGTGCGCTGGTGTGAGTGTGTGTGAGTGTTTGCTTATAAGTGGGCGTGGCAGGAGCGGAATGTGAATGTGGAGGAAGCAGGATGGGGGTTACTTGGTTGCCAGGATTACCGTTGACTTCTTCCGCTGCCAGAGGCGGCGTCTTGCTTGCGTTCCAGCTTCCTGTTTGCAGTTGCATGCGGTTTTTGTTGCTGCTGCCGCCGCCATTGTGGAATGAAGCTGTGCTAGTATGCCTGTACATGTGTGTGTGTGTGTGCGGTGTCACCGACTCTGTTTTGGTATGTGTGCCGTGAAGAAACGTGTTTTATATGCGCGACTCTTGCCGCCGCTGCAATTAATCATTGCGACAGTTTTTCCCACACTAGCCACAGGACCAAAAGGCAATGCTGCGCTTCAAGAGCTAAAGTGACTTTAAGGTGATCGTTTCGCCATTCGCTAATCATTTCTTTTATCAATTATTCATTGCTAAGGTTCTGTTAACCCATTATGAATTGTTAAACGATCTGGTACACTTTGTAAAATTGTTAAAGAATATATTTTAAATTCGTAATTTAAGACAACTTAAAACGGATTTCCTATTAATTCTCATACATTTTCGAAAATTCCCATTACTAAACACTATTTGAATCTCCTTTTTTTGGGGCATTTTGAAAGCTTACCTTAATAGCTCCGATGGCGTTCTGCTTTGTGGCGAATGTGACGAAGGCGCAGCCCTTGCTCTGACCAGCCTGATCCCTGAGCACTGTGCACTCCTCGATGGTTCCGTGGCCCGTGAAGAGCTGCCTCACATCGGCCTCGGTGTACTTTTTGTTCAGCATGCCAACGAAAAGTTTACGTTCTGCAAATACATCAGCGGAAAATGCGAAATGAATGAATGTTTTTTCAGTGAATGCTTACAGAAATAAACATAAAATAAATGCAGGTTGAAGTAGAGTGCTGAAATTAGCATAAATAACAATTGTGGTTGGGAGAGTGCGGGTCAAGAGGTCGTCCAACTACGAACATTTGGCTTAAAGGCTCCAACTTAGTGGGCTGCCAATGTGGTAGGAACTACTATTACGTCCTGCACGGTGCTTCATTCAGAGCCGTAAAAATGTACTACCAACTGAGGCTGCTGACTGATTTACGAACGAACTGACTGACTGACTGAATGACTGAGGAGAGTTGCAAACGTAATGGTCACCATAAAAATGTCATTAAAACCGCGAAATGAGTACATGTTTGTGGGGTTTAACTGCTTTAAGGCTTTTGGGTAGTCCAAAATTACATATGAATGGAAAAACAACAGTTTTCAAGACAGATTTTGAAGTTAAAAAGCATTTATTAAAGGGAAGTCTATTTATTTTAAATCTCTTCTTGGAGTATCCACTAATAATAGCTACAGTGATTTCTAGAGTCATTATTGCTAAGGGTGTAAAATATTTTATATTACATTAGAGCTAATATATCGTCGATTTTTAACATCACTGACTGGCTTTAACCTACAACAGGTAACCACATGTTTGGTGGATTTTTTTTATGAACTCTTACTGACACTTAAATTCATTAATGAGTGTTCGTGTGGGCTCCATTTAACGATCGGTCAGCGGGTATTTAACCTAAATTGTGCAACACCCGGCGAATGAGTGATATTTTGGGAAATTTCTTTTGGGGCTCCTTTGTACGAGTGGGTTGCAATTAATCAGGAAACAACTTTGTAAGCAGCTGGGACCAGTAAAGGCGAGGCAACTTTAAACTGCTCCAATAAATCGCCTTCGCCTTTGGTTTTCCCATAGATCTGGGATCTCTCCCCTCATCGAAACGAGAACATTTGTAAGGGAAAAGTTTTTGTGCATGGCAATTGTTATGCTTTATCTTGGTCCCCATGTGAGGAGCGGGGGTGTTGCAAACTTTTTTGGGAGCGCACATGCAAAAGACTAAAAACGCAATCGCAACAAATCGAATCAATGCAACAAGAACTGGGGAACTGCAGCAGTAAGAAAGAGGAACTTTTCATTCTGCAACACTTTCGAGCACACACTATCTTGGCTTAAAGTTTCCCAGAGACAGCACATACAATGCACATAAGAATTCCCCTAAAAACAAACTAAGCGTGCGTTCAAACCACTTTTGGATGCCGTAACTCTGGAATAGGGTGGCTCAAAAATGCAACTTGTCAAGGCAAATAAGTGTGACATAAAGAATTTGTTGGAAAGTGTAGTAAACTTAGTGGTTAACATATGGATTTAAAATATATAAATAAAATAAAATATAAATTATTATTAGCTTGCATTCAAAAATGTTGTATGTAAAGCGGGCTTTTCCTGGTAATGATACTTTATTTCAGGGCGAATCGAGTTCTACCCTGGCCCACTTGGCAACCCCCAGTGTTGTAAAGTATAAATATAGAAAATGGTGTCGCTGCAAGGGAAGTGATTGGAAATTGTTGCTCTCGCCTGGAGTTGGCACCGGAGAAGGTGATGGTGATCCATGGAGACCCCCAGCCAAGGCACTCAGAACGCACTCAAGCCGCCCAAATGGGGGGGCGTTTGCAATGGGTCTTATCTGTGGATGAAACTTTTTTCGAAACAGGGTGCACGGCATTCCTGTGTGCTAAATACATACCAAGTTGTAGTACTTCCTCGCTTTCTCGATATTGTTTGCCACACCAGCACATCCATGTGCGGCATTTGCCCACTTTTTGGTCTCTGTCCGGCACATGTGCAAAATTTATTTGAGGTTAGTTCAGGTGTGACAGAAGAAGTAACATTTTATATATTTATTGTATGGATTTGCCATTTTAAGTTGAAACTTTGCCAGCGAAGATACGAGTGGCACGAAGGAAAAGGGCTATGACAAAAGGAGGTTAAAACTTATTGCAGGCACCTGAGTCTGCCGCGTTTTCCCCCCTCTTTTCCCCTGTCTTCCCACCCTTCGAGCAGCTTGTTAAGGACCTCTTTTGTATTTGGCATCGCTGATTGGAAAGTTTTATGCGCACGTGATTTTTTCAGCGCTGATAAAAGCTCGTTGGGAAAGTCCAGGCCAGCGAAAAATAAAACCCTTAAGAATTTCCTTTTGTTCTGGCAACTAAATTGCCTGAAGTTTACAGACATATTTTAGGGTATTTAAAGAATTTGCTTAATTTAAATACTTCTTTAAAAAGGTGTCCAAATTATGCCCGTTATAGTTACACAGCCTTGCTGTTGCTGAAATAAATTCGATTTTAATGCATTTCATCCAGTCAGCTTATAATTTTCATTGGCCCTGTTATTTGCCTTCGCAATCTCCGCATTAATTTGGCTTTAGGCAGTTTATCATTTTCACCTTTTTCGGCGGCGGCCAAGAAACCAGAGTGTGGAAACTGCCGCCAAATGGCAGGAATCTCATTCAAGGAAAGTCACTGCCTTCTGCCTCCGCTGGCTCCCACTTTCGGTGCATCTCTGTGTCATTCCTGTGGGCCATTACAGTTGCAGAAATTGCAATTTCACGACAATTACCACAAATTGGTTTCCTCAACTGGCTGGGCGAACATTTTCGTTTCGTTTCGTTTCGCCGGTCCTTCTTCGTGCCTTCCGCCCCACAATTATGCAGCACAGTTGCACCCCCCAGGGGGGGATTTTTCAGGATGAGGGGCGATCGGCGGGAAGGTGGAGACTTCCGCCTGTGGCATATGCATTGTAAGTTCATCCTTGGGAGCCAACTCTGCCATATGATGTCGTTAACTGTCTTAAGATTTATATGCACAGTCAAAAGCGGAAACTGCACTTATGTGTGTGGTGGGGTAAGGGGGCCCAAGTGGGGGGCACAAATCTACTGGGTCCTCATATATTTCACTTCACACTTGAGACATCAACTTTTGTGTCAAGTCGGTTTCTGGCCCCCCGAAAATTGTTGGCCCCGGGCAAAGTTTGTCATGTGCATAATTTACTTTTTCCACACACATGAATTGCGTATCTTTTATCTTATTAGAGCTTTTCTGTGGAGTCAGCCAAGCATTAGATTGCATTCAATTTGCATCGCAATTAAATTGCTCGCCTCTTGGCTCTTGGAAAAAACCATCGACAGCTCTTAATGATTCCCCCTCTTGCCCAAGTTCTGTTTGTTTGGCATAAACAAATTAATCGCCTTGTGCAAATGTTTACAAGCCAAGCTCCTCGATTCCGAAATCCCTGGCATACTTTTCGGATTCATTCACATACATATGCACTCATGATACGCACTTAAGTGCGTCAAGATAGTGCATAAGTATATTCTGGTTTATAAGGACACTCTCTAAGAGTTTGCAGAAGTATCTTTTCTTGGTAAATATATAAAAAAAAACTCCTAGCTCCAAAAAATAACATAATTTTGAAGATTTTAAGGTTTTCATATATATTGTTACCTTCCATGGATTTCTCCATAGCTAACTTCCCCGATTTTACTCTCACATGGTGTAAGCCACAAACAAAAGTCAAACGCATTAACCAGAACAATGGCATCCGTGCAAACGAATGAAGCGCATAAAACTTTTACCAAACCAACTGAATGTGAATGTGTGGAGCTGAAATTCCTCCGGAGGGTTGTCAACCGAGATTTGCATATATATCGCAAGTATGGATGGAGCAGAATTTGCTACTAATGCGAAGCAAATTAAAATAAGGACATGCGGAGTGGCGGGGAAGCGAAAGGATAAATGTTAAACACGCCAGCCAGATTTATACAAAACACACATTCAAAATCACACTCGGAAATACGAGTTGTGGTATTCGAATTGGAGGAATGCAACATTATTCAGAACATTTTGGCCAGGGGCTCAGGACGAGCTGCAAAGTAATACATATGTAAAAACAGATGTGAACAAGTTGGCTAATGGCTATGACTTTGCTCCTCCGCCGCCTCTTCCCATTTCCCGTCCACCAATAAATGCCACATAAATGGCGTTTAAGTTGGGCATTCTTAAATATTAAATGTGGATGTCGATCAGAAAGATGTTTTACCTTGACCTTAGCTCTCTTAGCAATTTATATGCAGCAGTTTAATGTTGAATCTTGAATGGAATCACGAATTAATTAAAGCGCACTATAATGAAGCTTGTCTGAGACTGGATCTAATCACATCTTAAGCTACTTAGGCCACATCCCAGCTCCTCGTCTATCAGGTTTCAATTAAAATGTAGCATAAGACGCGGCCAGCCAGCCTTAAGCACAATGGTGTTGAGGATATGTGAAGGACTCGGCGGGTAGTAGGATGCCTCACTGCCGATCCGCCATCTCTAAAAACAGTTAACGTTTTCAATTATAACATAAACACGCCAGCTACCCTGTGCATACAACAATGCATAATCAAGAGAAAGTCTTTACGCATTACACTTGGCATAAAGTGGGTGATTAAGCAATAAATTAGATTTCCATTACAGATTAATAGAATACTGCTCTTTACTTAAAAATCAACTTTTGGTAGGAGCTACATTTGGAATTTTCATCGGTTATTCGAATTTTGCTGCCATTTCTTAATTGACAAATGCAAATTGTTTGCCTGCTGTCGAGGAAATTATTGTTTTTTCAACTGTAAGTGGCATGAGTTGCAGCTCCTGCTGTTGTTATTACTGTGTGTGTACTGTACAGATTAAGCGCTGAGCTCACACGAGGCCTGATAAATGAAAATGGCATGCACACATGTGCAACAGCAGCAGCAACAACGCAGCAGCATCAACGCAGCAGCAGCAGCAACAACAGCAGCTGCAGCAATTTTGAAGTGCTGCACGAGTTGGAGCCAACTTTTCACATATTTGTATCTGTTTGTGTTGTTAAGTAGTTTGGGCGTTTTCAACTCGCAGTCTCAGCTGCATAAATATTTATTGCAGAAAATTCATGTGTGCCATGGAAGGCGCAACCATTTCACATAGCATACTTTCCGCCGGTCTTCTCATAATTAATTTAAAGCGCCGCCAATCGAGAAAAAATGTTGTAAACTGCTGAAATTATGATGCTCATTCCCGGCCATCAAAATGCACTAAAATGCGAATTACATACTTACAGCCATATACATATGTGTGTGTGTGTTGGTTTGGGGCTGTCCGTTCCAATTGTTCATATGTTTCCCCATGGGAGAAGTTTATGGCACGGCCCAAAAGGGGGTTAACTTATTGCGGTGCAGAAATTTTTATGTTTTAATTCAATTAAGCTCCCTGGCGGTTCCAGGAGGAAGGATCGCAGACGGGAAGTTCGCCGAGGGGGGTGGGGAAAACCTCTGTGGGCGACGCATTTAATGAGCACAAATTTTCGACATTTCTTTCCCGCCCTGCGCGCAGCATATTTGCATAATTTTGCAATAATTGACAAGCGGAAAATGTTGATGCGGAAACGGAAATTAAAATGGAATTTTCAACTAAGCTTTTTTCGTTCACGAGACAGAGTTTCGCCACCCGGTGACGTTTCGTAAGGAATAATTATGTGCATGTAATTAAGTTGTAGCAAGAAAAGCGGACTTGCAAGTGAAAATAGTTGCGATAATGAAATTATTGTAGAGCGAAAGTTTCTGATCAGAACAGGCTTATTTAAGGAAATCTTGTCCTTTCTTTTCTATGTCAGTATAATGAATGTCTTGATATTTCATTGACATACTGAAGTGTAGTTATAGTAGTGAGGCAACTAGTATATTGTCCAGCTCAAACACTTTCCACAGTACAGCCAATTCAACACTTCACCACGTTTCCTGGCCACAAAATACAATTAACCGTCATAAAAGCTAATGCCATTGGTTGAGCCAACCGCTGCGACAAATGAGCGAAATCATTATAATCATCCTGCCCCGGCACGAGTCCCAATCCCTGTGGATGCCCACTCCGCTGACCACGATCCACTTCCACTCCGTTGACAGGAGCTGCGAGCCCGGGCACGTTTCGATTACGTTGGCAACACTTCCGGCCCGCGAGCGCCGCAATTTCCGCAGCAGCAGCAGCAGCAGCGGCAGCAAAAAAAAGGGGCAGACTCCCCACCGAAGATGATGTGGCTGGAGGAGGGGGAGCGGCAGCGGGAGCGGAGTGGAGATGTTGCAATAGGCAAACTGCCAGCAGCCAAAAGGGGATTTCGACAGGAGTCAGGGGGAGCTGCTCATTTTTGCCATTCGCTTGAAGGGTTCATTTGTGTGCTGGGCGAGCAATATCTCTTGTGCTCCATTTCGATGCCCTTCATAAGGAGTATGCTGATTTTTAGAATCCGTATGTGCCCGATTTTATTTGGGAATTTAAACTTTGAAATAAAGGGATTAAGTCTCGCCTTTGGTCTCCATTTGTTGAACTTCCAAGGTTAAAGTTGAAGTTATTTATGATTGTGACGTTGTAACTTTTGGTCGAAAGATCATAATAGGATATTTGATTATTATAGTGTATTTGCGAGCTTGGTTATTCGGTCTTCGAACTTTTTATAAATATTGTTTCGATGCTGTTTTGCTTCTTTATTTTTGTAGCCATTCGATGACCGCTTCTGGCTGCCTTTGTGCACTTCATTCAATTACCGCTGCCAGTGGCTATTCCTATTCTAATGTTTTCCATCCTATTTTCCCCGCCCAAGGTTTCCTTGGCCCCCGACGATGTACTCAAGTGCTTCACTGGCAACTTGCCCTAAAGATGAGAAATGCCTGGGAAAATGGCGAAAGGGGAGCAGAACAAAGCTGCAAGTGCAATGACGAAGGGGTTGTGGGGTATGCCACCCAGTCCATAAACATATTTTTCCTAATTTTTCCTATTGCTTCTATATTATTTTTTTTTTATGTATCAACATTTTACTTAAGTTCTTGGCAAGAGCCAACCACTCGGAGATTGTTGAAATGGAACTACAAAGAAGTTGTAGTCTCAAGTGGAACATGGAAATGACTTAATGAAAAACCACTTGAGCAATATCAATCAGCAAAATGTGCACTATGCGTTGGATTTTCCCCCTTTTTGTTGCCCATCTGGCGTCGGCTTACTAATTGACAACATAATCAAGAACTAAAACGTCAATTTAATGCAGAAATAGCATCTTTTGCAAATGCAATTCGGACAGGTTAAAGACAAGAATACCGAGATAGCTGACAACTTAAGCTCATTTGGCAGCAGCTATACGATTAGTTACAATTCCCAATTTGAAAATAAATAATTTTGAAGCTATCTCATTATTTGCCATGTCTGTTTCGGTCCCAGGCAAACTGGTTCTATGACGCACGTGCTCCGTAGACAATAAACGTTTTTGTTTTCGTGCATATTGCTGAAGGGGGAGCGTTCAGACATTCATAAGATACAAAGATACATTTTGACGTCGTATCTTATGTCATTTTATAGCTCATGCCTTGCTGCACATTTAATCTCGTAGATTCCCGACACTCCCCCAACCATCCGGTGCTTCCAGGTGTTTCTGCATATTTGCGGCTGTGAGATGTCACGTCAAAGGTAATTTTGATTGCCAGTCAGTCAGCCAGTCAGCATCTTTCCAACAAGTTGCTCAAATCTTCTACTCGACACTCGTAAAAAATTTCAAGTTGTGCCTGGTTCTTTGAGCTTCTTTTTTTTTGTATTTCTTTACACTTTTTTAACATGCCTCAAAATGCGCTTTGCATAGTAATCAGTTGGGGATCTTCAGTAAATTTGTGGAATGGCTTTGGGTGATTACTTTCGGGGAAAATGACAGTGAGGGTGTGCTTATAATAGTGCTGATTTTATGTTATACTATCAACAAGATTCTTTACCAGCTTAGGTGAAACCCTTATAGATTGTTTAGGACTTAGTAACTTTTCATAAAACTCAAAGTTCTGAACTATGAATGAAATACAATGTCATTTTGTTTAATACTACCCATCAAACTTGCGCACACAATTTGCGATCAAAGCGATAAATTTAATTGAAAATTCAAGCTATGGCTTATGACTAGCTCCTGAGCACATTGACCACCAAAGCAAATGGGAATCAGCTTAATCCTCTTCGTGGCATCTTCTTCGCCTTCTGCACATACTCGTATTACCAATTTGTCCCAGCCCGGACTCATGAGGCATTCCCGGCACATTCTAGACTTCCAGACCTAATTAGCTTAAAATTCCTGGAGCGGAATTCATCTTCCATTTGCGTAGGCTGCAGGCAGAAGGATGCCAGTGCTGCAGCTGAAGGATAACAGTCCAGCAGATGTGCTAATGCATAGTATATGTGTGTATGTAGAAGTATTAAGATGCTTTCGTGCCCGTTTTTGCTCAGATAAATAGGCAATAAATGCGAATTTGTCGGAAAGTTTGCATATCGGCAGCATTTTCCAACAATCTAAAGTTTGGTGCTCGATTGTTACGAGCTCGCTTTGTTTCGGGCTACATGTAAATATATGCAGATATGCCTCACAGATACGAACGAAACACAGATACGAATGTATCTGTTTGAGTTGCCCCCTTGCCACATCCGAATCAATTGATTACGTATTCCGCATTGTTGTGTATTTGTCGCGACAGAATTTCATTTCGTTCTTATGGGACGTTCAGTCGATCAAGCGACCCATTGAACCCCTCGAGCCCCGCCGTACCCTGCCCTTAGACCCCTTAACCCCTCTTGCGACCCACCCTATGTCAATCGCTATTGAACTGTAACGCATTCACCATTTGTTGCTCTCGTGTATTGTCTATGCAAAATTGTGGCTGCTGCTCATTCTGCGGTGTACGTTGAACTCGCTCGTTGTTCAACTCTTCGGTCACTTGTCGCCCGGCACTCGATGTTTGATTTGCCGAATGGATTTGGCGCTACCAAGGGTTTAAGGGACATACATGTGCCTCCCCGGGCCAATTGCTAAAGGGCTAAGAGTTCGCCGGGAATTAGCTGCCAATAAAGTGAGTATGATATTAGGTCGATCGATCAGGAGAGCAGGTTCGTATGAGAAAGAATAAAATTAGAAATCAAACTCATGTTTCCCGCACATCACAATCTTCCTCCTTATGTTGAATGCACTTTTCCTATTGTTTTTTATCAGCACCATCTATACGTCCAGAATATTAACTGGCCCATATTCCGTATGACCATTCCGGTTTCCCATACATACATACCAATTTGCATTCAACTCCGTGAAAGCTTTTCGTAGCTTCAACAACTCAGACATTACCTCAGCGTTTGGGGAATTGCAGCCTGTGACTGCTGACAGGGGTTCCTTTGCTGCTTCTTCTTCATCTGTCTAGTAGCCTCCCATACCCACGAGAACCCCACCATGCCCATGTTAACCCATCAATTGTGCTCCGTCTAACTCGGCGCATGACTTGCATATTTATGCGATATATGTTTGCGAAATGAATTGTTGACTCCGACTTTGCGTCCGACTTTGACTGTGACCAAAAGCAGCCAAAGTCAAAGCGTTGATAAATAAGCAGCCAAAGGGGAATTTACGGGCAGACACGGAAAGAATAAAGAACAACCGATGGTGGAAAAAAAACTATAAATATATAAAGTGCATGTATTTCGAAAGCAATTCGATGCAGACGAGCGGGAGATAATAATTGTATGGCAAGATCAAGTGACTTTTGGGGGCGGCGGAACCCAGAAATGGGGGAGTGTGTGTCAAAATGGCTGTCAGTCAGAAGTGAAGTGTAACAGCTGGATGAATGTGTGGATGGATGGGGAGTGTTACATAAGGTTGTTGGTTTCAGAACTTGTGGCAAGGCATTATAAATGAATTTTCCCCATTTCCTCAAGCCAACCCCCCTTCTCTTTTAACGTGTGCAAATGCGTTAACATAAATGTAACACGTTTCGCTGTGGTAACACAACTGCAACAGCAACTATCCACATGTCACGTAGCTTTTGCATGCCAACGACAGGGCCCAGAACCCCAAAGACCCCCAAAAATCATGTGAACCAAGGCATCCTAAGGAACTGTCACATCTCAGACACCAGACAGGAAACCAGTGGCAAGAGGAAGAGCTGAAGAATCAGCGGAATCAGACGGCAAAGTCACTTTCCTTGTCAGGCTCTACAAAATATTCTAAATTATACATACATTTCTCTCTAGCAGAGGCTAAAAATACAAATCTAAAACCACTTCAAACTGATTTAAGTCTCTCAGTTGCTAGTTGATTAAATTTTTAGCAAAGCTGTGCTAATCAACGAGGCACGAATGTGATATACTGAAGTTATTTAATGTGCAAACGAACTTGAATTTCTTGAGATGAAACGTTGAAAGAATAACACGTTCATTGAATACTGCCTGATTAAGGTCAAATTTATTTACTAATTAATTTTATTGCTCAAAACTTACTTCTTTCCACAAACAACATAAAATTACTTTACAGACTGAGAAGAATCATTTATACAGGATTTTCCCCCACCGAAGCGTATTTTTTATCCGCTCTTTCTGGGGAGTTCAAAAGTCCCATGACAAAGCTAAAATTTAATTAGCCGCCTAGCAAGTGGCGTTTGCAAATGAAATTACCCAAACACATTTACAAACACACACACACACACAAAGGGAACGAAATGCAAGCTCAACATGTACATATCCCCCCTCCCCCCTTTCAGACACACACACACATACATATTGGTTTAACATTTAGCCACTTGGCGCGAAAAGGAAATAAAATACACGACAATCCAACAAAAGAGCAGGAAAATAAAAACACGAAAGTTTCATCGAAACATGGAACACTCGCCGCCCCGTTGCCACCGTCATGTTTTCTCCGGAAAATTGCTCTGCTGGCGCCCCCTAGCGGGCAGTCCGCCCACCCGCTTTTGGCTTTGTAATCCTCGCGAGCTTCACAATAAACACGAAAATATAATTTGCAACGTTTTTGCAGGCGACGCGCTTCCGCTGCCAAAGCGTAGAAATGCAATGAGTTTTAGACAATAGAAGCCACAGTGAAAGGTCATTATGAACGACGTGTCGATTTAAAATTTGTAATTAATTTAAATTGATAGAGAAAATACACCTTTAAATACAGTTGTTCTAACCTTTGGCAACTTCATAAATTATTTATAGTTTTAAATTGTCTTGTTAAAGCTAAGCTGTCAGATACGAACGATAAAATGTCATCAAGCCATATTTAATTTGCTATAAATCAGATTGGTCAATATGAATTTGTTATAGATTAAAGAAAATCAATTCATCATGTTGATATTAGTATTTCTGCGAATTAATTTAGTATAAATAAATATATTTTTGTAACGAGTTTTTCAATCAAAAAATTTGGTAATTCTGAAATGTTATATTTACAGAAGACACCATATATTACCACAACGGCAGGTCAGTTAAATGTATAATCTTTTTTGCATGTCCGTCTTACGGAGGCCCCACTGTGCTCGGACCGACTGGGCTTAGCTGGACGGTGGTCCGTGCAAGTAACACTAATTACCTGGAACTAAATATGGCGCCGGATTCGGCGGCGGGAGCCAATACGTTGCCGTTATCGCCGGATACAACTGATGGCCATTTGTGGCCATGTTTGTGGACATGGAGGACGGCTGCAGTGGGTGGTTGGGATGGCTTTGGTGGTGCATCGACGGTGGTGGCGAGTGCTGCTGATGATGTGGCGGCGATGAGCTCGCGGAGGAGCTGCCCGAGCTTAGTTTGTTGTACCGGACTATTAGATTATTATTGTTGTTGTTGTTGTTGCCGACGACCGGTGGAGGAGATGCAGCATGGACTTTGCCCGATAGGGGGCGTTGCTCGCTGACTCCGCCATTTCCATTTCCGTTTCCGTTGATATTGCCGTCAATGCTGTTGTTGTTTAAGGAATTGCCACATTCCATGATATTTGGGTTTTTCATGTTATTTATTGGCCGCTAGATGGCGCCACAGCACATACAAAAAATTGGTCAAAGGGCTCAAATATTTTTGTCTAACTGAAACTTTGCTTGGCTTTTTTATGGGCCTCCTGGGCTAAATTAAAAACGAAAGGCAATATTTTATTTGCAATTTTATTAGCAAGGGCCGCCATTAAAATGCCACAATTATTCACTTGTGCATAATTTGAATTTTATTTGCAAACACACACATACACACGCGAGCGTTTCACTATTTTTCAGCACGGCGTTTTATGGTCTACCATTTTTGTATAACTAATTAATTTGCCATATTGTCCGGCGAGTGCAGTTGGCCTTTTGCAATAACGCAGTATTTTTTATTGTCGTTCTGTGTTATTTACTTTCAATTTGTTGCACATCCCCCATCAACGCACCGAGTGCTAATGGGACGGACATGACCCGCCCGTACGGGTTGGCCATACAGATGGACCATATTTGCTTTTATTGTTACGATTATTATGGCGATCGCATATCGCAGTTGTTTGATTTTGCATTTTTATGTACGTTAAGGAGCCCCGCCAGCGTTATTAAAATCATTGAAAAATCCAAAGCAAATAAACAACAAATTTTAATCCATCCAGCTTTCGCTCGAACAATTTTTATTGCCGTTCATATGACAATTTGAGGGGTTTCATTTGGATAATAACAATATTATGCCATTGCATATTAACTGGGCCTTAATAACTATTGAATCCAAAGTTTTCAAGCTAAATTTAAGTATTGAAAAAGCTGAAGAAATCAAAACTATTTTTGCAGATAGCATACACTTGGTTTAAACATTTTCTCCTGTGGTAAAATATTCACAACTGTCGCAACTTAGCACCAAGCCACTCCCATTTGCTGGGCTTTCTACCCATCTGTGTATATAACACCTGTGTGAAGCTCTAATCAGCCTAAACAGAGTTTTAAAGAAACGAATGTCTGTGTTTATACAATAAATGAGAAGAAGGGAACCCAGAGTAAATAAGTAACTAGAGAGCCAGGCGGGGAGTTTTGAGTTGGAAAACTAAACAAGCCGACAACTGTTCGACACCTAAACATATACGAGCGATATGATTGTGAAATTTCAGGCCTATTTATCCAGCTACAACAACGACATTTGTTTGACACTGAAGTTTAGCTTTTTTCCTTGGGAAGTTCCCCTAAAAAGTGAATAATAGATCAGATGGTGTTGAAATTGTTAATATTGTACTTCCTTTCATATCTTGTGAAAGCTATACTTAGCATTTTGTCAATTCATTTATACATTAATATCTTGCAAATGACTTGAATCATATTGGAAAACTCAATGTTTTCCCATAAATGCACAAAAGTGAGAATATTAGAAATTTTGTATGTTTTGAAGTAGAAATTTGTTAAAATTCCATACTGTAGTTTCAATTTCGTTGAGCTTTTCATCACTTTTCGAAAAGCAATTGGTCTGAATTGATTTTGTGGCTTCAGCTCTTTTCCGAATTGTATGAAATTGGACATTTTTCTCGAAGTACTCGTGTTTTCTAATTTTTGGTTTATCCCTCCCGGCTTTCCCCCCTTTGCCACCTGATTCGACTGTCTATTTTCAATTTCTTCTGACCCAGCTGAAATTGACGTTTGCCAGTCTATTGACAGACTGCCTAAAGAAGATGATGATGACGATGATGATTACGATGCTGGGACTGATGTCGAAGCTGATGGCTTCTTGTTTGTACATGGCCAACATATAGACATAAATATGCGTAAATAGACAAGTTTTGCCCGCCTGTCGGCCGCAGCTCTCTTCTTGGAATGTAACTCAGAAGAAAGTGCAAATATTGACGAGAGTTTCCATTTTGCAGGTGGCCCAAAGTGGAACAGTTTTCTGTTGATGGTTGCGACATATGTGAGACCAATTGATTCGTAGCCCGAATGGCTATTACTATATATACACGTGCTCCATGGCGACATTTTTGTAATCATTTTGTTAACGCTTCGCTGCTTTCCAGACGATTTTCAAATGTGGAGTAATTTTTTCTAAGTGAGTTGATTTGCTGTGTAGTTTTGTAGCATTTTTTAACCTAGTTTTGAGTTTACTTCGTATTATCATCTTGCCGTCTCGTGCGCCTCAAAGTGCAATTTACTTGGCAACAAACTCGCTGGCAATTATCACATAAACTTCGCATTTACACTCTGAACTTTGCTTCTGCCACAGCACCTCATGTGGCTTGTTGTCTGCTGTTTTTTTTATTGTGGTTTTTGTTATTATTGCTGTTAAATGAAAATATTCAGAGCGGAAAGTTACGCTTTTCCATTATAAGCGGGCCATTCGGGGCATGATAAAGTCTAATATGGAGGTCTCTATTCCAAAGAATATCGAAAGTGAGTTTGAGGTTTGGAAAAGAGGTTTCAGCATAAATCAGCATAATAGCCTAGTTATGTAACTTGAAATGAAGAAAAAACTCAGATCAACTTCAATTAATTAATATCCAGAAAACAAAGGATAATACAAGGAACATTCGAATGTTGAAAGTTCGATGATTGAACATAATTGAGCTCTCTTTTC
This sequence comes from Drosophila mauritiana, assembly GCF_004382145.1. Lineage (NCBI taxonomy): Eukaryota > Metazoa > Arthropoda > Insecta > Diptera > Drosophilidae > Drosophila > Drosophila mauritiana. The sequence continues at coordinate 12,096,041 of NC_046667.1, read as the reverse complement.
TGTTTATTTGTGTGGATTTTAAAATACATTCAAGTTTGTTCGAAAACGTATTTGGCTTTTGGGGTTTTGACGAGCCGTTGACATTTTGTATTTAATACGGCCTGCACTCAGGTTTTCTTTTCTGCGGCGTTCGTCTCGTGTGAGGCTCCTCGAAAATGAAAGCCAAATGAAAATTTGACAAGTGACAATTTCCGTTTGTTGACTTCGTCTTTTGAGTGATTATTTTTTGAGGGACAGTTTTACCCAGCGCCATGATTCATTTTCGTTACGTGAAGCAAAAATCGGATTACAATTAGTGGAATTTTGTACTAGAGATCTACACGCACTAGCTGCGTTTTCTTTTCGCTCTAAGTGCTGGAGTAAAGGGATTTCAATCACCTAATGGGAAGCTGAGTTCCGATGACCTTGTAGGTGAGAGCGTGTCGTGGCAAGGTGACGAAGGGTGCTGAAGGGGCACAGCTCATCGACAGCCTTCATTGGAGGCTATTTATGGCCCGACACACCCAGCTCCAAGCTCACACACTCGAGTCAACCGACCGGAACGCCAATTGGATCGGAAATCGCTTTTTCGTCTGTTATATTTGCCAGCTTACATCGGCTTTGACCCATCCCTCCGACCAAATTCTCGAAATGCCCATTGACTGTTCTGTATTCAGTGTGAATTCAATTATTTTTTACGCGATTACCTAGGCTATTTTCACAGGTAAATATAGTTAGGCAATAGGTTGACGGCATGTAGTGCTGATTGACTGCGATTGCCCATCACGAACATTTCGTGAAATATATTTTTAAAAAGTTCTAAAGCCTTAAATCGCATTATATTACATTTTCGCAAGCATGCAGCCTCATATATTTTTTCAATGACCCTAGCTTGTAGCCAGTGCTCACTGTACTTTCGACTGAGTCAAGCCAAGTTCTTATCGACCACTAATTATGCAAATGCTATGTGCATTTCCCAGTCTCATTTACACACTCAAAAATGCGCTTGATTTGCGTATTCGAATCGAATTTTCTCAGCTTTTTGTCGAGTATCTCGATCCGAAAGATACCTGGCAATTGATCGCACGTCTTGAACTTAAACTTTGACACGCGCGTGCGCGGCAATTGTAATTTCCGTTTGGCTCAAAAGTCGCTGTTTATCTTCCCGATTACGGCGACACGTCTCCGATTTGAGAGTATCTGTTAGATACTCGTTGAGAATTTCAGCGATTTGTTTCTGCTATTTTTTCGGCGCTGTATTTTTTTCACAGTCGATCCGAAAACGCGACTGATGTCTGGGCGATTGAGTGACAAACTGCTGGCGACGCTTATTTTTCGCTTCGTTCTGCGGTTTATTTTACTTGATTTTTGTAGTTGTAGTTGTATCTGGTATGTACTTTAGCCATTGTGTACTCAGTTCACGATGAGCCGCATGGCGACGTCAAAGCAAAAGCAATAGCAACAGCAACAGAAGCAAACAGTTCGAATACAAAAAAATATTATCATTATTGCCGCTGCCTTTCGGGGTTTGTGTTAAAATGGGCAATAAGAAAAGCGTGCTGGGGAATGTGTGCTCGTGAAAATGCGAAAATTATGAAGATTAAATGAGTTTTAAAGTGCACTGCGATGAAATCGAAAGAACGTGTAAAATCAATTAGTTGTCGAGGATAATGACCTTAAGTATTCAACAGGTACCATAAAGGCTGCGATTTTAGAGGTAAAAGCTGAATAATCAAACTATATACAGCTCCACCTTTGCAACACTTTTCCTTCGATACGGAGTTCTCAGTTTCCCTTTTTGCGACAAGTTTACGAACTGTATCTGTTGTTTCAGCCATATTGCTTATATATATTTCCATAATTACTCATGTTCCTGGTTCGGAACTTCTACCTGCGCAAGGCACCAACTTTATGTTTGTTTTCGTTTCGCATTTCAGCAGTCAGATACAGTGCGTCTCATTCGCGGCAGTTGTTTAATTAAACAGTTAACAGCTTTGGGCTAAAAGCTTTGGTAGCCAGATCATAATTCAGCAGAATGTTATAAACAATTCTGTCAGCTGACTCTCGAAGAGTAATATTTTGAGTAAATGCAGGTTGAAGAAGTACCGTTCTTATCTCTGAATTTTTAAAAGAAAATTTCAATAATATCGTGGCATATGCCACGAGGAAATGCTGAAATAGGGGGCGTTGGGGCAGTGGAATTATAAAACAATACGCCCCATAATTACAGGCACAGATGCGGATACAGATACAGCTACTGCTGCAGATACAATGCGAGAACGAAAACACTTGAAAAGAACAGACGCGCAGACCATTTTCGATAATTGAAAATAATAATTAAAATTCCCTGAAGTGAAGGGGGAGGTAGAAAGAGCAGAAGGATCCGAGCAGACGTCCACAATTGGAGTGAAAGAAGCCCATAAAGGCGGCAACAACTGCAGGGCATACATAATACAATTTGTATCTGTTAGCGTATGCAAAACATGTCTTCGTATTCTCTCATTCTTTTGGGTCATAGAGCCCGTTAGCCGTATTTGTCCATCAGAAGTCATCATGGAATTGGTTGTCATTCACATTGCGCCTCTGTTTTGTTCTCGGAGCCCCTCCTACCCAGCTCCCCATTTCCATAGAATTTATAACCCCTTTAGCCCCTTTGGGCGTGCGTGATTTCTTCAATTAATTGTTGTCTCCAAGCACTTTGAACACTGCACAATGTGGTTCTTTACAGAACTCTTTTCCCATCATTGTCTACACCTAATTGGAGGTCCGAGAAGAACTAGTCGTTCCATTGTGCTCGTTGCAACAAAGGTCCATGAAAATATGCATAATTCTAACTCAAACAATGACAATTGTCAAGGTATTGCAATTCATTCTGCAAAGAGTTTTGTGCAATACGGATTGCTCAAGAAACCTGGTAAATATTTGAACGAGGAACTTATTAATTATGATGAAGTGCATGTTACAAAGGAAATTGGAATTTATCTGAACATGGAGTCACAACTTACTGTAGTATTTACCAACTTTGTGATACCAACTTGTGATTCAAATAGTAGCATTCTTTTAACGGGCATTAATTATTTACAAAATGCACAAAAATTATCAGTCATCTTTTTCGTTTAAAGCATTCGAATGAAAGGTATAATACCTTTCATTATGTGCTCATATTATGCTCATTATGTATCTTTAGGAATTAATGCTAAAGTATCCCCAGTATCTACAAGCCAACTCTGTGTGGAGAAATTTCCCTGGTGATTTGTCATCTCTTCGGCTTTCCCATGCATCTTTCTTCATGCAACTTGCCGTTTTGGCTCACAAATCTAGCAATTATTCACATATTTCAATTACCGCTCGTCAAGCACAAGAAATGCCTTGTGCCACACATGACAAACTGCAGCTGCGAATGCGATTGCGAATGCGAATGCAACTGCAATTGCAACACAGAATGCAACGCACTTTCAACACGCAACCAACGAAATTTCTCCAATTTCAGTGGTATTTCCCACTCGATCGCAAGTGGCACGCAATCTGTGCCTAGAATCTTTAGCCCCCTAGAAAGATACAGAGACGAGATGGCCGAAGCAAAACAAACGGCAAACCAAAACACCAAACAGCTGACTTGGCTTATATAAACAGAAGCACGTAGAAAAAGCTAATTTCTTTGCGCAAAAAAAAACCCATTATAATGAAAATGAATTTAAAACTGGTTGAGACCGCAGCCGGTTCGCCAGCGAGAAGCTGAGAAACTATGAGGAGAATCTTGGAGAACTGGGAGAAGCCGGCGGAGAATGACTCAAGCTGCAGCCGAGATTATAATTTATTTAGCTGGCTCTTGTTTTTGCTCCTTTTGCACTTAATTATTCGTTTGGGAAGTGCTTTGCATATTGTTTTCGTTTTCGCTTTCATCGCATTCTCAGTTGTCATCTCTTCTGCCGTGTTTACATTTTGGCAATTGCCAAACTGGATGACAAATCCAATCGACTGGGCTGTGACCGCCTGCGCCGTTCTGGCATGGGAAATTAATGTTTTAATGGCATTTATTTCGGGCACCCCCTAGAAATCGAAATTGAAATATGTCCGAGGTATGCCGGCCCGATATTTGCGGTAGATTTAGCAAAGCTATTAACTTAATGTTAGCCAACATTCTGAGTTATGGGGAAATTCTTTAAGATGGCCAAAGAAAATAATAAGGAATGCGACTTTTAAAGATAATTGGATGGATATCTTAATTTATCTTTAATATTTTTTCATAATTTGCGTTGGCTTTTAAAAAGAATTTTAAGAACTATATTTAAAAGCCAACACATATGTTAAAATCGCGAATACTGTTAAAATCTTTTGTGAAATTGTATTTATTTTATTCACAAGTGGTTTTTATTACGTTATGCCAATTACTTTTAATAATTTATTTTGAGCAAAGTAACAGTTAGTTAGCACACCGCACAGTTGTCAGTTTCCAAATCGTTTTCTCAATTACTGAATCAATAATGATTAAGTACGATCCACGCGTATAAACGTACAGCGCGGCATATGGGTGAAAGATTCAATCAATTGGCTGTGCCAATAGTTTATCAATATCTTCGAGATACACAGTTCGTTTTTCAATTAAGACTTTGCGGTCGGCGTAGATTTAATTTAAAGAATTTCATTTGTAGTTTACCAACCACAAAGTGCGGCGAAGATACAAAGATACGACGATCGTGTCGCTAATGAATGACAGACTACGGCACGTATCTTTCGGATATTTGAACGCGACTATCGACTGACGAATTACGAGTGGCGAATAACGATTCCCGATCGACGATCACCGATCGACTGAAAAGCCCGCGGGCACGACACTTTGCCCCGCGATCAATTGCGCTGCACTTTGAGATACAGATACATTTGCCGCTGGCAACGCCGCTCTTGCCGGTTCTCTCCCTTGCTCTCTCTATTTCTATCTCTTTCTGTTTCGTTATAGCCCTCTCTGTCTGAACAGCTGTTGCGGACACTTGTGGCTCGCTCACATGAAAGCCAATTAGCCACGCTCGTTGCCTTTTGGCTGTTTGTTTATTTATGTTTGCTGGGGAGTCATCAGCGGTTGACAGTTTTCGGTACATATGAGTATGAGTAGCTCTCTTCCGTTCGAGTGCTTCGCACTGTCTCTCTCTTGGAGCCGTATTCCTGTCTCTTTCAAATCGGTATTTCATCATTACTGGGTTATTTTAATAAGAATTATTAGAGATGTGGGATGTATAGGTTTCTATTTTTTAAATTAATTTATATGCTGTTAAATGAAATTAAAATCTTGATTTTTTTCAACAACTAATATTTAAGGTTTTGTAGATAAAACTTTTGATGGTATGTATATAAACTTAAAGTGTTTTAGTCAAAAATCAAATAATTTTTTTTTAAATATAGTGTGATTTTTATGAAGTCACCTGATCAGTAAGCTAGCTTAGTGGCTTTTAATTTGCAAGCCAGGTAAACAATACATTGTGTGTTCACAAAATAAGTTTGTGAATTTACAGCAGCTTGACTCGGTATGACATTACATAAATCACTGCACTTTAGCTTAAATCTCTTTTGCACGTCTTCTCAAACGAGTCTGCCCCTGGACCGCCCCGTCCCGCCCCCTTTTACGCCTCATGTGAAACCAAACTCGAGATTTAACAGCAACAACAATGACAATCGTCTTTTCTAACACATTTATTGCCAAGTCAAAGTTGTGTGCTCGCTTGACAAGATCGCGCCGACCTAAAAGGTTTCGAGACGCGAGCAATTAACATCAGAGCTACAAAAAAATACTGGGCGTATAGTTGTGTATCTTGCAGATGTATCTACATCTATGTATCTAGCTAAACGAGCGATCACGCCAAGCGGGGAGCTCGAAAATCAATTGAAGAGCAGTGCGGAGCGGTCAACTCAGTGAACATAGAAAAGCGCTTTGTTTTCGCTGCCAGGCCCGCAGAACTCTTAATAATTGAATCGAAAAGTGTGCTAATGCAACCGGCAGTCGAGCTTCTCAGTATCTGCCACATATCGGGTCACACACATCTGTGGGCTGAAACTGCCAACATGAAAATGCATTCTCAGATCTGAAGATACCGGCTACAAAAACATACGTTTAACCGCTGAAGAATCTGACGAATGCTAAAGTGGCGGTGAATATTAATGGCCTAGTAATGAATAGATGTTAGGTGATTCATACACAGTATTATTTATTTTTAAAGAAAAAGGTTTAAAACTAATTTCCTGTTTGAAAACACGCCTTCTTTGGTCACTCTTGTCATCAAAGCATAGTGGTGAATTAAAAATTGATTCGTCGTTGTCGTAATCTGACAATTTGCCAACTTTGAGCCCATTAATTCGAAAGCCAAAAAGCATAGCAATAAAATTGTGTTCATAAATAAAAACCAGCCTAAGACTATCTACTTGCATTTGCTCGCAACTCATTAATTTGCTATGATTTTGCATGCGGATAGTTGGCCAAAATGTGCGACAGAGATGGGCACAATCGATGGCCAGATGATGCCGGCAAAACCAGCAACATAACAAGGCGGCATCCTGGGCAACTCGACAACTAAGCCAAGCCAAAAGGGCAGGCTAAAAAGGCGGACAGCTACACAGACGACGACAAACGGCAGCTAAAAGTATTTAGAATTTCTGGCATTTTGTCAAGTGTCGCCAAAACATTTCGCACAACACGCACGGTTCGAGAGAGAGTGAGTGAGAGGTGCAGAGAGTGAAAGAGAAGGCAGGCAATGGAATGAGAGAGACGAGCGATATTTGTGTGTAGTAAGGCGAATCTTGCACTTGTTGCATTTTGGGAAATTTGTGTGGCATTTGAAAATGTTGGGCATTTGTTTTTTTGCCAATACACTAAGCGAAGCAGATGGCGTCTATTTGGCAGAAAGTATTTTAAATTACATTTGGAACTTTACATATATATTTGAAATGATTTGATATGTTATAATCTAACTAAGGTATATAAAATTAATATGTTGACTTGTACAGGGCATGGTTTGTTTTCACATTTTCCTACAGGTTTTAAATCTCATAATGAAATTAAACTTTGTTTTATATATTAAGGTAATCAATTTCTTCCAGTGCACGTAATTGTCTTAATACTACAGTAAGTGTATTTTCTCTGGTATTTAGAATTCTCTTTTGCTAGTTCTAGCAATTAATTTCCGTAAACTGATTGAAAAATCCCATCAAAGTGATTTTTTTTAATATTGTTATTCGAATCGTATAATTAAACTACAGCATTATTCAAAAATTCGCACACTCGTCTATTTATCTTAATTTAAGTTAAGCCATTTGCTAATAATTCGTTTATTAATCGTTGAAACTGAAAGCAAAATCAAAAAGAGAGAACTGAGAGCGAGATTCTCGCTCAGCTGGGTGCCAATTTTTGGTTAATTTACCATAAAATTTCCGTGTTACGTATTTTTAATTTTTTGATTTATTTTTGTCACGCGTACACACTTGACGCAATCGGACGCAATCGAGGAGAAACAAAAGCAGCGGAACAAGAATACGCTCAAATGGCTTTTAGATCAGTTGGATATATATCGTGAATTGCTGTGGATACGGGGAAAACTACTCTCTGCGAGGTGGTTGGCCCTTCAGCCACTTGAACACAAACGCCAGCGAAGGAAAGCAATTATGTAAGAAGGGGAGCACGGGAAAACACAAAAGGAACAACAATCGATGGACATCGAGGTGAATGCGAACGATGCCCTAAACATTTCCGTTGCATTCGAGCCATGCAAAAGACAACAGCAAATTCCGAAGTCACATGCACGCACGGCTACACTAACACACATTTGCGGAAGACACGCCAAAGCGGAAACGGAAACGCAGCCCATAAGCGGAGTGCCAGAAGGAGAGGCAACAAGGACACGAATAACAGTCGCCGTCGAGTTTGTGGGAAACGATTTTGTGATTTGAACTGGGGATTGCCATAAGGTGGATAAGTCTTAACAGAGGAATAATGGTTTTGCTAATCTAAGCACAATATAAAACTATTTTAAATATTTTCTTAGTTGCATTTGAAGAACCCGGAACATTTTATGATTTCCAGAAAGAAATTTTTTCTGCAAGCCGCACAAAATGCTCTTTGCTTGAGGCATTTTTTTCCTAAAAGTAATATTTCATCGCTCTTGGGCCGGAGAATCAACTTTTGCTGGCATTTTTTCAACGACAGACTTCCATGTTTCCCCCCTGCTTTTCAGCACTCACCCTAATCGATTTATTGGTCTCACACAATCCAACTAATACACGATTGTAGCCAGTTAGCCTTCTCCATTCCGCTTTTTCCCATCCACCCGTCCTGTCAGTTTGAGCATTATTCATTTTCATTGCCGCATTCTCTGTTCGAATTTCTTTTCCATGTGTTGTTTTGTGTAATCAAATACAGGCACCCCATCCCACCAACTCTTATCCTTGCTTGTGATTAAGCCCAAAAGGCTCATGCACACTGATAAAAAAAAAGCACGAACTAGCAATCAACAGAACGGAGACAGAGACAGGAGTGTGGGACAGAGACGGAAGAAGAACAAATATCCTCGGAATCGATGTCTAAAAAGGAACTTACCATTTCTGTTCTCACTATCCGCCGGCTTCATCTGAATGGGATGGTGCATCTGTCAAAGAGAAGGAAAAAAACGGAATTTAAAAAAAAAATTGGGTAATATTTTTGGGATGTGTGATTGGAATGCACAAAAAAAATAACTTTTATCATATAAAGTCGGCAACTCTTTCAAAATCCTAAGCTTAGGAAATTTAAAAAAAAAACACTTTTTTTCAATGTTTTTATATTTAATTTGAAAGTAGAAGAACCTTAAATTTGTGCTTTTTTGCTTAACCCGATCCCATGGATTCAACAAGCTACAGATCAGCACCCTTGTTAGACAAACAATGATTTCAATAGTTTATTGAAGTGTTGTTCAATCTCATTAGATTTGAATTTGGCCAAATGCAAATGAAAATCGCTAATGAAACAGCACGGAAAGAAAAAGAAGAGGGCGAAACTAAAGGGAACCGGAGAGCCCATTTCATTAACGTGGCCATTAGCACTTGAAAAATGCAATTCAATGCGAGAAGCTTTTAACAAATTTTTTCCATTTATTTTACATTCGTTGTGCGAACTGATAAGGTCCTGGGTCCTTGATACTGGATTCAGTCAGCCGGTAGTGGCCATTACTTTGATTTCAATTAACTTTTCATTCAAACAGTTCGAGCAGCGGAAATGATAATAATAATACTTACAACGATATTAGAAAATGAAGCTTCAATTGCAGGAAACTTTTCCCCCATTGGCAGGACGAAAAAAGGCGTGGGGGTATGTGGAAGTCCAAGTCCGGACAAAGTGACTCAATGACTGAATGATGTTCAGAGCGAATTGAAATGAAATGCTTACAGGTTGAGGCCTTCCCGCATCTCCATTCAAACCAAATAAAACCGAGCCGAACCGAACCGAAGGGGGGAGCCAACGGGTTTTTGCACAAATTACGAGGAAATGTCACCGCCTCTGGTAGTTGGTCCTTGGTCCTTGGTCCTGGTCCAGCCACCGACTTGCCCCCTCTGGAAGCCCCTTCTACATTTATTGTTGCGCCATTTTGCTCCTCTATTATTCAAAATTGACAGTTGAATGAGTAAAATGGCCGTCTGCCTCAATCTGAGTTGCTCTTTTCTGGCATTTCATTTAGCTGTCCGTCTAGCTAGTGTGGATGTTTGTGTTGGCCAAATCCTAAGTGGAAAACCCTTTTCAATTAAATGGCATAGAGGCTATAATGCGATTTGCAGAAAGTTTATTTTTAGACTTTCTCTGATTGTCAATTAGCTTTCCAAATATTGTGGTTAGTAGTTGGTTCTTGTAAAAAACAAGCACACATTGCACAAATAAATTGGGAAAACACTGAAAAAAGAGGTTCACTTGCTTCTAACTACTTGATTGTCTGGTTTGAAATAAAACTATAAATAAATAAATTAAGATTCTTAAACGTTATGCTTAAAATGTCAAGAAATTTAAGATATTTAGCTTAGCAAGGTGATTTTTGAAAACTATTATATCACACTTAAAGAATATTTTAATACTCTTCGGTTAACTATTTCATTTTCCATTGCATACTTGCGGGCTTTTCATTTTAAGTTCTGAATAAATGAAACGCCCTATTTTCTTGGAAGCGCATGCAACTGTATCTTTTCACACGTGCCAGAAACAGGAAGAATGTGGAAAAGGACAGCACTTGCCCTGGACACTTAACACTCACACATGTTTATTGAGGGAAAACGGGCAGTTCAAAACAAAATATTTATTGTGGCCGTTGACAAGCTGGCCATTTCCTGCATTTGTGTGTGTGTGTATGTGGAAATGGGGACATTTTAACGTCTGTTTACCTATCGATTATTTCAGGTAAATTAAGTAGCTTCGGAGCTGACGGGGACCCCCACGTCCTTGTCGACATCGATGTCCCTTACGTTGAGGGCAGCCTGCCAAATGCATTAAAGGATCAGACATGCTCACACACTCACACCCAGTAGCATGCATACCCACACAAGCACACATAGCTGGACGGCCAGGCAGGCACTTACTTATACAAACAAAGATCCACCTTGCCCACACACACGCGCACACACACATGTGGTCATTATTTTGACAATTACACACGTGGCGCCATTTGGCCAGGTCCTTTCGCCCAGCTCCTCCCAAATTCACTGGCTTGAATGTGTGAGTTGGGGTCTTTGTTTTAGTGCTGGCCGAACGTTCCTATATGGATTTTCCATTAACGATTTGAATATGTAAATGATGGAGCGAGTGCCAACTGTGGTCGTAAGATAATCGAAAATCGGTTGTATCCTTTAAATATATGTATTAAATAATAAGATTCTGAACACGTAAGTACTGACTAAATGTATAAAACCTTTTATTTTCGTATAAAATTTATAATTTAGCTCGGCAAAGTTTGCTTTGCAATAATTTGCCAAGATGGCATATTTCCGTTAGAACCTTGATATCAACTGCACTTTCACCGATTTCAATCATTGAACCACTGTGCAGGGTAACATCACTCGGTGGCTTTCCCATTCGTCCTGCCCCCCTGGTGATCCAATCCGCCCGGCAATCTTAGTGTGTTTGCTTGTGCGTGGAACGCTTCATTTAATACGTTAACAATGAGATTGTCCTCAATAATTGAATCCACTAATTGACTGATGATTACATTTTGTGTTGGCCATACACCAATAGTCCACCAATGTCCCAGCACATCCAATTTCGATACCCGACCCCGAAACTCATGCGTTGAAAGTATGTCATCGATCGATCGGGTAGCAAGCGGTTGACTTTCTCAAGCTGTATTATTCAAAAGGGCGCACAAACAGTAACTGTACTGGGTACATGTGTGTATGTGAACTACGAAGAAAAGGCGCATACACGCGCACACATACATACGCAAATACGAAAAGAAATGCACACATACATGGACACAGAGAACAGGAAAACGGGCAGAACTCAAAGCTACATAGATGGCATAGGGGTGTTGAATCAGTGTGTGTGTCTGTGTGGGTGAGTGGGTGTAGGGTGTAGGGGGTAGGCTGTTGGGAGGTACTTACCCCATCCAAGGTCTTGATGTTGTGCAACGCGTCCTGGGCGCGCAGGGCGGCCTTTCTTGTATAGTAGGTGACAAAACAGCACCCTGCAAACGAAAATGAAACAATCGAATACAAATCGAATACATCTCAAACGAGTCGATAGACAGTAGCACAGAACGTATGGATACAGAACGAACATTATATATAAACTGTACTATATATATATATATATTAATCGGATGCATTAGGTATTATTTACTTGGGACCAATACAAGGTTAAGCTCTTATTTCGATAACTATTTGCTTGTAGCCTTTTATAATGCTTCTAAGGACAGGCTTATCGGGTCTTAAATCTAGATAGATATAGTTCTATATTGGCATGCAGAATTTTGGACACAGGACGAGCGCTTCATGCAAGCCATGCGGAGCAAATGGGACGTGGACAAAAAATCATGGGGACTACGGACTGTGTGAGGATTCGATTAAAATATATTACTTCGATTCTAAGTCTAGAAGTTTACTTGGCCAACATATTCTTAGGTCTGCCTGTATATATTTCATTCATTTTATCAATTTGCAAAATAGGTATTTGATTTTTAATGTTGCGAGTGTCATCAAAAATAAAGACTGAAATGTGTTTAATATTTTATACAACATTTTTGTTATATATATGTACTACCTAACAACCACCTTCTATCTCTTTGTTTGACAATATTCCTGCTTTATTTATTTTAATCGGTTTACCAACGATAACTTCCTGCAACTTCGTACGCTAGCCATTTTGCCTGACCCACATAACTATCCGCTGCTCCAGTATAACGATTAAATTATAATCCTCCTCCGACTCGCAGCCACATAAACCACACTCCTGGAAAGGGTGGTTATCATCGTGTTAGCCGTGCTCGAACACCTTGCTCTGAGGATTAATCCACCCATACGCACACTTTTGGGCAGGATCAACAGCAACCCCTCTAGACCATAAATATGCATAATGGAATTTACCTTTTCGCTTTCGAGGAAAGTTTGCAAGCAAATGCGCATATTATTCTAATACAGTCAAAAATTAACCAGAGCAACATGCTCATGTCCTGCATCCTGCCACTGTGTGTGCGTTTGTGTGTGCGAGTATGTGGAAGTTTTTCCCGTTTATACACGCACAATTATGGCCAATTACCCTGGCCAAAACTTTGCCCAACACTGCATTCCTGCCCGCAAACACCTGTGCTCGGGGATGTGGGCTTTAATGTTGATGGGTTCGCCATCAGCATAATCATATTACTTGATGCTTATCCGCACTGCCCGGGGACCCAGAATGGATGGACATTGTTGAATTTCATTGAACCCCTCCGAGTAATACGCCCATTTGTATGCCCCGGAGCTAGGGCTGCCATCTTGTGAAACTCACCTCGGCTAATCGATGTGACCTTGTCCCGGAGCACATTCAGCGTGTGAACGGGTCCGAACTGCTCGAACATTTGGCGTAGCCTCGTCTCGTCCCAGGTCTTCGGTATTTGGCCCACGAACATCTTGATATTGTCCGCATCCGGCTGATCCTTGATCGAATCCGTGCTGGTCGATTCCATGATCTCCATTTTGACCGAGCAGTCACGCGTGGGACTTTGGGTGCTGCAATGCAGAAACAACTTTGAAGATTAATAATTTCGCAGATGCGTTTATGTTCAATTCTACAATCTTTTTCTATTGCCCTCTCAAACCTTATTAACTTAATTACTTATTTAATATTTTCTATGCGAATAGTTTAATGTTATGCTTTATTGGCAGGTGGCTCGTTAGCAGTATCCACGGGTTTCACAGGAGCTTCATCTGCGGTCTCTGCAGGCTTTGGAGGTTCATCAGTGGTCTCAACGGGCTTTGGTGGTTCGTTGGAGGTTTCCACTACTTTCGGAGGTTCTTCGGAGGCCCTTGGTGGAGGTGCTTCCAGAATTTTATCCTCCGGTGGAGGAGGTGCAGGTTTTGGCGGTTCTTCCTCAGCTTCCTTTTGGGAGTGAGCTTCATCGGGCGTAGGGACTACTATTGAAGGCGGTGGCGTGTTTGCTACCGCATAACCATCTTCATGTTGCGGACTAGAAGGTGGAATGACACTAAAGGTGGGCGTCGAATAGCATAGGTCATTTTTGGCGCTTTCCTTGCCCGGAAAACTTGGCTGAGTGCCGCGGCGGCCCATGGAGTAGGCGGCGCAGGTGTGGGCCGCACTGATATGATGTTCTGTGGACAGTTTGGGAAATCGAGCTATGTGATAGGCCAAGCTGCCCATAAAGGCATCTCCGGCGCCCGAGGAATCGGCCAAGTGCGGCACATCGGAGGCGGGCACATGGGTGCACATATCCTTGGTCTTCTTGGACATGTAAACCGCTCCTTGCTCACCCATGGTAATGATCACGCTCTTGGCACCCTTTCCGATAAGAGTTTCAGCTGCTTTTCGTGCCTGATCAGGGTTTGTCACTTCCTCCATATCGGTTAGGCTGGCAGCTGCCTCTTGATTCACAACCAGAATACTAGGCAAACCAATCATGGCATTTGGAATGTCTTTTCTCATTGGCGACATGTGGAGCAGGGAAATCCCCTTGAACTGGCGCAACGCACACATGGTGGCATTCATATCCGTTTCCAGTTGGCAGAGAAGCACCTTCGCATCATGAAAGGACTTCTTAGCCCGGTTCACATCCTTGGCCGTGAGAAAGACATTCGCACCAGCCACGTTGATCTTGTACTGATCTCCATTCTCAGAAACAGCGATTTCACTCATGCCCGTGGGATTGTTCTCCACCTGCTGGACGTGCGTGACATCAACCTCGTGCTGTTGCAGGTGGTTAAGGTAGTCATCTCCGGATTCATCCTTGCCCAACTTGGCGACCAGGACGGTGGAGGCCCCCAATTTGGCAGCTGCTACACACTGATTGGCTCCCTTCCCACCGAAACAGGTCTCCATGTACGTTCCGGCGACAAGTTCACCGGGTTTCGGCAATTCCGGGACATATCTGAGGTAATCACTTGGCAAATTACAGATTTTCTTTTCCTATACAAAACTTACGTTATATATTCGATGTTTGCCGTCCCGAAGACAACCACATCTAGCGTCTTTCCCATTTAAAAGGGTTGCGTAAGCCGCAAATTTCGAAGAAAACTTAACAGAGATTTTGGTTGGGGGGAAAAATTTCTACATTTCTGACATATAACAATACAGATCACTTGACCTTAATCTGAATCATATTTTAAGATAGTCTTCAATATGTTATTTTTAATAAACGTTGTTTCATGTGGCTGAAAAGCAAGCCTCTAGGGAAATTATTCATGTAAATTTAGCCAATTAATTCCGAATTGATGCTGAACAGCTTGCCAACTGTTTCTTTCTCGATTTAAACATGTATTTCCATCACTGGCAAATAAAGTGATAGAAATTCTCAAATGGTAGTTTGGAACTTTTTCATTGAACTTTCATGGACAACTTATTGTATTGCCGACCCCACACAGAGAACAACTCCTCCGCTTCCTAACTTCATTTGCTAATGACCATAAAAAAAGAGAGGGGATAACAACAAGCTGAACCATTTGTTCTCCGTCCCTGTCTGATGCCGAGTTGGCTAACAGCATAAAATACAAATACTAATTGTTATTAGCAAACTAATCTAATCTAAAAAGTTGTAAACGTTGTTACTTTTGTTTTGTGGTTGACCAGTCTCCGACTGCGAGTTCCAGCATGAAGGTTCCGCATCCAGGGGAGGATTCGGGAATGCTGGTCCTTGAGTGACTGGGAACGCATTGAACGCTCCACTTTGAGGTCACTTTCAGTTGGTTTTTGTGTGCTGCCGAAAAAGTTTTCCCTTTTTCCCGATTTTCCCAGCCGATGTTGTTTTTGCTCCTAATGGGGCTTTATTGGGTGCTCGTGATGGTGTACGAAATTGACTTTTGGTTGGCTGTCAATTTGGCCGGCGTCTCCGTTACGGAACCGATTTGCCGTAAGCAGAAGTTGTCAAGCAGTTTGGCCAATAAATTTCGGCTCTTAATTGGCTAAGCCAGTTAGTTGAAATCGTTGAGCGACAGCGGTATGTTGGCATTAAGTCTCGCTGATATAATAGCTAAGTTTTGTGTTTTAGAGTGCAGAATTAATTAATCTTTGTTATGTGGAAATATTTACATACATGTATAAAAACTATCTATTTAAAACTCCCCGCGTTACTCTTGTTCATCATACTTAAAGATTTTTGCATATATATTTTATGTGATAAAATTTCATTGCATACTTTCAGGCTGGCAATTGAAGTTGCCATATATTATCTGCGCAAAGTGAGTGACAAACTTCTCCCCTGCTTTGGTACATTATTAACTCAAGCTATCGCACGGAGTCATCTGAAACGATGCCATTTAGGAAATTACTTCCAATTTACTTTTAAATTTCTTCATTTTCCAATTTCCTGCGTAAGTAATTCCAGCGCTTGCAGCCGCGCCATCCATCTACCCTTACTCCCATTAGCCAGTTATGAACTGCCTTCGTTCCCTGGATGAAAACCCTGCGACAGTCAGTGAAAAGCTGCGTGAAAAGCGACGCGACTCCCGCGGGCCATCGAATGACAAAACGAAATTAATCTATTAGAGCCGGAACGAGGATGAGCCAAATTGTCTATGTCAAGGTGATAAATTCAGGCCTGCCTGCAGGTGAATAAGCCAAAAGGGGGTCGTCGAATCACTTGGGAAAAAAGAGGGGAGGATTCCCACGTAATCCATCGCGATTCCTGTGCCTGCAGCATAAATCTCTAAGCGGAAGGCATTTACGCATCAGCCACCTTTTGTGTTACCATAAATTTGAAAAAAAAAATTAATTCTAAATATAAAACCAAAAAAAGTCAGCAAGTACTAAAGATTTCTGGCAAAAGGAGCAGCGACAGGTGTGTTGCCCCTGGAGTCGCGAAGGCAATTATTTCAGCCAGGCGCGAATCCATCGGGGAATCAGGTGAACGCTCCCCGAGCACCGGCCTCCAACTAACTATCATTCTGCTCCTCCGCCGCAGTCTCCTTCGAAGTTATCCTCGTCGGTCTCTCGGGGCTGCGCCTCTGCATTAATAATTCAGTCTATTTAAATGCGACCAGGCCTAATGAGAAAATCGCCTGCGGTGGGAGCTAAAGTGCGTCGCAAAGTGCGAATGGAGTGGTGGTGGGTGGCAGCGGGAAATGGGAATATGGGGATTTGGGCCAGGACAGCAGGTGTTTTCCAGCTCCGCCGCCAATGAGCTTCACGATGATGCTGATGACGATGTTGCTATCGCGCGAACCAATGCGCGAATCAACAGCTTGGCCCTTGTCGAGGACATCAAATGTCCTCGAACAGTGAGTCAACAAAAAATGCAACTTAATACCTTGAACTCATTAAAATAGGTGTCTGAAAGTATACTACCAGGTCATTTGGATCTACAAATACTGTGCAAGGGATATGTCCTCAAGTAAATTAAACCAGATTTGGTAGCACAAGTTTGCATATCAAGCTACAAAATCGAGCTCTTAAGATCATAAAATATATGTATTTTGATTCTACTTTTTTAAGACTTCATTTTATAACTTTATTCGTAACCACTGTGCAGTGCGGTGACATGGCTATGACGTGGCACTTAATTTATGATGGCAGTTTGTTATGCCGCGCCCGTCACAACAAAAACAAACAGCTGAAAGATAGAGGACGCAAAAAGTATATATACTTTATTTACAAGAAGTCGGTGGGATGGATAAGGCTGCAGACTCCCTGCGTTGGTCACAGGCCGTATAAAAATGACCCAACATAAATTTAATCATTTCAGCTTTATTATTTAATGGTCGCGCACGACAGTGGAGAAAGTCGGATAGATAGATTCTAGGAGTCCTCTTGAAATTATCGTCCTTGGGAAAATGAAGATGCCACAATATTATAATTACAATGTCCTCTCAATAATCATTCGCCATTATCGCCGATGACGCGGGTTATGTGAAAATTGTCGCCTTGATGGCTCTGACCAATTAATAACGTTAATGCAATGGCAATTACCATTAGCTACTTGATGGCAGCCTCGACCTTCCGCCCACTCTGCCACCCAATTTATACGCTTCCCATCCCCCCCCCCCCCATTCCTTACTTCCTTGGCCAGTGCACATTGTCACTTATTTTAATTAAATATTGCTGAGGGGGAGTGGGCCGCCGATGGATTCAACATTCGGTGGGAATTTTTTATAATTTCCGGGCAAAGGAAGCGCACAAATAGAAAATGTGGCGCACGTCCGAGAAATAACCATTTGAAATGTGATAGCCAAAGTTGTCGGCAGGATGGTGGCAGGTGATGTCCTGGGAAGCTATAGGAAATTGAAATGCTCCATAACGGCAAGGTAATATGCAAAGTGATAAGCAGCGAGGATGCGATGCGATGAAGGTGGTGGGGATTCCTTTCGGAAAAAGGACGACAAAAGGAGTTACATACTCCAGCATCTTTCCCAAATACAATTATTAAAACGTATCCATAATATGCTAAACTAGACAGCATAATTTGCATATAAACCATGGTATACTTTGCAGAGCTTAGAAAAATGGAAACGACTATCTGCATTTTCCACGATTTTCCGCGCAGAATTACCCGCTGCAGCATCAAATCATTTGAGTGTAATTAGCAGTCATTAGCCAGCAATGATGCAGAAAGAAAAAAAAAAACAGAGGCAGGAATTCGGATTCGAACACGAGGCATGGTGGTTTGGGGATGGAGGTGTACTCACCGATTTGGGCCGCCGGTTGGTGGTGGTGGTGCAGCAACGGGTGGTGCGGGGGTAACAACAACAATTGCACCACCCTGGTCGCCTAATGAAGTTCTGGAATTAATGCTGGAATTCAGCTGCGTTGACGGTGCTGCTGATGCTGCTGCAGCTGCAGCTGCTGCGGTTGCTGCGGTGCCTGGTGTTGCTGCTGCTGTTGCCGCTGCAGATATTGCTGCGATTGCCGTTGCTGCTGGCAGTGCTATTGGGCTGGAATTTATTTGGTTGTGCAATAGTGTCTCAAACAATGTTGTCGACATTTTAGCCGCTGTTGCTGCCGTTGTTGTAGATAATGCTGCGATGTTGCTGTTGCTGTTGTTGCCACTGCCGGTGGGCCGCAAATAGGGATGGAAACTTTTCGCAGCTCCCGTGAAAGTTGTTGTCGCTGCAATGGCACCTGAAGCTGCGCCCGAGCTCGTTAGATTCTCTAAATACTCGTACTTGACCGGCAGTATCTGCGGATGTTGCTGCTGTTGCTGCTGCTGTTGCTGGCTATTGTTGCCTGTATTTAAATTGTTATTGCTGTAGAGGCTGTGGTTGTTGCTGCTGCTGTTGCTGCTGCTGCTGCCGGCACTTGAATTGCTGTTGTTGCCATTAGCAACATGGGCAACAGGTGCCGTTGCAAGCATTGTTGTTGTTGCTGCTGCTGCGGATGCTGCTGCTGTTGCCTCTGTTGTTGCTGCTGCTGCTGCTACAGTTGCTGCTGCTGCTGGTGAATTGCCGCTCAGTTTATCCGCGTGCAGACTCAAGGATTGCAACATCATTTATTACACCTCTGCTTTGTTTTTATTGCTTACTCCTGCAGCTCCTGTCGCTAATTACATTCAGTGCCGCATTTGGCGTCGCTTGCTTTTTAATTTGCTTCGGGTTTTAGTTTTATTAAAATTGTATATTATTTTGCTGCCGGCAGGAGGGTCCTCTTTCTGTGTTTAGTTCTGTCCCCCTTTGTTTATGCCTTCTTTATCACAGTGTTTTTATTTTCGCTTTCACAATTAGCCTCTGCGTTTACGCTTTTTGTTTTTTAACTTTTATAGAGGGTTGGCCTGGAGTTTCAACTGTAATTAAATAGAGAACAAAGTGGTTGCCGATTAAAAGACATGCACAAGTCGTTTTATGTTTCATTATTGAGCAGGGGATGCTTAAAGCTTAAAAGATAAATGGAAACCCTATACATTTACGGATCAAAAGAATATAATTACCCATGTTTGAAATGTATTTTACATTAACGTTGTTTATGTAAAAGCCTTTAAGTTTTAATTAAAGCCCAATGCAATTGATTTCAATTGTCACTTGAAGTTGAAAAATTGTGATAAAATTTCTGGAAAATGAGCAGCACTTGCTAATATTTATTAATATATTAAGTATCCACAGTGAAAACCGCAGTCAAAATGGCCGCTCTTGGAGCCCATGCCACGCCCACTCTAACTAATCCCACCGCCCATGGAGCCAAACTGCATAGCTAAGCGCATTTGAATGGAAAGCATATTGACTGACAGACTGACCACAGTACTTCGGCCACTCGACTGTCTGCATTCAAGTGCCCGCTTTGATGTGCACACCGGAGTACCTCACTACACACACACACACACTCTGGCATTCAGATGCACACCGATGCAAGTACACTGAGAACAACTAAGACGGAAGTTGGGGAAATTCAAGTTTATACGTGTGAAACATTTGTACCTTAATCCCATTTTTATTTTGACGACTGGAATGATGTGAAGTTGAATTTAACTAGTGTGATTTCAAGCTATACATAGTAAGCTCCACTATTTTTCTCTGTGTAGTTGTTGGCATCTGCCGCTAAACAGATAAGCATGTCGAGTGCTCACATGCTGAGAGCGAGGGCTCAGTTGGCCGCATAATGTTGAAGGCTCCAGCTAATTAGTTAAATTGAAATCAAATTATTTGTTGTCGCACTTGACTGGCCACAGGCATGGGCGCCTTAATTAACGCGCCTGCATATATACCGATTCTGTAGATATCTGTGGATATAGACGGGTTGGTGGGTAGTTTTGGCGGAAAAGCATATATGTACACGTGGTGCACTGGCAAGGAAAGCTCTTACGCTTGGCCTTATTGCTTTACGGCCCGAACAGCTGCATTAAAGGCCAAATTTAAGCAGTTAACTGGAGCGATTTTCTAGTTATTTACGAGTGTCACAAATACAATAATACTTCTTACAATACCATGAACATTTTTGTATCTGGGCTTAAACAGTTTTGACAACATTAAGGAACTTGAATGGGTAGCATCTTCAGCAGATACTTTAAACAACTTAAGGATGTTACGGACTACGGGTGATAAATGTTGAGTACCTACAACAATCTTGTATTGAAAATTGCATTACCTTAAATAATTCCCTTATATACCTCATCGAATAACCCGTCAGTTATTCAGGACTGACAACTTTCAATGCAACATCCTCTTTGGCCAAAATTTAGCATTCACTTAAGGCACATACTTTAAGTCCACCCACACCATGGACAGAGTTGCTCTCGTCCTTCGGATAATCGCGACAGAATTCGACGGTTTTTCTATTATTTTTTAATAAATTTCAACGCTTGCATATTTTGGCGCTCGTCTATTTACGTTGCCCGCTTATTTATTTTCGCAGCGCGCTCAGGCGCTTTGTTTTATTTTTTGGCTCCGTCCGCTCCTCTTGGCCGGGCTGTGGCAACTGTCGTCGTCATCATCCGCATCCGCATCGCTGTCGTGCCATGGGGCGCTTGTTGCATCCCCCACAATTTGCCCCCGAGCTGAGGCAAGCGTGTTAGGAAGGCAGTCATCGGTTCGCCAACGGCGTGCTCCTGCTCCTGATTCTGCCTCAGCCACGCCCACCGCCCATCGCCTGGCTCCTGCGGATTCTTGCCACGCGCTTATCCCAGCGCCATCAAACGATGTCGACGACAGCAACCTCGACGCCAACGTCGCTGGAGTCAGGGTATGCGATATTTGGGGGACATTTTGGCTGTATTATCAAACTTTTCCAAGTTACCAAATGGGATTTAAAACTTTAAAGGATCATGTAAAGTAAGTATATGAAAATGTAGTGCTCAAACTTTAAGTTAAAACTTAAGAGTTGGTAAAGTCTAAAGTTGCAACTGCTTTAAAAGTCAAATGTGAGAAAAGAAATCTTTTCAGGAACCTACTTCCAAATTTTACTAATTAATCATACAGGGTATTAGCAGGTCGAGCTCAGTCTGCACGCGATTAGCCTGACTGCTGCATTATGAGCAGTTATCGTCGCTGTTGCTTCTCGTAGCTTTAACGTACCACGTACATATATATAGCAGCAGATCGGTGGGGGAGGCAACCAGCTGTGCCGTCCTCCATGCTGTTGCTGTCACCTTGTAATTTTATTTATCTATTGATTATTGAGTATCTCTTTTCTATTTATTTGCTTTTGTTTGCCCACGCAGCGTTGACAGAGAGCTACCCCCAAAGGCAGGGCCCAAACCCCAACCACCGTGCCTCAACCCCAAAGCAAAACCCCAACCCCTGGGCACCCTTTGGCATTTTTATTAAACCAGATTCCAATCCGTGTGGGTGTGGAGTGGTGTGAGTGGGCCCCTGGCTGTTTTTTAATTAACTTTAGTGACAATATTTTGCACAGCTGCCTTTGAGCTGGGCATACCATCACCATAACCATCCACATCCCACCCATGCTCCACCCATCGGAACCGAGAGATAATCAAACTTTGGCCATTGTATGCAAATGTTGGCTACGGAGTCTTGGTCGTGCTCTTGGTCCCTGGGACACTTTGACCCCGATTCTCGGTGTTTTCTCTGTCAGCGTCTTGCCATTCTGACAGTTGACATTTCGTAAAGATGTCACTTGTCCATGGTTGCATTGTGAACTGTAGCTATAGCTGCATCTGTAGCTGTAGTAGTCGGTACATGCACTTTATGTAGTGAGTACCAACACATGTCTCGTTCACACATCCCCATATGGCCGATTCACAATCCGACCCTCCCAGAGTTCCCCCATTCACTTGTTGAGCGAGTTTCCTTATCTTATCTCTCGAGTTTTATACGTTTGCTTTATTGTGGTTTTGCTTTTTTCCCCTGCTTTTTGGAGACAATATGGTGTACCTTTATATCCGAGTAACTGGAGTTGGAAGACCGTGGATGAACAGGTCTTTATCTTTAGTGCAGTCAAACTTCAGATAGTGTCTAAGTTTCTGCAGAAGTATGACTAATCCAGTTGAAATTGCGGAGAGACAGGTGAAGATAAGCGGATTTTATATATGAATTAGAATTGTGTATCACTTCTGGGATTAAGAGTTGAGCGAATATTTGCGCTAAATTATAGTTTAACTGCGCACTTTCCTGAATATATTATAACTAATATGTGTAAAAACCACCTAGTTCACAAAATGATTCTTTAAAATGTGTCACGAGTTTGTTTTCCTTTGAGCGTTGAATACTTACATAGAAATAAAAAATTGGTTTAAGTTCCTGGCAGGTACATTTGATTTTAAGCCAGTTTCTATATCGAATTTGATCACACCTTATGCCACAATGGCCTTATCTGGGGCAGATATCAAGGGCGTTTAACTGCAGATACCAGGTAAATCAATCAGGTAAATCACTCAAAAGCACTCGCGATCTGCACTGATCGAATTCAACGATGGAGACAACCGCACGTAGACGCCAACGGAGTACAACTAACGCAGCCGAAATTCCGATTCCGATTTCATAATTCTCAGCCGCCTCTCGCGCGGAAAAGTGTTATCTGCAGTCTGATAAGAGCTTATCGCATAATTGCCCGCTGATTGCCGTCAGGTAAGTAAATTTCACTCTGCCTTTCTCTCTCACGCTTCACTGTTTTCTCTGGAACAACATTTGCTCCGACCGGAGCGACGTTCTCCTGCTACCGAGTCGAGTTACCTATCGCCGCGGATAGTACAGGTTGTCGAGCTCTTTAATTGACTATCTTATCGAGTGCATCGACGACTGCGGGGCAGGGGGAAGTGCCATCTGACGGATGACCGGGCTTAATCAGTGCAAGCATTTGGCTACCAAAATCCAAAATGTATGGCGTCGACAACAAATGCGAGTGCGAAAACGAATCGAGTCCCGGGAAAATATCACAAAGGAGTGCAGGCGGCAGTCGCTGCAATTACTTTCGAACTCTCGACTTCGCGCTCCATATATCCGCACTATAATGCTCATAAATATAAACTAAACTCATGCGAGTGGCCGCTCTGAATTTATATGTACGGATATATCCTCGCTCCGGGTCCGTCTCCCCGACTGTCCGTTTGTCCGTTTTGTCCGTCCGTCAGTCCGTGTGTCCGTGTGTCTGCAGGGCCATTACACAAATACCAGTGCTGCCTGGGGGAAAACGGAGAAAATGGAGACCAATGAGCTTGCCACGTAGCCAAAGCCAAAGCCAAAGCCAAAGTATCGATGAGTTTCGAGTGGGTGACTTGTGGGGTCGTGTGACCGGACAGCCGTTCTCAGCCGTGGCCATAACATCGACGTCGACTCTCTCGCCGGTCGGTCGGTCGGTCGGTCTATATACCCACCATATATATATCCTATATAGAAGCGGTACATAACCGATACGTGTCGGTGAAGGAAAGCTCGGTTTTGTGGGTTTGTTTGTCATTGTGCCATCAAATTATAATAAGCGACTGTTTAGTGGTAAATGTGTGTCACTTTACATACGGCCTATGTCTCGCGCTATCTCCCTCTCACTCGCTGTTGCCATCCCCCTCACCCCTGAAAGGGCTATAATTATGGGGTTTTGGTGAGGGGTACAATTGGTTTCGAACCAATCGAAATTGAAAAAATCGAAAATGCAATTATCTATTCATGGGCTGAGTTATAACATGGTTCTATTTATAGGTTTACTAATTAGCGGAAGTCCTGAGATACAGATACAAAATACATTACATTAATAAAAATCAATTGTTTTGATTAAATCAAGGCTATCAGACCTCCATTCACAAATTCCTCTTCAGCCAACTATCAGCTGATAAGAATTGCGTGCAAAGCTTTTGAAGAATTTGACAATTGTACGAAATAGTAATAGAACTCCCACGATAGATTAGTTAATAATTCTATTAAGGCGAACATAAATAGTTTAAAGATAGTGTGGCACTTAAATAGAGTTACATAGAAAGATACATGGATATTCTTAATGGTATACATATAAAGTAACATAGTTAGGCCAAATATAAATTAATGCGGTATACCAAAATGTTCTGATTCCAATCTGCTGCTTATCGGGAGCTAGCGTCTGTACCTAACTGTTTACCGATTTATCTAATCTGAGATTCTTATCTCGAGCAATTACTCCGCACTGCCTCCCGATGCCATTTGCCCCCGTAACCATCCAAAAAACCTAGCCACAACTCACGAGTTGCGACACATACAGTGGGTCACGTCTGCTCCCATCGATTTACAGGTACAGTGGGCGCTAGTGAAGAATGGCCGCCATAAAAGGTCCGCCATTGAATACCATGATACACGTTGGTCTATTCATAGATGGATAGTTACTTTAGCTACATGCCCAGCTCTTTTACACGGAGGAAAATACATCAGAAAAGTTGTAAAACTATCTTTTGATACACATTACTATACACAGATACAGTTTATACCTAATGATGCTACTTAATCAAATACTAATTGAAATATTATTTGTTTGTTTACAGCTACTATTTTTTAAGAGTGTTCATGTATGGCAAGTGGTAACCCTTTTTGTTTTTGCCACTCGATTTTCGTGTCCTTCTTATGTGGCCCTTCTGTTTCGCCTGCCCCGAACAGCGATCAATATTGAATTGAATTTGACCAATGGTTATAGCCACGTTTCGGCGAGGTCCTCGGACAGACTTTGGTATGTCTGCGGAAAAGCGTGTTGGTAAGCGGAAAACGTTATTTAATAATTTACGCCGAAGCATTTCGGAACTGAAGTCGATTGTCGACTCGAAATATGAAACGCAATACTCTTACCCTAAATTCAGAGCTCGCTCTTTGTGCTGGCTGTGAGAACCCTTCAATTCCAATAATATTATTAGAAACTCAACTGGAAAATCGAAGTTGAAGAAGCCACAGGAATGCGGTTGAAAATGCAACAAAAGCCAAAACACAGTTTAGTGGTTGAATAACGACAACAGCAGCAGCCAGGACATGACCGTAGTCCTGGGTCAGCTGAAAGGGCGGTCGAGGAGGGGTCGACCAACCAACCAACCGACAGACAGACCGACAGACGGACAGACGGACAGTGAGCTACTAATAAAGCCAGGTGAACGCAGGTGGAGAGCTGGGTCGCCGGCCAAGGCAGACAAAAGGAAGCACAAATAATATAAATTAAATGTGGGGAAAGTTGGCCCACGTCCGACCCGCCCGCTTCGTCGTGGCCCTCCACTCGAAAGAAAAGCAAGCTGAGTAATTATTTCCGGCAGAGCGGGCAGGCCAGGAGGAAAATGCCGGAGCCGGGGAGTCCTTGCGGTTTGACTGCAACACATGGCCGGACACTTAAACCGAAGTGGAAGTGTGGCAAACGGGGTTGGAAAATCTATCTGGGCAATAATTTCGGTTGACATGCTTGCGGTAATTATTGACCGTAATGACAAAACCGTATACGAATACGGCAAATGGTAGCCCCAAACCAATCCCGAAACCCTGACAAATTGCTTTAGTTTTTTGGGTCATCTGTGTGTGCCTGTGTCTGCTAATTGGATATTGGATTCGGGATCGGGATAGGCATCGCCATCGGCATCTGCATAAATTTAGTCCATCTCACCTCTAAACAAATAAAAATTGTCAACGACATCGCAATATAAACAAGCGATTCGCGAGCCATAACTTAAGTCTATTTCTTGTTATTTGCACTGGACGCTCGAGATTTATGGACCACTTGCCTATTTATAGCGATGTTAATGAAACGGAGCTGTCGAACACAACACAGACCCAAAGTTTGTCCAAAAATTAATTAATAATACTTTCCATTGCTTATTTTTGGATGGCTCTCTTAGCAATCTATGCTCATCCCAATTTTCCACAATCTATTTTCTGATTTTTTTTGTTGTCTGATTTTGCCAAATTCATTTCAATGCCGGCTATTTCTGTTGCAATATGGCCCACATGTTGGACATTCGGGAGCAATAAATATTGAATGCGACCGGCAGAGTATCCCGAAGAGATCAGCTGGAATCTCTTTGGGATTTTAACTTAACTAACTCACTTACTTCGATGGCAATTGGCTGTAGTGATGTGGGGGAAACTTCCGTGGACTAGAACGATTCTTTTGTGTGACAAATTGGCCGGGTGATTGTGCTTAGCGCAGATCCAAGATTCAAGATCGCAGAAGACACATGACCGATGATGACGAGGAGCAGACCGCGGATCGCGTGAGTTGAACGACAAATGAATTCACTTGATGGGTGAAGTGCGAGGTCAAATCTCTCTTGGATGCGGCATACCGAACGCACTCGCGGAAACACAGCTCGCAGATAAAGATACAGATACGCACACGATGCGCTGCAGATACAATCAACAAACAATGGCCAAGGCAAATCAACAGCACTTGGAAACTAACTTGGATGTTATGACATATTTAGAGTCGTAGGTACATTTTATGTGTTTTGTTTCATTTTCTGTTTATATTGAGTAATTTTCTTGTTTTTTGAATAGTTTAATTTTTTAGCATATTTTTTTGTAATTTCTTTTCTATTTCGAGATCAGTTGGCACTTTAACTGCACTTCCTTACGCACTATGGCTAGAATTTCCACACTTTTGAGCTGGCACCGCAAGTGACATGATTTCCAAAAAAACTGCACTGGGCCACAAAAATATTATTTTATATATATTGCACTTTATATCCGTGTGTGCTTTTCTTTTCGGGCGTGTAAACGTGAAAATGCGAGTGGGCGGCGACGACGTAGCGGCGACGACGATGCGCGCGATTTTCTCGCGTTTGGCTGGCGGAACGTTCAAGATGGCACTGCCGGGCGATCCGCGCCGATCGACTTGACAGTCCATGGAGCCGCCCAGCGGACCCGTCGTTATTTATTCCGGAATATAAATTATAAGTATAAATAATATTTCGACGAATAAAACTTATGCATGTTCTATGTATCTTCTGTTCAGTATTTAATTGAATTTGCCGGCGGCGATGTTCAGGTTGCCGCTGTTTGTGAAAACTGCTTGTGTTGACCATAATTTAAATCAAAACACAAATTAATTTGACGCTCAGCTCTCGCTGCACTTGCTGCTCTGTTTAGTACACCCAAAGTTTGTGGGGGGAAAACTGTCGGCAAGTGTCCACCACACTGAGAGGAAAAGCATCGATGAGTGGGCGTCATCGGAAAATCAGAGTGAAGAGCCACATCTCTAGGCTTCTCCGATCGATTTGCTGCTTTTACGAGCTGTCCGAGCAGAACCAAACAAAACCATAATAGAACATCTGTTCATCTGTTATTTACGTGTTTTCCCAATTGCCACCGATGGTCCCACAATGCCAGCCAGCCAGCTAGGTGAGTTTCCTGCTATTATTTTTATTTTTCCGTGACATTTTGTCAGGCGGATTAGTTTGGCCGTTAGTTTGACAGGCTCTATAAGTAGACACTCAAGTGGGTGGCAATCTAATTTGGCTGCGCTGCTCGAACAATTTGAATATTGCTCGGGGGATTAATGGTTGTGGATATGACCCATTTGGATTGCACTCTATAAACTAATCGAGCTGAGATAGCTGGGCTATTTTTCATGGAGAGTGCCAATATATGACTTTTAGAAATTGAACTGTATAATACAATTTTAAAAATTTAAATGCACTTAAATAAACTAGGTGAAAATAATTAAAATAATTTTTTTCCATGTTAAGTTTTTTTCCACACAGATCTTGGAGATTTTCCGCTTGTTTTTCGTCGATCATTCATCTCGCAACATTGTCAAGTTCATTCCCTCTTTTCATTTCTATCTATACCTATAAATCAGAACAAAAGGTCTTATTTTACCGCACAGACATTGGCATGGTTAGCGGTGCGAAAAAGGCTTAAATTAAATGACATCGCTAATTATTCACGGCACTCGCCGGGCGTTTAATGTCAATGGCTGTGAGTTCCATAATCTTCTTTTTATTGCAATTTTACTTGCAGCTAAGGGAAGGGGACTTTGCGAATATTTAAGAGGCTGAAAACTGGGAAAACAGAAAAAATAGCTGTTTGTCTTTTTGGTCAAATAATTATCTGCAGTCAACGCCCGGGGAAGGGAGGAACTTAGAAACTTGGAAATGTTAAGACTATTACGACTAAATCTTATCATCGCCACCTTAATACATATTTATTTATTCAAAAATCACAAAACAATATTTTTGTTGCACATTTTAAATCATTTCCATTCAAAGGACATTCTTGCCGATTACCCTAAAATGTATTCTTATTTGTTGTTCTTACTAAACCTGTATACAACATTAAATTCCATTTTCTAATGTACCCAAACAAAAACGCAGTGCACAGGGTATGCAAATCCGAAGGCGGCCAGCATAATTTTGCACGTGTTTCGAATAAGTTGTGAACTTTTCTTTGGCAAACTTTGTGAACAGCCAAGAAAACCACCACCAACTCAAACCTTGGATAGTTTTGTGGGCGCTTAAAAATGCGCGACCGCATTCATTAGAGAAAATGGCTTAAATACTTGGCCAGTCGAAACTGATGAATGGCGGCTTAAGAAACCGGGATTCAGCAGCCAGAACTCCCCCAAATTCAACTCCGAACGCCAGGCATTTGTTTGTTTGCTTGACTTTGGGCTCCGGGGTCTGGGATTAAGTTTTCTCTCGCCAGGCAAAGTTTCGTTTTCCCCCAGCTAAGCCCCCACTTCAGTGAATTTGTGTTATCGCCCTTGCTGCATACTTTTGTAGCTCAGTGTCGACCAGCTGCGAGTGCATTTGCGATTGCATACTTTCGGGCGAAAATATTTTTGCCTGCCGCTATTGGAATTTGCAAATATTCTTATAAATTATTATATCAAAGTTCGGCATTACTTATGGCTGGCTGGCTTCGACAGCAAACTTTTCCCTACTTCGAGCACTTTTCCTGCACTCTGGCTCACTCTCTCTTACTTGACACTTTAGTGTAATTAGTTCTCCTGCGGTTGCCGCTTTGTGGGGAAAATCTCTTTGGCTTCTGGCGGTGCGGGAAATGCACTGGCTTGAGCGGGTTTCCATGTTTTTGCGGCTTTTTCATGCCCTTTGATGTGGCAAAAATTTCAATTAATGCAATGCAAAATATCTTTAAACTCCTCTGCTTTAGTTCTTAATCTCGGATTATCGCTCCAGTGCCGCAAGCAAAAATTGCGTAAGACTTAAATAAACTCAGGCATTTATAATTGCTTGATTAGGCAGCCTTGAGGTTGGCCTACATAATTAAAGATATTATTGAACTGTTTAATATAAGTTATTCATAACATAATTTACTTACTGCTAAGCCAGCACACTTATAAATGTATTTTTTTTTATACAAATTTGACGTTTTATTAAATTATTCTTAAGCAGATGTGTGTATTGGAGTAATCTTCGATATACAAGTAACTTTGGTATGTATAAATAAATACAAATACTTTACAAGACCTTTGCAGAACAAGGACAATTTAATATTAAAAACAGATTTTCAAAAATTAATTTCACGGCCATAGTGGGGACACAAGTCATCGAATTCGCCACAAGAAACTTTCCTTTTTTGGGCAGCTTTAAAGAAATTATACTTGACACTTTTCAATTAGTGAAGAAAGTTTATTTTAATTGTGACAGTAACATGTTGTTGCCATCGCCACCCAGTCCCAAAAAAGCAGCAACAACAAGAGCAACTTGGCCAGGACAATACAGAAGCCTGGCAAACTAAGGCCGAAGTCAAGGAGCACCCTAGGAGCCACAAAATGTCAAAAGAAAACTTTTCTGGCCAAGATTAATTACAATTGAAAACAAATGAATGCAAAAACGATAAGCAGCCGAAAGGATTTCCACAGCAGTTTCCCGGAGCGGGTTGCGGGCAAGCCAAATGGAAATGAAAACCCAAAACTGAACTTTGCCAATCAAGATTGGAGGAGGAGTGGGGCGGCTGAAGGAGCTCTAATCACAGAAATGCTGTTGAAATAAATGTTCACACCTACAGCAGAAGCCAGAAATGCAAGAGCATTAGCTGTGCACTGAGAGAAACTTGTTGGGGGAATTGCAATTAACTTATTTTTATAGCATAAGGTATTTCCGCTAAGACAACCTAAGCCAAATATGGTATTTTTTGCTTTTGTAATTCATGAAGTTTTTAAATCTAACTCTCAGGTTAATAAATAATTTCTGATATCATGTTTCTCTAAGTGCTGGTAACAACTGTTCGGTAGTCCAGTTTTTTGGGGACTCCAACTTTTGACCGAAAGAGGTGGCAAAGTTTTGAAGGGGTTCGCTGGCTGGGGAAATACTTTGCAGGCCAGCCACGTGACCTGTTTAGTTTTTAGCAGGGAGTTGGTCTATTTCGGTTTAGCTCCAAGTTTTCCATTGGGTGTGGGCTCCCTTTGTTGGTGGAGTGCCAGCGGTCAATGGGCCAACATTAGCACCACTTAACCCGCAGCCCGGTGCAGTGTTTTCAATGGGAAAAACTGCCTTGGTAAAGTTTTCGTGCATAAATCATGAAATTAATTAATTTTGACACACATTCCCCCCCAGTCGCTTTCTTATGGAGCAGCGCCATAAGCAACTTTACCATCAAAGTATTTTATTCCTAGTCTTTTTTTTGCAACGCTCCTCTTTGCCAGAAATTAAAAGTAGAATTGAGAAGTGAAACATTAACACCAACAACAACTGAACGGGGAAAAACTTGCCTTGCCACGCAAACTTTTCCAACGTGAGCAGAGGGGTGTGTGGGGGATATGGGGGAAAAAGGAATCAAGTTTGAAATATGTGCAAAATTCATTCAGTATTCGAAATATTCCCAACTTGCTATAAGTTTCGTATGTTTCGACTTTTTTTCGTTTCTTACAATTTTCGCAGTTTTGTTGCTGCCAAAAATAAAACTTGCGCCGTGAGTTTAATTTTATTCATGCTGCTAAGTGAGTGTTGAGT
This sequence comes from Drosophila mauritiana, assembly GCF_004382145.1. Taxonomy (NCBI): domain Eukaryota; kingdom Metazoa; phylum Arthropoda; class Insecta; order Diptera; family Drosophilidae; genus Drosophila; species Drosophila mauritiana. The sequence goes on along the minus strand of NC_046667.1, from coordinate 12,064,641 downwards.
GAGTTTTCTGGCCAAAAAAAAAAAAAATGTAAAAAACGTAGGTAGGCAAAGTTTGCGCCCAAAATGTTTCACTATTTAATTGCATAATTTGAGAGCGCACTGAGATTACACCTGCCGGAAAAATAAGTTTATGCGGATGATGGATTGGAGTGTGTATATATTAACAAAGTGTATATACATAATAATAAATACTCTTGTTTTTAGGCCTCACGAAAGAAAAAATACAATGGAATCTTCTAAGTAGAATGATGATCTATATAAGTCGAACTAATAAACCATATGTTTATGCTGCAATATTATTCTTTATTTAGGCCATAGAATGGAAATAGATAGATATACAAGGATTAAAACAAATCGATGATATGGGCCCACAATAAATCCTTGTCGTTATCCTTGTCCGTGTCCTTATCCTTCTTTCCCAACTCGTCCAGCTTCTTCTTAAGCTTTTTTAGCTGCTCTTCATCGCTAAAGATTGCCTTGAATACGCGAACAGTGAACCCATCGTAAATGCCAAGCCTCCTAAGGAGTCTAAGGATTTGCTTTTCGAATTGGGTGTATGTCTGGCGCAATGCTGGTCCCTCCTCGGAAGAGGTTCCATTCCGGATCACTGGCTCGCTAGTTGAACCCGAGGAGATGTCCGCCCGCTGGAGAAGATTGAGCTCATTATATGCCATTATTTTTTCATCCAGTTGGAAAAGCGGAAGATCAGCAGCTTGTTCAAGTCTTTTATATTGGCCAGAAAAATCAGCAGAAGTGACTTCTTTAAGGCGCTCTTTTAGACGAGAAGTGACGACATCGTTAAGCTTCTCTAGTGGATCCAAGGATATATTATCCTGGCTTTGGATCCCCTGAGATAATACCAAAATTGCTGCCAATACAATTATTGCCATGACTACTCTCAGTCAACTGCTTGCAAATTCACGGATCAGTGGCTTTATAAAGCTGGTTGGTGGTACCGATAATCATGAATTATGTCTAACTGACAGTTAGTATAGTGCTAAATGAATGTAGGCAAGGTGAAAGACGAGTGATTTATCGAGGTCACAGCATAATTTCATTTTATGAACTGCGTAAGTTCGTTGGGTATTTACGACCTGCCAAGAATTTAGTGTTGTGCTTCTTAGTTATCAGTTAACCCACTTTAAGAATAATATTTGAAGGTTGTGTCGTACGAAAGATGACATTGTTTCGAAAGTCTAAAATACATAACTTATTAGTTTTTTTATTTTATTAAACAAATTTGTTTCATTTGGGTAAGTATATAATCTAAACTCTAAAATAAAATGCCGTGGTGCACGTGGTGCTACAAACCTTTCAATGATTTCTTCACAGGCAATTAAACAAATGCAGCAAAGTCTTTTACTGCTGGGAAATTGTAAAGCAAATATTGAAAGGGGTGGTGCAGCTGGGGTATGCGAATGAAATGCAAAAGCATTAAGCCGGGCCCAGAACTCGGCCCAGAGCAGACCCAACTTCGCATGCAAAGAAAAGCGGCAACTGTGACAATGTAAGCAACAGCGGAAAGAACTGGTGGCATGGGGCATGGAAATGGAGTGGGGTTGTGGTGGTCTACATTTTTGGGGGGGTATGGGGTGTTCGGCTCGGGGTGGTGGTAGAAGTGCATACAAAATTGGCAAAGATGGGGGAACAAAGGAAACAAAAACGACGCCGTCAGCTGCAACGCAAAACTGCAGCTAACCGAAAATGGTAATGGCCTTCGATGGGTGGCGTAAAAGGGGCGGGGCCGAAGGGAGTCCTGATGCGGGGTATGGTGAAGGGGGGAAGTTTCAATGTTTCAGCTTAATGCGAAAATCTTGTTGCACGCCGCCTGCAGCAAACGATTCAGCCTCCAGACCATGGCGAAAAGTCTATTGTTTCACAATCATAATTCTCCTGTAAGCTCTCGGTTGAAGGGTTTACAGGGGATGGGGAATTTGCCTGGCTGCAGGAAATGAACATCATTAATTTTGCCATTCTGCATTTGCATTGGAAATGGCATTTCAATATACGTTTCGCTTTTCAAGATTGCCAAAACCATTTTCCGCTCAGCCAAATAGCCTTTATTCCAGCTACAAAAGCGCCCCGTCTCGCTTGCTCCGCTTATCGCCCGTCCCGCTCGCACTCACTGTCGGCGGCTTGGAAAAACTTTCAACTGCTGTGCGCGATTGCCGCGACGTGACTTAATTTCCACCGCCGGCAGGCATACGGCTAAATATTTGTTCTATTCGCAGGGGGGCGGGGATATCGAGCAGAGGTTAGTTAGACATCTACACTGCGACAAAAAATGGTGTGCCAGCTCTGAACTCATTTAACTTTCACTTTCAGTAATTCCAATATCATTCAAGTGACTTCTTAAATTTTTAAATCTGTTATCTATTATAAAAGTATTACTTACATTTAACCATTCTTCTGATAAGCCATAAATCATCTACCTAACTATGTTGTCATAATCTCTCTGTAAGAAATTTCTTGCAGCTACTAGTTTCTTTCAGTGTGTGTTTCACTTCGAGCATTTATCAATATATGGACATGTCCTGATAACTCTGTCGATGGGAATTGCGGCACGTAGCGCTCGACACTCAAGTGTCCAAGTGTTGAAAAAGCCGTGCATAAAAACTAACACGTACGCACCGATCCGATCCGAACCGAACTAAGCTCCAACTGCGGGTCATTCATACACCCGATGGCTAGCTCGGGGACTAAGCCAGTCCAAATCAGATGTGTACTACATATATACATATATATATATGTATATATATAGTAAGAGAAAGTCCGGCAGTGGGCTGAAGAGCGAAAATCAAAGCTAAGCACTTTCAATTGGATTTATGCGTTTGCGATGTGCCCAAAGTAGCGAAACGGAATCGGAATCGCGTGCCCAGCTGGCTAATGTCTCAATTTCTCTGGTTATGAGTCTCCATAGTCCCCCGTCTCCTCCTCCTCAACTTATGGACTTTCTTATTAATCAGCACAAAAAGTTTGCCGCACCAACTTGCAATTCTGCCGATAAGCAAATAGCCCAAAAAACTGTTTACACAACGCATACATGGCCAATTATCCTTATCCCAATGCCTCTATACCTATCCCCATTTCAGTGCCCATGTGTGCGTGCTGGAATTTGTGTTTGAGTGCCTTTGGTTATTAAGTTTTATGATCAGTTTGTGTTTTGCGTTGAAACGATTTATTTAGCTAGGCGGAATTAATTGGAATTTTACGTGTTGATTTCCTCTGCACTTACACAAAAGTGGAAATGAGTTGGTTGGCAGACAGGGCGAAAACCCCCGAGGCCTGTCGGGAAAACTTCTGCTGAACGCTCAGTTTGTCTAATCGATTATAAACTTGAGTGAATGGAAAGCGGAAGGCTTGTGGAAAATGTAAACATTTCACAAAGGTCCTTTTTCTTCAAAATTCCGATTAAAGTCTCGAAGGATTTATATACATTGCATGAGCATATGCTTATTACCTTAGCAAAAGGAATCTGTATAAGAAAGCTAATTTCTTGTCAATCTATTCAACTTTGTATAAGGATATATGCGTCTTAACTATTTATCCTAAGCGGCACATTAGGTGCATTTTCCACAGTATTTAAGAGGAATGACCGCCTGTGTGTCCATTCACTTTAAACATGTATGTAATACTGCACCATTTTAGGCGGGAAACCGCAGTTAATGCCAGCAACAAAAGCGACCCAAAAACCAAATCGCTTAGCAAACAATGCGAAGGTCCTTCGTCCTCCACTTCTCCGCAAGACGAAAAATGGCCGCTACGACCACACATTATATGCGATCCAGCAGCTGGGCAGTCCGAAATGCTTTATGCGATTATTTGCTGAAATGTTGCGAGCGGGTTTCGTTTTATTTATTTGCCCGGGGCAGTTTCCTTCTCTATTTTGTGGGATTGGATTAGGGCGGTGGCATTAACAAACATTCCTGTGGCCGGCAACAAAAAAAAAAGATTCTGTGGCATATATATTTCATGTTTGCTCCAGGAGCTTTTCTTGGGTCGACGGATGAAAATCGCTCAAGTGTTAAAATTTCCAGGCTGAAGATTTGCATGACAGGCGGGGGGTGAAAGTGGCTCTAGTGCCCACCACATTTACCTTTATTGAAAACATAATACGCCTTTCGCATGCACGGTTTCCATTTCATTGCTTTCGGTCCAATTCGATTCCATCCACTTCGATTTCATTCTGTTTTTTGGGTATTTTTTCGCTTGGCGCGTGACAAAACTCAACTTATGCCGGCTTTGAAATTTACTTTGCCCGGCTAATCCGGGCGATGTACCAGTCCTGGCAGAGTCCTGGCCAAAAGGAGCGGATCCTAAGCCGACTGTCCAGAGCGTTTTTTTCCACCGCTCCTCCGGTTCGAGTGGCTGTCACAAACGATTCTGGCCAAGAGCCATCGCAAATGGTCAACACCATGGGGTCAACGTTGGGAGTCGGCCATGTCAATGGCCATGACATGGCAGGATGGCCAGGAAGGGCGGATTACCAAGGGGTTCAATCAGAATCAGAACCTGAACCAGAACCGGAGCCCAGGACTCGGGTCACAACAGCAGCGAAGGGCACTCAACAAAGCCGTAGGCTTCAATCTCATAGGAATATTTAGATTCAATTCTTAAGCTAAAGTTATTAAACGATCCTATTGTAGAAAATCTATATACTAGACATATGATAAGTATATCTTATGTTGTGACTAAAAAGTAGTTGGTTGCCAATCAACCAAATTAAAATATTGTGGCAACTTATCAACACCTTTGGCTCAGATTTTCAGAACTAAGTTTTGGGAAAACCATTAAATTTTCTTTCCTAGGCTGCCAATCTTTTTACTCATGCCACTTTTTATGAAAACATTAGCATTAAGCCTCGAGTGTCCCCTGGTAATCCTTTTACGTCTTGTGCCCTAAGTAAACAATCTGCGCACTTCATTTGGCCGACGAAAAAACATTGGACACACAATTTACAAGCTGAAAATCTCTGACAGCTTACAAAGACATTTCGGTAAAAAAAAAAATTGGGCGCACAATTTAATCGAAAACTTTTTTTCTTGGAAAACTCTTTTGGAGGGCTTGTCATTCCAGGTTTTTTTTTCCGAGCTTAAACTTCTGTCCGAGCAATGAAATTAATGCAAAAAGTTTGCCGCTTGTTGCGGTGGCCGGAAAAGCGAAAACCTTTTCGAATTTCTAATGAGCAAAACAACTTTTTTTTCGGACAGACTTTCGGCCAGGTGAGAAGCTGAAAAAAATTTGATTTGAGTTGAGGGCCGGCCAAGTAAAAGTTTTTAAATAAAAATTAAAAATTGTCAACGCGTTAAATTAGGGTCTGAAGTCCGCGGAGCCTGGGCAACCCGGGGGTTAAAGGTTTAAATTGAAATTGAATTGGGTATCTGCAACTGACAGTCGGGGGAGATATTTTGCCAGCAACATATTGGAGATTTCCCCTTCAAAGGAAAACTTGCAGCAACTCATCCTCTAAAACTGAAGGGTTCGGCATTTTTTGCCTTTCTACCTTCAGTCCCCGCCCCGGAATTCATAATCTCCTCGGTAATCTTTTAATCCAGTCGAGTGAATTTCGTACTCGATTGTGCAACAAAGTTGCCAAAGGCTGTCCAAGGAAGCGGGCCGGAGTTAACTTTCGACAGCAGCTAAACATGTGAGGCAAGTTCCACAGTCCACAGCCCAGTTTTCCCCGCACTTGCCATTACATTAAACTCACACAACTTTGATGTCATCTTTGTGCTTAGGCCCCCACAAACAAAGTTTCCCTGGTCGCTCTAAAAAAACTTTTTTAATAGTAATGGACTTTACTTCTCTGCCACTCAGAGCACTCGCCTTTTTTCACCACCAGCAGCGCGATTGCTGTTTTTTTTGGGCAGTGTAAGCCGAGCGAGCGAAGGGAGTTTGCAACCAGGTAAAATGTGGCTCCACAGCTTCAAAAAGTTATTTCCGCCACAAATGAACACGAGATGCATTTTTTTAGCGTCTCCCATCGATACGAGTGTGATGAAAGTGGTCCAGGATTCGGGTCCCATGTCCTGTGTCCTGCTGGGTGCTGTGTCCTGGTTCCTGGTTCCTATTTCCCCAGCACTTAGCTCACGGCCAGACTGTCTGCCTGACTGAGCTTCTTTTTCATGTTACCTGGCTGGCTGGCATAAGCCGCTTAGCTTTTGAGCAACTTTGAGCATGTAAATGGCAGACAAATTCTGGTATTTTTGCCATTCGGCTGGCAAATTTATTAAATATGATGTGACAGCCCGAATACGTTTGACATTTGTGGAAATGATTTTTTCATAAACTTTTTGAAAAGCGGGCATTACGGAAAATTAAGTCGATTTTAATTGCGGATCTTCCGGCTTTCATATTATTACTCATACGCCCAGTATTGCATGTGCATTTTTATCATACATTTTTAAATTTGCTTATGTCTGCAAATAATTAAGTACTTTTTATTGTATTATTAATTTATGGCATTATAAACGTGACAAATTTAAAGTTTCTACACCTTAAAGCTACTCTCTCTATTAAGATGACAAATTGTTGAATAAACATTTTACTTAGTTTTATATTTTGTTGGAAATATTATTAAACTAATATAATACCTTTATGAAACGAAAACTTTACAAACAGAGCCGCAACGAAAGCTGGGTGGATTTGCCACTAGTTATAAATATAACTCATACGCAGTGTGTAGAAAAAAATGTTTATCAATTATCACAGCTTAAAGTCAGCCATTTGGAAATGAGACTACAAGAATATAAACTAAAAATGGACCGAGTTTCAATTCTTGGCAAGTTTGCCAGGGTTAAAGGGGACATAAACTAAGCTCTAATGCGCCAGCTAAGGATACAAATTACGAAACAATGACGTCAACGTGCCTGTCAACAACTTGGCCAGACAATAGTTTTGCTTGGGGCAGACAGTCCCGGAAAATGGAAAATGGGCGGGGGAAGGGGGCAGGATCAAGGGGAGGGGTGGCGGCGGCACGAGAAGTCGGAAGGAAAAGGGAGACGAAGGTTAGGCGACAGGTGCAACGGACATTTCTGTCGCATACATACAAATTACGTGCGAGATTATGCCGAGTCCGGTTTGGACTAAGCACTAAGGACCTGGGCGACAGGACGCAGGACGAAGCTGTACGCTTTCTATTGGTGGTTACAGCACGTACGGAAAATCAACAGAAAGCAACGCCACCTGGCGATGACAGCGTGACTCACGATCGCCTATGTGTGCTTAAGTATTTCTCATTGTATAAATTGTATTTCCCATTGCCTAATAATACATAAACTATTGATAGGCCTAACAATTTTAAATAATTCACATTCTTGTTATTATTTCTTTATCAATTTTTGGACCACATCTCCATTATCATTATGAAACACACAAAACTATCTCAGACTTCCACCCCCCGCCACCCGTTTCAAGTTCAAATGGAACAATGCCAAAATAATGCTTTCACTCCGATGGAGCTGAACTGAGGTGATAGGTCATGGGAATGGGCATGGGCATGGGCATGGGCATGTGCATTGGTTGTGAATACGAGCGCCTCAAGTAGATTTAAATGAGCTCAACATGCATTTAAATGCAGCCTGATTTGATTACGAAATACGGGCTGCAACTGGAAAGGGGAGCTGCTCTGTGCGGATTGCCAACTGCTTCTTTCTGATATTATGGCTGCCAGCCCCTGTCACAGGCATCAACAATGGCGCATTGTGGCATCGGCTGGCTGCCTGGGAGGCCAAAAACAATGCAAAACGCTGCGAAAACAACAGTCAAAGGTGCGAAAATTAATATTTGCCCTGGAAAACAACAACCGCAGGTAGGGTGGGGTGTGGCAGGTGTGCTGGAAAACTACTACACCTGGAAACGCATTGTCGGCCCCAGCAAGTGTCTAGTAATTAATTTCCTTGGCAGGCACAGTGATGTTCAGGGCTTAAGATCAAGGTTATTTCTAATTGAATATGGCCTGAACATCGAAGTTTTATGAGGGGAGGTTCTATAAATATTTGAAAGTTACTCTTAATTATCACTATAGATCAAACTATTTGTATAATCAAAAATAAAGTTTAGTTAAGAAAGCCATGCTAATATCATTTCACTAATATCATTTTCACAAATTAAAGTAAAAAGTGAAAAAAAAAAAAACAATTAAATAAGTTTTTTACTTACAAAAACGCTTCGTGGGACGCCCAATCAAGCAAAGAAGTAAATGAAATAGGGCGAACCAGTGGGGCGAGCCGAACTTAAGAAGTTCAAGTGCTTGGCAGTTCTGAAACGAACTCCTTGGCCCCGAGGATAACCAGGATATCCAGCGCACCTCCGCGCCCCGCGCACTCTGCCACTTTGCTGGTTTCAGATCAAATGCATCACGCGGCTCAGTTTGGGATTTCTGTTCAGTTGGCTATGATTGGGATGAAGTGATGGTTGGATGCTGCTGGGATGTTAGGGTACTGGGGTACTGGGATGTTGTGATGCTGGATTTCGGTAGTGGAGTGGTGGCGAACTGCTGGCAGCTGTTGAAGGAGCAGCTATTGTTGTTGCTGAGAAGTGGGTGGATGTGGATGCGATGGTGCCCTGCGGTGGCTCATTGTTCGACTGCAGCGCGCGAAGGGATACGCATGTTGGTGGCAAGTCGGGATTGGATTGGATTTGGTAATGGGCGGGGCTGGAGGAGACCACTGGAGGAGGCAACTTAAAGTGAGCTGGCTGAAGTGCCGGCGGGTGGGGATTTGGGATGCTAAGCCATAAGATTCAGCCTGCCAGTGCCTTTGACTTTGACTGCATTCGGCGAGGAGCTTCGAATATGGCTAAAACCATCGGCCACATGATACTCACGGAAAATGCATTTTCGAAAACTTTCCATTAATTAATTTAATGAACTTTTGCCCGGGCTGCCAGTCCGCCAGTCAGTCAAGCCAAGTCAAGTGCATTAAAGCCTTTTGGACAGCTGCATTTCCAAACGGTTGGACAGCCTTTGCAACACAACGAAACGTAGTATGTGGGCTAAATAAAATAGTTATTCATAGAGATACATATAATTAATACGCAATTAAATTACCTGCAGCTTAAATTAAATGAAAAATACCATGCTGAGAACAAAAGCTGGGGATTTATGTTTGCTCACAGCAATTTTTTATAAGCCTGTTTAATTTTTATTTTTAGTAATGAATTTATGCAAACGTATCAAGTATCGAGCTTTAATTAATTTAAACCAGATAACTGTATTTCCCAATTTATAACTTATTACATTCCCCAAAAATTAGCATCTACAATAGTTGTGAATAGTATATAGATTTTCCAATTCGATTTCGATTACCATTTTAATTATGTATATGAACGTAATCATGTTTAAATGCCTGAAATGAGCGAAAATATTGCAAATATCGTATCAAATTCTAGAATACTAAAATATATCTTAAATTGTTAAATAAATTAAGTCGAAAAGTCTAAGAGTAGGATACTATTCTTGTTATATGATTTAATATTCTTTGAATACTGCAAATAATAACAAAAGCAATTTCATTACCTTTATTATTTTTCACAATGGCTAACCATTAAATCCACGCCGTCTGGAATCGCTCGGCATTTTCCTTTGGTTGGTCCAAATGGTCCTCTGCGACTGTGGAAATCTTTCATTATTTCGTTGAAATCATCCAGTTTCACCTTCGTGCTCATAACGTCCTCGCACTATTAAATTCGAATCGGGAAAGCTTTCAGCTGCACTCTGGGCCACAAATTATGGCCATCCTCCCCCATCTGCTCATGCCAATCATTTTGGCCCATTCAATGGCAGAACAAATGGCCAAAAGCGGCTGCCAAATGTCGGCCTACAAAACATATAGAGATGGATATACAAAGGGAAGACATTCGGCCGGAATTTAACTGCTGTGCAGTCGCGCATGAAGATCCGCTGGCAATCCCCCCGCTGCCACTCCCCTCTGTCAATTATGGTCTATGGACATTAAATGTCATTACGCAGCAACAATCAAAAAGAGCGACAGAAGCCGCAGCTAGGAAATTGGAGGAAAACGGGGGAAAACTGGGGAAACCTGGGGAAAAGGGAGACAACGGGCCAAGCAAAGCATGAAATTAAAATGCGCCTAAGATGTATTCTCAACTGTCATGATGCTGATGATGCCAGGAGTTGTCCTGGCAAAGGAGTTGCTCCTGCATCCCGTCGTTCTGCTTATAATTTCATTTTTCACACCCAACTCTCATTGACAAAGTGTGAAGGACGCAGGCCAAAGGCGAGGATACTTCTTGGCTCTTTGCCTTTTGCATACTCTAGCCAAGAAGGAGAGGCTAAGATTTGCTAAAATGGGCTAACACAATTCTTAGATAGCCAAACAGAATATCTGCGCCTCTACAATTGGAAATCTCTTATAAGAAGTATATTTTCCACATAATTCATATTTTATATCAAAAACTCTTTTAACAATTTAATACTGTATTTTTCAAAATTAATATACATCTTATTTTTTATAGTTTAACTTTAATTTTCTCAACATTTTCTTTGTAAACTTTTCGATGAGAGTAACGCAACTTCTACACAACACTGCTATTATTTCGTATCTCAGCTCTTGAATTTTTGTGGGAGCCTTGCCAAAGCGATAATAATAATAAAATAAAATGATGAAAATGCCAGCGGCAGTTGAGAATCAGCCGGTGGGAGCAAGGACAATGCTTGGCAGCCTTATTAAATTTATATTTAAATTTCTTGTACTGCGGTTGGGTACGTGAGGGCTGGCTGTAGAAATTTAATTAGTTTCAAAAACAAAAATTGAATTCTCGCCTCATTTGAAATGCAAAACCGAGAGAGAGGAGTCAATTAAATGAATGTCAAAGAACAACTCCGAGCATTCGCAATGTGTCTCCGCCCGGCTGTCCCCGACCGCCCCTCCCAATACTCCTGTGTTTTCAGGTCCTGCCTCAACAATTCCTTTGACACACACTGGAATTCCCCAGAAGGAGGAGCCTGGCCACCGTGTCCTGTCACTGCTGCTGTTGTTGTTGTCTTTATGGCAGTCGCCTCCTGTGGCCGCGCCCTCTGTTATTGTAGCCATGGAAATGAATATTAATGCCGCCAGGATTCTGGCAGTCGATTCTGCGGAGCATCGAGAATCGAGAATTGGGGACCGGGCACTGAGGGGCGCCGAGGACAGGACACCAAAAGTCCTTTGCCCACAAGGGCTCAGTGCGCACTTTGCACAGCATTAATATTTATCAGCCCGAATTCGGAGTTGCTGTTGATACGGGGACAACCCCACTACACCTCTGTCCATTGGTAGGACAGCATATTTTGCATACCCTTTGTCCTTTGCCTATAGTATTTCAATAAGCGAATGAATGCGAATCAAGAAAAATGCCTGTGGTATCCGCAATTGCAGGGCATGAATATGAATGCATAACTAAATTAAACAAATGTCCTGAAATACCAGTAACTTTCACTGCCAAACTGGCTTTTTTATTTTTTGTGGCATCATAAGCATTCAGGTGCTATCATCCTTCGAAATTCTTGGTCCAATTGATTGTTCTTAATTTAAAATTCATTAATTGGTTTTGGTTTCAATTCATTTGTTCAATCAAATTATTTATTGTTTTATTTGAAGAGCATTACTTTTATTGAGCCTTACGTTAAATAGAAAATGTGCGTAATTTAAGAGGAAAAATTAAATGAATTCCTTCAAAATTTGACTGCACTTTGATGGCAGTTTGGTCAGGGCTAGCGAACAATCTGTATAATCCCGGGGCTCTGGACATCAGCGGCTATCATTTCCCGACACTCACTGGACCTCTCACCTCTCAGCCGCCGTCGCTCGAGGACACTCTCTTATATGGGCCCATTATCAAGGGTAATGAAATTTACTTGTACACGAAATAAAATTATATCATTAACACCTGAAGCGTGCAGAGTCACACATGTGTCCGCATATAGAGCAATGGAGGCTTGGGTGGGCGTGCATTTATTCCACCCACTGTGCACATGTTTACACTGTCTGCACGCCGACTTTCCGTATCGTTTTAAACACTCAGAAAAAATTGCTGAAAGTGGGGGCAGTGCGGAATGTCTCGATTGTTCCGCGAATAATGCAATTTGTTAACATTGGCTATGCCGTGTTAATCAGACCCGCTGCGTCGGGGTTAAAGCAATTTCCCCCAGTTTCCACTCATCGAAATTGCACTTTAAAATTGAACTTGGTCTGCGAATGGATGTATGTATGTATTCCTGTGGCTCGTCGCACGTTTGGATTGGTGGCCGGAAAACGCCCAAGTGCAGGAACTTAATTAATTAGCTGCCTAAACTTCGTTTTGAAGTTTTTGGCCACAATCTGATTTCTTTTGAGATTTCTGCACTGAACCATGCCAACAGATGGCATGGCAAGACCATCCAAACCAACCTGGACCTGGCCACAGGGATCATGGCCTGTAGTTGCACCACCGATGATTTGTAGGGATTACGGGTGAGATGAAATAGATGAAAGTGGGAAATACTTTTAATTTTACATATAAAATATAACTTACATCTTGATAATGATAATGATAACAATAAACTTTTATCGTACACATTATTACTTAGTATTACAAACCCTTTCTCACTCTTAGCTTAACTAAAAGATAAAATAGTAGGTATTGTGTGGCTCCACACAGCTTGCAACTAAATTTAAATATGTCCAATTAGAAGGTACAGGGTAACTTCCGTTCGGCTCCCCTTGATAGTTTTCCCTTGTCCACTTGTTACTGTTTTTCTTTGGGATTTTCGGCTCGGTTTTTGCCTGTTAAGTGCAGGGCCTGAGCCGGCCGGAGCTTTTGTGTTTTAGTTTCCAGCTGCAAGCCGGACACGAATGCGGCCCAGTGAATGGCCAAAGAGGAAAGTCGGAAAAGGCGGAAAACTCGCTGGGGGAGCGGCAAAGGTGGATGAGTAGTGGTAGGGGGAGCGGGAGCGGAAGGGACAGGGCCACAGCTGAGCCCTGACCGCAATCGCATTGTGGCATTGTCCACATCGATGTTGTCGCCCTTTATTTTTGTTACCGGTTCGGGTTTTCCCAGGCTTAATGGCCTGCAAAGGGCAAGGAGGCGAAGGAAACGGAGGAAGACTCAATTGATTTTTACTTTTGTTTTGCGATTTCCGACAGCTGAAGGCGACTCCTCGAAAAACTCCTACCGGAATCGCAACACTCAGCACACAAATCCGCAGTAAATGAAAACCAAAGCTCGAAAACTTTCCACGGAACTTGTCATCGTTTCTCGTTGCGCTTCCCTTCCGTTAGCCGAAATTAAATTTTAGTTATTAAATCATCAATTCAATCAGACAATTAGGAAAGTTGTCAGCTGCAAAGTTTGCCAGCCACACAAACTTGCTGACATATGTGAAAAGCCAAAGCCAGTGCCCTTTACGCTCTTCCCCCCATTTTCCGAGTGACAAAAACTTTGCCGAAGAACATTTAAGGGAAATATTCCTTAGTTAAAAACTCAATTTGTTTTTCGAGAAAACTCAATTTGCGGCTTTTGAAGTAAACTGCAAATTTTCAACAAATTTTGAAGGGAATTAGAGTCGGTGTTTTTAGTGTTTATAGTGGGTACAGAAGCTGGGTGCTGCGGTCACTCTGCCGTTGACTTTTGGTCTCTCGATTGATTTCAATTTCATTAACGCCTCGACTTCCACCATTCCCAGCCTGGACAAACTGTCTGTTTGTTTAGCTGACAGCTGTTGCCAATTTCTGCTTTTGTCTGAACTCACGACCCTCGAAGATTGGCAGATGACGTCGAAAAAGAAGGACATCGTGTGGTCCTAAAGATAATACCGATTTTTCGGAACACGAAATGCCAATATAAGCTTAATGAGTTTTCAATAGTGGAATTTAGTTCAAAATTCAGTAAAGAATTCTTTAAATATTCGCTATTTGATAACTACACTCTAAATGTAACTTCTTTTATTCCGCAGCCGCTCGTTTAACTTGTCTCATCGCATTTGTGCAATTGATGGAAATTGCCTTTGAGCAACTAATGAAAATGTCAGAAATTTCTAGTCCATTTCCCTGCCCACTGCCCACCGTGGCCAATAGGGAAAGCTGAAATGCCAGGGTCCAGGCTCGACCTGGGCATGATTTTCAATTTGTGATCTTAATCAGCAGGTGTCCTCTATGGCTTTCTCTTTCACTTATTGCCCCACCTGCAGCTCCTGTGGTTGCCTATCAACGGCACCGTCATTGTCGTCAGCATCGTCATAGCTTTTTATTATTTTCATTCGGGCTTGACTGCCTACTAATAGTGGATGTTGCTCTTGCTGCCGATGTTGCCTTTGTTGAAAGGTTGCTATGCATTAACTTTTGTCATTCGGACCATCCTCCCAATTCCTCTCTTTATTCTCCGCCGGCCAGCGAACAATGCAATGTGAATTGGCAGGACTGCTTCCACTTTTACGGCGTTTATGCGGAAGCCGTATGATGAAAACCCTGGTTGTGCATTAAGCTCAATTTCATGAATTCAACTATAATATTTTAGGTTTAAGTGAACACAACGACAGTGCCTAATTAACTAGGAAGAAACCAAACTTCTTGCTTCTAACGAAAAAGTATTAATATTATTGTATCCAAGTTCTTATGAGCTGATAGTTATTTGTCACTTCTTAAATATCACATTACTTGGAAAGAAGTGAACACGAAATCATGAATTCTCTGCCATAAACGTAGTGATTCATCTAGAGAGGCCACTGTGGTTCACTGGTCCAGCCACCAAGAATCGGACCGGAGTCCAGTGTCCAGGTTCCAGAGTCTAGACCGCCTTGAGAGCTCCTGCCAGTCCCGTTGCTTTTTGGCCTGCTGCTGTGCCCATTTAATTAAATTACACCAAATTGTTTGGGCCGTCCTTCGCTCGCAAAAAATTATATGGGGTGAAATGTGTAGAAAATGATAAAAGCTGATGTAGCATCGAAAACATTTTTAAAGGGGGGTTAAGTCCGCGTAATTGCTCCCTGTTTTTTCTCAGTTACACTTTCACAGCTTTCAGCAAATATTTGTGGATATTTTTTAAATTTTAAGGTTTATTTTGATACAAATTTATTTATACCCTTGAGTTTTTAAACGTAAAGCCTATAGATTTTCTAGGATGCTTAAATTAAAGTTCTGCAGTTGTCAGTTTGTAGTTGAATTTAAATTCAAATTGAAAATCTAATTTGAAACATCTGTTACGCACATCAACTTCTTGTTTGACAATTCAATGCGTGGCTGATTTCCATACGAGTGCCTGTGTGACGTGTGCGTATATTTATATATGTTATTAAAATACAATTGACGTTTGAGTTATGAAAACTTGGATGCGGCACATGTTCAAGTATTTCATATAGAATATTTGGCCGCAAATTCAACACGTTGCCAAGCAAAGCAAATTGTTTGAAAACAGAAGCGAAATCAAACTGAAAATAACGCACAAAACTCACTTTTGGACTTTTTTTCTCTTTGCCCCAACCGGAAAACTTTTATATTGTCAACTAGTGTTGTCGAAATAAAAACGAAAATATTTTGCTTTACGCATAAGTAATATGTCAATATATAAATATATAAATAGAATACAAAATGAAATCTTAGAGAGCTGAAATAATTAAAAACAAAGTTATAAACAGAAATAATTTGAGAATACAATAATTTAGTTAGCCTCATTTGATTTTTTTAAGAATATATATTCTTCTTTGGCACACAAAGTTTTGCTGATCCAATAAATTTGGCATCACTGCAGCTCCACTTGAAATTTACATTTTTCCTTGCCTACTTTTTCGGGCACGCAATTCAAAGTCATAAAATATAAGTTTGCACTGCGTAAATTGTGGGCGGGCTGGTCACAGCTGCCTAAATGTATTTTAATTTGTTTGCCTCGACTGCCGACTGTGTGCAGCAGTTAAATGGCGAATACATGAAGCTCAAGTTTTTAATTTTTCAGTGGGTGGGGGGAGGTAAAACTTTTCCAAATCCCCAACAAATGATTAATCGCTGGAGCGGATATACAGCCGGCAGCTGGCTCTCCCTCGCCGGAAAACTGGAGCACCGGACAGAACGGCAAGAGTTGACAATTGAAGTTGGGTTAGGTAACTGCGGCGCTCATATTGATCAATCACTGTCACCTGGTTCGCTCAAGAAGTGGAAAAATCGGAGGGGGTAGGGGAAAATCTATAAACAATATGATAACCATTTGGCAATAAACTCGAATGTGATGTGTCTGGCGTTGTCTCTGCAGCACTTTGAGTGATTTGATATGGCACATCTATATCGGCGATGGATATATACGCGGACATGGCCCCGCGGCTCCTCTTTGATTGTAACAAATTTCCAATCTAAGCGAACGCGCAAGAACGGAATCGCTGTGACGGATGCGATGAAAGTGGAGTGGAGTGGCAAGTGGCAAGTGGAAAAAGTGGAAAGCTGCCGGAGTTTCCCACCCAATTTTCCGGCACCCCGGTCTGCGGAGCGCCAAAAAGTGTCACTTTTTATGAGCGATCATTTGTATTTCCCCCTTTTGCTAGTTGTATTTGCTTGTTTGTCGTTTGTCAATACACTTTTTGCCCTCCTCCGGCTTTTCCGCATTTTCCTTGCGTTTTCCTTGTAGCTTCCATTGTAACTTTATGCTCTTGACAAATTCGAGTTTAAGTGGATTACTTTCCACTGTTGCATGTTGTTCGAGGAGAAATTCTGATTCCATATCTTCCTACTTCAGCTGATGACTCATTAATTGTCCGAACGGAGCGTTCTTGGCGCAATTAATTTTCATTTTCATTTGCATTTTACGATGGCGAGTGCTGGTCATAAATTCAGCTGAGATTCACGGGTTGTGAAAAATTCCAACTCGTGCTTAGCATTTGTGCTAATGGGTCGCTCTTCCCTAATGGGTTACATTTTGAATGATTGCTAGTTAAATAATAAGAGTTCACTCATAAAGGTGGGTAGTGCAATCAAATAGCAGTTATCAAAGGTAAATGAGTTTTTTATCGGTTTAAATACATACATAAAAGTAACATTATTTTATAGCTACTTTAATTCAAATTAAGTCAATTAAAGTAAGCTCTGTTAGAAAGAATGATATTAACTAACATTTTTATTACAACAGTTAACCACTTGCAAAAAGTTAATAATCGAAAGATTTTATATATCACATACCAAGTAAGTCGAATGATTCTACCCTCGAATATCGCCAAAATCCGCAAATACTTCCTCATTCTGTTTGAAATGAAAACCCTTTCGCATTCTTTAAGTCCTCCCATGTGCACAATTAGTGCCCCAAATGGGCATCGACCATCCTGCGACACGTGCGTAAGTTTTCAATTTCGCTTTCATTTGGCTCTATGTTATTTGTGCCACACGAAAACGAATCGCCACTCGGCAACGGATACACTGGAGCACGCGGCCAAAAAGGGAGGAGGACTCATAAAAGATTTAGGCCTCGCTGCCATTACGAAATGCAATTTGCAGAAACTTTTGATTTCGCCGGCAAGCGGCAGGTCGGGTCAAAGGACCAAATCTTTTATTGGTCTCATTAAACGAAAATGTTTGCGAGCTTTGAGTTCCGAGAACGGAGTCCTGTCCCTTTCGATTCCCAGTCCGCCTCCCCGCCCCCCAGTCCGGCCACGCCCACCACTTATTTTCGAGTCAGTTCACGTTTTCCGAAAGGTGAGCGGCGTTGATTTTGAAAAGTTTCTGCGGCCCACCTCGAGCAAAGTACTCGAAAGATTTGAATGCTCTCGAAAGCTGACATTTTTCGTTGAAGTGGACGTGATTCGATTTGGATACGCTTTGGTTGCCTGGCCTGCCCCCTCAGGAAAACCCCGACTTTGCGGGTGGGGCGGAGAAACTTTGCAATTAAGCTGGCAATGAAGCGCAAACAAGAAAACCGGAAAATGGAATCGAGAACGCAAACTGGAAATCATATTAAATTTCAACAAATTATTTGTAATTTGTTTGGCTCGAGAGGGCGAGAGCGAACCCATCCCCATATCTGCATATTCATATTCATAGGAAAATTGAATTTTCCCAAATTATTTGCTTGGTTAGTTTTGTGGCTTCCACAAAATTGTTTGCCAGCACACAGAGGCGCAGCAGCAGGGGGGCATCTTCTTCATTATCTTGCGAGCACAATGGCTGGAAACCGGACCTGCTCTGTCATATTCGGAAAACTCTTTGAGTCGACTCGTAATTGAAATGTGTGATAGCGCACACAATAGACATTAGTTTCCCAACACAAAGGAGCTACAAAATGGAAATATTTCAGTGCAGAAGAGTTTATTCAGAAAATATAATTGGAAAACTACGGAAAATTTGGGAAATACATATGTACCAAAATTTAAAATTGGCATTGTAGCTATTTTAAAAGTGAAAAATCTGGAATTAAAATTGTATTTTAGCTATAATTACTAATATATTATTAAATTGTTATTTTTGTTGTGTGTTTTTAGCTCTGTGTGCAATTTAATATATTTCAAATAATGATTGTGGTCAGAATGAAGTGTAAGACATAATTACAAAGCTTATAGAATAATTCAATACGTTTTGAAATCAACTTAATGGGCCTTTAAAAAGCTCGTCGAACAATTCATTAAATTTGACACTTCTATTCATGTGAGATATCCTTGACTTATGTGCGGTGCTCACTTTCCGTCAAATGCAATTTCGATTTTAAGGCAGAAATGTCTACCGCCAAGAGCATATTGTAGGACACAAATCGATGGTCATGATACCCTTTACTGTTATGGTAAGAAGGTATACTAGATTCACAAAGAAGTATGTCGATCTGACCGTGTTATTCGGTATAAAAATAAAAATTGTATATATAAGTTCATTGGAAAGCTTTTAAACTTAGCTTGCTTTCCTGCTTGCATATCTACATCTCGAGTAACGGGTATCTGATAGTCGATGCACTGGACTACGTTCCCACTTGCTTTGTCCTTTTTTTGGGACATTTTCAACGCTTTCTGAGCGATTAGGTGCCACATCGAGGGCGAGGAAAATTCTGCTGGCATGTGTATCGATAAGAACACGATAATGATGACTAAGTCGCAAAATCCAATAATGAAAATTAATTTCACACACGCACACAGAGTGTAAGCCACAGGCCCTGTAGCAATTTATGCCAATTTGGCAGAGGGAGTTATGTAGAAGGATGTCACTTCCATGCCTGAAATATTTTTGACACCTGCAGAATTCCTATTGACAGCTGTGCAGGTGAAAGGGGGCGGCCACGGGAGTGTGGGCGTGGTCTTTGGAAAATTCACGTTTGAATTCGAAGCGTTTCGAGTGCGGGTTTTAGGTTCCCAAGAAGGGGTTTTACAGGCGATTTTCCACGCGGCGTGTGTGGGCATACGTGAAAATTTTTGACAGTTATTTTAATGAAATTATGCAAGCACATTTTCACACATTCAACCACTCAAAGAGTGACGGAAAGCCAAAGGGGGGCGGCAAAAGGGGGCGGCTGTTCGCCTGCAGCTGATTCGTTAGCTTTGGGAGTGGGTTATTCACTCCATATGTGGGTTAATCATATGCATTTCGAGGTTTTGTAGGCGACCAACGCTTTGCCACGCAGCGTTTTGGTTATTTAATTACCGCCCCACATGAGCACACACACATTAAAGCTCACGTGTCCGCAAACATTTTGTGTGTGGGGTGGAAAACTCTGTTAAAGTTAAGGTAATCCCCGATAAAATTATGTGAATAAGCAACAAAGTACCTTCACTTACATTTATAATTTACATGAACATAAACTATTATTTTATTCAGCAGATACCAAAGTTTAAGTTCGCTCTGATCTTACAGATTCAGATGGTTTGCAAGTAGGTACGCAAAAATCTAAGTTTGTCAAACATCAACCCTCGAATAACTCTTACTAATTCAAATTCGCCAAGCTCTAAAGGTTGTTGGAATTGAACAAATGTAATCGAAATTGTATCTTTCAAGTGCTCGCCCCACTTCTTTTCTTCGGGATTCTTTTGGATGCCGTGTACCCTCTGTGATTACGTCATGTCATCTCTAGTGTGCCATCGACTTTTGTGAATTTCCCCGAGCGGCTGTGCTGCCCACGAAAATTGTCGCACTGCCGGAGAAATTATACCCGGGGGTTGACGAAGGTGAGCACGTGTTGAGTTCGCAAAAGGAACACGGAAAAGAAGGAAAAGTACAAAGTTTTATTTGATACGTTTTTGATTTGCGTTGTCAGACAATGTCAATGTCTATCCCAGGATCTGTCGCCAGCTCCTGTTGAAAACAATGACAAGTCCTGCAGGAGCTGGGAGATTTCGCGATATGGGGGGAGTCAACGGAAGGACAAAGGGGAAAGGCACTGGGACAGACAAATGCGCCAAAGTCTCAAGTGCATCATGACACGTGAGTTTTTTGCTGAACATTTCGGTTGAGTTTTTGGTAATTTGATTTCCACACCGAGATTTTCCCGAGGGCAGGAAGGCGAGGAACTGGGTGGAAGTTAAAGTTAACGCTACATTTGATGCCAATGGCAAAACAAATGCGACAACGTGTGAGGAATTTTCAAGTTGCCATCCGCCTTTCACCTTCGTTGGCAAGCGTATTATTCTGCATATTCGATATTCTGGGCTAATAGAAAGAAAATTGCTTCGATTTTCCCTAAGCCAGATAATTGGTTTGGACAATTGTAATTTGTTTACGTCGCTTTTGAGGGGTGAATTTCTACCTTTAGAGGAATACATTTAGTAGGTCTTTGGGTTCTTTATGCCAAGTTAGAATTTGTAAAATTGTATATTGCAGTGAACAAATATTTTAATTGTTTGTTTTTTATTGTATATAAAAGTTTAGTTTAGTTTTTAAGTTTTGAAGACCATTTATTTAACTGAATATGAATTCTTATAATATTTAAATCGTTTTTGAAATAACTGCCTCGTTAGTTTTGCTCTGTATCCTTGATATTTTCCCCTTACTTTCGACTATCCTGCCCTGTGAGGTTTAACTTTATTTTTTGAAAAACATCGCACGTATTTGTCGTTTCCATTACAGTTGTGCTGATTTTGATTTGCTGCCCTTATGTTGGGCTGCCTGATGTTTCCCCCCACCCAAAAGTGCCACCCACGCCGCCACTGTCAGTCAATCTCAAATTCACTCAATCAGTCAGCCCAGGCAGTTTCAGTTAGTCGTTGCGTCAACACTTTGCCAACTGGCAGGAGGGGCGGCAAACACCTGCCACGCCCCCACACATTTGGGTTATATGTTTTGTTCGAGTCACGTCTGTTGTTGTTGCGAATCCAACCATTTTTTGCAGCTCGTTTGCCGACTTATGACTTTTGCGCCAGCACTCATAGGCAATTTCTATCCCCTGCCGGAGGTGGGCGGCTTCAGGTGGGCGTGGCACATTTGTCATACTCAAATTTAAAATTCAATTTACTTGCGTCATAAATTTAATAGCATAGCCAGAGGCAAACGCCACAGGCACAAATGCCAGTTGATTTTCCCATATGCGAGTACCCGAACCTCAACGTGCGAAGGGTTAAAACTGGTGGAATGGGTTAATGGGGTGGTGGGAGTGAGTTATATTAGCCAGGGTGCGCTGAGGAGCACATGAAAAAAAAGGCATTGGATCACATTGGAATATTTTATTGGTGCTAACTCAGTGAAATCAGAGTATATATATAAAAGATATGAATACCCAAGGGCATTTCTTATATTTTAGAAGCAATATTCATAGGAAAAGAAATTCAAGAATACGAAAACAAATCTTGAAAACAATAAATAATTACAGACTAACTTAAAATATTAATAAGGCACACATACAAATTAATTGATTGTTTCAAGAAAAAAATATTTATATTCTTTGATTTTTACCAAGCATGCCCAGAATTCCAAACTTTTGCGAAAGAAAGAAGCCGCTTTAAGTGGAAACCCTCATTTACTTCAACTGCCTCTCATTAGGCATATAAAACATGGTAATTGCTAAGCTTGTTAGACGTTTGCAAGACTTTTAATCCACACACACACACATATACACTCTAACCGAAAAAAAATATGTTAGAACCAAAAAGGAAATCTCTGCGCAGTCCTCAAGGCGTATACGTAATATGCTAAACAAAAGTGCGCCAATTAGAAGGAAAATTCCGTTTTTAAGCCCAGTCCCAACCCCAAAAACCGCAAAAGCCAGAAAGTTGATTTCTTAACAGTACCCCTCTGCAAAACCCGCAAACCGAATGTCAGAAGGAGACAGTCGACGAAGTTGGAGCAGCTCCAAAATTCTAAGCCAAAAAATGTTGCTGCAGTAGACCACAGAATTAAGCAGAAATGAGTCTGGGCTGAGTGTGTGTGTGTGTGTGGAAATGGGTGTGTAAAATGGGCGAAGAATATGGTCGAGGGAGTCTGTGTGTTGTCAGTAACTTGTCTACTTGTTGTCTGTATCGTGTGGCAGTTTTTGGACACAGGGAGCCCAAATTTCAAAGCCCCCAAACTTCGAGACATATGCAGGAAAAAGATGAATGCATTACAAATGAAGACGGCTACAGGCAGGTCAAATGGAGAATACCCTCTCAAAAGAAAGTGCCTCATTACTATGTTCTAACTCATGTAATAAACAAAAAATTTTAAATTTTTATTTTATGCAGAATAATCACATAAATATTTAAATAAGAAGATAGGTATAAGATATTTAAATAGAAGATATATATATTTTTCAGAGCCCAGTAACATCTGTTTTGTGAGAGCATCTAATATTCGATGTTAAGGAATAGATTAGAAATTGCTTGCTATATTTATAATTGATGTACATTTTGTGGCTCGGCCAGAGTTTTCCACAGAGCGATGGAAAAGTCGGCTGACAGTCGGATGGAAATGAGTGAGATTTTCTGATTTGCGTCTTGTCACGCAGAAATAAAGCTAAAGTCCATTTTAATTGAGTTTTTCTCATGTTGCAAAATGCTTTCTGCAAATTTATGACTGCACACCGAGCAGCATAAAATTGGACCGACAGCAACTGAACTGAACCAAATCCAACCGAACCGAATCGAGCCGTATGAATGTGTAATAAAATGCATTTTTAGCCATTTTGTCACATGAATTTGATTTAATTTAGATTGGGAAATATCAAATGAAATGAAAGGAGCGTTAAAGGAAATGCTGCATATGAGTGAAATGAAATGGAATTTTGTGTGGCTCAAATTTTATGGTCGAATGTGAGGCAGTTAAATTGAGCATCGAAAGCGGCAAGTATTTTCATGGAAATATGGAAAAGTTTTTCTCTCCTGGGCCTCACAGCTGCCTGCTCCTCTTTATTTTCCTGCTGGTGTATGACAAAGTTTTCTTCGTCTGGCGCTTGTTATTTTCCACGTGCACCGCTCGATTTCAAAGAAAACAACTGGCAAGATTTCAAGCAACGGATTTCCCTCTCCTCTTCATTTCCATTTTTCCGACCCCCTTCGCTACTTCAATTGAGCGGCGGCGGCTGCTTTTAATGTTTCTGTTTTTCCGTTGTTTTATTTTCCTTTTTATTTTGATTTGGCCAGCGGCTTCTTGCACCGCTCAGCCCCCCGGAAAATCTGCGTAATCATCGGCAGACGGGCACGGGAAATGCGAAACAGGAAAAATAAGTTTTGCCGCAAAAATAAATAAATAAATAACATTTTGTATAATAAAACGCAGGCGGCGGCGGAGAACAACTCGAGTAAACAACAGGAAGCATAAATTGTGTTATTGTAACTAAAAAGGAAAACCGATGAAAACGGGAAAACTGGTCGAACTTTGATGTGATTAGGGATATTTGAGCGGAAATGGCTAGGTTTGACCATGTTGGACTTGGCCACGATTGGCAATAAATTCTTCAATATTTGCGTAAATTGACGACGTGAAATATGTTCGTATAAGATTTATTTTTATGGCGAAAGGTATCCAAATACATACATATCCCCTGTCAAATTATACTACTATTAAACCTGTTTAGATTGCAGCGGTGCACCTTCTGATCTTTAAATCATGTCAAAAATTATGATATGATCCCCCTTGAGATCATTATTTAATCACAGTTTTATGAGCGGGCTTTCCAAAACTAGCACGGATCTCCCATGAATTCAACTCCCAACAGCAACTCCCCGGCACATTTGCCAAATCAATATGCAATATCCCACAAGTAAAGGATTTCAAACTCTCACTCGAATCTACACACACACACACTCAGTGGGCAATCATATCGATGTGGGGAAAACTGAACCGCCTGTCATAAAAGCCGCACACACAAAAATACGAGTAGTTGGCTGCATCAAGAGGGAACTGTGGCATGAAAAGCACAAAAACTAGGTTAGTTGCCGAGATTTTTTACCTTCGCTAACATGACCCCTCCTCATCCACCAACTTCCCTTCCTTTCCAGCCAACAAACCCCCAGAAAAATAACAATTGCACCCCGTAACCCCTGATCTCTGGCACTGCCACTCGCCGTCCCAAAGCCATCCGTTCATGTCTCTGCCAATGCATTTCAAAACAGGAGCTGCAGGAGCAGCGAATCGGGAAAGCCGTTCGGCCACGCCCCTCCGCCGCCCCCACCATATCTGTCAAGTGAACTGGAAGTGATACGGATATATAGGGGTGGGTCTGGTGGAGGAGCTAGCTATGGACGGAGGAAGAACGCTGAGCGTGTTCACGTGCAAAATTGCAGCGATTCCCCAGCGAGTTTCGGATTCTCCTTCAAAATCGAATTCACTTTGCTGATTACACTGCGAGGAAATCATGAACGAAACTGGAACATTATACCGTTCTATAGGAGCTCTTCACTTCCTATTTAAATGATATGACTTCTAACATCAGAATAGACATTCCATGAAAAGAACTTTTTTTTGGGAATGAAAAGTATATTGTGTAGCAATATCCCCTTTTTTTCAGTGCACTGCATGTATGTGTGTGTGGCTGCAATGCTGTGCGTATGCCAGTGCAATTCGATTTCGATTTGGAGTGTGATCGATGACGATGACGGGCAGGATGCGATAAGGGCCAGGATGCGATGGGAACAGGAAACGGACTGCCAAGGATTTTAATCAGCTGTTGTCGCTCTCCATGAAGTTGCGTTCATGGGAGAAAGCCGATCGGTTGCGGTAGCGTCCATAAGTCCTGCGAACACCAAAGATATGGCCAAAAGCAAAAGCAATTGGGCTGCTGATTGATTTGCCAGGACGAGCATTTGTCCTTGCCGTACATAGAGTTACGATGCACTAGGCAGAAAAACCAAAAGAAAACCGAAAACGTTTTAAAGATGTATTTGTTTTACTACTATTGAAGAATAATTTAATTTACATATTAAATTTGAAATAAGGTAATATTTAGGGTATTTAATTGTTTTTGTCATGCTTGTAAACTATTTTTTAAGCAATTGTTGAAATGTGCCACAATCTTTTTTATCAATCTTTATTTAATTGTAAAATTGGCGTGTTGAAGCCCCCAATTTCCAGTGGTGAACCCATTAGCATTTGGCTTGTTTCGCTGGCTCCTCGTTCTAAGTCGCTCCCTTAGCTTTTGTTTTGCACACCATCTTCCTGGCCACAGATTGTTTGTCGACATTGCAACGCCGCTAAATTGTTTGTCTTTTGTGTGTGCGCTTGTATCTGTTGTGATGCTGCAAGCCCCCCACTAACACTCTATGCCCACCATCCCCCTTTGGACCGAACCCTTGATTTTGGGGGAGCCCCATCGATGTGCGTGCAATGCCATTAACAATACACCCAATGCCAAAAACGGGCAAACGCGCCAAATCCATTGTTATTTCGGTGGTCGATTGTTGTTCTTCCGGCTTGCGTGAGCTTACTGTGGCCCCAGCCACGCCCCTTACTCCACCCGCCCCCCGTGGGTAAATTGTGCAAACAAACAGCGGATGTTGGAGCGCAGGAAGGGAATGGGCTATTCGGGAAGGATGCTGCTAACTACACTCAGAGAAAATATTGTGATTTGCTAAGTACTCGAAGTCACTAGGCTGGCTAAAGTGAAATTTTATTCTTCATACAATTGGATAGATTTCTCTTTTCCAAATCGATTGCATTTCATTTGCTGATAACAAATTTAATGACTACATACTTCTACAGTTTGTTTTTTCTGTCTGTATGCAGAACTTGTGCCACAAATCGGTTCAATTTTGGTGCCCCACTCATCTCATTCTCTGGCACAGTTGGGGGATAATTTGGCGGATTGGAGGGCGGTTGGCGTGGGGCTGGGCTTTTGTTTTTTCAGCTCGGTTTGTTCTCAACTGCAATAATCTTATTAGCAGTTTGTTGTTCGAACCTAATCAATTACCAACGTAATTACAAACTTTGCTAATCTGACTCGGTTTCCCCAGAAACGCTTTTCCAGCCCAGCCCAGGCCTTTTCGCCCATATTGTTCATGACCGTGTCAGTGTTGGTGTTGATGTTCGTGTCCCTGTCCGTGTTCATGTTCACGTCTAGATGGGAATACATCCTGCATACATGTTCTACCAATCCCACGGGGCCGTGGGTGAAACGCGCTTCGTTGATGCGGCTCAAATTTAGTGGCCTAAATAGCGATTTATCCAGTGGAGCATGGCAAAAGATCTCATCAAACGTTGGCAAATTGTTAACCAGAAGCTGATGGAGATGGAGCGAAAGCGGTACAGACTAAGCGCTAGTTGAAAGGATTTCCATGGAAACGTTCTCATTCCCACCATGGCTTGTGAGGTACTTCTTATTGAAAAGCAATTAATTATAGAGCGCATTTGTTATTATAATAATACCAAATTACTCACTTAACTTACTTAAGCAAAGAGGATAATAAGCTAAGCTAATACATCCCTTTTCTAAGCCTTAAAATCGGAAGCAACTAAGTATTTCCCCCATATCATAAAACATAAGTTGAATGATTCATTCGATAGCATGATCAATGAGCCTCTTATCGTATGCCAACAATCAAAGTTTAAACCGTCTTACCATTGCAGCTACGTTTATCTGTTGGGATTTGGCTAGCGGATTGCCAAAACTTTTTGGCTTAATCAAATGCCAAAATATTTGAATATGCCAAGACGAAATTATTGCTGTGTATGCTACTATGCTCTTCCCCCCCTCGACATTTGCTGTCGACAGGAGCCGAGGAAAACTTTTCCACGCATGATTTAAATGGGAATAAATCTTGCGTTAAGACTCGACTTGGATTTGGATTACGCAAGGCCTGCAGAGGGGCAAAACGAACTGCTGCGTCACGTAGTTGGTAAATTTGTTTACACGTCCTCGCACCCGGTTTTTAGAATCTCGCCAGGACCAAGAGCAGGATTCAGCGCCCTCGGTTCACCCGCGCACCGCCGGCAGCTCCACAATTGGCATAAACTTTCTCATATGCAAATCGCAAGTTTAGCAAAATATTTCGTTTATTGTTGAAGTTTTCCTTTAGTTACTACTCTCGTTCTCTCCCTCAGTCGTCAACATTTTGTATGTTTTCCGTTCATTTTTCTTGACTTGCGCTGCCCGAAAGTTTTTCCTCGCAAAGTTTTTTGGCTCAAGACATTTTTTTGATAAATTATCCAGCGTCAGTTTGTGTAAGTTTGGGCCAGTAAAAATGCGCTCTCCTTTTTTTTTTTAATAAAAATCATGACACCTTTTATTGATTTACTTATTCTGTTCGGATGCTGATGTGTGTGATTGTGTGGGGTTGAGTGTTGTGTAGCAATATACACTGAAGACTCAATAAATACATATAATCCATTCGCTTAACTAACTGCGTTTTATCACTAGAATTACGTTCTCGCTGTTTACTGCCTTAATGTAGCCTCGGCAAATAATATCTAATTCGAAACTTTTATGTCCACTTTGCATTTATTTTAAATTGCATTCTAATTTCATTTGTCCAAAAGTGAAATTCGCTTAAATTCTAGTCAGAACACACAGCCTTGCTTTGTTTCTCTAAAAAAGTACACTTACTTGCTAATTATTAATTACACATTTAATTACACACAGAACACTTCATGTTGTCAAGCTTACTGCTAAGGTGAATGCTAATTTCTGCGTTGAAATTATGTTTAATTTAAAGCCACATCCAGATAGTTTGTATAAAATGCACACAGCTTAGACTCTACTTGAAACAAAGACTAACGATCAATTTGGAAACTCAGTTACAAACGGAAGAGAAAAATGCTACCCATCTGATTTGTCAATGCTTTTGTTTAGCTTCAAAACCAATTTATTGAATTCGAGACCACAAATTGAAACGTAAATATTATTTAGAATTTTTATAAATTTACTTTGTTAAAATAAGTATGCTTTACAAGCTTAAAAAATGGCTTTCATGGCTATCATACAACATGATTGCATATTAGGTTTTTTTTACAGATTTTCCAAAAATTTTTTGGAATTCAAATTTACAGTTCTTGGAAATTTGTATGCGACAGCAGTGGAATAGGCAATCTTTAGTAGGATTCTCGAGACTCAAGCGGATATTATTTACATATTTCAGGGACCAATGCGTCTTGTAAAACGATTTGCATAAAACTGAAATGATATTAAATTAGATTTTTATATCCAGACCATTATATAATTGATAACTTACCTTTCAACTGGCGGCTTGCAGCTACCACTTGACATTGCATTTCCAAAAATGAAATAAATGGCGAAACTTTGCAAAGAACATTACCATCTAAGGAATATAAGCGAAATTTATGAATTAGTCTTCATTATATACAGTTAGTAACAGGATTGTGTAAATAAAGCGAGTAATGTCTGCAAAGAATAAAATAAAAATTATCTAATGCAGTAGCCTAAATCACAAATAATTACCTTTCTTTTATTAATAACCAAAATAACAAATAAAATTAAGCACGCTGTTTAAATCAAGTTTTTGTGCATTTGAAACAGAGAACAAAACTTTATTTAGATATGTATGCTGTGGTGTATGAGTGTTTACATATGTGCATGATTTTTACATAAACAAAGTATGCTACATAAGGCACTTATCTACTTCAAGATGTGCAACGACAAAAAGCCAATTAACCTTCAACTAAAACAGGAAAATTTACAATGAAATGAATCATATGTTATAATATAATACCAGATTTGTGTAAATTTGGATGATGTAGCAAATAATAGAAACTAAAAAATAAAATAATAAACTCCATTAATAACAAGTTCTCCTTTTTTCGATTTCATTTGTTTTGTTTTTTTTTTTAGGCATAGTTCGTTTCCTTTACAAATCGCATAAATAACACTGAGAAGCGTATGTGAATTTGTATGTTCAACTAATTATAAATCTAGAGAAGTATTACTTATAATGTGGTTAACAAAAACATTTTCATTTTCTCATTACAAATAAAATATGTGAGTTAGTTTGGGGGTGTAACAAATCAGATAACTAAAAACTAATTATGCGAGTCAGCATAAGTGTAGGTATATAAAAAGAGATAATCCAGTGAACAAAACGAGTAACTTGTAACTATAACTAGAATATATATCATGTGGGTATATATTTATAATAAAGAACTTCATTGTGACTTGCAACATGAGAGATGAACAAATCAAACAGAGAAAGAGTATGTATTAAATTATTAGTTATATCAAAAACTTAAACCTAACACTCGAACAGATCTTTGTAATTATTTTTTTGTTTGTTTTTTATTTTTTGCTTTCGTTTGTGAGTCATGAGGATGTATACAAAATATTTAATAAAAGGCAATGGTTCACCAACTCGTACGACAGTTTAAAATTAGGAAAACGAGTCGTAAAAGATTGGGTTCGAAGGGAACTTCAACAGAAAGTTAACTAAACTACGGTCTAAGTGTTGTGTTATTCGTTTCTTTTTGATTCTGTTTTTAGGTATTTGTTTTTCGTTTTTTTTTTCTAATTCAACAATTAACGTGCTAAATCATAAGTGATTCTGTCTTTTTTTTTTTTTGGCACAGATTTCATGTCTTTTTCTGCTCTTGTTTTTGGTTTTTGTATGATACGTACAACGTTGGCATTTGCATCATCGTTTAATCTTGCAACGCGCTCTACACGGGCAACTCTTCATTCATTGACTACTCCATATTTCACAAATCTCAGTGTTCCTCTACTCGATGTGTCCGGTTAACCTTGCCGCCGATGGTGGCCTCTAGTAGGGCTTCGAGTCCTTGGGCTTCTTCAGCTGCACCTTGAGACGCTTGGTGCCCACCTGGAAGCCGTTCATCGCCTTTATGGCCACCTGGGCCGAGTCTGGATTGTCGAAGGAGACGAAGCCGAAGCACTTCGACAGGCTCGTCTGTTTGTCGATGAACACCTTGGCCGAGATCACATTGCCGAAGGGCAGGAACGTGGAGGCCAGATCCGTATCGGTGAACTCCTGCGGCAGATGGTAGATGAAAAGGTTGCAGCCCTCGGGTCCTGAAATGGTATAAAAGGCAAAAGACAATGTTAATTTGGAGAAAAAACTAATATTTTTAAATAATAGATTCTTTACAAGAAAGTATACGTTAATGTATCCCTATTTCTCAGTTTCCTCCTTAAAATTATGTTCCGCTGTTTCTGCTGGCACTTGTATACAACAATGTAACCACCTCACCTTTCAGGTGATAGCAATTAATATCCCAGAGGCACCAATTTACGCTCGAGTTTTCCTCACAGCCGCTGAATTTCCAGCCACCAGACCGCGGAATAGCAACGGAAAGTTGAGCGGACAAAGTGGCGGAGATAAGGAAAAGGGGGAAAATGGGCCAGTGCCAGCTGATTGCCAAAACGGAAGCGGATATGATGCGCCCAGCCACCTACGCGCCCGATCTGTCTCTTTCGCACTTGTCTCGCCATCTCTGTTGCGCCACTCAACTATCTGCTGTACGTGTGTGGGTGTGACACTCTGTTTAGGAGCACGTGCTTTTGCAACTGCTGACATCGTCATCATTATCTTTCGCCATCATTATCATCGCCATCCCGGCATCATCATCAACACTCCGTCTCTGTCGCTCTGTCGCACTGTCATATCCCTGCCCCTGTCACACGCACATTAACATGGCTCGCGCCTCATGCTGCGGTTGCACTTTTCGTGCAAATTACTGTCAACGTCACTGGCAATGAGCAGTCAGCAGTAATACAACCCACCAGCATCCAAAATCCGAAAGCTCGTGGTGGAAAGAGACGGCGCGAGCGGATAGACGGAGAGGGAAGGTGTGTGGTGGAAAGAGAGAAGTGAACGCAGCGTCAGCAGTCGCGTTTTCACTTTCGAGATGCTTTTTAATGACAGCAAAACGCTTCGAATGACAGCCGGCATTTTGCGGTCTTTCAATATTATCAGGATGAAACACAAAACAAGAGAAAGGGACAAACAATTTTTGCAGTAGGGATTTTAAAAGGCATTTGGTTGAAAAAGCACAAGATGACAGCTTTTAGTGAATTTCGAAATTTAATGTCAAACTAGCTACAGAGTATTCATTTGTAAACACACGTACATCAGTAGTTTCAAGGAACTTCCAACAAATATGAACTTAAACCAATGGGAATGATTTTCCGCAAACTCATATGGATATTAATTTTCCCCCATAAAGACCTATTCATCATTAAAGCAAATGGTTACACTCTTTGATGTGTCCCCCCGAACGCAGAGATTCACACTCGCTGAAACCGAATAGGTTTGCAGTAGTGCTTCCAGGACATTCGACGAGGAGAGGGATCCAACCCACTCTGCCACACAAGCATAACTCTCACTCCATCATCGTTCGCCAGCAGCAGTGCTATTGATCACCTTGATGTATGAGTTGGCCACCGTAGGCCTGCACAATCCCACTGGGTTCGTCCTCAATCCGCCCACTCCACACCCCGCTCGAGTCCACTCCGCCCAGTGACACGCCACCTCAAGGTAAACTGACTGCTGACAGATTGCCGACGCTGATGCGATTACAAAATGAAGCCAAATTGAATGGCGAAGAAAGCTGCTGCTGCTGCTGCTCCTCCGGAGGCATCTCCTTCGGTCACAAGCCGTTGACGTTGCCAAGACTTTAATATTAATTGACTCGAGGCTCGTGATGCACACTTGTTGCTTTGTAATTTGCACACCCATCAATTAATTTAGGCTCTGGCCAGGGGGGTGGGGCTGGGGTGCCCTTGCCGAACGGGGAGCAAAAAGTCCAATTAAAAATGCTTCAAGCTATTGAATTACGCGACTAACAAGCGACACGTGTGGCCCGACACGGCATATAATTAGATGAAAGGACAAATGTGGAGAGCAGGCAGAAGTTGTTCTCAAGGCAACAAATTAAGGCAACAATTTTGAATGGCACTCGATTATGTTTCTAGTTAAATTTCAAGTGGGTGGAAAAAACGTACCACTTATAAAAATAGAAGAAATTTTTTGTTTGAACTTTGTATCTCTGAGGTAGCAGAATTTTAAGGTTTATGGATACTAACTTCTATGCTTCAACCTATTTATTCAGCAAAGCATTTCCTAGAACACCAAATTTATATTCAAAACTAAATCCATGTGCAGTCTGGGTTGGTTCGACTCAACTTTCTATAAATTCAGTTAGCTGTCAACTGCAAAATGTTTTCCACACATTTTGGTAACCAGAAATGTGTAACTTCTTGGAATCCGCAAAGGATTCCGGCCCCCCACATACAAATAAACTTCCTGTTTTGTTTTTTCTTAAATCACAAGCTTTTTCCCCCCTTTTTTTCGGTTAGAATTTTTCAGTGTGCGAAAAACGATTTCCTATATTGCATTTTCCGCTTCCGCCGAGCAAAGATGCGCCATCCGCCTTGGCAATGTCGCCTGCCCTTTTCGCCATTGATGCACTCGCATTCTGGGCGGGAGTTGGAGGAGTTGAAGGGAGATGTTAGTTGCAGATGCACATTCCCATTCCCATTCGCATTCCCTCTCCCTTTCGCAGTTTGCAGCAGCATTTTTTGCGATTTTCCTGGCTGTCGCGCTCAGCGAGCAGTGAGCTGGGGAAAGTCTTTCTTTATTTTCCTATTCCTCTCAAGGGCACGAGCGAGGCGGAAGGAAGCCAAATGGAATCTATGGCACATAAGCTACAGTTCCAGATCTGCCTGCACATATATCTGAGTATCTTTATTGATTTTAATGCGACTTGTGCATAAAGCTGCACTGCGAGAAATTGCGCCGGCAATGTTATGAAGTTAGAAAATAGCTAAAAATACGCTACTATACTTATGTACTATAATTATGATTATAGGTTGTTGTAAAATTAATATATATCTATTTTTTTTCTTTCCTTTAACATTTTTGATGAGCTGTGGTCTAATATTAACATGTTTTTCTTGCAACTAAGTAGTTATGTATAGATTTTGAGTGTTTTTATATAATTGCGTTGTTTTCTCACTTGCCGGCACAAATTCTTTATAACAATTCCGCTGACCTGCCAGCGCAAAAGTCGCAAATCTGCGATGCCCTTTGCTCCCTGAGTCGCCCATCCCGCCCACTTTCTGCGCACATACAACATTTGGTTATTTTATATTCCAACTTCCGGCTTATGCACATGACTTTAATCCGGATCCGGATGCAGCCGGAAGAAGAGGCGACCGCGGCCGCCTTAGGGTCACCCATGCAAAGAAGTCGGAGGCGGAGTACTCCCATCGTCTGTCACTGTCATATTTGTCCCCTTCTCGGCCAGAGTTCTCCTTCTTCTCCACTTGGTGCCTTAGCCGCTTTAAAGGGCAGCAGCACAGTGCCGCTTATGATTTTTTTGTATATATTTTTTTA
Organism: Drosophila mauritiana; assembly: GCF_004382145.1. Classification (NCBI taxonomy): domain Eukaryota; kingdom Metazoa; phylum Arthropoda; class Insecta; order Diptera; family Drosophilidae; genus Drosophila; species Drosophila mauritiana. Next base: position 12,031,013 of record NC_046667.1, on the reverse strand, counting down.
CAACATATTTCTCATATTTTCATATTTATTTATTTCATTCTGCTGCTTCTGCCTGTGTTTCCTGCTTAATTTTGTGCCTGTCGTCTGGCCCTGTCTACATGCTTATAAGTTGTTTCCTGCTCCCGAGACCATCCTTATCCACCGCTTTGGATGCCACGCCCCCATCCTCCGCCTCTCTTCCTCTTTGTATTGTGGAGCTGTCGTCATTTGATAAATTTCGCATGTTGGGAATTTATCTGCCCTAGACATTGTTGCTGCAGTTTTTCCTGCCTTTTTGTGCCACATGGATTGCACAAATCCGAAATTTTTACAGTTAGCTCAAACAGCCCAGATCGATAATTTTCGTATTTTAACAATTGAAATATTGTATTTAAATAGTCAGAATAAAAATAAATGGGAAATGCATGTGTAGTATAGTTCTAATTAAGCTGCTATCAAATTTCAAATTCTTCTAAAATTCTGAACATATTTGACATTTTTATCCACATTTGTAGCATGCTAAAGCTAATCTACTGGTCGCAAACTCCCATTTTAAATACTGCCAAATCAGAGTCAATTACCCATTAACCACTTTCCGTCTATAATCTCCCTTATCCCACCCAATAATTATATAGAGCTTAGTCCCCGCCTTTCCGTCCATTACTTCGACTTCCATTTAAGCAGGTCCAAGTCATCTATGATAGTTTTTCACAATCCAACCAAGCGAGGCGAAACATGGCAGCTCACATTTCGCATTTCGGCTAGCAGGAGCAATTTGTTGTGCTTCCACAGACAGGACCGCACAATCCTCGCTGTTCCAGGACTTGTTACTGCTCCCCCCCCCTCCCCCCCCCCCCCTCCCCTTCCCATCCCAGTTGTTGTTGCAGTTGGTCAGGAGGGAATTTTCGGCGACGTCATGAGTCAGCAGAGCAAACAAGGAGTCGCACGAAAGGACGAGGCAAGCAAAAGTGAAGAGTCACAGGATACGAAGATGAAGTTGGGGCGACGAAGGGCGAGCGAGTCACTCGACTGCAAAAATATATCTCACTATATGGAGGAACGTGCAGAGTGAAAAATATCAGAAAGCTAACAATATATTAAACATAAATTTATATAGCCGACAAATGTAGACAAATACAGATAGAATTGTTGTGGCAGGACCTTTTAACGTTAATTTCTTTCATAAAATTTTTGAAAACAAATAAGTTTATTTTATACATTTATTATTATTGCTTCCAAATTTGTTGCAGTGCACGTTCATCACACACATGCACTCAAATGATGTTTGCTTATGTAACCGGAAATATAGCAAAAAGTGCAATGCCAAAACATTTTCCGTTGCATTTTGGCCAACATTTCGAATATCTCCCTGCTGCAACTTTAATGTTATGTGTGCCAAAGTACACCCCACACACACACCATATAGTGGGCGGGAAAAAGGGAAATGCTCAGTTGCCATATATGCGCACATATATTTCCCGATATCGACAGCGACGTCTGACTAATGGAATTGTGTGTCAAGTGTGTGTAATATTTACACTGTGTCGGGAGCTGATAAAAATTTAAGCCCCACCAAAACGCTCCTCATAAATTCAACTTAGCAAGTGCGAGATGGGATGATGGGGAGCAGATGAGGAGCAGGAGGAGCATACAAGATGATTGATCTTATTGATTTTTGCTACATCTCTCCCAGGCATTGGCTTATGGCATTGAAGGATTTGTGTCAGCAGAAGACATTCGATTGCGGATTAAGGGGGCGTCCTGCATCCGTACATCCGTGTGGGCGTGACAAGGAGATTGAAGTGCTTGTGAGCTGGTTAAGATGTTGGGGATTTTGATTTGTGGCAGCTCTGAGGCGGCTATGTGAAAAAGGCCCAACTAACGTTCGGAACCAATCTCATCCAGAATTGCACATTTTATCCAACTGCATAGCATTTGATAGATGACTTTTCATATGAAAAATAAGGCTGCTCGCCTCCAGCGCAGCAAAAGCGATGGAAACAATGGCACAACTAAAACTAAGTAGATTAGACAGACATCCACAAAATGTCCATGACAAGTGGGATTCGGAATGAAGGCAGCGGGATCGGTCGGGCAGGAAGTGGGTGGACATAATGCGGGGGCAACGAACACAGAAAGCAGCAAAAAAGGATGCAAAAAGGATGCTAAAATAACCGCATCACGAGCGAGTGACGCTGACAGCAATGAGCGGGTTTAATGCATGTGATGTTGCATCCACAGCAGCAGCAGCAACAAATACAATTGGAAATACGAGAATGGGCAAGGGATATACCCTATTTTGCATTTGTATCTTTACTACTGCAAGGAATCAGTTGTGTGAGCTGTAAAAGGTAATAGATACTTTGGCTAATAATAAAGGTATTTCATAGTTTACTCTAGTCGTTCATGCCGCACATTATCTGCTTAGAGTATTTAAAGTGTAAAAAACGAACAGCGCGCAAGATAAAGTGCAAAAGATTTGGTATTGGAGTGGCAACCGCAGCGGCATTCATTCGGCCATTTTACTACATTTATCAAAATGTCAGGCAGTTAGACATTTCTATTTCTAGCGTGTGCGTACCAGTTCCCCGCCTTTTTTCCAGCCCCTAAAACACTCTAATTACCTACGAAATTAGAAATGCAGACCGGAAATTAAAATTAGACCTTACGCACACAGGATTCCTCATTAGATTTAAGGAGGTTTTTTGATCAAGTTCTTTCAGTTTCAAGTTATTAAATGAAAACAAGTATATGAATATGTTTAGAAAGCGATGACCCTTTTGTAAAACATATCATATTAAATATCACTTAAATATATTTCTTTCAGTGCGTGTTTTAATGGGACACTCACCTTCAATCTGCTTTCCCGCTGCGGCGGCGGCTGCGGCGCTGAGGGCAACGCTGGCCAGCGGCGAAGTGGACAATGCACTGGCGCTCCCGAATTGCGGCAGACCGGCGGCTGTTGACATATATGCCGATGCCATTGGATTCGGATCGGACCCTATATAATGAGAGAGGGAATTCCAATTTAGTTGGTTGGCGTAGGTAAAGAGCAAATTTTCAAAATTTCTAACGTAAATTACATAACGAAATATAAAGGTGTCTTGAATGAAGTAAGCTTGCTAAAATAATTTGAAGAAAATAATTAAAGAATAGCACATTCATTTTATTTATTAAAATCTGAAAGGACCTTTTAGCCGCTGTAGAATATTTCTAAAATTGAATTTGGCCACCTCTGTCATTTGGCAGAATCATATCCAATTTCACTGTATAATTATTATTTAGTTTGTTTCGTTTCGTCAGACGTAATTAATCATCGAATTTTGTGCCCTGCCACGCGGGGTGACATTTGATTATTTTACAAAGCACACACACAACATACACACACCTATACAACACACACACACACTCAGGCAGATGACATCCGCAATGGCCAATCTGAAATTAATTTGTCTCTGAGTAATGTTGGTTGTGTTCTGGTTTCGGGTTTTGTGTAATTTGACGCCTGTTGTTTGTTATTTAGTTGTTTTGCGTGTTTCGCCATTGGCCGTCATGCAATGCAATTTTGTGGTTTGCAATCCGGCCCTGAACACCCCCCTCCCCTGGCTATTTTTAACACCCCCTTTTGGGGGCACCGCCCGTGATCGCCGTTATTAATGAATTTTGCCAACTTAGTGCATTTGAAAAACGCTAGCAATGCACTCAATATCCTAGAAAGTGTAATGAACAAATATATTTAAATAAAATGCAACTAATAAATATTGCAATATTTATTGTATATTTCATTTTAAATCAATCAAGCTGAAAACTTTACTGATTTAAATACAAGGCAGACAATTTGCCATAACGATTAGGCGAAAACTTTTGCGCACACATTTGAACCGGAAATTGTTTTAATTGTTGTTCAAACTTTTCACAAAGAAAAGCACGAAAAGTCAGCCAGTCAGTGAAGAGAGGAATATATATGTACATATATGTATGCTGGACATACTGCATAGAATGCTCATCAAGGAGCCTGGCTAACTAAGTTGGCCAATAATAATCCACATGAGTGGCTCGGCCTGGTCGGCTAGAAACAACAAACAATGCCAACAAAAAAACAATGCCGAGTGAATGGAATAAGAAGTCGAAAACATTGCCTAAAACTATTTTCAGCCCCGGATGTTGTCTGTTTTGTATTTGCAAGTAAGTTTTTAGAGTTCGCAGTTGGAAATTTGTTCGCCGACTTCAAGTACGAAATTGTACAATTTCCAGTTCGTACTTCTTCTTCATCTTATTTGCCACTTGCAGGCACAAGACTTTTTGTTCGCACTGTTATTGTTATAGTTCCTGTTGATTTTCAAGTGCAAAAAAGTGCAAAAAATTGTGTATAAACAAACGTAATGGAGAGCGGGGCTACGAAAAAAGGAAAGGACCACGATGGCAGTGGAGCTCAGGACGTGTTGAAACCCTAAATCAGTTTGAAGGACCAGAGGTTGGTAGTATAAACTACATAGTTTACTGCACTTGAACCAAACTTTGATTAAGATTTTCGGTTGTTGCTGTTGGCTTGGCTTTTCCTCTTTTTCGTATTTTTTGTAGTTACTCAACTCGGCAGAGAGGTCAAAGGAGTGAGCGCCGAAAAACTTTTTGAATTGGATGCTCTTAAGCTTTAGTGAGCGGTGCTTGTGGAAAATCAAGCAAAGGTCGAGGGGAGAAAAATCCAAAAAGGCACTTTTGCTGATTTTCCAAATTTCTCTCAGCTTTTGAAATTCATCCCACACAAAAGGGCAAAACGCCTTGTCGTCTAAATTAGGTAGTTATAAATTATCTCATTATATGGTAAACTATGTCTATTTTTTTCAAATCAATCCTTCGCCGATATTTTCCGATATCTCAAAACAATTAGTTATTTATACCACTATATTTTCGATAACCAATATGCGGCGGTGTTGCATCAATTTGTTTGTCCTTTTTATCTGTGGCAGGCAGAAGCTGTACGCAACAGAAAGTTTGTTACTCGTGGCAACTTGGGAAAGCGATTTTGTAGTTTAGTTACTGTATCCGCCCAGCAAAGAAAATAAAAACCAAGCCGGAAAGTTTGGTTTCTCTGTATGAGATGTATGAAGAGGGTTTCGACTTTATGGATCTTCTGTATTAAATGGAAGCCCCCTTAAAACACATGTATTAAATGCATATATAAGGGATTGATACAAAATACATAGGCAGACCAGCCCAAAAAGAAGAAGTTTTAAAGGTAAAAATGTATCTCAAATAACAGGGTATGAAAAAAGATAGGCGCATCCCTGCTCTCCTCACTGTCAGCTGCACTTTGAGCTGAATTTCTTTTTCATTCGCAGTGGAAGGATGTAACAGACGGAGGACATCTCCTTCGAGTCCGAATGAATCGTCGGACTCCATCCGCTGCCGGGGCAAAGAATTTTTAATATTTCATTAAATGAAGTGCCCGGAAATCGTTCAAGTGGCACACGATGAGCACGCACAAGTGCACAAGGGCCAAAACTCACGAAAATCCCCACAAGATAAGCTCTGAGCAAAGAAGGACGAAAGGCGAGGAGAGCGGAGTCACTGGAAATCCGCTTAATTTTTGGCATTTTTCTGGTTAAGTCAGCCGCAGATTTTTCTTCGTATTTGGCCATGGTTTTTTTTCGCCTACTTGCCAACTAAGATCCTCTCGGAATGAACTTGCTAAGAAAATATTTAAGAAGCAAGTGTGGAAATGGCGGAGAATGCGGTCAACGATGCCCACAGATAGGCAATGACATTTCCTCTGCTTCTCTGCTCCGAAAACTTAACGTTTAATTTTGTTGGACAATTTTTTGTTTGTCTTTCATTTGGTTTCCTTCGTTGCCACATTTAAGTGGAATTTTCTCTGGGTTCTTATGTGAGGTTACGATTTTGTTAAAATAATAGAGCATATTTCTCATCTCATAATTCTGAAATTTTTTGGTTAAATTCATCTTTTATTGCCCAGAAAATCTTTGTTGACCTTAATATATTAATTCCCTATTGCGGTTCTTATGTACATCCATTTGCAACTAAAATTCGGAAGTTGAGAAGTGAGAAATGAAAACCGTGAAGTGAGCAGAAAACATTGCAATTCCCCCAAAGCAGAAAAGTCAATGAGGCCAAGAAGGAGTGCAGTGCAGCAGCAACTGCCTGGTTCGTCCTTTATGCCCCTCTATCCTCACCCCTTTACCCTTTTCACATTTTCCCAGCACCTCCTCGACCCCCTTAACTCCAATCCCCTACCCCCTCTCCAGAGGCTTTCGCTGCAATAAGTTCCGTGTTGTTAATTTCGCAAGAGAGTGTAACTTGTAATTTTGTACGTTGTAGGGTCTTCTCTTGTATTCCAGATAAAGTCCGCCCCCTCCGCAGATACGACCATCAAGTCTCAACGGACTGGTGACGTAAAGCAGGCGACGTTAAGCAAGCGCGTTACGGTGCACGTGAATGTTACGTCGAATGGTTCGTTGACTTTAACTATCAAACTTAATAACACACACATTTTTTATGACGCAATGAAAACGAAAGCCACATCTCACTTGGCAAGTGAGAAGAAATTTAAGAAAATGGTGAAAAACGTTGAACTTTTTAAGAGATTAAAAAGAGATTGTTTTAATAAACTGATAAGTTCTTTTGCAAATGCAATCTATACAAAATTAAATGAAAAAACACACTAATAAACTGTGCAAATATATTTTATATATAATTCTCACCTGTCTTTTTAGCTGCGTTTTATCAACAATTATTTAAGCGATTTGCAAATGTTAAAGAAGAGAAAAGGGAATACATTTTTGTCAGACCAAAATTCCAAACAATTGTATGGAGTGTATGCGGATTTCAATAGAATTAAATTTTGTTGACAATTTAAAGCAACATAAATCATCGAAATAAAAAGTATGAAAGCTTTGAAAATTTTGATAAATTCAAGAGCATTCTCACCTGATTTTTTGGCTGCAGCCTTTTTACCCAAGAGGCCTGCACATTAAATCCATATTTATTTGTATGAAGGGGAAAAGCAATGGACAAGTAGATCAAAGAGAATACATTTTTGTTAGCAAGAATAAACGAAAAATCCTCTAAGCTAATTAGGATGGACATGCCGAAGACGTCAATCTATCCCTTTACGAAAAGAAAAATTCCTATTTGGCTATTTTAAGTCGATTTCTTCGGCAGTGAAGCTTGACAGTGAAGTCCTGATTGTAATTGGATTTCCTTGGATAAACAGAAGACCAGGGGCATTGGAAGAAGGATGAGTAGTTCCCTTAGTAAATTAGGCTAATTGGGCACTTTGAATGTCACATGATGACACATTTGTTGGCAAAGAAGCCAAAAATAGAAAAGCAATTTCGGTGCGGGGTTTTCGAGTAGAAAGTTCAACTCATTAATGATGAATTAAATTAGGAGACCAAATGAATATTGATGAGCTTATCGATCGACTTATTTCGGCTATATCAGGTGTACAAGTATGAAATGTCGTTTTTTTTTAATCAAAAAACACGTTAAATTTTGTGGAAAAAGAAAAAATCATTTATTCAAAGTATTTTCCGTCGCTAGCTACACATTTTTCCCATCTCTCGGGCAATTTGTGGATTCCACGCCAGTAGAACTCATCGTCTTTTGCGGCGAACCATTCATCGAGCCATTTTTTCACACTTTCGTAAGAATCGAAGCGCTGCTCAGCGAGTGCGTGTCCCATCGAAGCGAATAGGTGGTAATCGGATGGGGCCAGGTCTGGTGAGTAAGCCGCATGCGGAAGCACTTCCCAATTGAGTGTTTCCAACGTGTCTCGAACCGCTCTTGCCGTATGTGATGGAGCGTTGTCATGGAGAAAAATGACCCTGTGTTGTCTTTTTTGATATTCCGGTCGTTTTCTCTGAAGCGCACGGTTCAAATTGATCAATTGTTGTTGGTAGCGTGCCGTATTCACCGTTTCGCCGGGTTTCAAGAGCTCATAGTAAATGACACCGCTCTGATCCCACCAAACACAGAGCATCGTCTTCTTGCCAAAGCGATTCGGTCGAGCAGTCGATGTGGCCGGTTGTCCAGGATCAACGTATGACTTTTTACGTTTAGGATTAACAAAAAAGATCCATTTTTCATCGCCAGTAACGATACGATGCAAAAACGACTTCCTTTTGTATCGTGAAAGCAAAATTTCGCATGTGTTTTTGCGCCTCTCCATCTGCCTCTCGTTCAACTCATGTGGCACCCATCTACCGACCTTCTGAATCTTTCCCATCTCTCGCAAGCGATTGGAAACTGCTTGTTGACTTTCTTCCAACTGCTCTGCGAGTTGTTTTTGCGTTTGAGCATCGTCTTCATCCAATAATGCTTGCAGTTCGGCGTCTTCGTACCTTTTTGGCGGTTTTCCGTGCTCTTTGTCGTCGACGTCAAAATCACCACTTTTGAAGCGTTGAAACCACCGTTCACACGTTTTCACAGTTGGTACTTGTTCGCCAAAGGCTTCAACAAGCATTCGGTGCGATTCCGCAGCTGTTTTCTTCAAATGAAAACAGAAAATTAATACTGTCCGCGTTTGCTCTTTATTCGGCACGAAACTCGACATGTTCACTGCACTGAGAGTAAACAATTATGACGCTCAATTTGCGCCAAACTATGGTGGTTCGACAGTCAAGGTTGACACTTCACAAGGTCAAAGTTTTATGACAATCGATAAATATTTACGTTTGCGAGACATCTATATGTTCGAACCGACATTCCCTACTTGTACACCTGGTATATTACCCACTCATAACAAACAAATTATGCGTTTGTAATCTCTCTATTACCCTTCTCGCATTTGTCCAAATATACATTTATCCGAAAATAACTTATTATAATCCAATAAGCAATCGACACTCATTAAAGGCAATAACCAGAACAACGTCGAGATAATTAGAAATCGATAAAAGAAACACTAAGTAGCGTTGCGGAAAAGGGAAAGTGTGCCGGAAAGAAAAGCCAGCAACAGGCTAACACGAAAATAGAGAAGTGGAAAAACCCTGTGACGCACAAGGAAAACTTCAATACGGAAATGAGAAAAAATTAGATAATTAGCCGAGGCAACTGATGACCGAGATAAGACCGGGGGATTATGGGATGCGGTAAGCCCTAATGAATTATTAACAATGGAGGCGCTTGCTTCAAGTGATTTTGCCCCAAACTATCCCGGCTGCTTAAATAGCTGTTTTAAAGGATGTGAAGGAGTAACTCACAGAGCAACGCAGCCGTGTTGGTCAGTTGGGCGCTTCCTGGCGATGTGGCAGCGGCGGCTGCCGCGGCGGCATTCGAGAGACTCGGCTGCGTCATGGCCGCAATGGCCGCTAGATTCTGGACGGTCATCGGGGTCAAAAGTCCTGCGGCCGCCACAGCGCTGGTGTCCGTCGCCGAGCTGCTCTGCTGGGCTCCCAGTCCTGTGAGGGCTGCAAGGGAACAATAAATTAAAATCTAATAGACATCATAGCTTGCTGCCATTCATTTAGATTGAAGGAAAATGGCTAAGCAATTGTTATTTCCAGTTCATGCTCACCTTGCAACAACTGGTGCTGCAGCCCCACCGCCTGCAGCTGCTGCAGCAGTTGGATGGAGGCCGGGGTGATGGCATCTGCGCCGAGGACCGGCGAAGGCTGCTGCGGCGGATTGGGCAGGATGGGCGTGGTCACGCTGGTGGCCGTTTGGCCCAGCGGTATGTTGATGTTGCTGGCCAGATTCCAGAGGTTGGCCTGAATTTGCTGGATCTTTTTCTGCTCCTTCTCCTTTTGCGTATCGGCGAACTTGACGACCAGCGGCGATGTGCAGCCCTCCATGATCTTGTTCTGGCTCAGGGTCTAAAAAGGCGATTGGGATATATTACACACATTTATCTACAAGATACGAGTATTCGATACTCACCACTTTAATGGCCGAAATGGCAGCGTGCTTGGTGGCGAATGTGACGAAGGCACAACCCTTGCTCTGTCCGTTCTGGTCCCGAAGGACGGTGCACTCCTCGATGGCTCCGTGGACTTCAAATAGCTTGCGAACGTCGTTCTCGTTCAGCTTCTTGTTTAGCATACCCACAAAGAGTTTGCGTTCTGAAAGTAAATGGTTGCCATCAGTTACTATCGAATAAATATTCATGTATTGGGGAGAGAAATGAGAACCTAGTAACAACATCATCTATCATCTATATTCACACACTGAACTACGAACTTCTTAGTTACTTTCATCTTAAAAATGTAAGATTTATATTAAATTAATCTAAGCAGAGCCTAAGACCTTGGCCTTGGTAAGTTAATCGCTGCGTGAAAAGCTGGCGGAAGCCCCAGCTTAACCGCATTGTCGAGTGTAACCCTATAGCTAATAGTTGAGATTGCCTTGGCTGGGAGCTCTCTGTTTTGGCATTGAAAAGTGCCACCACACTCAAGTGGGTTAGGGCCAGGTCTAAACTGGATTGTTGTGGACTGGTTCGGAATGGAGCGCATAGGAGGGGGTGGTCGCTTTTGGTGGATAGTCTGCCTGCCTGCGTGTGCTCAGCCAGGCTTAGTTAATTCCAGTATTTGGCAATGCTCAATTAATTTTACATAAATTAAAACACTGGCTGCTGCTGCCTGCTGAACTGGGCTCTGGACTCGATAACTAATTGGCAGGCATTTAACATTTCGCCAAATATTTGCACTTTCCATGGAAAAGGGCTCCAAGTTTGGCGGCGAGGCGACCGAGGTGGCCGCCAATGTGCAACTAATTTATTTGCAGAAACACGCAAAATGCGCACTGCACAAATTAATTGTTATCAATTGTGCAATTGGCTGAGAATGTTTTTCCAAATGGGAAAAGCGGGATGCCATGTGATGTGGTTGTTTGTGCGGGCGGATCGCATCGTTTCGGTTCGGTTGGCTGGACTCTCTATCTTTTAACTAAACCAAATTGCAAATCAATTGGCTTAAATGCATTTAAAGTGCAGGCGATTACTGCGAGCGGATTAAATTTGTATGACTTGAGCGAAATAAATGCAAAGTTTGTACTCCCTCCTATCTCTTTCAATTGGCAGGATTTACTGTCAGCTGCTTTTCACATTAAAAATTTATTTATATAAATATATATATATATTTAATATATACTTAATTTAGAATATTTAGTGACAAAATTAGCCCTTGCATATTTATTTCCCCCTTCATTTCAATAGAGCCCAATTAGTTTTCGCAGATTTTAACTGTGCTGGCAGAAATTTTTGGATATCGTCATCCGAAAAATCGAATAACGTTTGCATTGTTATAAATTATTATATTATCGCTTCAATAAACGGTAAATTTTTAGTCAATGGAAATTATGTTTTATGACCTGCAATTTGCCGGCACACAAAAATGTTCAGCGCCCATTTGCCGCCCACTTGAAAATCTGTTTTTGGAAATCAATTAAAATTATAATTAAGCTGCTTATGGGGTGGAAATTGATTTTAAGTAGCCATTCTGGTCATTGACTTTGCTGCCGTGCTGATGGCGGGTATTTAAACTTATTATTATTCGAAACGTATTATTATTATGGCAACTTTTATAGTCGCGAGTAAGCGCAAGAAGTGTTGGAATTCCGCTTAATGGCTGGGTATTCTAATGCCTCGGTTTTTCCCCATTTCGGTCTGCCACTTGCCACTCGGTACTTGCCACATTTCGAGGCATCATCGTGCTGCAATGCGGGTCTATCCTTCCACTCGATGGAGCGTCATCCACCAACTGCCTCCCCCTCTCCCTCTCCCTCTATCGCTGCCAATTCAATTGCCATTCCGGCTGCTGATGCTGCATCATCATCATCATTATCATCATATTCCCCAAGCGTTATCAAATGCAAAAACCCACACACACACACTTTAATGATGGAGATGGGGCGGAGGAGCACTTGCACCATTATTATTATGATTATCGCAAACTGCAAGTGCAACTGCAGCAGCAGCAGCAGCAGCGACATCGACTAACTGCACTTGAGCTATATTATCATAATCCTAGCAGAAATTGCGCGCAGTCAGCAGCAGCGCATCCAGTGGGAAAAAGGAATTTTAAAATTCATTGAATTCGATGCTTGCGGTGGCGGAATGCCAATACCCCCACTATCCAATTTCGTAATTCAAGTCCCTCTTCCCGAAAAAGTAAACAAACTTGGCGGTGGCGGTGACCTCATTAGTTTCGATCAGCTGCAAATTGTAAGCGTTTTCCATTGCCATCGAGGGACTCAAACTCAAGGAAGCGTAATAAGAAAATGTGTATAAGTTTAGATTATAATAAATGCTTTGGAGGGAATGTTCAAGTGTCACTGGCCAAGAAACTTAAAGATTCCAGTATTAAAGTGACTATCACTTATCATTTAAATACTTCAAGCCATATAGACCCAGTTATCCCATTATCATAGTGCCCAGCTGTAAACCCTCGCAAATCTTAAGCGGCATTCAATTTAAAGTTAAATTCCGCCAGCAAGGCGTCGGGAAAACTTTACCTTTAAGTCCTGCCAGCGAAATTGCTTTAGTTTTAAATTATTAATATGTTGGACCAGGCTCGCTCGCTGCTCGTCGCAGTTATTCCGACCCACTCCTCTTAACCCGGCCAAAATGGGGGAGGAGGCGGCGGCTTAATGCCGGGTGGCTGGAAAATGGACGAGTCAGTGAGCCGGCTTCGGGGTAATGCAACTAATCTGCTTCTAGTGGCGCACATTAAGTGTTGCCACGCTTTCGACTTTAATTTGAAAACATAAAGCAGAAAAGCAGGGGCGGCGGTGGCGCTCAGGGAAGCGGCTAAAGTGCGGCCACTTCTGCAACCTACATCCACACACACACACACACACATTCAGGCAGGACTTTATTTTCCTTGCTCCTGCGATGGCCATTTCTGCATGCAACTCAACTTAACCGAGCGACCACTCGAACCTCCAACCCCAACCCAAAGCCAAACTCAAAACCAGAGAGTCTGGGAACCCAGAACCCAGAAGCCAGAACCTCGAACTCAAAACCGAAACCAAATGCTGGGCGAACGAGCCATGACATCGACGCACTGAACGCTACCTCTTCCACTCTTCATTCGCGCCCACTTTTTCTTTGGATTCTGCATGTAATGAGTGGGTTATGCGCGGTATTTGATAGGGACCGACTGAAGAAATACCGACTAATTAAATTGGAGTATAAATTGTTTCAGCATGAAACTCTTTGTACAAGATAACAAAGTCAACAAATCAATATTAATCATTAGTCAATGAATAGCTACTCAAATAATCCTAATTAATCGAATCTTTTAAACAAATACAGTGTTGTTTGTATTATCGAACTTATCCCTTTAGGTTACAAATCCATCACTTGGTTCATCATACCCGCAATATAGTGCATATCCAAAAATGGCAGCAACGCTCAAAAAAACGGGTCATATTTGCCGCCATTTCAGCCGAGAGTGTGAGTGAGTTTGCGCGTGTGTGTGTGAACGTATGTGGTATCCGTGCATCCTTCATTCAAACCACCCCCTCCAACACCACCCATGTAAGCCCCCTTCATCGCCACTCACCCCTCCCCTCCCCCCTTGTTGGCCAGCACACTTGGCTTAGCTTATTTATGTCACAAATATGAGCAAACGCGTACGCAATGCCACGGCTGGATGGACTTGCCTTGCTTGGATGGAGGCCACCCACCTGCCTCCCATTGCCACCCCCAACTGCCCACTTACCACCACCACCACCGCACCCCCCCCGCTCTTGCACTCCTCACCTGGCTGCTTTTGCCACTTTGCATGCATCGCTGCGTGTTTGGCATATTTAACAAATTTTCGCAAAAATAATGTAACTCTCCATGCTGAACTCGCGTTGTTGTTTTTCCCCTCCAAGTTGTTGTTGTGGCTGTGGTTATACGCACACTGTGAAAAAGGGGGTGGAGGTGCTTAGTGAGAGCGGGGGGAGTGAGAGTGGCAAAATCTAATCAAGCGCTGCGGCAATAGTCGCACACTGGCATCGAAATGCACAAATACATATGCCCAGAACATAGTTACGCACACACGCACACAATGACAGGTTCAAAAACCACATGCTTGAAAATTGAAAAACAATTTAGAAATATAAAACCAAAATGTAATGTGTAAGATTTTGCAAGAAACACGGAAAGGTTTTAAAATGTTAAACTAAATTTGATGAAAAATTCGAAATCGAATCAAAATTTAATAAGGTCACATTTCTTTGAATTAGGTCACATTTATTTTAAGCTTTAAAAACGTTTGTATTGAAAATGTTCTGTTTATATTGTATTAAATACATATAAATTTAAACCATTAAAGCAATTTTTAAACTACGACTGTTCATAACTTTCACTTTTGGAACGCTGAGAATGCTTTTCTGGATTCTTATGGCTTTAGAGCTCTGCACGTATATATTTCACTTTTCCACCTGCCTAATGAAATTCTCTCCGCCAATGCCAACATAAATCCAATGCATTATTAAATTTAATTTGGAGCTGAGCTGCCGACAAAATTATGGCAAATTCTTCGCTGGATGTATAAAATTTAAATTTTAATCGCCAGCAGTCGGCAGTTCAACGGAGGGCAAAATGTTCGCCGAAGGCAGGGTGTTCTGGAATTCTGTTCCCTTTTTATATCAAGAACATTAATTTTCATGTATATTATTCCTTTAATATCCTTTTATTCGATAAGTAAGAAAGATGTGTAGTTCATATCTCTATTTCACTTTTCTTTTAGCTAAGTGAGGGGTATGTAATAGTCGATGCACTCAACTTGTTTTTTATTAATTACTTGGATTGATTTTATAAACTGTTTTTCACCCGCCTCGAAACGATCAAAGGACTTTATTTAAGTCCTTTTCCACTTTTAGACACAATCGGTTCGGCAGGTCCCCCTGCATATATTTTGTCCCTCTTATTCCTGGGAATCCTTTTCCCCTCTTCCTTTTCTTCCTCGAGAATACAACTTTTATTTCCTGCATATATTTTGGGAATGCATAAACGAAATTTACATTTTAATTGCATTGAAATTGTGTTGCTTTGTGCTTAATCTATTTTTCCCTTCGTTTTTCTTGCCACAAGAAAATATTGAATATCAAGTGGAGTTGCGGCAACGCTGAAGTGGCGAAGGACTAACAAGGATTATGCATATATATCAAAGATAATTGCACCAAAAATAGAACTTTAGCGTATAAATTTCCATTATGAGGCTGGCGGGCAGCAGGACACGAAGGAAATAAATTTCAACACCCCTCAATAATAAAATGGAGGCGAAGACGAAAACGATTTCCAGAAACTTGGCTCATTTATCAATTCGGTAACAACAACGATGGACAATAGTTCGTACAGGTTAATAAATCGATATGACATGAAAGCCACAAAAATGTCATTGCAACAACAGAAATAACAGCCGGCCAATAAAATGAGCCACAGAAAAAATTGCGAACACAGAGGCCAAAGGAACTGGAACTACTACCAGGGAAACATAAATTTTCATGTCGAGGCAATAAAAAGGACATGTTTTTCCAGCATACACGAGCACACAGATATCCACCCATATATCCTGCCTCGCACAGCAACATAATCAAGAGCATAACAATAAGGCAAGAAAGTGGGAGCGAGAACGATGGCTATTGCTTTGGAAATTATTTGCATTTTTACACATTTTGAGGGTCAAGCAAAGGACACGAAGGACGCACGCACACATGCACACACACACACACACGTAAATGTGTTATGGGTAGAAGGGGAAAATATGAATGGGTGTCCATTATGGGGGTGCATGTGGGGTCAAAACTTTTGATTTGAACAATGAGTGTGCGAGTGTGTGTAACTGTGATAATGGGTTTCTGTGTCGAAGAACTTTCAACTTCCTTTATTGTATTTTATGGCTCTGCCTCAATTTTTTGGGTTACACTTCCTTTTTATTATGCTTTTCGAAAAAGGATGTGTGCACAAGGAGCACAGGGAGGAAAAGTGAAAGTAAGTAGTTCCAGTTTGATTATGATAATAACATATATGCATAAAAATGTGAAGAAGGGTTCGCTTTCGTATCCATTTTTATCAATATTATATGGAAAATATGCAAATACTTTGTATGGGCCTAAAAATAAATAAGGACATTGCCGACGTTGAACGAGATAAGCGCCAGTCAATTGAATTGGTGGCCAAAAACCCTTTTATTCTTTCTGATCTTCTAAAATTTAAAATAATACTGCTTCAAGCTACATTTCCGAACTAAACAATGGATTTCTCGCAAATTCTTCAGCACTATGTCAGTTTATAGTTATTTAAGGAATTGTGAGTAACGCAATATTTCTAAGCCAAATTCCAGTTGCCCATTAACCAACAAGGCTTAGTAAGCTGCCATGCGTCACTCAGTTGGACAGTCAGTCAGTCAGTCAGCCAGCCAGATAGTCGGTCATTCCCTTAGTTGGTTGGTTCTGCAATCATTCAGTCAGTGCGTCAGACTGTCACTCCAACCAACAACTGTCGGCCAAGCAGCCAAAGAAGCTCTGGGAATGCATTTGCATCTTGTGTGCGAATACCCTGCCCCTGGAGATGCACCACCCAGTAGTGGACTCCAGTGCTCCGTCTTCACCAAAAGCCTTTTCCGCCATCCCGTTTGGCCCAAAACAAAGTGTAAAGAATTTCCCCGAAAACCAATTCATTTGCATAAAACGGCAACTAGAGTCTGGCCAAAATAGAGCAGGGCAGGGTGTTTGCGCGCAACTATGGTATGGTAACTGAAACCCGACTGGCTCTTAGATTAGGGAATGCCATGGTTTCGCCATCACTCTAAATGGAGGCCAGGCCAAATCATACCAGTTACTTTACACTCGAATAAAATACAGGCGTTTAGGATCAGAAGTATTTAGCTGCAGGAAATTACAACCAATTTTAAGTGGAAACTTACTTATTCCTAATCTTATATCATCATCGTTTAGGCAATATTAAGTACTTTAGTTTAAGTACTTTAGTTGAAAGCAAAATTTATGAAAGTTGCCAATGGCTCATTTCTTTTTCTTAGTGCAAGATGCGTCTGCGGGTAGAAAGTTGCATCTATGTGGGTAAATGGCACACGTTGCTGCTCTCTGAATGTGAAAATGCATTAGGCTGCAACAACAAAAGGATGGCGGAATAAAACGAAAAAAAATAATAATTTTATGCGGGTCCAGTAGTCTGGGCCATGCCCACATACCGCCCATAGGCTATTTGGCGTTTGTGGCCAGGATCACAGGACCACCCACCGAACCAGGACCCGAATCGTAGTGCCCTACTGGCTGCTGCACATTTTTGGGTCAAAGCAATTAAAGGTTATAAATTTCTGCCGTTCTACTACTACTACTACTACTATAATCTCACTCCCTTTGTGTGCGAGAAAATTGCTTTTTAAAAAAATATTTTTTTGTTAAACTTCTATACCCTTCTTCGCCGCCGCTTTGTGACCCAGTCACGTTCACGTGGTGGAAATGGGTGCTGCTCTCCGGCAGTTTATTTAACGTTTAATTTAGCAGAAAATTAAAGAGCAGTTAAAATTTGCATGGCAATTTGGCCAGCAGTGATTTATGGAGTAACAAGTGTGCAAGTCAAGGGCTAAGAGTCCTTTGAAAGGATGGGTTAACACATTGATGTACAGTATAGCGACGTGATTTAATTTTATACGAATTTTGTGGAATAATTAAAGTGGAAACACTGGAATTGGGAGTTAAGATATGCATACTTTAGTATATATATTTTCATACTATCTCTTCCACAGAATATTTAAAGCATTTAATCATTCCTGTAGGTTTACTGCACATTACCCACATTAAATTTTACACACTTAACTGAAATTTTACCCCACAAACTCATTGAAAATAAAGTGTAAAATATAAATTTTTACTTTTCCCATATCGAGAGAGATGCGGGACAATGTCCTTTATTGTTGTGTCCTTCTGCCACGGACGGCTTGGTGAAGTGTATTAAGCGGAAAAAAGTGTCAGGCCGGCAACACGTGTATGTCAGGGAGAAATTATTGTTAAATATACAGAGAGAAAGTTTCTGAGCGTTAATAATGTCGAAGTCAAGTGTAAACTTGTGGCCGACTGATGACTGCGTGGGCGCAGCGAAATGGGCGTGGCCCAGCTGGCGAGGACACATCCAGGTGATAAAGACCCAAATAATAAAAAAAAAGAATATGTAAGGTTTTAAACATGTTTACCAGATGTTGTTCTTTTTTTTTTTGTCTCGCTTGTGGTTTGGCATTAACAGATAATAAAATGAAGAGCGGAAATTATGTGCGGAAAGGTTGAAAAATTAAGCGGGCGACTGCTGATGAAAATATGCAGCCAATTGGCTTCAAAGATTTAAGGATTCAGCAGGATATCTTATTTTCTAACTACAACTGCCGAAAAGTTATTTGCAATCCGCTCACATTCCGAATTTATTTTGGCAACAATTAAAAGACCAATTGGGTCATGGGCAATTTGCTTAATGACGATGTCTTGGCAATTTGATGTCCGAATCCTGCCTCAATCTCAACCCACCGACGGATGACAACAAGGACGAGACGCGCGCGTGGTCCAATAAATTGCCTTAATTACCCAATTTTAAAAGGCAGCCAAGAGGGAGACACGCCAACGGTGAGGGCTATATATGTACATCGTAATGTGAATGTAAGGCAATTTGGTCGGCTGACGACTCCTGGCAACTCCTGCGACAAGGTAGATAACACTCAACATCAACAGACCATCAATAAGAGAGTGGGCCCACAGGGCGGATGAGTGGGTGGCGGAAAGGTCGACAGGTCGAGCAGGACGGCTGAGTGAGCGATAACTGACCTGGACGGCCAGAGATGGCAATGTTGAATAAACAAAGTATTCGAGCACTACTCAAATTAGTAGTAGAAAAGTTATGTAGTACACAAGCACTACTTAAATTAGGAGTAGGAGGAAAGTTGTGTAGTGTTGTTGATTCCATAATTCGTTTTATTATAATATTATATCTTTATAGTTCTCAAACACTGGAAACTGCATCTATGTATAAGTAATTATGATAGCATCTATTAAGTATGCGCAGAATACAACTACTTTTATTGCATATATAAGTATATTAAATTACCCCCACTCAATATACCTCTCACATTTCATCAACTTTAATAAGTTTACGTGTTAATACAATCTTTAGTAACTACGATAGTATCACGATTTCATCACTAGATAAAATTCGAATTTTTCTGCAGCGTTAAAAGGGAGGTGTCGTGGAAAGTGGGGAACACCGAGTGGAATCTGAGAGGAATCTGCGACTCCTACCTGGCACCGCATACGGTGATGGATGCGACGGTGGCAGCCAATATGCTGAATTTATTGGCGGATAGGATTTATGCGTGGAGCGGTGCGTTGTTGTCGAGGTGGATCCTGCTGCTGCTGCTGTTGCTCCGCCAGCAAATAATGTTAAGGTAGATGCTGCTGCTGCTGCTGCTTCTGGTGATAATGATAATGATGATGACGACGCTCCTGGGTTAAAGGACAATGCGGCTGCAACGTCGCTGTTATGGGATAAATTCTCAATTACTGAGGATAATTGACTGTTGCCACTGCCGCCGCCAATGAAGGCAACATTCTCCGATGCTGTTGGCTCAGATGGCTCAGATATTCGCGCTGATGTTTTCGCTATATTTCCCTCACAGGATCCGCACTCGCATCCGCACTCGTCGCCGCATCCGCATCCGCAGCCGTTGGCTCCTTTTTGGCTATTTACGAAACCGATTGCAGTTGAATTATTTATCATGTCAGATGATGATGAGATGACGACGACGTTGGCGAGCGGAGAAGAGAGAATTCTTGAAAATATTTCACACTTACACTCAGGCTCACACACAGATACTCGACACGCACACGAACAGAGATACGCACACACACACAGACAGAGAAAAATAGCAAGAGAGAGAGATAGAGAGCAGAGAGCGTTAAAAAAAGAACAAGAATCGTGAGTCTCGAACAGGCGAGGGAAGTGGAAAATTCAATAAGCAAATATAATAAATATTAAACACGAATATTCAACTCAATTATCAGCAAGTTAACACTTCTTCCCAGACGTTGATTATTTATTATTTAAGAATTTTATTATCAATATTTCGAAGAACACGCAACTCTTTTTTTTGGGTGTTTACTGTTTACTTTTCTTTTTAGCCACGCACAATTAACGTATTATTTATTGTACTTTGATTTTAGATTCCTTTTTTTTAGATCGATAGTTTTTTTTATTATACGTTCAACGTGTAACAATCAGATATATGAATACACAAATGGTTTTAGTTCAATATTTTCCGACTCGATTTGCCATAAAACAGTAAACAAAAATTATTAAGTGAGTTTCTCTTGAAGATTTCGCACTTTTAGCGTGTGATTTCAGTCTTTTCTTTCAGTCAATTGCTGGCATCGAGAGTTCTCCTCCGTGATCGCAATTAAAGCGTTTGGCAATTCGGCGTCTGATTTTATAGACGCCTTCCTTAAATCGATCCTAAATATAGTTTTGCAAAGTGATACTAGCAATTGTTCGAAGACAATGAATTCGCTTGCTCGATTTTATTTTGGATCATTTCAATTCGAATCGATTTATTTCAGGCATGCGACATTTGCGAATTGCATGAAAAGGTTGATGGACTGTTTGCAAAAAGGGTGACATTTGATGTAAATTTTTTACCAATACATTGATGTAAGTTTTTTACCAATACATTTGATGTAAATTATACATTTGTAAAATGTCATAGCTTAATGATTTAAAATTGAAGTCCTTAGTTAGTAATGAATATTTACTAAGCTAACTAAATGTACAATTTTCCATTATGAACTTACTTTAATTAATCTTGATTTTCCGTGTAAATCCAATTTATTTGTAAGTTTTTGGAGAGACACCCGGTTTTATGTAAATATTTTTGGTTTGTTTTCCGTCGTTCTTTGTTACTTCACTTTCACAGCCTGTCCATCAACGATAAGTTTCGCTGTGATTTAAATAAATTCCTTTGTGCTCTATTTACTTTTTTTTAAATTTTTTTAGCCCGACTACCCTTTGGCCGACGTATTGGCAAAACTCGATCCACTAAAAATAAATTGACATCAATCAGGGGCCGAGGAAAAAGGAAAAGTCATCAGAACCAGACGATGGCGATGGCAACTAATTAAGCAACGTCACACATGCAACGTCCATTAATGAAAGCGAATCAAACAGGACTGACTGAGGCGAACGGGGCGGATGAAAAGGGATTCGCATCGAATTTAAATACCAAACAATAGGCTCAATTAAAAAAAGGCAAAATAAACTCGCGAAAATTGGAATTTTAGCACGTACGCGATGGGGGGAAAATAAATCAAGTTGATTGCTCGCCGATTCGTCTCGTCCACTCGATTCGAACTGATTGACGTTGGAAATGCAACTAACCTGCGCTCGAGATCTAGACCCTAGTCGTATAAATCCATCGCATATTAGATCTAATTTCATCTCATACAAAGATGGTTGTTCTCGACTGCAAAAACTTGATTAGCAACTTTGGCTGCCTTGTGAAATTGTTGACTCTGAGTTGAGCGCTTTTAAGCGACTTTTAATGTTGGTCTAGCTTAGTTTACTTTTTTGTTCTCATCAGCCTTTGATGAATGTGTGTGTATATTCTTTGCTCATTCGCGTACTTGTAGCACCTGATGCTAATGAGTTAATTAACACCTTTTGTCGCTCACAAAAAGTTGGCTTTGAGAACCTTTGAAACGCATTGCTCACAAAAGAAAGTTTAGTGTTCTGTAAGTCAATCTTATTTATGTAAAACTAATTAGCTTACTCATATTAATGTACTACTTTAAAGCTGTACTGTACTTTAGAAAAGCTAATTTATCTAATAGACATCAACTACACATGAGGTGTTCACAACTTCAACTTTCACCTTCTAGTTGACTCATTGATTTGTGTACGAGAAATGCAAATACAATACGTAATTTGTTCAAGGTTCCTTCGTACACCCATGGTAAAAGTTTGTGCGGTAATTTCTTGGCACATTTTGCATTTCAGCGCCACAAAATGAAGACTCATATGTGTGTGTACTCTCTCCTTGACTTGCCATATATTATGGCTAATTTGAATTTTTATCATGTTTACAAGCAAACAATACGTGCATCATCATCATAGCAGTAAGAAGGAGCCGCCAACGTTGTTGTCTTTTTCCTTATTTTTCCTATTTTCTTTTTTTTTTTTTTGCTGTAGCTGTTGTTGACGCCGGGGAAAACCTCGCACAACATTTGCATATCGATTTCATATGCAGTGGGCAAAAATTCATATGTTCCCCCGCCGCATTTTCACGACAACAACAGCGCCCAACATCATTTCATTCTTTGGTTTTTCCACTGCAGTTGGCAAATGCAATCGTCTGCAGATCCAAAAATTTACGGAATTAACGTGAAGATGTTTACATCCAGTATCTAGCTTGCAACTTTATTTTAAGATTTAAGATTTGTATTATTTCTGCAAAGTTATTATAAAACTCGACTATATACCAAATTAGAATCCTTAATTCGACTCCGCTATTGATCGTGATCAAGAATTAACTTTAAAAGGATCCTATATCTATCCTTTTTAGAGATAAAATAAAATCTTGGCGCAAGCTACACAAGTGAAAATTGTGAGTAACTTGAAAATGTAATATCACCCTAGTAGCTGCCCTTCTCTTATCCATTTTCCCCATAATCCTTCAAAACTTGACATTGTCTTTGGACTCGCTGCTCCTTATTTTAGTATTTTCCGCTTTTCCTCGTTGTCTGTTTGAAGTTTGCTTGCATGTAAATTGCTCTGATTACCACGTTGCTGCTTTTCGCACCTTCCCCCTTTTCTCGCCGCTTTTCCACTTTTGCTTACTCATTTGATTTGCTTGCACATTTTGCTGTTGTCTCGTTTGCCATCCTTTTTTTTACTTAACGTAATGCAAATCGCTGTTATTATGCACTTTTTCCCCTTAGACAATATTCCCTTTGTATCCCCCCCTGCTTTTTTCCAACTTCCTTGAGGTATTTATGTCCTTCTGGCTTTTCTACTTTTTCGTTGAGGGTTTTTCGGCCCAGGCTCAGAGAGGAGGAAAAGCTCCGGAGTCGCAGAGTGTCATAAAATTTGAATGCAATTTTTCCATCTCCCTTTGCTTCAATTTAGGTGGAAATGAGAAGTCATTTGTTCGGTATTTATGGCTGAGGGGGTTTTTCTTCAGGAAAGCACTTTTTGTGGGTTCGAGGATTTTATGTGCAAGCTGCAATCGTTGATTGAATTTGTGATGAAAGATCAAAGGTAAACAAATCGTCGGGGATAATTTCATTTGATTGTTTGACTCGCTTTAATCCGCAGTTTTACATTTGAGCGAGGGAGAGCTTTGTGGGAAATGGGAAATCGTATGGTTCGAGTTTTAAATTCATAAAATTGGTTTAAAAACAGAACGATTTATTAAGTTCGTTCTTGAGAAACCTATTAGCCCTAATAATGCTCTTCTCAGAAAAGTATTTACAGCGCCCATATATATTCCGTGTTATTTTACTGAAGGCGGCTGCTTCGATTCCCACGATAACTTAAGCCTTTGACTAAAGCACTCGGTAAAAGACATTTTAGAATCTATTATACAACGCAGTCAAAGAATCAAGAATAACAATACCTATCAGAGGGTTGTCCTCTTTAGCGATTTCCGCCTGCCAAAAAGTATGCAACACACTTTTGCGCAAGGAACTTTTGGCCAAAAGGAAAAATTTAAGTAAGGCGTGGAAGGAGAGGAAAAAAGCTTGAGCCAAGCAGGAAACAAAACTCGGCGACTCACTCAAGCATTTTATTAAATTGCCACCTTCCGTTTGTTGTTACGCTGAGACGACAACTGTCTTTTCTAGAAATACTTTTTCGATTTCTAGGCTGTGAATACCGCCGCCCACATACCCACACCACAATATCCAAACACTTTGGTGGTAAACCATTGAAAAAAGAGGAAACCAGGGTGGGAAAAATATTCCTGCCATCTTTTTCTATTATATCGCTTCCGTTGTGGGCTCTAGCCAAACTTTTTTGCCAGTTGTTTTCGTTTGGTTTTTTTTTTTGTTATTTAAAACATTTTGTTGCTGCTGCTGCTTTCGAGGTTAAAGTGCCAAATCACGAAACATGCCACATTTCTCTCTGTCTAGTTTGGAATATTGAATTGAATTGCAATTTCGCTGTTTGCCGGGGAGTCGCCGTCGTCTGTCTATAATGCGGCAAACATTGGATGGCGTCCAACTTGAATTTGCATCGAATTTGTTTTAGGCGCAATGCGGGCGGTCGCTACCAAAGGGCTTATCTGAAATTGAAAAGCCCCCACACACAGGAGGGTTTTTGTTTTCAGCTCGAAAAAGGGATCTAAAACAAGCTGCTAAATTCACTAAACATTATAGAGAAATTAGCAGAAGTTTTTGGTATGCAAACTATAATTTTCCTCATTACCGCCATTGAATGTACTTATCCATCAGCTACCCACTAAAAAAGCATGGGAAAAAATTAGTTAAGCACACACAGAGGAAAGAGTGCCGAAAAATTATTAAGCATACGCCATGTTGTACAAGCGTAATTACACATTGCTGAAAAAGCAGATGGTGGGGGATTTTGAGAGCAGAGTTTGGCTGCCAGGAAGACTCGCAGTGCCAGCGAAACTTTTTTTGCACTCAGTTTGCATTTTCTGTTTTTTTTTTTTTACAGCTTGTTAACAATAAACGCCGCAAGGTCCCCCAATTAAACGTGGCATTCTGGCCCTTTTCCCTTCCCCTTCCTTTGTGTGTGTGTGTGTGTGTGTGGGTGAGGAGCAACATTTTTGTGGTCACTTAAGCAGATTAATATCATGGGTGTAATTAAAAGAAGCCGCCCCAAAAGTGTAAGCGGGTTGAAGCTTCCTGTCTGAAATTAACATAAATTAAAAAATGTTCACCAACTTTTTTGTCAGCTTTTTGAACACTCTTTTTTTTTGTTTTTGCGTTGGCAATTTTTGCTGGCTCACATAATTGATGGTTTTTAATTAACTGCCAAGTGACCGACAGCTGACAACGAACTTTGGCAACAAAGGGATGGTGGAGAGGCAGAATGCAGAAATGAAAGTTCAATGAAAAATCCGTACAAAAAATTTCGTTTACGCACACACAGAGATACGTACATACATATGTACACCCAGCTGCCTTTCCTTGTTTTTCGCAATTTTCCCTTCCATAGAGCTTTTCATCGTTTTCCCCTTGACCATTGCCAATAAAAACTGTCAAATACTATTGCCCGCTTTTGGGTTGACCGCGTTTTTCGCACGCAATTTCCACCGCCACCAAAATTCTGATCGCTCACTGTCTATCTCTGTCACCCACTGGCCGTCTCTCTCTTTTCACCGTTCATGCGACCTTAGTTTTCCCATTGAATGTAGTTCAGATGCGGGTTTTTAGGCTCTTATTCTACTTACATGTAGAATATATTGAGTTTGTAAAAAATTGTATTCAATATACGTATATGTAAAGAATTCTTCTAAAAATTCCCTAATTTAGGGTAGTATGTTGGGTGAAAAATACTTCCGTCCTTTCAGGCGCTGCATTTTCCATCCATAAGCCCCCATTTGTGTTTGATTTCCGATTGAACATCGCACACATATTTCTCACGCCTCGCTGGTCACTTTGTACCGCGTTTTGTTGATTTGTTGGCGGTGGAAATATTTCGGCTTCGCATACTTTTAGTCACCCACATGCACAAAACACCGCATCTATTCACCGCATTGTGTGCGTATAGCTTTCTATTTCAACTACTAGTTTTTTCTTTTTTTTTTTTGACTGGTTTTTTGTGAATTTAATAAAAACTTACCATTGCGATTCTCGCTATCGGCGGGCTTCATTTGAATGGGATGGTACATCTGAAATAAAACGAAATGAAAAGAAAATTTAATGAGAGTTTAAATTGAAAACTAATTGGTTTGGTTTGGGAAAAGTCCTTGACATAGTTGGTAGAGTTAGTAAATGAATTCATTTTTGATTGCTGCCGAAATAAATTTATTCTTTTGTATAACGATATGTATAAGTATGTATTAGTATGTATTATATTGTACAAATTCCTTCTATCACCAAAAGTCTCGTATTTTCCCTTGTTTTAATCCTACCCTTTTCTCTCGTTAAAATCAAATCCGTTTCCGGACTTTGTTAATCACATTTGAAATATTAGAGCGCAATATGCTCCGTGGTTCCGGTCGAAAGAGAGAAGGCCGCGATTAATTTACAGAGCTTAGGGCCAAAATGCAGTCGCCAAAAACGGCGACAAGGGATTGCCGTTGGTGCAATAGAGGAATAGGGGGAAATCGGGCGGAAGAGCCCATTCCTCCTTTCCGCAGGGCCAGCACCACCACCATCCACTTAAGCTGCATAATGAATGGAATGCAGGCAAAGGCAGAAAGGAGCCTCGCAGGACACGGAACAAAGCCTCCGCCTAAATCCTTGACAAAAGCCAAACACATTTATTCAGCGGTCGCTAAAAAGGACACGGGCGGTGTGTAAAATGTGAACGGGGTGGTCTGCTGCAAAAATCCTAAAATATGCGTTAGACTTTGCAGCGTGTTTTAAATGTAATTTTTCGCGCACACACACACACACCTCGTAGCGTCTTCTAATTAAAACAAGCTTAAAGCTCGCACCACGCCCCTTTCCGCGCTAAAAGAGACCGCGAATCGGGCACGAGGTCAGTCTGCCTTCTGTCCTTAGAGATGGCAGCGTGATTTGGGGCAAACAGGAAATACCATGGAATACATTCTTGCATCAATGTAATCCAAATCTTGCGATTTAATAGCTTGTTGATATCTATCTATCTATCTACGAAACTATTTACTGAGTTGGACTGGTCGCAACTGTTCTTAAGTTACTGAAACTACATTTTATTAACCTCTCACGCGTGTCACGTCCTCACCTCCGCGTGAAACTACAGCTTGGCTAATGGCGCGTGATTTATTGGCAAACGGGCGGCGAACAAACGACGACAGTCTACGCTAGAAGGCAATGTCCTTGTACTTCCCTCGGGCGCTGCCCTCTGCCCCTCGCCACCTACCGCCTTTCCCGCTTTCCTGGCCCAACCTCTGCTGGCCGTAAATAATACACGCAACGCGACTGGTTACAAATTGCAGCCAAAGTCAACCCGGCTCTCCGCCACCGCCACCTTGTGCCTTTCTTATTCTGCCAATTTATTTATATGCAGGAAGTAGCAATTACCAGTCAAACACAGGCGGCATTCACGCCCCCACCAGGAGAAGTAGAGTTTCGAAGGTGGAAGTCCTTTCCTCACCTTGTCAACCAGCTTTCGTGGTTGGCTTTTTCCTGCCACCAAGTAATTGGTTGAAATATCGCAGGCAACTGTTTTCTATTGGGGCAATTATTGGCTGGTGTGCACTACTTGATCTGCGAAATGTGGATAATGAAATGCAGCACTGCGATATGTTATCGATATGGGCGGTAATTCCAAGTTAATCGAATGACAAAATAACGATAACGAATTCCAAAGCTCGAAGCAATAGGTCACAAACTAAATGTCAACGATTAAATAAAATTTAATATAATTCTTTTAACATTCACCAGCAATCAACATGCATTTTCCAAAGCAATTTTTCCCTTTCGATAACAATCGCAAATTGTGCAAGAAAATTACAAGCCAACGTCAAAGCCTGTCAGTGGAGCTGCCAAAAGCAGTGGCAACAACGATGGGAATCAGATGCAGCACGCACATGTCCCGTTCTACGCCCTTTAGCCGTCATCGCCACAAATGTGGCATAGCAATTTTCTAAAATAAATATCGCAGCTGCAGCCACGAAGCTACATGCAAATTATGTCAGTTCCTCTTTTTGGGAGCCGATAACGTGATGACATAAGCATTGTCCATAGGAAGCTTTTCCGCTTTTTCTCCCAATCCTGGTTGCTTTTTCGCAGCCAACACATGGCTTTCAAATAATAATAATATTCAATGCTTATTTGATGGCGCTACAGAAGAAGTAAAAAAAAAAGGGTACAGCATGAACAAAAAAGTGAAGGGAACCCCAAATAAAAAGCAACATTGCCAAATGTCGCTCGCTTTTGCTGACGTTGCTCGCTATCTCCTGACCCCTCCTCCCCGCAACACCCATACCCCCCCTCCTCCCGCGTCCATACCCATTCCATATATATATCTTTTCCCTTTGCACTTGTGCTGACAACTTTTCCAGAACTCTGCTTGCTTTTCCGCTTTTCAGCTGCTTCTGGTCCAAAGTGCAAATTGACATTTTTGTGCCTGCGGTTTGGCTTGCTCTCTTACCGCCAGAAAAATTACGGAATAATGATCGACCTATTCAATATCCTTGCAAGGACTCGTTGCATTCCAAAAAATGCAGAAAGTACACCGATGTGCTTAATGGCAAATACAACTATAAACTTCCCTACCAAACACCTATCTATGTAATATTGTTAGATTTCTTAGATTTCTTCTTCTATAATTCAATTTTCTGCTTCTTTTGCACATATATTTTAAATATTTAATAATTTCTTAGAAGAACTTATCGAACAATTTATCATACCTCAACGCTAGTAAGACTGAAGAAACTACTTTTGGCACGTGTCTTGTGCTAACAATTTTCGCAGTTTTTGCGCTCCTTCTCCATTTTTAAGCTGCCACAGGACACAGGACTAAACTTTTGAAATTACTTGCATTTTATAGGGAAATGTTCAGAGCGTAGAGAAGAAAAAACACTATATTGGAAAATAGAGGAGGAAGAATTTCACGTTCCACGATTTTTTTTTCCTTGCAGGCGCTTTACAAAAACATTTCCCCCTGCGATGCATTTTATTTTAGCCCCACAGTATTTCTGGCTTTTTTTGTGCGGTGTCATGGCTCTGTCAGTCCAAACGCCAGTCAATCTGTCAGTCAGCGAGTCAGTTAGCCATAATGAAGGAGGCGAGAGGAATCACGACGATGATGCTCTGCTGCCCCGTCCCGCCACGCCCACAAAATATCCCGCTTGCTGTGCTGTCAGCCGGATGATAGCGTTTCATGATAAGTTTATAGAGTTTTCCCTTGTTTGTGTCGGATCAGCGAAAACTCCAATTAAAGACCGTGATGCCCATGTCTCTTCCACTTCTCTGCCGAGTGCCTCAATTTAGGCTCGAAAGCATTACGAGGTGACTAACAATGTCTTATTCAAAAGGGTAATTACTAGGGCTTTTGAGCACTTAAAGAAAATCACAGCTCTAAAATGCAATATTCTTCTAATTTCTCTCTTATGGTTCTTCTAATGAAATATATTAGGTAATTGAATAAAACAAAGTTTTATATCAGATTTTTTCAACGAAATAAAGCTTGTTTTAAAATATATATATATTCATTTGAAACTTTTGGTGTATTTCCGTTTAACTTATAATGGAGTTGAGAGGGTTGAGCTTGATAAAATCGTAACACAAATCAAAATTTTCTTACCCCATTTAGCGTCTTAACATTATGCAAAGCATCCTGGGCTTTCAGGGCGGCGCGTCTCGTATAAAATGTCACAAAGCAGCAACCTGGAAAATAAAGGGAGTAGCATAAGATTAGCATGAGGGTTAAATTGAGTTTATTTGCGAGCTGGCTTCGTAAAAGGTGGCACTGGGAAATTATGAAAATTATTGTTATTAGCGGAGGTGGGCTGGGCAAAATGCCCGAATGGAAAACGTGTGAAAACTGAGTAAGCCATGGGCGTGGCCCAGAGGGCGACTAGAAATGTGGCAACAACATGACAGCCTGGCACTAAATTGAACATTATAGCCCCGGCAAATGTGTCGCGTTTGAGATTGGAGTGTAAGTTTCCTGGGAAGGATGTAGGGTGCCACACGAAGGTGGTTCGGCCGACTTTTGGGCGAAAATAGGGTGGCCAAGGTGTTGAAATTTATGAGGGTGCGAGAGTCGACGGCAAGTGTGACCAGCATACTAAGTGATACTTAAACTTAAACATTAGTTTTCTCTACCCTGTTTCATACATGATGGTATAATAAAAACCCCTCAAACTAAGCAATATTTAAAGTGCCTTCTATAGTTTTAAAGTACCAAAAATACTTATACATAGTTTACTCCATTTTAGAAATATATTATTAATATTACAGCATTCAGCTATTTAAAATGTCTCTTTAAATAAGGCCTGCAAACATTCCATCTACCTTTTTATTTAACTCTCTTTTCGCATGGCATTCCATTTCCATTTTACCAAAATACGTTTTTGTAGATTCTGTTTTGGATGTGGCAGAAATTCCCTTTCTTTTATGCGCCAAATCTGTGGCCAAGTTACACACACACACACACTGCCATCCAGAGCTTTGGTTAAATCCATTTCCGGATCCTGCACACACACACACCTAGACTTTTCACTGCATCCCATCGTTTCCCACACTTGCAATTTTCCTACATGTTCCCGCATTTTCCCACAATTTTCCCGCCCGATTTCAAGGCCTACCTCAACCTCGGGCTCAGCGGTGTGTGATGCCAGCGCTGGTTACAACAAAACTTAATACGGCAATGCAATAGTTGCATAATGCAATTACCCACCAGCGTATCGGCGGCATTTAGTGGTGGCCATTTTGGCTGCCTTCCCCCCCTCTCCCCCTTCAGTTGGTTGGCCAGGTGGCGTGGTATCCGGCTCAGTGCCACCCCACTACGCTCCACACAGGTAATTCAATCTGTCGCAGTTCCTCTCTTTTTATGCCATGTCACCACCAACATTTTTCTGCATTTTTCACATATTTGCAAATATTTTCATTTCTCGTTGCGGCCGCTTTTTTAACTGCCATTAAATATCTGGCTGAGTGAGGTTAGACGCAGCAGTCGTCGGCACATCCGACGTGTGAGTGAATTATGAGAGACTCGCAGTTTTTCCGTTTTAAAAACATAAAAATATTTAAAAAGGGTGTACGATTTTAATTCTGTGGTTAAATGGATCCTCAAAATATTTGTGATTTAATAGAGTAAAATCGGATGAAACCAAAGCTTTTAAATCTAAATTTAATTGGAAGGGTATTATTATTCTAAGGTTACAACTCGAACAAAGCTCTTCGCTCTATTATTATTATTCCATCATAAAAATATCGTGTTTCATTGAAAGGTAAGGAAAGCTGGGTGAAAATATCGCATTCAATGGAGCAGATTAAATATCACTTAAAATTAAACTAGCGTTAAATGTAACAAATGAAGGAAAATCGAAACCATTCGGAATGCAATAAAACATAGTCGGCGAGCAAGGATACTGCAAGGATACTGGTTCTGGCTGATCGAAGCTATAGATACGGAAAGCAATCGAAGGATAACGAAGGAGGAGGCAACGGAACTGCATCAAAACAACGCAGAAAACGAAGAAAAATCTCACACAACTCCCATTATGTGCATGTCAACTGCAGTTAGAATCAAACCCAAGACACACACACACAAACACACACTCACACACACAAACACAAGCAAATAGAACAAAGCGATAAAAAACAAGTTTGCCAACGGAGTGAAAATAAAGAAAACGCCAAGGAAAATCGAAGAAAAAGCAACAGCAACATTGATGAAAACGACACCCAGTCACGTTTTTGGACAAAAAGAACTTAATCCCGGCAAGTGGGAGGAAGATGAAATCGAGAGCCACCAGACAAGACGTGCCAAAGTCCGGCAAAAACTAAACTAACGTATATATATATATATAAACGTATATATCCCGACCTTTATATATCACCCATAAAGCACAAAAACCTTGGAAACACGTTTGTGAACGAAGAGTGCAACGAAACGAATTAATCGAAGTTAAATAAATCAATGTCCTTAAACATTGCCATCCACAGATTTACTGACTACGACTAGTAGAGGAGCACAAAGTAAATGGAACCAAACACGAGATATTGCACAGGATCAAGGATGCAGCTGAAACAAGCCAATCTCAAATGTATCTTTGTATATGCGATGTTTATTCGTGGGATTAAGACTGCAATTTTGGACTAACTAGAAAACACAGTAACTTTTAGCAACTTTCAATTATATATTGAAATCTGGCACACTTTAATTAATATTTGATTTTGGTTTCTAAAATCAATTTTGTTTGCTTAAATTATGATTTGAAATCAACTATGCTAGTAAAATCTATATCGAAACTATACTTAAATCTTTCACCTGAACCGTGACAAAGATTTAGTAACGCTCCAATGGCAACTAAAAGTCATGACAAAAATTGCAATTTAAAAAAAAAAAAGAAATCAAACTCAAACTGCTCGAAATTTACTTCCTCGAAACCTGCATTTGAAATTGAAATTCGCCTTTTCCTTTGGCGCGCAGCAAAGGCAAGGGGGGTGTGGAATAAAATTAAGTGAAATTTTATGCATTTTTCACGCTCAGTGCAGCAGCTAAATAAAAATGTCAAGAGCACAAAGTTCCTGGAAGAAGGCATCTTACAGAAAAAAAAAAAGGAACGACCGATGAAGGCGTTAGATAAGTGCGTTACTTTTCCTTTTTCCGGGGAGACATTGGACAGCTGGTCTTAGAGTTGGGAAAAGCTTTTCAAAATGAAGTTCTCAAGGCAGTCGAAAGATAACTAAAACGGGGACGACCCCAGCAAACACCCAAAAAAAATCAGCTAACTGACCAAGATTTTCCCCCACTCCCCCCTACTTCTACCCCAAGAAAAACCCCACTTAACCCCGATTTCTAACTCAGTGTGAATTATATTATTTCTTTTCCTTGGTTTTGGGTGGATTCTCATCTGCGTTTCTTCGTTCTTCCTTTTCTGGTTTGGTCAGCGAGTTAGTTTTTTATAAGGCGGAGGTCATAAATCACAGGCTCGACTAAAAAAGTGGGCGTTGGGGGTGCGATGGGCGTGGCTGCCCTGGTGGGGAACTGTGACATATGCTCTTGTTTTGGGGTGGAACAAAAGTTCACAATTGAATACGGTCAGGGTGGTTTATCTGCAAAAGCCTAGCTTAAGGGCTTAAAACTAATGATTATCGAAATCATTTACAATAACGTAATGTAATTAAGTTGATTAGAAAGGGGAGCGATAAATAAATGTAAAAGTACGAGGGGAAAATTTAATGGAATGTGAGCTTTTAAATCTCCAGAATATCTAAGAAACAAACATAAAAAAAATATAACCAACAGGATAGCTTTAAAAAAAGAAGGGATACTTAACCAGGTTAAGTATCGATTTTTCATTAAATCTACTTAAAATTAAAGCGAGCTTTGTAACGAGGAAAATCTTAATTTCTTTATAGTTGGCTGCGTTTCGCTGGCCACAAAAGCCGCGAGAACTTCAAATTCCAAACCAAAGAGGCCACAAAACATTTTACACCGCTCCCCTCTGGCAGCTCATTCAATATCAAATTAAAAGCTACCTGTTTCTACCTTTTCTCACCTGAAACAATCCGAAACGAGAACCGCAGAAAATCCTTCTCGCTATGCTTCGACTCCTTGCAACCGACCCCCCGAAAATAACGCCCATTTATCCCGTATTCGGAAAATACTACCCATTCTATCGCCGAACCGCAAGCGCTAATAAATTATGACCCAAGCGCTTAACCTTGTGCCGCTCCTCTCCACCTTTCCCCGCCCCTGTCTCCATTCACTTCTGACCCCTTAACCTTCACACCTCTCACCTTTATCTCTTGGCCGCAGTGCAACAAAAAACAGTAACCGTAAAACCGCAACACCCGCAACAACGTCGAAAATCCAAGAGAGGCGGAAAAGTTAGTGGGGAAAATGGGAGGAAAAACTGCCCGCTAACGAAATTTAGTGCCCCAAAAAGGATAACAATTTCGGGGTGCTAGAAGGAAAGGGAAGCATTAGCCCAGAAATACTTGTCCGAAACGAAAAGGAAATTTTTTTGGTCGATTCCTTTTATTTATTTTCGTTTTGCTGTTGGTATTTTTTAGTTATTTACGACTTTCTGGTTCAGAGGTCAACCATCGCACTTAAAAGTGTCATTTTGCATTTTGTTTGGTTTAAAGGAAAAAGCGAGTCAGCGCCAAAAAGCAAAAATAAACTAACTCGGACAAAAATGCAACAGACAAAAGCCAGCAGCAGAATAAAAAGTTACACAAGTCTAAGGATATGGATGAGGTCCTTTAAAACCTAATGGTAGCCTAAAACTGGGTTACATTTTGCCATCTAAATGGAAATGTTGTTAGCAGGAAGTTTTGCTGGCTTAAACCGAGAAAAAAGCGACCTACAAAAAATGCATCATGCAAGCGGAGAAAATGGAGTTCCCAAAAAGGTCGAAATGAAAAGTAGTTCACTAGAAAAAGTTTTAGAGGTATTTACCAGGTGTTTAACTTCTATTAAAGGTTACTTAAAAAAATAAAATGTTATAAATAATTAAAATAATATGAACTTAAAGAAGTTATAAATTAAATTTTTATTATATTTTTTACATTGGTTTTTTATTAATTTCTATAAGCAGTCCAATATACCCTTAAAAAAATGTAACCAAGAATAAGAAAAGTTCGTTACCACTTTATTTTTTCGCCACTTCTCGTTGTAGGTCACTGGCACGCCCACAAAAAAAAAGGAACCGCCCACTTTTCCTTCTTTGCGCTGACATAAATAATAACTTTGAAATGCAATTTGTGTCGATTTTGTGTTTGTGACTTGCACAAGTCTCTTCCAGCGACAAAAATACCAGCAATAAAAGCGAACATTTTCACATGAGCACTTTGGGAGTGGAAAACGCTGTGACTACTTTTCGTTGCTTGTCATAAATCATCAACACAACGCGCCACTTAAGTGCTTCTAAAACTGTTCTTTCCACTCGCATTTCCCCTTGCCACGCCCCCTTTTTTCTCGGACACTACTGACCAGAACAGCACAGCCACGCCCACTTTTACAAAAATAAGGATGAACCTGTCAGCGGCAGTCGGAAAACTAGACAACAACAACAGAAAAAAATGGCATAAATACAGATGGAAAAGCTAAATAGACAGTTGGATACGGAATAACAATGACGCTGAGTAAACAAAAAGTTTTCGAAACACAAAATATACAAATGCACAATGGAAACGAGACAAGAATGAATGCTCTCACAGAAATATGAATAGATAAATCGGAGCCAAATGGCAATTGGAAATGAAAAAGATTAGAAGTGGAAATGTCGTTATGAATGAATGGGGGAAAAAGAGCACATCAATAAAAATAGAAACTTGACTGCAGTTGAGAGGCCTCAGAAAAAAAAGCGGAGAAAAGAACAGAACAATGAATATATTGGAATAATGAAAGGGGATACCGAAACTCGCAGAGATTTCCATTCCAATGAAAACCAAATGACAGGTGAATAAATGAACAAAATAAACAGATTTTGTCAGAAATTTATATAAATAATATAATATTAATAATAATGTTTGAAATATAATTTCAAATGAATTTAATCTTATGGATATCTTTGCATAGCCTACAATTTATTACACCAACGCAGTAGCTTTAATCAGTAATCCCTAAGCCTTGATCTTAAACTCTTAAATAAAACCCATGAATTGAATACTCTGAATTGTATTATTTAAATCAACACATAGTCCCCACCGAGTTTCGTTGCAATCTCCATTAGCAAAGCTCAAGGCTATTGAAATGTCTGCTCAAACACAAATAGCGAACAAAAAGCAATTTGCTGATGAAATGAAATGGCAATTGCAAGTGAATGCAATTAAAAGGGAGAGAAGGGCAGACATAGAGGAATACATATGTATATGTATGTGTGCAGCGAATGCACGACTTTGGTATATTTGTGTTCTGGCTAGACCAATATCTCATATTAATTCTGTCTGCACTTCTCTCATTTCCATGAAGGGGACGACGATAAAGTTTTGGCGGAGCTTTTAGCTATTTACCGCAACAAATTCGAGTGTAATTTATCAGCCAGACAAAGGCGATGGACAAGGAGAGAGAAATTGTACAGTGGTCTGTCGCTAACTGGAATATAACTATAGCAATCTTAGACTTAAATTCCTTAGCATACCTTTTGGCGACTTTTCGTGGAAAATATTAAGAATGATATACCTAATACGATTGCGATTAATCTGAAATTTTATATAAGGATACGAATTTGGTTTCACTTAGTTAGTTTTTGTTTTTAGGCGGTAGGAATGAATCCCAAGTATCTTTTGAAGTTCAGAGGACATCATAATGATAGTGGAAAGGATAATCTTATCGGGTATGAAAAATTTAAGAATGACTAGAACTAGTTTTCCCAATTGGGAACACTCACCCTTGCTAATTCCGGTGGCCTTGTCCCGCAGAACGTTGATCGAGTGCACGGCGCCGTACTCCTCGAACATCTCGCGCAGCTGCGACTCGTCCATCGACTTGGGCACCTGGCCGACGAACATCTTGATGTTGTCCGGATCCGGTTCCTTCTCGCCGTACGTCACCGTGGCGTCCGTGTCCAGACGGAAGCAGGCGTCATCGTCGACCATGGCGACCACATTGCGGTTGGCGCTGCACGGATTGTTATTGTTGTTGACCAAACCGGCGGCGGACATTATACCGTTGCTGCCTACGGAAACCAGTGCGTTGTTGTTGCTGCCGCCCAAGCTCGGATTGCTGTTGTTGTTGCCGACGTTTAAGCTGTTGTTGCTGGTGCCGTTGCTGTTATTGTTGTTGTTGTTCAGCAGCGATGGATTGTTGTTGTTGCTGTGTATGGGACTATTCGGCAGGCTGTTCGTTGCACTGCTGCTCTTATCACTCATACCAAAAGCACTGGAAGAGATTGGAAGAAGAGAGCCAGGATTAGTACACTGAAGTCACGATAAATAAGACAATATGAATTTGTGATGTGCTTATTAAAAAATAAAAATATTGTACAATACTTAATGTAGTTAATTTATTTTAAAAATATTTGCATATTTTTTGCTGGGAGCAAAGCGTGGCAAGGAATCCACTTCTACGAGTGTCCACTGTACTCCAATCTTTTACAGTTACCACACACTAGCACTTACTCCAAGTAGATATCGTTGTTCTTCTCGGAGAAATCGAAAATCATGCGGCGATTGGCCAAAAACGAAGCGCGACTGGTGAACATATTTGCGATTTCAAACTGAATTTTTTACACGGTCGACGCGAATAATGAACGGGAAAACTTGAAACTTTCAATTTAGCGGCAGCCAATTACCAATACCAATACGCTTCACGTTTACTGTTAACGCACACGGACACTCGAGGTCGGATTGATTAAATTAAGGGCCTAAATAAATACTTCCACTTAACACGGCACTCGGAACTCAACGTGACTAATTAAAAAAAGCTATATATTTAATATATAAACGCAGCGGCTTCGCTTCTCCTCCCTCTTCCTCTTCTTCTTCCTCGCACTTCCTTTTCGGTCAATCGTCGATGGACAAATGAACGAGAAATCGTTGCGGCGATTGGAATGGAGTCAGGTGGAAGAAGTGACCTTCCAGTGCATTCCAAAGAGAGCGCGGGAGAAAGAACAGACTTCAAGGTCAAAAGCTCGATGGAGCAGGAGAGAGCATCAAAAGTGGAGACAGTCTAGAGCGAGATAGCTACAAACTATCGCATTGGTATTCAAATTAACGGGTAATCAAGTTTTAAAAATCGCTTTGATCGGTTTTACTCAATTCCAAGGCCGTCATACGATTTTAATCTAAAAATCTGCCCAGAATAGGCACTATTTACGATTAAAAATTCCACGAATTTATCCTAAGGAAACTTGAGAACAAAAAAGGTTCTCTTTTTAACGTAAGTTTTCCATTGCATGTGAAAATACCACAAACGACAGGACATCATCATTAGGGTGTGTTTGCTATAGCTTAATTATGTGAAATGTGATACGTTGCGATTTGTCTTCGTGTTCAAACGGACTTTAAAGCTAATTCGAATGCCTAAAACAACTTGGACTTTGGCTTGAGTGCGCCCCACTTGTTGGCCCTGTCAATTTTCTGGCCGAGTAGACCTCAAATAGCATTAACCTAATGGCCATTTGCTTGTGTAAATAAACGATTTGAGCTTTTTCGAATGGAATTGGGTCGGATGAAACGCGATGAGCAAATACTTGGGCAAGGACCTCCACCACACCTGGTGATTAAACGCTTTCTGTCTACTAACGTTCACGGTGGTGAGCCAAAAACTAGTGTTTACTTAAAGTTAGAATAAATTAAGTATCTAGATAGTAGGTTTAAATATTCATTTGGCCACTATAGAGACTGTCATTGTAAGACTAGGAGTGTTGTTACGAAAGTATATTAGCCTAGAACAGAGTAGAATTTAATCGGTTAGCAGAACGTGGAAATAATAAATTATTCTTGACGTAATTAGAAATTTTGGGTTTAAAAATTGAGAAAGTTGAAAAATTTTTATATTTCTTGATTAAGAATTAAGAATTTCTAAATTTTTTGTATGCAGATTGTCTATCTGTTTTTGATTTGACTCATCCACTTATTTTTATTTCCACACAAATTTGGCGTTACTTGTTAATTTTACTTTGTCTTCTAATTTCTTACAAGTTTCACTTTTATCTACCAAATTCTTGTCATCCCGTTCCAGTTCCTTTTCGCCCTTTGTGACTTCTTTGTTGCATTTTGTAATTTGAACTTTTTCTTTGCTCTGTGTTTTCCAGACTCAAACTTTCGTTCTTCCACTCTTCCCACTTAACCCTCTCTTAGCTTTTTCGTCTTGACTTTAATTTAGTTAAAGTTTGTAAGTCACTGGAGGCAGGGGGCGGATGCCACGCCCCTACACTAGACTGCAAAATCGTAGGGAATCACTAGGGACCGTCTGTAATTGCAACGACCCTTTGACACATTTATTGCATTTCTTGCTTTACTCCACTGATAAAAAATTCACTAAAATTGTTAAGGGAAAATCACAAATATGCATATTCAATGATTCTACGTGTTTGAAGACGGCCTTCAGATTTCACGCATTATTTCAAATATTAATTCTAAGTACTGCAAAATAGTAATCAATATTGAAATTTTATTCCCATTTCAACTATTTGTTGCGGTGTAAACTGTACATGATCCGAGTTCAGCTTAGGGGTTCCAATAAAACATGCAATTGCGACAATTTTATCCCAAACTTTTTTAACCGAAAAACAAAACTTTGCACCCCAGCAAGAAAAAAAAACAACAACAACTGAACAACCCAACGAAGAATGAACGAGTAAAACGTAGTGAACTTTGTTGCTATCAAAGTTCAAACTGCAATTCATCTTCATCAACAAAAAGTATGCAATAAACTTGGCAACAAGGAAATTCTGCAATATTTTGACCCCAGAAATACCCATCAATGCTTAAATTCTTTTCACAAGTACACATGCTAACTCGCAATTTAGCCTTGTTGTTTTGTATAAAAAACTACTTTTTAAGGACACAACTAATTCGATTACAGGACATATTTCAACTTTAATAAGTCTATTCCATTTAAGATTTCACTCTTTAAATTTTTAAAGCAAACTTTGGCGCTCTTTTCCTTCGCTTACTTTTCTTGGCATTTATCTTCATTTGTCGAAGGAGCCGAAGGAAAAGCAGAAGGACCTCGTCCTGCAGCAGCTGTCAACAATTTGCCAACCGCAAAATTGTCGAGGGAGCCAAGTGGGTGTTTGAAATTCGGCATAGGGATTGGACTTGGACCACGCCTGCGATTCTCTCGAGAAACTCACTAATTTGCTTGATTACTCCAGAGAATATCCGGCGGCTGAGAAATTTGAAATCTATTATAAAAGTTTTTTAGCCTCAAAATGAAGGCCCACTTGGGACAGCTGGCTGAGATGCCGTAGGAGGTGTGTGGGGAAAATCATCTTCGACGGCGTCGACATGGGTCAACACTTTGACAGGCACAAGGACAAAGAGTCGAAACTTTTTCAACAAAGGTGAGGAAAATTAACAAAAAAATAGGTAGTTGCAGCAGCTGTGAGGCACTCGGAAAAATGGGATCATAAATTGAGTTTATTTTAATTAATAAAGAGTATACGAGTATAAGATATACTTAAATGCATTATTTTTATATTTTTTTTATTATTATTTTTTTTTTAATACTCCAAAAATATTAAAAATAGCCTTTATTATGAATGATACTCGACTTGGATAGTAGTTTAAAATTTTGATTACATTTTTTTTTTCAGTGATGGCAGCAGCTGAAACATTCTTCGAACAACTTTTGCTAGTCTTCACTTTTTACTTTTTATTTTTTGTTTTTCGGATCTCTCTTATTTTGCAGGTGAGCTGGATAATTTTTTTTTTTTTATGTCTAGCGTCTGCTTCACAACAAATCAAGTGCAAAGTGGAGTCCTCCACTCCATGTTACTGTTGTTGTTGGAGAGCAGAGTGAACTTTTGATTCTTGTTATTTTGTTACTCATCGCTCTTTGTTCTCCCTGATTGGTTTTTTGTTGGTAGTGCGGTATACTAGAGAAGTGAAATCAATGGGAATGGAAAAAACCCAGTGAAGTAGGGCAAAAGGACTTTGCGAGGACGAAAGGTACATAAAAAAATGGCAAGAGAGCTTAAAGATTTTCTCAGTTAATAACTCAAGAAGCTATAAAATTGCATTAAAATATAACAATATTGCCGCTTTCTTTTCTTCTCTTAGGTAATACTGCCGGATTCTGTAGTATCTTAATTTAACAACCACGCATAAGCCCCATTCAAATCTCATATTTCCCATAATCCCCGTTCATCGCTAAACTATAAAATGAAGTATGCACCTTTACCATTTTCCTTGAGTTAATAACCAACCTAGCGGTTTTTAAGCAGCTTAAACTCGCCCCCCATCCAACCCGGGGTTTCCTTTGATCTGGCCAGGAATAACCTTTTAATGCGACTCAAGTTCAGAGGACTATAAATTACTGAACTGCGCGAAAAACAGAAGAGAATGCTGGGGAAAAGCGGCGAATGAAAAAAAATGAAAAAAATATGAGAACATTTCAGCACGCTTATCAAAGATAATTTTAAGCCGCATTTAAAAATGATTTCTTTGCTTTATTTTCGCACAGACCCTGCCACTTTCTCCAGCCGCTTTCCCGGCGCCATTCTCTCGCTTTTCGTCGAGCTACGCGACTTTTTCCGCTGACTGTGCGTTGTCTGGCAACCCTGGAGGTAAATGGAAAGTGGGAAGGTGTACGATTTTGGTGGGTACCAGAGCGGAAGGAAAGGCGGACCAGGGTGGCCAGGGTGACTAGGGTGGCCCAATGTTGACAGTCAGTGAACCCCGAAAAAGGCAATGCCAACAATATAACCAAGAAGCGATGTTTTGCTGAACGAAGTATCTTATACCCTATGAACCTATCAAGGTTTAAACTTTTAATAAATAAAAGTTTTGTTAAATCTTACTTTCTGTTATGAAGTTTTATTTTTATAACATTTTATAGTTGCTAAACATATATTGCCAGAAATTGTTTAATGGATGAGTCCTTTTCTGTAAAGGGCCCAAAGTAGTTCATTCCACCAACGCGCTGCTCTTTTTTGGTCAAGGGTCCCCGTGTCCCCCCAGCCCCTCATAGACCAAAAAACCTGTGCAAGGACTTGCTCCGCTTTCGTCCTTCCACTGCGACAATTGGATGAGCAAATGCTGACGAAAGGGGTAGGAGGAGATGGGGCTTATGGACATGGAAAAGAGGAAAAAGGGGAGCGCAGCTTGGACTTTGCCCAAATATTTGACATGGCCAAAAGCAGACAGCGGCCAAGGGGAGGGAGGGGAAGCACTGTCTGGGGGACTGGGAGGATGATGAAGGTGATGCAGCTCATTTTTTGACTCTACTCCAGGGATTTCCATGGGTCTTTCGGCGTTGGGGTCCTTTTTGAGTTTAGGACTCGTGTGTAATTAAGCAAAAATTCCAAATCGTTTGTAGTTGTTGTCCTTGTCTGGCTCTCTCATTCCCAATTTTGTTGTTAATAATCACTTGTAAATAGATCAAAGTTGGCATTTTATTTGAATTCCTCATCG
This sequence comes from Drosophila mauritiana, assembly GCF_004382145.1. Lineage (NCBI taxonomy): Eukaryota > Metazoa > Arthropoda > Insecta > Diptera > Drosophilidae > Drosophila > Drosophila mauritiana. The sequence continues at coordinate 11,989,154 of NC_046667.1, read as the reverse complement.
CAGTGGGGAATTTTTGGGCTCTAGAGTTGGCACCAGACTGAAAGTCCGAGCCGAATGGATTATGTTGACTAATTAGAGGTTGATGAGGGAGAGTTCATTGGGGAGTTTGGAATGTTTGGGTTGAGTCCAGGGGACTTTTGAAGTTTAGTTAGGCTTTGGACTTCTTGACAATAACTAATGGGGAAGAAAAAACAACTTGCAAGTAAGGAAGTACATCCCCATTGGAACCTTTAAGATATCACCATGTCTTGAGACGTTCATTTCATCGAAAAGAAATTAAACGACTGCCGCATTTCATTTACTTAAATTGCTCACCCATAACTTTCCATCTTTACAACTGAAAATGACACACAAATTAAAAAGGCAGAAGCACGAAAATAAAACACCAACGTCACCGAAGAAAAAAGTGTGCAATAAATATCCGCCACACAGGAAACCAAATTAAATAAGTAAATCTTGTGGCCATGTAAAAAATGAAACCGAAAAGGCAAAAAATAAAGGACCGAGAGCCGAATCGAGTGAAAAATATATATGTACGTTTGTCTGTCGAAAGATAAAGCAGCACAAAGGGATGCCAGCACTGGGCTCTCAATGTCACTGGGAAAAAAGGAGCAAAATCCACACCAAAAAATTAAAAAAAAAAAGCAAAATTAAATTGTGAAACGTAATGTTAACGCAGCCAAATGCCCAAAAGTCCAAGGGAGGCGATTCGAGCCAGGCCTTAACCACAATGAAATGAATGGAATACATGTGAGCATACTAACCAGAAAAAATATATATTTATTCCCTTTTTCTGCGCTCAATACATATATATATATGTGTTCTTTTTTTTGGTATATTGAAAACTTTGGGTGCTCTTTAAGGGAACCAGCAATGACACACATGAACCAAAAAAGATCTGGGTTCTGGTGTTAAAACAAAAGTACAGGCATTTCCGCCCAACTGAGGAGCAAAAATTTCAACAATGCCAACGGCTTTGGCAAACGGAAGCAAAAAAGTGAAAAGAAACTCGAAGGACGAAGGTGGGAAAAGCGAAATTTGGATACGCTCAAGTAACTAATGTAATGATTTAATAAAAGAAAAATATCTTTCTTAGAAGTACATAGTATTTTCCAAAAACAATATTTCACTTGATATTAACTAACATTTTATAGTAGTCGTTTTATACTTAAAAATATTACATTCTTAATTTAAGCTTGACTTGAGCTAAACTTTAAAAGTCCGCAATTTTTAAGGGTTCCAATTTCGCAAAGATGAAATTCTAGAACAGAAATTTTCCCGCCCGGAGAACGGAATTTATTGATTCATTCTGGAAAATCCACAAACTGAATGCGAACAGTGACAACTGGGGGCCTTGAATGAAAAAGAAAATGATTTGCATGGCTTCGGGAGACAAAAACAAAAAAAAGACAAAAAAAAAGCGAAAAAGAATTCCACACGCTCCCCGGAAAACTCCAACCGACCAAGCGAAGCAAGATATGCGGAAAATTGAACCAAATGATTTTTATTTTCTTCTCCCGGCAGTGAAAAAGCAAGGGGTTAACACTTTGCCAGCATAAGTCTTCGAGAAAAAGTATAAAAAAAAAGGTGGAAAATTATAAATGAAAATTCCAAAAGTGCCGAGGGGGTGTGCGAAAATAAAACAAAAAACGAAGGCCCCCGCATGAAAGTTTCCAACTTGAGGCAGGCAAAAATTGTCGCCACTTGCTGCCAATTGTTGTTTACCAACGAAATTGAAACAATTCGATGCTCTTAACTGCAGCATTTTCCTTTTCCACCAGACAACACGATTTTCACATGACTCTTTTTACTCTTTTTAGCCATTCGATATGCTGCGTTGATTCGCATTTTATAAATGGTTTGTAGAAGAAAGTAGGCAAATAAGCCGAAAAACAATTGATGTTCTTTTGGATATGGATGCATTTTAACATTTGATCAGTTTCGTTTTGAAACACTATAGGCTGATTTTCAACTCGATTTGTTTGGAAAATCCACTGAAAGTGGTCGAAAGTATACTTCTTAAATCTTACAAATTGTAGATGCTTAACTTATATTTATCTATTAATGCAAACTCAATTCAATTAATATCTCTTTTATATGACAATTTCGAGCTTTAAACGCATTTGCATGTATAATTTCTTTTAAGCCCATTCCGAACTGGAGCACATCGTTATCCTAGACCGGAAACCACACCCTTTCCGCTTTTGCTGGCCATCTTGGTCCCTTAGGGACCATTACCTCAACATTGTGACAACAAAGTGGGGCCAAGATTGGGAGGAGAATAAAAAATTAAGTCCCCCCTCACCATTTTCATTCTCATGCGGGAGACATTTGTATAATTTGTTTGTGTTTTGTGTGCATTTTTATGATTTTGTCAACGCGGCACAAAAGGAAACGAGCTGCGAAAGCGAAAGGATGCTGTGATGCCGTGCTAGAGAGGGACGGAAAATAGCCCACAAAACGAGCAAACGATAATCATAATAACGGGACATGGCCAACGAGGCTCCTGGGAAAATGTTGACCGTAAAGGATGAGGGATAAGGAAAAGCGCCGGGGAAAGAAAGAAAGTCGTTTAGCCGTGTCTCTAATTGCCCAGAAAAGAGACCATTAAATGGAAAAAGAGACAGCATCATTTGCCGTCTCTTTCGGCCAGGTGAATCCTTAAAGCAAAGCAAAAACGAAAAACAGAAGGACCATCTATTTATTGAAAAACAATCTCGAGACATAAATTGGCCAACAGCCAGGGGCACGAAGATGACCATATTTTAAACGATCCTTTGGGGGAAAATATATAACGATGCTTTTTATCTCTTGATTGTGGGCGAAATATTGAAAGATATTACGGAAACAAATCAATTTGCAAATAAGCGAGCACATTTGTCACGACATTATATCTATCTGTTTATTTTTTATTTCTGTATATATTTTAGTTTCTTTCGGTTTATTTTTAGTCGAGACAATCTCAGAAACTTCCTCCATATCCTGGAGTGCAACAAGAGCAAATAGAGCACACGAAATCACGCACGCCCACTTGTCGAAAGAAAAAGTCGCGACATCAAGTTTGCCATGTCCTTAGAGCCATCCTTATCGCACACACACGCAAGGCGCTTAGTTGCCGTCTCTTTCTGGCTAGGCTCTACTTGACGCATGTCACGTGTTTAATTATTTACGTGACTTGGCGGCATTTTTTTTTGTATCCTGGCATTTGAAACGATTTTCCTCTTTCTTGTGTAAATATTTATTGCCATTTTGTGTCGTGGCTAAAATATATAGAAAGCCAAAAAAGAATCTTAAACTTTCAAAGTTTTGTTTGTCTCTTGGCTGAAAGACAATAGCTCCATTATTGTTCAAGCTTTTACATAAACATATTTTTATAAGGTTAATATTTTTTAAATTATTTCCACATGTATTAACTTATTAGTCCTACATCTGTGACGAAATTCGTGGAAATTCTTGCTGCTTAATCACACACATGCACACCACAATTAAACGGACAAGCAGTCATTAAAAATTTAAGCAGCTTTTAGGCTTACACGCGAGAGAAAAACAAACACAGAAACGCAGAAATAATAGACTTTGCCGCGCTTTGTTATTGTTTATTAAAACAACAAAAAAAGGGTTAAAAATTATATTGTATGTCTGAGCTGCTGCCTTTCCATATTTTTTTTTGTTATTTTCATCTGATTAACAGGAGGACAGGATTGGTGTAGAAAAAGGGGGATCAGCTTTCGGGGATTAAATGCTTGGGGACCCACAAAGAACCCTTTCGCCGACTTGATCAAATTTTATTAATTGAGTGGAGCAGACACAGCAAATATTTGCATGAAAATTAACCCTTTCCCTTGTCTTTGTTGCTTTTTTCTAATGGCCTGGCTTTTCAGAGGGATAATATTTTGAAATTAATTAAGTTTTTCTTTTAATACAAAAGGCTGCAGGCATAAATTAACCTTTAATTCTGACAGCTTTAAATTTTTGTTTTATATTTTCAGTTTCATAAATAAATTCAAAGCACAAAATCACGATGCAAGTATGCAACGAAAAACAATGACAATTTGTATTTACACATGCGATTGCCCAATTTCAGTTTCAATTCATTTCAACATCAATTTTTCACACATTTCGCATCGAGTGTTTGATTTTTGTCATTTTATTTGCCATTTCATATTTTATAACGCAAACGTCTTGGCTCCATTGCTCAGCATGGCCTCAAAAAGCTGCTGTTTTCCCATCATCGAATGTGACACACTTTTCCACCTGCACACACACACACACAGATGCACCTTGAATCTACAGGAAAAACCTTTCGAATCACTTCACTTGAAGACAATTCCAGGGGCCAGGCCACTTACGATTTCAGCTCCATGTGTGCCCCATAAAAAGTGCTTTGAAATGGGGAAAGGGGGAAATGTCTGAGTGGCGCAAAGGTAAACGAAAGAAAGTGCCATGTTGTCTACCCAATACAATAAATATTTAATGCACATGTTATTACATCAATAAGTGTGTCACTCGCCCACACATAGAAACACTCGGCTCACACAGATACTCCGTTGTCGAAGCTTTTATCTTCTATCTGTTGGCTGTTGCAAATTGCCAGAGGCAAAAATCGCGAATCGAAAAAAAGGCGGTTACTTCACAATGTAGTTTACGAAGTAACCAGCATCTACATATGAATTTTTTTCAAAAATTACATTATAACTCGCATTCAATACATCAAAATAAAGCTATGTAGCATTCAGTTTTTAAACTTTTTATGTTTTGTATCAATGATTCCTCTGTCCAAAGGCATTTCCTTTTGATTATTAAATTGTCAGCTTGAATTGCTCTCCAGCCGGTACATTGATAAATCGATTCGATTTTATTTTCATGCTCGAATCAACTTTCGTGTATAATACTTTATTATTCATGAAAAAAGGTTTTTCCGTTGGTGTTTCTATACTTTTATTTCGTTGCTTAAACAAACGTAAATATGAATATGTATATTTAATCGAAATGTGGGTCAATTTTTTATGCATTAGCAATCGTTGGAAAAGCGTTAAGAGAGTGAGAGGTAGAAATAGCAAACAAAAAAGTGAAGAGGAAACACATTCCCTACTACTTGACGTTTGTTTGCTCGTTTGGCATTATTTTTGGCCATATTTTCTGTGTGTGTGTTGGCTGTCAATCGCATTTTGGGCGGCCTTAATGCCACATGACAGGGACAAAGCGTTGCATATTTTAAGGCGCCACAGGAAATGGACGCCAACAAAAAATAGTTTGTTCAGTGGTCAACTTTTTTTTCCGCCATATTCAACAGCCAAAAATTCATGAAAATATCACACACATTTGTTTTGTATAATAAAAAAAAAAAGGAAATGAATTTAGCTCATCGTTCAAGTGACCAATAAATATTTAAAGCATGCAGCAATTTCAAGAATTAATGGATTAGAATGAACGGCTCAATTGTTTGATTATCCTGGGGATATTTTAGTTTGCACTAGTTTAGTTCTCTTCATGAAAAGAGAAGACTATAAAAGAATTTGTTATATTTTTAGTTTGGTGCTCAAACAGAATGTACTTCAAATTATTAGCATTCTTTAAAACGCTTCACACAATTCACAAAAGCAGCTTGGAAAGTGGTTACAATGAATAAGTGCTCACTAAAATGCATAATTCGAATAATTTCCAGTGTAATTAGAGCTGCACTCAAATGGTCAACAAGGAGCAGGACTAAAAAACAGATTACACTAAACACAAATGTGCATGCAACTCACACACAGGCAAATTGGAAAACAAAGGAGCAACATCATCGGGGGAAAAAAAGGATGGAAAACCAGCAGCAGCAAAAGGGAAATAGCCTGGCCATAAATGTACGACAACCGCAAATAAAACGGCTGGCAAATTGCTCCAGGACGAAGTCTGAGAATGGAGCGAAAAAGGACACACCGAAGGAGGCAGGCTAAAATTATGTGCTTGTGCTCAGAAACGAGAAGAGGTCCTTTAGCTGCTATTTACTTTGTCTATTCGCCGGAATTACCAGTGCGTCTGATTGTTAGACTGGATTAAACGAGGTTACGCTCTTGTGCGAAAAGTTCAAGTGAATTCAAAAGGTTCTTGTTATAAAAAGTAATTAATAAGTTGTGGAATGGGACTGCTTTTCACCTTTAAAGATTTCATAAATCTTACAATATATACATATATACAATATAATCATTTTTAAAATTTTTCAAACTGATATTTTAGATTTAAAACTTTTTACTAGAGTGCTGCAGGTATTTTTATGCCACAGCATACTTGTTTTGAGCTTGTTTCAACAAACTTTCTGTTGATATTATGCCAACTTGTTTGTTAATATATTTATCTTTTCCCCTGGTTGTCGTCTGTCGAATTATATTTTATAAGCACACAGAAGTAGCAGACAATTTGGACCCAAAAACAAACCAATTTAATGCCGCGACGCCAACAATTTTCCAGCGCATAGACAACAGCTTGGTAATGGGTATGTGTGTGTGTTTTTTGGTCACAGGTGCCACTTATGCGGTCCTTAAAATGAAAACTGGGAAAACTGTGAGAGGCGGGAAAGTGAGGAGAAAAGGCAAAGTAGACTGCGCTTTTTGTAGCCGCTTTTCGCAGTCGTCGCAGTTTCGACGCTTATTATAACCGTTTTTATAACCAAGTTAAAAGGAAAAGCAAACTTTTTCTGATAAAAATGTTAGGGTATCAAAGTTTGGACGAATTTTCTATTCTCAATTAAATTTGAAGTCAGCCAAAATCAGCAAAAATATTAAATTAAATATTAACTATTTGAATAATTTGAATAATTGGTCAAAATACATTATTACAGCTTAGACCCAAAAATCCGTACAATATTTTCAGAGAAACTTTCACTTATCTATTTTTTCATAATATTTGGTATGCCATATGGTATCCAAATGGTCGACTTTTCCCAAAAATGGTCTTTCTTTCGCTTTCCCGCTGCTGGCCAGACTTTGCTAGTCATTTTGTTTTCCCCCCTTTTTCCTCATTTCCCTCCCATATCCTCTTCTCTTCCAGACGGCGGCGCATTTTAAGCATCTTAAAAAAGTTTTCACTCGGTTTGGGGCCACACACACATTTGCGGGTTAAAGTTTCGGCTGGGCTCCTTCTGTTTTTCAGAGTTTTTGCTTTAATAATTCATTCGTTCGCTATTTATGTGACAGGTGATAGCCGTGGAAAGGCTTTTCCTCCTGCAGACCCTCCCCCCCAACGGTTTCCCAACCATTTGGTCAAGTCGAGAGTAGAGTGGTCTAGACTTTCGGCACCCGCAGATGGAATAATTGCTGTGCCATGTTCCCAGGGGTCCATTTTTGGCACTTTGAAAAGGGTGACTGTGAATGCAGGGAATTTAATTTGGAGAATTCGCAATGGCCATATGGGTGACTAATTGAAGCGACCCTTGGGCAAAATAAAAAGCAGAGCTTCGAAAAAGATTTCAAGGTCGAAAAAAAATCCAGGCTGAGCAAGTGATTGTTATAAATGTTTAAAAATCTTTAAGCGAAATTGGTTGAGTTTTTTATCATATCCTTGTAATACTGGAATTTTCCTGTTCCCCTCTAAACAAAATTGCTTCAGATAAGAAACACTCACATCGGTTAGCGGAGTGAGTTTGGGTAAATGCCACTACATGCTGGATCATTAACTAAACGACAGTTTAAGCATTTCTGCCGCACAAAAGGCGAGTGGATAAAGAATGAAAACGGAAGCTGGGCGAAATTTGTTGGCCAACGCGGGAGCAAATTTCTTGGCAATCTACGCTGCGGCAGCATGGAGAGAAAATGTGCCACATAACATTAACCAACAACTCATATCCTTGAAAATTTAGCCAGACGACTGAGCGCCTGTTGATGGGCAACACATTTTTTCTACTTTATTTTCTTCTACTTGCGACAATGTCTAATGAAGCGGCAATGAGGCGTGCCAACAAAATGAAGAAAAGTTCACTCGTAGGGGAAAAACAAACATCGTCGTCATCATCATCATTATCGGCGCGGGGTGAAAGGGGGGCAAGGACACGTCATGACCCTGCTGCAAAATTTACATATAGCGAAAAGGAAACTTTTGCGGCTTATCAGCGAAAAAAATTCAAAGATACTCGAAAGACCGGAATGCCAAATGAGGGAAGGGCTAAAAGGGAAACAGGGATGCGGCCAAATTAATATGAAGAAAAAAGGAAAGAAAATTCCACTTTGATGTTGAAAGTAATGATCTTTAAGGAAAAGAGAATGTATTTAATGTATTTTTTTAATATTAAGACATCGTTTTTTGTTAAATTTTGGTATTGTTTGCTTGAATTCTGAGCTCACCGAATTAAAGACAAGCCTGAAGAACATTTAAAAAATATTCTCCCTTGCCAAAGAATAAAGCAATCAACAGCAGAACTCAAGGAGCCAACAATTGAGCAACAACAAGAAAGGCGCAAAGAGTACAATTACAACTACAAGTGCGAGGTTCCAGCCAACAAGCCACCCCCAAAAGCCCCAACTACCGACCCCAACACCAAGCCCATCATCATCCCCTTGAGACTGCCTCAACAATTAAAACCAACTGAGTTGCCATATTTGAAGTGAGCCAGCGAAAGGACAATAATAATGAGGGAATGCGGGGCGGGGGGCAGGAAAATGCTGGGGGAGTACTCATAATCATAATTGTGGGCTTCCCTCGAACAACAAAACCAAGTAGAACTACATCAGAAACAGCAAAACCTTAATTGTTCTCATGTGTTTTTCTATGGGCGAGGGCGTGGCCTCTTTCATATTTTGCCTGCTCATTGTTCGACAAAAAGAAAGGCACATGCATTTAAGCCTGGTCAAAAGGAAAGTTTCAGCATTTATTGTTGCCTGCTCTTTTCTGTTTTACAGCCAAGATAATTAGATTCTAGTTGTTGCTACCCCAACCTTCGTTGTCATCATCATTATCATCTTCAAGCCTGACCGAATTCGGTTTTAATTGTTTCTCCATCATAACTTGTAATGATGAAGGTGGTGGTTGGCTGCCATCAATGAAACTAATTTGGAGCAACTTTCTTGGGCTGAGAGACAAATATTTCATCACAGCATCTACTTGCAACACAAAACGAGACAATTAAAATGACCAGAATAGTGAGCTGGCGAAGCCCAGATGAAATAAACAAAGAGATGCAGAGAGAAAAATATTTCTATACATTTAAAAGGATTCTGAGAATCTACATGTCTACATTCTTCTTTTATCAAAAGAATAGTTCAAGCAATTAGAATTACCTTTGCATTAACTTTTAACTATGGTGTATCAAATATATAATAATTTCTTTTAACGAGTATTCACTGTACCAACGAGTGAACTCTTTTGTTTGCCTGGCCTCATGTGTGTGACAATTAAAATGGTTGGGGTTTTATATATCCTTATACTTTTGCATCGTTTGCGGCTTTTTAATTGTTTATGCACTTGCCACCATTTAAATAAAGTAAGTTGTAGTTTTCATGAGAAGGAATTTTAAAGCAATTAGTTGCCTTTTTTTATGCATCTAAATTTCTATGATTTAAAATGTATTTAAATCTATAAAATTTATTTTTATTTTCTTGACACATTTTCCCCGCAACTCAGCATATATTAGCATTACTATGTGCACCCACATCACTTCCACATTTTTTTTTAAGCAAGTCAAGTGGGAAGCAAGTTTCCTAATTACACCAACGTCGACGCATCCTCGTCTTCACTTGACATATTTTCCCCGCCATTGAAAAGGAAAATCTCACGCTGCGCGGAAAAAATTAGGGTGGAGTGCGAGTGCTGAACCAGTGCACAAATTTCGTTTTAGAAAAAAGTATACGTGACATTTTTTGGATTCTTTTTGATGACGCAGAGCTGCTTGCTTGTGTGTAAAACATGCTCAAACTCACATATTTACATTATAGTGCACGAAAAACCCCTATTTAGCACAAAAATGAAAACGAAACCTTTTCAAACGCATTAACATATGTGTGTGTGTGTGTAATGCTGGTAACCCAAATAGGGCTCATAAAGTGATAATTAAATAAGTTTTTGCACAAAAGCCCGGGATAAAACTCTAATTAAAAGAAAGTGTGTGTGTGTGTGTGCAAATCATTTATAGTTTTCTAAAATTAACTACTAAAATTCAAAAATTTGTGTACTAATTTGTAGAATTTAAGCCGCTTAAACTGTTTAAAAGCGGGAACAAATTCATGTAAAGAGTAAATTCATTTAAATTTCAATATATGCTTATGCATTAGTAAACAGCGTTTTAGTTTTGGATGTGCCTTAATTAAAGCCTTAAATCTTTTTTTTTCATTTTCGCAAGCATTTTCATATTTACTAATCTTAGTTAATCTATGCATTTAAAGCCAATTCAATCTTTTAATTATCATTCCTTGTACTCATTTGGCTTATTTCGTAGATGGTGTATTGAATTTTTGGGAAGATTGGTTTCAGTTCAAATGAAAATTGAAGTTAATCCAGAAGTAAGTTTGTTTTCTTTGTCATTTCAGGACAGTAATTTGTGTGTAAATTAAAGCACACAAAATACGTGAATTATCGAACCGATGTCAAAAACACACAACGCAACAACCTGACAGTTGCACAATGGACGGGCTAACTAGCACAAAGGCAGTAACATGGACCAGGGTCTCCTCTGCTCATTGACCACTTAAAGACAAAGCCCGACTCCGCTTTCCCTTGTCCGTTGGCCATTGTCCGTTCGGTGTCCGCCAGTTGCCAATCGCCGGTGCAACGAAGCGGCAAATGAAACACCACGACACGACAGCAGCAAGGCTGCAACACAAGCGGCACACGGGCAACATGGACGCGCAGCAAGTTGCCAGTTGCAACATGAACACACTTTAACCCAGGAGTAGTCGATATCATTTCCGGGCAAATGCGTTTACAATGTGGCACGGGGCATTTCGCCTACCAAAAAGATAGAACGGGTATTTTCGAGGTAAGCATCAAGAGCAGACACACACACACACAAACAAGCCGGCGAAGTTGTGCTTTCTCCACCGCACTCCTCTGGACTTTCATAGTTGGCTTCTATTAAAGCCTGACGCACACATAAAATTGCATTCAAAATATTTCCAAGTCAAAAACGCTGACAGACTGCAACGTCTGGGTTTGTATTTACTGACAGGCCGCCGCCGTCTAGCCGAAAAATGTAGTTAGCCTGCATTCGTAAGCTACACTAATAAAAAGAAGGTATATAGTTAAAAAGTAAGATATGAATATTAATAAGATGAGAGAGAAAGCGAAGGAGCTAAAGAATATCGCTCATACGCACTGTTGTCTTTTTAGACATTTCGTATATTTAAAATAATAATCAAATAACGCGTTTCACGAAATCTTTTTCAACTGTCTATTGAAAGTGTCACTAAATTTTGTTCAGTGCCTTGCCCGTCCACAAACTGAAGACCACACAAACAAGCCAACCCAGAGCAGTCGTCATTGCAGTCACTCACTCAGTCAATCAACGAGTCATTCCGTTTGCCAAACACTTCGGCCCCCTTTTTTTGGCCGACCCTGCCGCAGGTTGAATCCCCCTCGGCCCCCTCGTTTGCCACAAACAGAGGCGCCGCCTGTCAAGTTGTCGTCTGGTGCCTGTGAAATTAGCGGCTGCTTGCAATTATGGCCTAAATGCGATGAGAACACCGTTAGACAGAAGGGAGGCGAAAAGTCTTTAACAACAACAACCCGCCCACCACATTTCCATCTCCTTTCTACGTGAAAACTTATACCATCGGCACTTGAACGCCGTGGCCGTAGTGGCGGCAACAAGAGCAACAATTTTCGGGCAATTCTTTACTCCCGGGCTAATTGTTGTTGTTAGCCGTATCCGTTTTGGCAGCAAACTGGGCTAATTGGCCTCAGCCAGAGTTTGTATGGATTTTTAATTGAAAATCAATAGGAGTGCGCGCAGCCCCAAAATAGTGGGGGCAAAATTGGCTGAGGATGGCACAGCTGGTGCTTCGAATATTCCAACATAATCTATGGCACAATTCTGGCACACCAAACAGTTTAAGCGGCTTTAAAGATTTTCCACTGGTGGAAAATCAAATTCAAAGCAAGGAAAGCGGCTGGGAAATGCAGTCAAAAATGTAAAGGTGTTGTTTAGTTATATAGTAAAACAATAAACAGCTAACTATACCTAAAACGATCTAATAAATGTGCGAGTATATACAAAGGATGTTTTTTATAAAATATAAAACTCCATAGAAACTTCTTTGATGAGGAATCACTGTACTTTGTTTGCAGAGTGAAGGCGAAAAGCCAGTGAGGAAGATAGAAACATTGCTTACAGCAATTTTGCAACACTTTGGCAACTCAAAGAATGTTTTTAATTAAATCAAAAAAGCTAACCGGCTTCACCATCCAACACCCCCCTCCCTCCTGCCCAGCGTTCTGCACGTATGAGAAAACTTTTCGTTTCGTGAAAAAATTCATTAAAAATTTAATTTTCGCTCAACAAGTAGAAAAACGGAGGACGAAAAAAAAACTAGACGATGAAGGGATGGGGCCAAATGGGAACTCAAACCTGACCTCGAAAGGTGGAAAGATAGCACAGAATGCACTTTGCTAATAAGTTTCGGCGCTTTTCGATTATCAGATGACGCGAGCGGTGGAAAGCGGAAAAGCGGAAAAGCCGAAAGCGAGCTGAAAGTTTGCACCACATGACAGGCGAAAAATATTTTTGCAACTCTTGAAAAAAGGAAAAGAGTTAAGGGCTGAGTATTTTCGAGTGCTATTTTTAGCTCAAACCTGTTTTTTTTTTCCTTAGCTCCACCGTAAGTTTTCCCCATTTCTGTGTCAATGTATGCCAAGAGGAGCAGCTCCCTGCTACTCACACCAACAACCCCCCTCTGTACTCCAACCCCATTTTCACTAAAGTGAAGCCTCGCTGCACAGCAAAGTGTTTGATGTTGTTGCCGTCGCCGCTCTTCTCTAGCTGTTGTTGTTGTTGTTTGGTGCGCAACGGGGCATGCATATGGTTTACATTAGGCTAAGTAGCACATACACACACACACACAGGTGATATTGCCCCCTCACACACACACTCGCATCCACAATGCCCCCAAATACACACACACAAACACAAAGAGCAAACTCACTTGGCGCCTACTTGGATACCAAAAGTCTAAAAGTACAGTGGTACAGAGAGTACAAGATATAGAAATATAGATAAAGATTCAGATACAATTGTAACTGGAGAACTGGAGAATAATTATTATGAAATATACTTTTTTTTAAATCAAAATTTGGTTAATCAATTCCTTAAAAGCACATTTGGTTTCCAGAATCATATCTACTTATGTATATATAAAACATGCTTCTTTAGGAATTACATTGCATTATTTCAAATTACTGCAAGCGTATGCATATTTACCCCGCCCACTGTCAACGCGGCACAGTAGCGTCGAAAAGGTTTCGCACAGCGCCGAGTGTTTGTGTTTTGGCATAAACGCGCCCTGATAAGCTAAAAGGCTAAGGGCTGCCAACGCCGCCACATGTGGCTCAAGGGTTAAAGCAAAGGGCGATGCAGCAGCTGCCCTTAGATAGCAAAAAAAAAAAAAAGAAACTCGGAAAAAATTTATAAAAACAAAATGTGGCGAGCGGGAAAAAACAATGTTGATAAGCGACCAGTTTTCCGGGCGCACTTAACATATTTTTCCAGGGGTAAAAAGACGACTGTGCATTGTCTATAAAAATTTATGTCTAACAGGGGCAAAATGCCGCAGCTCTTGGTTTAATGGTGTGAATTATATTAAGCGACCTACACACGCACGTACTGGAAAAACCATCTGCTTAGGTGTGGGTGTGGTTTCTGTGTGTGTGCAGGAAAAACCCCCTTCTTTTGTGTGTGTGCCGCTGATTTGTTTTTATCACAGCTCCCCGGAGGCATCAATTATGCGCCGATGTCAGAGCGGGAAACTCCTTCTCGGTGGTGGAAGCATTTAATGGAAGGAAAAAATACGACTGGGGGGAATATGGGGAAATTCTTTGCTCGATCTTTCCGAGGGGTTGTTTAAAGTGGTGGAGTCACCCCACGAGTAAAACCTTAAACTTAAAAGGAAAAGTGAACGCGCACAAAAGAATGCTTATTTTGCTTTTAAAAATAACAAACAAGCCCAGAGCCTTCAAAATTATTTTGGGACCACATTCGAAAACATAGATAAGCATCTTAACAAAATCAGTTTATAAATTTTCTTTTAATAACGTTTTTAATCTGATTTACTTGGTTAAAAGGGCATGAATTTATTGTATTCCATTTATAATTCGATTTAAAATTATGTTTTAAACTAAATACTTCAGCTTCACATATATCTTATGGCGAAATAATACTTTAAAGCCATACAAATATTAATCCTTATTCATTTTTCAAGCTATGATGGCAATACTAACAAAAAACCCCCATTATTTCCGCATATATATTGCTCTTTATATGCCACATAAAGCCCAGAATTATAACCAAAAATGTAAATGTCAACAATTGCCAAGTAATGCGCTTTCCTTTCAAGTTGCTCGCTTAATCCTCACCCTTCAAGGAAATTTTCCGCCACCACAGACGCACATAAAAAACAATTTCGCGCATTCAAAAGCACAAGGAGAAAAACGAACATAAAAAATAAAATACAGCAGAAAACCGCTTTTAATTCTTTTTTAAGCAAACAAATAAAATTATGCTGAATGGCAGGGGGCAGGCGGGACATAAACACGGCGAATAAATATGCAGAAGGAGTAAAGAGGGGTTGATATTTTCCCCGGGGTGCCTTCAATGCGGCCATTATGACGAGCAGAAAATTCGTTCTTAAAAATAAAAAAAAAACACATTTCGTTTTGCAAAAGTCTGAGGAACAGAGTGAGTTTTCTCTGAGACAGACTGAAGGGGAGTCCTGATTCGAGGATTTTTTCTGCTTTTTTTTTTTTGGTGTTTAATGAGCTAAGCGGAAGGAAGTCAGTCAGCGACGTCGAAGTTGACGTTTGTGAAATAAAATAAAAACATACAAAAAGTAGCAACGAACGTTTTGAGGACAGGCCCCTTTTTTCTACTGAAGGCAGCCGAAAGATTGGGTGGAGAAAACGGAAAGTCGCTGTGAAAAGTTGAAAATTAAGGCGCTTCTGTCACTTTCACTTTTCATTGCTTACCGAAGAATTTTCCGAATTTTCCCGGATTTGCTCGTCATTTGCTTGACGAATTAGAGGGTGGCGGGTTTTTAGAAAATTTAATTTCTTTAAGACAACTTTTTAAGAGCCCCATTAGGACTGACAATAAAAGGTCGCAAATTTGTGGGTTTATTTTATTTGAGTTTGATTATGTGGTGCAGTAGTGTGAAGTTTTAAAGAAAAATGAAGGCACATTTATTGCATTTACCCATTCTTTATTTCCATGCTGAAATCCTATCTAAAACTCAAATAGCGAAAGTATCACTTTACAAAGCCCAGAAATATGTATGTATATCTTCCAAGGGACAAAGTCTTGAAACCATTTAACCCACCTCAAAACCTGAACCTAAAACGGATCTACTTCATCCCAGTAAGCCCCACCACTCACCCAAACCACTTTGTTCAACCAACTGACTTAGTTTCCCAATGTAAAACATTCGCTAAACATGGCGAGTCACTCTAAAATAAGCGGGAGCGAAAGGAAATCAGGTAATAAAACACCGTCGTTTAGATATTTGACTTAGATTTTCAATAAAATACTGTGGCAATCTACGCAGCCAAATGCTTGCGACAGCAACAGCCAGCCAAATCCTTTGCATAAGCCAGGACAATCTAATTTTATGGCCAACGAAGGAGGAAGGAGCAAGGAGGAGGAGCAGGTCTGCGAAAAACTGAGGAAATGCGGGCCAAATAAATTGCCTCAGTTGAAATGTAAGCCCGGACCTCATTCCCATCCGCTGTCTTCCCATTTGAATCGCGTGTAATGCGCTCAATCAAAAGTCAAATGTCTAAAAATATTATGAAAAGCCCTTTTGCCTGTTAGCCAGGCCCAAAAACAGAACAGACCGGACCAGGATTCGTCCAATCCGTGGCAGGACGTGCCCAGGACGCAGCTCTTCCCGGGACAGACTGAGCTAGAATTCCCCAAGTCGTTCCCTATTCACCGCTGCCGGATTCGGAAACTTGTGTTCGTACAGTGGGTGCATGCTGCTCAATAAGTAGGTAAAAATAAGGACATATAATCCAAAAAGCACATTTTTAAAGGCACAAACTAATTATAGAATTTAATGAAGAGTTTTCATTCATTAGTTAAAGCTAAATTGATTTATTTTTTAAAGAAATTCACAGTACTAAAACATTTTGGCTCAGTAACGAAAGTTCTTACACACGATTTAACTAGTAAATGTTTTTCATTGTGAGATGCATGTTTAATATACTTAAAGTGTGGATTGAGTTTGCACTTTTCTACAATTTTCTTCAGATTAGTTAAATATTTTAATATTTATTTTTCAAAAATTCCGTATTTTGACCCACTGTGCCATGCACTTGCCTGCTTAGGATTCATTTATGCTGGCTGGCCCCGGGTTCGATTTTGGTCCGTTTGTGCTGTTTGCGTTTGACTCCTGCCTGCTTATCGTTCACGTTCCCTTGGCCCGCAACTTTGGTCGAAATGGTTTCGATTTCTTTTCATTTATACACTTTCCTGAATTCAGTTTTTCCCCACCCAAATCGAATATATCTGGAAATCGTCTTTGCTTGTTATGCTTTATTTAGTTTTTTTTTTTCGTACATTTTTTTCTATTATTGGCTCCATTTGCTTTTGGCCTGTGTTTGTTTATGCTTCATTTTGATTTTCTCAGCTCAAATTGTATTTGTTGTTTCCATTTCCGTGGGTGGGTGGCCAACCCCAATCTACTTCTCATAGTTTACACAGAGCCACTACCACTTTTCCTAACCCCTTTTTTTAGTTTGCCATTTTAGCCTCTTTTTCCGCTCTAGTCTGTTGGGTTTGTTTTGTTAGTTGAGTCGTTCGTCGGCAAGTTTATTTGTATTTCGGTTTATAAAACCCCCCAGCTCGGTGGCTTGTTTGCCCTTTTTTTTGTTGGCCCGGCCAATGGCAAATGACTCGCCGCCTCGCTTCCTTAAGTTGGCCTCCTTCTCAATGTCGAAATTTATGTGCAGCCGCAATTTATTTAAATTTATGTGGCTTTTGTCAAATTGATTTCAACGCTAAAATGGGTTGACAAGGTAAAATGTTCGGGCCAAAAAGGGCGTTGGCTATGCGATTTTTCAAAAGTCCTGATTGAGTTAGCATGGCCAAATGGCTGAGCGGATAAGGTGGTGCTGAGTAATCAGTGGAGCAGCAAGTGGATTGGATCATCAGCTAAATAAATGATTGTGTTTCAATAGAGTAATTTGCCGTTTTTTCTCCGAAGAGTATAATATCTAGTTTGGGATATTTTAGCCAAGTTAATTCAAGGTCTGAGTTGTTTGTCCATAATTGGTTATTTAACATAAATTCCTGCTTGTTACCTTCAATCATATTGATGACTTGTTATTGCCTTCGATACCCATATAGCCAGGCAAAAACGATTGTATGTGGATGGCAGGAGCATATCTGCGGAACCCCCATAAAGATGGCAAACTATGGGGCACGAAAAAAGGTTTCGTATCAAAATGGCAATAAATAACAAACAATGCTGTCTGCAATTTTCCACTTTATAAAAGAAAACCCATAAACAAAAGCGGCCTGCTGGAAGGGTAGGGACACAAAACGAGCCCGAAAATTACCATGGATGTTGCTCCTTTTTTTCTGCCAAGGGTGGGGGATGGGGGAGGAGCACTCCCTTGTTTTTGTTATTCCGACTCATAAATGCAAGGATAAGAGTTAAGGCGAGTGGGTGGAGCAGGAAATGACTGACAGTTGTAGAGGCCTCGACGGGTTGAAAAAGTGGAGTCAGCGGGTCGGAAGGGATATGAACTTGTAGCATATTTCTGCCTCGCAATTAATTAATCTCCAAGGTAATAACGAACAACAGCAGACTGGATCACAGGGTAGCAATTGTTGGAGCTTCTGTTTTAATTGTTCTCATGTGCTGTTCCCAAAACACTGGAAATTATTTAAAGAACATATATCAAAGAATTTAAGTAGATTTTCTTCTTAATTTTTGAATTTTAAATCAAATTGCTCATTGAATAGTAAAATATGTGATACGAAGTCCTGTTTTTTTCTGTGTACCAATAAAGGGGTTTTCGTTTGTCTGCAACTCATTTTGGGTACGTCATGTGTTTGGCATTTTATGCAATGCCGCTGACGCGTCGTTTTAATTTATGAAAATGTTTTTGCACAAATAAAACAGGGAGTCACCACCATCAATGTCATGGACTGGAGATGAAAGGTGTGGCAAGGATTAAGAGTGGGCGTGGCCAGTGGGGCGTGAATAAGCCTGCACTTTATTTGACATTGAACTGGGTTTCGTTTAAACCTTTTACGAGGATTAAAAAAGCCTTCTATTGGTTGTTGAATAATGCCAAAACTAACATACCGAGTAAGTATGAGTACTGTATATTTCATAAAACAACCACTTGTTTCGATTAGTTATCTGAAACTGCACTATAGTAAAACTATTATATTTATAACTTTCATTTTCTCACAGTTTTGGCCTGAACACCCAAAAATTGCATACTAAACAAGGCGAACCGCAACATAAATAAAAGTGAAAACAAATAATGCTTACAAAGTGCTGAAAATCCACCAACAAAACCAAAAACCACCTATAAGAAACTACTGTAGAAATATACATACATAGACGATGGCGAAGGAAGTGGGGAAGAGGGGTTTTGGTTTTAGGAAAAAACCAGCAAAGTTCATTTCCACACCAAAATCAATGAACCGACAGATGCAGGCCAAAGGAGTGGGGAAAAGCAAGTGAAGTGCACAGGAAGAAACCAAAAATAAGATTTAAAATCTATAAACTATTCTTAGTTTTAGCTTTAATAATGAAATACTTAGTCGTACTTAAAGGTTCTTTATTTAAGGCATCATACAACACTTAAAAAATCTGGTTTTGAAAGTCGAAGATTTTATCGAATTTTTCTCAGTGCAGATTCAGACGGGCCACAGCTTGTGTGGGTCGAGTAGAAGTGAGATAAGAAATGGGGATTTTCGAGTCGATGGCGAAGGTTGTGCAGGGGAAAAGCGAGCGCAGCTTTCCAGCTTTTGTTTTTCCACTGAAGCAGTCGAAGACCGCAAACGCAGTTACACAAACACCCCACACACACACACACACACCAAGCACACACTCAAAAACGCACACTCACACACACACATTTGGCGTGTACCAGAGAGCAAACACCAAAAAATGGTAAAAGAAAAACCCGAAACTAACCGCAATTTTCGAGGCGCTTGCATGCGATAGAAATAGAAAAGGCAAACGAATAAAAAAGGGATTGAACTTGGCTTAGAAACAACGAAGAGCTTAATACCTTAATACTTTATTTAAGGGGTTTATAAAAAAAAAATTGAAGGACATCACTTTACTCTTGATAGTAGGGATAGTTGAGTTTTTAATATGAAAATTAAATACAGGTATATATATAGGTACATTCAAAAGAAGATTCTAAAGAAGTGATATTTTATGTGTTATATATTTAGTTACGTATAGTAAAACTTTAATATTTGCCTTAGAAACCTTAAAGATAGACCTCCCAAACCTAAGAAAAAAAACTATAGCATACTTAATGGAGCCATTTTATTAATGTTTTCTGCACCAACAGACTGCGACTGCTTTCACTTTTCACTCTTTTTTTCGCCCAGCCATATTTTTTATAGCTTTATATTTTATTTTATGTGCGATCGCATCCAATTGCTTTTTGCTATTTGCTGACCGAGGAGAAACCACAACATAAAATAAACCGAGAATCAACATTTGCAGCAATTTCATTTACTAATTTTTTTGGTGTGGAGAACCTTTAGTTATTGATTTGGAGGGTTCATTGATATGGTGTTTCCGAGGAAAAGTTTGCAGACGAATGGGTGAGCTCCACTCTCCCTTTTCGAGTGTGTGATTAATACATTTGGTCAGGCATTAAAAAACACACACACACAGGGCAACAACCCACTCAAAAGCGAACTCTGTTTTATTTGACTTAACCACTTCAGATGGCCATGTGCCGTGTGTTTTTATCCCTACCGCCCCTTCTTTTTTTATTATTTTTATTTGGCCCGAGTTTAAGGACTCTTGAGTAATGATGGCCAGACCAAAAGCGAACTGAATTCATGGCGGGACGACTCCGCAAATTTGCGGCAACCAGAGGTCGAATGGGAGAAAAGGAAAAGTGCTGACATGTTATTTGTGCAGTTAACGAGCTGAGTTATTTTCCAGGGAACAAACCGCACTTGAATACAATAAAATAAAGAAAATAAAACCAACAGCAGAAATCGAGTGAAAATATAATAAAAAAAAAGGGGGTGGAACCCCCTGCAGGCAAGCCAAACCAATTTCCCCTCGACAATTTTGGTTGCAGCCTAACAAATTATATAAAATGTATTTTACTGGTTGAAAGTTTGTTATTTGTTTATTTGATTGCTGCTCATTAAAATTGGAAATGTAATATTTATGCATTGACCCCGCAAACTGCCCCCATCTAATTATATTTTGTAAATCAAATTTTTGGCCAGCATTTGAACAAATAATATGCTTTTGTATAAAATGCTGGATATATTTTCATTCACTTTGTGGCATTTGTGAAAGAGTAATGTTTATGGAAAAATATTGTGCTACCGTGTTATTGTTAAATGCCCACAACACAATGCAAATAGCATATTTCACTTATCGTTTTTAAATATTTTATTAAGACATTTAATATTTAAATATTATGTGAAAAGATTCCAACGCGTAAAAACAATTTTTGCAAAATTCTCATTCTTCTCTAACTAAAACTACATACATAGAACTATGTGCTCGTAATTTATATGCAACTTTCTATTTTTATTTAAATAACAAATTTCGGAAAAAGTGAGCAGATGCAAGTCAACTCAAGCCAACTAACACACATCCGAACAAATATTTAACGTATTTTTTGCAAATAAAATTTTCATAAAACAATAAAGGTGAAAAGTATGCACACACACATGACTAACACAAATGCATGTTGGACTTGGCTCGAATTGCAACTATGCAAATGGCAAACATAGAACATCTGACGCGTCCTGTCTCATTCACAAGCATATATTCTTTTGCAGGCACTGAGAGAAATAGGTCCTTAAATGTGCATAAAAAACTTACAATAAGGACTAAAAACATATTTATATCCCCCTCTAGTTTATATGAAGGAAAAATATATTTTTAAGATTTACATGAAATCAAGAACACCTTTTTTCGTTCAGTGTCCAGGGTAATGGATGCACTGCCCCTTGTCTACTGGATTTCGATTTCACTAGAACAAAACCCCACAAAAAGTCGCGGGAGCTGAGCTTACTCACTGGGTTATCCTTGAATGTCCCTCAGCCAGCAGCTAAATTAGCTTTTCCCGGGTCACACACACACACACCCATAAACCCACGAATAAAGAAAAGTTGGGTGTTTTCTGGGGGTGGCGAGTGGGTGGCATGATAAACAAACAACAAAACAACGACAGAGGCAAAAAGCAGCAGCAACAATTGAAATGATACAAACACCGAGAACGCTGCAAAGTGAAATGCAATGCAAGAATGGGTCTATAAATAGACGGCCAGGGTGGAAAAATGTGGAAAAAATTGTTGTAGGTGCGTTTTTCCGTATTTTTTATAAGGCCCAGAAGAAAAAGCAGCGCAGCATTCTTTTCAACTGCTTTTGTTGGCTGCTAGAAGGTACGGAGGTAAAATTGCAAAAGGGAAGAAAATGTACTTGGGAAAATTCAAGAAAATGACCTTCAGATTATGATGCAAAATTTTACAAACATTCTAGGATGAAATTATAGTAAAAACTAGAAACTTGAAAATCCGTTGAATACCTCAGATATAATAAAATATGTTTATAACTTATATGGTTTGTAAGTTTTCTAACATTTTCTTTTGGAATTTCCCTCTTTTATAATATCCCTTCCTTTGGCTCTCCTAGTCCATTGTCGCCTTACCTTAAGCCACCGAAGAGCTGCACTGCCTGCTCAGAGTCCTTTTGCAGACCTCCTCCAAACATCCTTGCATTCACATGTGCTGGGCATTATTTGCTTACATGACCAAAGCTCCTCAACTCACACAAACCACCCACTCTTGGCCACTTTAATAAATGAAAAACCACTCTGCGTTCTGTTTTTGCACTTCTATTTGTTTAGCGTCTATTTGTGCAGCACGCGCTTTAAAGTCAATGAACGATTTGGTATTTCGCCATTTTACTTGGCCACAATTGCAGGCACGCAAATGTCAAAGCTTTTTAAAATAGCCATAAAATGCGCAGAACGAAGGGAGGCAACGAAAATAGCCAAAGTTGTAAATTGCTAGGGTAGTAAACATAAAATGTCATACTCAGTGGGTTATAAAAAATTTACGCATTGTTTGCCTTTTTTCGTGAAAGACGTTAGGGATGGGAGTATGTTATGTATGTAATAAACATTAGAACGATAAATATATATCTAATAATTAATTTTGAAAATATTTTGTTTAATGAACGTACGTTGTTTAGGTAAGTATTTCATGATAATAATTCCAAAATTCCACCCATCCTTATCAAAGTATCTATCGCTTATAAAATTCTGACTTTCTCATCTCTAGTTTCCAAATCTATTTTTGTTTATAAATGATATCCTAGAGCGTTTTCTAGTATAGGTGGTAACTGTCAAAAAGGCGCCTCCCTGGGCGCCAACTATTTGCATGTGTGATAAGGCGGCTCAGACGGTTTGGGATGGGAATAGGGGGAAAATGGGTAATAGCAATGGCAAGGAGAGCCTTGGCAGGGCCACAAATCAAAGGCAGAAACATGAAAACAATATGTCAAATGATATTACACATTAAATTAGTTAAGACCAAACAAATGTGAATAATAACGCCGCCTGTCGCGTGTCTGCGGGGATGTTTGGGCGTGAGGAAAGGAAAGAGCACGGTTTCGTGTCGAGCATGTGCTCGGAAAACTCGATTTTCCTCACACCTACACCTTCGAACTCACTTAAGTTAACCTAACCACCGCAAGACGATTTTCCGTTCCTACTTGGCTCACATATGCACACATATTCTCGCCCAGCGGCAATTTGTCACGTGACATTTTCGTTTGGCCAAAAATTACAAATGTTTTTATTATTTTTGGTTTGTTTTTCCGCTTCGCGATGCCATGCAGGTGCTTCAAGGCGTTGCCAAGGTGCGTGTTTCTGGATTTTGATTTCTCGGCGTGTTTACACTGGAGGATACAAAACAACATGACAGCACACACACCTATGGAGATAACAAGTTCGAGGGAAGGGGATGTGAGCCCTTTCTGTTTAAGTAAAATTTAGTTAAATAATTTAAAAAAAAAAACCCACTTTAAACATCAAGACTACGAGCTAATATACTTTTAAATTCTCAAAAATTAAATGCATATAGAATGCACAGCCACTTGATTTTCGATGTTTATTTATGCATTTACCCATTAATGACGCCGATGATTTTAATGGATTTTCCCTGTATCGCTTGTGTATTCTATATATTTACATTCCTATAAATATATAGCTTCTCGCGCATTTCTGTTAATGAATTTAGTTAGATTTCAAAAAGCATTCTAGTCGGGCACGCAAACATGCAATGCAGTTAAAACCGTGCAGGAAATACCAAATGGAAATGGTTCACAATTGCTGTTATTATAGTTTCTTATGTGAAGGG
Source organism: Drosophila mauritiana (assembly GCF_004382145.1). Lineage (NCBI taxonomy): Eukaryota > Metazoa > Arthropoda > Insecta > Diptera > Drosophilidae > Drosophila > Drosophila mauritiana. The sequence goes on along the minus strand of NC_046667.1, from coordinate 11,965,384 downwards.
AAAAAACTCGTTAAAAAGTGAAAATTATGATTAATGATTTCATGAAAAATGGATTTATATTACAGAGAGCACATAGAAATATTATGTTAAAATTAATGGTAATATAATTACATTTTTTGTTGGAGTTCGCTTTTTAAATTCTAAATCATATGCATATGTTATATGTTTTTTCCAAAAGGAACAATATAATTACTAATAATATAATTAAATTTGTATGTTTTATGATGTAAGGACAATAAAATAGTATTATTATATAGACAGTGTGTTTGTCATAAATAAAAATTCAAAAGGATAAATAAATATTTATATCAAGAAATAAATAATAAATAATTGGGTGTTACGTTAAACATTGATATGTTAAACAAAAAACAAGAAAATTGTTAAAATTAATAATGAGAACATTTTGTTATAGGTTAGTGTGAGTTGATTTTAGTTCTTCAGTCGCACACTCACCTATCCCTCAGGCAAATTTTGAACTCCGTCTGGGAATCGTAATCGCTGTTATCAATGAAGCTGCTGCGATCCCGCTCCCGCTCCCGTTCCCGCTCACGTTCCCGTTCTCGCTCCCTTTCACGCTCCCTTTCCCGCTGGTACTCCTGCATGGTGGCCAGCTGTTTGTGGAAGAGCTCCTGCTGCGTCTGGAGGAGATCATGGTGATCCTGCAGAGCGGCCAGCTGGGAAAGTTGCTGCTGGTAGGAGGACGTCTGTTGTTGCGGTGGCGATGTGGGTCTGGGTCGCTGGTACGGATGGTGGTGGTGGTGATTGTGGTGGGGCTGATGGTGGTGTAGCTGCTGCTGTTGCTGTTGGTGCGGCGTATGGCGCTGCAGCTGGTGGTGGTGACTGTGGTGGTGCTGCAGACTATGACTGCTCTTCAGCTGCGTCAGCTTGGCATCCACCTCCGCGAGACCGAACTCCAGCTCCGCCTGGGCCTGCTGCTCGTAGGCCTGTTGGGCCTGCTGCAGTCGCTCCCGTTCGCTGCGCGGGGAATTGGCCAGTTGTTCCGCCGGTGGTTCAATCTCAACCGCCGAGTAATCATAGTCCAGGCGGTGGTGATGGTGCAGCGACTGTGTGTTCTTGCTGTCCGCCGTTACCGCCCCCGTTCCGGGCGTGGCAGTGGCTATCTTGCCGGCCAGCGCGTCCAGCGAACTGAGCATCTTAATGGATCCGCTGATTGATCAGAAGTTGTGGCTATAATCGATCTGAAATCTTTCGCCTTGCGGTGGGTTATTCGCTGACATGCAGATTCTGCTATTGAGTCCTCGACCTCAAACCCTTCGCTTCGCCACTAGGAGCTTCTGGTTGGTGTCCTCTTGGTTTCCTTACTTTAAGCTTTTTTAAAATTGTAAATTATTGCCTATAATTTGCCTGAAGGAGAAGTTGAGAGGCAAATTGCAATGGATTAGTAAATTTAAATGAATATTTATTAGTTAAGGTAGATATATGAGCGGATGCGACCTTGAGACATTCAGACATGCAATATATATTCCCTGTTTATTTTACAGCTTAGGTCAGCTACATTTCACTTAAGCTCACAAACTCGAAAATAAAGAACCATTTCACACACACTCGCACACACTCAGTCACCCACACAAGCACTCGGTTAGTGTGTGTATGTGTGTGTGTGCTTGTCCGTCTGTGTCGGTGGTCGTAAAATGCAAACACTTGAACTAGAAAAGAGGGCCAGCCAGCCAGCCAGCCAGCCAGCCAGCTTGAAAGGCAGAAAAGGGGTTTCAGGGATAAGAGGATGCACTCTGCTGGAGTGTGGATACCACTCACATTGTGTGCACTGTTTGTCCACCACGCCGCCCATTGCCCCTTGGCCATCATTGCACCCGCCCACTTTCCACATGGCCACCCCCACAAACACAAACATCTCGAGGGGCAAAAGTCGCTCTTCTGGCTTCTGTGGTCAAAATAATTGGGGGACACATTCAAATGAGGAAAATCAAGAGGAATGCCAAAGTTATACCTTTTTAGCAAACTGAATTCGTTCCGCACATGCTCGGCTACAAAATGAATATTCATTTATCATTTTATTTTAAATTCTGCTTTCAACGTTGACAAGGAAAATGCGTATCTGTTTTAATATAATATCTAATGAAAATTTTAAAGAATAACGTTTCAGGGGCAAGAAAGTAATTAAGATAGCCCAAATATATTGTCACCAGAGAAGTGTAAGAAATTCCATTAAGAATATATTGCCAAATTTGAACACACTTGTGCTAAAAACAAACTCTTAAGCTCCAACTGATCCTATATTCTGAGAATCCTTATCCACTCTGCTCAACACCTGCTATATCTTCAATCAAATGGCAGCTTACAACAAAAATCCATTGTTGGCGTGGCTGCAGCAGTTTTATATCTACAAAAAACTACAAAGTTTGCTTAGTATCTTTTGCCAGCAATGATTGAGGTGCTGATGGAGAAAAAGTGGAGTGCCGAGTGGGTGGCTGAGTGGATGGGCGATATCGTCCCTGGGATTTTGTTGTATGACATACTATAAAAGTCAACTTGAATGCGGTGTGTAAATTTCAGCACATCTCCTACTCCTACCAAGGATACTACTGCAGTACTGCTCCGTCTAGTGGCTTGCAACTTTAAGTAGTTCTCCCTGCCACACACACATCCTTTCTGCATCCGTAGCAATGGTTGCATTTGAAAGGAATTTGCCTTTTACAAGATTTTACTCTTTGCAATTTACACGCGTCGACCGCTTTTCCATAAGCACACAAATGCATCTAAAACACACACACACTATCGTACACGACGTTGTGTCCATGTGTTTGTTTGACTGTTGCAAGCAGTTGGCTTTTGTAAATGTTACTTCCTTATTACATGGCATTATATTACTCCCAGATACACGGAGGAGCTAGCTGGTTGTTCCCGGCTATCAAAGTAGTCGCAGCCACAAATGGGAAACAGAAAGCGAGTGGAGGGGAAGTTCCAGGAACAAAAAGATGTGGGTTGCTGGTAGGAAGATTTTCCTAAATGCTTTCCAGGATGTTTGCCCACGCAGGATGTCTTTGCAGCCACAGAAACGGAAAGAAAGAATTCGTTGTGCTCGTAATTAGCGAGAGGTAGATGCGTGCAATCCACTTTAAAGTTTAATTTAAGGTTCTTAAGATTAATTAGAAAGTGCATAATAATGCGACACGTTGGTTATACTTATTAATAACATTCAGAAATTCAACAATTATTTGATGCGAGTGTTTTGTTGATGAAATATTAAGTTAATTATTTTTCTCTGCCCGTCAACCATTCAACTTTTATTGATGATTTTTTAAAACGGTCATTTAAAATTTAAAACATGGCGTAACTATTTTTTTGTCAGCGCAAAAGAGCTTGTATTATTTATAGAGCCGGCAACACACAACAAGAAGTTATAAATAATTATCAGCACAATATTATTTTAAAAATCTGTCCGAATAATGCACAAATAAATGAATTATCCATTTTGCCGAAAAAACGCAACAGCTTTGTCATTAAAAAAAGCTTAATTAAGTGCACAAAAAGCCGAAATTTGCATACATTAATTTCGAGCGAGTATAGCTTTAATCCATTAAAAAACAATTCAGCAACTTAATTAGGCAAGCGGCTAATTGCATTCAAAGGATATCAAGCTCAACCCACAGCCTCAAGGCAAAAGTGCCAGACAGTTGGAAGTCAGCTCAGCTTTTTGTACTTTTCATTAGTTCGCTCATAATAGAATTTGAAAAGGCTTTAAGAACGGCACCCGCTCACACTGTGTGTGTTATCACAACTAACAAACGGAAAACTAAGAGGAATGTGCGCGGAAAACTGCGAATAAAAAAAAGCGGCAAGAGAAAATCGCGCTAGACGGGAAAAACTCTCGTTCTCGGCGCTTCAAAGACACAAGAGCGCGCCATAACCCAAAAAACATAAATCCTTTGGCGCAAAATAAATAAAGCAAACTGGCAGGAGGAAAATGAATATGCTCTCCTTCGGAGACAGCGGAGGATATATAAGTGGAAAAAAGTTGATAAGCGGCATCTGCAAAAGCTTTTTAACACCCGGCCAGAAAGGAAAACGCGAAAGAGACACATTGAATGCGGATTTTTCCCGCTGCGGGTCCGCAAATAAAGAAAAATAATGAGATTTTCCTAGACTTGGAAATGATTGAGCTCTACAATGCGAATAGTAATTACATGCATATATGTTTCGTTTTTAAAATTAAATGGGTCAAATACCACACTCTGCTCAGATTAGATTCCTTATAATTTATTTGATTTCATTCGTTATGTGCATTAATTAATTTACCTAAATTAAACCATCAACAATAAAAGCCCCAGCCCGTTTGTTTCACTTTGCAAAGCCCTTTTCTTCTCTATTTTATGAATAAATATGTACACAATATTCAATTATCAGCTGAATCTGAAGCACAATTTCCTGATTTCCATGCTGATGCGAAACTAGTGCAAACATTCATTTTGGCCAGCATTAAATCAATCGAATCGTTTAATGCGCCACACAAACATTGTGTCACTTCACAATATATAATATATATAATCTTGAGAATGATATAGAAGACCAGTAGTAACCCCCCTAAAGACAATGGCATAAATTGTCAGCCGACAATTTAATAAGCAATGCAAACTCAGGGCTAAGGTAATTAGACATTTATGGGGATGTGTGCTCGGGGCCCAAGCAAATGTAAATGCAACGAGTAGTGTAACTAATTAAGCAGCAAGAGATGCCCCAAAAACAGCTATGCAAAATTCGAGCATATTATTAAAGAATATATTTTTAAAGCTTGAAAGCTTGAATCCTTGAAATTAAATATCGCACACAATTACTGCCTTCGCTTTGGGTCGTAAAGAAGAAAGTCTTAACCGCAACAAGCCAAAGTCACGATGAGCGGGAGAAAGCAATTACTTTCTGCTTTGCTTGTTGCTTCTCCCACAAGGAGACGTCGGTGGTGGTCCTGCCACCCGAAAAATAAGAAAAAAAAATGGGAATAGAAAACTTTTTGTGGCCCTGACAGCAGTTTATGCTACACTTGCTCCGACTCAAACTGTCAATATTTTACTTTAAGACACCCAGAGCCACAAGGAGTCGGGCAGCAACCACATCATTTGCTATAAATTTACTTCATGCCGCCGCTGCTGTTGTAAGAACCCAAAACTCAACGGAACAGAACAACAAAGTGGCAACTTCTTGTGGGCGGTTCCAGACATAAATTCCTTCTCACTGATTTTCTCTAGCTGGACATGTAATGGGAATTAAAAAGAAAAAGTGCTCAAGATTCCGTTGCTAGGACTTTAAATAATATAATATTCAAATTATTAAGGTGTATAAAAGTATGCAACACTTTTATGTGAATCAGATATTACGCTGGATTCTCAATTAGTTTGTCAGAAATATTTTATGTGGTTTAGAGCAGTAGAAGGTAACTATTTCATGCTTTTTAATCTCTCAACTTTTGCTGATAATAGCCTATTGTAAATTTTCCTATTGCCCAGCTACCAAAAATCCTACTGTACTTTGTGGTCGATGCTGAACATGTTTTCCTGCCAAAGTTAAGACGAAACCTGCCCCAACTGCCACCCGTTTGAAAGCACCCACCCAAGTGGGCAGCAAATTTTGAGGTCAGTCTCGGATGGTCTGGCATAAATCTGAGTGCAAACTACACGGAGAAGGAGAAAGCGTCTTGGACACAGGACATCTCGGTTCCCAGACTCCTTTGGCCTGTGGCGGGTCCTTGGGAACGGACTTTGAACCCCACCGTTGATGCTGGTAATCAAGGCATTAAGTGTGTTTACTGTTTATTTTATTAGACTTTAAGGCTTAATAGCTTTTTCGAGAGCGTTTTTGGGCTCGCCTTTGTTTAGCTGCCTACGCAACGAAACTCAACCCCCGCCCATTTAAGTATTTAATTAAAGTCAACTTTGATTTAATTAAAAGTTCTGGCGCTTGCCCAATATTTTGCTCATGAATTATTTATGCCAACAAAGGCGCAAAAAATAAGAAAAAAGGCGACCAAACTGATTAAGTCGAATAAACATAAAAAAAGCGAGGCAATTGCTGATGGTAGAAAACAGGAAGTTACAAGCGACAAGTTACAAGTTTGCACCGCAAAATAAGAAAAACTCTTACTCTCATTAGCGAGAAACTTTGCCCAGGACTAAGACTATAACCGTCCCTATTTTCCTTAATACTATCCTCTTCCTCTTTTGAATGGTGAAGTTTTCCTTAAACTTTTTCAGTTCTCTTTACGTTCTCTCACTTTTCCTATTTGTCTCAGCCAGTACTTGGTCAATTTCCTGGCCAGTTGCGATCGACTGTCATTGCCTACTTCCCTTTTGTACTTGGCGGTAATCTGTTGATTTTCGTGGAAAATATATCCAATATCTTTTCACTTCAAGTTCTTACAGCAAAAAAGAGCTATTTCAATAGGTGACTTAAAAATTTCATTGAATTTAAATCAAATGGTAAATCAAAAAATGGTAGGCCAAGAAACCTTTAAATTCTGGAAACAATATAGTTTGGAAAATTTCGATTTCATTTTGTTTTAAATTTGATATCCATTACCATTTAAGGCATGCTATTATAGGGAACACTTGAAAATGTGGTATAACTGATTATGAAGTTACAACAAGAATCTATTTTGAAATCCTGAATTTATGGTTTATATTATAATACCACTGAAGTTTAGAAAATTCGCTGTTAAAGGGTATTATCTAGCCTATATTTTATGTGTTTTTTCTAGAGTCTGGGGCACAGCACTGACCTAGTATAAATATTAAAACAGTAGCTGAACGAGTTTTCCAGCCACACCGAAGCAACTGGGGAACAACTGCGACGACTCTGTAATAATTTATATTTATTTTCTGTTATCTATTTGACCAAAAATTGCAAACTGCAAAATTGCCAAACGAGAGCAGCAGAGTCTGGGCCTCATGAAATTTCTATTGGCAGTGGATGTTGGTGGGTGGTTGGGTGGATTTTCCCGCCAGGTGGGTGGACAGAACTGCCATTGTTGTGTCAGTTCCATGTTCATGTTTCATGTCCATATGCACACGCTCTGCTGTTGGTTGTTTATGCAAATCTCAAATGCCTCGTAAAAGTAAATGAACAGACAACAGAAGGCAAACTGAACAAAAACTGGCAAACAAAAAAAAGCCTAAAACAATTTCATATTGAAAATAAGCTGTTGCCCTTTGCGGCTCAGTACTTCATGAAAACTGAAGTGTTTGCCTTTGGGATAATAAAAATAATATATATATATAATAATATAATATTGAAGAACTTACAGCATGGATTTTAATGAAATTATACATGTTGATTCCAAAACATAACCAATATGGAATTGTTTACTGCCCAGCTTAATACATTTTGTACTTTTTTCCAAATACATCAATGCTTTTACTCCCATTTTTTTGTAAAAAAGGCATGACTGGCATTTTAGGCTCATTTATTTATTAATTTTGAAGTGAACAAACCATCCCATGGTTTTCTTCACGACGTGTTCAAAGCAATTAACACATTGTCCACCTTTTTAATGCTTTCGGCCAGAAAGGAGAAAGCCAAAACACTTTCGACTTGGCCCATCGATGAGAGTTGGCCAAAACAGAAAGTTGCGTGCCAAACACTCGCAAACTGAACAATTTTATATATCAGACTCTCTACCTTTTATTGGTCAATGAAATGGGCGAATAATTTATGAAACCCACACACGCAGCTGGCGGCACATTTCTCATTTAACTGCCTTCACCATTTGCTAATTAATTCGAGAAATTCCATTTATTTCAACGCTGAAACAACTAAATTTCACTCCCTATTCTTGAGCCGCAAGAATGTCGAAATCAATTTGTGTTGCGTTTGCTTTTTCGACTTCGGCAACGAGATTTGTGTTTTTATGACTTTTGGCATGTCCAGCAGGAAAAAAAAAACGAGGAAAACTCCTGCTTTTCCCACAATTGCGTGTTTTCTCAACGGAGGTTAGGATCGTTTAACTTCTGACCAACTGCTCACGCAAAAAATATTTGTACGAAATCAAATTAATGGCCTCCCGTTGATGTTTTATTAATTTATACGGCTTTCCTCTTCATTTTCCCCACCAGCTACGAAATAAATGATATTGCTCATACGACGCGTGGTTTGCATTATTGAGTAATTAAATACTAATTAAAGCGTAACATGAGCCAATTCCCTTGATTTTTATGTGAAGCATCGCGCCGCTGAGGATTTTAACGAGAAAATGGTCGACTTTGTTCTTATCCCCAGATTGCGTCAGCATTAATTAGTTGCCGTAGTATTTTTAAATTGCCTATGCTTTTTACGCGCTATAATTAAACGTATGGCAAGTCAGCTCCTTTGGCAATGAATAATAAGCAATGCTTTATTTTTAAGCAGCAACACTGGAATTCTATCCTTACAGATATAAACCTTTTAGGCAAAACGCATTAAATCTGACACGCAAAGTGCTGTAAATAACAAATTAGGCGAAAGGAGCCCAATAACAATTTTGCACGGCTAGACGACTTTGGTCCTGTTTAATTGCCCCACAGTGATTTGCATCCTGGTTGCTAGTAAAACCAGAAGCCAGACATTGAGGGCATGGGTCTCATAAAGGACACTTGTCTGGCTTTCGCTCCGCTTCGGAAAACTCCTCAACTGAACTGAACTAATTACTCGGCGAGTTTCCCGACTCCCAAGAGTCGGGAGTCCCAAACATCAAAAAAAAAGTATATGCATGCGTTTTATACATTGATAAATGCAATAAACTTTGACAATATTGTATTGTCGCTGCTGATGAAAATGTATATAAATAAATATATATTTTTTCGCTGCAATGGGCTTTTTTTTGCACTTTTTGTGCTGACATGTCACTCAAATTGTGCGACGTTCGATTCTGTTTGCCCGACTTCCTGCTCTTGTTGTTGTTTGCTCCTGTTGTATAATATATCCTATCATAATCTTTCCTGACACGCGATGCTCCCGTTGCCGCTTCAGTTTCCTTTTTTTATTATTATCCTTATCTTCAACTGGGTTCGTTTGTTTTCCATCCGCTTTTCCATCCCTTCAAATATTGTTGCGACCCATCAATTTGATGTTGTCAATTTTCGTGAAAATTTATTGTTTGTTGCTTTCGAAATTTGACATTGTCATGCAGTTCGTTAGCCATTTCTGGCTGAATTGTGATGTATTAAAACAGTTGACAGACCATTGCATGGTCAGAAATGTAGGCGAAGGATATTTTCGTTTCGAAATGAAAGCCTGAGTACGCTAATTAAACTTTACTTCTGGGTTAAGTCCTTAAAAACTATGAACAAAACTTGTCAGTAGCATATATGAAACTTAAAAATAGATACAAATTTTTAAACCACCTGCCAAAAAGCAACGGTGTGCAATAAAATTCTTCGCTCATATTTCTAAGCGAAATGAAAAATTCTGCAAATATCCTACACAAAAGCACACAGGTTTTCGCCAGTATTCGATTTACAGAGCCGCATTTAAATCTTTCACTCGATGTGTGTGCATCTGGTGTGCTTATCGGGTCTGCCGCCATAGGTTTTTGTCAAATAAATATTGGGTGCAACATTCGCACATAAAATACACAAAAACAAACCAAATTGCGCCAAAACCGGTATAAAGAAAACAGACAACAAATAAAAATAGGAACGAAAGATATCGAGAGGGGGTGGGGGATAGATAGATGCGGGGAGCACACAAAGCTGTTGACATTTTGTGGAGGATATTCACGGAGTGGATGCACCAGCTACAGATACGGATTGAATGGGGCTATATAGCTTATGGTGGGGATTCCCCTGCCCAGCTACTAGGACGTTTGTTTATTTTCCGGCTTCATGTTAATTCGTGTGTAATAGACAATGTGGCCGAAATCAGCAAAAAGACCAAAAGGATTGGCCCGAGGAAAAAAACACAGTTAAAATCCCTTTTGCCTGCGTGGTGTTTTGTGTCCCTTCTCGATTTTCGTTATCAAAAAGGGTTGTGCTTTGTTTTACACACAATCTGCAGGTGTCCTGTGACTTTGACCAGTCGCAGGACCTTTCTCTTTCCGAGAATATCTGTATCTGTGACTCACCTTTCTGTCTGTCTGCAAACAAAAATATTATCAGCAATTTTCCACTCCTTTGTGAAAACGATTTAAAAAAAGGGTTCAACGTGAAATTGAATTAGGTTTGCGAAATTGCGTAGATATGTTTTGCAAAACTGAATTTGAAGGTTTTACGCTGATTCGGAGCATTTTACTGGTAAGTTAATGCAAAGTAACTAAGTAGCCCATTAAAAATATGATATTTAATTCCTTAGGTAAGCTGAATAATTAAGTTGAATACAAGTTTTGATGATTTTGTGCATTCATTTCATTTTCATTTCGGCATTTATTATTAGCTTCCTATTTATTTTCGTGAATATTTCACGAAGCCATGTCCAACTCAAAGACTTTAATAGCTATCTGCAAAATATGCAAAATTTATTTAACAACAATCGAGAGATTAAAGCTGGGGCCAAGCTCCACTTGCTAAACTGAACTACATCAATAATTGAATACAATAAATGTGCTCCAGAACACAGTGCGTATGAGTTATGTTGTCGTTGCCGACGTCGCCGTCGTTTGTCGCTTGTTAATATGGCTCATAAATAACACATTTATGGCACAGACACACGCACAGTTCAGGACGCATTACAATGAACTCACACAGACACGCGGAATGCGGGCATGTGTGCGTGTCTCTGAATTTACACACACACACACTCATTTGTTTGGCCTGTCCGTGTCTCTCTATTAGCAGCTTTGATATGCAAATTTTGCGCCTACATAATAAAGTTGCACCAGATTTTTAACCCGCCATACACACACACACACGCACACCACGCCCAGTTACGCACACTGATGCAAATCCTAATAGTTTAATATGCTTATAATTGTTGGCTAGAATTGTATTGTGCTGCTGTTTTGTTTTGCCTCGTGCCATCTCACTTTGCCATTTAAATATTTTATTAATTTCCTATATATTTTTGACCATTTAAATTTTCGTCGGCGCCGAGCGTTGAGTGCATTTGACAGACAGACAGGCATTGTTTAGGCTTCCCAGTACGCACCACTTCCCCTCTTCTATCTCAGGTTTGATTTATGTTTTATGCATTTTACCAAATGAATTTAATTTATGGTAGAATATTCTATACACACTTTTTTTTTACAAATATTCGCTCGCTGTCAGAAATGCTCATTTCGGAATGCTAGACGGAAGTGGCGAACGTTTGTTTGGTTTTCAGGCAGTTTTTACTATTTTTGCAGGACGACCTGAAATAATTTGTTTGGAGGGAAAAAGGGGCGGGCCATATACATATCGATTTTAAAACAATGCGTGTAAAGGATATGAGGGTTTCGGTATTCAAAATTCCATCAATTTTTAATTGAGGAAATTGTGTAGGAAATTTAAAAGTACTCTTTGCGTTTTTTGTATTTAGTTGAAGCGGTTGCAGTAAAGTTAGAAAGAAGAACTGTATTTATCAAACTATAAAGGCAGTTACTTAGCTATAATAACTATTATAATATTATCTTTAAACAAGTTGGATTTTTCTTGAATTTTTCTTTGACTCCAAATCGAGTCAGGCAGCTGCTTTCACTTTTACACCATCAAATTGAAACATTTCCAGTGATTTCACTTGCAGAATTTTCACAGAATTTTCGCATAAAGCCCTGGGAACTTGGCCCAATTATGGACCGGCACAAACAACACCAGCCGATGTTGTACCGCGCCAGACGCCCAAAAGTCGGCAAATGTTTTTTGTTTGCTCTGGTGGTTACGGGGACTGGATTCTGGGATCTGAATTCTGGATACTGGGTTCTGGGGATCTGGCTTGGCAGTTAAACCGCACTTGCGGCAGTCACCTTGTCGCTCCGCTTCCCTTTTCCTCTTGCTCTTCATTTTATGGAAAAACCATGGGTGGTTTGGGTGCCAAGTGGGTGGTTATACACATACACATACATATACATACAACCTGTGTCATAAATCTCACAATTTCTGCATGAAACTCAGCTGCGTTTTGGCTTGGCTTGGCTTTATTGCCGCCAGTAGACGCGACTCGTTGTTGCTTCTCTACTTTTATATATTTATGCATATATAAAGTTCAGCGCGAAATGTCTTAATAAAGTCTTCAGAGCGCGGAGATAGCAGTGCAAAAAGCCAGAGTGAGATGTCCCGCTAACATCTTTATGTCAAGGACATTTTTATGCCTCCCACAGCCGTCGGACAGAGATAGAGATTAGATATCCGGTGTTGTTTTTACGTTCAGATTTGGCTTTATGGCCAAAAATGGCATTTATTTTGAAAGTATTGACAATTAAGTGTGATTTTATATTGGTAATATTGTGTTGGTAACATAACACTCATGTAGCAAATTCAAAGCCATTGATTAGTTTATGGCAGTATGAAACTAAACAACATTTGTAGAATATTCCAAAAGGACATTTCCACAACTACTATTTCGTATCTTACAGATAGAAATGATATGTTGTAGTACGTTATAGTTACAGTGCACATTAGATTATAAAACTTGTTTGGCTTTTAGACTTCATTAAGCATGCTTCCTCGCCAGTGGAAAATCTTGTTTGCTTTTCAGTTTTTACTCTTTATGCGATGTGGCTCTGCACCAAAATTTAATAAAGACTAGTTAGTTAGGAGCAATTCGCTCACCCAATTTCCACTCAGCCCAATTAGCGTGAGCGTCTTTAGCCACAGCACTCGCCATGTGTCCCCCACTCATGTCTTTATTAAATGCTCCCGATGTCTGAACATCTGCTATGAGCATATGGAGGAGGTCTAGGATATATATATATATATACAAACATATGTCGAAAGTTGCGTGTGTCCGTAATTTAATAAATTTAATGAACATATGCCGCCAGTGGAAACGAGCTGAGATTGAAGAGATTCAGAGGTGGAAAAGAAGATGTTCCCTGGCTGAAAGACACACACAGACTTCAATGTCAATGGGCATTTGGCTGGGTATAATTTTTCACTGCCCCTCTAGAAATATACAAATATACATAAACACGGAAAAGTTGGGGGAGAAAGATTATGTGGACGTGTGCCCACTGACTTATGATTGATGTCTTTTGTTATTGTTCCCACTTTTATGTATTTCTCATCTCGTTTCTCGCCCCCAAACTTTTTTTTCCTTTGGTTTATTAGATATAATATTTTAGTGGCCTTTTGTGAGTGTGTTCCTTTTTTTTTTTTTTTTTTTTGTTATTCGATGCTTTTCAGCAGACATGTGTTTACTCTTGTTTCCGAGTGCAAAGTGGAGTAGAAGGGGGGTAGGTGGACCTGGATATATATTTCACGAATTTTTTTCACTGTGCATAACAAAAGGCGGCACTTAAATGATGTCTCTCTCCTTGTTTTCCGCCTCTAAATTATGTTCCATATGCTCATCTTCATTCTTCTTTCCTTCAGCAATAAATGTTTGCCACATTTTTCTTAACAAATTTCATGGAAATTGCTCATTTTATGTTCAAATTTTGTGAGCTCCTTTTTCGGATTTCCTCTTTTTGTTTGCAGAAATTGTTTATTTTTATTTATATGGTCGGGTTTAATTGGCCGCACACACACACATAAAAAGGGGAAGGAATGCGAGTAGAGGCCATAAAGATTATGTTAATGCGTATAAAAAATTGGGATCAAAATGGTTTTACAGTCATAGTAACTAGAAGGTCTTTGCCTTAAGGGTAGCAATAAATCACTTAGAAAATGGTACTTAAAATGTTCTATGCAGTAACACGCAAGGAATTTAAAAAGGTTAGTAATAAAGAAAATTTTTAATTTTTTTTAGATATGTGGGCTAGCTTAAAACAATCACATGCGAAATTTGTATAACTAAAAAACAGCAAAAAGCTGGCTTTAATATATGTTTGTTAATATTACGTATACGCACCATATGGTGGAAAAAACAATTTATGAATTAACAGAATGAGAGATTTATTTAATTTTGTATGAAATAATCTTAATTTTTTTACGAACAGAAACTAAAGTTTGTCCAACAGTTAAGCCGCGTTTTAAGCCCACATTGCTATTACGGTTATTTATTTGGCTCAGATGTTGCACAATTTACTGGCTATTTTCACTGCATTTTTTACGCTTTGGCATTGCGGTTGAGTTTCCTGCGTCTTTTGTTGTTTGTTTGCTGTTGTTGGCGAGGCGTCAGCTGACGTTGGCACATATTCAATACATTTCCTTTCTGCCTGCGAACTGGAGCTAATTTGTTTACTGTCGGGTCCAGCCATATACCATATACCCTATTTGCGTACACAGTTTTCGGTCCAATTTTCCCAGCCGCCATTCATTTGTGCCAGCTGGTCAAACCGTTTCCATAGCACACGATGTGCTTTTCCATTGGCTGGCAAAATTAATTTTTAAATATGCCCCGAAATAACTTTTTTAATTAAATTTCTGCCATGCCACTGAGTTGACTTAATGCCACGAAGTTTAGCTAATACTTAAACAATTAGTGGAAGAGAGTGCCTCGTCTTTTTCTCATTTTGTTTTTCTTTGTCTTTTGTGTCTGGGAATTCTTGGGGAGTTTTTGTTTTCACTGGTTTACCTTTTTACATATCCTATTTTAAAACAAGGAAAATTGACTTTGGATTTTATTTTAGCTTAGCTTGCTAAGATTGCTTCGGATTATAAATTAATTGTATTGTGTATATATCTAGATATACTTGAACAGCTAAGTTGTTTGCTTAATTTATAATAATTATCTGGTACCACACACTCCATAAATTGTTGGTATTCTTAATTCAATTGATATTCAGCCGCTTGGGTGGCAACAAAAATTATTTCCTTGTTAACTTTCAGCGCAGAGTAGTTAGTAGGATTTATTTTATTTTTATAACAAGAGCTTAACCTGAATTCAGCGTTTCGGCAGCTGTTACAACCGATTGCTTTTGTTTCGCTTATTGTTAAACAATTTACAGGCTTAGCCTCGAATGAGCACAAAAGTTGAATAAAAATGTTTTCATTTGCATTGGGTGAGCGTTTATTCATTGCCATTTATTAATTAACTATAAATTGAAACGAATTCCCTCTCTGCCTTTCGCTTTCGATTCAATTATTGACGGCAAACAAAACAAAATATTTTACAAGCGAATTAATTTTTATAGAAAACCATATTTTTTGTTTAACTTTTTCTCTGGGGAAAATGGGGGCAATTAGTAAAGAATAAAACGTGGTAAAAAAAAGAGCTGCTGAACTCTGTACGTGGCATACTTTTTCATCGTGAGCCAAATAAAGCTTTTAATTGTTGCGAATGGATTAAGGGTTCACGGTGCGTATACTTAATGCAGGCCAAGTCCATTCATATTGATGTTAGCATTAAATGTATGGCTGATGTTTTTATAAAGCGCTGTACGCACAGTTGGCTTAAAAATGATTATGCTTTAATTTCCATACTCTATAAAAGGTGCCATACAAAATTATATAGTTTATATATGCAAACCATAAGTATATCTGAAAAGATTACAAACTATTTCTACCATACAACGTTTCGAATTCTAAGCAAAATATTTAAAAATGGATTTTTTCCCTATTTTGTTTATCCCAGTTCGCTTGCATATTCCTTACTCCCCGCTGCTAGTAATTAAAACTATAATTTTTCCCATAAAATACTTTAAACACATCGCATTGCATATTTATATTGTTTTTGGTGTTGAAGATTTTTTTTTGATAAGCAATTAATTGAAATATGATTGCCAATTAAAAGCATACTTTATGACCCACAAGCAGTGGCATATTTTAACATTTAAATTCATAATTAATGCAGCTGGCAATAAAAACTGCATAATAAAATAAAAACAGTGTATTTAATTAAAGTTTGTGGCGATATTGAAAATCCGTGTCGTTCACTTTTAATGGGACAAATGCGCAAAGGCTTGTCACGTGCAGTCTAGTCTAGTCGCAACAACTAATTGAAAGGCAGACGGAGGGAAAAGTAAACAAAATTTCCATGCCAAGGAGGATGGAGAGTGGGAAGGACGAAGGCCTAAAAAGGATGGCGATGGAAAGAGCAAGGATGGAGGAAGCAAAAAAAAAAACCAGAAGAAGTGGAGCACTGCTGCCGACCGACGACGTCCTTGCCCATCGTTATTATCCTGTTATCTCTCTAATAATGCCTCAGAGAGTTTGTAATTAAATTTTTCAAACACTGACGTCGTTGGCGACGAGAGTGGCTGGCAGAGACTTGCGATCCGCAGACCAGATGCAAAGATACAGCGAGGAGGGTGTATTCAGATACAGCTACAGATACGCTCACATAAAGAACGTTACGCGCACGAGTGCCACTAGTTAGTTAGATAATAACGCTCAACGGAAGCCGTTCAAAGCGGAAACGGAAGTCAAGTTAAGCGCACTACTAAACAGATACTTCAACAACGCAGCACGGGAGGGGGGAGCGGAATGAAATGGAATGGCGGAGCGGCGGAGAATAGGACAGCAGATGGAGCAGGATATTGATTGACTGCTGAAACGACGTAAACAAAACCGATTTAATCCAAATGACTAAACGAAGGAGTGGATTGAGTTATGTTCAATTCAGCTCTTAAGTCTTCTTTTCTAGCCAATTTTGCACAAAAGAATTCATTATTCGCAATACAATTCAGTTAGGGTGCATATGTATGTAAGACGTCGTGTTCATATAATGAATAACTCTGTTTATTCTCAATGCAAATATGAAATACATAACTCCTAATTAATATAACAACATAATTCATTCATTTTTTTAATACTACTCAAATCTACATATTTGCTTTGAAGGATATAATTTATAAATAAACTTTGCTTGCCATGCAAATAAAAAAAAGCAATGATATTGGGTTCTCTTTTGTGAATATTTGTACGATGGATTATAGAGTTTTCCCTGCTCTTCTTTTAGCTCTCTGTTGAATTTTCTTTTTGAATGTGTGTGGTTTCTGGCTCACACCAATACAAATTAGTTACGTACGCAGGACGCTCGGGTCCTTGTGGAAGGGAGACGGTGCTAGTCGTCTGGCAGCGTTCGTTTCACTCCCTTCCACCAGTGCAACCACAAGAGACTGGCAACGCAACAGTCAAGTCACGTCAAAGGCAGTCTGTCTCCCTTGCTCTTTTCCCTTTTTCCGCTTTTCCGTCTGCGTATTTCGTTTCACTTTGAATCCGTCCGATGTTCTATTTAAATGGTTACGTAATTGCATAATTATGGGCAAATGTAAGTTGAAACTTGTGGTTTGTCTCGCTCCTCTGTAAACAGGATTTTCACAAAGAGCTTCGGTATTTGTTGTGGGAGGAAAATTAATTCGGGGAAAGCATTCAGGCAGGTCACTGAACTGGCACCAACTTTTTAGCTCGAGCTTGGTGGCCATTTGGCAGCGGAATCATATAAATGACGCTCATAATTCAGGTTTTAAGATAGTAAAATATATATGGGGTAACAAAAAGAAGGCAATTGATTTTTCAATACAGGAAAATACTGAAATGCTTTAAAATTAGACAAAAGTTACCCCTTAAATCAGAAAATACCCATTCTTTTCTACCCTAACTCATAGCATCACGCACTCATCTCCACCTTAGAATTTAAAATCAGTCCCAGATGTCAGGCATTTAATTAAAAGCAATAAATCAAATGCCTGACAACTTTATGCAAATACCATTCAACCATTTTTAGCCTAAGGTCAAAATACAAGAGTTTGCATTTACACATTTAAAAAATACACAAAAATAAAATGCTGAATGCAATTTATACAAAATGGAATTATATTTTTATGCATAGTAAATATAAGGACAAGGACCATGGGACATATTTTTTATCCCTCTCACGTTTTTCAATTAAAAGCACGTTTCCTTTTTCCGGTCTTGTCTTTTATCTCGCCTTATATTTCCCCCAAAATTCCCGCAGTCTTTTGCTGTCAACAGACTTCGCGTTAAAAAACGCCAGCAAGAAAACGCACCCGCGTTTATTTCCGCTAGGCAACCGCGTCGGCACGTGATTGGCGACGAATTTCCATTTTTGTTGATTTCTGCTGTTTGTTTCCGCGCTTGCGGCCACCACTTGCCAATTTAAATTTTGCGGCCTAACATTTATGCAATAGATTGTTAAACACAGTTTTGTGCCACATTATCACATTTAAAATTTTATTAAAATCGTAGCACCATATTTGACTTGATGTTTGCCTGGCTGTTATTTACCCGATTTAGTCAATTTAACATGAAATTGATTTATTTAGTAGAGTTTCTTACTTAAGTGTTCGCTTAAAGTTGTTATAATAAAACTATTTGTAGAATCGAAATTATACATATTCTGTAAGATTCCATGGAATCTACCCCGAACTTTCAACAAATTAAATTGTATTAATCATTTTCACATCGTTTTCCCTGGCACAATTATTTTCAAATTTGATATAAACTGGCATGACTCCGGACCAGTCAGAGTACAACAACTCACAAATTATGCGCAGACCATAAAAACGAAACGAGATTCCACTTGGCCACCATATATCCCGCACCCATGGAATATTCTTCTCAGCCAGGAGCCGCCATCTGCTGCCCCAAAGAAATCAAAACACTTATCAAATATGCATTGCGCATATTAAAAATCAATTAAATATTTACACAAACACACAAAATGGCGGCGGCCAAGAGCACTTAAAAATGACTGGCATGGCAAAAACAATGCTCACTGCGAGTTTAACAAAGGCAGCGAGCACTGTAATGTAATTGAGGCAGCAGCAAATATACAAGGGCGAAATGAAATTATAAATTTATTATGCCTCAGCTGTTATTGTTTTCGGGGCAGCAAGGTATTGTTCAGATTCACAGATAAAGGAGCTTTAAAAAACAACGAAAGACCTTGATTTATACGTTTTTAAAACCTAAAGGGACAAGCCAAAATAACATAAGAATTTATTTCTTTATTTATTATTTCTTGGCATATGAGCTTGCATTGCAAAAGGAAACTATTATTGCAAAGAATTCACATTTTGCACTTGAATTTCTTTCCTTATATATCATCACCCTACGATTTTTTATATTTTAATGTTATTAAATGTAGGGTGTATTAACAACTCCGAAATGTATATTATACTTTCTTTTAAAAGACAGAAAAGTTTCCAATATAAGCTGTTAGCAAGGACTAAAAAGCAAGTGCTTGTACTGTTAATACTAATACAACTACTTATATTTCCAATGGCAACACCCCTTTCCGTCTAAAAATTTTGTTTTCAAAATCTTTTAAACCAGTTTCTTTGGATTTTTGAATTTTATACAGCCTGGCAACCACGGTAACGGAAATGGAAATTGCAATTGCAAAACAGACGCGCAAACACATCGCAGGAATGCAAGTGTGGGAAAATGCGAGGGAGACGGCAAAAGGAAGGGAATAAAGGAGGAGAAAGGCTGCCATTGCTGTTGTTGAAGTTTTGCATTTCCGGTATGCAAACACACTCACATGCACACACATTTAAACGCAAAGAGAGTGGGAAAGACACAATCTGAAGACGTAACAATGTGTAATTGTTGTTGCCCATTGATAAAGCTTAACAGTCAAAAAAGCCGAGAGAGAAGCCAGCCACAAAACTCATTTGCATTTAACACGTTGACACACAGCAGGAAGTTACAGTGACAATCGGCTAAATGCAACTATGCGATGTCACTTTAACGCAATGAAAGATTACGCGCAACATTGCAAACGATTTCTTGTTGAAACGCAACTATTTGAAATACTCAGAAAAATTTAAAAATTGTTGACTGCAATCAACCAATCAAAAGCAAAGCTTGCAAAGTAACTAACTTGTTCGCTACACAAAATAGTAAATAGGTTTATTTACATGGTAACAGAACGCATTCCCCAACATGAATTAAAGCTCGTCTTTAAAACGCAATCACTCAATATTAAATAATTAAAAAACCAATGATAGCTTTTTTATGTAACACTACTACATATTAAATTGCTTACTTTAGTGTTGCGTTGCAATACACTTTAAGCTGCACAGTGGCAATCGAATCTACTTGCCGTAAATCAACAAAGGACAAAGGCCAACCGAGAGCCTTTGATTACGACTGTTATCATTTGAGCCTGTCTCTTTTTTATTGCACACACAGACGCACTCCCTTTTTATATAGATTTCTTTTCCACTTTGACTGATTGAATTTTCGACGGCGCACCTAATTGTACACTTAACCGAGTGCGACAGAAAGGACCGAATGTATAAATAATTAAAGGAGCTGGGCTCCTTGGTAATTCTCTTTATTTTTTATTTTTTGGGTTAATTGCAGAGTTAAATTCGAGTCTTACAAAAGTGTTGCCTACTTAAAAGGGCACACACTGGCGCAAACGTCCGGACGCGATAACGGTACCCAACGACAATCGACGAACAGGACGAACAAGACGAACGACGCAGGATAACACCGCTGATCAGGACATCCGCACCGTTTGAAAGCACGATTTATACTAAATACTGATTTCGCTTCGGCAGCTGAGTCGGCAATTGTCAAATTGAATTTCGCACACTCACACAGGGTTCTTTGGCGAAGGTCCTGCAGGAATTGGCTCTCTGTTTACAGGCGGCAAACGTTGTGTGCTAAAAGCCAGAGTAAATAATTCGATTCTCTCTGGTACATTTTCTCTCGTTCGCATTGAGTTCGGCTCTCCTGGCCGCCTCTTCTCTTCCACATGTTGCCATCATAGCAACCTGTTAGACTGAGTCCCCTCCGAAAATTGTCAATTGAATTAATGAATGGGAAACTGAATAATGTGAGTTTAACGCAGTTCAAAAACGAAAACAACAAACTGGTTAAATAATAGCTAAATCCTTTAGTAATTTAAAAATAAACGTTTACTTTGGGTTGAGTATTATAAAAATGTTTTTTTTATTCCATTTTAATGTTGCTCAACAAAATTCAAACAGAAATAAATGAAAAATAATCGAATGGTGATATTGTAAAATGTGCTACACAATTCATATGCAAATGAAAATAACTTTTGGGTATTTTGTGCATAATTCAGCCAAAAATTAAATTATTTCGTTGATTTATTATATAGTTAAGTTAAGACAGTACTTTTTAAAAACTTTAAATAAAAACTAAAAAATTAATTAAAAACAAGAAGGAAATCGAAATAACGAAACGAAAATCCAAGGGATATTTTATAAGATTAAAAGAGAAATATAACCCCTATAAAAGAGCGCGCCTGCGTAGGGCTTCTTAACGGTAAAGGGAAATTTAGTAAACGAAACGGTTTGGGAAATATTGTACGGTCCAAAATAGACCAAAACAATAAGTTCTGCTCATCAAAATGTAAACAATGAAACATGGAAACAAAAATATTATTAAATATTAAAACAAGTAGGATTAAATTTAATTTATTTTGCATAGTGTTAAGAGATACTGAAAGCAACATTATGCGAATGGGTATTCCTTACATTTAAGTGTGTTCCATTCATGTGGAAAATATATATAAAAATAAACCTCTTTAGTTATTAAGTAAGATAACATCTTACTTGTAGGTACTTAAGTATCTTAAAGGATATTTGCCTATAATTGCAGAGGGCTGTTATCCCCACATACAGCCACCGACTAACCAAACTGATGGACACACAACAAGGATAACAACAAACAAGGACAACAGCCACAAACGTTGACAACGAACCGTGTGGCCAGCCGAGGAACAAATGCCGGCAACTTTAACCGCGAAAAGGCAATAGGAACAAAAAGGAAAGAAAAAACAAAAACTATTGCTCTATATAAAGCAACAAACCCTATTTGAATACTCTAAATAAAAAAAAACTGAAATCAACATTGTTAATTACTGTTTTATAGGCTTTAAAAGAAATTAGTTGACTTTCTGTTTGCCCATAGTTTGTCTAATTAGGTAAGTTGCTTAATAATATTGTAATGCCCGCGTAAAGGGTAAAACCACGCAACGAAAGCCTGAATGGGGCAAGCTGAAGTGGAAATGGAATGTAACCAACATCATCCAGCGGCGGTAGTGGAAATGGGGTATGGGAGCTGGATGTGGCGATGTTGAACCTAGACGACAATAAATACGCAACAAAAACTACAACCATAATGGGAAAAGGCTGGGGTAATCAGGTGAGAGGGGAGCGGCCAGGATAGAAAGCAGCCATAGCAACCTATCTCTGTCCAACTCGCAGAGCCATATCATCGCCGCATCATGATGTAAAAACTTTGCCCGCTCGCCGCTTTAACCCGTAGGAAAACCACTAACCCAAGACCCCCGATTTCCACCTCCCACAGCGGAGTCTCTGGCCTTTAACACAATTTTTGTTTACAAACTTTTGCTTGTTTGTATATATTCCATCCGAAATGGGGAGAACGCAGGGGAAAAGGCAAAGGACCTCGATCCCCGTCCACAAAGGACTCCAATCCCTCATCCCGCCAACCCCGCCTCTGTTGACTTTTTCTGCGGCGACGCGACGCCCGCTAAAGTTGTGAAAATGTGTTTTTTTTTTTTTGTATATTATTTTGGTTCTTTTCCCCGACGCTTAACAAGAAATTCCTGATGCGATTATGAGGCTCTTCTTAAGGTGAGCCGGAAAAATGGGAGGCACAACAACCAGATCGCATGACACAGAGAATGGAAATTTCTTTGAGGCAGCTTCAGTGGTTTACCAAAGCAAAAACTTGATTGGGAAGCAGCGCTTTTTCTTACTGTTTGCTTAACAAATTTCAGAATTTGATTAATTAAGTTTACTTATTCTTAATAAAGAAGTTTAATTGGTGTAAGTGTGTAGTATATAAGTACCTTAAAGCTGCAACGAATTTCCAAGAGTAATAATACTAAAGAAGAGAAGAAGAAAATAAAGGATATATTAACTTAATACTTCAGAAATACTTATTACAAATTGATGAAAATGTACAATCCATTCAGATTGGTAAACTCTTTTTGCCATATATGATATTTATGACATAAATGGCTGCTCACTTCCGTCCAAAAAACAATGTACAAATCAATTAGCTGGCTCAGATACTCATAAAATTCGCCCCTTTGAAAATGTATCAAATTCCAAAAGGGGCACTTCCTTGGGCGCCCAATAAACTTCTTGAGCATTCGCAAGAAGCAACCGCAGGAAAATGCACTCAAAAGTCTAGGTGACATCGCACACCGCCCCCGCACCCCCCTTTTCACAGGCTCACCCCCCTTGGCGACCGACCACACAATGCAATAACGCCGACAGATTACAAAGTGCACATGTGGTAAGCTCCCGAAGTGCTGGGCGCATTGTGGAGCTACATGGATGCCAATGGAGATGGGCTCTGAAAATCCATGTAAGGAGCAACGGAAACAAAGCACTTGGAACCTTGCGGTTGAAACCTTGTGCTCTCTGGTCCTTCAATACCCTTTCCCTTGGGATCCTTTCCAATCCCAATGGGAAGTGAGGAGCTTGTGAAGATATTTATACAATGAAAAATCGGACTTTGCTAAGTATTTAATCATGCTAATTATACAAATTAGATCTTGGTTTCAAAAGTCAATGGTAACTATTACTTAGAACTGAATTTGAAACCATATATTACAACGAAACTGTGGTTAATCACACGTCTATTGAGCTGATTTCGAAGTAAACTTAAGTGTACTTAAAACTCGGCTTTTTAAGACCTATTCCTTCTCTTATTGAGGTGGCATTTTGCCGAACTCCATTAAGTTGACGCGAAGAACTTTGCGTTTGTGGTCGCTGCTTGTTGCTCCTACCATTGTTGTTCATGTTGTACGGAGTGTGTCCAAAATGTATCGTTGTTGTCTCCATGTCGAGACTGCTGCCCCAAGCTTCCCAAAGGGGCACAGGAACTGGGAGTTGACCTCCACCCAGAGCATTCGCAGGCTCATGTGAAGGGAGAGACGCCCACAAGGGATGATATTCCCTTTTCAGGGCCCTCAACTTCAATGGGCATTCAAAGGATGCGAAGCTACTCTCTATTCATGTGACTGACCTATGACAACATCCATTCATAATCATGAAGGACTTGTGCTGATTTGATGATGAAAGCTTGACATAAATAAATCAAATGCAGGAACACGTCGCTCGCATTAGTTAATACTTTGCCATAAAGTTGATTAGAAAGTACAGTGAGTAAAAGCCTTACGCAGAAAACAAAACAAACTCCAAAGTTGCCTAGCAACCTTTTTTAATGCGACAAAAAAGGCAGTGAATGGCACAGGACTTTTCCTTTTTCTCCCAATCTATCCATTCCAATAAGCTGCTACCGAAAAAATTTCTGAGCACAGGGCCTTTTACAAAAAATATCAACGCAGCCTCGGCGAAGAGCAAGCGGATGAATTTGCCGCACGGAGGGGAATAAAGGATCTGAATTGGGAGCAAGGAGCTGAAGGATGGAGCGTCCCCACACACACACACACTCGTGCACAAAACAGATAAATGGTAGCAAGTTTTTAACAAAACCAACGGAACGGGCAGTGCATTGAGCTCAGACATTTCCTGCCCCATGCATCCTTAAACAAAATAAGACTAAGCGATGCTATATCGACTATTGGATACCCAGTAAACAAAAAGCAAAATTTGAAACCATGTATGCAACGGATGATATTTAAATGCAGCGCTAAGTTTTAAGCATCTTCAGACCGACAAAGATCTTTCTAACTATGACATCCATATATACCCTGTAAGTTTAAAGAACAGGGTACTCCAGGAAGCAACAACGACAACATGTAAAATTATGCGTCAGTAGGAAGGAAAAGTTTATGGGGTGACCCCAGCAAAGTCGAGGCAAAAGAAGATTCGCAGACAGTTACGGTCCAAGTGCATTCATTGCCCCATCAAACTCGCACAGGGAAAAGGAAAATCGCACGGGGGGAGATGGAAAAGGAAAAGCAGGCAGCCAAAAGGCGAGAAAGAGACGGGGCAAAGCACGCAAATATGCCAAAGCTTGCAGAGACAACAAACAGGAAGTACGCATTTCCTGCACTCGAGATAAAAAAAAAAACCAGATAAAATAAAAACATTCCAAGGAGTAGGAATTGCTGGGAAAATATGGAGAAATCTGGGATCTGGGGAAGTCTGGGGAAAAGGGAAACGCAGTCGAGACACAGTAGAAATGTCGCGACGACAACTTTTTGACACAAAAGTGCCCGGAAAACAGTTTTTCTTTAGTTTTCCCAGCCAGTCGCCCTTCGCCGTGAAATTAATTGAAACCGACTAGACCTCTGGGGGCGTGGAGTGAATGAATGAGGTGGACTTGCAGACTTGATCTTGACACTGTCCCCTGGCGATGTCCCTGAATTTTCCAAGTACTCCAGCTGCATTTTCCCCTTTTCAATTACAACTGACTCTGCGCATTTTATAACTTTACTTGCATGTCCTTTAGAAAAACTTAAAAACCCTTTAAAAAATTCAACAAGTTTTTAGTTATAGATACTAAATCTTAGTTGTCTTTGTAGCGAATTTGTCTACTCAGCAGTCTGGAGCACCTGACCCCCCAAATGAGTTTCGTGTCACAGGTTGACCCTGTCGAGATTAAGTGGGCGTTTAATTTGGCAACTTGCAACTTGCCTCCCAAAAAACCAAAGCGCCTCCCCGCAAATCCCATTCCCATCCACCCTCGTCTATGAAAATACTGCGTTAATGTAATCCACGCTCCTGGCATTTCCGTATGCTTTCGTTTGCTTTTTCTTCGTTGGTTTTTTTATTTTTGGGGGGTTTTTCTTGTTTTTTGTTTATTTATTTTTTTTGCAGGACTTTGTCCTTGGCAGTTGCCTCGTAACTTTGCCACTTGGATGATCTCTCCCCTGCTGTTAAGCTATTTTAGCTTAATCAACAAAGTAAATAAAATGTCCTGGCGATGACCCTTGGTTGGGAGGTTATTTTCTGTCATTTTTTATGAACTCAATGTACTAAATGAGTAACATAAATAAGTAAATAAGATTACCGTTTGTACATAAATGTTGATTTTTATAATGCAGGCATTGCTAGTTAAATTACTTCAATTAGAAGAAATAAGCAATAAAGAAGCTTTGGAATGGCTGTCTATTGAAATACATGAATAAATACGAGTATTCACTACTTTCCACTCAACCATACCCACAACTCATTAAAATCTTTTGAATTTGCCATACACATGTTGCCATGGAAAAATCAGAACTAAATCAAGCGAATTCACTTTGATGTGCAATAACAATATGCCTCATATGCGCAGGAAAATGAGGAGCTAAAGCAAACCAAACCAAACAGTGAGTGGAAAGCTGAGCTTCCCCTTTTCCCAGTTTCCCAGTTTCCCCACTGCAAGAAGTTAGTTGTCAACACGGTACCACGTAATTATAGAGTTGCAGGGCTTATAGAACACCACACGAACACAAACAGCCAAGGAAAAATGAATAGCACTCTTTTATATGCATCTATATTTGGCATCAAGTACAAATCATATTTATTATGCATAGTTTAGAGTATTCTGGACATTTTAAATATTTTTAAAAATATTTTTAAAAATATCTTATGGTATCTAACAAAAGTATTTAACATAGAAATCAAGTTAGGCGTACTATTATTTTCGACGAGAGTGTGAAGCACACATCGGGCCACATTTCATTTGCTTTCTAATAATTTCTGTGGAAAATTCCGATTGCACATGTGGGACTTTATATTGGCAGCACTGTGGAAACCAATTAAAATGCTGCACTGGCTCTGATTATGGCCAACGACAACTTTGTGTGGGAGTGGCGGTGTGAATAGATTGGTATGTGTCAACTAAGTGCAGTTAATTAGTGCGAAAATCACTTCAGTTGGCTTGGGATATTTTTTCGCTCTCGGATTTTCTTTCAGCTTTTCGCGCCATTGTTGTTGGCGCCACCTCCGCAACGGAGCGTTTTTCCTTGGCGAATTTTCACGTTAATTGCTCTGCGTCCTGCAATCAGCCGGAAAACAGGAGCAGATGCCGGGAAAGCCAGCCAGCTGCTTGCAGGCGAGCTAAGCCACTCAGGGATTTACTCAATTTGTTGTCACTTCATTCCGCAATTTATTTCGGTTTATTTTCCCTGTTTTACTTTCTCAGTTTTTTTTTTATATGCCATTGCTTAAGAAAGAAAGCAGAAGAAACATTTGTTAATAGACCAGGATTTGGTGAACTAATTTTGTTTGTTATATAAAGAAGAAATTAGTATTATTACATTTAAGCATGGAAATCCCCAAGTTGCAAGCCCAAAAATTTATGAATCTGTCTTAAATTTGAGATCTGCTACAAGAGCAACATGATCGGATGGAAAAACAGCCGATGGTATCGCTGTATTGGCTTTCAACTCCTCCTCTGTTGGCAGTGGCACCACCTTCAGCAATTCGAAGCGATCGTTTTGGTAGAACACATAGTCCAAGCAACCCGAAAACAGGGTGGTGTAGTGGGTATACTCCGGTGCCCCATAGGCCGATCCCATTTTAAAAGGCTGCGAGAGTTCCACATTCGAAACCGCCTGCTCGACATTACTTCGCCAGTCCTCCAGAGTTTTTTCGGCGAGCTGCTCCGTCATCAGCTTGTAGATTCCACACTCGGGAACGCTATTGAAATCGCCACAAAATATTAGTCCAATATTTTTGTGGCTACTTATGTTAAAGTCCTTTATAGCTTTGTTAATAGTCTGCTCTACGAAAAGCATGGAAAATCCGATTTGCAGCAGGCGAATGTGATCTGCATCCGGATGGAAGTATAAATGCGTGTTGGCCACCAGAACGTAGCTATCGGTACCCTTTATTCTAAGCAAACAAGTTTGCAGAGTGGTGGACCGTTCACAAATTCGGTCTGCCAATTGTGCGTTAACTTTGATCTTATTCCAAAGGCTTTCAAATACGGGCAGTACGGGAATATTGGACCCCAAATGCAGAACCTGCGAATCCAAGAGGTCAAAGCGCGAGTTCCGAAAGAAAATGGCCACTCCCTCAGCACATTTGCCTTTCGGTGCAATTATGCCGTGATAGTTATACGGCGGTTGTTCTAGAATTTCTTTTAAATCAAAATCAAATATCCGCTGATCGACCTCTTGCAGACAGAGTATATCGGAGTTGTAACCGATGATCTCGTTGATGAAGAGTGGCTTCCTATAGTCTATTTGCAGATACTTTGCCGGGCAATAGGAGAACAGAGTGCTGCCGGCATAGTCACTACTGGCATATAAATCGGCCAACAGATTGTAGGACACCACACGAATTTCATTGGGTTCGCTCAGATAATTCGTGGTGTGCCTGTGGCGATCTTGGAATGGACAAGGCCCGGGAGATTCCTGCACTGCAGAGTTGGTTATCTTCTCGACCACAGGACCCGTCATTCCCTGTGCATTTCCAGGCGTTACCACGAACTTCAAATGGTAACCAATATCCTCAGGAGTGACTAGATATTGAAATCCTTCTCCGCACACCTCCCAATCGTCGTCTGTGAGCTTTTTGGCCTTGGACCAAACTCCTTTGCTGAACTGACGTTCTCCGAATTGTATCTGAACATTGGTGGGGTATATTACAAATCCTGCCAACATGCATGAGGGCAATTTGAGGGATGAAATCCACGGTGGATTGAACACCAAATCGTAGACCGTATCCAACACCTGCAGTTTTACGTTGCTGATATCTTGGGTGGCGACTAGATCGTCAAATGTCAATTCATTCAATTTTCCATCAAAATTGTCACTCAGAAGTTTAACATTGATTTCTGCCGGTGGTTTGATTTTTGCTTTTTTGCAGGACTTTGCCAGCCTGCCTATAATATTACTCTGAATTCTGGCCAGTATTGCATCTATGGGCTCATTCATCTGGCGACGGAAATTGAATTCCCGGTTTATTTTCAAATTCTCATTCACAAAGCGAAACACAATGTCCAGTTCTTTGGTATCACTTGCATTTCTCAAATACACCTTCTCCATTTTACCAGCCAAGGATGTGCCACAAAATCTGGACAACAGCGAAGCTCTAGTTTGAGCTCTATTTCCGAGTAATGTATCAGAGTTGCGGACTATGTTTTTAAACAAGGAAACAGCAAGACTTTTTGCTCCCATCAATGTTGCAAATGCTGGAGCGAAGATCGGTGTTGAAGAAGTGAACTTCTCTTAGTTTACTTGTTTTTTTGCAGTTTTATCTGAGAAATATTTGCGTTAGTCAACTTTACTTGGTGTATCGACCACGTCACAACTCACTTGTCCAGATTTAGTTGCAGAATTAATCACTTTTAAGTTGTTTAAGACCTTTTTACAACGGTAACACGAAAACACCGCAGAAATTAGGCGAAACTGCACCGATTTCGATAAAAACTAAGAGAGTTTTTCACTTTTTCGCTCAGCTACGCCGCGATCAGCTGTTGTTTTTGGCATTCACAACGAAACCAACCACATGCTCGGCATTGAGAAACAGCTGATCTTAAGAGCGCTTCTGACAGTAGCACCGTTAAAGCTTTGGCACAAAAGCTTTTATATAAAAGCTTTATTTAATTTCAAATCTTGGAAGCAAAAATATTTCAGTTAAATATTCCAAGTTTTTTTCATAAAATAATATAGCTGATAAATATATGAAGAGCTGCTATGATTTAAAATTGAACATATCGAAGAATAAAAGATTTTTATATAAAATAGAGAACGAAACAGTAATTTGCTAAAAAATATTTCTATATAAAATAGGTATATACCTTTTTGGTGTGCCATTACAAACATTATTATTCGCAAAAAATACACCCGAACAGAACTATAAAACCTCCTATTTCACTTCAGTTGGAAACTATTTTCACGGCAAACGTCGTAAACATTAAGCTAAGTGTTACGATCCAAATGAGACATCTTGCCCGAACGAAGGCAACTCAACTTTCGGCCAAGTTAAGAAAGGACAACTGAGACGACGGCCATAAAAATTCGTAACAGAAGCCAGATCATATGTGTAGAGCGTATTTGGCCAAAGGGGTGGCCAAAGGTAGGGAGCACACAAGTGCATAAAACGCCGAAACAAGCCAAGAGATGACTTGGCCAGGCCAAAAAGGAATTGGCTTGGCCCCGAAACAGAGTCAACAACTGTGCGCCGCACAAGAGTTTGCCAAAAGGATTGCACTACGAAGGAGGAAAAGAAAAAAATCAAAAAACAACAGAAAAATCGCATAAAACTCTATAAAGGACACAGAGGACCAAAAAGGACAACAACCTGACTGGCAGGGCAAACGAAACCAATTGAAGAAATGTTGCTGACACCAAAAACGAAACTGCAGGAAGAAGCCGATGATGAGGATGAGCCAGGGAATGAGGCTAAGCCCGAGGATGCAGAGAGCATCCTTGGGCCCTAGATGTGGAGCAGAGGCGGTAAGGACAACAACGAAATTAGTTAGCACTTGAGAGAAAGCAGCTTTGGCTCAGTTCCAGGACTCGTTGCTGGCTTACAACACCTGCGGGAAAAAGAAGAGGTCTGCTAGCTGCACCTTTTGACCCCTCCTCCTTCCCTATTGACCCGAACCAGGGATGGCCAAAAAGCTTCGATTAGACACAGTGGATGGACTAAGGACTAGAAACTATAAGTCATTTAAGAATTTTACGTATTAAACATGTTTCAGAGGTATGTTGAAGATTAATGCATATAGGAAATATTATATACATTTTTGAAGAATTTACAAGCATTTTTATTGAAATCAAGTATAGATGATTATATTCTGTAGTATATTTTTTAGATATAAAGATTAAAAATCCCCAAACTGCAGCTCATCTTCGACAGAAGGAGTGAAGCAAGTTGTGGAAGGCAGGCGGCAGCAATTAAATAGCTTCGAGCACTCCGAACTCAATTGCAGCAATTTCAATAACCGTCGAGGACACTCAAAGGACGGCAAGGTCCTTGCGATAATCTGTCATGCAGCGTGGAAGCCCAAGCACCGTGTCGCACACACCCACACACACAGGACGAGTCCACAGCACACCAACCCACTTTCCATTCACACTCAAGGACAACTAGAATATCCGCTTTTGGTCTGAACACTTGAGGAACTTTCTCGCACTCACCTATTTCACTTGCTGCAGGAATTTGCTATATTTCTTCTTATTTTCCTTTTAACACTTGTAGAATTTGTAGCCGAAAGCAGATAACTGGGCTATTTCATTTGTAGTCTTGTGCGGGGAACTACTTTGTATATTTTTTTGTAGATTTTCTTCTTAAGAATTATTGATAAAAGCATGGGAGAATGACGCGGTACGGCCGAAAGGTTAACACATTGAGAATTTTGCCACCAAGAAGCCGAAAAATTGATAAACTTTTATAAAATTATATGTACGTTACACAATCTGATTTGGAAAAACTACAACTAAAAATCTATGTTGAAACGATTTGACAAGCGTCAGCGCAGCCAACTGGGATGCAAAACTATCGCTGTTCATTTTTATTTTTAATAAACTTTGCTTAAATAAAAAAAAAATAGATTTTTAAACAGGATATACAGTTTTAAATGAAATGCCTTTGGAGCCCATAATTGATTGCTATCACTGATTCATATCAGTCGTTCAGCTCACCAAGTCGAACGTTTGACATTAGCAATAAATGAATCAACAAATATAAAAGTTTTGCCAAGAAAGTAATTTGCTAAAATTGGCGAGTCGAGAAAGAAAGTCAAGAGGGTGAGCGAAAAATAACCCAAAGAAATTCAATGAGGCTGAAAATTTCCTGGCTCGATGCCAATTGAAGGCAATGAAAACAAAACAAAACTCGAGTTTCTAATCAATTAAAAAATACAACGAGCGGAGGGGGCAGGGGCAAATCAAGAGTAGAGGGCACGATTTTCGGCAATAAATAAATTACAACCAGCAGGCAGTCAAAGCGATTAAATTGAAGGGGAGGCTTCCAGGAGTATCTGGTGCCGAAGAAAGTACAAAACTTCACTACGTCTGCTGCAATTTTAATTACGACTGCGATAGGAGCAGGTCGAAAGTAATGGCAAGGAGCAAAGACACCAGTCACGAGATACACAAGCTCGTTGCGACTGCGAAAATACCCTGTACCTTATTGGCTTGTTTATATAAAATGTAGGAAACTATACTTTTGACAATCACATGGAGTCTTTCTTTCAAATTTACATGAATATTTTGAACAAACCATTGCTAAATGGATGTAGATTTAAAATTGTATAAAGAATATGTTTTTTATATATTATCATATTATAAATATTTCCTTATCATATTTCAATTTCCAAATCCCTAATATGATAATATCCCTAATATCCTAATATATCCCTAACTTAATACTTCTTTATAGCAATTATAGTACCATTTACAAATAAATGTTAAATCGATATCACAAAGGCTTTTCTAGAAAAGTCGTTTCTCATTAATCAAAAAAAATCTCTCAGTCATGTTTCTTTGCCGTAAATGTACCCAAAAAATTAAACTAAATTAAATTACTAAAAAATTGGTAAGCCATATTCGTTCCAAATTGCTAGATGTCTAGTTTATCCTTTGCACAACTTTTACAGGGTATAGCAGGGCGAAAGGCGCCGAGTCGACTAATCCTTTGGCAAAGTCTTTGACAGTTGTCTTAGATTGCACAACAACAAAGAGGAGAAACACAATAACATCTTCATCATTATCATTATCATTGTTTCCAGCACTGTGGGATGAAAAAGTACAATAAACAAAAGCAAGCGAAGAAACAACAAACATTATCGCACATCATTATCGTTGTCATTCAGGCAGCGTCGTTCCAGCTTAAAAAAAACCAAGCCCAACCCACCCAGCGCAACAAATATATGTATATATATATATATATATTTGCTTTATTTTGGTGTTTAGTTAGTTTTTATGAGCGTCATTATTTTCGCTTGCCATGGCGCTAAGCATCTTAAGTGGCTCCTGCTCCCGCATTTCCCCCCTATTTTTTAGTGGAGCACTTTCCTTGTGTATTTGTTTGCATAGGCGCAAAATGTCTTCGTCAACTTTTGACGATTTTATAATTTAACTTTTGCCGGGAGCTCCTCCTTTTTCCTCCATCCTCCATTTCCGCCCGCCGGTTTTTCCTCTTCCTAGTTTCGAAAACAACTTAATAATAAGTGAGTGCTGAGTGCTGGTTGGAGGAAAGTTGACTTGGTTAGA
Source organism: Drosophila mauritiana (assembly GCF_004382145.1). Classification (NCBI taxonomy): domain Eukaryota; kingdom Metazoa; phylum Arthropoda; class Insecta; order Diptera; family Drosophilidae; genus Drosophila; species Drosophila mauritiana. Next base: position 11,932,324 of record NC_046667.1, on the reverse strand, counting down.
GAAAGACGCCTGCAATTAAGGTGGCACCACCAAGGCTGTGTGTTTTTGTTGGATCTTTTGGGCTAGGCAATTATTACAGGGGATCCAGTGCATTTAGAAAGTTTTCTGTGCGGAAATAATTGTCAAGGATAACCATGGTAATTGTAGGGAAAAACTGGTAAACTGAAAAGCAAAGCTCCTTGCTCGTTGCTCATTGTTGTCTTCTGAACACAGAACTCTGGGCAAAATGGTACTAAATAGGGGCATTGCAAATGCAAGAAACACATGAAGACAAATTACCAAAAAAATCCATATTAAACATTTAGTACTTCTATTTGCTGGTCAATTATGCATTTAGATACTCACAACTTTATAACTTTTAGGCACCTTAAAACATAAAGATATGTATTAAGATATAAATATATATACTCCTAAACTGGAACCACATACTAAATATTATAAATAAATCGTATTTAAAATTAAATGTTTTCTTTGCCACAATTAATTAGGCCACAAAGTCCTAACAGGAACGTTTTTTAAAGATCTAGCAAATTTCATTCTATTTTAAAAACCTTATTCTAGTAACATAACCCAATGCCATTTAAAAACTTCTTAATATAGAAAATCAAATAAATTGGGTTGGAGCAAATAAGATATTCCTTTGAATAGCATTTAAGACATCTACTTTAATGCCATCACCACTTAATACCTGAGCTTACTCACCTGTTAACTTAGCCCGAAAGGCTTCTTACCAAACTAATTTCAGGTCCTAAAAGTTTACTCTAAGTTAGCTAATTTGATAAAGGTAAATGGACTGGCCAGCTGTAAAGGCATAATGTTTTATATACAGCCATTTAAATACAGCCATTTGCATACATCACTCGCAGGCATCGTCATCAATATAAATTTGTTTTGTCAGAGCTGCTTTATTTTGTAAATATCGAACAAATGGCTTGGAACATAAGTGAAGCATATGTTAAAAGCTGGAGGAATCGTATACGAAAAGCGTAAACAAGGAGCTTTTCATGTTTGACATGCGTTAGGGAAAAAATGAGAGAACTAAGAACCCACAGATACAGATACATTTTCAACATATTACACGAGTCAAGCAAGTAAAAACAATAAAAAATGCGTACAAAACAATCACAATTCACACAAGGAAAAAAAAATGTTAAGAACACTAGAGGAGACATTGCAAAACGTTGCTAGCGAGCGAATAAAAAAGAATCTTTAAGCTTCTTTTTTATCTGCACCCACAAACATTGAACTTTATATGCGAAGCACTGGAGCACCACGCCCCCTTTTCGTTACCATAATAATGAAACATCTATAAATTGTCAGCCACTTTCATCGATTCCCGGCTCCTCAGCTTTCGCTTCTGTTCGTCGATGTCCTCTGGAGGACCATAAATAATATTATTATGGCTCCAGGAGGCAACTTGTATTTGTCAAAGCAAACAGAACTGCTGAGCTGGAGCAGGAAGAATCCTTTCCGATCCCCCCATTTGGACGCATGCCTTCCCTTGTTAACGGCATTATTATTGGCAGCCATTATTCATGCAACAAGTGATGCTCAGTGGCAGAGCGGCAACTTCCGTCTAATTACGGCTAATTGAATGGCTCTAAGTTCCGGGATTTGTCAATTGATTTGTAGTGGGATTTCCGTATAAAATGGCAGAGTACCAGTGTATTCAAATATCGAAATTGCGAGTACAATTATTTATTGTTCCAACCAGATAATCCTGATTGTAAAAAATGAGCGCCACAAATAAACCAAACAAATCTATTAATTCGCATGTGAACTTTAAAGATAGTTTTTTCATTCGTTGCACTATATGTGGAAAAAAAACAAAAACTATTTAATAAATGCATCGATGAATTGAATAAAAACTTGTGAAATTAATCTGTCAACCGAGGAAAGCAGATATGCACATAACAACATTTTAATCAATTATAATGCCATAAAAAAGTAAACACAAGGATAAGGAAACCTTTATTGGCACATCGACAGCAAATAAAAACCACAGCATCAACATGAAAATAACAACAAATAGGCGAAAACAGATAACCCAAGCAACAGAGATTTATTGCATTTATAAGCACATTTATAGACTTTTGTGTACGTATATTCGCTGATTTATATAGCCGAGTTAAACCCATGTGGTTTATAATGAGACAACACAGTTAAATGAGGTTAGAGTTGCGTACGTTTTGGCCATAAATTGTCCAAATTGGCCGAATAAACACAGCGGAGAACTTAAAGGCTTAAAACTAAAGATACTCCACTCGAGGTGTACTCACATAAGACTCAGATGCATGTAGGACACAGACAGTTATAGTAAATGATAGCTGGGATATCGAAATATATTTTCGAATAGATAGATACCAAGAAACCCACAACCACAAAGAAAGCAAAACAGTCACTTTTTTTACGTTTTACGGAAGACGTGACGTGAGTTGACGTTACGCTACGCTACGAGACGTAATGACATAAGCGTACAATACTTTCGTTCTTCAATTTTTTTTTCCAACTGCGTTCACGTCTACGACAATTACGGCACTTTTCCAAATAATTTCAGCAATTTGAAAGCACACTTATAAAAAATTTAAGTTTTTTAAATGAGCAGCAGTGTTTTATAAACGCACAACACGAAAACGCAGACGAAACACACAGCAAAAAGTCGAATTGAATAGTATAGCAAATTAGACACGATCAGCAACGTTATCAAGACAACAGACTCTGACAAACTAAAAAATCACAAGACGAAAAAAACGCAACAAAAAATTAAATAAAATAAATGAAAATGCCAACAACAACTGATCGGTGATAATGCTCAGTTTGAATTAAGAGGCGGCGATCGAAAAGCAGAGAAATCGCATCGAAAAGAAGAGAGCTCCCTCACCCGATCTATTTTCGACTAACTGATAAGACCATTTCGAATCGATTCGTTTGGTATTTGGTTTTCGAACATGTAAAATCGAATAGCAATCAATGCAACTGACAGAAGAGGCCGACTATCGAAATGAATCGCTTATCAGTTCGAAGTGAGAAAAATGCGAGAGCGGGGGAGCTCTGAGTTCTTAAAGATGATCTACACACTCGGTCAAGGGTAATGACTTAATCTGACCTTTTCGTATTTTAAATAATATAATATTTTACTGCTTAGGAATTTTGTAAACATTTATTCTACTTTGAAAACACTCATTAAAACTAAAGAAATTATCTTAAGAGTGCAAATGTAAAATGCATTGCCAATTCCATTAGAACCCTGCAATTAGGCATTGCTCAGCTGAATACTTTGCACTGCAGTTTATTTTTCCGTCCCATTGAGCTAAACGTCTTTTAGGACTTTCTAATGGACTCCATTCGCTGATACTCAGGCCGAGAACATAAGAACCAAATCGATTTACAGGACATGAGGCACGTGACCACCAGGTATTATCAGCGTACCCAGACTGGATCGAAATACCACCCACTCGCACGGTTTCCAGTTCAATTGGCTACTTAAAACTTTAACAGCCGTAAATTCGCAACAAGCAAGGGCTATGAAATTTAATAGCAGATACGAGCAAATCCCCCATCCTAGCGAAAAGGAAAACACCCTGGAAATGTCTGACCAATACAATACGCAACTGTATTAGCTCACGTATCAGTAAAAGTACGTATTTCGTCTGGTCATTATTTCGATGTTGCTGCTGCTGCTACAGCGAAACACACATTATTGACTTTTATGGCTGTTCCTGCGACTCGGAATGCATTGTATCTATGTATCTTTTACAGTCAAAGCTGCATAAATGAAATAGAAAGGAATGCTTTTTAGCACAGTGAGTTCGCATATAACTTAATTCCAGGATAATATAAGTTCATTAACTATTAAATTAAAAAAAAAAAGGTTTAATACGACATTGTTTGATTGGTCTTAGGCAGGTTTCACTGTTTTCCCGAGTTTCCGCTTTTTCTATTACAGATACTTCTGTTACTTCTGCCTTTTTCTTAACCCTTTGCGTGTGTTTACATTTTCCACTATGTAATTCGTTGCATTTTGTTGCATGCGTGTGAGTGTGAAATATTTATGGGGGGTTGCAACCCTACTCAGGCACATGGCCAAAACAGGTTCCACCGATTTCCACCCTGCTGCTTAAGTTTAACGAAGTGTTAAATGGCCAGAAGCAGCGAGGGCGGCCAAGAAACGAGGTATCCGCTTCGATTTCATCTCATCGCTCGCCGAGCTGGTCAACGTCTTTTTATCGAAATTTGTCACGCACGGTGGAATTTCTGCGCTCCTTTTTGTATGGCCTGGATTAATAGAGGGAAAAAGATTTTCATTCGGAAAATGTTTGCTACATGAGTCGCATGAATGACAGCTGCGAGAAGGAAAAGTGTCGATGGTCCAAGGGAAGTTGCCATTTTGACACGGCTAAAAGCGCACGTGTGTGGTCTAATACCTCCTTTCGATGACAAAAATTGCATTACTTTCACTTTCTGGCCGGTAAGGAGGCTGAATGGAGCTTAAGAAGTATGCTTTCTTTGTTTGCCTATAAATACCCGGATAAAGGTAAACATGATTTTTGGGATTTCCCATTTTGGTCGGTGATAAATGTGAGTCATTTAATAGACGTTTATTGAATTCGGAGCAGGTGAAATGGATGAGATTTCAGAGCTTTAACCGGAATAAATAAATATAAGAAATACAATATTACGTCTAAAACATAATAAAGTTACTTCAAGAATTCCAGTTTACCCCCTCAAATTGTATCTGTATCTTATTCTTGTGCAATTTTACCAGCAACAAGGAATCAATAATGACCGCACAATAAGTTAATAGCTTCATTTACCGACAGGAAACCCCACTACTTGTGGTAGTTGGTTGGCAGTTGTGTATCTTTCCCTCCAAGGTTCCATTCGAATCTAATAACCGGCAATTTGCCAAACAACGAAGGACCGAACCATTTTAGAGTGTTGCAAAGAAATTAGCCATCATTTAGTGTAATGAGCATAATAATAGCAACTAATGGCCAACCACCAACACAAAAGCAGCACGAGTCGATCCACCATTTGATTAAACAAAGATTGACTGAAGTGCGATTAACTTTGGGATAGGGCGCAAATTGTTATAAATGTGGTGCAATTTGTTCGGAATGGAGGAAGCCAGCGAAATGCTGGTAAATACATATTAAGCAAAAAGGAAAAATATCCAAGGCCATGTGAATTACTCAATTAATTCAGCTCGGTCTGCCAATAATCATAAATAAACTCCCACGGAACCTACGCTCGCTACACTTTTAATTATTTTCGCTCTCGTCCCTAGCAAATTTAATAAAGAATAATTACAAGGAAACCAATAACAGCCAAGACCCAAAATGCGTATATGTGTGTGTGGAAAAATAATTAACAAAAATCCGCACAACAGCAGGCGGCTTCTTATGCCGCCGCCCATACTGAAGTATAACCACAAATGGCATGTAATTAACATATAAATTAAAGCCTAATACATATTTACGTAGCAATAAAGTGCTAAAATTGCTGCTTTAGCTCACGTTCGCATTCATCAAGGATTTAAGTCGTATTCGAGTTTCTAACATTGAGTATTGATTAACTGAATCGCACAAAATATAAAATTAACTATGAAATTCTGGAAAAATAAATAAATAATAGACAATTAGCAAAGTCGTGGAAATGATAACATAATGGAGAACGCGATTGACGCCAAATCAATTACCGTTGCGAAAATTTTGAAATCAACGAACAAAAGCAAATGTCAGGCTTAAAAAATTGTTCGCTAAATTAGTTGACATTTTGCGAATTCAATGGATTCGAGTAGGAAATGGAGATGGTTAGCTGTCAGTTTGGTTTAACAAGAACCGAAAAAAAAAAGACCCAGTAAAAACCAGACAGAAATGGCAGATAAAATAAAACCCATTTTACACCAGAATCATTCATTTGCGGAGCACATTCGTAAAATCGAGCATCGCATTGTTTTATGTCAGCTTCATCAGCAGGAACTGAAACCGAACTGGGGCATCATCGAATGGGGATTCAATTGTGCTGAACAGTGGCAGTAAAATCAACAGCAAGTCGCCAAATAACGAGCCGAATTTTGTATGTCCTAGAAGTAGAAACTAAAAGTTTAATACTAATTATAAGGGATATAATAGATTGTTTTTAATTAAGTTTTTCTAGCATTGCTTGAATTTCAATTGATATGCATTACCAATGTTACCAAAGTGACTTCTAAACACAATAGTCATCCCACTCAACATGAAATGCATTGATGACTTGGGAAGTACTGATACTTGATGATGACGTTTTTGAAGTCGGTGACGAGGATATTTCGGTTTGACTGCAGTTTTTAACATGGCACGTTCCTTACTCCCCAAATGCCCCTCGGTGATTGCAACAAAATGCTGACGGATTCGGCACTGCCACACATGGACAAAACATCACATACAAATGGAGACGGATGCACTAAGAAAAAATATTTATTCCATATTTGTTACTATGCCTAAATTTTGTTTTATTGCAATTTTGTATTGACTAAAGTGAAATGTGTTATTCCTTTTTGTTAAATATTTTTGAAATATTTTTGATTGTGTAGAGATAAAAAGATCTGCAGTGAAAACTAAAACAACAGAAGCGGCCATTGTAGGCGAGTGTCTCAACTACCAGATACTTAGCTTAACGCGGTGCTAGGGGTTCAATGGTACAACCTCAACTTTCTATCGTTTTTAGACAGACTCGATAAAGAATGTTTGCATCATGGAATCGAAAACGCTTTCCGCTACCTGTTAATTACTTTAAAACGAATCTACTCTGTGAGTAAAGGGTATAAAAATAACCTCCAGTTTTTCACATTGTGTATTCGATATGGGTTCCTTTTACTATCTGTTTAAAAATGTAGTTTTTGAAAAGTAGGTCGGTTGTGCAGGGAAAGGGATCCAAAATACATGTTCCCATTGTGGAATTAAATTAAAGCATGAAAAACAACTATATCATCCTTAACAAGTCACAAATATTGAAGAAAATAATATTCATAGAAAAAGATTAAAATCGATCTATATTTATAAAGAAAATAATTATTTTTTAGATCACCAAATTAATTTTATTCTTTAAGATATAAGTAAATAAAATATTAGCAAGCAAGCAAGCTCAAATATAAACTAGTAAAAAACCTTAAAAAACTTTTGCCTTTCTTATAAACTCCTAGAACTTCGTCCTCAGCTCGAATCCGCTAACAACTTTATTCAATTTCGTGGCTGTTCTTCACCCTTTCGAAAGATTATCTCTGGTTTTCCATCAACCACATCAAATGCTTTCCGTGCTCCATTTCCCCTTGCAAAACTTTAATGCAGCGCAAGACCACAAATCCCGAAAATCAGTCACAATTATTACGCCCAGAGTGGGGGAAGGTCGGCCCTGAAGTTAAGCCAGCCAGCCCCTCTTTATTAAGCCTTCCATTTGCTGGGAAAAGCAAGGAGAAAATACCGTGGAACAATGCTAAAACTATTCCCCATAACAAATGCGAACCGAAAGTGGGTTGCCGCCTTTGGGTAGGATTGGGGGGAGTTGGGGCTGCGAAAGTTGGTTGGTTGGTTGGCTGATTGATAGACAAGGAGACAGTCACCGACACCATCGACGTCTATGGCTCCACTCTATCCCGGTCTTTTGAGCCGTGGCACCATCATCTTCTCCCCCTCACCGCCCTCGGTTGTTGTCAATTAACGTACGAAAATGACTTCCGCTTTGATTGTGTGCCCCATTCCCCCGGACGCCATAAACCTCATCCATCGATCGAATGTCAACTGGTTGACTGCCTGCCTAACTGTCACAGCCTGTTTCCGTTTCCGATTAAAGCTTTGGCAAATAGTTTTGAGAGTCCTGCCAGCGATTCACTGCCTTATCGTAATGGTGGTGGTGGTGGCGAAAGGTTTCATTTGAAATGATTTCTGCAATTGTTGCCAATGCCCCAGCATCATCAATCGCTTGATTAATGACCGGTTAATTGTTCGATTTATAGAAGAGAGCTATCGCAATTCTTGGCTTTTTTCGAAGCGGAATTGCTGGTGCTGATTTATTGAAAAACGTTTTATTTCTGCCTGCTAAAGAACAACTTAAAGATGAATAGATACTTGTTGAAGTATGCGCCTAAAACCAAATAATCATATGGATTTAAATCACCTTAAATATGTTTAAGGGGGGTAAAACAATTAAAGTGGTTTGATCAAACTAGTTTAATGGAAACTCCTACGTCACAGGACTGATTCCCACCCAGTGCTGGAAAATCCCATACTCTCAGCAAGAGACCCATGCAAATTACTTTGGGAAAATCAGAGTCGCAGGGCATCACTTATACATTGGGCGACACCTTTTGGGAGCAAGCAAAGCATGAAATTAGGCAAACAACTTTACCCAGCCAAACAACAACAAAAACACAGAAGGAAAAGCGTCGCGCCTAAGCTGCAAAAAAAAAAAAAGAAGAAAACCTTAAGGAAATAAAGACAGTGGCAGACTGAGAAAAGAGCAAACAAAACGAAACGCACTGGAGCACTTAAAACGCAAGGAGCATCCAGGAAAAGTCGTGCACTCAAAACAATATTATGTGATTCAGATAAATAATTAATATAGGACATAATAAAAACCATATAACTAAGTTTTTATGATCTTAAAGCTAAATATTTAAGATTAAAAGATGCCTCTTTGTATGATGATCCTCAAGAAGAAAACAACTTTTGAGTTGGAACCTATTAAAGTCAAAAATAATTTCATTATAACAATTTAAAAACTGACAAGTTTTTCTTTCAGTCTTGCGAAATGGTCAATGGGTGTAGAATGGGGTGGCAATGAAATGCTGAAGACGTCGCAGCCGCAGTGCAGACGACGCAAACAGAACGCCTAAGTAATTGCAGAATAAACAAGCATCAACAAAAGATTAAGACGCGCTCGGGGATCCGCCTTTAATCGCGCCACGCCCACTCACAGCCCAGAGCCGCGGAACTCCGCCCACAGGGGGGAATAAACCCAAATAAATAAGCCAAGAAAAACATAAACAGATAAGAGTGAAAAGCAGCGACAATTGCAAACATCTCGTCTGTTTCGCCGTTGCAGTAGTTTTTCCTTTAGCACACTAGGAAAAAAATGGGGAAACTTTACAACATTCACAGCCACCAATAAAAGACCACGCTAGATCTGAAACAATTAAAAAGTATGGAGTGAAAGTTTTAAAAATTATGATTTATTACATAATAAATGCATGCTATTGGATTAAATAATATTATTTTAAAATCATTGCAGTAAAAACCCATGCAATAAAGCAGTTTGTAGAGTTTTCCAACATCATTTAGGAAAATTTAAAGCACTTTAAGAGTTTCGAGAATCGCAGACAAATTTAACGTTATGAGTAGACGGCGGTTGGTAGTTTCCCAAAGAAAGTGCGACAGTGAGTGAAAACTTTCTCTACATTTGCGGTCGATGTGCAAATGAAGCTCAACGCAAAAAGTGGTCATTACACAACACCCCGCTCACCTTGCTGTCGCCAATCGTTTGTAGAACTTGTCGCTGCAAAAATGTTTTGGGAAAACTCCTCGAAAACTCCGCTGCCACTACCCGCAATCGCTGGAATTTCTTTGGATTTTTGGAAAGCACAAATTTTTTGCGTAAAAAGTTTTAACAACTGCGTTAAGAAAATAAGGCAAAAAGGAGTTGAGAAGCGGCGCTTTGAAGCGTTAAGCAATTTGCCAGTTTCATTCACATTTCCCCCAACTAACCCTCTCACATCACTGTACTTTCGGCTGGGTCTTGGCCTTAGCCAATTTCGGTCTAACAGTTAAGTGCGGGATTAAGAAAAGATAAACATTTGTAAGAATTTGGCCGAAAGTTTGCCTTTTGGCTTGCTTGTTTTTGTTTCAGTTCTTGTTAGTATTATTATTTTACTTTTGCAATGCGTTGCGCGCCAGTTTGCTTAATAATTTTAAATTTCGGAGGTCAAAACTACGCTGTTTGCAAAAGAGAGGTTAAAAACTTCCTTAGATACATATATTTGAAATAAATTCGAAACTTACTTTAAGATACATATCGTTTGCCAAAGCAGCATATTTCAACTTCCCTATTTATTTCCCCCTTCTGTAAATGGTACTAACTTTTTACGACGGAGTCCTAACTCAAGAATTTCATATCCACAAACACCAACCATGGCAGTGGATGGTCCATTTGGGCGATGACTTGTAGACAAGAATCGTAAAATATCAACGCCAATAACTTTGGCCAAAGGCTGTCCTGGGTGCCAACGGAATTGCGATGAATTGTGCATGCGGCGGATGTTTCTCCCTCTCGACGACTGAAGATGTGCACGATGCAGCAAACTGAGGCAAATGGAAAATCATGTGGCAAACGATGTGCGACACAAAACCAAGTATGACAAGACCCCGGAGGCTTTTGAGCCACATGCCACGCCCCCCCGGGCAAATGCAAACGCAAGACGAGCCAAAGGATCACTGGGCAGCATTATGCGTGCGGATGGCTCTGCCAGGGAAATTCTTTCTGCCCCAAGGCGTCAGGCATACGCATATGGAGCAGGAGCAGAGCTGCAGCTACCATATTGATGATGCACTTGCTGCGGCCAATGCACAAAGGTTGCCCCATGAAGCCGCAGGCGGTGCCCGCTGCTCTTTTCTTTTTTCTTTTTTGTTTTTCTGCTGTTGCATACCAGTTGCACTTGACAAAAAAATATTATACAAATTCAAATGTCACTGTTATGAGATTGCAAGCAACGAGGTATCACATTATATTATTAGATGAAACTATAAAGTATCAGATATATAAAATCTATAGTTTAGTGTTGCAATGAAAAACTAAAATGACTAGCTTATGATTGTTTCATATGTTCTATATTAAAATAAATAAATTTCATTATTTTATTTTGCTTTCTGTTTTTGAAAATTCCACTTGCTCACTATTGTTTCTCTGAGTGCATTCGAAGTTTAGCGCATTTTTTGCCATTTTTTTCGTTATGCAGTTGGCAGTCTGATTCCAGGGGCGTCGAAGTCTGAGCCCTCTGTCTCGGAGGCGCAAAATGTTTGCACAAAGGCTTAAGGCAAACAAAGCTGAATCAGCAGGACACTGTCTGTCAGCAGGCACTCTCCACTGTACGGGGAGACAATACGAAACGCGGGGCACTTTGGGTGACAAAAGCTAGCGGCGGGGTCGAAGGGGAAATATTCATTGGCGTAGTACGAGGGTCAGCCCTCCACTTCTATTTTACTCTACTCTTTTTTTTTGCCAACGCAAACAAATGAAAGTGGATCCACTTGAGCGGAGCAAATGAAGTGCCATAGTTGGTCGGTTGGCAGGATATTCGGAGGGGGCAGGAGTTCGAACGGGGGGTAATCGGGTACAAGGAGCAACAGCGGCAGGATCGGACAGTAAAAGTGCTACGAAAGCGAAAAAGAGCACATGATACAAAGACAAAAAGAATTGAAAAAAAGGGTAGCAAATGCACACAAAATGTCGATACAAGTGCTACAAGCGAGGTACAGTGAAAAGCCTTTAAGCGGTACTTTTAGATTCACCAAAGTATTTTGTATCTGATATTCAGCTGTACGAATATCAAGCTCTTAATTTAAAATAATAAATAATAATAAATAATTTAAAATTCCTTTTTTTTTTATTAATGGCAAGAGATTTGCCTTAAAAAATAAAACATTATTATTGAAAGTTTTTACTCGTAAGTTTTGTTATCTTGTACACATGTACATATCTAATTTCTTAACTTAGCGAGTTTCCACTGTAACCATCCTGCCATGTGTGGGTTCGGGAGAAAGTTTAGTTGGCAGCAGTGTCGTATGTGTTGCACACTAGTTGATGATGTTGCTGACGTAGCCAGGAAAGGATAGGTCAGGACTCGAGCGGCTGGGAATGGAGCAACTGGAGTGGGTATAGCCCATTGGGCTGCTTACATAGGATGAGCCGCGCTGGAGCACAATTTTCAAGAGATACGTCAATATTTGACAAGTCGTCATTGTCGTTGGCTGCTCCCCCCACTGATTTCCCACCCCTCCTCGTACCACTGCGACCAACCTTATTTTCCCGCACGACGTCATCGTTGTGTATTAAGCGTTATTTTCGCTCTGCTACTTGCCGCTCCTTGTTGCTCTTTTTTATGAATATTAGTTTGTTTGCTCGCTGCTTCCTGTCGTATGTCGAGTTCTTATGTTTGCCATGAATACAATAAGCACAATATCAATTTATTATATACATATATTTATATAGAAATTTAAGTAAAGTAAATCAAACAACAATGATAAAAATCTCTTAATGTATGATAGGTATAGGGTATAAGACTAGATAGTAGCAATTTCTAATAGCGGTTCAAATCAATTTGAAGGCACATTGTTCCTATACGCTGACTCAAATCTATTGATGAATTTCGTCACTATTCTATTCCCATATATGTGTATCTTTCCCATACCACCCGAAAACTTGGCCATACTCTTTTGGCTTATTAAAAGTGGCTTGCAATATGAAACTTGTTCATAGACCCTCGAAGCGAAACAAATAAATGGAGAACACAAAACAGTCTAAGCCTATGGCTCAAACTCTATTGAACTTCACTTCAAGCCTGGTTACCCACACTAAGTGTGAAGCACTCTGTTGGATGATGAGTCAGTGCATCATCATGGGGAGAATGCACTGAAATATAAAAGTACATAAAAAGATTGTAAGTTCTGTAATCCAGGCAATTGTACAATTGTGTATTGGTTTGGACACATTTTTATAGGGTGCTAAAACACCTCATAATATCTCGCAGAATGGAGAATTTTCCGAAGTGTGTTCCTCGGGACACCTCAAGCACCGGAAAGCCGCTACTCAATGCCCACAGAGAGGGACAAGGACATAGACAAAGGACAGCCGATGAAGGGGCAGCAACAGCAGCAGGAGCAGCTGGTGCTCATGTTGCATTTGATGCTGCTCACCTAAATGCAATGGCAAAAGTTTTATGATCGAAACACGAGCAGGCAGACAACAACGGCCAGGACGAGGACCAGGACTAAGCTCACTTCCGCCAGCATTAACGATGCACGCCCATGGGTCGGGGTAGATATGGCTGCATAATGGAGTCTGGAACAGCCAATGACCATTAGATGGGGCCCAGGCACAGTTGCCGGGGGCCAAGTTTGTCTAGCGGAGTGTCCTGGCCATGGGATGGACAATAAGGCAAAACGAGTTATTAATAAGCAAGGTTGGGATACGCCAATAGCATATAACTGAAGTGAAAATACACTTTCCAACCTTTGGCAGGACATGATCAGAGAGAAATGGAAAAGATTGGTAAAAGTCTTTCCATTTGAAATAACAAATTCGAAGGATAACTGCTGCTTACCCTCATTTGGAGAACGGGAGTTAATATTATACGTTAAAAAAGAAGTGTACCTCTAGTTCTATGAGTAAAAAGATATGATTAGTTTGTCCTTTCCATTTATATAGAAAAAACTTGAACAAAACTAATGACTTTGATTATAGGAATCGGTAAATGCAGCCTAAACAAAACAAAACCCAGCGTGAACAATATTGACAGCCGTGATTATGGATAACAGATCACAGGCCAATCCCCGTAATTTCTAACAGAACAAGCAACACAACATCGCCTGATTGGCTTATGGTAAGTGTATTATAAACAAATATGAAGTGGGCTGAGCAAAATATTCCGGCCTAATACAGGAAACGGAAGTGCCGACAAACACACACAGACACACATGTAAGCAACAGTAAATAAACAGGGAGAGGGGATGTGTGAGGGAGAAAGGAACAGACGGAGTGATAGGCAAACTAAATGCGAACAAATATTGCGAAAGTTTTTGCTGTAGCACATAAATTTCTGTCATGGGCATCATTAATTAGCGCTCTCTGCTTACCACCGCACCCAAAATAGAAAAAAACGGAAAAGAGATACATTAGCTCAAACCGGAAGTACAGTCGCGTTAACATAAACAAGCTGGCGATAAGCAGAAAAAAACGCACAGTTGCAAAAAGTTAAATTAAGTTGGATGGTAATATGAGGCTTTTTTGCCGTTTATGCATCCACCACTTGACATGAAAATTCAAATTGAAACCATCAATCATGCTGCTGGGAGTCAGAGAAGATGAAAGGATTCTAGCAACTAATGAAAACCAAACACAGCAGGTGATGTTGATATGTTATTAGAAAGAGGAGCAGGTGCAGATGAAGGTGGAGCACAAAACGCTGTCGCTGCATTTTGTGGCGCCTTTTCCTTTGCTTGACTTTTTGTTCCGTTTTTCTATTATTTTTTTTTTTTTTTTTGTTTTTTGTGTTCAGCTAGATGCATTTTTTCTTCCTTTTTGCATTCTGTTTGCGCGGCAGTATCAGTGTAGTAATCAGAAATTTTAATCAAGAGGAGAGATGCCCTCCTCGTCATTTGCCTCCTGATGCCGCCTTAACGCTTCACTTAACTTGGCTCCCAGCGTCGAGGTAAACATTGCACAAGAGAGCAGTGCGATCCAGGTGAGCTATGATTAAAAAACAGGGCATGAATGCAGGTGAAATGAATGAGGGGACGGACTGTATTTGAAGTTTATGAGAAGCGCCGAGAGAGGCGCTGTAATGTTAACAAATCAAGTGTTTGCACAGCTGTTGAATGTAACATTTTGATTAATGTGTGACGAATAAACTAATAAACAAATAGAGAAAAAACTTGAAAAATAAAGGAAGTTCATATTAAAATAAATTAATTAATATAATATTCGACCTGCTCAGCAAGGGAATCCAGCTTGCAGTACAAAACTGAAAAATGTTTGTGGCTGGCCGCTCAAGCACACACAGCAAAAGCGCATTCCCCCAAAAACAATTGAAGAAAAGTAAATAAAGCAGACCAAAATGGCAAAATAAACGCATTGGTGCATAAGTCGCACGAAGGAAAGAAAATTGGGAGCGGAAGTGTAGATATAGATGTGAGTGGGTCCGGGGATCCATGCAAAGCAGCCACGTGCAAAATGGCGCTCAGCTGCCAGGCGGAAGTGGAAATGCCCCCAGCTCCCCGTCACCGTTGCGAATTTCCCATGTGGAGTGCCTTTTGTGGTTATGATGAATATGAATGCTATGTGATTGCATTAGCAACTTGAACTCCTCGTCCGGCCCTCACTTCTCGGGCATTCAGTACACGACATGACAACACACTCATTTTCACATAATGCCCCACCAAAGGATGGGTAATTGGGGCCGGGAGGCAAATGGGGGGGGGTGGAAGTTGCAAAATGGAAGGCCGTTGGCCAACAAACGGAAGCTTTTTGAAAAATGTGTTTAGTGTGTGACAAAAGGCGAAGAGAAAACTTGGACCGAGTGCATAGAAGGGCGAATACTTTTGAAGACTGGTTTCGAAGTTGGATCATGGCATGTGATTTTCAAAAAATGTACGAATAATGCAACATATTTTAAGGTAAAATATAAAATATCAAGGCATAATCCAAAATCTATTGATATGGACATAAATATACCTCATATAAACGGTCTCTTTAAAAGAAGCCGCCGAAGGATACAATCCTAGCACCTTTTTTAAAATTCAAATACTTAATAAGTTTTGAAATACCTGTTTAATAATGATAAGATTCGCTAATAATCTGAACCAGTTCCATGTGAGCCCCCCAAATGCACCTCCAGTTGCTCGCAGCCTCATCCACAAGCGGAAGTGCAGTGCTCGAGCATGCAGCACGAACCGAAGCGAGTCCTTTTTTGCCCCGCCATTCGTCTGGTCGGCGTCCTGTTTGCGGTCAAAAACTTCACTTAGTGGCATTTTAGTTTACTTGTTCCTATTCGCTGCTGTATTTTTTGCTTCCCTTCTTCAGTTGTGTGCGTATGTATGTGGTGTGTGCATGTGTTTATTTAAATTATGTCGTGCGGTTTCTAGACTTCCGTTGGCTCAATTAGTGGTCAGTTAGTTACGGACACTGCTTTCCGCCATCCAAACACACACCCAAAAAAAAAAAAAAAAAGATGGAAACAAAAAAACGGACGGAGAACAAGGATACACCAACGTACACTCATAATATCACTCGTGCAAGTTTCCGGCATTTTTGCTGCATTGCGTTTCATATTAAATGTGATTACTCCTCGCCCAATGCCCAGAAGATTGGCAGGACCCAGGGACAGGAAGTCCGCCATCCAATGAACCGTTAAGCAAACGCATTGTGGGCGGAGGGAGTGGCTGGCGCCCGAACGCCTCCCCCGCAATAACCGCCAATTCATTTGAGTGCCGTTGTCGAATTGGCAACATTTGCCGGCCTCTCCGTTTTTGGTCCTGCGGGATGTCGGTCAAAAAGGGTTATGGCTTACCTTACACAGATATAAGGCGACAATTGAGGTTCGTATATTAGTGCTTGTTATGAATAAAATTATATTTAACACACATAATACGTAAAGCTAACAAACTACAGATTCATATAAAAGAAAAATCTTTTTTGAAAATGTAGTGAATCTATATGTTTATAATCTTAAAGATAACTTTGGAAGAATTATTTTATTGATAGAAAATAATAATTGGAAAGGTTTTCTTATAAAGTAAGTGCTATTACTATTTTTGTTTGGAGTCTGTGCTTGGAGTTTCCAAATGCGCTATACTGAGTGATGTGATATCACTGCTACCAACTTGACCGCGGCTGTGCGTATGTGCGTGAGTGGTGGAGCCGAGCCAAAACAATCATAAAAATGCCTTAACCCAGCGGCTGGCGAGCCATCAACATTTGATTGAAAAAGTCTCCGAGCCCGAAAAGCAAAGGCACGTTGGAGGGGGAATCGTCATCAGTTGGAGATTTGATTGCATTTGCTCGCTCAGCCGCTTCCTTCAGGAAAAAAAAAGGATATCATATTCGCACTGCTCTCCCCCGAGGCACTCAAATTTTACGACACTAAATTTAGTACTGCATACTAAAAACGATAATAAATGCCTCTGGATGTGCAAGATTTTTTTCCGCTTCTCCTGGCGAATTGTTAAATTATTTGTTGATTATGAATATGTAAGCAGGTCAGGGCGTGTCGAAGGGCATTTAAGCGGTAGTGAGCAGGGAAATTTATTGCAATATTAATGTTCATTAGGCAGTTGCGTTCGGTTGTGAAATTTTATTTAAAGTACTCGGCTTGCATAAATCATGAATTGCATTTAGGGAACGAGAAGCCATTTATTTTATGTGCAATGGAGAAAATCAAATCTAAGGAGGGTTTTTTTTGGAAAATTCATATAGGTATTTGTAATTTTATTATCATGTACATATGCATATTTCGGTTTAATCTAGAGAATCTGGCTAATTGAAACCAAGCTGCAATTGAGATACATCCATTTAATCACAATATCCTCAGCTCATTGAACTGTTTCACATTTTGCCAATCAAGTACGGTATACAATAGCAGATTTGGCTCAGTAACTGACCTCATTCGATATATTTATTTGCACCTCGATTTCGATGTTTCTGTGTGGCAAACACATTGTGTTTGGCTCACGCGATGCAGCCGAAACAAATTGGTTTCATTAACTTTTACTATAGCATTTTGGCCCGCTTGATGGCAATAAATTGTTATCTACTCCACATGATGTTCCCTGTTGCTCTGATGCTCCTGCCACCTTTGGAAGCCCTGATAGTGCTGCTAGCTGTTAGCTACTTCAGGCTAAATGCCAATACATATTCATTTTGTTGCAAAATTTTCGCACATATGCAGTTGTCCTGCGGAGTGAGAGAGAGACCATGCGAGAGCGAGTGAGTGAGGAACAGTGTGTTACGGTTTGAAAATTGTGTGGGGAATCAGTTTTACAAAATTGAATTTATTTCGCCTGCGTTGCAGCAGCACCAGCATAGGGGACCTGCACTGAGAAAAATACTACACAAGTTTTTAAAACCTATTAGCAAATGCTTTTGACAAGCAAGGAAAAGGTCAGATCGTATATTTTCATTTGTAACCAGGAAAATGTCTAAAAATGTTGACATCGTTTTATTTAATATGCGAATCTGCTTATTTTGAAGATATATTCTTTTAGGAATTGTATGACAGCATTTTCTCTCGGTGTATGCCAGAGGGAGGACCCACTCGATGAGTTTGTTGGTGTGTGGTGCTATAAGTATCAATAAGTCCAACGGCAACATCAGCTGGCGTGTAACTAAGAAGGATAAGTGCTCTGCTCCACTATGTTTCACTCTACCCATGCCAACCCGTGCCAAATTTTCATTATTATTTTTACCGGAGCCTTTATCTATCTATCTATGCATCCATCTAGCTGGCCATCTCTTTTCCATCCCGTGGCTCTATAACAATTGTTTAGTGGCGCTGCAATTTATTGCTCTGTTTGTGCGCCACCAATGGGGCTATAAATTGAATCGTGTTCCCTGACCGGAGGCCAGAGCATAATGTGGCGAATAATTGTAAGAATTAGAAAGTCCTTAAATATGCAGCTGTTGAAAAGTATCAACTAATTTGTAAAGCTTTCATTTCGCATAAAAATAAACTTAAACTATGAACGAAATTAAATTGAGTGTGCTAGAACTCAGCACAACAACTAGTTTCTTATGTGCCAAAAACAATGAAGTGTTCAAAGAGATCAAAAAAGAATTTATCCAAACCAGAAAAAGAACTTCGCCCACAAGCAACATATGAGCCACAAGGATACCGAGGAGTTACGAACACACGAAGTCTATAAACAATTGCGAAAGTTGTTCCAGCCGCAGCCACGAAAATACCAGCAGCAACAGGAAAGGAGACACAGAAATCCTTAAATGCCCAAAGTGTAGTAAATATCTGGAGGGATGAGGATGAGCGGCAAGCTTAAGGAGCAGCACAAAAGCCACAGACAGGAAGTGAACTCACAACGAGTCTGTGTTCCTGCCAATGAATTGCAAATTTCATAGAAATTGTTTTCGAGCGTTCAACATGGCGTATGCGTAACGCATTCACAGTCTCAGCGTTTTCCAACTCCTTCGACCCTTTAAATGCCGTTTTAGACACACAATTCTGATTTCATTGAGTCGACATAAAAACAGGAATATAAGAATGGAGCATCGAACGCAGACGTCAACCGAAACGACGTCACTTTTATTGGTTTGTTTATTTGTAGCGCAAATTTTTATGATTTTTCCTCACTTGTTCGTAGCTGCTAAACTGATTTCCATGGGGAAATCATAAGGATACGCTCGGCAAGTTTCTTGTTCAGCTAGATATTTTTTTGTTTTCTGTGCCTTCCAATCGGCTCGTTGCCTTTTCGAGCAGCTTGATTTGCTTTAGTTTATTGAGCTTTTTCATCGCAGTTTAAGGCAGTTGTGAATGAAAAGGATTTTTGTTTGGGGGCAAATTAGGTATATACTTTAAGAAAATGTATTTTTGTGCTTGCAACAAAATTTGATACTTCCAAGAACAAAATTTTACTTAAAATTCTTAAACTTCATTCATTTGAGAACGTCCCACATCAACTGAAGCTTCAAAAATACGAAATCAACTTTAATTAGCTTCTGAAATAGCAGGGCGGAAATGCATGTAAGCGCACAAGTAAAATGGACTTTTAAATCAACCTCACAGGACTTTGATCCCTCATTCCTGATGCCGGATAATTGCAACTTAGCCACGCCCAGTTGGTTAAGCAGAACGCCCAACTCAGCCGAGCCAAACACTATTAAGGAACACATGCCGGAGGTAGACGGCTCTCCCAAATGAAATGTAAAGAAAATGTTATTTATGGCCAATTTCACGAGTGTCTGATGCTGTTCCTCCTGCGGAAAGTGCAGCTACTCCTGTTGCTCATATTGCCCATGTTGCCCATGTCCTGGCAGCTGCAGCGGATAGCTCTTGGCCAGAAAGGGAGCGCAGGCATCGCATCTCCCTCCGGATCACCACGAAGGATTCGCCCAGAATGCGTGCGTATTTGAAGGCTCCACATCGACGAGGAATGCAATCTGTAATGCAAAAGGCGAATCAAACGTATTTTGCTGAGCCAGCGCCAGCAACAGTGCTTACCGTTTAGCTTTTTTCAAGCCAATTCGAAATATTTTCTTAATTTCTAGTATTTACAAAAAAAAAGGGTTTCTTCAGAAATAGTATAAATAAAGGAAGTTAATGTACATAAACATATATCATTTTAATATATTGTTTAAAATGAAAACTTTAGCTTAACATTGAATGACAATTGTCATTATTATGTTTAAAACAATTAATAATGAAATTAAATAGTTAATTTGGTAATTTCAGCTTTAATTTTCAATAAATAATCAAAGTCATCTCTAGCACTTAAAACGGCAGTCGTTAATAGACACATACACTTCAAGAAAAATAAATAAAATAAATTTAGTAACCGAACACCCCCCATTGAGTTGCTCGAATATCAGATACCCATTGCGGTTTGTGCTGTGGTGTATTTCTAAAACAAACTTGCACAGATACTTTTCAACGAATTTAATATATCTAGATAAAAGTTATTCTCAGTGCACACATGAACGCACATATGCAGTCACTATCTGTGGGTAGCTCCATATATCCCTTCATTTCTCCGATTCCTTCTCTCTGTCTGTCGGATTCTCTTGGTGCTTGGGAATCGAATGCAGGTTAAATGAAAATGTTATTTCATTTGGCCGCCACTTAGAGTGTCGGAAATTGAAATTTATATCCGTGTTTCTGGCCAGGATGCGGAGGACGACCCGACGGCGAAGGCGAAGCGGAAGAGAAGTAGCCCATTGAGGAGCGAATTCATTCGATTGTGGTTTATTGCCCCGATTGCTCAGCTGCTACCAAACTCAGACTGCCAATGTACGCCCCGCCCCCCTTTGGCTTTGAAAATTTACAATTGTTGCCACGCCCCCATTTTGGGTGCTCGGACGCCCCGTATTTTGAGGGTAATGCTCTGTGACATTTTTAGACGATACATTAATAACGAATTTATTCCTCAACTTTGTTTTAATTTATGGCACTTTTGGTATCGTCACAGATGTGACTCGATGCTGAGGGGTTTCTATTGGCAAAGTAATAACCTAACATATATAATAGAAAAAGTAAAAGTAAAAGTGACTTAAAATACCAGAAGTATTTAAACTTTAAGTCCAGGTATAAATATTCATGAAATATTTCATAAATAAATATTTAAAGTCTCTCAAATCTTGAATATTCTGTAACTGTTTAGTTATATCTTGTGTGGCAAATCTCTGTTTACCTTCTATATCTAGATTTATGGTTATTTCCGTATTATGTGCATCATGTAAACACAATGGCCTGTTTCACCCTTTTGGGAAAAGGTCTCGAATCTGCCCGGCACTGCAGGATATAGATTCCATTATCTGTGCTGGAGCCTGTACAATTTAATTAACTTTCAGCAGATGTGTCTCCTATCAATTGGATTGCACACTGCTGTTGTTCTTCTCGGTTGATTGTTTTAGTTTAGTTGCGAGGGGAATGTCGATGTCAAATGCTGGCTAAATGCCCGTTCATTTTGTTATATTTACATGGACAGAGCATCGAGATTACCTTCAAATTAATTTGGGACAAAGAAAACAAATAGAGTGTGTTTGAGAATAGATTCGGCTTTATCCTGCGACTACTACGAATTACTACAAAATTAAACTTATATATATAGAAACCTTCAAGTGTTTGGAATTAAATTTCGTGAACAGATCTATTTGTTCTCCAGATTGCATCTCGCTTAAGCTCAATTCTATCAGAACTGCATTTTTGGTTTTAGCCAAGTGAGCTGCTGCTGCCAAAACAAAAGTGCACTATCGTTTTGCTGCCCAAAAGTCCATAAACACGTGCCACTTTGGAGACATCTTCTCTGGCATTTTAGCCCCCGTCCAGATCCAGTATTCCTCACCCCATTCCCCAGAGCCACTGCTTTTATGCCCACGTGCCAAGCGACGTGTTGCAAATTATTTCGACATCTGATTTTAAGCGGAAAACAAGAGATAGAAAACCTAAAGGGGGGCGAGTGGAGCGGGCGGTCCAAGGGATTTTCTCGTTCACTCTCTCTTTGGGTCTCTAAGCGCAAAATTACTGGCTAAAAAGGACAACAGGCGCAGGAGTCGGCGAAATGGACAGAGGGATAGGACTCCCAGTCGCCATTCTCCAGGCTCGATTCGGCTATGGCTGAGCTTTTTGGGGGGTCACTTATGGCCTTCCTGTGTAAACTTTTGAGTGCATTTTTCGTTGCAGTCCAAACAAAAGACCGGAGAGCAGCGATGGACTGGGATGCCCGGCAAACGGGCACATTATGGAACGTTAGTCCAGCTGCACTGGCAGAAATTCTCAGCAAGAAGTCAACAAAGGTTAACATTGGGATTATTACAGATATATGATAGCATTTATTATGATTTTATGAGCTATTTGGATGGTTAAGTAGCCAGCTTAGTCTAGTTTCTGTATATTTACTAACAAGTAAGAGGTTTGTGATTCTTTCAGTGCTGCCAAAAGTTGAGTCTTCATGCCTGAGTAGTAGTAGTAGTACAAGGGGCAGGGGCCAAGGAGTGGCGCCAAAAGAGGCGGACTGGCACTGGCGAGGCTCCATCAGAAAGTGGTGCAGTTGGTGACATTTGCATGAACATAAAAAGCTCATGCACAGCAATTTGCGACTTTGCCAGTGACATTAAACGTGGACAGCAGCAGCAGCAGCAGCAGTTCAGCAGCTCCAAGTTTGGGGGCATCTGGAATGGAATGAGTATGGGTGCTTCGGATGGAGCGGTGCATAAATGCGAATTGGTCAGGGGCTCATTTCGTAAAGGAACAGTGGCAGCTGCAAGGGGGTCTAGGAACATATGCAGTAAACCATACTATAATAAACAATATCACACTTAATAAAAACTAACTAACTGATTACTTAGGAAAGGAATCTGTATCTGAATTGATCACCTATTATGATATTAGTATAATATAATTTTAATTCATTGCTCAAAGAACATGTTGTGCTCTTCTTAAATGTATCTATTAAATTTTTCTATTTTCCTTCCTGATAACAGGCACACATCTACGCATCTGGCAATGGGGTGACTCCCCCACATTGCATACGAGAATGGACACTGAGGTGGGGGATTGGGACTGGGCAGACAACACTTTGCACACTTCATTAGATCGCAAGTGAAAGATAATGGAAGGCGACCGAAACAATGCCCCGAAAAATGATGTGTTAACTGCAGCGTTAAAAATCTAGAAAAATAAGCAAAGGAGGAGCGAACGTTAACCTTAAACAGCCCCTGGGGGTGAAATTGAGTACAGTGCGGGTGGGAGCGTGGATTTCTTTGCCCGTACGCCTCTATCGCTATTCTGCTGATGTTGCGTAAAATGTGCAATTTATGCCGCCCCCAAAGTGTTGAATTTTAAATTTCCCTCCATTTGCGAGGCGGTGGAAAGGACCTTCAAGTTCAGGCAACAATGGCCAGACATTGATTTCTTATCGTTGGCCTGGATGCCTCTAAGCTCTCGGATACTACACACATCCTGCAAAGTCATTTTGATTTATTGGCAATGATTTTCCAAGTTATTGAACAGATTAGATGGGCGTGTCTTAGTTTCCCTGCAAAGTGCCAAACAATTTGTTTATGTTTTTTGGTAATGGACTTTGCTTCCTCGATCCTTCTTCCCCGCCATTAAGTGCAGGAAAGTCAGTCCTGAGACGAAATTGAACATTCTCAGCTCGTTTCTGGTAGAGCAAGTTTTCCAAATGAAATGACAATTGGCCAGACCAGAGCGGAGAACGGAGAAATTGGGAAGACGAAATGGATCCCCCTGCACCGAGCTTATTAAAATTGTGCACAGCAAGTCGAATTTCCTTAAACGGATTTTCTCCAATTTGTTGCCGTCCGTGTGCAGCGGAAAGCAGATTGAATATAATAAGTATGAAATAGCTATAAATATCATATTGCCAAATGGTCAGCAACAGGCAACTGGACACCAGATACAACCTGGAGCAACTGGTCCCCATGGGGCAGTAGAAATGTGAAACGAAAAAGGGGTGAGACCATCAACCACAGCACGATGATAATGTTGATAACAACCAATAACGCCGCAGACAAGCGGAAAAAGTTAGCAGACATAGCCGACACTTCATTGCTCTGCAATTAAAGTTCATTAAAAGTATTGAACAGAAGGATTACAGCAAGGTACTTACTGTTTTTATTTTAACTTGAGAATATAGCCTCTTTTAAATAAAGATAATATTTAAAAAGGGTATCCGAGGTATGCCTCGTTGTGCCATTCACTTTTAGCCAAGCTTTTCCCCAATATATAATTGAATTCTAAACCAACGCAAACATCTCCAGAGAAATAAGTCGACAAAGAATGCAACTGCAGCTTCCAGGGCCCCATCCTCATCTAAAATATAATAGAAAAAATTCTATGCTCCTCTATGCGGTGGCGTAAAAAAAAAGATAAAAGAAATTCAATCAGAATTTTCTGTTGCAGCTGACCACCGCCACAAAGGAAAGCCGAGCGAAGTGAGATGGAGATGTGGCAAAAATGGGAAAAGCAAATCCGCTTAAGATATTGTATAAATCATGAGCCACAACATTCGGCTCCCTGCTCCACCGCCTACCTCAACCCTTTTCAACATTTGCAATTAGGTGGCAAATTGGCGGCATGACAATGCAATCGAATGCAAAATATTTGAACAATGAACTGCGAAAACTCGCCGAGAGGCCGGAAATTGAAAATGTCCTATGTCGACCCCCCAAATCTGAACCCGTAATCATTCGGGTTTGTCATTATGTTGCTGTTACATTGATCCAATGTCTATCGCTAATTATCCAAAACCATAAAGAGTTGAAAATATATTTAGAAATTTGATGACTGAAATACAATTCATATAATGTATTTTTTTATATAATTAAAGTTTTTATTAATCATTGAATAAAACGTTGAATTAATGTAAGATGTGAATACTTGTAACACATTTTTAATAAGTATCTACATGCATACATTGAAATTAAAAAATTATCCAAAATTATTACTATTATTTTCAAAAATCATTTAAGTACAAGTCAAGTTTATTGAGTGAAGCTCTGTGAGTTGATCTATGTAAATATTTGATATTCCACGCTAATTAACATACTCATTGAGTAAAAATTTTGTTTTGTTTTCGCGGCGCAATTGAAACAAGTTTCGCCAACAACAACTGATTTTGCACTCAACTAAAAATTTGCTCAAAAAGCTTGAAGACGTGAAAAGTTAATTTTCCATGAAGAGCTTCTTTAATGCGACAATTTTCTAGGGGAAAGCCAGCTTACGAAGTAAAATGAAGCTGAAAAGATTTATAGATATGTATGTACGTATTTTGGAATTGCAATTTAGTGACTTCCATACACATACTCCTGCTTTTTCTTCTCGAATAGGATTTGTTGCTCCCCAGACGGCTGGTCTTATCGCAGAATTTTCCTCTTAGTCCAAAATTGTCATGGTAACAGACAAAGGAGGCAGATTCAATGAGTCGATTGCTCAAATAACATGCAACAAAATGAGCAATCAGTACCCAAAAAAAAAGGAAAGGAAGAGGCTACACGTAAAATTGCAAGGTCCTTTTTTCCTTTAGCTGTTCGAAAATTATACGTAAAGGATTAAACGAGCTGCTTAAGTTCATTGAACGGAGGAAAAGTTCTCTTTTCTTAAACTTTTTACACGCAATTGTGTTTATAGTAGCTGCTACTTATCCAAAGAGCTAGTCAAGCTATAGATTTAATAATACAGTTTTAAAATTACATTACTAAAGTGAGAAACTCGCTTTAAATTTGAAGTCATTCTGCCGATCACCTTTCCAATAAAAGTTCGATAGCCCAAATCAGAAAACTGTGTCACTTTGCAATTTAATTCCATTATCCGCGATAAGTTTAATTGAGGAAAAGTCCCACAGTTCAACCGCAGTCAATTCACACCGCTAACAGTAGTAGTATAAGATACTTATACGAACGCCTACGAAGCTGCTGATCAAAACAAAATAGTTTTATTTTTTAGTGACCCCAATGCGTGGATCGTCAAATTGACATAACAAACACATAACTCGTTCCGAGTTTCACTCAACTAATGCCAGTTTCTTGAGTGAATGAGCAGAGCTTTTCACGCCGATCGCACTCGAAAACAAGTTGCGAATGTGGAGCGTGCTGAAAACAAACCCGAAACTAATTTCAGTTGTTCAGCGTCTGCCAAACGGTTCAAACCGAAAACGATTTGAATACATTTTCCAAAATATTAAAAGTTTGTTCGAAACCCACCAAATATGCTGAAACAAGTGATTTTCGTGCTCTTCGTCGCCGTGTGCACATTGCACAGTGGTAAGTGACTTTTCTTTTAGTTGACTTTTCACCGGAAAGTAATAACCAGTTTTGAGTGAAAACTTAGGGTGTGTTAGAAAACCAATTACAATTATAATAAGATTGCTCTACAATTTAAATCTAGGTAAATTCATATACGAATACGAATGAAATTGAAATAGACACAAAAAACTGGAACAAAATGATTCGCATTAAGTCATCACGTTCGCCAAAAAAAGTATTTGAATACCACCCACAATTCTTTCAAATACCGAAGCACACGAAAATGTTAGGTAAATAAATCAAATACAGAAATATTCACGTATTTTTCCGTACGTTTTGGAATCGTATATAGAAATGACTTCATAGTCGTTAAATGACAGATGTCTTGAGAAGTAAACGCGCTTAAAGTTATTGTTTATTCCGGCTGAGGGCGTTACATAAGGCGATCGAGTGAGATTTGCAAGCGAAATGGAGATCTCAAACTGGTTACAAGCCAAAACAAACACATTCAAATGGGCGACCTTGACCAAGCCATTGAATATTAATTGATACTAATTAATCTGTCTTATCTGCCTACTTTAGCCTCGGCCATCAAGTGCTATCAGTGCAAATCCCTTACGGATCCCAACTGCGCCAAGGACAAGATCGATTCCGCCTCCAACATCCGCGCCGTGGATTGTGACAGTGTGCCCAAGCCGAACACCATGGAACAACTGCAGCCAGTGACCAGGTGCAACAAGGTGGTCACCAGCGGTGAGTGAAATCCCACGAAAATCACCGTTTGCATACCAATTTTACTACTAGAGGCGCACGCACCTTGAACGCAATCAAATAAATTAATAAGTCATGATGTCACCCGAACAAAGTAGTCAAGATCTGGAGGGTACGAGTTCCAATTAACATATGGCAAACAAAAAACAAAGTAAAACACAATCGTATGCAAAGTAGGTACAGTGCGTTTCGAAGTCGTAAGATCATAGGGCTTAAACACTGTACAAGAAATCATAATAACTCACTAAACAGGAAGTATTAGCAGTCAAAAATAAGAATCAAACTAAGTTGTTCGTACTTAGGAACTAAATATAAAAATATTTAAGATAAAGACGGAATTAGTCAGAAAATAAACTTAATAAAAATTAAAGTGCTAAGCAAATTAGCAAGCCAGTTTGAACTAATTTTAGATAGAGCATGTGACTCATTGGAAGTAAACAATGTTGTTTATCTCACAATTTTTACAGCGTTATAACTGAAGTTTAATTGTTAGGAATAGTGTTAAATTCACCATAGGCGGCGTCTTGTAAAAGATCTCAATTTAAATATTTTTGTTTGTTCAACTGCAGTTGATTACCGGCTTTTTCGCAATGCTAGTAAATGGTATATATTGCACATAAGTCACATGCATTATTGATTATAGTAGTACTTATGCTAAAATAAATAGCTTTCTTGTCTGAAAATATTAATTCAACTAACTGAAATTCATGTTTTATACTTCATTTAGCATATATAATTAGTTTGCCTTTAGGAAAATTACGTTATTTTCCGTGGAAAACTCTTCACATATACAAAACATCGTGAGGATGTTCGATGTTTTGGATAATAAAGTTTAAGATATATAATTTCCCCCTACGATTTAGTCTAAAACCATCAATATGACTTATGACAAACCTTAGTTCTATGCATTCATGATTTTCTTAACATGAAGCCATCCATTTTGGATGACTATTAATGGGTATTAATGACTTGTGATCTACAGACCGCGCCGGAACGATTGTCTCTCGCGACTGCCACTTCGAGTCCATCGGGCAGAAGGACAACGAATGCACGGTGACCCACAGCCGGCAGGTGGAGAGCTGCTACACCTGCAAGGGCGATCTGTGCAACGCATCCGGAGCAGGTCGCTTCCTGGCGGTCAGTGCAACGGCTCTCCTGGCGATCCTCGCCCTCCACTTGAGCCTGTGATGCCGCTCCAAATCCCGTCCAGAAATGCATTAAATAAGTGTAAAAAAAACATACCTGTACAAAGGAGAAATGTTAATGTTAACTACAATATTGATCAAAATAAAGTAAACCAAACTAAAGTGGACTCTTTTAACTAAATGGGTATATGTTCTAGTTAATTTGTTTACCTGCGGTAGTCAGTGAGCTCCAGTTGCAATTGATAAAAGTTTAGCAATAAGTAGTCGGAAAAATCGTCGTCATGAATGCAACCAAACTCAAAGCGAAAGACCGAAGCCATTAGTAAATAATGTGTGTTTAGTTAAATAAAACGTTTACTCGACACAATAACAATAAGAAAACGGTGGACAAAGTGGACGAAAGGAAAAAAAAAATGGCGAACAACGGGATTTGCAGATTTTGCAATCGGCGAATTATGAAAAAACACAATTACGATCGAAACAAAACGACCACACACAATTCTTGAATCTCAAGCACTTCTTTATCCACAACACTTAACCTTGCTGTTATTTAAAAACACAATTAACACATTAAAAAATGCAGAAACCGCACAATACGAACCAAAACGAAAGGAGATAGGAATTAGAGATGGCAGATTATGTCTAACGGAGGGGGCTTTTATCGATAATGC
The DNA here is from genome assembly GCF_004382145.1 of Drosophila mauritiana. NCBI lineage: Eukaryota > Metazoa > Arthropoda > Insecta > Diptera > Drosophilidae > Drosophila > Drosophila mauritiana. The sequence continues at coordinate 11,903,505 of NC_046667.1, read as the reverse complement.
AGCCCAGTGCGCTGTGTTTACATAATAAGAACATAGAACAAACATGTGCAAAATGAGAAACATAGAATTTATAATAGTTTCTTATAAAACTCAGTTTTTGTTTACAAATTCCAATAAATATATATGTAAGATATGTAAGACACTCAAAATCTTCATGAAGATTATAGAGATCTGCGTTTTTAAATCAAATTATTACAAATTTCCAAAAGTTTCCCATGTTCCCTTTTTTTATATTTCCCATTCGGTCCTAATTTGAGAAAAATGTACAATAGGTTAAAGGTTATACCTTGAATAGAATTTTTTTAACCGTTTCAACCGGATGAAATATAAATCAAGGGCTGCAATCGGAAATTTATTCTGCAAATTCAATTTATTCAAGGCAACATATATGTTTTTCTTTTGGATTTAAGTTAAAAGCTGGCTTTTTCAGATGAACAGCACTCCTGCTCATGCAAGTTGGGAAGACCTCCGGAAGAGCCGTGCCGTAAAACGCCGATTCCAATCTGATTTCGCACCATTGGAGGAGTCGGCTGGACCAGCCCACAAACGTATTATGTACGAAGATAGCTTCAGTGCTGGCGAATATGTCCAAGACAATCAAAGCAATAAGTGCGAGACTCAAAATGTGATTCCGGAAGGCTCCTCTTCAAAAGAGTTTCCAACTATGGAGCCCCATTGCCCAACTTTTCCAAATAGAATCGTTACAAGAAGGCTTACTCATTAAAACAGCATCAAAGGTCTGGAGAGAGATTGTAGATCCGAATTTATAGGTGGATTTTCCCAAATATTGTATATATATGAGCTATTCTCATCCGCAGTCTGAATACACAATAACAATGGTCGTGTGGTGTATAACCGTTTATTTAATTGTTCAAAAATGTTCTATTTGACGTCGCATTACAATAAAAACTTGTAAGCCTTTTGGCGACTAACACTAGGCGATTTTCCGCAAAAACATTACAAAATACATGGATACATGGACAGTATTACAAGATTCAGTTTACGAGATGGAATGTCATAGGCGTAAGATATATTTTGGACGGAAATAGTATTCCAGGCTTAAGTTACAATTCGAGTCGTTTGCAGAAAGGCACTTGATTACACATCGTTCATTTACCACAAGACTGTCCGCGCGTCAAGTAAGTTACTGCTAATTAAGGTAATTTACAAATTTTAAGAATATTTGCTACATATCTCGGTTGCAATTATACAATTCTTCAGTTTATATCTACGTTGAACACACAAGCCAACATGCTAATAGAGTTTATACTTTTTGGTCAGCCTTGTGGCAAATGGGTCGTGGCATTGGCTACAGCTGGAGCGGGTGGATCCACCTATTGCCGCAGGAGATGAGCCACAATCACCGAGAGCAGGGTGCCAGTGAGGACGCCCATCAGTCCTAGCCGATGGATGCCCGCCGAGTTGCAGCCGTCCTTGCTGTTGCACGTGCAGAACTCCATGAAGATGTTGTAGCTGCCAGTGCGCATCAGGCAGAAGCGTTCGTCGCCCTCGATGCCCGGCTCGCCCATGTAGGCGCAGCTGCGGAAGTAGCGCCATTCGCCGTGCACCTTCTGCCGGATCTTGCGACACATCGTCGGCCGCACGCCCTTCAGATGCTCCAGCTCCGGCGCCTGTTGGCAGTCGGTGATGGCCAGCGTGCTGTTGTCAAAAGGATCCCCGCATTTGGGATCGTTATCGCTGCGACAGTCCCAACATTTGATCGCCTGGCCTGGAAAGAGGAGTTATGCGGGTTGCTTTTTATTGTCGGTTGCGCAGGCGCAGTTTTGGCATCACGAACTTACCCAATTGTAGCAGGCAGCAGAGCACAATGGCGAATAAGACACATTTCTCCAGTGTTTTCATCGTTATATTTATGTTTTTCTTCGCGTTTCAATTGGATTCAATTTTTTTGGGCGTGTAAATAGTAGTGTGACCGTGTGCGCAGCGTTCGAGGAATCTCCAAAATATGCGTTATCCGAGACACAAGCCAGTGAATAGAACGAAACCATGTGGCAATATTGTTCGTTAAGGAAAACACCGTTGGGAATTTAAAAAATAACCCTTTTTTTTAGAAAAATAAAAAGAAAAATAACTGTTTCAGAACAATAATTTTAATTCTGTCTTAATAGTACCCCCCTTAAATTGTTAGGTCATGCACTTAATAGATACATTTATTGGGCATAGAACATAGTACATGTTCTGTAACAAGAGCCATAAGCTCGTGTTGGTATTTTCATAGCTTGGTATTTTATAGCGATCTACCATATGGTCACACAGTAGCTCGCGTTATTTATTTTCTTGGTTTAATATTATTTTATTTAAGTTAAACGAAGCGCACAAAACAGTTTTAAGTAAAAGATGAATGTCATGATCCGTTGCACGTTCCTGCTGCTCACCATGGCCATATGTGGTAGGTCATAGGAATCCCAAATCGTACGAATCCCAATAAGCCAACTTTTAATCTCGGCTTTTGGGTGTGGCTTTGGCAATTGTTTTTGAGTAATTTCAACTAATTGTTGACTTCTTACAGGCAGCTGGGCCATTCGCTGCTACCAGTGCTCCTCCGACCAGGATCGCAAGGGACACGACAGCTGTGGCGCCTACAAGAGATTCAACCGCACCGAGCACATTTCCATTGAGTGCAACAGCGACGAGAGTCACATGCCAGGATCCTTCTGCATGAAGGTGGTGCAGCAGGGACCACGAGGATTCATCTGTGAGTAGAAGGAGCGAGCGCCCCAAAGGGACTATCTGACTATCTAGTCAACTGCACAACAAGTATTGTATTTCCCTAGGGAACTTGTGATCAGTCCACTTGTGTGGTTACCATGATCCTGAATAGGATGAACCTAGTAGCTTTATAGTTCTTGTATGTTATTCCAGTATAGGCTTACTCTTGCTTTATCCAGCATGAAGTATATATCTGATAGTTTGGGTTGCTATTAGTGATTTCTTTGTAATTTTATCTTGATTGTGATTATTATGATACCATAAGTATCTAATGCATTATTTCTCTTTGCAAATATGTGTGTACAAATTAATAATTACATTATATTTTCCAGGGGATGGTCGTTGGCGCCAGGTGATCCGACGATGTGCATCCGTTTCCGATACCGGAGTGGTTGGCGTCTGTAACTGGGGAGTCTACGAAAACGGAGTGTACTGGGAGGAGTGCTACTGCTCCAGCGACAGTTGCAATGGCTCCAGCTTAGTTCAAATGCACGGATCCCTGCAGCTTCTGTTGGGTCTACTGTTGATTGGCGTTGCCTCCAGAATATTTAGAAGTTAATAGGAAAACCAGGCTTACCCTCACCACAAACACATAACAAAAAGTGCCTTTTCGCCACTCTACATGATATCTAAGATAAGATTGACTTTTGATATCAGAAACACATTCCGTCCACCTTTTTCCTGCCTATAATTAAGTCGAAAAGTTGAAAACATTTGAATCGTTTACGAACATTAGTTATCATTATTATCCAAACAGAGGCAGGTAAATTTACAAAGACCAAAACTAGCTAAAATATTTAAATGAAAAGTAAACGTCAAACAATTGTAAATTTCGTATGACGCTTGCTCGTTTTGTAAAATTAACTCAATGTACTTGCGTGTTCCAAAAGATTTTACTACATTCTTATCTCTTATAAATTTATAGGTAGTTTGATTTTTAAAAAATGACCATTCCGAAAATGCTAACGATTCCCATATTTATTAGTAGAACTTACCTGCCATATCCGATTAACCAGCACCATATCGAAAAACCAGTAAATTGTACACACAGAATCTCGAGTTAAGCATCTAATATGAAAATATATCCTATATTAAGAGTATTAAACAAGTCAATTTTCATTTATATTCAAAGCGCAGCCCACTTGCGTTTCCATCAGAGTTTTCAGACCATTTTCCGACCAACCAGCTTTTGGGTCCTTGACCACCGCTGAATAAACAACGGTGGAGCCATCTTCAAATGTTTTCATGGCGTAAAAGGACTTGCCCTCCTCCAACCAAACACGCTGCTCATCCTCGGAGTTGGCGGTCGATGAGGCAGACTTTGGGTCCTTGCCAAAGTTTGGTCCATACTGAAAAATTGAAACATTTACCAAATGATTGCTACTTAACTTTTAGATTTAATTAACCCATTTGCGATATAAATCCGTTGGCTGATTCTTGTACGACCATCTCAGGACTTTTAGATAGAACATCAGGAACTTATGCACGTTCTCTTTAATCCTGATCGACGACCCCTGGCGGAACTTGGCCAGATCTTCCAGAGTGCTTCGACATATCTCCCGATCTTTCGGTCTCCCGAGATTCTGGCATATGGCCAGCGCTACGCGACGCAGATTCTCGAACTCCTCGTCCAGCAGCTGCTGCTTCATAATTTTGGAGATTTGTATAAACTTAGAAAGTATATCCAAATCGGAGTTAAAATGACCGGGCGTGCTTGTAGTTTAAGGAAAATTAAGTAACACATATACTACAAAAACAGGAGAGAATGCTATAGTCGGGAAACTCGACTATCAGATACCAGTTACTCAGCTAGTGTGAATGCGAACGCGAAATTTCATCATTTTTCTGGGATATCGATGGATATTTGGGAATAAACTGAGAAAAAATTATGCCTTTTACATACTTTTCAACGAACCTAGTATACCCTTTTACTTTACGAATAACGGGTATAATAAATAGTGAAAATGTATTCAATAGTGAAATGTATCCATTTAGTAATTTTTAATATTTATATATACATTTTTAAAATAAAACGCACTTGCTTCATTTGTATAACATTTATTCTTGATGTTTTTGATTTTGCCATATTGTTTCCATTACAATATAATAATTTAACTTTAACTTACTCAATAAAAGTTGAATGTTTCGGATTCAGTTATGTTATATGTGTGTGTTTGTTTTATGTTTTTAAATACCTTTCATTATACGTATTGCCCAACTTTACGAAGAAGAATTGCGCGTCTGTTAACACTTTTTCAGCTTAAACTAGTACGCTAAAATGTCAATTTACTCATTTATAATATCAGTATATATGTTCATCTTGTACACTAAAATCGACTCTGTGCTAAGCCTATTTGTAGGTTTTATTTGTTAAAGATTATGACCATGAAAATCATGTAAATTTAACTACGAAGCAAATAATATTTGTCCTATGAATGGGTGCAACGAGAACAAGGAAAATACAATTCATTTTGCTAGGTGCATGAGTGCTAAATGAGATTTATTAATGCCAAGTCCCTAGGGGCTCCGATGGACTCTATGAGACCCATCAGACCAACTGGCTGCCTACTTTCTTCTATACAACATCCTTCTGTCGATCCGAACGAAGTGAGAAAAATTTGCTCAATGTTGATACTTTTCTGCTGTTTCAAAAACGATGGAGATCATGGATGATGGGATAATGATTGGGTGTATGGCTAAAAAGCGAAAATAAAAGGATACACATGAAGTCTGCGTTTATGCGGCTGGGAAGTTTGAGAGTATGGAAGGGTCTTAAAATTGAACAGAGGGGGAGAAAATGTTAGAATTGAGAATTAAGACAGGCTTTCGACAAATAAAATAGTTTTGTGAAAACATATTTGATAAATTTATGTATCATAATCATTTAAAATCATTGTTTCATTTGAGATAATAGATAATCAAATAAAATGTTAGTACATTCCATAAAAGTTCTAAGAAATTTTAAAAATGTATTTGGTGGGATATTTGCTAATATTTCTGGGTTTCTATAAATATTCGAAGCTTTATTTAAAATAGTTTAAGCAATGAAATGATGTTTGAATTGATTTGACTTACCGCATAAACGCCTTTAATATTTAAACAACTTTGACAGACACATACACACAAACATTATTTAAGACTATATTAAACATTAAGCGGCTTATTTTTCGCTAACTGTTTGTTGTAGCTCTAAGACTGTGTAAACATAATCACAAGTTAAGCAGATCGGGTTTGGAGATGGAAGCCATCAGACGACGATTGGGGTGCGACCATCCAGGGTCTTGCTATCCGTCAGATTCGATGACAGCGAACAGGATGTGTTGTTCTCATCCTCGAATAGCTGCAGATGGTGTGGCGGATTATGCAGCTGCACCTGCTCGGTGATTGTGATGGCATCACTGCCGGACAGCAACGGTGACTCCAAATTCTGGGGCACCAGGAGCACACCACTAGGATGAGCCGGAGACGGAGTGTGGATGGCGTACAGGGAACTGCTGGCCGTGGAACTGTCGCTGGAGATTGGAAGCAGAAGCTCCACACACACCGGCGGTGGCGATGGACTGTTCACCTGGGTAACCATCGTCTCCTCTTCGCTGCTGGTCAGATCGTTCATCTGGGCCACCGTTTGATGAATCCTCACGTGCTCCGTGTCATCCAAATCGTTGAGTTGGTAGTACAGATTCAAGCTGTCATCCAAAATGGGCGCAAAGAGGCGGCGAAACTGTGCGATCAATGCCGCCTCCTCCTTATCTTGTCCTGGCCGCTCGTCTTCCTGGACAATCATCCCCTCCTCCGTATCCGCTAGGTGGAAATTAAACTCAATGGCATCGTCCACCAGGGTGGTTCTGCCCTGCCCCCTATCGATTTCTATTGAGCAATCTTTAACACTTCGTTGACCTCGTCAGACTTTGCCTTTGGGCGATTTTAATTTCGTTGGCGTGCTAAATGGAGACACAGAATTGTTATGATTAAGTCGCAGGTTATACCAAATGATATCCTTTTCATGGTATATGGCTCACCTGTTCTCATCCTTGCCCGTTTGCGTCTGCGCTGTGGAAACCGTGTTTTTGCTATATGGCGCTTGAAACGAGGTTGAAGTTATGGTAAAATATCCGCCCGGCTTTGGCTTCAGATGCCTGTTGTTCATCTGCATGTGCACAGTCTTCATGAACTCGATTTGGTGGGCCAGCTTCTGGACTTGTTCCTGTGGAAGATTGCCATATATGATTGAGCTGCCTAAATGATAATCCCTCTGTACCCTTACCTTGAGTTCTTCGTTCTCCTGGTAAAGATCAGGCGACTCCTCCGGGACCAGACCCACTCCATTTAGCGAGAATGAAGCCGTTATGCTCCGCACCTTGGCCTTCTGATCCCACTTGTCGCCCTGGCCCTTAAAGACACGCAAAATCTTTGGACCGAACACGAGGGCAATCGTGGTGGTCGTGGAAAGCTGGGTGCGCACAAATCCCAGCATATACTTATAATCGGGTCCGGCGTTCGGAAAGAGCATTACACTGCAAGGAAAAATCGGTAGTAAGTAAATAATCTATCACAAATTAACTACTCTAATATTCTGGCTACTTTGGTTTGCCAGCCAGTAGTAACCTAACACAATGGTAGTGGCTACAGGTGCGTGGCAAGTATTCCAACAAATTGCATTAATTATTAGGACTTCATCGAGGGAACTTCAGTGGACCAGCCGGAATGCCCCGGAATGTCTGTGTAAACAAAGCGACAGCCGGATGGAAGTCCGTGGAAATGGAGAGAAGGATGCGGGTCCTTGTGAGGCCAACAAAAAGGATTACGCGCGAGCACGAGCGCGCACAAAGCAAAGGAATTTAATTAAAACCGGGCCGCGTAAGACGGGCAGCTTTACATTTCCCCTAATGGACGGGATGCGTTTCCCAGCTGGATTACCCAACATGTGTCAACTGTTATAATTCAATTTGCTGCAAGTGGAAGCGTGTTCAGGTGGGCAAGCCTCCAGGATGTCTAAGTAAATATATGAAAATGTTTCCGAGCTTATGCCATTTTTTCTATATTCATAAATAATATAACTCCAGTTATTTGGATTGTTGAAAAAATCATAAATGTCATATTAAGATACATTCTATAGATTCGTTTAAAAGATACTTTATATATATTTAGAATATTTAAAGGCTCTTTTTACTTATTGGTAACTCTAGTGATATATATTTAGATATCTTAATGTACCATTACTCTGTTCAGTATCCTTTATATCCTCAATAGACCTTAATATCCTTCATAAAATTAATGAATTTATACAAATACACATATTCTTGGAAAATTTACAAGAATATTACTACTTACTGGAACACCACCATGGCGATATTGACGAGGGCTATGTTGTAGATGGCGTAGGAGATGAGCCGGGCCTCGTTGTACAGACTCTCCGCATTCCGCACATTGTAGCACACCCGGATGCCCCAGGCCAGGAAGAACACTTCTCCGATGGCCAAACTGTGATCCCACCAGTTGTACGAGCACTGCTTGAACTTCAACTGACTCTGGTCTAAGATCTGGATAATTACATAAAATATCTAGAATAAGGTTTCTTAACATATTATATTTATAAAGTTTACTAACCACTTCTGCTGTGGGTGTTGCCGAAATCGTCCATGTGCCCAAGTAGATCAGCATAACCAACAGAATGGGCACCATCCACTGCAAAAGTTGCTGATCATTCAGTTTTATTTTGTGGGCCGACTTGACGCGATACGTTAAGGAAACCCTTTAAATGAAAACAAGTACCTTAAAGTTTAAGATGAAATATTATTGTATAATAGTCCTACCGCCAGGTTTTCATAAGCAGCGAAGTGTAGGTGATGCAAAAGCCCATATGCCGCGTCCATTTAGTGGCAATACACCAAGTGGTATCCAGATAGGGAAAGATAGCTACCATCTAAAAAACAATAAAAGATATGGATTTAAAAAATACACCATTTAATTAATTTAATATAAAAGGGCTTGTAAATAAGTTCAAAAATTAAATATATTATATCCACACAGACATTAACATGAACAAGTTATCAGATTTATTCAGATCCCGAGTTATTCTTAGTTTTTTCCACATCAGATCCTCTTTTGCGCCCAGCTCTTCCTTCGCCCTTTTCCGGGTCCACGGATTTCCGTTTTCCATTTTTCTCCGAAGGGCTCAAGCATTGCCCGCAGTTCTCCATGCCCGGCGAATACTCCTCAATTTGTATGGTTGTCTCGAAGAACTTGAAGCGCTTGTGGATCAGAGTGGTGGCCTCCTCGAGGATCAGCTGGGGATCGGCATCCTTGGAAATGGCCAAATGAGCGGATAAAGCCACCTTATTGATGGACAGGGCCCATATCCTCAGGTTATGTACATGCACCACACCCGAAATGGACAGAAATGTCTGTTTCACCTCCTCGTAATCCATAAAATCCGGCGTGGCCTCCATCAGGACCATGAGGACGTCCCTTAAAATTTTGAACGTAACGACAAGAACCAGCACTGAAAAGACAAATGTGCAAACCGAATCCATGAAGGCCCACTCCGGCCAAAAGAATATTATCAGGGCGGCCACGAAAACGCCAAAGCTCTGGATGAGATCCCCAACCACGTGGATGATAGCAGCTCGGACATTGATGTTCTCATGTCCCTTTGCCGCATACTGCACGGATACGGATTTTCCCAACAGCGTGTCCTTTGACATTTTGTGGACTCCTGGCAGAGAGTGCGAGTGGCCGTGTTGCAACTGCATGGCCATGATCACATTAAATAATATAGCCAGTGCCGATGTGATCAGCATTATCTTGGCATCCAGATCGAAATCCTCGTTAACCCATCGCATTATGGCCATGTACACGAGGACGCCTGGGATGGAATTCTAGTTTAGTTGTCAGACTGACTGAATGATTTCAATTTAAAGCAGATAACTTGTTTTGCCAACATTTTAAAATTCGGTCTTACAGGCTGATTCTAAGCTGAACATGATAATCTAAATTTAATATTGATAAAAGCAAAGAGACAGTAATCTGCTGACCGATTGATAAGACTGGCAAGCTTTTCATCTACCAGGACGAATAATTACCGTTCACCTGTGACTACCCAGATGAAGAATATGGATACCATGGCCCCAATGACCTCAGCCCGATGCCATCCGAAGTTCAGACGCTCCGATGAGGGTCTGGCAGCCAAATGAAGTGCCGAAATTGAAATGAGAAACGAGGCCAGATCCGTCAGCAGATGTGCGGCATCTGTGGCAATGGCCAGGCTATTGGCCCAAATGCCGCCGATGACTTCGAGTACCAGGAAGATGGAGCACAGAATACAGGCGATTATCAAAACTCGCCTGGCGGCCTTGTCCACACCAGTTTCCTTCTCCCTGAAATGACAGTGGGCATCCCATTTGGCGGTTATATGCGAATGTCCTGTAATTGTGACAGTTTTCGGCGAATCGGAATTACCAGTTTTTTTCTCATTCGAATTTTCCACATTTTCTGGCATAATTTCATTGGGTTTTTGATCAGTTTCCACGGCGGTATTTTCGCCAATTGGTGTTTCTGGAGCACCTGGTTGAAAGTCCGATGTTCCAGAACCTATATCTTGGCGGGATGGCTTTTCTGGAACATAATATAGATTGCGATGGAAGGGAACCTTTAAAATATTTATACACCCATGCGTTTCTTCAGTATTCGTAGCAGTTTGTGGCTTCGCCTCCAACTCATTATCACTCTTTTTGGTGGCGGAATAATTTTGATTTGGTTTCAAAACTACTGGCGTAGGTCGCTTCCAAGTTTTGGGCTTCGATGCCTCCTCAATTCTTCTCAATTTGTCAAGAAACTCCGGCGATTCTTCACTCAACTGATTATTTAAAAGTGATTTGGTTGCTTCACAATTCTCATATTTTTCCGATCGTATGAGACTTTCGTTAGAGAAGTCTGTAGAAAGTTTGTTTGCACTTTTTTTCTTTTCTATAAAATCCTTTGAGGACCTTTTGGTATTAGGTATATTTTGATTAACTTCCGATGGAACTGCATCCGTTTTGTTGTCCTTTGTCCAAGCAAACCTTTTCCGGAGAAGTGCTGCCCAACTATCATCGCTTTCTAATTTCTTTTGCCCGGTTTTTGAAGTTGTATCTTTTCCATCACCCGTTTGCGATCCACATTCGGCATGATTTTTCTTAAGCACAGTCGACTCCTTTTGCTTTCCACTTTGGGTACTTCTTCTGGGTATTATATCTATATCGGGGATCTTGACCATTTCCCTAATTGCCGCCTGTAATTCCTCCTCGTCTTCTTCCTCAGAATCTTTATCTTTTGTGTGCTCATCTTGCGATTTCTTACTCATAATTTAAGGAACTAGTGTTCATTTTGATTAGAAAATCGACACATATTTGTACTTTTGGTCCCGTCTTGCATTCCACCCTCTTAACCCATTTTTTTTTTATTGTACCTAAAGTCGTGTATTGCCATTGTGTTTTGCTTTTATGGGTGGTAGGTGGTTTTATGTGTCCACTGGGGGGTTAAGCATTGTTGGTTTGCTAATGTGGACAACATAATTGCCAGCCAGTGAACGGGGAATAGAAATCTAAACGTTTTTGTCTAGTAAATGTAGTATACACTCTAGCTTTAGTTTAAGTAAATTGAACAATGTATACTCTCTATTTAGCTTAGCCAAGATATTTAACTTCTTTACTTTACTATATAAGTCACGAAATAATTTGAAAAATCTGCAATAGCCTTTCGACGCGTAAGTGCTTAAAAGCCGCATTTAAAAACCCATAAGTGGTACTTTCATGTGTTGGCTTGTTCCCAGATCCCTTTGCCGTCTGTGAAATGGGAGTGGGATAAGGGCCAAAACGGGTACACATGTGGGTTAATTATGAATGGGCGCGTGCCGACCACTTTGGGCCTTTTGTCGCATTAGCAACATTGTTTTCAAATGGCCTTTGTATGTTTCTGACCCCTTTCTGGCCCCCTTAATGGGTTAAGAGTGTTGTCCCCAATGGGGACAAGTACTCACCTCCAGATACATGATGGCGCAGCCGATGAGCGTGATCATCAGAAAGATGGGGCTGGCCACCTTGAAGACCTTCACGCGACGATGCCGGAAGAGATAGCCGGCGAGAACGAAGGTGCCGCAGGCACAGCCAATGGATATGGTCAACAGCGATATTCTGAAGGAGCCAAAGAAAAAGACATTCACTTGAAGGATAGCAAACAAATGGCGGTGATGGAGTGTGATGCCTTTGGTGGTCTACACTTTCTTCAGTTATAACATAATTTTTTTATTTAATATAAATATTTGCTATGGAAAATTCAAAAGCGAGTTTGGCTTATGCCATCTTTTAGTTGATTAAAACCAATTAAAAGATTTAATTTCTTAAAAGTTGCAGTGCGTAAAGAAGAATTTTAAATTGAACTTCAATGAAAATTAAGTCATTTATAAAACAATATTTATTGTACATTTTCAGCTACTGATTTTTATTTGCCAACCGAGAAAGCAGTCCACTTAGCAACACACATAGGTATCACTCCTACCATCACTGGCAAACACAATCGGATGCGGATACCCACCTGAATGGCCAGTGGTAGTTGGCCAAACATGGCTCCGGACCCGTGCACGTGTCGCAGCCGGGGGCGCAGGGCAAACACTTGAAGACCTCGGAATAGTAATTGCTTATGTTGTCCTGCTGCTCCTGCCAGGCAATCTCCATGATGGTGCCATTGAATCCATCCGGATGCCGCAGCGAGTAGAATCCCCCGCGGCAGAGGCACTGGTACGATCCACGGGTCCAGCTGCTGCTTCCGGTCAGCGCGGTCAGCAGTTTGCCACCAGTTACGGTAGGAGTCTCCGCACTTGGCTGACGGTAATCGCACTGCAAGGAGGCAAACAAGTGGACTCGGATTAGGCGGCATCAGGTGGAATCGTTACGAATTGGACCAAATGCACAACCACCAAAGCACTTTGGTTCTACACAAAAATATTTTATGTTACCCTTATTATTTAAACATTTAAATTGGAATCAATTTGATAAAAATCAAATATTTATTTCGTATAATATTTATACAATGGACTGCTTACAAATGCAATTTGGAAAGCAATAAGTATTTAGAAATATATATGCAAGGCCCTATTAATCGCGTTTAAAAAAGATCTAACAATAGAGGTGTTTCTCTCTGGTATCGGTGGGCTGACTATTGGCTCCAACTCCATTGGCTCTATATCTATATCATCATTGGAAACGGGTGCAGGAACTTCCTCCTCCAGAAAATGCACGCGTATAGAAGGAGTTTCTTGCACTTGAACTGTGCTGATTCTTTGAAAGGCTTTCTTTTCTTCGGCGCTCATTTTGCGCCAAATGGAGACCACCTCTGCGCGCAGCTTTCCAGGCTGTTCTCTCCTGCATTTGTTTAAAAAACTCTTAAATGCCGTACAGGAGCGAGCTCGACGCGCCACCTTTGATGGACTTGGACTAACGGCCATCGGAGTATTGAGTCGTGGGCTCCGCCTGGTGGGAGTTTTATTTAGGATGGCAGATGGTTTCGGGGACACAGGTACTTTTCTATTGAGGCGCTTGACGGGCTTGAGCAGCGATGAAGAAGACTTTCCCATTTTCTACCAACTGTCTTGCTAACTTGTACAAAATTGAGCTGTGTTAGTGCTTTTTAATCGGCGTCTTCAGTAGTTCAGTTGTCCAACAAACCGACTCAGGACTCAGGATGTCGTAGAATGTATATGTTCTAAGAATATTAGACAACTAAAATGTATTGTAAATTTAGCAAAAAAAAATTTTTATTTACCCAGAGTTGCAATCGAATGTCAATGACACATTTAAAGTCATGGCTAACTAGATAACATTGTTGGCAACAAATTTGAAAATCCTTACATAACCTATACACTAAAAAAAAGTTTAGTTTACTCACCACCATGGAGGTGCGATGACACTTGTGGGAGCTGTGGAATGCCTGCAGATCGTTGATGGTGCTCTCATCGATGGCCCCCATTCTGCTGCCCAAAAACGAGGTTCTCCGTGCCCCCAGGCGATTGTGCGTCTGCAGTTGCTGCATTTTCTGGCGGCGACTGCCAAATGGATAGGGCTCCGCCTCGCATTGGTTAACCCGCAGCGTGGACACGTCAATGTCGATGCTGATGAAGCCCCTTAGCCCGTGGCGCCCAATCGGCGGAATGGCGATGCTGTAGGACACCAGCCAGCGGCTCTGGGAGCACGAGAAGTAGGGATAGGTCCACCAGCCCTTGTAGTAGTTGTTTGGCGGACTGGGCGCGAATTTGGGCGAACGCAAGGTGGGTGAGGAGGTCTCATCGTCGAACCTGCGGAGGAGATGCCAGATGAATGCGGGGTAAAGAATGCTGTAGCGTTGCCACTTTGGCTTTTATTTTTAAAAATTACTGACTAATATTTTTATCTCTACTTATTAACTTTTTACAAAATGTATGGCAATTTTAATTTTTATCATAAATTCATTTAAAATATATTATTTTGATTTAATGTCATAGTAAAGTACACTGAATAGAAATATTTATTTAAAATTCTTTATTTTAAAACCTTAACTACATTTATCTGCGCTATATTAAACAGTGTTTAATATAACAGACAGCGATAACAGACCCAGTGTTTATTTAATGTTTTAATAGAAATGAAATGCAAGTAAAAGTTAAAAGTAATTTTAGACTTTCCGCTAGATTTCAATCTACAATCTACTCGACAACCCTGATGATTTTTCCACCTACCAGGGATAACTGCCAGCGGGTTTTTTGCCAATCTGCAGTCCGTCCTCGTCGTACCGCTGGATTTCCGCCGCTGCCCCCTTGACCCACCAGACGTAGGACTGGACCGCTCCATTCGTCAGATTCAGGGCCAAAATGCGGGCACCGGTTATAAAGTCATCGGTTAGCAGGCCCTTGGCTAAAGCATCCGACAGTCCTGTTGATGAAAAGCGGCAGCAATCGTTAGCATGGCCAAAATGTTATTTGAATAATTGGTGGCGGAAATGAAATGAAAGTACGCAGAAAGTAATTACACATCCTACTTGCAATTGGTCGTGTCACTTGGACTGCCCGTAATTGCTGATTACGGAGCCCAAATTGCCCAACTTTAATTATTTATGTTGCGAGGGCTGCGGCTTTCAGTTTCGGCCAGCCATCGTTTCGATTTCCCAGAGGGAAATGCATTTCCATTGTTGATTTCCCAGCCAGCGTCGTGTTTCGTTTGATTGCGTTCGCCGTGATTTACATAAATATTTTCGCAATTTCAACATTGTTGGGCGGTTATTGCAATAATGCTTATGTTCGCATGCACAATTATTAAGCGAAAACAGCCAATGTTTTTAACCACTGAAGCATAATTTAATATTTAATTATTCCTACTCATTTTACATTGCAATATTTTTCTCAGCTTAATAAAAATTCATGAAATCCTTTGAAATATATTCTATAAATATTTTGCAGAGTTTGTTTCAATTCAAGCTTCTCAGTTTCCATTTCGAACATAATTTTTGGTTAATACACATGTATATATTTGTTTAACAGCTTCCCTTTAGCAACAATGGCTTTTGTTTTGTTAATTAAAACGCAGCTTTTAATTAAATGATGATATGCAGTCACATGAATTATACATGTGCAATTAAATGTGTTAATCGCGCTACGAGACTTTGGGGCTGTTTACCCAATTGAGTGGCATTCTGGGAAACTTAAAGTGCTTAACTTGCCACATCTGTTATTGTTGTTGTGACCTTGAAAGAGTCATTAAAATCCGCAGCCGTGGTTGCAGTTGTTCTTTCGGCCTTGGCGGAAGTGTCAACCCAACAACAATGATTAATATGCGCGGCAGGACATCAGAGGCCTTCTCTTTCTCTCTGCTGCCTTCTCGCTCTCTCCACCAGCAAGTGTGTGAAAGTGTGTGGGCGGTGACTGTCAAAAGCTAATATTTTTGCAACACTCGTCCGCCCTGCGCTTCCAGTGTTGACAAGATTTCATAAACGAATCCGAAAAATAGCTGAAACAATACTGACATTCAAACCTTTGGCAGAAAAAGCTTACCATTTTCAAAAGATATTAGGCGCTAATAACTTGTTCTTATCTTTCTTTTTTTAAACTAAATAGTTACATGAATAAGAGCTGCTTAAAACGCAAACCAGTTCAATAATAATATTGAAGAAATGCTCATTTTTACAAAATATTTTTAGCTTGAAGTTGTATTTTTTAGCATCAAGCAATAATAAAAACAATATCATTTTTAAATGCTGTAGAGTGCTGCACTTTTTAAAAATATTAGTATTAAGCTTCTAAAATATAATAATGAAAACCAGTTGGATTAGCGAGAAAACACCCTAAAGGATATCGCTGTTGTTTAACTTTCTGCGATGGAAAAAAAAGGGGGAAGGAAGCGAAAGCGAAACGAGAATTGTTTACAAAGTAAACTTATTTAAATTCGATTACCGCAACTTCCGTGGCACTTTCTTTATTTTTATGTTTTAGTATGTATAGGGTTTGCTTATTTTCCTTTTCCTGTTTGCCGCTGTTGCTACTGTACAAGGTACGCACAACATCTCGGAAACTTTTCCTCTTTATCCTGGAGAAAGCAACATAAACCGAGCACGTGCATTTTGTAGTTGGCCAACTTTTTTGATTCCGTGCCGTGGGAGTGGAACTGAAACAAAGGATCTGCGATGTGCCACTATATGTTAGGAAAATGGCGCTGTACGTTTACTTATTTCGCACGATTTAATTCATGATTATGGTTCTTTAAATGTACATATGTGCATTTAAAGTGTGCATTTATAATGTGATTATAGAACACATTATAAGAAAATATTAGGAATAGATTAGGGATATTATACCGTTGAAATTTGAAATATATTCCGACAATTTGAAATATGTTTTTCTAATATAACCCTATTTTTTCACAAGTTAAGTAAGCTGTTTGTTTAAGCGCAATATTTCGTATTCAACACATTCGTTGCGGGAGATTTTAAGAAATATGCGAAATCATATATTTTTTTACAGTGTATATATGTGTGCTTACTTCTTATCCTTTTCCTATTCTGCAAATTGTGGCCGCGACAGAACGCTTATGGTAAACAACATTTCGCATTTGCTGTCAGCTGGTTTTCACCTGAGAAGGTAACACACTGGGACAGAACGAATAACGTGAATAACGTGAACGATGTGCTTATGGGTCACGGACTCATTCATCATCCGCTGAGCCATTTTGTTCCGCACTCGTTCGTATTCCGTCATCAATCTTTTTTCCACTTTTTGGATAGTAGGTGGATTTACTGGCACTTGGGCCTGTTTTTAACTCACAGGCAAGGTGTTGCAGACAACATAACAACAATTGTTACAACTTGTGTTTGCCTTTTTTCTTGGCCGTCCGGACAAACAAAAGTTGCAGGGTGTGTAAAATTGGCAATTATTCAAACTACAGTCGGACATGTTTTTGCTGCCTCATGTGGGACCTTTTTTTGCAGATGCCAGGTGTTTCAGGAATAATTAAATTTACCCGAGATTCGGTTTGCCTGAAACTAGACATTTGGGGCCAATATTGTAGGGGAGTCCACAAGTGGAACATTTAAGTGGGAAAGGCGACTGAATAGTTTAAGTGAATCCCTTAAAGGTTTTTATTGTGTGATATATATTCTCAATTAAAAATTTAACATTGTACAAGTAAAGACCATTTTTATTTTAATTGCCTAGCTGCATTTACAAAATACTCCCATTTTGGGGCTTTAAATATTTAGGTTTCCAGGCGTTTCTTTATTTAATTTTACCTTACGACATTTAGGAAACTGTTTTCAGAAAATAAAGAAAGCACAAATAAACAGAAAAGGGGTTTTCAGTGAACCCAACCTTTTATTTAAGCCCAAAAGCAATGGATTTTCCACAAAGCCTCTCTCTGCGCTTCTCACATTTCGTACTTAGGCGCTAGCCAGATGTGAAGATATCCATTTGAGTGGCTACCGATGTTGGCCCTTTTAAATTGGCTTAAATTTATTCGATTTGCGAGGGCACTCTATGCGAATAATTTATGCGCCGCATCAAAATTTCAAGAGTCAACATCGTCGGACGAGGCTAAAATGGAGGCAAGTGCCAAAATTGTATACAATTGGCCGCCTCCTGTTGCGCTCCTTCGCTCAACATGACGATGGTAGATGAACAACAACGCCAACAAAAGGCACCAATTTGCTTTCGTCTTATGCGATTTTCGCTGACACGTCTCACCTTTTTTGAGCACGAAAGGAAAAGTCTGATATAGCTGTCTGCCTGTTTTTAAGACGGTGTGGAAATCATGACCATAATGGCAACTCGTGCGCCCTAACACTTCCAAGCTACCCCTGGTATCCCAATCCGATGCCAAGCCCAGGGACCAGATGCGATGAGTTCATTGTGCGTTCGGGGCTCTGACTTGCCCTTGACTCTGCATGACACACAGATAGCGTTTTATTGGATGATTTCTACACTTTGCGAATAACGCGTTGTCCTTAGCCCTGTTTAAGCAGCTTGGCGATGTACGGCCAACACTTTAGGGTGTAAAGGGTAGATTAAAATGGTATACTTGATTCTTTAAAAAGTTTTTAACAGGTAGAAGTAACCGTGTATAAATTTAACCAGGATCACTTGCCCAGTCGATCTAGGCATGTCCGTTTGTCCGCCCGTCTGCTTGTCCGTCCGTATAAAAGCTAGAAATTTCAGCTAAGCTATGCCGATTCTTAGGCCCAAAACTGTCACACTTAATAGATAGATTTCTAAATATTTTGACCTTTTCTTAAATATAAATGTAGACATTATAATGGTTTTTCTGTTCTTAAATAAACATGTTTGGAAATTGTAAGGCCAGCTTATGTTGCCATTCACAATTTCTTTCAGTTCATCACTTTGTTGGGCATTGTCAAGGCTGCTGTCGGGCGACTGGCAACTGGATCAGAATGAAAGTCTTGTCCTGACAGCCGTGCAGCGGCATTGGGGTTGACAACGAACGACGCACTTGTGGCGCATCAAGCGATGCCGACGCTTCGTCCTTTTTTGCTTCGCCTGTGTGACCCACCAACCACCACCCACCAACACCCACTCGTTGTCCTTTACCGTTGTTAGAACCAATGTGAGCGTTGTTGCTGTAGATTTAATTTAAAGTTCACATTGTGCGTTGTGTCATCCGTCGGAATCGTTCTTGTATTCAACTGTGATTTACCCACGATGCTTTTACGGGAACATCCTCAACGAGAACAAATGGATGGGAGGGGGTTCCAAAAGGAGCAGATTTTGTAAAATTAAGCAAGGACAACACACAGCATTTTACAAGGTTCGAGCGGCAAATGGAATCTTTACACAGCACAAGGGCTTCAGATTTCCACTTAAGGGAATATAAGGATTGTGTTTGAACTGAAAAGGACCCACTATTCTGTTGTATATAAATTATATATTATATCTGAAATATTATTAAAAACCCTTCATTTATTTTTGCTTAATTATATTTATATATTGCGTGAAAGTTCCAAGTATTTTGCATAAAATGTGTGATGGTACATTTTCCTAGAATCCCGCTTCCATGGAATTTTAAGGAAAAAACGCGGATTTTTAATGCTTTCAATATTTAATGGAATTAACCATCAAGCGAATGTGTCATGGTAAAAAGCATCCTGGTAAAAGCTGGAAATTTCAAGAGCACCGGTATCCGAAAATCAACTTCAGCGTGGCATTGCCGACGTGGCCACCGAAATAACTTTAAATGGCCGGCATTCAATAAAAAGTTGTGGAACTGAAACCATATCGATACAGTTAAGCCCACGCACACATACTATATTTTAATCGGCCGCATGTGGGCCACGCGTATTGACTTGGCTATATGAATTTTCCCAGCAGGAAAATGTCATCCTGCTGCGATAACAGACCAAACATTGTCCGCACGCAAACAAAAACAAAATCAATAATCGATGGATGGGATAAAAAATATTGCCATATATGCTGGCAGTAAGCTACGAAGGTGGAATTACATATATTCTGGCCAAACTCACCGCCGTGCCGAATGATGCCCACTTCCTGGAGTATCGAGGCGGCCAAATCGGTTTTCTGTCTGGAGCTCTCATATCGTTCCGAGTTGATGGGCACTTGTAGGGGGCGATATAGGGTCGAGATGCACAATGTCCCCAAGTTCTCCGTGGCAATGTCGTGTATCGTCACCAGCGATTGTTCAATGGACGTCTGTAAGTGGTTGGGGAGTTGGTCATTATTGTTATTTAAGTAGGCTTAAAAGGGGGGTGGAAATAGCCTAAGTACTGTACTGAAAAAATAAATACATATTTGTGTTAATCAAATTTCAAAATATTTCAAAAACACATCGAACACTTTTTAAATCATCTCACAATATAGATATTTATTTATTTATTTATATAATTTTAATAAATTATAATGCTTAAATAAGGTTTTTTTATTGGTTTGCCTTATTATCTAACATAATTTTTTCGAGTGCATTTACATATTTTGGGGCTACCCAAATCACTTTTTGTTGTCTACTCAAGCGATTGTTTCGCTGGCAAACGCATTAAAAATATATTTTAGGCGCAACAAAAACCCATGGTGACCATCATTTGTTAAGACCCTTTTATCGTTTGATTGGAAAATTACGTTATTGGCTTTTCTTTTTATTTTTGAATTTTTTGTTGCGTGCTCGGTTTTGTTTTTGACTTTAAATTGCTAAAGAAAAGAGAAAGAAATTGAATTGAAAACTTTTCTGAGAATTTTTACTTGAAGCCTCCATTGTCAAACAAGTGTTTTGTGTTTTGCTAGACAAACCAAGACAATAAAGTTTTGGTCAAGAGAAATGGAGCCCAAATGCGGATGTTTAGTTACACTTAAGTTTTTTTCTAAGGATTTTTCTTGGCAAGTATCTACATCAAAATTTGCTTGTCTCAACTGTTAAGCAAATAATTAAAATACTTTGTGTTTAGGATTAAGAATTTTAGTTTAAGTTGCTTAACAACTATTTTGTTCTACTGTGTAATTTGATCAAGACCATATAATATTTTGCCTTGCGAACTGCATTTGACAGCTCTTATCGTCCGCATTGAGCATCATTAAGTGCACACTAAATAGCCACTTTATTAATTTTGTAGTGAGAGGGGGTTGTGGGGCTCAAGTGGACTCCCGTCTCGCATTCGCTATTCAATTAAATTCAGCCAAGTGCCCCAAGCTGCAGAACGCACCTTGAACTCAGCTCCACATTTAAAGCCCCGCATTCCCGCTCTTGGGCAACACTTATTCCCATTATTTCAATTGCACTCCTGTGTAATTGCAGCTTAATTGGGGTTACCACTAGGCAACATGGAGTGGCTGCCAACGAGGAGTACACCTTTCTATATGCCCAAATGCCGGAAAGTAATCGAGAAGATCTAAATTTTAAAGAAATAAAGACCCCTCACAGCCTTTCTATCTATTTGAAGTATTCTGTAAACAACACAACTTAATTGTGGATAAATATTAAAATATAGTCTAATAAATATATATAAATACATGAAATTATCAACTTTAGCTTTATAATTTTGGACTAGGTGGACTCATTTTATTACCAATGTGCAATTCAGTGAATTTTGCAGACTTACCCGTGTCACCGTGTTTCCATCGCCGATCCGCACGATGTTCCGGAACGAATCCTCCAAGATGGCCCAGTTGCCGGCAAACTTATCCGCCGCAGATGACGAAGCTGGAGCTGATCCCGATGAAGTCGCTGTCGTGGATGAGGATAGTGCCGTGGTCGTCACCGTGTAGTTGCTCACCGTTGTTGTGGTGGCCTCGGGATTTGTGGCAATTGTTGTGGCTGCAGCCGCATGTTTTGCAAATGCGACGAGGAGCAACAAGTGCAGCCACAGCAGAGGGACAGCTTGTGTTGTTAGCCAAGTGTAGGTGTCCACTTGTTGCTGCCGCTGGCAGATGGCATCTCTATCTCGAGGACCTGCCACGCCTTCATGCGCCCCCTTTGATCCTTCCGCCGCCGCCGCTGCCGTCGGCTTCTTCTTTCTGCGCCTCACCACATTGTGCCAGCATTTCATTGTTGTTTTCGCATTTGCAACTGCAATGGAAGGACACAGAACGTGGATTAGTGGCAGACAATAGTGGCTATTAAACGCGAATTGAACCCGTAACACTGTGAAAATGTAAACGGTCTTAAATATAGGGAATATCAGATCATTATAGTGTAGTAAAGATGCCTTTACTATTTCCATATACAAAACACAAAGTTAAACCATACTAAGTAAGATACTTAAACTCGTGTCCTGACAAACTGCTTACAACATGTCATTGACAACCATTTTAAACATATTGATGTAGAACTTAAAAGACTCCTACATAACTCCCACCATAATTCATAACTTTAATAGGCAAAAAATCGAAAAAGGGACTTCAATCAATAAGGACTTTATGGCGTACATATATGTTTTTTTTTAGCCAGGTCCTTATTACACTTTCTTACAAATGGCTGCCATTTTTCCGAGTTTGAAAGCACTGCAAATAAAAAGGCAAGTAAGACGTGGGTGTGTTACTCTCTTTTCGGGTGCTGGAAAAGCCATTATTATGACAACATGAGCAGACAGAAGTGGTCTGGAAATCAAGTCCAAAACTTACTTTCCATGCCTTTCACTTCAGCTCAAACGCAAATGTGTAGCATTTGCCTTCTTTCTTTTTGCTACGCGTTTTATTTGATATTTACATTTCGCTCGCTTTCACTGTGCTGACGTGGAAATGGGTCGGTTATGCAAGTGCTTTCCACCCATTCCCACCTATTTTATTTATGCTTTCAGTATTTATTTACGAGTTCGTTTCATTCAGAACAGTGTTGTAGGCGTTTAAGTTAAGCAAATGGCTATCTGTCCATGCACTTACTTGGCTGTCATCGCATTCTCTAGTTTCTGACTGTCGAGTTTTCTTTCGGTTTGTTTACACCTTCCGGGCCATAAATAAATATTTTATCAATTTATTTATGTGTCGGCTCAATATTTTTTGCAAGTGGTAAAAGACGTACGACGAATAATTGAGCATGGGTTAAGAAAGCAAACAAATATTATTAGTTATTTAGAAGCCAAAAAGCAAGTTTTTTTTGCAAAATATGTCTCTCTAAGATTATATTTGGTATTCTATATGGATTTGGTAGATACATTGGCTTACGTGTCGTATACTTAATTTTGCTCGGTACATGATTTATGGTAACATTTGAGCTTTCTATAAACACCTGTCGCTTTTATGTAAAATATTATTATTATTGATGGGTCCAAAGAATTAAGGTTTGCAACTTTCAGTGTTATCTTTCATTATGGATAACTGCTCCCTTGTTTGTCCAGGAACCCCTTCCATCAACTCGTATCCACATTCTAAAGCTGTAACCACCTAGTGGCCCCCAACCATATATGCATTAGCCATTTGTTGGTATATGGTAAATGTTTATAAAAAAAATTTGCCAGCCATTTGAACTTGACTGACGACAGCATGTGGATTATGACGATGATGATGCTGGGATGGGATTATTATGATTCCGCCCACAGCGCTCCATGTTTATATTTATTGTTTACAGTTGGAAAATTCCTTCTTCTCCATCTCCATGGTCGCGTTTTTCGCGTTTCATCAGCATGACTAAGCAGCGTGCCAGGAAAAAGCAGCACACACACATGGCCAAAAGTGCAGACAGGCAGCGATGCTGAAGATATATGAGCAATATGCAAAGGATTGAGTGGATAGCTTTTGACTGGCTTTGCCACCAGGAGCTCGTAGCCAAATGTTCCGAAAGGGTTCAAGGCACACACACACACAAACACACACCCACATACACACAGCAATTCATCAGAAACCGAAAAAAAGAGACTTATAAGCAAAAATGCTGTTGAACATGGCTGCCAGTTGTTTATCCTTTTTATTTGCTGGCTAAAATAAACATGAGCGGGGACAAAAAACGAAAGTCCCTCTAAATCTGTGTCGGTCACATGGGGAATATGTACGAAAAAATACACTGGACAGCAAAATCATAGTCATGGCTAGTTTACTTTGAAAATAATTTAGGTATCTTATAGCATTGCTGAAAATCTTGTAAAGAGGAATTGAAAAGTTTGAGTTGTGCTCTACTGTGATCAAAATTTTGTTAGCCACTGTTAGAATACATATAGAAAACATTCTTCTACCTTTTTAAGTTTTAAAATGTTTTTTTGAACCCCTCAGCTTGCCGCATTTTTGTGGGCTTCTGCATTTTTTTTGTTTAATTTTCTGCTAAACTCTTTTCATGCATAAAAAATGTTTTTAGATTTGGTTCGACTGATGGAAAGAGACTTTTTTTTGAGGGTTTTGGTGGCCCCCTTGATTAATAGAATACCTATACTATTTCTATGCTTCTGGAATTGGAATGTGCTACAAGGTGAAGAACATATAGATTGTAATTCCTTATGCACACTACTTATCTTTGCTGTTAAGCGGAACTTACAGTACAAAATATCAAAGATATAACTTTCATTTGCAATAAAGGTACCATCTGAGAACGAAATCCGTTGCCACTTTGCATCTTATTCATATAATCTAACAAAACGACTCCGTGTTAGCCATACAATCAAAACTAATCCTGGGGACTCTGCTAACTGTGGTCCTTTAGGGGTCCTGCCAATCATTTCGGCCACGCCTATCAGGCATTTCAAATCTCTGGGACAATTTGGCAATACCCGCCGAACCAGATTCTCTTTTGAATTAACCAAGGTCGTTGCTGGCAGCGTTTTTTTTTTTTTGGCTAGAGAAAAACTCCTGAGGCTTGCATTAATTTAATGAGGTTCCTTCTGCCTTTGATTTGCCTGTGGTTAATTTTTTTTTGGCCATCCCATCGCTTTTTTTCGGCTCGAGTGCCAACAGACGTTGAAGGAAATGAAACGTTTCAACGCCTTTTCACAGGATCTTCTTGCCGGCTTTCCTTTTTCGCCCCACCCATTGAATTCATTTGCCAACTGCCTGCGGTCAGGATGTCACAACTCAACTGGAATAAGTGAAGTTGTCAGTTGGCTGTTTTAGTTGCTGTTCCTGGGATTCCTTAAGCTGTTTCGGCTGTCATGTGTTTTGCATAATGCTCTAGACTTGATTGAACATCTGATTCGACATGGATCAACTTTCCCTTGTCTGTGGCCAAATTAGGTTGTAAAAATTGCTTTGACGATTAGGGTTATCAGTACCCATTTCAGAAAAAATGTTAGCCTTCGTTACATTTTAAATATTGTAGAAAGAAAGTTATAATCATGTTGGTAAAATGTATTTATAGGTGTTACTCCCTAAGTTTGTACTTTCCGTCGATGTCTTACCTTGCCTTTCTTTGCTAAATTGCCATTTACCAAGTCAGCCCGAAAACATTTGTACAATGATATATGTATATTGTCCACATTATAAAGTCATAAAAAGAAAACACACAATGAGCTTAAGGAATGCCTTGGGAGCAGACAGGAAACGGAAACGGGGAGGCAAACAGAATACCATAAAAATCAAATCAATGCAGAGCTGAAATCATCGCATATGAGCAGGATAAATGCATTGCAATGGATTGGCAGATGGTTTTCGTCCTTTTTAGCGGGCACTTTCCGGCACATAAAGCACATGAAATTATTATGATCGAAAATCAATGACAGAGAAAAGAGACAAAATCAGCAGAATGTTGCTAAAACGCACAATTGCCAACCATCGTGATGGGGGTTGTATGTAAGAAGCTTTTACTGGCGAGCTCTAAATGGGGCTTAAAGGACGCTTGACCCTCCCCCAGGCATCGCGCCCATTTGAAGAGACGCACAAATGTGTAAAGCAGATAAAAACGTGCTTATGAAAAGGTCCCTGGAGCCATAGATATAGTTTATGCGATGAAAGGCGGCAGCAGAAAAGCAGCCATGGACCCCAAAATAAAGCCACTGGTCGAGTAGCCCGGAGATGGGGAAAGTCCCTCCTAAACAGCTCAAAGTTTGTTTGCCTTTTCCCTCAAAACGAGGAAGTAATTTAGCTTTAACCCATTTCCATAAATACAAGTTTGCTTTCATGTCCGCAACTTTGGACAGGTGCAAGTGTTTTTCCGGTGGCCTTAAAGGCGGAAAAGTCGAAAGGCGACAGAAAGTGTCGCAAAAACTGCAACGACATCAAATGAGATAGCGGCAACAGCTGGAAAAAGTCATTTTGCCTCCTGCACTCAGAGCAACATTAGAAACAGACGCACAAAAATATATTTACTGAAAAAATAATAAAATTATACATATACCACTTTCTATGAAAAAGCGTTGAAGATGGTCTAAAAGTTTACTGATGTAAAATATTTCCAGTCAAGCTATAAAAATGTATTAAAAATGTTCTTTATTCATAACCTTGATTTATAACCTCGTTCCTGTGCTTTACTTATATTAAATATATTATGTGAAAACTTTAAACTTTAAATGCGAGCAGAGAACCAAAGCAATAATAATACAGACAAGCTGCTGCGCTGGAAAAACCGGGAAAATTGGCAAGGACAAAGTGGGAGCAGAAGTCAAAGGACTAATATTAATATAAGGAACAGCCACAGTAGTGCCAAATTAAAAATAAACTTATAAACATGTTGACAAATTTTGTCTCTGCTCGTTTTACTCGGTCCTTATTGTTTTTCCTCCATTTTCCTCCATCTCGTCCCTTTTAAACGCACGTCATGTGGAAAAATGCGCTGGAGGACACAACTTGAAGCTGGCGGAAGGAATGCGAAAAAAAAGTAATAGTCGGCTACCCCACGAGGAGCCCCACTAAAAAACTTAGTTGGAGCAGCTGGAATAGCGCATCTGCGTTTGATGTCTTTACCCAGGAAGTGGGTGGCGCTGGGCGGCGGAAGGGGCTTCGACATTGCATTGCTCCAACGGCATAGATATTCCATATAGTGTTATTCTTTTGGGAGAAAAAGGAGCGGAGCCGACCAAAGTACAAGTACTGAACATTTTTAGGTCTAGAATACTTTTGTTCTGGTCCTGAGCTTGTAAAGGTCCTGGTCAAATGGCATCAGTACCCATTTGGATATAAGATATTGACGTTATATCTTTTATATAGTAGAAAAACTATTCAGATTATTAGTTTTAAATTTAAAAGTTTCTTGTAACATCTTTCAATAAAAATATGATACTTAATTCGGCGTACACATGTGAAAAATGAGTCACCACATTACGACGCATATGTTAAATTGGAAAAGGATGAAAAGGACCTCGTTAGAGGACACAATCTATGTCGCCATCGCTTCTGTCGCAGTGTCAATTGCAGTTTCCATATAAATTAGCGTAATTAAATGTCGAACAAATGCTATGAAATTACAGCAACAAAACTGTGCTTAATTGTGCTATTTATTGTTGATCGTTAAGTTTGCTTGGTTACTTATTGAAATATTTTTTTAATAATTGTATATAAAAATAATATTTTTCATATAATTTTTAGCACCGCAATGTTTTTACTGAAAAGGCGATATACATATATGTTTATATATAAAATTGCGTATACGCCCGGTTGTATATTACCACCAGTTAGTTATTCATTTCCATCACTTTTAAAATTAAAATATTATCCTTGTTACAAATTCATCCCACTAGAAGTTTCTCCTTAAAACACACATTTCCCAATTCACTTCGTGAACCTTCACACCCCCACTTTTTCCCACTTTGGCGACCATTAAGTGTGAAAGTTCCCTTTAGAGGAGGCAGGATTCCGACTTGTTTGCCACAGTTTCTTGGGACTTTTAAAGGATTTGCCAGCGTCACTGGGTAGAAGGCAGGCGAAATTAAAATGGAAGTGCAAATTTGTTTCTGTTGTGAAGGCAACTCTTTGGCGTTTGACTTTTGGGCCACGCCCATGGCTGCCCACTGGGAAATGCAAATGAATCTGCCCAAACAGTTTATAAAAAAATGCACGCCCTCCAGGATGTCACGCCCCTTTCGCCTGGCTTTTGGACAAACCATTTCTGTTCACTTTGCTGGCATTTAGTTATTTTCCCTATGTAGGGAATTATGCAGATATATACATATAGATTTGAGTAATGAGAAAAGTTGCGATTCGGGGCAGTGCGGATTATTCATTAGCAGTGGTTTTTGCTCGGTTTTGAGCTTATTTAAGACTGCTGCTCCTTTTTTTTGCTGTGCTCCCTGCATTTCAAATTTCTGAGTAAAGTTAGTTCAACTAACACTTTTTTTGTTGCCAAAACTTGTTTAATGAATACCTGATATTTCCATGGCTATTTCTCAATATATTGTGAAAAAAGAATCGCTTTACATTGGCTTTATATTAAAATATAGCTTAGAAATTGTAAACTTCAGGAAATGAGCTTATAATGGGCTTATGAAAGGTCTTAATTTTAATTCAATATCTGAGTAACAGGTATCTTATAGTCTCGACAATCTACTGCTGCACGCTCTCCTGTTCCATTTAATTACGTTTTGTTAATAACGTTGTAAAAAAAAGAGTAATATAATCACCATTCGGCCCTGCTGATTATTATTATACTTTTATTGTGGCTCGTGGCTGGTCAATAATAACGTATTTCCCCGTTTTTATTAGGCCAAAACAATCAACACCAAATAAAGTTGGCTAATAAGAGTAGAAAATTTTGTGTTCTGCTTCTGGCCAGTTAATACCATTAAAATGGGTCCTTCGATGAGTTACATTTGTTTAAATATCTATTAATTCCGTGGATTGTTACTATTTATTGTCATTGGCAGCAGTCACCATGTGGCTCCTTTTTATTTTGTGTGTTTTTTCTGAGCAATGTGATTACGGTAGAAGTAAACTCGGCCGGGAAATGAATAAGCAGCTAATAAGCCCCAAGAACATAAGCAGACTAGCAGCTCAAGTGCTTACACACTGCCGCCCATAAGTTCGCATACACTTGGGGCTTTTGTGGGGTCTATTATTATTTTCCAGGCCCGGTTTTCCGAGCTGCTGGTGGGGCATTATTGTCAGACATTGAGTGCTATGATTGATGTGGAAAAGCAAATGCCTTATCCATGCGAGCAGGGCTTTGTTTAATTATAACAAATGAAAGGGCTAAAGGAAAATGCCATAGGTTGCAAGTGTGATACAGTAACTTGCATACATAAATATACATACTTTTCAGTTCTTGAATAAATCTAAAACGTTTTGGGTTAACCTTTTCATTCTCTAAACCAGCTCAAATTCTATTACTTGGGTGCTAAGCCTATTTGTTAACTTTCACTAAACAATTATTTTCAATTAAATTTGCCATGTTTTTCATATCAGTAAAAGTTTGTCTTTTCCATTAAAATTGAGCCATTGTTTATGTTTGCTTGCAGGCAAAATGTCTTTAATTCGATTAAAACGAAAATTATGTTATTCGGCTAACTTTATGGGCTAATAATCCTGTGACTTGAAATCAGTTTATTGGATTTTCCAATTAAATGCGATTAACTGAAATTAAATCTTAATGCTTTCGTTTGGTTTTAGATGCTGACATGGAATGCAATAAATTTAATATCGCTTGGTATTAGGAATTTTAGAAGCGATTATACACCGCATTAGTATGCAAATTTATACTAGAGACTGGGATTGATGGTTCAATGCCTTCTTCAGGTTCAGAGTCCTGAATATTTACTGAGCAGACATGGGTATACTTTTCATTTTGGTCTCAGGAGACACAGAAAAAAAGGTGAACGAACAGCCGAACGCATACACACAAACCGCTAAGATACATCAATATTTCTGGCCAGAATTTGTAGCATACTTTCCAGGGTCGCCAGTCGCGTTTTGAGCCTTAAAGCCATTTAATTTTATTACACTTTGTGGACTTTAAGAGTCAAAACGGCGGTTAAATGCTGCCTTCGTCGACAACCCAAAACGCTCAACGAGTAAATAATTCAAGGGATTCAATTATGTACAATAATTTGGTATATGCTCCACATAAAATGTATATACACACACACACACACAGGTTCTCGAAGGTCTGGGCTAAATTTAAATCTCTAGAAATGATGAAATGGAATATCTATGCCGTACTTTGGGGAGCTGCTTCATGTTGTTGAATGAATTATGAAAATTGGGTTAGTTGCGTTTTGCCCAGCGAAGATGAGAAAAAAAGTTGTGGGCGCTTCAAAAAAAAGTATTGTAAAAGGGGCAGCTTAAATATAAAAGTATAGCCTTAACAACACTATAAAGAATATGTTTCCGCTTAATTTATGCACTGCCTAGAATATCACTTACTCATCACTCTTCTTATAATTTAACAATAACTCACCTCCTTTTCCTGAAACTCAAATCATGACTCGCACTTTCTATTTGCCTTCTGCAAAGTTAAAGACGTCTGATTTTCAACTGTTTTTCCTTTTGTATCAGTTATTACTGAGCCTGTTATTTTCACTTCATCATCTCCCTCCACTTTAGCGTTTCTTTTATTGTTTGGTTTTATTCAATTTTGTGCGGAGCTGCTTTCTTCTGTGTGTGTACAAATATTTAAATACATTTTTAGAAATGCTATTGGCTTTTGCCAGCTTTTGATTATTTGTGAGTGTCGCTTTGGCTCGTTATTGTTGAAATTGGCTTTATTTTAAGTTATGCAATGTTTGCTCATCGAGTTTATGTGTTATTTTGTGCCGAGTTTATTATTGGTTTAAAGCTTAAGAAGTGTAACGAATATTTGTGATTGCTATTCTAGAATCTCGAGTGCTAATACTTTATATAGTGTTTATCAATCGTTTGATTCACAAGTACCCTTTTTAGAGAATTCAAATTTCAATTTTAAGTCATTATTCATGTTCAAATATTTGCGCACTTGTAATTATAAGGACGCACTTTAGCATAAAATACTGTGTCAAATATCACAAATATTTTGATTAAAATTCCTTCGGTGTCTTGCAATTAATCGCCAACTTTATGCCCATATTCTAGCAATTTTAAACTTAGCATCCATGGAGCTGAGCACACATTATCGTTAATAATTAATGGAACTAAAAGTTTCCTTCAGCCCACAAGGACAACGTCGGAAAGTTGCTGCACAAACTTTCTGATGGGGCAGGAAAAAAAGAAACTTTTAAATACTCTTAAAATTTGCCAAAGGCAAATCGCGGAAGGAGCACATTTGTTGGCTAGTCCTTCGTAAATTCCCTATAGCTGAGCTGATATATTTATGAATATTTATTACGCGTGAACTGTCGGTTATTAAAAAACTTAATTGATGCTGCTGTGTAACCTGTTGCCGCCTCACGAAGCCAGAAATTTCCATCGGTTTGCCCGTTGGCAGCAAAGTTAATTACAATATTTCATTGCTCAAAAGTTGGTGGGGGCGGGTGCGTTGTAATTTTTATATCCAACAAATTGCCAACAGCGCATTAAACACAAAAGTACAAAAAAAAAAAAGAGAAAAGCAAAATTACGCCGACGTAGAACTGGTCCAAAATGCAAAGCAATTTGTAGTAAATAAAAAACGGAATGCTGAAATGGCGCGCAAATACGCAACTCAAACAGGAAGGCCAACTTTTCACGCCCCCACAACAAACACCCGTATAAAACACACATACATATACGCCTATGCGTGTGCGTGTGTGTGTTTGTGTGTGTGGGCACTCACACCGAGGCAATACGCACAGATGGGGCCAATACATTGACATTGGGCACACGGGCGACTTTGATTTTCATGACCAAGTGAAAGCGAGACACCAAGAAGAAGACAGCGAAGTGCTGGAAAAGGCAGTGCACAGTTGTCTTTTCTCCTTTGGCGGGCAGAAGACTGAATGCTCTTAGCACACCAAAGTTTTCAATAGGTACAACCTGCAAGGACTTTACTGTGGTCAAAACTACAAAATACGAAACAAAATGGCTGAAAAAAAGTCGGCCCTACAGCTTGTATACAGTTTAAGATCTTTACTTTTTAATGATCCAAAGTTGAACTGAATTCTTGATGCTTGAAATGTTGAATGTTTTTATTCTAATTACATAATAGCTAGTTTACTTTGATATACAAATAATTCCTATCTAAATATATGTTTCTAAATATGCACAGAGTGTAGGAGTTCTTTATGGAAATTTATATATTTCTTGAAAACAATACCTTCATATATATTTGTAATAATTATTCTTTCAAAGCAAAGAGTTCCATTGCATTGAAATTACATAAGTAAATACATTATGATAATTAGGAGTGCAGAGATCTTGCGTTTGCATAAGACTCCAAAAGCAACTTGTAAGTAAAAATCAGAGGCAGACACACCGTTTTTCTGTCTAGGAGAGATTTATGTATTTCTTAGGTTTTTCTGCCCTGTTCTCCGTTTCACTTCTTGTATTTTTGGGCAAACGCCCACGCGGCGCCAAACTGCGCAGTCTGCTCTGCTTGATTATTCAACAGAGTTTATATCAAAACACAAGAATGTGTGTTTTATTTAATTGAAGTCACTAAATTGAATAACGTTGTTACGACTTGGAATTTGACATATATGTAATAATTATTCAAAGCTACATTTATTTAATGCACTTATTCTAAGCTTTGGTTTTTATTTATGTCAAGCATATTTTCAATTATTATATAATAATATTATTAAATTACAGCAGATATCATTTTATAGTTAATTTTTGAGACACCCACACACTCGCACACACACACTGGCTTTCTTTGAAGGATGTACCGTTATTCCGCTATGGCACAACCGACACACTCAAAACTCCGCGACGAACTGTCCCGTTATCCGTGGCTCCTGCTGAAGGAGAAGGAAAAGTTCGCCTCGCCTCGTGCTTTTTCGCTCTCTCGTGTGCGTGCTTTCTCTTTCTCTCTGTTATCAATTTGATTTGATTTCGCCCTCAGTCCTCGCACAATCTGCCTTCGCTTGCGCTTGCAAGGGTGACTGCGTGCTCAAGGATGTTCGCGAATTCACCACACTTGTCGCTCGCTCGCAAAGACACCTGTAGTGTGAAAGCTTTCGTTTTGTGCCAGTGTTGTCATGCCAAAGTTAACAATTAGCTTACATCAATTTATTTTCTTTAAATGTACATTTTAGTTTCATAAATTGAGTAATTTTGTTCATATATTTTGCGTATCTAAGCAGCAACGGAATTAAAACTGTGAATTTTATTACTGGTTAATATTTATTATATTTTTTAATTAAGTTTTTTACATTAAGGAGCAGGGAAGAATACAGGTTGTTTATTTCCCTAATGTATATATTAAAAATGACTTACTTAATGCATTCCTGCAGTTAAAATTCCCATTCAAGGTCCTTCAAGTCATTGTGTATATTTAGATTCTAAATGGGGTCAAGCTTACCCCAAATGAGTTATAAATAACTTATGCCAACGTTGAACGCACTGAAAGTCTGTGTCCAGGGAACTCATTTCCCCGAAAAACCATTACGTTTTTATCCTCAATTACTGATGCAACAGAAACAACCTGTTGACATTTGTCTGCTTGTGTTTACCATTTTTTTCTGAACCAGTATTTTCCATGCACATCCACCGCATTAAACGCTTCGGTATAAAATTTGCTACCGTCTAAATGAACTCTTAAAAGTGCTCTGACATTTCACATTGCCGTGCAGGGGTCACGTGGCTCGTGTCGAGCTTTTCACTGAAAAAAAATCTACTGCAGTTGCGGTTCAATTCATTTAAAATGACAAAAGTCAATTATTTCGAGAAACTGATGGATCTTAATATATATGTTTAAAATACATACACAATCTATATAGGAATAGGCTCTCTCTTAACTTATCACCTCCCTTATTTTTTTACGATGAACTTTTGTAGCTGCTTATTTTTGCCGTTGAAGAAGCGACCATTTTAACTTGAAGTCCGACCTCTTTTAACCTGACCCTCATGACCGACCCGGCAACAGTTGACGTAATTTGCAGGTAATATGTGTGTTGCCTGTTGCTTCTGTTTCCAGCCACTTTACTGACCAGGACAGCCACATTTCATCCGCTTTCTCCGCTTGCCCCTGTGGCTCTTTATTTATTTCTCCTTGATGGAAGGGGGATTCGTGTGCAAACGAGCCAATCGAGCCATATATTGATTTACGTGTGCAGGATGTGTTCTAGTAGTCAGTGAAACCGGGCACACTGAAAAATCGCATAAAGTTTTTAATTAGTTTCATTGATATACGTAATACGTATACTGTGTTAATTAATTGGAACAGTGAAGAGAACCATACCTAAGTTTTTGAACACTGCTTACTTTCTGTTAATATAGTATTTTAAAATAGAAAAACTTATTTTTAAAAATTAAAACATTTTTAAATATATTTATATTAATATTCATATGTGATAATTTCTTTATAGCCATATATTTTGCTTATATATTTTAGGAAATTTTATTTTTTTTAAACCCCGAAATACTTTTCAGTGCACTGATAAAGTGTGTAATGTGACACACGCAGCGTGTGTAACGAAAAGAGACAGAAAGTGTGACAAAAAATCAATTGAACTCCTCGCACATAATGTGCAATTAATTGAGTTTCCCTTGACACTCAATGGTGCTCGATTGCCCCTCTTTTCCGTGAAAAATAGATTGTACCGCACCCAAATGTAATTTACAATCTAACCTCATTCCGGTTGAAACATTTTGCATAGGAAAATGGGGAAAGAAACATATTTCTGCACACATTTCCGCTGCACTAAACGTGATTGAAAGCGGAAATTGCTTCATGTCCTTCTTTTTCTGCCGCCGAGCATCCTTCCTAGTTCCCCGTTTTCACTTTTCCACGAATCCCGCGACTTCCGTTCGCTGGCCGCAAACTGTGGACTGGGCGCAGAATAGAGGCCCTGACTGATGACTGGCAAATCGGGTTTCAATTGACATTTGATAGAAATTGCATTAGAAACCCTGTGTAGCCGTCCTCTACTCCTGCCCTTCGCAACCTTCATGGAGTTTTGGCTGATGTGATTACCACGCGGGGCTCGACAGGAGCCATCATTGCCCTCCTGCGGATTTTCCGCATCTTGTTTTGCTTACTCTCGAAAAATGTCCTTGGCTGAGTGATTTATGAGCCAGCAATTGACTGATAAGCGCCAAAAAGTGCTGCAAATTGTCCATTTAATTATATTGGAAATAAGATTTACGCTCGGTACACATCAATAATGATTTTATTGAGCGCTTGTTAAAATGAGTGTTAAAGATAATTGCTTAACATAATTGTTTCGTTTTCACACAATAATAACATTTATAATTTAAGAAATAATTAATTAACTTTTAAGCTTTTTTATCGCAAGTGTGTTTCGTGGCCGATTTTTTCAAGTTCTTTTTTCTTATTCGCATGAAAGGGCTTAAAAAATTCATTTTAATTGAGTTCGACTGGACCTCTTATGACATTAGCCCCTCGTTGCGCAAAATTGCAGTCATGTCAAACTGCAGCAGGACAATTAAATAGGAAGTGGCTGCACTTACAGTCTGAAAATGGACGCTCTTAATTATTAAAAAAAACTACTGTAAAAACTCTGAAAACTCACCGAGAAAATGAATGTGTAGTCCAGAGCAAACAATCCCACGCCGTTGAATTGAAAGAAACCCTCCCAGTGAAGAAACTGCAGTGTGAAAGACTTCATTTTGTTGTAGAACAGATCGTTGCTCAACATAAATGCCGGTTTCTTTTGCATAATCTCATGGACAATCATCGCCGATTGTTTGGAGTGATTGTTGGCATTGCAGCATAGTCGGAGCACTATGTAGGCCACCACCATGGTGGTGAAGCTCCAAATCACGTACAAATAGGTCATATAGTCCAGCAGGCGACTCTTGCCGCCCACAATGAAGTTGACCTTGGTCTCCAGGAAAATGCCAAAGATGCTCACCACAAAGCAGGCCGCCATATAGGGTACACACTGTGGTCCAAACTCGCCGTTTGTAATCACGCTGAGCGCCAGGATTTTGTCATGCAGCTTGAAGAGATCTGGTAAATTGGCCTCGGATGTGTTTCTAAATTACAATAAAATAATTAAAATGTTTTGAAAATATTTTCCATTTTAATAATGTGTTGACGAATATAATGCATATTAAAAAGCCATAAATTAATCAAGCCCTTATTGTGTGCAGAAGCCATGGAAAACCGAAAAGTTTGCATATTTATTGGCATCGCAAAGTAATTAAACGTAGTAAATAAATAAGTCATAAAAATATAGATAATAAACATTTGGAGGTTGAGTTTGGCTTGGTAATGAAATTTTAAATTGCTCACTTATATAACCACTTTTATAGCTCTTTAGTGGTTTATACAAAACTTAATTCATTGTTTTATGTTGACACATTCCTGATTCGCCTGCTCACAAATAAATGCAAATCAAAATGAATAAATCAAAATGCATATATTAAGGTAGCTAAACAACAAACATGACCATTAATCAAACCATTTTTTGTTGGCCAAAACCATGGCCGCCAATTCGCGTTTCTCCTTACCCGGTATTTTCCGCGATGGTGGCATTGTCATAATCAAAGTCATCCTCGTCCTCGTCGTTGCTGGTGTCCAATTCGTCCTCGTCGTTCTTTTGTTGCCCCTCCTGGCGCTTCATTTCGCCGGCCAACTTGTGCTCATTGCCAAATCCTGTCGTCGTCCTGCCGTCCATGGCCGTAATCGGTGTAACGGTCTTCCGCTCCTTTTTGCCCTCGCTCTCGATATCGAACACGGTGAGGGGGGCGTGGCGATGGCGCGCCTCCTGGTTAATCTTCTCCAGCAGCATGTTAATCTGCTCGAAGCGCTGCGAGATGACCGACACGTGATAGATGAACTCGCCCTGAATGATGCTGCCGGCCAAGTACGGGAAACTGGACACCATGAACGGAATGAAGGCGAGATTGCCGAAGGTCCTAAACCGAGAGAAGTTGGGCTTTAAAATTAAACTATCGATGATTAGGATATTGCAAAAATTGCACGAGCTTGGTAATATTTGAGTAATAATAACCTTGGCAACTATTAGTTGTTTCACCTAGTAAATTTAAACTGGTTACTCACAAGTACAAAGATCTGACGTCATAGTAAAGGGCAAAGGTGAAAACGCAGAATAGGAAAAGCCAGGTGAAATGGTAGGCCACACTGTGTTTCACCGCAGTAACCTTCACCTTGTCCATTTCCGCCACCCGCTGGCATTTCTGGATAACTGCATCGATGTCATTAAGTCTCGCATCAAACTGCAGAAAAAACTCCTTTCGGCGATAAAGACTCAGCAGAGTGATGGTCAGATATAGAAAAGCGCCCAAATGCATGAAGAGATGGCTGCTCAGCTTGCAAACACTATTGCAGGAGTCCAGGAAACAGAGGCCAATAATGTGGGTAAGATTTATGAGAAGGTAGCAAGCCACATAGAAGATGGGCACAATGCACATCATGGCGTAGTCGAGTATGAAGTTAGTTTCCGATTGCTGGCGATTCAGTGGAATGAGGCCTATGACCTGGTTTTTCAAGGATTATGTGATTAGAATTCAATATTATTTTATTTTTATTAATTTTTACCATTGAAAACCAATTCATAATTTGAATCATATTGCTGCAATTTACTCGCTACTCCGTTTGGTAACTTTAACATATAACTTTTCTCTGTGAACTGACACTAGTTGGTCGATTGGTGTTCCAAAAGGGTTTCCATTTTCCCTATATACTCACTCGATTGTTGGCATAATGAAAACGCTTATACGCAGCGGCGGGGGAAAATAATGCGCATATGGTTAAGATAAATATCTTCGGAGGGGAGCCTAAAATGCTTTTAGCTTATTAAATGTGAACTGTGCACCCTGAGAAATGAGTGAGCGATAAATATGGTAAAAGGCTGGGAAGTTAATATATTAAGAACTCACTTACGATATGTGTTTAATAAACATACTTCTTTTTGGGCAGAACTAAAAATTAGTTATACACCTTTTTTAACTTAAAATAGAAGAGAAAAATATAGGGCACAAAATTTTTTCAAGTGTTTTAGCCTGTGATCCGCAAATGTATTGATTATTAATTTTACTGGTTCACACTGAAAATTATTGGTTTCAATAGTAGGATATTAAAAAAAGAAAATTAAATCATACGATTTAACTTTGGAATATGAAGTTTAAACAAGTACAGAAAAAATTAAAAAAATATTATAATAAATAATAAATAGTTTACAAATTAAATTACTTCCAGGGCCTTGCGTTTCATTTATTTATCTAATACTTAAATGCCATGTGCAAATTCCCAGGATACTCAAACACCCATGCTAATATCGCCTTTGTGTCGAGCCCTTGAAATCTAATAATTTCCACATATTTTCCCCTTATTTTACTTGCTAATTAAACAATTATAAGTTAGTGCCGCCTAGCAGTAAATTAACAACTATGTAAGACAACACCGGCAATAAGATTTTCCCTTCGTGTTGCCAACTAGCTAAGAGCTAGTTTCTCGCCTAAGAAAACCAATTAAAAGCAAAGCCCTTCCTGGCAGCAATAACTGGCGACAGGGGACGCAGAAAGGTAGTGGAAAGCAGGCCAAAACCATGAGATGATAAAATGCAAATTTCCCCAGAGTTTGGGCTTACAGCGCGGGTTGGAAATGGTTGGGAAAAGGGACTTACAACAGTTACAACTAAAACAAGACGACGGCACTGGGTGAGTGTAAGGTGATTTTCCCGCCTGCTGGATGCCTTTTGGCCCACTTAGTAAATAATTGAGTTTGCATCGGAGGCACGCACCAACCAACATTCATGCACACGCACTCACACACACATATTTGGCCAAGGGGGTCCTGCGACGGCAGGAAAGGACTTTCGTGAAAAGCGACGGACAAACATCCTGTGCATCTTACTTATGCTCATGCACGCCCAATAGACCGCAAAACCATCGGTTCTACATGTGCTAGTGATGGCCAATTATGGGCACGCAACGGAAGCTACTTGTAATTAATAAATTATTTTGGTCTATAATTAATCAAAATACCTTTAAAACATATCCCTTCAAATTATAGCTATTGAATATATGCATCAATTACTTTTACATAGAGTAAGTGAAACTAAACAGTTTTTTTCAAGAATATTACGTATACGACTAGTTAGCCAGAACACAAAATAACTACGTTAAACTAAATAACTATCAAAATAAATTAAAGAATTGCTTATGTCTATTAAATCATTTATTATATATTTTATAAGTTTTTTATTGACAAAAAATTGGTTATTAAAAAATTACTCATTCGCCTCGATAAGAGATTTAGTATACTATCATGTATTTAATATATTACAGACGAAAGATGAAATCGTTATTACTTGTTATTAGTTTTTACACAAATCTTTCATTTTAAAGACATTAATTTTCATTCTTACAAATGTATATATATTATATTATAATTCTTTACGATCCCATCTCTATCTTGCACACACTTGCTAAACCAATGAAATGAAGCTGGTTAATATTTGCCTACGGAGCATGTTGTCCCCGAATGTCGTTATTCGCTCCATGTCGTGGTGCGAGGCTTTTCCGGAAAAGTCTTTTAAAACGCCGCCGAGTTGAAGCATGCAAATTTGATGCTCACATTAGATTAGTTTATTGTAGTGCTCGGTAGTGATTGTTATTGCCTTTGGTGTCCTTAATAAAAACGCCCAGTATTGCAGGCGAACCTCTCGACAAGTTGTTCCCACTGCGCTTTATAGCCGGCAATCCATTGAGATTCCTTGGGGCTTCTCGGATTTAACCGATTTGGGTTGCTTTATTTTATTTTGTACGCGCTCCCCTTGGCGGTATCAATAAAATTGCGGTCATAAACTGCGACCGTAATGGTCTTCAAAGTCTGCCACGCCCCCTTTAGCCCCTGCCCCTTTTGGGGCTGGGATGCCTGCCAGCAAGTCACTCAATCATGTGGCACACTTAGTTGCCTCACTCACAATTTTCCCCCGACTTATTTTGGCTTCCAGTTTATTTTTGTATTTTGCCGCACTGTAATGAGCTTGTTTGCCCAAGATTTTGGTCGAAAGATTTGCCTAAACGTTTTCTGCTTCCGTAAGTTAGCTGTGAGGGATTCTTGGCATTTGGGATTTGGGTGCTGCTAAAGTGGAACATCTTGGTCCTGTTCGAGGCAAAACGGGCCAATTGGACTGGCCTCGAAATTATGCTGGGTCCTTGGGGAATAGCTGGTTAGCTAGTTAAAGTGTTTCGCTTACTTGCAACATGAGAGTTTCATCATTTGATAAAATATTAGTAGCTTAAAATATTAGTAATCAAAATGTTGAAAGTGTTTCATCATCATATTAATCTTGAGACGAGTCTTGCTTTAAACTTCGAGCCCACTTTTTCGTTAAAGGATTGTCTAGCCACTTGATCCGCACCCTGTGCCTTTGGGTGAGTTCCATGTAAGCCGGGGGCGAACAAATAAAGCCGCACAGACATATCAGACACATCAGCCGGGATATGGGCCTGGTCTGGCTTAGCTTTCCTTTGGCCTTGCCGCATTTGTCAGTTGCCGTTTTTAGGGTGTATCTCCCACTTTTGTGGCACGTAGCCGTTGACTGTTAATGACTTCTGGCAACACAACCAGCAAAGGAAGTTTACGACAAGCACTGAGAAAAATGCGTTCAAGTTCAGTTGCTGTTGAAGTCAGAGAATTAAGAATTGAAATGGTAAAATATTTATCTTGTTTATTCACAACGTAACTTAGTAAAATGAAAAATGTTCGAGTTAGTATATCATGCAGTTAAATTTATATATTAAGTTAAATTTTGTAGCAAAAATGAACTAAGAACATCTATTCGTGTGTTTATGACTGTGTGTTGTGCCAAGTGTGTGTTTCCTCGTTTATGTGTTTGCTTTATCTTAGTTCAACGTAGCGTCAAACTTAACTAGCCAAACAATTATTTCCAACGCTCTTGTGCTCCCCCCTCCCTCTCTATCACTCGCTCTCTCTCTCTTTCGGCATTTCTATTTCGCAATGCTGCCATCTCTTTCGCATCCACCGAGAAGCCAAAAGTGCTCCTTATTGCTTGTTACATAAATATTTCATTAAAAGCCATTCATAACCAAGCATTCGGTGTTGACAGTCGCCTCCCACCATCAACGCCCACGCCCACCACGTGTCCAGCCTAGAAAGAGACGACTGCTTGCCAAGCGAAAGAGACAGAGACTGGGAGAGTTTGAAATGTTGCTCTTGCACTT
This sequence comes from Drosophila mauritiana, assembly GCF_004382145.1. Lineage (NCBI taxonomy): Eukaryota > Metazoa > Arthropoda > Insecta > Diptera > Drosophilidae > Drosophila > Drosophila mauritiana. Next base: position 11,862,689 of record NC_046667.1, on the reverse strand, counting down.
TCACTTGCAGTTCAATTTGCGAACAATTTGGTAAACGGGGATTGAAAAACAAGATTTGTTGATTTTAATTTTATACAAGGTAAAAGTCAGAACACAATTACAATTACAACACACCCATTTCGAGGATTTAATTTTTCATTATTTTTTAAAACATTTTGGATAATATTAAATGTTTATTACAATTATAATATAGCCTTGCAATTGCAATCATGGCTCAGTGTACATGTTTATGTATGCGATCTCAATATTTTCATTCTGATAATGTAAAACAGCTGTTCAAATCATCAAGACATATCTTTAAGAGAAATTTCGCAAATTTAGCGAAAAACAGAGAAAAACAAGACGGCTTCAAATTGTCTCTTTATTTAAGCATAAACTTTGAAATGAGTAAAGCAAAAAGCTCTCTCTGAAAGCTTAATCGCTACTGCCAAGAGAGCGAGCGCTTCTCACCACATTTCTGTGTTTGTGTTGGCGTGTCGGAATTGTTGCTGCAAAATGCGTGCAACATCGCCCGCACCTAAATGTCAAATGCCAAGGAAATGTTTTAAAATTAAAAAAATTAAATGTACGATACCAGCAGCTTGGGAGGGAGATGAAGGTATTTTCATTAATCATAATCTAAAAGCGCCACTTAATATTGTAAAATATTATTGTATATTTTATATATACATATAATATTATACTATATAAAATATTCTTTAAAGCTTAAATATAATAAAAATACTTTAATTTTCTTAAATCAAATGTATTGGTGTCTTTTAGCGCATATTTTAAAGAGAAGGCATTCAAACTCATTCCCTATAAATTGTTCTATAAGAATGTTTAAAACATATTATAAATAAAAACAAATTATAACACTAAAAATTTCTTAATAAAGAAAATAATATCTAGTGATAGTGATCTCAAGATTTTTCTTAACATAAAATAAGATATGAGTAGCAGTCGAGACAAAAACCGTAGGTTGCCTAAAAGCATGCTTCTCAAAGTCCCAAAATCACATCATGCTCGCAATGATGTTGTAGAGGCAGCCGGCGTGATTCGATCGGATCGGAATGGATCGTGAGGCTTTTGAAAGAACAATCACCCACTCGGCCTAGTCGCGCGTTCAACGTTCCGTGCATCGGTTGTCGCCGCCGACTGGGAATCGCATTATGTCTGCCCAAGTGGAGAGCAATGGTGGCAGTGCCGGTGCCAGTGAAAGTAATAACAATTGCGTCAAGGATGTCAGGCTCCTGCTGCTGCCGGAGAACTCCACGGATTCGGATGGCAATCCGGCTAGTGTCGCATCCAGCGCGGAATCGCACAAGAAATTCATTGATGACCTGACACGAACCATTGACGTGGGCCATGTGAGGAGGAAGCGATTGTGGCGGGTGCCCTGGTTTATTTTGCTGATGAGTTTTGTGCAGGTTCGATTTTGTGCAGTTGCTCCACTTGATTGTCTATTATTTTGTGTTTTCCTTTTTTGTCTGCCCGTCAACGTGGCGTATGAGTGATGTTGTGATGCGTGTGTTCAATTCAGAAAATCATCTACAAACGATGAAAAGCCTCCGGCAGATAAGAAATTACGTAGGCTAATAAATTACCTGTGAAGATGTCAAAGGTGAAACTATTTGTGATGACTACGGCAGTGCTTATCAATTTAAAATTAATTGAGTTTGAGTTTCTTCATGTGAAACGAACTTTAAAATTTTAATCACAAATATAACAACAGAGTTTAAGAATTTTATATTCATCAAAATATTGTGAACTTTCAACTGATAAGCTCTTAATTTCTTACTCATGTTTAGCTAAAAAACGAGCATAAGTGATCTACAATGTGTTTGTTTATAATCCCGCATCTTAATAAGAATCTTTTTACTTGATTTGTTTTAAACAAAACATTTCGTTTGCTTTGTTTTGTTTACCCGTGTGTGGTGCCATTGTGTGAGTGCTTCATAAATAATTGCTCTTCAATTCATATGAATTTTCATTCACTGGAAAATTTGTTCAATAGTTTACGTGTGTAGATTTATTGTGGTTTAAACTAAGCGGAAAATAAGTGTTATATTACTTCAATCAATTCAATCAAAATGCATCCCAAGCAAATATAATGCTTGTGTTAGACACCACAGATAAATTTGGCCTTTGATACAATTTCTTTTCAATTCTTAGTTGTTCACCGTGAATCAAAATTCTACTTAATCCAAATTAGCCCTCTTAAGTTAGTTATTTGTTATTTCTACTAAGAAGTGCTCAACCGCTTAATTGCCAATTGGCTCCTGGGAAATTGGCTTCGAAACAAAGTCCCACAAGTGTGACCTATTTAATTTGAGACTCATTAATTAATACCTGACTGCATACCTTCATTACACACTCTGCACACAAAGTAATGCAGATCGGTGATTTGAAAGGTTTTATTGTTTGGCCCAACCCAGAAATCGATAATGATTGCACAATCAAACGCGTCGCTTAGTCGTCCGATTTAGTAATATTGCCATTTTAGTCATCGCATTGATCGAGTGCTGCAACTTGGAGCTCTGGCATTTGTCATATTTGGTGGGATCGGGATGCATGTTGCACCGATTTGGTGTCGCCGCCGTGTTTCTGTGGCTGCTGTCAACTCATGCGGCGCGCATTGTGCGGCATCTCAACTCAACACTCGCACATCGCAGTTGGCCAAGTGTCGATCGATTGAGCGAAAGTGACAGCCAGTTACCATGACACTGTTCAGCAAAGTTGGGATTGCTTCGTTATGGCGAAGACAGCTTACTTCTCACGATTTCAATCGAAAACTGCCACTTGCCAGTGTTTAATTCTTAAGATGAAGTTATCATGAATTGCATTACTTTACTACACTAGTACTTTAAATTCTTATTATGCTTGTGAATAGGCAATATTAAAATTTCAAACAAGAATCATCCGCTTATTCACCAAATTGTGTTCTTATCAAAGAAGTCATATATTAAGTCATATCATATATTTCATATTAAATTTCCGTATAATTTTTAGTTAAATCTAATTTATTCTAAATCAGGCATTCAGTTTGTTTGCAGTATGGTTTAATCTTCTTTGCTCATTACCAGATATCTTTGCACTGGATAGCTAGTGAGTGTATGCAAAAACTACTGATCTTCAAACCGGAGTGGAACGTCGAGTACTGGCGCCTACTGACCTATATGCTGCTCCATTCCGACTACTGGCACCTGACTCTCAACATTTGCTTTCAGGTGAGTATCAATCTTTGACCTAATAAACTCTACACTATGTTTTGGATCAACAAAGTTAAAATAACTATATAGCAGATTAACTTTTCATGTTTTGTACATTACTTAAAAACTTTTGACTTACCACTCCTTCCTAAATCTCTTTAAATTGTGAGCAAATACTTGTATATATCATGAACTGCTCGTTTAAATGCCATCAAGCACTTAGTTGGCAGTAATTCGATAGTCACATCCTGTCGCGAGCCACCTGTTGTTGCATTGTGGTACTAAGAAGGTTAATGTCTCTGCCAGTGCTTTATAGGTATCTGCCTGGAAGTGGAGCAGGGTCACTGGCGTCTGGCCTTGGTCTATATGGTGGGTGGCGTCGCTGGTTCACTGGCCAATGCCTGGCTGCAGCCCCATCTCCATCTGATGGGTGCCTCCGCCGGGGTCTACGCCATGCTGGGAAGTCATGTGCCGCACCTGGTTCTGGTCAGTCAGCTGGAAAACGCAATTTAATTTTGATTTAACGTTTACACGATCCCCACTTTGTCGAACAGAACTTTTCGCGATTGTCGCACCGCTTTGCCCGCATCGCCTCCCTGCTGATATTGTTCCTCAGCGATGTGGGCTTCACAACTTACCACTTTTGCCACAATCACAATCGCAATCCGCGCACCAGTCTGGAGGCGCATATTGGAGGGGGCGTGGCCGGAATTCTGTGCGGTTTCATCGTCTACCGACGCCTGCAGCCAACAAATCAAAAGGCCATTTACTTTTAGTCTCAAATAAGATAGTGCATTTCAAATATATTATATTTATTTTATAGTAAAGAATACGTTTTAAAACAAATTGAAGGCAGTTAACAAAGACTTTTATCTTATAGCTCAATAATTGAAATCCAATTAAAGTCTGAAGAAATCGTTAAGCACTGTAAAAAGTTCAACAACTTCTTAGACTATTTAATATTCTGGCAATCCAACAGTCCTTAAATAAATATTTCTTGTATGGACTGTCTTTTATTTGGTCGCAAAATCCGTTGAAAACTTATTATTCATTCTTCGCGGTTCATGTTTAATTTCGGTGTTATGAATAAACAATAAATTTACACCTCATAAAAGGTGTACTGTGTTTTATGGCTTGTTTTTTGTGCTCTTTACTTGCCACAAATTTAATTGGCCTATACTTGCTAACTGAATAAGTCTGTATTGAATTTATTAATTACTCATCGAGTGGCTGTGGCCAATTAATGCTGACGCAGACAGGAATTTTTAATTTAAAATCATGGATTCCATAATGATCTTGATGTGCAATTAAATTGAACACAATTCGTAAAAACATTTCCCCAAACTAGCAATTTGTTATTTGTCACAAGGTTGAAATGCAATCAATATTTATAACCCAATTTGTTGGCTGTTGTTTTGACTTTTCATCAAAATAAATAATAATTTGTAATAATTCAAAACAAATACTTTAGATTTTGTTGATTTATTTATTAATTTTATTAAATATATTTCGTGTACTTTTTATCTAATTATAGCCTTACTTAGTGTATGTTATAAATGCCAAGCTAACTTTTACATATATTAATAATTTTTTCTATAATACAACTAGACCCTAAGTGAAGGCCTAAACTACCCTGTAGTACGATACGAACTAAAAGCTACAAACTGACACTTAACCGCTACAGACTTCCTGTGGGGATTCCAATCATAGGGGATATCTAAATTAACAGTCTAATGGGCCGCACTTGACGCCCACCTCGGTGCACTTGCATTCCAGGCACTGGCTGGATAGCTCCACGATAATGCGACCCACCCGATACATGCGTCCGTATATGTTGCAGCCAGCCAGTTTCAACTGACCAAGCGGATCATCGCCACCCGGGAGTCCACCCAACAGTCCGCCTCCACCAGTCCGCTCTACCGAACCAGAACCTGAATCCTGGTGCACATCCTCCGGGGATGATGGCGCTGCTGGTGGGGCTGCTGTCGGCGGTCGTGTTGCATGCTGGTAATGGTGGAATTGCTGCTGCGGTGGCTGCTCATGTTGCTGCGGTGCTTGTTGCTGCTGCTGCTGCTGCGGTTGCAATCTGTGCGGTCTTACCTCATAGCTGGTATCCATGAAGGGTAATTTGTCGAACGGTGAGTTTAAAAATGGATGCAGAGTGCTCCCCGTTGTTGTGGCCAGCCCCGCGGTTGTTGACGCAGTCGATGCCGCTGATGTCGCTGCTGGCGGGGATCGAGTGGTTGCCGGTGTACTCTGGCGTCGCGTGCCATTCTGGACTTTGCGTCTATTGCCGCTGGTCTGTTTGTTTTTCGTTTTGCCGTTTCCCTTTTTGGCCGGAGCACGTGTCGTTCCTGTTGGCCGACCAGTGGTCGATGTTGCTGCCGTGCTTGATGCAGTTGCTGCAGTTGCTGTTGCAGTTGCTGTTGCTGCTGTTGTTGATTTTGCTGTCGTTGGCGTTGCCGTAGGCAGCTGCTTAAATGCAGGCACTGTGCTGCCTGCCGCATCCTCTTTGGACAACTCCATACCGAGCAGCTTATCCAAGAGCTTATCCAACTTATTGATTTCATATTTATCTATCAAGGGGCCTTCCTTTTCCGTTGTCGTTGTTGTGGATGTGCTGGTTGTGCCGCTTGTGGATGACGCTATGGAGGAGGCTGTTGAGTTGCTAACACTGTAGGTGACGGTCTCGATATGCTCTTCAATCGGCTTTTTGTTCGCCTTGTCAACGATTAGTTCATCGAGATTGGGCGGCGGCTCTGTGTGTATGACATCTTTGAAGGGGTCGGGTGTAGTGATTTCTGAAAAAGGGCGATAAGGAAATGGACATATTCAGATAAATCTTTCAAATTCAGTGAAGTGCAAGAAAACAAAACCTTGTTAAAGTTCTAAAAACTTCAACTCACCTATCGAAGCAGTATCATTTTCCTGTGCCCCCGAGGTTGTGATGTCGATAATGTGCTGTGTCACATGGAAGTTATCAACTGGGCCGCCGATGCCACTCGAGGTGACGTGCTCCTGAAGAATTTCGCCATCGATAACCAACGGTTCCTTGGGCATGAATCCGCCTTCCGTTTCGGTGGGTGGTGAGAATCCATTGTGCGGAGGTGGCACCACAGGACTTTCGAAGTCGAAGTTGACGTAGGCCGCACTTCCCTCGTATTTTCCACCCACATGGACCACTGGTTCTGGAGCAGATTCCACCGCTGGCACTTCCACGTTGAACTTGTACTTGTAGGCAGCCTGATCCGGCTGGGATTGTGAGTATAGAGCCACCGTGTCATCCATGGTATCATAGCCAACCACATCCATCTTATCGGAAGCCACCTTCTGCTGATAGAAGTTGGTGGGATACTGTTCCTTGGGAACCGTATCCACAGCATCGGTTGGGAGGAATGGTATAATCTTCAGGTTGGGCAAACTAGGAGGCAGTGTGGGTTCACCATTGATGTCCAATGGCTCAGCCTCCAAGATACTCGGATTAGTTTCGATCACCAGCGGTTTCGGAGTACTAGTAACATAGGGTTTGGGTTTTGGCTTAAATTTTGGCTTGCTGGTGGTGCGAATTGTGGGTTTTGTTGTGGTGCTGGTGGTGCTGGTTGTTGTAGTTGTGGGTGCTGGAGTGGAAGGTATCGGAGTTGTGGGTCTTTGAGTTGTGGATTTCGGTGGGGGTGCGGGTTTTGCAGAAGATGGCTTTGCAGTTGTGGGCTTCGTTGTTGAAGGTTTTGGTGCTGTAGGTTTTGGAGTTGTAGGTTTCAGAGCTGTAGGTCTTGGATTTGTAGGTTTTGGAGTTGTAGGTTTTGGAGTAGTAGGTTTTGCAGTAGTAGGTTTTGAAGTAGTAATAGTTTTTCTAGTGGTCCTCGTCTTGGGTTTCGCCGTAGTACTAGGCGTTGCTGTGGTTTTAATGGTGCTATCTACTTTGGTTTGCTGGGTGGTGCTTGTACTTGGTTTTTCTGTGCTCTTGGCTATTATAGAACTAGTGGTTGCATTGACCCTCTTATTTGCCGTCCGGTGGGTCACCGGTTGACCATATTTGCTAGTCACCACCAACATGGGCGGCGTCACTGTGAGATTCGCCAGCTTGGAGTTGATTCGCGTGTGAACGGGCTTGCCACTTGGCAGTGGTCGAAACATGGGTGGTGCAGGCAGATTGGTTGGTTTCTCAGTGGTAGTTGTGGTACTTGTCGAGCTAGCTGTGTGATTGAGTGGTTCTTCGAGTATGCCAGACAGGCCATCTATCAGGACATTGAATAGACTCGGTTCCTCTTTTGGAGGGGGCATTACTTCTGTGGCTGGTGTTGGCCAAATTCCAGCATTTGCGATGCCAATTTGTTGGGCCTCCGCCGGCAGTTCACCCACAGCCATTTCGCCATTGTCCAATTGCTCGTCAAAGTCCTCGGCAATGCGTTTTATGCTGTTAGTTGAAGGATTGAACTCTTCCGGTTGATTTAGGGTGGTGCTAGTCTCCAAATAGGCTTCTGTTTTGGGGCCCAGTTCCTCTTCATCCGGACCCAAAAGTATATCCATCCAGGAGAGTGTGTTTTTGGTCGTCGTAGATTCCGGTTGCCTTATTTCTTCGTGGCCCGTGGTTTCCGTATTGGGACCCAGTAGCAAATCCAGAAAACTTAGTGCCGTAGTACTGCTCACCTCATCACTGGATTCGGTTCTCATCAAAGGAGGTGCCTGGGTGGTTCTTATGCCCACAAGATCCAAGTTATTGGCCAGCATTTTGTTGTTATTGCCATCTATGAACTCAAGGCCTTCGCGTAGTGTGTCCATAATGCTCTTTTCACTACTGACCTCCAGGGGATTGCCCAGAGCAGCTCTCGTCGGATGACGATCGTGTGGATACCGCTCGGCCATGGAATTCTGCGGAATTAAAGCTGTCTCCTGTTGATCCGGTTCCTCCTTACCAAACAGCATATTATACAGATTGAACTGCCTGGAGTTGTGCGATCTACGATAATCCCGCTGACTGCCGCAGTCGTAACTCGATGGACAGCACTGACCCTTCGGCACAACCGGGATGCAGTTCTTCAGTGCCGGCGAGCACTTCTTGGGTGCACATCGCCTGGTTCCCCGGATGCAGAAGCATATGTCGCAGGGCTTGTCCGCATCCGATCGCATCTTCTGACCCTCTGCGTAGAACTGGGCACCTACAGTGCAGCCTCGATTGCGCTGCAGGCGCTGGGACATGCGCAGAAAGTGCTTGTTCGAGGTCTTCCTGTAGCGCACCTCCTGAGAGGATTTCCCCGACGTTTTGCTACTGCAATCGTATCTCACGGGACAGCAGGTGGAGTCCACAAAGATGGGCTTGCAACCCTCCACGGGCAGCATGCACTTTGGCTTCACACACTTCTCGGTGCCACCTATTGGGTAAAAAAGGAATTTATTTATATAAATTATATAATATATCATTTTTAAACATACCTATGCAATAGCAGTAGCTGCACAAATTCGAAGATGACATGGCAGATCCCGACTTGTAGACAGTTCCATTTTTCACACAAACTGTAAGGTACAAAATGAACTTTAGGAACTTTAGTGATATTAAGTATAATATATTACATACCAAACAAATCCGTGTCGGAATCATCTGAACGTCTCTGCAGCATATTATCGTTGACCACCCGATCGATGGACTCCCTTTCGTAGTGATCCAGATACGCGATGATGCGACGCTTGGTGGGTATCTTGTAGAACGCATCCAATCTTGCGCAGGAAAGATACGGACAGCAGGAGCTTTTCTTTTGAACCACGACACAGCCCCTGGGCGGTGGCATTGGCATTTCGGGACACACTTTCAGACGACACACTAGTGTCTTTCGGTTACACTGGCAATTCAGACACTTCTCCATGCTGGGCACCACCGATTTGTCTGCGAACCAAGTGCCATTGTGATGGCAGCCTAATGATTTATTGGAACAAATATGAAATTAGTATAAATAGTATATTTATAGCTGTAAGTCGCTAAACTTCGTTTTGAAATGGTTTGATTTTAGGCTTTGTACTAAGCTTTCTATAGCACGACTAATGGATTCATACCATTTTCCACTTTATCAGCTCTTTTCCGCTGCAGAGATGCAACCATCTCACCCAATGCCACACATTTCACAGACATTATCCGCTGGCCCCCAACTCACCTGTGTTCGGTGTGATAAATGCATCCAGCTGTGCGGGCCATAGGAGTAGTAATGCCGCCGATAATATGCTGACTAAGCGCAGCGTCATCTTCGTTCGTGGATTCCGTTGCCGTTCCCGGTTCCGTTGCGTAGATGTGGACGTGGATGCCGCCGAAGAGCATGAATAATGCAACAGAGGCGACTTTGGACTTGGGCCAGGTCCGAGCAGAGTTTGGTACCCCCTGGTTGTTGTGTTACCCCTTGGGTATACCCACGTATGTATATATAGGTGTGTATATTAGTATCCCAGCTGATGCGGCAGGGCAGAGCTCCAACTTGTCTGCCAGATGTGGAGTCGAATGCTTCTAATGCTCCGCAAATGTGTGTCACGCAGAGGCAACTTTCGAATGACAGCGGCGGCCAACGGTGCGCATGACCATTTGGCTGCGACTTGGACCAAATTAAACCGAACTGGAAATTACCCGCACAATTTGCTGGAGCATTGCCACAGGTCGTCGTCGCTCGTTACTTGTCGCCAGTGCCAAAGTTCTGCCACACTTTTAATGAACCATATACATATATATGTACCATATGTATATATCCACAGTCGGCGGCAAAAAAGGAAAATTTGTTCGCTTCACAGCTGCAAAGATATGGAGAAAGACGGAGATGTGGGTAAGTGCTGGTCATTAGTGAGTGCTACGTTGTTGAATAATGTTAGCGAAACTATGCAACAGGTTGCCGGTTCAAACAACTTCATTTGAATAGGCTTTTCCACCGAGCCAAATCGACATGCGTACTATGCGATGTGCGCGGGATTGTGAAGATTAAGATTAAGTAAGAAGACACTCGGGTAGTAAGTAACTTGAGTTATTACACTCTAATTTATATTTGTATAAAAGAAAAATTCCAAGCTTATTATCTGGTATCAAACAACTAAGCCTCTTTAAGATGATTAATAGAATTGCTTAAGCTGAACAGAATTAAAACAACTAATGCATTTCTCTCTATGTTAAGCCCTTGCTTAGATCAATATCTTTCACCTCAATGCTATAAACTTTCAGCCAAAAGCAGCTTAACACGAAACAGAACTTTCAGAGTTTCCAACTTAATTCCCCAATAATTTCACACAACTTTATCGCTTTGTTTATCTGCACTGCACTTCGAGAGTTTGGCATAAATTGGCGCACGGAAATGGGCCAAACGCAAATGCTGCCAAAATCCATCAATAAATACACAGAAAGAGGGGGGCAGCGATGCCAAGTCGCAGTCATAAATAATAATACTCAAAGCAAGAGGGGCTCCAAGAACTGGTCTCAAGAAGCGTCCACTTCACACTCCTCGGAGTCCAGAGAACCAAAAAGCCAGACGCGAGTTGCATGCAAACGCAGCAACTGGAAAACAGCCAAACAAACATGAAAATCAAATAAAGCCCGGCGAATGGCGGTCATTGCCAGAGAAAGATCCACCGACTGACTGGCCAGACTGCTGGCCACCGAGTTCTCCAAGAACCATCGTCCCCCCCACTCCAATGGCCAACAGGCAAGAGCCAAGAGCCAAAAGCCAACTAACAACACACAACACACAACTTACAACTAACAACAAACCACAACGACATTGTCGTTGTTGGACGGAGCACTCCGAACTGGCCACTGCAGCCACTTTCATTAAGAACGTGATTAGCAGCGAAAACTCACTGGCATGCAAATGGAAACGAAAAGTCTGGAAAGAACCGGGCAGATTTTCCGGCTCCATGATGCAGAAGGATTTGATACCCTCACTAAATAGAAAATGATAATTAGAAAAATCTAACGACAAATGAACATTGAATCCTAAATCATATGAACTAAAGTTTAAAAACCATGCAAGACTTTTAATAATATCTATATATCTAACATATCTAATATAGATACATGTACTTGTTTCCATGTTAGTTTTCAAGCTAAATTGTTCATTTGAAATATTTACTAGAGTCAGAACCCATCTAATGAACATACGCCCCAGTGATCTCTGCAGGAACCCAATCTCCAATGGGGAGAGCTTCTTCGCTTAATTGGAGCTCCGTTTGCATACCGGACTGGTGGGTCTGCTTTTGGCCTTGCACAATTTAGTTGGCAGTTGGTTCTCATGACAACTTTTAATCAAGTCATTATATCTGACTGACGGTCCTCGGGAGATCTATGCTAGAGAAACTTTCACGAGCCACGAAAACGAGCAGAAGTCAACGAATACGAGCCAGTCGAATTTCAGTTTCACACAATAAATCAGCTGCAGTTGACTTTTATTTTGTTGCGGTTGACTCTGCTTTTAATTGAGTGCCACTTGTGGCCTGTGCCTCATTTGCATGCCACTGTCGTGTACTTGGCCATGAAAATGAAGGCTTAGAACACTGAAATTACTGACTGCAACCAGCGGGGTGGGGGAAAGGGGATCTAGAAGAAATCTCTCTATCGCGGAGATTTCAGTTGGTGAAAATCACCAGCTTAATTACACATTTTCTGCAAGCAATTTGCCATGGGGGCCCAACATAATTCCATACTTTTCCACGCACTCGCAGATAATAAATAGCAATTCTATGGTGATTCTTCTGCCATATTCAGAACGTGTGTAAGCCCAGTCGCCTCATAAATAAATTACTGTAATTACATGGCCAAAGACAAAACCAGACCAAGCCGAATCCAACCAAAGCGAAAGAAAGCGAGGCTGTGGGAGCAAATGCCACTCAGGTGTCCAGCACAAGAACCTCTATAATGGGGCCAAGCAATTACGCCCAGACAGCTTTGTTTATTTATTTACCCCATTTATTTTGGAGCCCGAGCAGCATACACTGCGCCAAATTAATCAAGTCATTTATTAGACTGCCACCGGGCTTTTGGAGCGAAAGTGTTGAGATTAAAAGGCCCTGATTGCTCGATTAGTTAATCACAATGAAGTCGTTCGCTTGGCTTCATCAACCCACTTTACTCGGATTTCGAAGAAATTAAAAGTTTTTAAGGTTTCGGTTTCACTAACCCAGTTGAATGAGTTTGTAAAGAAGCTATTTTACAATGGAAATGGAAAGCTAAGTCTAGCCAAGAACTGTAAATGATAAAAGTAGAAGAGTGATCAATGAAAATCAGGCATTTATTACAGTTCTAAAATTTCCCCTTCGAAAGTTCAAAAGTTTACTGATTGTTATAAAAGTGATTGTTATAATACGATTGAAATTTGATGGCATGGCACATGCAATGCAAAAATCAGCTCATTAGTAGGTCTTAAATATATCCCACTTCAAACTGAAAATTAAATGAAGTGTGTAACTCCACTAATTTATTAATTAAGACCAAATTCAGCTTCTCAGTCGAGTGTAACAACAGTATTTAGCAAAATGAAGACACACCTGATGGTGTTCAGCCAAAGAAATCAACCCAATTGACTAGTTCGACTGTTCCGAATCGCCACAAAAACCACTTGGCCGACAATAAATTCTCCATTTGAGCCAGAAAAGAGCGCCACTGTAGCCGTGACATCGATTCGGCAACAATAAAATTGGGTATTGAGCATTCGCATCTGATAGATACTTTGTTGGCCAGTCCGACCATTTGACACAGTAGCAACGCCCCACTGACAGATTTATTTATCCGCATCTGACTTTTCGGGAAGGCGATGGAGAGCACTCCCTCCATATTTGGACGTTGATTTGTGAAAGGCGAAAAGCCAAACGCCCGTAGTCTCGAGTTGTTTTCCACTCCAGATCCGAGATCTGTGGAACTGGCCTTTGTTTTGTTTGACTACTACTGGGCATATTTTTGGGCGCATTCTAAACTTATAATTTGTAACAACTTTCACCGATCGAGCGATCGTGGCTAGCACAACTAGCACTTAGGATTATGTAAATCTCGGCCAGGCAAAATATCTAATAACAATGGGTAGCTACGGAAAGAGTGCATTGGATGGAATGGAAAGCGATTCAGATTCAGATCTGGGCCTATTTTCACTTTTGCAAATTGTCTTAGAACACGGAACGCGAATAGAAATCGAAGTCAGTGCGAGTCAATAAGCGATCATTGAGAATTGAAACGTGAGCATGACTACACTAGTCAGCAAAAGTGGGATCACTGATCGTGTAGCTCAAACCGTCAAACTAAAACTTCACGTTTTATTCATTCTTTGTAGTCTGAAAGCACGACAAAACGAACTTCAAAGACGACAGCTGCACATAACAGGGTATCTTATAATACTATCTTTAGGTAGGTATTTAGGTATAGATATAGCAGTCAAGATAGATACAATTTCTTGTATTGAAGTGTTATTCTCCTTTCTTTCTCAACAATTTGTAATGCTTTTAATAAGCATAAGCACATTTGCATATATGAACTCGTCTGTGTGCGGCTTCATCATAGAGTGAAATTCGTGTCATCATAATGACAGAAATGCCAACACGCTTCAGCTTCACAGCTAGAAAATAAATTTGGCAATACTCGAGCCATTGAAATGATTCCAGCATGCCAAACTATTCTGCCTGAAAAAGCTGAATAAAAAACACGAAAAAAAACACGACTTACAGACTGTCAGAGCCATCAACATGTGTGGCTCATTAAATATGCTGCGAACACACAGCAAGTACAAGAAAAGCAGTCGAGAACCAAGGAGTTTGAACAATTTTCCTGTCCAACTCTATTGATGCGACTACCTCGACTTCGGCGGTGCACACGAAAAAAAATGGGTTATAAACTATTTAATTGGCCTTTCGGATATTCAGCCATTATCATCCAGCAATAAGCTTAATAGCTTCGGTTAAGTAGAATCCACTTAATAATTTAGTAATTTAAGCAATCATTTCCTTAAATTAAAATTAAGTATGGTGCGTTCTTTTTTAAGATTTAATGTCAGCATTAAATAGGTGTGCATAACATAAAATATATTTATATATATAGCTAGCACAAAACCGCTATTCTAGGATCTCTAAATGGAAAATAAAAATTCTTAGGTCTAGATTTTCTGTATCTTTTTCGCCCAGTGTACGTATCCAAAGTTCCCCTTGGCTGCAGACAAATACCTGTCATTTAGTGGACGTCAAACATGTTCGACCTAGCCCCTTGAGCACCTGTGGCCCAGCTCCACCTCGCTTATTTTTTCCAGCCCGCGATCGGCGATCTGGAGTCGGAGACTCCCCATCCCGAGCCCCAACCAAAGTTATTAGAGCCGCGAGGGCTCAATAAATGGGCGTCGTTTATGCACCTCATCATCAGCGATTGCACAGATCGCAGCTCTGTGTTCTTGCCTTTTTTTTTATTATTTTATTCGCTGTTTGGCCAAGCGGAAGTTGTTAAATGAAAAGGCAGAAACGAGCATAAAAGGGGTAGAGGTGTCGCAGCGGAACGAAGAGCAAATGCTCTTGGAGGAAGGTCCTTCGGATGGGCATGTCCTCAGCGGAGATGTCATGTTAATTTCAGATTCCTGGAAGCCGCGATTTCGCATGTTGGTGTTAAAGCCACGACGGTATGTGAGTTTACTGAATAACTAAAGAGGTTTGTGAGGGACCACAAAACTAAACATAGCTTCATTAGAACAAATATTTATATACCCTATCTTTCTAGCACCCCAATGGTTTAAACCATTCACTAACTTCCCTCGTGCCATTAGTCATAAAATTTAATTGAATCTCTTTCGGCCCATTGAATGAAGTAATAGCTGACTTGTTAATTAGGAATTTCCAAAATCGGGCAGTTACATGCTGGCCAAACCCTCAGCCCGCAAGATAGATAACTAAACGTGGATCGGGTGAAAGTCAAGTGAAGTGGAGTCGGGCTAGCTTGCTTCTCCTGCACTGTAATGAAACTAGAACAAACTGCACGATTGTGGCAAATGGATAAGAGCGGAAAACCTGCAGAACTGGGAAAGGTTTTTTGTGTCGTCCAGCTATGGCACCTTTCACAAAAGCCCAAACCATCAGCGAACCCACAAACGAAACTGCGCCAAACAATCAACCGAAAGTTCTTAATACCCCCAAGTATCTATTGGCAAATTGATGTCGCCCTGCTTGGGTTCTTTACTACTTTTTTTTTTTTAAGGTACTAAAGGTTCCATTCGAGGTTAAATAATCGATTCGTGATGCGGCCAGAACGGCGTAATAAAATTGTCAACATGACAGGCCGCGATTAATATAGAGTTCATATTTATAATGCATAAATCATGCAGCAGATGGAACGTGCTCCATTGCCTTGCATTACTTTTCCCACAATTTAAAGATGCGACTCCTTGGGGCGAATTCAGAATGCAACTGCTAGAGATGGCACTTTTGAGGACTATTTGCGGGGTCTTAAGTGGTTTCATATTTTTGAAATATATATACCAATTACTAAAATCGAAATTCGAAAGAAAATCCAAGCTTTGTACTTAAAACCCCATCTTAAATGTTATATTTTTGAAATATATACTTAGTAAAATCCAAATTCGAAAGAAAATCCAAGCTTTGTACTTAAATCCCCATCTTAAATGTTATATTTTTGAAATATATAATTAGTAAAATCCAGATTCGAAAGAAAATCCAAGCTTTGTACTTAAAACCCTATCTTAAATGTTATATTTTTGAAATATATAAACAAATTACTAAAATCGAAATTCGAAAGAAAATCCAAGCTTTGTACTTAAAACCCCATCTTATATGTTATATTTTTGAAATATATATACAAATTACTAAAATCGAAATTCGAAAGAAAATCCAAGCTTTGTACTTAAAACCCCATCTTAAATGTTATATTTTTGAAATATATAATTAGTAAAATCCAAATTCGAAAGAAAATCCAAGCTTTGTACTTAAATCCCCATCTTAAATGTTATATTTTTGAAATATATAATTAGTAAAATCCAAATTCGAAAGAAAATCCAAGCTTTGTACTTAAAACCCCATCTTAAATGTTATATTTTTGAAATATATAATTAGTAAAATCGAAATTCGAAAGAAAATCCAAGCTTTGCACTTAAAACCCCATCTTAAATGTTATATTTTTGAAATATATAATTAGTAAAATCCAAATTCGAAAGAAAATCCAAGCTTTGTACTTAAAACCCCATCTTAAATGTTATATTTTTGAAATATATAATTAGTAAAATCGAAATTCGAAAGAAAATCCAAGCTTTGCACTTAAAACCCCATCTTAAATGTTATATTTTTGAAATATATACTTAGTAAAATCCAAATTCGAAAGAAAATCCAAGCTTTGTACTTAAAACCCCATCTTAAATGTTATATTTTTGAAATATATAATTAGTAAAATTTAAATTCGAAAGAAAATCCAAGCTTTGTACTTAAAACCCCATCTTAAATGTTATATTTTTGAAATATATAATTAGTAAAATCCAAATTCGAAAGAAAATCCAAGCTTTGTACTTAAAACCCCATCTTAAATGTTATATTTTTGAAATATATAATTAGTAAAATTTAAATTCGAAAGAAAATCCAAGCTTTGTACTTAAAACCCCATCTTAAATGTGTCCTAGTTTTTCAAGTCATGGCAAGTACATCTATTGTGTGGTTGAGAAAACTCCATAAGTGCCGCGAAACATGATCATAATTCCATCACACGCGCATCTCTATGGGCCAAAGCCAACGACCGGCCAGAGTTTGTGGCAAACTTGTTCTGACTTTTGTTACAATTGGCGATTCCTTTCTTTTTTTATTCAGCTTTCTAGCGCTGCAAGACAATGCACCATAAAACTGCAATGGAGTTGTGATCGCTGTTTATTTTTTTCTTTCTTTTTCCTGGCTGCTTCCCACTCCACCCATTTCCATTTCAGTTGCCATGCAAATTTCTGACTCGTGTTGTTTTTCCGTCTCGAATGTTTTCCTCTTTCCGGGCACATTTGTCAAGGTGTCTTGTAAACAAGGAAACCAGGCAGCCCAAGAAAACCCAGAGACTCCAAAAGAATCGAAAAGAACCCCGAAAGAACCCAGAGCCAAGCACCGTTAGATCAGATGCAGACATAGTGCTTATATAACGCATTGCGCCAGCCAATTGTGTTTTTTTTTATTGGTTACCTCTTTAGGCCATAAATGGTAGTGACAAAAGTCGGAATTTATGGCCCGCTGACAGCTCTGATAAATAACCCAAGGCCCGACTTTGGCTTAGAGTGGCCCAGGGTTTGGATTTTGTATTTTGTACTTCAACTGGCGATGGAATGGGGCGTGCTGCAGGTGGGGAAAGCACCTAAGAGAGCCATAAAATGTTTTATCTTCGACTCTGTTCTTGCAGCACGTCGCCGCGAGGAGTCCGAAGTTAATTAGCAGGGAATAGATGGCTTTTAAAATTCCTCCTCCTGTGGCAATTAATCTGGCAATGCGTTACAAAAAATGTGCCGACAGAAGTCAAGGAAGCACATGGGCTTACGTTTTATTGAAGCATTGAAGAACAAAGGTCATAAAAAGGAAATTTATATCTTCCTATTAAATTATATTGATATCTATGGGACAAATGACAACTAACGGTCCACAAAATACATTTATATATAAACTAGGTACTAAAATGGTTGGTTAAATAAATAATCTAATAGATTAATTACGAAGCCCATATTTTGCATAATATAAACCTCATATATGGACTATATAACACCCTTATATAGGGGTAGGTATATCTAATTTCCATAAGTCTGCTTATTTTCCGTGTATTTCACTGATGTTATTCGGATAATGGCGACACAAAAGAAAGAGATTCTCCTCATATGGCCAGGCAACTTGGTTTGGTTTTTGCTTTTTCGCTGCCTTCTTTATACGTGCACTCTTTTTCAGCTGGTTGCCCCACCGTTGCAATATCAGATTACGTGCGGGCCAGCTTTTGTTGTTCTTGGCCGGGTACTGGGGCCTCTCCTTAAGTGCCCAGTGCTATTCGGCATATCAGATGTTGCTAATGTGGCCGCGCTAACTGTGGGCCGGACTACAGCGCACCACTTGAAAGGAGAGCTTAGATACCAGATACCAAGATACAAGATACTTTTTTTCGACCTTGAGATGGCGGTCGAAGCCTAGCAGCTCCCGGCCCCGATAATCGAATTTGTGGCACACCACACTTTGGCCAGATTATCGAGATGACCAAAGGGCAGTCAGGAAGTTCTTTTGATACCTTAAAGATATCAAGTGACTTTGTAAGCTCATTAACTCGACTAAACTCTAAAAATTTCTGGTACGATTATTATATATATATTTTTTTATTACTTATTGCATAAGTGAATAAAATGAATTAATTATTTTAAGATTTTTAACTAACATTTTTTACAATTTTCTTTAGTTTCTACCAACTTGAGACTACGTTATTAAAAGTTCTTGAAATCGACCTCAGCGCTCTTAAAAAATATTTATATAGAATATAGGTCATTCATGGACTATATATGTAGGTGTAGTGTATTTCGACTTCCAGATAAAGACATTATTATATAGCCTAATGAAGCTTTCTTCCCGTCTTCGGACCCAAGTTCGTAGATTTCCTTCATCTTCCTGAGTTCTTTTACTAACATTTTCAATTGCAGGCAATTAGCAAATTCTCTTTGGGATCGCCTTAATGGCCGTCTAACGTAAAATGTCGTCTTACACACTAGTTTTATAGCTTCCGCTTTGCATTATCAAATATTATTGGTGTTGTTCTACCGCTTCTTATAGCTTCTTCTTCTTCCTACCTTCTTTGCGATTGCATGTCGTCACGTCAAGCTCCAAGAAGTGGCAAGAAGAAGCAGAAGAATCGGCGCAGCAGCTGGATGGAAGAAAAAAACCCTTGGCTATCTAATGATGATCATTAGGAGCGGTACTGTAATCACACAGAAGCCAAACTCAAACTCAAACTCCCAGCTGAACCTTAAGCCAGTTCTTCTTCTTCTTGCGCAGCTGCTTCTTCTTGCTTCTTTTTGTCAACATAAAACGGTAATTTCTTAAACAAAAAAGTAAGAACAACATCACAGTCAGTATCTGAGTAGCAAAAGATTACTCTGAACATTTATACACAGGAAACAAAGACAAGTTTATTACTTTCAATGTAGTTCTTAGAAATCCAAATTTTTTCTTATGTAATATAATTTGAAAGACTTATTTGTCGAAAGATATATTTATTTTACTAAGTATTATATTTAAATTAATAATAATTTCTTATTTTATATATTTTTTATATACCCATTTTAGGATGGACAAACTTCGCCCACAACTTGAACCATGCTGAATTGTTTCTAAGCTATATTTATCTCTTCTTTGTTGACCCTCATTTTTTGCAGTGTAATTAAAGCCAATGCAACCTACATTCTCTCCCTTGATCTCCACACTCTCGGTCTTCTCCCTTCTGGTTTCCCCGGTTTTCCAATTCCGAGTGCGTTTTTTTGCGGCTGTGCGACCATTGTAACGGCTTAGATTTGTCTTAGGAAGTCGCCTAAGTTTTTTTGTCGGCGTTGCCTTGGGTTCATCTTCCCCCGACCGACCGAGCCCCCCATTTCTCACAGTGTGCCCCAGTGATGCGACTTTTTATGTTTGCCTGCCGCTGCTGGCATCTTAACAGTTAAATGCTTAGTTTACATCATTAGCATGCCGTTTCCAGATATTTTCTTTTCTTTTGGCTAATAAATAAGCAATTTGGGTACTGCTTCTTCTCCTGTCATCGACTATTTCTTTAATTGGTCTGCGCAAGCTGGTAAGCATTATTTAATTAGCATAGATTTGCTGGGAATCAGAATCACTTGATTAACATTATACAGTTGAGAATTTATTTTCTGATTCAATTAAATAAATCCCCCCTTGCCATTTATTACCAGAAAGTTCGTTGCCTCAGTCTTTCGTTTGTATTGCATAAAATATGAATTTTCATGTTTTCTTTACGCTTTGATAAATACGCAAAGAAGTGCAGAAATCTTTGATAATATTATGAGAGTCTTCCGAGAAACGAATTAAAATGTATATGTTGTTTTACCGCAGTCATTACACCTAGATCAACAAACACAGGAATCGTTGCCTGTGGGGCCAGTTCGTTGCCTGAGTCTTTCGATTGTGTGTGATTTTGCTTTTGTCTCTGCGGCCGCAAGAACGAGTGCACTGAAGCATGGACTTTTGGCTACGGCTGCAGGTTTTTGTGTGTGCCTACTAGTATTTATTTATCTGGCCACCAAGTCGGTGGGTTCTATTAACCATGTAAACAATACCGTTAACACGACACGACGCGTTGGGAAAAAAGCTTTTGGCAGCGGGAGCGAAACAGATAAATGAAATGTGCCGCAAGAATTTGCCAAGTTAGTGGCGGCGAAGAGGGAAAACGACGACTTGCCAACTGCATATTCCCCCCTTTGGTAATGCATCACAGAATTGAACAACAAGAACAGCTACGTAGAAAAAAGAAGCGTGAAAAAGAGGCGACAGGAAAAACGGTTTGAGGAAAACACTTATTAAATTTTAGCATGCCCAAAGTGTGGAAAGAGCTGGCGGCGAGGCCACAAAGAACCGCAACAACGACCCCAAGAACGAACCAAGAATTCCCAGTGATGCATTCCTGGAGTTTTCCGCAAGTTCACATACCTGTCCAGGTTGAGGTTTTCCTATATCCACTCTTACTGTGGGGCACAAAAACAAAAAAACATTGAATATAACTCCACAGCTTGGTTTATTATTGATTTGTTTGTTTGCTTATGCTTGCACTTCACCACTGCCACTCAAGGGTTCGATCCTCCTTGACCACAAAAAGTGTCTTCTAGTCTTTGAGTCTCCGAAGAAGAGTCATTTATTGTGTGTTTTTTTTTATTATTATATCCACCTTGCGCGTATGGTTTTCTCGTTCTGAACGCGTCGCGTGCTGTTTTCAAACTGAGGCTCGGCAACAAGTTCGAGCTGCTTTTAAGAAAAGCATTCGGAAGAAAGTTGTCTGCATACTGAATTCTTTTTCTGTTCGAGCGCGCCAAAGATTCTCGTTCGAAAGCTGCAGCGAAAGAGATATATTCTCTCGAGAGAAAGAGAGAATCTGCTAAGAGAGTCTTCTCCACTCCACCGAAGGGAGATTAATTGCTGGTTGTACCGCCGATAAGCATGAAATGTCGCTTGTCCGCAGTTTGTTGGCCAATTAAAAATTAGATTTCGCTTTAGATTTTGTCCATGCGATTGGCCAAAGTTCGCGGAACGATTGCAAAGATAAATGTCGGACGGGGTATTTTTTTTTTTTAATAAAGACACTCAATAGTTTATTAAAAGGGTTGAATGAACTAGAAAGTGACGAGCTTCCTTCATTGACAACACACATAATTGCCCGTGAGATGTGATGAAAATAATGGTGTAACTTTTGTGGGGCTTTGATTCAGTTTTTTACTTTCTGTACACAAAAATATGTCTAGCTTGAAATCAGTCTAAAGCCTTTTAATTTATAAACTAAACTTCTCAACTGAAATATAAATGCAAATCCTATATCTCTTAAGACGAGAATTTATATGGACACTATTTACAATTTTTTCAAACACATTAGTCACTTTATTTCAATCAACAATGCAATCTAGAGCCTTTTATTTATGGCCCACTCATATCTAACTCATTTCAATAATCCATTCTTCCCTTTACCAATTATAAAACCATTCGCAGTCTTCCCGACCGCAGAATCCAGACATGAAAAAATATAATAATAAATACTTGTGTCTGTATATACAAAAAGACCATAAAGCACAGACATTCATTCCGATGCCAAATGCCGACGCCAATAAAGCCCCCAAGTAAACAATTCCAGGCATTACTCCATTACTCATAATGGCGCAGCCAAATGTCGCGGTCGCATCCTCATCCTCGTCGGCGGAGAAACGCAGCAAACGATTGGGGGAGCAGGGATCTGGAGACTGGAGACGGAGGAGCAGCCGCCCATGTTGTTCTCCAGGTTGCATAAATCTGTTCGATTGCGAAGGAAGCACAGGGATCTGGCCTTGCCTCGACTTTGCTCAGATGAATTTCTTTTGTTCAGAACGGAGATGACATCGTGAAGGCAACATAAGTATGTATTTACTTCTATAAACTATAAACTGTCTTTAAACATATACTAAGCAAATTATTTTAATTTATTTTTAAAATTTGTTCTTCGTAATTGATGAAAACTCCAACTTTGACTGAATATCACTCTCTATAGAAGTTGCAGCTCTAGGTTTTCGAAATTCGGGTGGACTCACTGCGGCATCTCTGGTTCCCGCATGGTGACTCCTTTATCAGCCTTGTCTTCATCGATCGCGTCGGAGATTTTGTCCGTCTGATGGAGTCGGCGGTCCGTCGGTGGGTCTGTTCTGGTGGACTCGTGTTCTGGGGCGTGTTCCCCTGGATCTGTAGATCTTTGGATCTCCCTGTCCATTCCCGTTGAGTCGTCGCTTTGTCTTGACTCCTTGGCCAGGCAGCTTGGCTGGGACTTGGAGGCGTGTTTGGTTGGGGGAATGGAAACAGAATAATATAGAATGAAATATTTATCGCCATTAGAGCCTGATTAGCTGCGGGCGTGTTCTGGCCATCGTTCTTTGGGCCACGTTCCGCGCTCTTGGCCGCCTTGCTTGCGAAGCTGTTTTGGAGGCACTTAATAAGCTTTGCTGGTGTGATTGTGATGGGAAATTGATATGTCCATTCAATTATGTACTGGTCGTGTCAATAAACTGATTGCGATCGTGTCCAGCAACTTACCAAGCAATTAGTTTCCCAATAAGAACTTTCCGATCAATATGATTGATAAAAACGGCGATTGAAGAGGAGTGTCTGGGATGAAATGAAATCTGGACGTGCTGACACCAAAAAATGAGACGGATTCAAAAGCAAAACTCATTCCATGGGGGAAATAGTTCTCAGAATGGTTGTGCAATAGAAAAATGGAAAGTTAATCCGGGTATTTCTTGGTAAAGATAACATTTTGTTGACATTACCTTTTTTTGGTTTATATTCAGTTTTTTATAGCAAAAGAGAAGATAAAGCTTATTTTTAAATCTTAATATTTGATGCTTTTTGGAAAGCTATATCTACTTAATATTTTTCCACATATAAGTTGGCTATCTAAAACATTTATAATCATATCTGATTTACGTTGTTGTTAAATATAAATATACATTAATTACCATCTTTTTAAAATAGCTCTATTCATTTATTAGATAAGATAACGAAATATATTTAAATGCCTTTAAGCACTTTGAAATATGCATTACAATTAATTTATGAAAGTTGCCCCATATAATAAACACGTGATACTGCAATCTCATACGTATTTCTTTATTCAGATTCTATCTTTTACTCCACGATTCATATCTTTTGGTTGGCTGCTATCCATGTTATGAACGAGGAGACCTGGACATACACCGACGGGGAGTTGGGTTGACCGCATGGAAGTTTTCCCCAAGACACGACGCCGATTAGAACGTTTCCCTGGACCAGCGGACCTCCGGAGTCCGAGGTGCAAAAGCTGGTGCCGCCGGTGAGAGGACCAGTGCACAGGTTCGTGGTGTGCACATCCTGACCCTTAGTGCCCAGTGCTGCAGCACAGGAGTCGAGACTTATAATGGGTATGTTCTTGGCCTCCTGGAGGGTCTTCGGATATGAGGGGCTATTCGTCTTGCTGGTGCTGCCCCAGCCAAAGAGGTCAGCCTTTCCAGTTGGCCTCACTCCGGACGATGGCAGCTTCACCGGAGCCACTGCAGCGGTCCAAGTGAAGGCGGTGGGCGTGTAAATCAATCCGATGTCATAGGGCACTGTTCCGCCGGTATAGAGATCATTGATCACATAGTGGGTGATTTGCCTCTTCTGGGTGGTGGTCGCTGTTCCGGCCACCGCAATGCTTCCAGCCACCAGGGTGCTTCCAAGTACTTGATTCCTATTGGCCAGGCAGTGAGCAGCCGTTACCAGCCAGTTGGAATTAATGATGTTAGCGGCGCAATAATGGGTTCCTCCGTACTGCATGGACACTATATACGGAGCACTATTGGCCGCCGCCGCTTTTCCACCCACAACGCGTCCATCGGGTTGGTCCAAGGCTAATCCAGATCCTTGGCAAACGCACACCGCCAGCAGGAGGAAAGTGGCCAGGTAGCGATGCCGCCACTTGGTTTGTTGTCCATTCGCAATCATGGTTTTCGCAGAACTGTTTACATGGACAGTCTCGACGGCTTTTTAAATTAATTCGTGATACAAAATTTCATGCGAGCCAACCGAGAATATGATAAGAACTTTCAATTAGAGCCCTTGTCTTTCAGATAAGAGCCTAATATAACTTAAGATTATACGTTATATATATATATATATTGTTCTCTTGTTATGATAGACTCAGTCAACAATGGGAATAGATGTAAAAAGGTGTTGAGGCAATATCTTAATTTTGTCATTCTGTATTTTTGAGGGGTTCCCCGTCCATTGATAAGGAAAATATTATAAATATAAATATGATATCTATAAAACCATTGTTAAAAAGGCTAGCTTTGGTAAGAAATGTTTACCTTTTGAAACCATAGGGTCTATATCTTCTACCTAACTACTTATTCTGTTATTGTGCAATATAAAAAATTGTTACAGCCCAAAAATATGTGAAGCATATAAATCTGTTCGTTGATCCCTTTGCTCACCGTGTTTCTCTCTCTACGAGATAAGATAAGCTTTAAAAACAGCTTGTTGTTTGATATAGCAGCTATGATGCGAAGGAAAGTCCCACATTTAAGTGACCGCCACTAGGGACACACCTTTGATTGCTTTTATTGAAAAAATAGGGACAAAACTCGACTATCTAGGGCACCTGCTGGTTAGCCGATATCCAGGAAATAAACGACGAGACCTGCACGTAAACCGACGGTGAGTTGGCCTGGCCACAAGGTAACTTGCCCCAGGACACGATGCCAATTAGGACATTGCCCTGGACCAGTGGTCCGCCCGAATCCGAGGTGCAAATGCTAACGCCACCGGTCAGAGGACCAGTGCACAGATTGGTCGAGTGGACATCGCTGCCCTTGGTGCCCAGGGCGCTTTCGCAGGAGCTCAGCGAGATGATGGGCACATTGGTGGCCACCTGCAGGGTCGACGGATAGGAGGCGGTATTCGTGGTGCTGGTGCTGCCCCATCCGTACAGATTGGCGGTGCCAGTGGGCACCACTCCCGAGGATGGCAGCGTCACTGGAGCCACGGCGGCGCTCCAAACGAAGGCGGTGGGCGTGTAGATCATTCCGATGTCATAGGGCACAGTTCCGCCGGTGTACAAGTCATTGATCACAAAGTACGTGATGCTGCGCGTCTGCGTAGTGCTTGCAGTTCCGGCCACCGCGATGCTTCCGGCCACCAGGGTGCTGCCCAGCACCTGGTTACTATTGGTCAGGCAGTGGGCGGCGGTAACCAGCCAGTTGGCATTCAGAATGCTGGCGGCACAGTAGTGGGTGCCACCGTACTGCATGGACACCGCATAGGGAGCACTATTCACCGCCGCCGGAGATCCGCCCACTACACGCCCCTCAGGTGCGCCGATAGCCACTCCGGATATTCGGCATATGCCCAGTAGGAGAAGGAGCCCACTGGCCAGCGACTTTGTTTGCTGTCCGTTCGCTATCATAGTTTTCGCGGAACTGTTTACATCGACCTTTATCGCGGACCGTTTAAATTAATTCGCCATTCCAAAATTTTGCCAGCGCCAGCAGATAAGACTTTCAATTAAGGACCGTGTGCTCTTCAGATAACCACTTATTATAATTTGAGATTAAGCGACGCCCGAACAGTGACTCTTTGACAGAAGTACGTCAAGTTCCACCGATAGAATGGGCAAATAACTACGCTCGTTTATCTCAAAAATAGCAATTCACGTAAGGGAGCTTTTAGGAATATTTATATTTGAAAATCACGTTATCATTCCTTAGTATTTCTTACACTTAGTATTCACTTTTTAGTATTAAAAGATGTTAAGCTGTTACTACATACTTTTTTAAAGCTTTTAATTTGTGGTTTAAATTATTTAAAAATGTTTCAATAACGGTAACAGTCGAGGTTTTCAAAACAGAAAACATCGATTTCGCACAAATATGCGCTTATCGATAGCATGGCAGAGAAATCGCTTTTTGTTGCCGCTCTGGTCACACAGCAACTGACTCAGAAGTTAAAGAAGAAGAAGCAGAGACCGTAATTTTTCCACGACTCAACCTAGCGATTTACCAAGCCATTCGAGCCGCAATTGAGTCTTTAGCCAGACGGGAAGCATTTAGATCGTGTGTAACAGAGTGCGGCAACTTGGAAGCGGTGCATCCCAAGAAATCGCAGTACGAAACGGCCCCGAAAACCGCTGGCCCAGCCCCATTATAAACACTGAGGAGGGGTGGAGATTGGTGAGAGCGGAGCGGAGCGAGAAGAGAGGTCAGCAAACCCGTAATTAAGAAAAAGTAGACACGTACGTTGAGGAAGATGTCATCCGGAGATTTTGGCAATCCGCTGCGGAAGTTCAAGCTCGTCTTCCTGGGCGAGCAGAGTGTGGGCAAGACCTCGCTGATTACGCGCTTCATGTACGACAGCTTCGACAACACGTACCAGGCGACGATCGGGATTGATTTCCTGTCGAAGACCATGTACCTGGAGGATCGCACTGTGCGCCTGCAGCTGTGGGATACGGCGGGACAGGAGCGATTCCGCTCGCTGATACCCTCGTACATACGTGACTCCACGGTGGCAGTGGTCGTTTACGATATCACCAACACCAACTCGTTCCACCAGACCTCCAAGTGGATCGATGACGTGCGCACGGAGCGGGGCAGCGACGTCATCATCATGCTGGTGGGCAACAAGACGGATCTCTCCGACAAGCGTCAGGTGTCCACCGAGGAGGGCGAGCGCAAGGCGAAGGAGCTTAACGTGATGTTCATCGAGACAAGCGCCAAGGCCGGCTACAATGTGAAGCAATTGTTCCGACGGGTGGCCGCGGCACTGCCCGGCATGGATTCCACGGAGAACAAGCCCTCCGAGGACATGCAGGAGGTTGTGCTTAAGGACTCACCCAACGAGACAAAGGATCCCGAGGGTGGCTGCGCCTGCTAGAACCGGTTGAGCCGACGATCCAACCATCCTCTCCCCCTTTTCAACAGCAGGAGCAGATGCAGATGCAGGAGATCGGCCAGCAGCACTGGTGTACACAGGTGTCAGGTGTATGTACTGGCCGGATCTGCGGCGGATTCCTCAACATCTATACACACATACACACTTTACGTTTAAGTTTATTTATAAAGTAACAAATGATAGCAAAGGCAAATAGACTAAACAACAATTAACGAAATCGGCTAACTAATTACTGTTAATTGACGAGCTAATCCCGAGCGCAGGCGAGTGCGAAGCTAATTCATTGACACGAGATCAGGGATCAAGATCAGAGTAATATTTGCGAGTTAGCTACCAGACAAGAATATAGTGTTGTGCATTTCCGATACCCCCTAAACGAAAAAAACCCAAAACCATGTACTTATGTCAGGCCAGGCGGTCCCAGGATCCTCCGACATTCCAGCTCTCGGCATCTCCAGCAGTCGTAGATACCACGCAGCCAGTCTGTGTTCAATGATTCCACCAGCCAGGCATTTTGTTTCCCATTTTAGACCCCGTTCTGTTCTGTTTGCGGCTTTTGTTTCGCCAGTTTTGGTTAGGATTTCGGTTTTTTTTTAGCACAGCGAACGCGACTGCTAACTGGAACTGTGGATGGCATAGGACTTGGCCACGTGCATCTTATGAATAAATATACACAAATATAAAATATGTATTTTTATGACTAAAACTGAAACAGATAAGCAGAGCACGAGCAGAGCAAACACTTAACAATATTATTAACGATTTTTGCTTCGATTAGCGAGAGAACTTTGTGCATTTTTTACGCGAAAAGCAAAAGCTTACAAAATTGATAATTGAATAAAAACATAAACTATGGATGCAATTTTTAATAAATCAAATTATGAAAATGAAAAGTATACAAGATACTAGCAATAAATTAATAAAAAAAAATACATTCAAAACATGACTCATACGTTGTGGGTTCACACACACCTTTCCCCAAAAGGTTTCCGCCAAATGTGGGCCGACTTATCTTATCATTTTAAATCGTTTCTGAATGGACTGCGCACCTCTGTGTCGGCATGACTAGGCCTCAATTGCTGACATATTCCACTGATTCGTCAAGAAACTAGGTTGTAATAAGCTTAAGGCGGATCAGAAAGATACGATTTCCAGTTGGGGAAGCTTGATAATCGTATATTGAACCGAATTGCTTTTATTTGATTGCGTGCTCTTTTCCTCTATTTGCCAAATTAGTAACTATTCACTTAAAAATGTGTTTGGATTTGGTTTTTATTTGTGAATTCCGGTTTCGTAAGCGTAAATACATAGAAAGAACAAAAATGCGTACTTGCTTTGCTATGCAAATGTTAAGTATACTTTTGATAAATAGTGCGAAATAGAGTCTTAGAAGCTGTCCTCGTTGGCGATGAATTCGTCGCGAATCTTTTGCAGCTTCGTGATGAGTTCCGCCACGGAGACCTCGCCGTGCACCTTGTTGTCCCGAGTGCGCACGTTAACGGTGTTCGAGGAGCGCTCCTTGTCGCCCACCACCAGAATGAAGTTGAACTGGGCCAACTGAGCATTGCGTATCTTCTTGTTCATCGTGTCGCCGGCATCGCAATCCGCCTCGCTCATGAATCCAGCATCGTGTAGCTGATCCCGCACAGCCTGGGCGTACTGATCGTAGGCAGGACCCACTGGAACGACCATCACTTGGCGCGGTGATAGCCAGAAGGGCCATTTGCCAGCAAAGTTCTCCGTGAGAATGGCAATCATCCGCTCCACTGAGCCAAGAATAGCGCGATGGATGATCACCGGCCTCTTCTTCTCGCCATCGTCGGCGATGTAGCTGAGATTAAAGCGAATTGGCAGCTGGAAGTCCAACTGGATGGTGGCGCACTGATGGGCACGCTTCAGTGCATCCATAATGGTAATATCAATCTTCGGTCCGTAGAATGCGCCATCGCCGGGGTTCTCCTTCCACGGCATTCCGAACTCGTTGAGTGATTCAGCTAGCGCCTTTTCCGCATCATTCCACTGTTCCAACTCGCCTAGGTAATTATCCGGGCGTGTGGACAGCACCAGCTGGAAGGAGAATCCGAAAATGGTATACACATACTTCAGGAACTCCAGGCAGCCCTTCATCTCGCTTTTAATCTGCTCGGGGGCACAGAAGATGTGCGCATCGTCTTGCTGGAAGCGACGCACGCGAGTTAGTCCGGTTAAGGCACCGGAGAGCTCGTTGCGATGGAGCACACCGAAGTCGGCCATTCGCAGTGGCAGCTCTCGCCAGGATCGATTGCGGTTATCGAAGATGAGACAATGTCCTGGACAATTCATGGGCTTGAGGGCGAACTTCTCCTTCTCGGCCTCGAAGGAGAACATGTTCTCGGCATAGTGCTCCCAGTGTCCGGAGGTCATCCACAACTTGGAGTTGTAGATGTTGGGCGAAATAACTTCTTGGAAACCACGCTTTCTATATTCCGCTTTGATGAAGCCCATCAGAGTGTTGTAGATGTGCGCTCCTCGCGGCTGGAAGAAGCACGAGCCAGGCGAAAGTTCATGGAAGAAGAACAGCTCCTGCTCGCGACCGATTTTGCGGTGATCTCGCTTAGCCGCCTCCTCCTGAAGTTTCTCCCACTCCTTGAGCTGCTTCGGGTCGGGGAATGAGATGCCGTAGACGCGCTGCAGTGTCTCAGCGTCGGCCTTGCCCTCCCAGTAGGTAGACGAGTTCTTGGTGATCTTCAGAGCCTTCACCTTGCCGGTGTGACGAACATGGGGTCCGCGGCAGAGATCGATCAAAGAACCGCACTTGTAGACAGTGGTGCGGTCGGTGGTCACTTTCTCGTTGAGAATGCGCACCTTGAACTCGTTGTACTTGAACATCTCCAGCAGGTCGGACTTCTTCATCTCCAGACGTTCGAAGTTCTGCTTCTCCTTGACGATTTGCTTAACCAGACCCTCCATGGCGCCGTAGTCGTTGGTGGAGATCTAGTTGGGCGTTCAATTTAATTTCATTCTTACTGAAAATCACTAGTTTACTTACACCCTCGCCCTCCAGATGCATGTCGTAGTAGAAGCCATTTTCAATGGGCGGCCCGTAGCACAGGTGTCCACCATAGATGCGCTCCATGGCCTCACCCATGATGTGGGCAGAGCTGTGCCAGAAGACGGCCTGCGCCTCCGGGTCGTCGAACTTGAGAAGCTGCAGGGTGCAGTTTCCCTCGAGCACACGGTCCAAGTCCCACACCTCGCCGTTCACCTTGGAGATGACGGTGTTGTCAGCGAGACCCTGACTAATGCCGCGAGCCACTTCGTACGGAGTGGTCTCCCAGGAGGTGGCGTCCACCTGCTTGCCATCGGGCAGTGTCACCTTGATGGGCTCACGCGTCTTGGCCGCCAGTTCGGCCTCGTACTCCGCCTTGCACTTCTCCCAGAAGACATTGCGCTCCTCTATGTACTTGGGCAAGGGACTGAGTTCTGCAATCATATAGAAGGATAGTGATTTCAGAGTTTGGTACTTTATGGATTACATATTGTGGTATTAGAGAAAGCAGCTATTTAGATTGCTACTTCTTAGACTTTATCGTTTGTTCTTTTTTTTATTTTACCTTGCGAGTATCTCCAGCGATGTTCTCTTTTTTCTTCATCTGGCAGCCTGCATCCATGGTTAAAATCATAAATCAGATATTCAGTGGCCACAAGTGCTACGTATGCATTAGACAACGCCTCGGCTCTTCCGGTTTCTTTGTAACTTGATGAATGCTTTTCTTTTTTTTTTTTTTTTTTTTTTTTTTTTTTTGCTGTGCAATGAGGCTTGAGGGTGCAGTTTCCCTCGAGCAGCCGTTCACCGGAGAGATGGTCAGCGAACCTGACTAATGCGGAGCACTTCGTACGGAGGTTCCCAGGAGGTGGCGTCCACCTGCTTGCCATCGGGCAGTGTCACCTTGATGGGCTCACGCGTCTTGGCCGCCAGTTCGGCCTCGTACTCCGCCTTGCACTTCTCCCAGAAGACATTGCGCTCCTCTATGTACTTGGGCAAGGGACTGAGTTCTGCAATCAATATAGAAGGGATCAGTGGAATTTCAGAGTTTTGGTAGCTTTATGGATGTACAATATTGTGGTATTAGAGAGAAGAAAGCAGCTAATCTTAAAGATATGCTACACTTCTTACAGACGGAATTTATGCGTTTTGTTCTTTTAATCCTTAGTTAGGATTCCTTACCCTTGCGAGTATCTCCACCGCCGGATGGCTTCTCCTTTTTCTCCTTCTTCATCTTGGCAGCCTGCAAATCCATCGGAAATAGGTTAAAAATCAATAAAAATCAGAGATATTCAAGTGGCCACAAGTGCTACGTATGCAATTAGACAAACGCTCTTTTTCGGTATCTACTTTCGACTGATGTTTTCTTATTGTTTAAACAATTGGGGACATGGCAATGAGCACTTTTCGGCGCTTTGTTGTGAGTGCTCCTATCTCTGTTTTATCGAGCCGTCTTTGAGCGTATCTTCGTCGTTTTATGGCTGATGCAATAGAGTAGCAAAAAAAACACACACTCATGAAGTTGGTTGGTTGTTAGTGACGTCACAGCCGGCGGCACTGATTCATTGGAGAATCGCACACACTCACACACACAAACATAACATTTACACGTGCCAGCAGTAATAGGCGTTTAAATTGAAGTTAGGTCAATTCTTTTTAGCTTAAAACACCAACCAAAGTTGCGTAGCTGTGTTGTTGTTGTTCTTTCAATTGTGGTTGCTGTTGCTGTTGTTGTTTTGGTGGTTTCGACTGCGTCTGAATTTTCGGCAAAATCCGCTGGCAAATGCGGCTTATTTGGCTATAATATCTGCCGCCCTGCGGCGCCAACTTCAACATAATTCGGCTAACTAGCACTTCTCATACACTCGAATGCAGTTCGAAAAGAGTTTAACATGCCTTTTGCTTGTTCAAATCCAAGTTATTTAGTTCCGTCACCACGTTGTCGCCCATTTTTTACGAAACAAATTTATCAAAAAGAGGCACAGTGTTACCAGCTGGCAAAATAACGGTGACAAGGAAACCCAACAAAATGCAATACTTGTATCAGTTCAAAATGCAACATTCGTACCAACCAATATAACAGTATTAATTTTGAGGGTTTCTAGCGTTGGAAAACAAATGTTTCCAGATAATGTTAAAACTAATTTAAAAGTCAATTGTTAAGCCTTTTCTGTTTTTTTAAGTTTGTTTATGCCACGAGATTTCCACCTTACTTAAGTTAATCCAAATGAAACCTCGGTTTCAGCAATTGACCTTTCAACTAATTCAAAATATATAATAATATATTATATTTTAATACTTCATGACTCCTTTTCGAAATCTTAAGTCGCCCCTCGCTTGGAAGTCTGGATTTCCAGTGTGTGTTGGCAACACTGCCCGCCCATCTGCGAAAATAACGGTCAGCTGTTGATTTGTTTGGCGCCAAGTCGAGTTCGAAATTGGCCCCAATTCGAGTCCTGCGATTCGGGCCAAATATTGATTTTCTCACAGTGCTGACATAATTTCCTCGCCATCGAGTGCAGTCGTGTTTACCTAGCGTGCTACGCCTAAGATTGGCCAAACGGAGTAAAAATTTCGGTCGGAGCGTAACGGAAAAAGGCGACAAGATTGCACACCTACTGGAAAACCCACTGCATCAAGGCAACGGTGGAACGGCGGACCGTCTGGGCGTGGACTTCGAGTTCTACATGGCCTCGAAGGTGCATCCAAGCCCGGGGGCGGCGCGCAGTGTGTGGGCCTTGCCCCTAACCGCCTCCTCCTCCTGCAACATGGTCGTCGCGGAGGAGGATGGCCATGCCCACGCCGACGACATCCATTTAGATCATCGACCGCATTCGCCGCCATTAACGGGTCGCGGCACGGACGGTGGACACGGCAGTGGCGGCGTCGAGGACCACGAAAATGTGCTCCTCTTTGAGGGGCTAGATGGGGCCACCACCGTAAGTCTGGACGACATCTTCGATATTATCAAGAACGGAGAGGTCAGCGAGGTGGAGAATCTCGTGGACAAGTTCGGCATGGAGTGTCTGTCGGCCAGGGATCGTCATGGCTACACGCCAGCCCACTGGATAGCTCTAAACGGCAATGTCCAGCTGATGCGGTACCTCATCGAACGCACGGCTCCGATCGATCTGCCCTGTTTGGGTACGCAGGGTCCACGGCCCATTCACTGGGCGTGCAGGAAGGGTCATGCGTCCGTGGTGCAGGTCCTCCTCCAGGCGGGAGTTGCCGTCAATGCGGCGGACTTCAAGGGACTGACACCGCTCCATCTGGCCTGCATGTACGGTCGTACTGCGACGGCAGCCTATCTTCTTGGAATGGGAGCGCTGAACAACCTAACTGACATAAACGGCGATACGGCACTCCACTGGGCGGCGTACAAGGGACATGCCGATCTTATGCGACTGCTCATGTACTCCGGCGTGGAACTTCAGAAGACGGACAACTTTGGATCGACTCCACTGCATCTGGCTTGCCTGTCTGGTAACATGACGTGCGTTCGCCTGCTGTGCGAGAAGTCCCAGCTGGATCTGGAACCAAGGGACAAGAATGGAAAGACGCCGATCATGTTGGCACAGGCTCATCAGCACCAGGATGTGGTGCGTCTGCTGTACGGCGAGGTGAAGAAGAAGTCCCGATGGATTCCCTCGGTCTCGGAAAGTTGGGGCTGGCTATTTGGCGGAGCTGGAGACTCCAAGGGACCACTGTTTCTGTTTCTCTTCTCGGTGCTGCTTTGGGGCTATCCCATGTACATGATCCGTGCGATTCCCATTACGTGGAACATATTGAGGCGCTCGCACTATTGCTTCATATACTGGAACGCTGTGATGTGGATAAGCTGGGCCATTGCCAATCGCCGAGATCCGGGGTACATACCACTCAGTTCGGATGCCTACTACCGGGCCATCAAGCAGATCCCGTACTTCGACAAGCTGAAGAAGCGGAATGTGATGCTAACCCGGCTATGTCACAGCTGCAGGTGCCTTCGGCCGCTGCGAGCCAAACACTGTCGCGTGTGCAACCGTTGTGTCTCGTACTTTGACCACCACTGTCCCTTTATCTACAACTGCGTGGGCCTGAGGAACAGAATGTGGTTCTTCCTGTTCGTCCTCTCGGTGGCCGTCAACTGCTCGTTCACCATCTACTTTGCCTGCTACTGCGTGATGATCGAGGGCTTCACGATGCTCTATGTGCTGGGACTCATCGAGGCTGTTGTGTTCTGCGGATTGGGTTGGATACTCACGTGTACTTCGGTAAGTGCTTCTTTCCGTGAAAAATTATTGTTTGTGACACCATTTACACTGGCAGATCCTGCATGCCTGCATGAACCTCACCACAAACGAGATGTTCAACTACAAGCGGTATCCTTACTTGCGGGACAAACGCGGACGCTACCAGAATCCCTTCTCGCGTGGTCCCATACTGAATTTGCTCGAATTCTTCGTCTGCCTGCCGGATCGGGGCGATGACAACGATCTCCTGCTGGAGGATAACATTTGATTAAGGATCTAGGATCGAGCCCCTGCTCGCCGGCGCAAGCTGCCCGTGCGTGGATAATGTTGCGAGGAGGCAGCCAGAGACCCACTCGGGTAGGCTGCCCGTTTGGTTTTGCTCCGCACGCTTACTGCTTACTCGAATGCTTTAAAGTTCGAACCAAAGGTCGTCAAGTGCGTGTTTTATCATTTACAATTGCAATCAACATATCCTTGCGGAAGGACAAATCGGTAGCAAATTCAAAGTGCAATTAAGAGCATTAATAAGTCACATTGCTAAGATTCCATTATTGTTTACGGCTCCAAATCAATTCCTTCCGCAATGGTGTTCAAAGCATCGGCCAGCCGTGCTTTTTGCTTTTTTAACTAACTAATTACCTTTTAGGCTTGGATAAGAATACGCTTCTCTTGTTAGTTTTTGTACAAAAATGTTATGTATAAAATGTGTTATTTAATGATCTCTATATATTATATACCTATTATAATCATAAATGGTGTAAAGTTCACTAAATGGCTAGGCAGCGGATAGTCACTTGGACGTCCCCGCCACCAGTTTGTTCATTTTGTGTTCGGGGAATTGCACAAGTAATACTAGTAGAAGATCAGATCGGAGAATACAATTATGTTGTGGGTACACTTTGGCATGTATCTTGGGTGATGGGAGAGTCTAGAATGAATCGAATATTTCGTGAATTAAATGTGCGCGATGTGCTTAGCTCTCAAAGCAAAAGTCATAGTTCTCGGGATCCTCCGGTATTGGCGGTGGGTCCTTGCTGATGTCCACGCCTTCGGTGTCCAGCAGGCGCAATTTGATCTCCATCGACAGCAGAGTGTCGAAGTCCTCGTTCTTTTGCTTGCTGACCATCGGTTGACCCAGCAGCGCGTTTATTCCGTCCGTCCAGTAGTTGAATATGCTTTCGTCGGGTGCCACAAAGTCCAACGTAGAGTGCTCCATGTTCTCGAAGGTGATGGAGAAGGCCAGGTTTACCGCCGATTTTCGAATGCGAGTTTCCTTCATATGCGGACATTCCTTGCCCTCTAGCAACTGCTTAATCTCACTGATGGGCAGTTTCTTGGGCAGCTCCTCCATGGTCGGTATTGTCTTCTCATCGCAGTCGCCGTAATGAATCACCTTGTGATTAGGCGAAAGACGAGCGTACCAGAACTTGTCCTTAGTTCGTGTGCCTCGCAAGTACTTTGCAAAATGGGTACCTATAAGTGCAGGATTTATCAATGTTAAGATTGTCTTTTAAATGTATATATTAGATTTGTACCTTCCACCAGAAAAGAGAGCCTTTGCTGCTTGATTAGCTCGAGAATGTGCGGTGATATCTTCTCTTTGAGCTTAACAATCGCCGAAGCCGTGGAGTCACACTCCTCCTTCGAAGTGCGCTCCTGCTGGCGCAGTGTTGTGATCTGCTGATAGGTCAGCAAAGCGATCTTGTTTCGGAAATCGTCCAGGTTCTCGGGTCTGCCCTTGAGAGTGCGCTGGATCTGCTCCCGCACCACGCTGAAGGTTGTGCTGAAGTCTTCGGCAGTGGCACGCATATCCTTCCATGTGCGATTCAGCGTAATGACGCATATGCAAAAGAATTCTTCGAACGGCGAATCGTGCGTGAAGAACATAGGCTGAAAGTCACCGGATTGCTCGGCTGGTGGCTCGCCAATGCGCAGGATGTCGCATAGCACCTTGACCAATTCGATGGAGGTGCGTCCGAAGGGACACTCGTGCTCATCCGCACGGCAGGAGTTCTCCCTGACGATCTTCGCATACTGTTGCGTGTAGTTGCGTGCAAAATACACCATGCAATCCAACGCTAATATACCTGAGAAATACGTTTCTGATTAGCAACCAAAATAGCTTTAATATAGTAACATATTTATACCCGGCGGCGTCTCAATGAAATCCTGAGCAGGATTAATATCGCACTTGAAGCCCAGCTTTTTGTAGTACTGCGAGAAGTTGACATTGCCAGCTCCGGAGCCACCGCCACGTCGGATGTGATCGTCGTTTTGATTCAAAGCGTTGGTATGATCGTCGAAGGCTATGCGCCGCAGCTCCTTGATCTTCTCGTGTGCGTCCTGGTCTTGCGCGTTCATCTTCATTCGCATGCGCTTCTCCAACAGGCCGAGAGTCAACGTTTGCAGCACGTACAGCTGGTGGGTCATCTCCGTGCCCAGTCCATTGCCGATGAGGGCCAGGCGGAACTGCTTGGCACTAATAGTTTGAGCAATGGTCCTGCGGCGGCCCTCGTCTGCTTTGACGAACAGAGCGTTCAGCAGGGCTATGGCATTTTGTCGCATCACCGGCGAGTTGACATCCTGAAGCAAACGGAGAATATCCTGCAACTTGATGTCCTCGGCAACAAGCAGATGTTTATTGCTGCACATAACAATGTTCTCCAAGTTGGACAGGGCGCTCTCACCACAGTCCGTAGGATACTTCTGGAAGTTTCGCACGATCTCAATGTTGCGGGCCACGAATGAGATTTCCGGCACCTCCCAGGACACCGTGCCGTGCTCCATCAGCTCCACAAAGCTGGCCAGGCTGTATTTGAGAATGTCTTCGTTGGTCTGACCGCCATCCTCGATCATCCTAATGAGTGTGTCGAGACCCTTCTCTTTGATGAACTCCAGGGCAAAGGTGTGATCGGTGCTCAGGGTAGTGAGCTCCTTCAGACGCAGCGCCTTATCCTGTGGACTGCCATTGAGCAGCACCTCCATGGCATCGCAGGCAGTCTTGGATGGCGAATACTGCAGCTGTAGTACGGAGCCATTCTTGATCTCATTGCGATTCTTTTCGGTCACGTACTTCCGGTTATTGGGATCGCAGAACTGGAGTGCGTAGTTTTGGTGATCGCTGATGGACCAACCATTGCAAATGTCCTGGATTTTACCTGCAAGCGAAGTCGACATTAACACGCTGTAATAACAACTTCCTGGCCAATTGTATGATTTGCATACAAATGAGGAAGGGGAAATGATTGCGCTGACATCACGATAACACTTAAACATAGCGAAGGGCGTTGGTTGGAAATTCCTCCTTTATGATGGGTTCCTTTGCCACTTTCAACATAATTCTGTTTTATTAACTTCTTGGAACTTTTTTTCAGATGTTAAAAGCACATTCTCTTTAAAATTGCTGCTCAGCAAGCAAAAAATCTTTATTTTTATCCGCTATTTCTATTTACTCACTTGCCAGCGGATGCCTTTGATCCAGGTTTATCAACTGCGCTATATGGTGCTCCCGTTCCACGGCTATTTTCACAATATGTGAATCCTTAACCGTCGTCTTTTTTGGTATCATTTTGACAATCTTTCAATTAGCGATAATTGCAATTATTATTGTTTTTCTGAGTAAACTTCTTCTTTTTTTAATTCAGTGCAGTGTGACCAATTGTCAAGTAGAATGAAATATTAAAAAAACGTACGCATACTACCGTTGCGTTTTGGGGCATAGGCAACACTGGGCGGGAAAATTATGTGGATTTTAAATAAATATTTTCATGATAACAGCGCAGAGTATTTTTCCAGCTAATATAATGTATTAAAATTAAAATAAGTAAGCAACATGTTTGTATATTCTTTTATTTTATCGTCAACAATTTAATAAGTTCACCGACAACCTTTACATTAATACTATTACCCAGCAGTCGATACTTTTGTCGATTTGTTGTTTCTGGCGGAAATTCAAAATCCTCCGGAAAACTCATTAGACGAGCAACTTCCCGTGGCGTGAAATAGCGCAGTTTCACCTGGTGCAACAGGTCCAAGCGTTGCTGCAAAATCTTCTCCGACTTCGGTGCATCTTTATTACTTGTGTCAATTTCCTTGACCAACTCGAAGATGCGGTGGGATTCGTCCTCCGAAAGCGGTGTGTATGCAGAGCCCGTGCCCTCGGTGTAATGGGTGTAGCCCTTTGTAAAGCACATGGATCTACTTTGAGTAGGATGTATAATGTCCATGACCAGCACTCTTTTGGTCAGGACATCGTCGGGTACCAGGAAATCGGCTGATACATTTTCCTCCACAATCTCGGCAATTTGCGAAAGAGCCTGATTCTGTGCTATAGCTCCCGGCATTTCTTCCCAGATCTTGTCACCGGCGAATGGAAAGTCTGCACCCTTGCGGGCGATGCAATAGTAGCGATATCGAGTGTTTGGCACATTGAATTGCGTGGGCGTTAGAATGAACTCCCGCCAATGGAATCCCGATCGCTCCAGCGACTCAATAAACTGATTTCGCGCCTGTGAGCTCTCGAAACCCTTGACGTTTTCCATGAGTATGTACTGCAGGTCCTGACACTGTGGGATCAGTCCACACAGATGAGTAAGTGCATCCGATCTTTTGTCCTCCGTATCCCTTTGCAATCCCTGGCGAGTGTGTGGCTGACATGGCGGGGACATCAGCAGCATGTTGGCCTGAAGCTTTGTGACCTCCTTTACACTCAGGCTTTGAATATTCCTAGTTTTCACCAAATTACTGCCGTAATTGTGCGCATAAACCGCATTGGCCACGGTGTTGACATCCAAGGCGGCAATTATTTCTCCATCCAATTGGGCATCTGTAAAAGTATAATGTTAGTTTCGCATTTATCATAACCGACAAACTCACATTTAAAGGCATAATGCATGCCGCCAATGCCACTAAATAGTTCTAAGACCCGAAATACCATTTTAATTAAATATATTTTTGTTTACAAACTACACGTTGTGAGTGGCACGTTTTCCAACACTACCCCGCACAGCAGATTGTCTGCGTTTCCGTGTGATTGGTATCGTCCGCGCAGAAGAAGAAGAATATCAACACGTGCCGCTCGCATTTTTGTGAACTCTTCGTGATTCTCCCGGAAAATGATAAAAATTAAGCGAAAACCAGCACCTCCGCCCGTGGAACAGGACTCTGACAGCGACTCCAGCTTTGACGAAGAGGAGCCACAAGATTTGGAAGTCCAGGAGGGGCCAGTCACTGATAGCAGCGATGAAGAAGCCCCCTCCAGCAGCAAAAAAGTGATCAAAAAAGGGGAAGCTGGTGAGGATTTGAAGGACGAAGATGATGACGACGATGGGGAGGATGATGACGACGACGAAGAAGATGATGACGACGGCGACGACAAGAAAACACGCATTCCTGTCTTGAATCCCCTCAGCTTGATGCGCAACAAGGAGCAGCGTTTGGCGTTGTACAAAAAGATGAAGAAGGAGAAGCACAAGAAAAAAATGCAGGAGCGCCGTGCCCGACGCAAGGCTGGTATACCCGCCAATCCTGGTCACACCATAGAGAGCCTGCGAGAGAAGGACCAAACGGAGGTGGCCAATCTGAACGATTCCGACAACGAGGAGTTGCAAAAGGAACTCGAACTGGACGATTTCAGTTCGTACTTCGAACGTTCGTACGAGCCCAAGGTGCTGATCACCTTTGCCGACAATCCGGTGACCAAGACGCGTAAGTTTGGACTGGAACTTTCGCGCATATTCCCCAACGCTCTGGTTAAGATTCGCAACAAGTCGTCGGTGAAGAAGATATGCAAAAGCGCCGAGCGCGAGGAGTTCACAGACGTCGTGATCGTTAACGAAGATCGCAGAAAGCCCAATGGTCTGCTGGTCATTCATCTGCCCAATGGACCCACTGCCCACTTCAAGCTGTCCAACGTGAAGCTCACCTCGGACATAAAGCGCGATCACAAGGAGATAACCAAGCACAGGCCCGAGGTGATCCTGAACAATTTTACCACACGCTTGGGTCTGACCGTGGGCCGCATGCTGGGTGCCCTCTTCCATCACGATCCCGAGTTCCGCGGCCGCCGAGCGGTGACGTTCCACAATCAGCGAGACTACATCTTCTTCCGTCACCACCGCTACGAGTTCACCAAAGAGGGAAAACGCGTAAAGCTGCGCGAACTAGGTCCGCGGTTCACCCTGAAGCTACGTTCCCTGCAGGAGGGCACATTCGACAGCAAGACCGGCGACTACGCCTGGATAATCAGCAACAAACGGCACGCCATGGAGTCGCGACGTCGCTTCTTCCTCTAGGTGTATTTCGAGGCAGTGTATTTAGGTATAGAACTACTTAATAAACCAACAGTTAATACGAAAATAATAGCTTGATTGAAGAGAGAGGTGATGACCATTAGCGACCGCCGTATTGTTTTGTCGGGGATAAAATAAAATACAACTTTGCCTTAGCCTAAAAAAATGTGCAACACTCAACAGTTAACCAATTGGCACACCACGAGACTATCGTGCTCCGTCAGACACTACATGGTTGGGCACTGGGGACCGGGTCCGCCGGCTGCTGCGCCGGCAATGGGATCGCCGAAGGGCAGGTCGCCGCCCGTCTCGGCCAGAATCTCTGGTGGCGGCTGGCCGTAGTCTTGCAGCTTGCGCATGTCGTCCAGCACGACGCGGAACTTCTCTCGCTTCACGGCGGCCGAATCCTCGGTCTTCTCGCTCTGTAAATGCGCCTCAATCACCTTGTACAACTCCATCTGCTTCTGGTACCTGTAGGTATTGGTTTCTCAATGAATGTATCTTATTGCGTTTTGGTTTAGAGCTTACCTTTCCTTGTCCTCAGCGGAGAGCTTGGCGTCGTTCTCCTCGAGGTACTTGGGGTACTTCTCCAGCAGCTCCCGGATGCTGGGCAGCAGAATCTCCGCCGAGAGCAGGCTCTGCATCATGCCCTCCATGAAGGGTAGGAACATGTTTCCATCGCCTTCGCCAGCCTGTCAAACGGGGATTGTTTAAGGATTGAGCATGGACCAATATTTCATAGGAAGCATACCCCTTCAAGATTCAGTGAGCCAAACATGCTGGCTATGTCGTTCTCCGAGGCGGGAGCAGCCAGGTTCTCGGAGCCCTCTTGCAGACCCTTGAGAGCCTGGGAAATGCTGTCGGAATACTTGGAGACATCTTCGTCGGTGGCCGAATTTTCGCCGCTCAAGGTGAGCGCTGCCGCTTCGGCCATCTTCTTGAACCCGGCCATGATCTGGTCGGGATCCTGGGGCAGCGGCGGAATATCGCCACTGGGCGTGTCCGGACCTCCGAAGAGCGTGTTCATGCGATCGGCCAGCACCTTGGCCTGCTCACTACAGGCGAATAACAGGTCAGAATACAAAGTTCAAGTGCCGCGTTGCACTGGCGCAGTGACTCACATGAAAAACGCATCTGGATCCTCGGAGCCCTCAGCTCCAGCGGTGGTCGCCACATCCGAAGATGCGGACGGCTCCTTTTGTTCACCGGCACCACTTTTATCGAAATCCTGGAGAGCACCTGTGCGTAAAGTGGACGAGGCAGTGCGCATTATGTAAGCGGTCGAGAAGGGATCGCCAAAGGCATTTCCGGGCTGTACTCACTGTCCAGCAGGTCGTTTAATTCATCGCCATTCTTCTTTTCTTCGGACATGGTGCAATTTCGGGATGCTTTTCCTTGATTTCGTGGTGGGTGGGAAATGGTAAAAAATAAAGACCCACCAAATCAATCAGTGGGACCGTTCATCTGCTGTTGGTGATACCGCAGACAGCTGAACATGTGTGGCTACACTGACTCGCATCTGAGTGAGACCGTATTCGTAACGGCTTTTCAAATTGATGCCAAATGACAAGAAAATATGTTAGAAATTAACTTTTCTATATATTATTCGGTTTCAATTTTAAGATTTCCGTTAGTTAAGTCTTACATAAAATTCATAACACTTAAACAACTTTCAAATGCATTTAATGTTTTCTCTAAGTAAAATAGTTACATTTTGTTTAATTTTTATTAAATATATTCCTTAAATTAGGAATTCTTATTTGTTATTATTTTAACAATTTTAAAACAAGTTTATTATTATTGTGGACTTCACATAAGTGTGAAAATGTTTATCTATTTAATTCATATAATATATATTTATTGTCAAACGAAATTTGGCATTTTGATTTAAGAAATGATATGTCTTACAGTAACAGATCATCTATAATAGTGTACATATTTAAATCTAGGCCTACATTAGACTAATAAACTTGAATTCGAAGCACTTCAATATCCCTCCTGTCTCGCAAATTGAGAGACAAACCAAGGACATTAGTCGAAGATTATCTAAAATAATCACCCAAAATATTTACGCATCTTCTGCGAAACTCTCAGCCGATCTCCCCGGGAATGGCACCTCGCTGTGCGCGGACGGAGATCGGCGACCAAACTGCGACCAGAACCCAAACCGCACATACTGAGTGGTGAGGGAGGGGTCGCAAATCCATCAAGGTCACGGCGCGACGCTGATGCGCGACCAATTCCGAAACCAGAACGTCACACCCATGGACGGGACACATGGATTTTGCAGTAGGGCGTCCAGGTCTAGGTCCACTCCCGCCTGAAGGTCATCGCGTCGGAGGAACCCCGCATGGTTTTCTCGATTCCGCTCATATGGTCAAATGGCTGGGCTGGGATGGGATGGGCTCTTTGCGACTTTAACCGCACGGTTTACCAGAAGAGCAAGACGAATCTTCGATTCGGTACGCCCACGCAGCGAAGTATTGTGGTAAATTTGTGTTTTTTCCTCTATTTCCACTATTGGGGCGGAGTTTTCTTCGGTTAGTCGGTTCTCTGAAAATGTCAGCATGGGCGGAGCTTCGCCTGAAATAATGCATAATTTGGTGTTTTATTTGCGGCTTAGGGTGGAACAAACCGCCTCTTACATTTCCTACAGAAACAGGGTAATTTGACTTTTTATGGGCTGTAATCCATTTACAGAATATGCATACATATAAGCGTATTTAGCATCAAATTTTCCCCTAAAACCATAACTCTCTTTTTAGGGAAAAATTTCACTCTCTATTCGCTACGAACATCAGAATATATAGTTCAACTTCAAATTTCTTAGAACTCAAGCAGTTCAGTTCAAAAAGTCAAGACAACCGTCAAAAAGTCAAAACAAAAGTCGAAAACGTAAAAACCCCTTCGTTGGCCAAAACAATGGTTTTTGGGCCACACTCACACCCGATCCCAATAAACCAAGAAACTCGCTCTTTTTTGACATAATTTTTAAGGCACCAAAAGGCGCGTCGTAAAGTTGTTTATTCGGATATAATCGGTTTGCTAGACTTGCTGAATTTACCTGAATCTCCAGCTCTACTTCCCCAGAAGAGGCAGGATCCTAACCGTCATAAAATGCCCATCAGCGTCTTCACAAGCATCTACACTTCCCTTCCTTTTTGCAGGAACTTTGCCAGGATACGATCCTGTATATCCTTTTCATATGCTGGCTGCGATTTCACGCTCGCTGATCGCAGCGCTATTTTTTCCAACATTTCCGCATCCTTCCAGCGAAAGATGCCCGATTTTACGATCCACTGATCAGGATATAATGGATTTCGCGATTGTTCGGTAATGACGATGATTGCGGCTTTATAGACACATTATTTATATTGTGGCTGGTGTCGTGTGGCTGTGGTAATAAATTATATATAATAAGTATATGTAAAGGAGTAAATAAATTAAGATATTAAATAGGTTTCTCATATTAAAATCAAAATAAAATAAAGATCTTAACATGGAAATATATATGTACACAAATGTGTCCTTAAAGGATTATATTATGTATTATTATACTAATTAAAGTAAACTCTGATTTTAGAAATCTGAAATCTACATTACATTACAAATAACTTGTAGTTTTAGTACACCTTGTATTAGTAATTCAAGCATCAAATTGTTTATCTCACTAATCAAATATAAGATATTATAATATATTTATTTATGTTTCGACATATTTTTGTGTCTGGCCAGGATGACATTATCTTTTGATATTTTGGCCATGGTAATTGCGATTACAAGGCTGCCAGTCGTTCCTGGAAAACGCTCACTTTTCCTTTGAAATCCTGCCCCGAAAAGAAGAACTGGAGAAGCCAACTGCTAGCAGCTTCCCGAAAGACAAGACACCCACTTCCACCATCCACCATCAACCATTGCGCAATGGGGCGAGCTCTTCATGCTCCGACACCCATCGCTCTCCATCAAAGTGGCCATGCAAATGAGCCCTTGCGTCTGCCATACGTTTTCCTCTAGAGGATTGGGTCGGAGGGTCGCCGGCTCCAGATGATGTGGGTTG
Organism: Drosophila mauritiana; assembly: GCF_004382145.1. NCBI lineage: Eukaryota > Metazoa > Arthropoda > Insecta > Diptera > Drosophilidae > Drosophila > Drosophila mauritiana. The sequence continues at coordinate 11,817,765 of NC_046667.1, read as the reverse complement.
CTCCGGCTGTGCCCCCCCAGTCGCTGTTTTGTTTGATTAAGCGGAAATTAAGTGTGCGTTTCGGTTGCAGCCTCCCAATTCGCCATGCCCTGCTTTTTTTATCGTGAACTGCAGCACATATTTTTTATGTTTCCCAATCGATTTGGTGGCTCAAGAGTTGCCTTTGGCTTCCTCAGGTCAAATAGTTCTTGTTGCAGTAGTTAGGAATTACACCCAATTAAGTTCAATGGGAACTACAGAATGCTAAAACCTAAAACCTCTTCTGAGTTAGATATCTTGGGTTTTCCACAAACTTTATAAGCTTTTCGTATATCATAAAACTGAAGATTCTTTCCCACTAATGTATAAATAATCACGGTCTCTGCAGTTCATTTTTCCATTGGCAATGCATTTTTTAATAGAAAACGCCGCCCGTAGCCAGTGATTAATGAAACAATTGAATGATTTTATTTAAATTCGCATATATCCGATGCAAACCGTGGCTAATGGACAAACGCCGCCGAAGAGAAGATACAACATCTCCAAATCGAGATTCCATAGAAACACTCGAGATGTGAGAAAAACGCCACCTACTTTCTGGACTCTATGCCGAGAAAACTAATGATGTTCTTTCGCCATCCATCGAGTTTGTCCATTATAGTGGAGTATATGGGTAATCTGATCGATCCGCGATCGAACCTGATCGACTACAAAGCAGGGCAATTACAAATCGTGGAACTGGACAACAGGTTGCCGGCTGCTGATGGAGTTGGGAAATATGGATGTGGATGTGGCTCTGTGACTCTGGATGGAGATGGAACCCGGCCGGAAAACAAATTAATCTTGTTGACGTCGCAGCCTCGTCACTTTCTTCGCCAGGTCGAGGGCCCAGGTGTTTGATCTCGACCTGATGCTCCGTTGCTCCGATGGTGAGGCCGATCTTCTGTTGGACAACGATGGGTTGCGCCTACATTTGCGCCTTCTGTTTAATGATCAATTTGTTGGCCTCCGTCTCAGATGTGTGCCGACAGCGTTTAGCAGTCGATTGGGCTCGGGATTGGTTTGTTTGTGCCCCGAGTTGCCGGGTTTGTTGTGCCCCAGGCTAATGAGTTTCTCGAAAGTGGGTGTATGTGGCAGGGGCTCCCCTTTTTGCCCCTGGGACACTTCCTACATGATCGGCGAAAATTCAGCCAGACTCTGTGACGTCCAAGTACGCAGGAAGATAATCCCTTTCAACCAAGGGATATATTAACCATTATTTATTATTTAATTAAGAGCTTATTCATTCTTATACATTAAGGTATTAAAATATATATTCCTTAGGATATTGAAGAGTTCCATATTTTGCTAAGTATTTTCCCTGAGTGCATGACGAATGTCATGTGGTCCGAGTGCCAAAACCAAACGTTTGTGGGCAGAGGCGCGAAGTTTCCTCCGATTGCGATCGAAGGTATATATGCTATGAGAGATGCTAATTTGAGGACAAAGGAGTTCCGCGGAAGCCAGCTCGCGACCCACAAACAACTAATGCCTTCAATTAGCCGGGCTAAACTGCTACCAAGAGCAAGGGTTAATCGCCCGGAGATCGGGAAAGGCCCTCAGCTTTCCGCCCACTTTTTGTCGTAGAGTGGGCGTGGGCTGCGTTAAGCCGCAGCATTTTTTCGATGACTACCTGGACATGGACTCCGAGTTGGCCCGACTTGGCCTGTCCCACCCAGATTGCCATGGGCCATGGCAAATCGTTTACAATTGTTGATCAATAAAACGTCGGGCTGTAATGCGATTATCCGCTATAATCGGGCGATCAACACTCGAGAACTTTTCCAAAATATTTGAAAAAGTCAACTGGCAATCGGCGGGATCCAGGACACAGGCTGGCCAGGATCCAGGACCTAAGCTGCTGCGACTTTCCCTCTAATCTCGCACTTTGCCGCTATTTGTTTGCATGCTTTAGCGGGGATTGCGATTTACGATCGCTCCGGTCACAGGACTCCAGGGCGCAAGGACTCGCTCTGGGAGATTCAGCTCAGATGGGATGGGATGGACTGGACCACGGGATGGAATACGACACATATTTACTAAAACTTACTGCGGATTAGGAAAAAGTCAATCGCCGCCTGCCAGTCTGTCGAACGAGTGGAAATATTTGAGGATCAGCGCAGAAACGGAGGATCAACAGATGGCTTAGGATTTCAGCTAGAAACATAGCTAAATGAAGAAATTGAAAATAAATGAAATATAATATAGATTATAATACTACAAGTATTATAAACATTTAAAAAAAGAGGTCATACGAATGGGTAAACAAATAGAATTGTTCGCTTGTCTCTAAAGTACCTTTAAACTCTACTTTTAGTAGCCATGCATTTATTTTTTTAAAAATCTAAGTACGTAGATTTGCTAACTGAGTATAATATACGACGCCTAAAGATGTTGCATGCCACGGTGTGTTAAGATATTCCTTCCAGAATTCCCTAATTTCTGGAAATCATGGCTCTAAATAGTCCATTATCTAAGCATCCCGTTGTGCGTTCGGCGGGCAGAGCCTTCTGTGGGCTGTGGACATGGAGATTCGATGCACACCACAGCATCCAAAGAAAAAAAGGAAGGAATCACCATGGCAAAGGGCCTGATAAAGACATTAGGACCCGGGGAACGTGAAACAATCAAGGCCGTTCCAATGTGTGACAACAGACCACATTACGTCCGGCCAAAGCGAATCGATTGCCAAACACAAACAGCAGCGGAAACTGGTAGAGTATGGGTCGGAAAAGTACCCTAGGATTCTGCGGACTAAACCATACCTATTACTATAATAACAATATACTTGTTATATATAAGAAATACTCATTCGATACTGTTCTATCAAATGTGCGCAAATGAATGCGCATGGTAATATAAATTATATCTGATTCAAATATTTATTTTACGATGGGTTCCTATAACTACACTTTATTGCACTACAATGGCATGGTATACTAAAGTTTATAGCCTGGCAGTAAAACAAATTGCATGCAAAGTGTTGCGCAACTTTCGTCTAGGTTTTTGAATTTATGGAAAGGTCAAATGAACACAGCAAAAACTAAAAAACACATTTAAAAAACTTGTAAAAACTAAAAATATTTACAAAACTAAATGTTTAGAATGATCTAAAAGCAGGATTATATATCATGCAGGGCTTGAATATCATGTATATTATCCTTAAATCCTTAAGGATTTTGGGTTGGATTTGGAATTGAAACACGTAGTATAAAAGGAACAGCTACAGATTCCAAAATGGTTGAGCATTGAAAACTTCCAATAAATTTGATCGTATAAATCGCACAATGTGTGCATTGTTTTCATCGATTATATAGCTATTTGTGTGCATCGATTGAGCGCACGAGCCTCTCGAGGCAGGTCCTCCAATGGTCACATGAGATTCGAGACTTGGAGATGTGTAGTAGGGTCGCAGGTACACGAAGGATCCGCTGGCGAAAGTTGAGGATCGCGAGGTGGACTTTCATTCATAGCACCCTGGGTGGCATCATAAAAAGTCTCTTAGCATCCTTATTCATTGCACGGATGTGTCTTCATTTTCCCGCTGGCCGATTCGTGGAAATGCGAGCGAAGCTGACTCGCAGCGTTTATGGCACCGATGCCTCCTACTGCTTCCTGCATTTCGGCCAGGACTCAGGACCTTTCTCTACCCAAAGTGACGATCCTGTTGCAGGATCGCCTTTTTCCAAGCGTTGATAGCGCGAAATTAGCGTTATATGAGTTGCCTATTCAGCACTCATTGTCCTGCCAAATTGTGAAATCAACGAGGATCAAATCGAATGCAGGGTATCGATGGTGGATTGCGGCGCCTATCCATTTGATTCGAGTTACATATGTTTGGGATAATTGAATTATCACAGGATACTACTTGCTAGTCTGGCATTGTGGCCATGGGCTCAAGGTCGTCGGGGATTTTTGCTATCCTGCCAGGCGCAAATGTAGCGATTCCATACTGGGTGCCTGGTACTGCGAACTCCTCCCGTTGGGTTTGCTTAACCAAACGCCCAACGGGCAGCCGCACCGAGCAGTAGAAACCCAACCTTTGTTGCCTTGCGGCCTCCGTTGTCCTTGATCTGCATCTCATCTGGATCTGGCACTCCGCTTGGATACGGATCCTGCGAGGAGTATGCACATTCGTCACATCTCTGTGGGTCAATTTCCTCGCTGGCGTTTCAAGCGGACGAACTGACTGTGGGTTGGGGTCCATCATTAATTCTTGCAACACTTGGCGCTCTCTATTGTTCGCGGCTTTCAGGTTTTCGTTGTTCTCCCGCTCGGCGCTTTCTTTTCTTTTCCATCGGTTTTGTTTAACTTCTTTTCGAGGGTCTCTGTTGCGTGAAATTCTACAATTAATCAAACGACGGCCCATAGAAAAGGGTCGAAACTAAGGTTAAAAGCCGGAGGCGGCGGTGCATAATGGTGGCAAAAGCATGACAAGGATGTGGTTGTGGTCATGGTAAGGATATGGATGAAGTCACTTTGTTGAATGTTAAATTGGAAAGTAGGAAACATAAACTGATCGATAGCCGTGGTTAAAATGTTATAACATTTGCAAACTTATATTCAACTGAATATCTTTCATTAGATATCTCACTATTTTACTACGAGTATGATCTTGATATACTATGATCTATTAACAGATAGTTAATAAAACGTTTATATTTATATATTTTAAACTGATAATTCAAAAAACCTCGAATTTGAACTTAAAAACTTTGTTCACCGTTTCCGAAAGCTATAAATAACTGAGAGAAAAGAGGCTACTCACGTACCAATATATAAACGAAAGCCATAATTAGGTATCAATAAAGGATATATTACGCTTGTAAAGAGTGTTAAACGCGTACTCGATTGCATTATGGGTTCCAGTGAATATCTAATTTGATTTCCGGGGCCAAGTGGAACCCCAAAGAATAACTCAAGTGAAGAGTGAAAAGCAAACGGCAGGCATATTGATCTTTCCAGTCCAGTATTCCCTTATCCTTATAACGAGGTATCCATAAATAAAGGATATATTAGGCTATTAGGTCCACCACTTAATGCGGTAATTAATTTCCGGAAGCCAGTGAAAGTCGAAACTATGCATAGGATTTGAATGGATGGAATGCCCAGGATCTGGAGCAGCAGTCTTGAATGTGAAGTACTCATATACCCCCCATCCAAAGTTCTCTGCTCCCCTCCCATTCCACGGTGCTTTTACCAGCTGAGACGCCCCCTGGCGGCGAGCGAGACGGCTGCTAAATGCGTCGAGTGAGCCAGAGCGAGAGGCCGTTGTGGAGAGCGCTGCGATTGGTCCGCGTGGTGGTTACCTGCCAAGTGGCTGTGGGATATGGCCGACGTCTGGGCCGTGGCTTCACAGAAAGGCAACGATCTTGGCCGGCGTTCGGATGGTGAAGTCAGTCAGGCACAGACTGCGCAACGAGCCACACCGCATCTCGTCCTCGTTCTCGTCTTCGCCTTCGCCTCCGTTTCATCTATCTTTTCGAGATTGCGAACTAAGAGATACTTAGATATTCGAAGTGCAACTAATCGGTTAATCAATACCTCGCAACGCTTACTTATGACTTTGACAAAGTGTCCAGCCATTGTCCAGAACTAAAGTGATATAATCAAGTGATATACGAACATCGAGACTGAGTTAACACCGGTTTTGCGCCGGGACAAGCTTACGCATCTTGGAGCTCCTCCAGAAACTATGACCGTAACCGCCTTTGCTGCCGCAATGCACAGACCCTTCTTCAATGGATATTCTACCATGCAAGGTAAGTGTCTATCGATCTTAAACATCATCCAGATTGTTCTGCCAAAGTCACTATACTTACTAAAGATCAAAACCTAGTTGATCATTTCCATATATATCTCCCTTTCTAAACCGACTGACCAAGATCCCGCTAAAGATCTCAGTTTGGGCCAAGGCCGTCGGCTACTCTCTAATGGCCATTAGTTGCCCGGCGGGAGAGTCGCGCGCCTCTGACCTTCGACCTTAGCTCCGAGTTTCCCGTCTTCCCGGAAAGTCAACTCCGGTCGAAGGTGTCGTAAATCAAGTGACACGCGCTCCGCGCTACCTAGCGTATTGGAAAAGCCTCTAACATTTCCATTTCCTCATCTTCCTCATTCCAGACATGAACAGCGGCCAGGGGCGCGTCAATCAACTAGGTGGAGTTTTTATCAACGGTCGTCCTTTGCCCAACAATATTCGTCTTAAAATCGTCGAAATGGCCGCCGATGGCATTCGGCCCTGTGTGATCTCCAGACAGCTACGTGTATCCCACGGCTGTGTATCGAAAATTCTGAATCGCTACCAGGAGACTGGCTCCATTAGACCAGGAGTGATTGGTGGCTCCAAGCCGAGGATAGCCACGCCCGAAATCGAGAACCGAATTGAGGAGTACAAGCGCAGTAGCCCGGGCATGTTCTCGTGGGAGATCAGGGAGAAGCTGATCCGCGAGGGAGTCTGCGACAGAAGCACAGCACCATCTGTGTCCGCCATATCGCGCCTGGTGCGCGGACGAGATGCTCCACTAGACAACGATATGTCCTCTGCCTCTGGATCTCCGGCTGGTGATGGCACCAAAGCATCGAGTTCCTGCGGCTCCGATGTCTCCGGTGGCCATCACAACAACGGCAAGCCCTCCGATGAGGACATCTCTGACTGCGAAAGTGAGCCGGGAATCGCCTTGAAGCGCAAACAGCGCCGCTGCAGGACCACCTTTTCCGCTTCCCAGTTGGACGAGCTGGAGCGCGCCTTCGAGCGCACCCAGTACCCTGATATCTACACCCGTGAGGAGCTGGCCCAGCGCACCAATCTCACGGAGGCACGCATCCAGGTGTGGTTCAGCAATCGGCGTGCTCGTCTCCGCAAGCAGCACACCTCGGTCTCGGGAGGAGCACCTGGCGGAGCAGCTGCCTCAGTCAGCCATGTCGCCGCATCCAGCTCTCTGCCCAGTGTGGTATCAAGTGTGCCCAGCATGGCTCCGCTGGCCATGATGCCGGGTTCCCTGGATCCAGCCACTGTTTACCAGCAGCAATACGATTTCTACGGCAGTCACGCCAACATTTCCGTATCAGCCGCAGCTCCAATGGCCAGCAGCAATCTGTCGCCCGGAATCACGACCACGCCACCGCACCACCATCAGTTCTACAATCCCAGCGCTAACACAGCCAGCTACATAATGCCGGGTGAGAATGGCAACACCACACCCACCGGTAACATCATTGTCTCCAGCTATGAGACGCAGTTGGGTTCTGTTTACGGCACCGAAACGGAAGCCCACCAGACGATGCCACGTAACGAGAGCCCCAACGAGTCCGTGTCCTCCGCCTTCGGACAACTGCCACCCACACCCAACAGCCTTTCGGCGGTGGTGAGTGGAGCTGGTGTGACCTCCTCCAGTGGGGCCAACTCGGCAGCCGATCCCTCGCATTCGCTGGCCAATGCCAGTGCTGGAAGTGAGGAGCTATCGGCTGCATTGAAAGTGGAATCGGTGGACCTGATCGCAGCCAGTCAGTCGCAATTGTACGGCGGATGGAGCTCCATGCAGGCACTGCGCCCCAATGCGCCACTTTCGCCGGAGGACTCGCTGAACAGCTCGACCAGCCAGGCTCTGGATGTCACCGCCCACCAGATGTTCCATCCGTATCAGCATACGCCGCAGTATGCATCCTATCCGGCTCCAGGCCATGCCCACTCGCATCACGGACATCCCCATGCGCCGCATCCGCACGCACATCCGCATCCGCAGTACGCCGGCGCACATCCGCACTATCCGCCGCCCAGTTCGTCGGCGCACTTCATGCCGCAGAACTTCAATGCCGCCGCCTTTCCTTCGCCCTCGAAGGTCAACTACACAACGATGCCGCCACAGCCGTTCTATCCCTCCTGGTACTAGAATCGAAGAGACACGGATCCACCACCTACTCCTCCAGGAGCAGGAGCAGGTGTCAGCAGATCCATGTTACAAGTCGCCAAAGATGTACATACATATAGAGCAGGGGACGAAAATATAAATAACATTTTATTTGTGGTGGAGCAGTACAGACATTTTCCATTTGGGAAAACCGCTGACAGACTCGCTCCCGAACAATATACATATGTATTAGTTCCAATTCGTAGATGTAAGCCTAGACAATAGTACCGACTTAAGATTAGAGTTTAAGATAATAACCCTAAGTAGCAAGTGCCTTGAAATAAAAAAATATATCTATGCTAATTTACAACGTACTCCAATGATCTTTCACTCGAATCGCTGGCCATTCAGCAGCCTTGACACGCTTCCGTACGCAGCGGGAAATGGGAAATCCTCTGGGCCATTAGAGCCTTTAAGTAGCTGCGCATTCCACGGACCTGGCTGGAGATCTCAACACTTGCCCCGCGTGAGATTCCGATTCCGATTGCTGCTCTCGGAACTCCAGATCCAGCTGTGAGCGGGTCGCATAGTTTCCGGAAAAAAGACGAGAAAACTCCCGAAATACAAGCTGATGATTTGGAACGTCTAAAATAGCGAAGACAACTCCAACCAAGGTGTTAATTGCCCCCTCGATTCCATCGAATAGAGAGTGTTGGTCCATAGGGACTACGCAGTAAATGGAGTAATTGCCCTCGTTCGGACTTACCTCAAATTCACACCTCATCCTCGGGGATCTGCCTACCCACCCAGGCTACGTGTCCGAGCGATGGCAATTGATGAAGTCATTATCCTTGAATCCTCACCTCCAGACAGCTCAGACAGCCTAAGGCCCATTGGCTCTATTATTTTAATCTAGAAAAAACTCCTAATCGCTATTTGCTTTTCTCTGGCCAGCGAGGGGAAAAGTAAATATTGACTTTACAATCGACTTAGGAATCGGAATTGGCAAAGGGCTTAAACAGGTAGACTGAAAGATTAGCAAAGATCTGTGCACGGATTGCACAAAAACCATTTAGATCTAAGATATTTGTAATTTCTCAAATCTCATGACTTGAGATCTTGTTAACAACCAACCGTCTTTCTTGCATCTCTGGCCAGCATCGAATGCCAATTTAATAGCGCCCATCATGGCCAACTGGGCTAATAAACCAATTACGTTTTTTAATTCGCTGCCCACTGAGTTGGGGTGAAAATTCTCAGCCACAGTAGCCGAGAAGAAAGCTTCGATCGGCGAATCATTAAATTCAAAATATTACGCATTAATTTTCGGTAGCGATATAAAATTACCCAGCAAAGCTGCCAGCGGAAAAGCTCGACGATGTAACCTCGAAAAATACGGAGCGGCTTCTGTGGCCATAATGGAAGTAATGGTTACCCGAAGATCATGGACACACATATGCCGATCCCCAGCAGTATGCCCTCCCCAAAAAGCCGTGATTAATGAGCTGACAAAGTGTTGAACATCAAAGGCAGGGAAAACAGTAATTTACAACGACGCAACGCGACTCGAGATGAAATTTAATTTAATTTTTTATTAATTGTTGCTGGGCATCTGGGGCACCGGCAGATCCCGATCGAGATTGAGATCGAAGTCTACCTGCTGATCCGATGATGAACCCAATAAACCCAGGCGTTGCCTGGCACATAAGCAGCGCAAAACCTCAAAATATTTACTCGACAGCAAGGTGGACTAACCCAAAATAGGGATTTGCCGAGCGATTTGCGAATCAAAATTTCCAGTTCCAGGAGTTGGCCTTAAGGTTGCGAAAGGATTTGTAGCGTCAGTGGCTCGCACTCGCACATGTGCGTCATCTCTTTCTCGCAGCGAGGATTATGCCGTTTCGGAAATAATCCTTTGCTGCCAGGAAGAATGCAGTAAACGGCGCACAGCCCTTCGGCGGACCAGGTCAACTCGTTTTCGGCCCATTTACGATGGTGCCATAAACTTTTATTTGCTGTCATTCTTCGTCCTCGTGCGCGGTGCTCATCGCTCAGCCGGGACACGAACCCCTTTCCGCGCAGGATAATGGGTCCTTTTGCAGGCAAGAGTTAAGCCAGCAGCGTAGGAAAGGCTTAGCTTTCACTCAGGCAGGCAATCGGTCAGTCAGTCAGTCAGTTCGTCCGTCAGTCAAGCCGAGTCAAAGTCAGGTAGAGATTGCGCTTCGTAGAGTCCTTTGGGCAGAGTCCTTTCTCCAGAGTTTCGAGCTGCAGCGATAATCCCTGCTAATGAGGTGTCCTGTGCAAAGCAGAACTGTGGGCATCGCTATATGCGAGGCGGGTGAAAGTCTATAAGTCAAGGATAATAATGGAAGCTAGGCGGATTACGGAGATTGCTACAAAACGCTCCAAATGAATAAGACAATCGTCTTAATATTAAAGATTAAAATTGATATGTTCAAATTTTGTACATTTAAGACTTAGTAAGAATTAAAGGTAATAATAAAGATCTGACACCAAATTCGTATTACTTTTAAACCAAATGCCAAGAAAAGTTTAGTGAATTGCAAATCAATAGAGCATTCCCTCATTCATAAAAAAGGACATTCTAATTCTACTTTTAGAGCATCCCACATTGAAGATTGATTGATTGAGTTACTGGGATCGTAATATCCGCAAATCTGTAAAACCCATTTGTTAGCAGCTACACTTGCACACCACGATCCGTCCAAACAGTTTCCAGCCGTATTGGCAAACATTTCGGTTTGGTCCTTTTCGGTCAACTACTCGTACTGTGATCGCTGTCATCGCCGATGTAGAAAGATGCTATATTTGTGTGCATATTGGGCGAGTCGAGTCCTTGGCTCGTCCTCGAGCTATCCCACTGACTTGCAGGCGGACTGGGAGTCGAGCGCATGCTGTTAGCGCACAAATTGATTTGTCAAATCGGGGCGCACAAGGACATTGCCATCATTAACGATGATTGCTCGAGGACCCTAGGATCCTAGAAGGTCGTTGCGCAGTCGGTGCCAACTTTTGGGCATTGTCAACACTTTGCGTACCACCAACTGTTTCTGTTGCTGTTTCGCCCCGTCTCTTTCGTTCGCCCTATGTGCGTCTCTTTCGAGGCGAAATGGTTGGAGTTTTATTAATAAACACCTTGCTAGCTGCTAAAACGGGATGGCTGCATATCCCACTCGCTCTTTGATCTTTGGAAAAACAGTCGTAATCGATTTGGAATGCTTGGCGGGATCTGCTGCTCCTTGGCTGGCAACTTGTCAGCTTCCTTTTGGCATCCCTGCCCAGCAAGTGTCTTCTGTTTCTGGCCAAGTCGGCCGGCTGCTGAGCGGGTTCCATCGCCAGTCGGATCGGAGTGCCAAAGTTAACGTGGCCGGAACGGTTACGCTACTTTCCACCAATTAAGCGGAGCTGCCAGTCGGATTGGCTGGCTAATTTGGGTTGTATTGGATATGTCGGATATGCAAAAGATGATCGACTGGAAGGGGGCTAATAAGGTGTGGCAAAGGTAACTGCCTTTGTTAACATTCGGTAACCTTGAATATTATGTGTGGAAAGTAATCTCAGAGTAGAGTAATATATTACCCGCAAGTTGTAATACGATTAACACAGTGTTGTAAACTAATGAGTAATAGGTAAAAGTAGGTTAACAAGGACATAGGTTTTTGATAAGTGTTCTCACTTTCTTTATAAATGTAGTGTTCCCGCTTTTAATTACTTCCCATTTGAAATACATACTATCTTTAAGCTCGATCTAAGCTTGTTGCACTTACCTTTCCACCTGAACAGGTGAATTCACAGCCCCAACCGCCAAATTTCCTGCTCACACACAATGGCTCAAAGCCAATTTCATGAACAATTCGAGCCATCCAATTCAGCATTTGGCCCAATCCAAATGGTAATGCGCTCGCCTCATGCCGACATTATTATTAATGATAAGCACAAGTCGCCCTTTTTCGCGGCGGCGGGGAAACAATGGAGAACTCTATTTTGTGCACTGAGAGAAACGATGAGTTATTGCAATTGGAACCTTAACGCTTGTGCTGCCAGACAACCAGTTTAGTCTAGTTAACTAATTTTATGTATTTAATATGGCAATAATAAACAATAATATATATATATATACTAATGATACATTAGTATTTGTTGTTAAAAATCATTTTTAAAAATATGTTAAAATATTAATTAACAACCTAATTTTATGTTGGATCTAAAAGGGTAGTCTCTTGGAACTCAGAATAATTTTCCAGTGCCCAGTTCTCGCAGTTCGATTTCGATTTTCGATGTTGGAAAGCGCTGTGTTCTTATCGCCGCGTTTTTGGTGGGGAACTGGCATATTAATGGTTCATTACGGTGACCCGCTGGCCCGATCCGCTCTCGACCCGGCCAGCCCATGTGCTGGTGGACGACGAAGGTGGACGTGGATATGGACTTGGGTGCACCGCACACCGACCGACCAGCTTCAGTGGCAGCTCCTTGTGGACGCGGTTCGCTTGGGGTTTCGATGGCTTTGTTTTGTGCCGCGATTGTTGGTCCCGGTACTGTGGTGGGACTTGCACTGACGCCTGGCGTGACGGTTTTAATTTTATTTTATTATTATGTATATGGTGGCGCAGGGTGCTTGCAGTCTCGCCCCCCGCCCCGCTCGCTTGCCACGCCCGTAGTTGGGCATTTTATCATGAACTTGTTTTTATGGCCTGGGTCTTGGCGAGCTGCCTCGTAATTAGTTGTGGGCTCCTGCGGCAGCGCCACCTAGCGGCCGTGGCGGGAGTAACGAACGACATTGCCCGACATTTTCAGGACCCAAAGCTAATGAAGCAACAGCCCGAAGCCCACCTATGCCCCAAAGCCCCCCTTAGATGCCACAGACTTTCGGGCTTCATGGACGCGTGCAAATTCCATTGAAAAAGAAGTTTAAGTCCACTTTTATTCCTCGACCTCCTGGCTTTATCTGCATTGGCCCGGCAATTTGCGTGGTTCGTATTTTGTTTCTTGACTTCTTTGTATTGTTTTGCAGTTCCGCCAAGTTGCCTAGAGTCGCGGGTCCACACACAATGTGGCAAGCTGAAGTTGCCGCGCCAGCCACTAATTTTGCATACGGAAATTGGAGTTTGACATGTGCCCATGAGGGCTTAAGGATATAGTAGCATGAATGAAAGTAGTATGTAAATTACAGGCAAACTATCCTTAAACGTTTAAAGAAGAACTTCATGATTGAAATTTTGGTAAATGAAAAATATTCCAATATTTTCTAGATATGGTATATATACATACATACATATAACTGATATTACTATATTGTTATATTACTAATATTTCTAATAAGCTCTATACATGTGGGAAGTACCTGAATATAAATTAAGTATTTTGAAATCTTTATTGAAACCCTTAGATTTCTGCAAGTAATGGACCCTTAAGATACTAAGCGTATGAAATATATACAAAGTAGTTAGCCGTTCAGAAAACCGCCGACCGGCAACGACGAAGTTCTGACTTCTTCTCCTCCACCGTGTCCACGCCGAATCCATGCCACAGTGTATCCGGCGGTTTGCTCCAACGCACGAAGTATGTTTTATGAACGGCAACCTGCTGGGACTTGGTCTTGCTCCTCGTGTCCAAGCGCCGGCGAAAGGGCCAGAGGAACCAGTGGAGTGGACCTCGACTTGTCAGCGGCACCTGCAGCTGTCCGGAGGCCAATGATTGGATCGCCTCCAGCTGCAGCGTGGGATGCGGCTGCTCCACTATCACGGAAGCTGGCTGCGGACTCAGGCCTGGAGTATTGGTAGTAGTTAACCTGGTACTGGAATCGAACATTTCCATCTCGTCTTGATTTCGAGTCGACCAGGGTTGCAGGCAGCTGGATTGCGGCGGAGGAGACTTCTCATCCGTTTCTTCTGGAATGGGGGAAACTCGACTGCCACGGTTACATTTGAAGCATCGCGAAATCTTGGACTTGGAAGGAGGCGGAGAAGGATCTGGTAGCGGCATTTTAACCAGGATGAAGTGGTCATTCAGCAGGCAGACATCCGACACCTTCTCGTATCTCGGCTCTTCGCCGAAGAAGGCATCCAAGTCGACGTTTTGCTGGTAGATGCGGTAATCCTCTCCAAGACGATTCGGTTCCCGCTCCTGTTCCAAAAGGCTCGACTTGCGGCATGTTCCGATAGTCTGGCCAGTATGGGGCTGCCTCCAGACAATCCTTTTTTGATACTGATTCATGAGGCTGCGGCGCAGCAAGAGGATCCTAGCGAAGATAGGTCCATGAAGGCGATGATTCAGGAACATCCTGATTGAGTTTTAGGCAAGCAGGCCTGACAAAAGTTGAGATAGATATAAGAGATTTCAATCAGTTGTTGGATTTAAATGGAATTGATGCAAGGTGGGTTACAATGATAGCATACTTTCAGGCGAGGTTTTTAAACTCCACAAACCTTATACTCAATATCATAAAAATTAAGAAAATTTCATTTTCCAACTCAATACTTTTGCATGTATGTATGTTTTTTTACAGATACAATAATCGTTACACATTTTCAGATCCATCTCAGATCTCTTTCGTTTTAAGTGGGCCAAGTTTAGTTTCGGTTTTGGATATAGGTTACAAAAAATTTACTGGCGTTTTTCTTGTTGGACAGGCACATTATCCTTCGCTTGACTTTTGACACTGCACTTGGCCAAGAAACGGACGAGGAAGGGAAAGGAAGCGGCAGACAGGCGTCGAGAGTCCTTCGCTGGCTTGTTCCTCGAATCCGCTACCAATGCCAACAGCAACAGCAACAACTGGCCGTATTTTATGCCCCACGAAAACAAAAGTTATATTTATTATTTTGACAGGTAAACAAATCACGAGCTCACACAGACACACAGGCGGTGGGGAAAACAACGAAATGCAGGCAAGGAGACACTCACATTTTGACGCTACCCTAACCGGTTCTCTGTCTTCTTCTTGCTTCCGGTTTCCGCTTTCCTTTCCGCTGCCAATTGGGCGTTGTTTGCCGCTTGGCTCACCAACGGCAACTGAAGCCGCCTTTCAGGCCGCCGTCGAATGCAGCGCAGCCACATGCGTGGCCAATTAAATACCCTTTCCAAGTGAGGCAGCATGCAAACGGCGTGCATTTTGCGCAGCTAAAGAGCATAGGCGATAAATCGTGGAAAAGTTCGAGATTACTGGGATTTTTAAGGATAATAGAAGGCTTTCCTAGAGGTAAAAATTCGGATGATATAAAGATTACTTTTAAAATCGCTTTGTTTTTTTATAAATTACAAAACAAATTAAAGACAACACGCTTAAGTAAATGAAAGCTTTAATAAGCATATATAGAGTGTTTATGCTTCGGCTTTCCATTGTTCGTTAGCTTTCCCTTTTTGTTTTGCATGTTAATGGAAGGACGTTCAGACGAATTGATGGTTGACAATTAGCAAAACATACCAAGTGCAATGTTTTTAAATACTCCAATGAAGAACTTGTTACCTTAATGGAACATACATATGAGGTACATAACAAAAAGTGCTATCCAATGTCAAGGTTACATACGTTAACTTTTTCATATATGCTTTAAAACTTTTTTTGTTTTATTTTTTATTTTGATTGTGCTTAGCACTGAAATATGGTAGCTTATAGACACATATATATAAGTCGATTTTGTTGATAAAACTTTTACTTCCTTTTGTGTCCAACATAATTACTTCTTAAATTTCCTATTTTTACCAACAGAAAATGATAATAGTTTTTGTAGCCTCGTAAACATGGCGCATTAGTGACTATTTTAGACATGATTGAATTAGATATATTCCTGGTCTATTCCATAGGGCTAATACGCTGTTTGGGCCCCTCGATTCCAATCTTAGCTCCCAACTAATTCAGGTGCCTGACATGGCGTATTGATTGTTAATGCACGCCACATCGATAAGTCAAATGAAAGCAGAAGGAAAATCAGGTAGGTGGAATGGGGGAGAATATTGGAATGGAGCCATAAAGACTAAGCATTAAGCAACAAGCTGTCCCAAGACGAATAGCCCCATCCATTAATCATGGGGGAAGCACATAATAGGCAGAAATTCTTTGTTTACTTGGATTTGTGGTCATGATTATTTGAGTAACAGACTAGGCGTTAAATTCGCGTTTGTTTTCTGTACCGAATGTTACATATATAGGAATTCTCTATTTACTTAGAAACCTTTGAGTACTTTTAAATATCTGTTAATTTAAGGGATTTTTAAAAAAATTGCTTTTCCATGCACACAAAACTTACAATGTTAACTAACAGTCTGCAAAGTACAAATCTCGTTACTGTTGCATTTATACCCCTTACTTCTACTTCAACGGGTATACTGGGCTAAATTATAATTAACTAAAATATCACATTCATCTGTATTTATAAACATCGAAAATGTGGGAATTCTTGTGGAAAATTATCTCAATTTAAAAATGTTTGGAAAATATAAAAATGCTAAGTGTGCATACTCGTAGCATACTTAAATGTACACAAATAATTTATTTTCCATTAGGCGGACTATGTATCTCTTTAACAAGCGATGTATTCAAAGTATGTTATCGAAGTAATGGGTATCAGATAGGCGAATCTCTCTTCATTATTTCTTATGTTATCATGGCTACTACTGCTTGTTTGGATGTTTATTGCACTCGAAATTGACACCAATTATGTGAACGGGTCGTCGATCGCATGAAATTGAACGGCAAATGCGGGGACAGCCCTTAAATGACCTTCCAACAAACTGAAAATAAATCAAAAAAATAAACATTATCGAGTTGCCGACGTGTACATTACGTATTTTATTCTTTACGTATTTTTTCTCATGTTTTAATATAAATATACCCGTTTTCCGCACGATTAATGGGTATAACAACGAAGGGGAACAAAAGCACATAATAAAATGCATTCGAGTAAAAGTGATTTTCGATTCGAAAATGCATATATAACACATACATAAGTTTATATTGATTATCAACAATGCACAAATTGGATACACACATTATACACTTCCCTGCTCTCTTTTCACTTTTTATGATCGTTGAACTTGAACTTGTCAGCGGACTTAAGCTTACTCATCTTGAAAATAAGCAAAAACAGAGCCTGAAAACTGTAAATCATGCTTAGCCAAGTTGGTTTAAGCCACGTTTTTGCTTCCCGGTCTTTTGTTTTCGTCTGGACCGCAATGAAGGTCACTTAAGTTGTTTTTTTATTTCTGTAATGGAAAGGGAAACAAAGTAAACATAATTTTTCAGTTTTAAATGGCTGTGGCTTCAAGGATCGCGTTCCAGCGCTCTTCCAGTCGTTCCGCTCTCTTAAGCCTCTCTTGGAGCTTTCAATATTCCCGACTTGGCTGCGTAGGCTTCATTGCTGTGGAAGACCCGTAACTGGAATCATTTGGCGCCGAGCAGCCAGACTTATCGGTCGTTGCAGTCTCGACTTTGGTTTCGAAACTTCTCCAAAAGCAAAGATAACGATCCATTGGGAGTAATCATATTGTGTAAATAAAGCATATTACTCATTTAAAAGCGCATTATCGTATTCGAGTTGAAAGCATTTAAATATAGTGTATAGTGTGTGATTTGTGAAAGTGATTTCAGTGGCTTGCAATTAGATTAAAAGGCCCCAAAACTGAAAACTAGTTTTTTATTACAGGATATTAGACAGCAAACCAATTGATTATATCAACCATTAACTAAATGTACACACCTATTCACATTCACTAGAAACCATGATTGGTTAGCTAGTCTCAAATTCATTAAGAGCTAAACATTTATAATGTCATAACTATCAGCATCTATAATTATCATTCTTGAGCTACAAAAACACTGGTAGAAGTAAATAATTACGATTTAACTAATCATTATTATACACCTTTGCAAAAATGAATTCAAAAGGCTGTAAACCAAAATTAATGCCATAAATTAATTTAAGCGTAATAGTGAAATGTTTACGTAACTTGTGATTAGACAACGTGAAACGCAGGGAAAAGTATTGTTACCACCCTCGTTGCATTTTATGGTTATGGCTTACGATTGTTGCAACAAACATCTGGCTTCCCCATTGCAGCAGGCCATGTGTCTGCCTCTTGCCAAGAAAATAAAAGAGCCCGAATATGCAACTGGCCAAAGCGAAGAGAACGGCCAAAAGAGAAAAAAGAGTCACTTGCACTTTTTGGGACCCCTTTCATCGGGACAGTGGAGTGCGGAGAAATTTCAAATGGGGGGACATTAATTCATATAATCTTCTTTCATTAGATCAATGAGTTATTTTTGTGTGCTGATTTAATTTTTAAACAATTTTGAAAAATTCTATATAAATCTAGTAAAATTTCTATAAATACTCTCATAAAGAAAATTGTTAAAAATATATGCTTAAATCTTAATATATTTAATTATCTATATGGATATAGACCCCCTTTCCTGCGCTCCTGCATCCCCTTTTTTTTTCTTTGCATTTGTCTCTTTTCTGTGTGCCACATTGGAGTGCACGTAATTTTCCATTTAGTGGCAGGCGAATCGAAAACGAAAGTGGAAATGTTGCACTGTCGCCGGTGGCTCCAGCACCTCCTCGCTCGCCCACGCCGCTCGCTCTTGGCCAGCCGGTTGTAAAGCCGATGAAGAAACTTAAATAAAGAAAACCAACAACAAAACTCCTCCTCGCCAAACTCAAAAGCCAAAAGTTGTGAAAAGGAAATCCGCAAATGCGGAAGAGCCCGTCCAAAACTCAGTCCAGTCCAATCAGTCAGTCAAACGATCCGTGACTCAAGACCATTATCTTTCATTATAGCCATTGCATTGCACCGCACTTGGTTCTGCCCGATTGAGCTGTCAAAGGGCACCGGATTTGGGAAGCCAGGGAACCCAACCCATCATATACCCGATAAGAAACCCTCACCATGATAGAACGAGAAATTATCCAGTAAGTGTTAATCCTTATCGGTGGTTTGTCCACACATATGGCACGGATGAAATGCCACAATCAGTTGATGCTGTTAAAGCAAAATAGTTTATATGTTGAATTTCATAATTATTAGTTAATAGTATCTATTCATACAAACTATTTACTATTTCATTTCTTTAGTAGCTCTGTTTAAATCTATCAATATAAATGCTATTTTCCAGCACAGTCAGCCTTGATTCTCTATGATTCTCTTGGCCCTCAGCGGGAGTACCCGAAAAAGGGGGCCAAGACCCAGTGTCAATACTTCGAGGCGGCTTGAGCCCCACCAGCATTCTCCACTATCTTATGTTGTACTATATTATGGGGTCTTGGCAAAGTCCGAGCCGAGCGCTTGAACATTGCACATGCAGCGGGCGCATACAAATAGATAAATTAAATCATTTGGGGGTTTGCCGAGACTCGACTTTGTTTCAATATTTGCCAACTCGGAGTGGCCGGCAAACGCTTCTAGCTGTTGCGAATTTCGCTTCGATCTGTGCACTATATATGTTCTATATTGCAGCACAACACCTGCCTCGAAGCGCATCTTCGACGTCCTCAAGGATGTCCTGCAATTCTTCGAGCTCTATGTGCGAATCCTGCTGGAGCTGTTTGTGACACTGGTCCAGATTGTGCTGCCCAAAAAGCAGAAGGATGTCAGCGGGGAGATAGTTTTGGTAAGATCATTACATGTGCAAGCATAACTTAATAAGTTAATATCAACTTGTACATGCGCAGATAACCGGAACTGGGCACGGAATTGGCCGGGAGTTGGCCCTTCACTATGCTTCATTGGGTAGCACAGTGGTTTGTGTGGACATCGATGGCAAAAATAATCTGCAGACGGTGGAGAAGGCCAAACGGCTCAATCTCGGCGAGGTGTACAGCTACAGGTATTAAGTATACTTTCTAAATGATTAAATAAATAATAACATTATGTTCAACATGGCAGCTGCGATGTTTCCAAGCGCGATGAGGTTATGGCACTGGCGGATCGGATCAAGTCGGATGTGGGATGCATATCGGTGCTGGTTAATAATGTGGGCATAATGCCAACGCATCCCATTCTGCAGCAATCGGCCGAGGAAATCCAACGGGTCTTCGACGTGAACGTGTTCTCGCAGTTCTGGACCATCCAGGCCTTCTTGCCGCACATGCAGGAGAAGGGTCGTGGCCACATCATTTGCATGTCCTCCATTGCCGGCTTGGTGGGCATCTCCAACCTGGTGCCCTATTGTGCCACCAAATTCGCAGTCCGCGGCCTGATGGAGGCACTGCATGCCGAATTACGAGAGGGACCCTTCAGGGATCTGGTAGGATAACAAAATGACAGCTAAATTATATGATCCATGTGTGATTCCATTTACAGATTCGCACCACCACCATCTTCCCCTATATGACCAACACTGGCCTCTGCAAGCATCCCAAGGTGAAGTTCCCATCGATCCTGGGCCTGCTCGATCCCAAGCAGGTGGCCAGAAGGATCGTGGAGGCCCATCGTACCGACCTCATGGAGGTAACCATCCCGAGCAGCCTGCTCCACATCAACAACTGGACACGACTCCTGCCCGATCATTGCGGCCTGATGCTCAAGGACTTTATCGACAGCGGCGTGGAGTCGGATTTGATTTAGTTTACCTTCTATATATATTAGATCTTAGATCGAGCTAAAATATGTTGCAGTACAATAAACTTACTATTGGAGTATGTATTAAAATAAAGCTATAAAGATTTTTAGCTTGGATTGGAGGTACAAAATAAATGCGGATTTTCCCATTTAAGATATGAATTTCAGCTTATAATGTTTAAAAACTACGTTAAACAAAGAAAACAACTTAAAATTACTTCAATGAATTTCTTTCGTTCGTTATTATTGGAGTTACCTGTTGCATTGAAATCGATAGCGATAACGAACATAATCGATTGTTAGCAAATCTGGCTATAGCTAAATTTACCTCCACTGTCACCTCCACTGCAAATCAGCTGTGTGATGAAAACAAAAGGCGATGGCTTGCGAAGTAAAACACTGCGGAGAAATCCGTGATTTTAGGAAAGTCCAGGAATACTTTGGACTCGGACATGGTAAGATAGCTTTGCCACAAGCCTCTGCAGCACGTAACTAATTTGATCCGTACAGATGACAACTGGTTAAACGCGATAAACCATGCCATTTCACCCACTGGCGAACTGATTGCCATGGCGCAGGGTGAAAAGTTGGCATTCCTCAGCACCTGCTGGAGCAGCCATGGCAATGCCAACACCTACGTTCTTGGCTGGTGCGGCGAGCTGGAGGATCGCAACCAAATCGTGACTAGCCTCACCTGCTTGCCGATGACTCAGAACAAAAGCACCGATGGAGCCATCGAATGGACCTGCGTGGCAGTTGGCCTGTGCTCTGGCATGGTTACCTTCTACACGGACACGGGTGTAAAACTCTTCTCGCAATGGTTAGTTGGGAAATTAAATGTATCTGCGTCATTTACCAACAATATTTTTCCAGCTGCCAAGAGGATCCAGTCATTGGAGTCAAGCTGCAGTCCGCACCGCGACATTCTGAGGCGGATTCTCTGCTCTATATCGTCTATCCTCGCTGCATGTGCTTTATCCAGGGCCAGGACATTTTGCCGATGCTGACCAACTGCCGGCACAATGTGCAAAGAGGTGCCTTGGAGCGTGGTTCGTATCCCACGGCTGATGTGGTGCCATTCCAGAAGTATAAGTTCAAGCAAGAGCGAGAGGCCGTCATCAACGATGCTGCCATCTCTACCACCCAACGACCACCCACATACGACTACATTGTTCAGCAGAGCATCGGTCTCGGTTACTTCGCCAAGGTGCACGCCACACCGCCGAGGAGCTCACATGTTCTGGCCGCCGGAGCAGAACCCTATTTGGGCTTCTTTCAGGCGGAGGAGGGTTATAAAACGATGTCGCTAGGTGAGGTTGCCAAAGACGTTATCGGAATAGCTTACAAGAACCTGCTGGGCGGAATCTTTCGACGAGCTCCCGAGCCCCTGCCATCGCCAGAGGAATCCCCACTACCGGTGCCCACAAAAGAAGCACCGATGCGGATTCGCTGTCGTCTATACGACGGCAAGAGAGATGGACTGACCTTGGCTGTGGCACCCGGTGGACGCCTGGCTGTCGTTACCGATAATCTGGACCGTGTGATGTTGGTGGATACGCACCAGGCCATTATCTTGCGTGTTTGGAAGGGCTATCGGGATGCGCAGTGCGCATTCGTTCCAGTTAAGGAAAAATCCGTTCGCGGCATTAAAACGCACAAGCGAAAGGCTTTGTTTCTGGTGATCTACGCTCCTCGAATGGGCTGCCTGGACATCTGGGCTTTGCAAAACGGACCCAAGGTGGCTGCCTTCAATGTATCGAAAAGCGGGCAACTGATATACAACAATCACAGTCCCCTAGGCTCCGGCGGCAGCAGTGGTAATAACAGCACTCAGTCAAGAAAATCTTTAGCCATCAATCATTGCTTGTTTCTGGATCCCAGCGATGGCAGCTTGAAGGAGATACACATTCCCTTTCACTACGCGCTCAGCGAGACCAGCTCCCAGACATCACGGGATATCCATATGCTGAGGCGCCTCAGAAACCAGCTAAGAAGCATAAACCATGGCCAAGCCCAAGATGAAGCGCTGCAGGAGATTGGCGAACTGGCAAGTGAACTGCAGACGTTAGAGGTGCGACAACAGTGCCTGGAGATGTTGCTTAAGAGCAAGAAGCTGCAGCCACAGGTGTTTCAATGCATCATTAATGCCTTCATAAAGAAACCTCTTTCTGAGGCAACGGGCTCCGAGGAGTTTGTCAACCAAGTCGAGAACTATAAACGCTTGACTGATCTCTACTTGGCTCTAAGTCAAGCCAATCAGCGTGAAGACAACGAGCCACCCGTTGAATACTTAGAGCTTTCCGATGCTGATCTTGTCACCATTAACAAGTTGGTTCTGCTCCTGGACGATGGCACCGAGAAGGATAAACCCGCCGCCACCCGTGAAGTGAGCTTTAAGTTGCAGGCGGAGCATAAGACCGAGGAGTTTGTCGATTACCTGAGCATCTTTACCATTGATAGTCCGGATGGCATAAGTCTACTTCCGGAGAAGTCAGATAAGTTTGGCGCCGTAAGCATCGATCTCTTTAGTCAGTTCTTTGCCCAAGGTCTATGCTTTGGCAAATTCAAGCAGTGGATCAATCAGGCCTGTCTGCCCAGCAGAGATTTGCTTAAGTTGATTATTTGGTTTTGGCTTGAGAAGCCCTTTAAATACAACAACTGGTGAGAAAAACATTTTATAAATTCCGTTCTCAACTTATGTGCAATCTACTTTCCTTGCTTTAGTGATGAAGTAGTGGAGGACATGTCCAGAATTGCTGCTATGGTGCAGACCATTTGTGATCTGGCTGGTGAACACATCCACGACTATGCCTACAATGCCATTTCACCGTGGTGGCAAGAAGTTCGCGAACTTCTCTTGGAGAGTAAACAATTTTCGGGCTTGCTGGTGGCCATTGTGTGCAAAACGGTAGCCACCAATTTGTGGCGAAACCGAAAAGAGGTAGGTTTCCTCCTGGTCATTAAAACCAAAAACTCTATTGCGAAAAACATGTTCTCCTTAGGGATCTTGTGATGAATCCTCGCAAAACGAGGATGAGGAGCGCTGGGAGCGTATCTCCCACGATGAGGCTCAGTGGGGATTGCTCACTGGCAAACTGGAGGATGTGGCCGTGCTAGGAGCCATACTAAGGTAAGTGCCAAATCAATCTTTCCACTTAGTTCTTAAAGTAAACACTGCTTTCTTCGTAGTAAGCCTCTCACCTGCCGGGATCCTGTTGGTCCAGAGATGTCCTATGAGCCACCGGACTGCAGCCTTAAAAGCATTGTGAGCAGTGGCAAAGGCATCGTCACCGAACTGACAGCCAAGTGGCTGATCAGTGCACAATTGCATCCGAGTAAAGTTCTGGAGATATCGCCTCCCGAAAACGAGTTAGACGACGAGGCCAAAGTTAAGATAAAAGATGAGACAACCAAAAAGCCAGCTGATGCAGAGGCGGAATCAGAAGAGGATTTGGAAATGGCAAAGGAAGTGTACGCGGCGAGTAAAGAAGCCCATGAGCCTATTCTTGAAAGATTGGCTCTGCTGCGTGCGCACTTTCCCTTCAGCTTGGAATCGGGCGTCCTCTTAAGTCTCATGTCGTGGCAGTACATGGTCCAGTGGAGCAAGCAGCTCTCATCGCTGGATCACCTAAAGGCAGCATTGCTTTGTTTAAACCAATTCCGTACACCTGACTGGGCCCTGAAGCATGGAATATGTTGCATGCTCTGGAATGCCACCCTGAAGTTTCCTCTCCAGGCGGCGGCGAAGCTTATTCAGAAAGTGGGACGCCTGCCAGTGGACAAGATGTGCCAGCAAGATCTGGAGATGTCGGCGGGTAAAGTGCCAGAGTTCCTAGAACTAAGCCTCGAATTCCTGCAGCATTTCACCGCTTCCATGGAGCACGATAAGCGAGAACTGCACTTCGAGCAGTCGCTTAGCGAAGGAGCCCTGCCATTGCAATTTCTGGCTCTCCAGCAGCACCATGCCATGCCGCAGCTGCTCCGTCTTCAAACAGAACTGTGCAGTGTGCTGCACTTCGTGTCTTTCTTCCAGTTGCGCATTCCAAAACCACTGACCACGCTCTTCGACTCCATGAGCAACAAAGCTCTGCTGGCGGACATCAACAAGGAACTGCCTTATGTTTTGCCTGCACCAGATCTTGTCCTGCAACAGCAGCGCACTGAGTTCCTGTGTCGTCTTGTCGCCGCTACCATGGATCTGATTAGGGAGGATTTGGAGCAGCTATACATTCTCGATCATGTCTTTTACATGGGCAAGATCTGTGCCTTGGCCGACAGTTGGGAGGTCGATAAACTTCCTATCCTACGACGGCAGGTAAGAATGTACATATATGACCCAAGAATTCCTAATCTAGGAACCCAAGAACACACATGACAGGAAGCTTACAATGCCTCTTGCCTTTTAACATCAGTTCGTTACTTT
The DNA here is from genome assembly GCF_004382145.1 of Drosophila mauritiana. Lineage (NCBI taxonomy): Eukaryota > Metazoa > Arthropoda > Insecta > Diptera > Drosophilidae > Drosophila > Drosophila mauritiana. Next base: position 11,792,901 of record NC_046667.1, on the reverse strand, counting down.
GCTCCATACAGAGCACAACAGAAGAAACACAATGGAATAGAAAATATATTCCAAATATTTTTCCCTCCTCCAGGTGGTGGAACTGTACGCTTTTGGGTATGATGCGGAGGCTCAAGTGCTGCTCCAGGACATCAGCGATGACGAGGAGCTGGGCCGACTGCTGCTGGAGATCGCTGGCCGTAGGCTCAATCTTTACGCACAGAGCTCGCAGTCCACGTTCCTGAAGATTGCCTCTGTTGGCCACCAGTTGCTGGCCTACCTAGACAACCTGGTAAGTGCTGCCAGCGTATACCATTCGCAGTACTGATCCATTTCTCACACCGCTCGCGCAGAAGGAGCCGATGACTGAGAACAACATTCAGATCGCGGCCACCAAGCCCGACGAGATCGATGTGGTCGCCCTGGACAAGCTGTTGTCGCACGCCTACAAATACCTCTGCCGGCGCGAGTCCAAGCAGCTGTCCATCATTTCCCAAATGTACAACGCCGTGCGTATCCTGCAGAATTAGGAGCGAGGATGACACATAAACACTTGGTTATTTTATGATTTATGGATTTAAGAATGAACCCATTGTTGATTGTTAAAACACCACAAGCGGTCCCATTAATTGTCTTACACTTATCAACAAGCGATTTAAACAACCTACGAAAAGCATCATCTTAACTACTTTCAAGGAAAAGGATATTAAGATCTACACCGATAGGAGCATATATTCAACACGAATTTGATGTTAGGCCTATGCCTTTAAGGATTATGAACATATATATTTAATAAACTAAAAAAAATAATTTCAATATTTTACTACATTTAAGGGATACAATAAGATAAAATAATATTTTCTTTATTGATGGCAACCGTAATTTAATTTATATTTGAGCAGGGATCCAAGCGTGTCTTTGAACTTCGAGTCTTGGGCGTTGCCTCCAAGTTCTCCGCCTGTATACGTCCGATTGCCTCCGGCGTGGGCAATCTCTCTGGCATCCTGGTGGCGTGCACTTTGAGATGCGTGTAGACGGCAATGTAGCTCTGGCTGGTGTCCAGTTCGATGGGTGGACTCTGCCCTATGCGGCCCGGCAGCGCAAAGTGCTTGCCAAGAATGGGCTCCTTGAGAGATCGGGCCAGAAGTTTTTGTAGTCCATTGCGGTCGGTGTCCAACTGCTCGCTGTTGAAACTTGAATCCATTGAGAATTAATTGAATGTAAAGATTTCGAGTTCTAATGTGTAGTGCCTGAAATTTTTCCGAACAAAAGATACGACAAGCCGAGTTGCACTAGGTTAGTGGCACTGACTCCGACTAATCGAAAAACAACTTTTCCTCCTTCATGGCAACAAGTAGTTCAGTTTGGCATACCTTTCGTTTGGGAGGAGCCACCACTGCTCGTCCTGCTCGGTTATGACTTATTTATTATTCGAGGCAGAAAGTTGATTCTCTGGTTTGTTCAATTTGGGAACTCGGCTGAGACACGCAAGGCCAAGAAGCAAAGAGCTTGTTTCGTGGGTGAAGTTTATCATGTTGATAAACATGTAGGATAATGAGGAATGTCGTTAGAGACAGTTTCATGTGGTTCCTTAATAGTCGCAGGGGATTGCTTTTATGGGCATACAGTAAACTCACGATGGTGCTGATTTGACCATCTATTTTCTGCTTTAAATAAGTACACTCAAATAGTATATGTTTGTATATAGATGTGTATTGGGCTTAGCTACAGAATGGGTTATAGAGGTTGAACAATCACTTAAAGGTTTACTAGGCTAGGGTCTCTACAGGCAGCGGGCAATCAGTTCGTTGATGGCATTGCCACGATCGCCGTACTCGCCACCGCGTTTGTACGAGACGGATACCTTCTTTTGCCAACCATTGCTGGGACTGGACAACTGGAAAAAACCAAATGGCAGTATTAGAATAGTTGTAAGAATTCCAAGAGAAGTGTTAACCAACCGTGAAGGCGCACAGGAACTCATTGACAGCGGCGAAGTTTGGACCCACTGTGCAAATTTCGTGGATTATATCCTCCAGACAGATGACACCCTTGTCGCCCAGCTGTTGCTCCACCATGGTGTTCGACTGGATGGCCGTCTTCTTGCCGTCGATGCGGGCGAAGCCCTTCTTGAAGATCAGCTCGCGAATGGAGCTCAGCGAGGGATTGCCGTAGACCACAAAGGGTTCGATAACGCGCAGCAGCAACTGGTTCTCCTTCGTGTTCTCCAGGAAGACTGCGTTGTGGCGCGAGCCCATGCGCAGGGTTCGGAATATATCGGCGGTGGTCTTGTCGAAGATCTTCTTGCCCGCATGGCGCATCACGAAAAGCAGCTTGGGATTGGAATCGTCGGCAGCTGTGGCACTTTGTTCGGTGACATTGGTGCGCAGAATGGTTTGCTTGATCCGCTTGGACGTGCGCTCTGCTTTCAGGTAGCCCATTACGAAGGATTCGGCACGGCGGAACTTGTGGTGATTCTTGGTGGCGGTCCTCTTCTTGATCCGGTCATTTCTTTTCTGCGTAACAACAGATTCATCCTGCAGAATTCTCCTCTTGCGATGCTTTAGCACCGACACTGTTTTGCCGGGCAGTTTGTTGGGCACCGCATATCTAGGGAACAAAAGTATAAGATGAAGTTTAGGATCAACACATTTTTATAGTTGTTCAATTACTCACTTGTCTGACATTGCTAGTATTTCGCTTTTTAAACGCAGTAAATTAAAACACGTGCAAGCACCAAAACAATAACTAAAAAGGATAGAGGTGGGCGCGGAGCGATAAGTGCTTGGTTATCGATAAGTGATGTGTGCAACAGCTGAGCGCGTTTCATGGTGAATAGCTAATGAATTTCAAATTTTTGGCGGGAACATTTACGAAATATTATTATTCAACTGAAAACTAAACTTAATAGTTGTGCCTTAAGATAAATTTATTTATAGCTAGCATTCAAGGGAACAGCTTTAATGTTTGTTTCTTGTAAGTTACCATTTGACATGAATTTCCGGTTTTGAGCACACATTTCTCATTTCTTTTCTTTGCATTCTCTTGCTCTCTCTCTCATTCTCTCTCCGTTTGCTACTCTCACTCTCTCATTGCGTTTTAGGGTGGAAATTGCGTTAATTTTAGTATGAAAATGCCGGTCTCGATGCCAACGCACAGTCGCTGTTCGCAGTCAAAGCCGTTTTGTTGTGTCCGCGCTCTCGAGGTAAAATAAATCGTGTTTTACGTGCAAAGTCGCTGGGAACAAGATAAACCGAAATTAATCAGCCAAACTGCATTCCAAACCTTGCGAATAACCAACAAAAAAAAATAGCGAATAAAAGCAATGGAGCAATGGAGCAATTGGTAGAAAAACTGCAACTCTGCAACTGCAAAATTCATTGCCACGCGTCGTAAGGTGATGACGAAATCGTGGAAATTGGCACTCGGCAAAGGCGTCACCATAAAAGTGGAGCTCCCTATTAGGCAGGCAGCTACACACCACAACACAACAACCCCAAAATCACCAGACTTTAAAGCTCAATTTAGTGTATCGAAGATAGTGGCGTCGGGAAACATATGTAATTAAAGTTTATGTCTGACAATGGGAGATTAGTTAGCTGCCAGCGAGGCAAAAATCGGGTCTTCTTCACTAGCAATTAGTGACTAAAATCAGCACTATAGCATTTGTTTACAATTTGCGCAACACGTGCTCGCGCCTCATTTGCTGATAATCAAGGCTTTTCTTTCTACATTTCAACTTTTACCCTTCATTCCAGTGACAATGTGCGGTATTCGCCATTAGAGGATAAGCAGAAGAATCCCACAGTGCAGCCATCATGACGGACCGATATGCCAACGGAGTGACCACCAGCCTGGTCGAGCCCACAAATGGATGCGCCGCGCCGGGAAATCCAAATCCCGCTGATGGCGAGGAGAAGATTGTCCTCAAACGGAAGCTAACACTCCTCAATGGAGTGGCCATCATAGTGGGCACCATCATCGGATCGGGCATCTTCATTGCTCCCACGGGAGTCTTTAAATACACCGAGTGAGTGGTGGTGATGATTATGACGATGATGATACGTAGCATCCTCCTTAATTCAATTTATGCACAAAAAAGGTCAATTTACTTGTTAATTAATGGATAGATTGTCGCAGGCATTCCTTTAGCACCAATTAAGATACATTTATTAGTTCTCGATTTTCCCTCAAAGATTCACCCTTGAAATTCTGCGCACATATTGCGTCAGCTTTTTAAAGTGTTTTTTAAGCGAATTGACTCCAGTTACAATAATAACGTCAATAAGGCGCGCCAAACATTTAAATTATTGATAAGAGCCACGAAAAAGGTATGCGTCATAAGCTTAAGGCGGCTGCGAAAAGTTCCCGGAAGTTAAATCGATGAATGTATTTAATCGAAGTGAAAGTTAATACCCTGCACTTTTTTTTATATATGTATGTTGTTTTTAAATACTATTTTACTATTACTGCTTACAAATATTTGAATTTATAGTTTGATTGCTTTAGAGTATTTGTTTACATGTATTTATTTTCACCCAAATTGTTTATTTATTCGATGACTACTGTATATCATTTCAGATCCGTGGGATCGTCCCTTTTGATTTGGCTGGCTTGCGGCATTTTGTCGACCATCGGAGCTCTGTGCTACGCTGAACTGGGCACATGCATCACGAGATCTGGCGGGGATTACGCCTATCTGCTGGTATCCTTTGGTCCGCTAGTGGGATTCCTGCGCCTGTGGATCGCACTGCTCATCATCCGGCCAACCACGCAGGTCAGTTCCTAAGGCACATCGATTGAATTACGAAATGTTTACATAGTTGGCTTGATTGATCGATGGGTTGTTGATGCAAATAAATAGAAATTTATTAATGGGCGGCTACCTTCGACCGGAATTGAATTCAATTACGAGTAGAACAGCTTTCTCCGCTAGAAACAAATGGCATGCAGGATTTATAGTATGAATACACTGTTTTTTTTTTTTTTTCAGACTATCGTGGCTCTATCTTTTGCCCATTATGCGGTCAAGCCATTCTTTCCGGAATGCGTTCCCCCACAGAATGCGGTAAAACTGCTGGCTGCCATATGTCTAAGTAAGTTGGTTAAACAATCCACTCCGATGTTAATTAATTGAAAACGATTCCCGCAGCTCTGCTCACCACAATCAACTGCCTGTCCGTGAAGGTGTCCATGAAGGTGCAGGATGTGTTCACGGTGGGCAAGCTGCTGGCCCTCATCATGATTATACTGTCCGGACTGTACTACATGGCCACTGGCGAGCTAGAGAACTTCAGCAATCCGTGGGATGGAAAATACTCGACCCGCAACATTGGCTACGCCTTCTACTCCGGTCTGTTTGCCTTTGGCGGCTGGAACTACTTAAACTTTGTGACGGAGGAGCTGCAGGATCCATACAAGTGAGTAGTGGTGACAAAGACAAATGGTTGGGTTGGTTTGGCTTTATTTGCCCCATTCATTCCTTGTGCGTCATGCGCAGGCAGCAACAAGTGGAAACTTGTTGAGTGTCCTTGATGTCATGGCTCCTAGAATACCACCCAGTGGGTGGGGGATGCTGCCCCATCCCTAACGAATTCAATTTGCAATCAATTTAAGTGCTACACTCCCGCCAGAGCCAAGTGGCTTTCTCGCTGAATAGCACGTTCTTTAACGCACTGAAAGAAATTTCAAGTAGGAAACTCAATTCCTATGCGCAGTAAAGCCCGTAGATTAATTATTCTTCTGCTGTTTCTAGTTATTTCAAACAAATTACGGCATTTTCGAGCATTAGCTATGGTAAATGGTTTTTATATCATCGGTCATCCAAAGTGATAAGATATCTCTTATTTTACCTGAAAGCTTTTTAATGTTTTAGTTCCGAATGAAACATCAAACCGTAGTTGTTATTTACCCTCTATGTAGTCATAGTCACTACTCACTACAAATATTAAAGATAGTACTTATTTAACCAGAGATTCATTAGGCAGTTTTTAAACTGAAATATATATGCACCTGAGAGCGCTAAATTGGAAACCACTGATGACCTGGTGACCGAGCATCGCAAGGAGCATCTGGAAATCAAGGATTGACGTCACTTACAGCAACTCCCACTACCAAGTAGCACATCATCATTTTAATGTGGACAGTCACCAATTTGGGCTGGGAATGACATATGCTGCGATGAGATGGTTCGTTGGTAGTCATTCGGACTGCCACATGACCATTTATCCGACCGACTTTGGGATATTCAACAGGTCCGCTTCACATAGAACTACTAATACTGATAGGAACTACTGCAGCCAACTATCAGAGATCTATATTCCATTCACATATTTACAAAAACAGTAGTTAAAAGTGTTATTCATATGATGAAATGGAAAACTCATATATATATATGTTTTGTATAAAACTAATCTCCCACTTTGTTTTCTCATTGTGCAGGAATCTGCCGCGCGCCATTTGGATAGCCATGCCGCTGGTCACGAGCATCTATGTTCTGGTCAACTTAGCCTATTTCGCCGTGGTGAACAAGCCGGAGATGCTCAGTTCGCTGGCCGTGGCAGTGACCTTTGGAAATCGTATGTTCGGACCGCTGGCCTTCATGGTGCCCATTTTCGTGGCGCTGAGCACATTTGGTGGCGTCAACGGGGTGCTCTTCACATCGGCACGCCTGTTCGCCACTGGTGCTCAGGAAGGGCATTTGCCCAAGTTTTTCCAGCTGTTCCACGTGAAGCAACAGACGCCCATTCCCTCCCTGATTTTCACGGTGAGTTGGCATGAACATTTTGCAACTATCGGCTATCAGCAGAGAATTTTGCATTGATGCAAACGCATTTTCCCACAGTGTCTGATGTCGCTGCTCATGCTGCTCACGGATAACGTGTACCAGTTGATCAACTACTTCAGCTCGGTGCTCTGGCTCTCAGTGGTGGCCAGCATAGCCGGGATGTTGTGGCTCCGGCATAAGAGGTGGGTGATACTACCACTGACTTGTACTGAACCCAATGTGTAATGTGTATTTCTTTCAGGCCCGACTTGCCCCGACCCATTAAAGTCCATCTTGCGCTGCCCATCACCTTCATGGTGAGCTGCGTGACACTGGTATTGCTGCCCAATCTGGAGGAGCCACAAAATCTGCTCATTGGCATCGGCATAACCCTGTCTGGCATTCCGTTCTACTACGCTTTCATCGCCCGGAAAAATAAGCCAAAGTGCTACGGCCGATTGTCCAATTCCGTAATAGAGATTTGCCGGGCCATCTTCAATACCACCATTATCGAATCGAATGAGGCGATTAACTAGGCATACACGTACAAACATATATATGTGTACCCCAACCGTAGAACTTATGCATTTAGTTCAAAAACACTCGTAATTGATATTCGAAAAACGTGAAACTGAAAACTTGTTAAATTTGAAACCGTTTTAAGTGCAGTTTGTATGATATTTTAGCATTGCTCAGCACCAAATTGGCATCGATTAGAATTTAGTTTTTATCGTATGTAGTACGTATTTATTGTTTTTAGCAAGCCCCTCAGTTAACAGGTTTTTGCAAAACCCCCGCCTTATTGGCCCACTTCCCACTAAAGTTTACTTTTTATCTCTATGGTTAGGTGCAACAATCCGAATTCCTTTGTTAATACGATCAGGAAATAAGTGAAAGCGCTTATATGGGAACAAACTTCGAAAATGTGACATGTTTAGGGAAGCTACACAGCTAGCAGTACAATAAGGAGCATATTGATGTTTAAACTTAACCGCTTAGCAAATAAATGTATTATTGCAAATTCGGCATGTTACTATGAAGATTAAGGAAGACTCTTCTTCCAACGAACTTTGTTCAGATCTACATGTAAATCTTACGAGCATTGTGTTCGATGGCAGTTTCCACTAGAGTAGTGCCCCTTATGAAATCCGCCGATACTATATTCGCATTCGTGCCCAGTTCATTTCGATACAACTGAGAGATGCGCCAATTCACATTATCGGCCATCTTGCGCAGCCCGCCGGTCTTGTCCAAAATGACGTCCCACGTCTCCGGGGTCAGCTCCGCCATATCGGACACCGGGCGACTGGAGAAGCGACTGTGGAAGTAAGAAACGATAGATGTACCACATCTTATCTAATCAATAGCGAGTATCTCCACTTACGACACATCGAAATCATTGATGTTGCGCAAATAGGTTTCCAGTTGGGACCACGTCTGCTTGTTACCCCAGCGCTGCTCCACGGATCCAAACAGGACATCGGGGAACTCCTCCACCATGGCCTCGTGGTCGTAGGCGAGGAAGACGTTCTGCCTTCGGGCCCAAATGTCACGCAGGGATGCACGCCAAGTCAGCGAAGGATGTGCTATCAGGTCCTGGAACTGATCCCGCAAGTAGCTGACCAACAGGCGATGAACACCAAGTCCTTTTCCAAAACCTAAAGGAAAGTGAAAGTAAATCATATGCATTATCCTTCATAAATCCAAGATTGAACGTATTCCTTACCCACTGGGAACTCCTTGAGCCCAAATATGATAATCTCATTGGTTTCGTAGACAAAATCCCGAACCTGATTGATGACTTCCTGCAGCGGACGTTGTTTTGTGATCCCGTGATAGATGAAGAACGGATCGGGTGAGTTTCGGTAGTAACCCACGCGTATGTCCAAGTAGCGGACTCCGTGCATCAACTGCCCACGGATGTCATCGTCCTGTGTGAGCGCATACTTGGTCACCAGACTTTCGCGGAGCAGCGGATCGAAGTTGGGTCGATAGGAGCCGGAGTCGTGGGTGCCAGGAATGAAGAGATCTCGCAGACGCATCTCCCCTATCTTGGACTTCAGATCGTTCATCCAGCGGGGGAATACTTTGAGGCAGGTTTTGGCCAGGATATTGCCCTGCGCATCGATGTAGCTGGCCCAAAATCCGTAGCAGGCCGTATGAACCGTCGCGTTCCGGGACAGGGCATAATCAAAGGGCAATCCCGTTGTAAACCACTGGGTGCTCAGGCCCTGCCTGGGCTCAATGGCAGCCACAACCTCGGTGGCTCCTCCATTGGCCACCCAGTACTGCTCCCGCTCCTCCTCTTTGGTGGCCGCTTTAGTCGCCGGTCTTGCGGTGAACCCACTGTTGGGCACATAGCTGGGCGACCCATCGCCGGAGCCACTACCCTCCTCGCTGGGAAATCCCGCCAGCGGAGTGTGTTTGCGCAGCAGTTGGCTTTGGAAGCTGAGTGCATCCTCACGTGTCACGAGCAGTTGGTCACCCTTGTTAGCCGGTGCATTGCTCCACGAGACCTCCAGGAAGCGCTTGCGTGCACTGATGGTCAGCCAAACCTTGAGCGCATTGGGATTCTCATAGGATTCGGTCTGTGCCTGGCCCTCATTCGTCCAGGAGGCGAGGAGCAGCAGCACCAGTGCAAGGCGTAGAACTTTTCCCACCATATTGCTCTGATTGAATTACCCTGCTGATTCGCGGTGATTGCAACTGACGCTAATCGGCGTTCCGGAATCAGAGCAGTAATATAAACACGACACCCCGAGAGATCAGACCAGATCAACCGTTCGCGTCGAGAGCTCCACACTCAATGATCCGCGACCCAGACCCCAAATAACTTGGCACAGGTAGATCTTATCTATGCTATGTGCTGTTTATGGGGGGCTCCAGTTATAAAGGAAAATTGGAACCTAGCACAGGGGAGCTTAGCGAGAAAGATATGTGTAAATTAAGCTAAATTTCTATTTACTTTGGGATTCCCAGTAATTAGCCCTTATGCTAACCGAAGGATTAGGTTTCAGCACAATTGCAATGACTGCGTACACAGAACATTTGACCGCGATTCGAAGCCGATAAGATTTCAAACAATAGTGGGTGGGCACATTCCCAGCCTATTGTTAACACATATTTATTTGCACTCGACTTTAATTGGCAGTGTAATGTTCGTTGGCCTTTGGTAATTCAGAACACAAACAAATTTGCCGGAGGTTAAGCAAGCGTATTTCCTATAGGAAGCTAAACAATGGATGCGTTATGATTTGATTTAACTCCGCACCGACTAATAAATTAATGCAAAAGCGACCGATCTGTTCGTTTAGCCGACATTCCGAATCCAACGTCGCCTCTCAACTGACGCTGAAATGCTCGAACAGAACTGAGAAGAGCTTATTAAGCGGGCCCTATTATTTGTTTAACTCTTCCAATTTCCCTGCAAGTCGCTGATATTTGAGTGTCAAAACTTGAATAAACAAAGCAATTCAACACTCATAACGTTGTTCGATATTCTGTAAAGTTCATTGGCTTTTTTAGGCTTAACTGAAGCTCTAAAGTTTGAAAAAGTGTTTTTTAAAACCAATTTTTATAATGTACACTATTTTTATTTTAAGGTTTCTAAGAATCTGGAATAAGGGTTTTAAGGGTTTTTGTACAACTTGGGGCTGATTCCATTAAAGAACAAATTAATTTTTTAAACAAATATTTAAAATCTGCCTTTTAAATTCCAATTTTTAAAGTAACGGTCGAAAAATACTAGTCAGTATTTTAATACACTATAGCGCATATTGGTCACACTGTTGAACAGCTGTTTGGGCGTCCTAAAGCAAAACATTTGATTATTTTGTTTATATCGAGTGTTAGTAGCATTATCTAAGCTGCAGAAATGCTGCACTCACAGACAATGCAATCCATACCCACTCTCCACCAGCCACTGCACTCCAAGGTATCGAACTATCTGAACAACCAGCGGAGAACCGGACAATTCTGTGACCTGCTCCTGGAACTGGATTCGGATGATTCCCTCAGCTTGAGCGTCCATTTCTGCGTGCTGGCTGCACAGAGCCAGTTCATCAACACCAATCAGAAGCAACAGCAGTTCTCCATTCACAATCCGCTCAAGATCACCATACGGAATTTCAGCTGCACCCAATGCCTGCACACAATTGTGGACTTCTTCTACGAGGATTTGGTTTCCGTGTCCAAGGAGCACGAGCTGCACTTTCGGGAGCTAGCGCAAATCTTGGCTGTGACAGAACTACTGAATCTCTACCAGTTGCAGCCCTTGGGCGAGGTGAAAGAAGCAACAGAGATCCCAGCAACTGGAGAGGCGCAACCAAATCCAGAACTAGAAAAGAAGGCAGAGGCTGTCTTTGAGAATCGACAAAGTTACTTCAAGGTGGATTATATGACATTGTGCCACTCACGTATCTTATATTCGCCTTTTCCTTAAAGCTTAAGAACCCGCGAGCGGTAAAGTCCAGCAGCAAAGTGAACTACTGCATTGGCTGCGACTTCAAGTGCTATCAGGTGCAGAAAATGATCGAGCACATGGGCAGCTGTGAACCCTCCCATTTGACCTGCTCGCTGTGCGAAGTGGGCTTCCTGGACTGGCGGGAATACGACACTCACCTACGCCGGCACTCTGGTGATCTGCGTAAGCCCTTCTTTTGCTTGCAGTGCGGCATCCGCTTCAACACACGAGCTGCCCTGCTCGTCCATCAGCCCAAGCATTCCACGGAAACGCCGCACATATGTCCACATTGCGGCAAGGGCTTTAAGTGGAAGCAGGGCCTGAGCAACCACATCCTGGTCCACAATCCCGAGAAGCAAATGCTCTGCGACGTCTGTGGCTACAGCACTACGCACATGAAGGCCTGTAACGTGCAACGAATAAAGAAATGATGAAAGACTGGAGAACCTATTCTTATGGCTTAACGTTAAACTTAAACTACATAGGAATAATTTTAATTTCTGCCACTCTATGTCCAAGATGGCGATCAGGTGGAATTAATACTCTTTAGTAAGGTTAGGTCTGGCTTTCGGCATATCTCAGCGTACACTTAGAAATTTTGTTCGATTCAACTGGAATTTAATTTAATTTCGACATTCTAGACTGCCGATCAAGCCTAAAGAAAATTCTATTCACTCTAACCTCACTCTAAGCTCTACTTAGGCTGCATTTTTATTTGTTTAAAGATCCCTCCTGGTGGCCCCGATTTAGGGCGGTCGCTGTCCGGCTGCTGCGGCTGGTCCTTTGCTCCGGCTCGCTGGAAAGGCGCTCCACTACTCGGCCTGGCGCAGTTGCCGTCTCTCCTTCTGCCCGCCGGTAGCGGATCCGTAAAATCGTAGGACCCGGGCGAAAGTATAAGACGTCCAGCGAAAACCCACCGGGCTTCAATTTCGGCTGCGATTATATTCCGTGTCAAACTACCGTCCGTCAATATTTTGAGGTTGACTAACCTGCAGTTTGTCCCAGTCGAAGCTAGGATTTGGCGGCAAAGCGGCGGTGAGAGGGCCGTGACAAACGCCGATCTCTACGGCTTAATATCGCCGGGAAAACACACGCCGGACTTATTCCGCGCACCACTATAAGCGAAGGAACGCCGTATTCTCGATATTTCGCACGACAAAAAATTCCGTATGACCGCAAGTTAAAATTTTCGACGCACTTTTACAACTTGACGCGTTGACTGTTCAGATCGAAAAGAAGGCGAACCGGAAACATTAGTCGAGGCGTAGGCCATCGGCGGAAATCACGATCAGCTGAACAACACTTTTTCTTCGATAACCGAATAATACCAAACTTATCGGGTGCAGCTAATAAGGGTTGCATCCAGTCTAGTACATTCTAGCTACTTCGTGCTACATCTAGTATGACCTCACGTTAGTGTGTCACAGCTGACCGCCCTATCGATTATTTATCGAGATTTTTTTTTTTTTTTTTCACCCACTGCTTCAGTCGCCTCTACAAAACCCCCCCGCTACACTCAGACTAGGGTACTCATTGACACACTAGGCTGAGACCGACTGGAAGCACCTTACTGCCGAATGTCCTTGGCATGATAGGTACCCACAACTCGTCCTTGGAGATCCTCCAGCTCGTAATACACGTTGCCGATCTTCTTCCGAACTCGAGACTTCACGAACGTCGGTCCAAACTTGGCGTTGTAACCGGTTTGGAAACAGCTTGGCTTAAAATTCCGCCGATAAACTTCTTGCCCTTCGACAAATGATACCTCACGAGAACGGATATTATACCGCTTCTCATTCTCGTTATGCTTGTTTCTCATCTGATCGACAGCTTGCTTCCGCATTATCTCGAAAGATTCGTGCCGGTCGAACTTTAGAGAACGATCGTCCAGGAGATTTAGGCGTCTGATCAACGAATACGTCGACCCTGACGTGATCATGTGCTGCCCAAATACCATATAATAGGGACTAGTACCAATGCTAGAATGCACCGCCGACCTCAACGCACAACATATTCGGCTGAGAAACTCATCCCAGTCCTTCTGGTCGAGACGCAGATAGGCCCTGATTGCAGCAATTACTGATCTGTTCACGCGCTCCGAAGCATTTGCCTGAGGCGAGTGAACAGCGGTCAGAGTGTGCTTAACGCCGTACTGCTCCATAAGTTTCTGGAACGTCCTCGCTCGAAATTGGGAACCATTGTCAGACAGTATCACTTCGGGCACTCCGAACGTCATGAACAACTCGTCTTCCAGATACTTTATGACGACGCTGGAATCAATCTTCTTTACGGGTTTCAAGAACACGTATTTCGTAAAATGATCCAGAACAATAAAGATTCCTATGTTGCCGCTCCTTGACCTAGGATACGGTCCGAGAAAATCTATGAACAAACGCTGGAAGAATCGCTGCGATTCAGGCGCTTTTCCCAAAGGCGGTCTGAGAGTGAAATTTGGAGATTTTGTACTCTTACAAACCTCACACGCACTAATATAAGCCCTCACGTCCGAAACGAGACCGGGCCAGAAGTAATATCGCCGTATTCTTTCCAAGGTTTTGTGTATGCCACCATGCGCAGCTAACGGACTATCGTGCGCGCGAGCCAGAATCTTCGATACCAACTCTTTGGGGACCCAAAGTTTCCAGGCGTATTCGTCATGCATTCGTTCTCCAGTCAGGTGCTCGGCTTTTCTATATAAAAACCCGCTCTCCACCTTGAGATCAGGAAAATTCGAGGTATTTTCCTTTACGGTCTCTACCAACTTTACGTAGTCACTAGACTGGAAAAATTCAGAGTCGAAATCAACAATTAAGTCTTCTTGCAAGTCCACCGCGGCTACAATCTCCTCGTTTACACGAGACAATGTATCCGGGACGACATTTAAAGAACCCTTACGGTGTTCAATCTCGAACTTGAATCTTTGCAAAGCTAATGCCCATCGCGCCAGTCGTGAATTTAGATCGTGATTGGACATTAGCCACTTGAGCGAAGCATGGTCGGTTATTATTTTAAAAGGGAGTCCTTCCACGTATGCTCTGAAGTTTTTGAGAGCTACTATTGCGGCCAAACACTCCTGCTCTGTGACGGTATAATTTCGTTGAGCTTTGTTCAGCTTCTTCGAAACGAAAGCGATAGGACGCTCGTCACCTTCTTCGGACACTTGTACTAGCACGGCACCCACGCCTGACTTGCTAGCGTCGCAATGTATGGCAAACGGCTTCGCAAAATCCGGACTACACAGGACTGGAGCTTTGCTAAGACACTCTTTGAGCTTGATGAACGCTTCAATTGCCTCCTTCGTTAGTACAAACTTCCGCTTCGTGGTCATCAAGTCAGTCAATGGTGCAGAAAGTGTCGCGAAGTTTGCCACGAATTTCCTGTACCATCCGCACAATCCCATGAAACTGCGCAAGCTTTTCAAACTTTTAGGCAATGGGAAATCGGTAATCGCGGCCACCTTTTCAGGGTCTGTGCGAATTCCACCGTCTCCGATAATGTGGCCCAAATAGCGTACTCGTCGCATACAAAAGTGACTTTTAGCGACGTTTAGCGTTAAGCCCGCGCGCTTTATCTGCAGGGCTAACTCCCTGAGTACATTCAAATGGCTCTCAAAACAAGAAGATACTACTAGTAAGTCGTCTAGATAGATAAAAACCTCGTTTCTCAAATGAGCCGGCACTACTTTGTCCATTAACCGTGACATAGTGCTCGTGGCGTTACACAACCCGAAAGGCATGACTCTAAACTGATATAACGGTCTACCCGGGACGGTAAAAGCTGTTTTGTCCCGAGACTTAGGATCCAAAGGGACCTGCCAATATGCATCCTTCAGATCTAGGCTCGATATGTACTCAGCTCTCGGCAAACGACTCAGTATCCCGTTTATTTGGGGTAACGGATATGCATCCTTCTCCGTAAAACTATTGACCTTTCGACAGTCAAGACAAATTCTGACTTTGCCTGGTTTAGTCACCATTACGATCGGTGAAGACCAAGCACTCTCAGACTCCTCTATCACCCCTAAGCGTAACATCCGGTCGATTTCCGCATACATTGCTTTTTCGACGGCGGGGGAGACAGGGAAATGCCGTTGCTTCACAGGCCTAGCGGTGCCCACATCGATCGAATGAGAGACCAAATTCGTCTTACCTAACCCTTCCTGGCTAAAGGAAGGAAAACAGTTGATTACATAGGCCAACTTGGCTTTGTCACCTTCACACAATTCGTGCTGATCCACCACCGTTTGCTGGTTGGGCTCAGGCGACGATATTTCAGCTATTTTCAAGTTAGCAGGAAGGAGGTCATATAGTTTCCAAAAGTCAATTCCCAAATAGAGATCCTGTTTTAACGATGGCACGACATACAACTTCAAAAGCTTTTTGATGTCACCGTATTCCACTTCTATCTTTAGCAGTCCTACTATCCGTTGAGAATTCCCGTCGGCTGTCGCAGCTTCTCCTATCAACGACTTAAACTTCTTGTCTTCCATCGCAGCTCGCACTAACCCTCCTCCAATACAACTAATCGATGCGCCTGAATCCAACAATCCGTAGACTAGGCGATTCAATAAGCGAATCGGTAAGAACGGTCGAGGGTCTCGAGGTCCTGTCGGAATAGATCTGATGTAATCCAAACTGGCTTTACATTTTTTGACATTCTTCCAGAACAATTTCAAGCGTCGAGCACTGCGAGGTTTTCGTTTAAGAATTGCTGGAGTTTTTCTGGAATCCGAAATACAGACGTTTCGTAATTCCGAAATCTTGCTGTGAAGCAGTCTAATAGCCGGTTTAATTGGTACGTCAGGGAGGAGTAGAGACACACTTTTATTGGTGTTCTCTACTGATCGGTCATTGTCGACTGATTCCTTGCGGCATTCGAAGTCTTCGGTTTGACTGGCAACTTCGACATGCCGACCTTGAAGTTTTTTGAGCATTTTCTGCAACTTGGTTTGTATGTGTTTGCAGCACCACACCCGTAACAAAACACTCGTCTTTCGGCTATGCATTCTTGGTATCGGTGACCTTCGACTCGGCAATTCCAACACACTAGGGAAAAAGCTTCGATTTCGTTCTCAGCTCCGTATGTTGACTTCACCTCATCTTCACTCTCCTGACAGACCTCGGAAATCTCACGTTTAAACGGGGTATCTTTTGCGTAGCTACTACATCTTCTGACGTCAGCCAGGAATGCCTCCCTTCGCTTACAAATCTCTCTTAACTCCGACACCGTTCGGACATCTAAGTTTAGAATTTCGTGGCGGATCTCTGGACGAAGGTTATTTCTCAGCACGCGGACAAGTTTGTTGGCTGTCCAAGGCTGTTCTAGCTGGTCGACTAACTCGGATACCGTGTCGTAGAAACTATCAAACGATTCATTTGGTTTTTGTTTGGTATTCCGGATCAGTTCTTCTATGTCCCCGTCGTCGCGACTCTGTCGAAATTGCAGGCGTAGGGCTGTGCAAAATCTCTCCCACAGAATTTCACCGTTGGCTTTATGATAGCGCCAAAAGAAGTCGTTCGCCTTGCCTTCAAACAATACACTTATGTTTCTGCATAACAGGTTGAAATTTCCGTTCAACGTCTGCCTTGTAAGCGCTTCGACTCTGTATATAAAGTTGTCCACTGACACTCCTACACCAGAATATTTTATTTTCCAACCATTTAATATGTGGACGACTTTATCTGGCCGATCAAACAAATCGGAAGAAGCGCTTCGCGGAGAAGGAACTGGGTTTGGCGATGCTGTATACTGCCTCTCATATTCGTTTGGGTGATCAGCGGACATTTCACTGGCTGTAACGACTACAGCTGGACTCGGAGTGGGCATTATTCGCTGCATGCTTGAGGTGATAGCGTTCTGTACTAAATCAGCCATCTTCTCTGACAACGTTGCTAGAAGCCTCCGCTCCATGGCTAACAAAGCTGCATTAGCACTTACAGCGCTTGAACTAGCTTCATTTGCGTTAGCACCGCTGGCTGATGTCGAAGGACCCCCGTCTACTGTTGCGGCTGGAAGATTTTTCGTTTTACTGCGAGTTTCTCTCCCTACCCTTTCGGACGCTTCGGCTGGAGGCCTACAGGTTAGTTTGCACCTCGGACAGATCTCACTTTTTTTAAAATGATTGCCAATGCACTCCCTGTGAAATTCATGGTGACAGGTTGTCACATACAAATCTTGTGTGCTGATCTCGGCTGCACATAATTTACAAACAGGGTTTGAGACACTAGGAGATTTCCTAGTTGGTGATCGGTCTAACCCCATCATACTTGCTAAAAATTACCGGTTCAAAATGGCGAGCAAAAAGAAAATAAACTTATACGTAAAAATATCAGCGATAAGGTGCGAAAAAGATAATAAAACTGAACTCTTAGCTTGATGTTCTCCTTTCGTAGGGCTGTCTATTATTTTGGCTCAAAATTCTCACGAAGGCGTAGACGGAGTTTCATTAAAATAAGATATTCCATGTTAGACTAAATTTCAACACCACCAGTAGGTGTATCAGTTAAGTCTCGGATCGTGCCTTTTCCTTGGCACGAATATTCCAACCTATAAGAAACTCTATCTTATTTAAACGAATAGTAAATAGAGGAAAATCGTCAACTATATGAGGATCTTGCATTTCTCTTGAGTAACGCAAAGATTTTCCGTCATGTTGCGTTAATGATTTTTTTTTTTTTTTGTAGAATAGCGTTTAGTTAGCTCAAGGAAGTAGATAAAACCGGGACAGAAACCTAACCGAAGTTACTGTTACTCTGTTTTCCTCAGCAAAATCCACATTTCCCTTTGCTACACTTAGGAAAATTTTTGGGATCAGTCTTAGTTATGGCCAGTCAGCAATATTAGTATTGACTTGACGTGTACTCCACAACCAATTCTAAACACAAAAATTTTTGGAAGTGAGACAGAAAATTTAAAGAAAGGATTGAAAATATTAATTCGCGAGTCTTAATGAATTTTAAAAAAAACTCACTAAGGCCCCACACGTTGGGCGCCACTTTATCTTATTCATTATTATTCTTAACTAAACTGTAACGTGCAACGAATAAAGAAATGATGAAAGACTGGAGAACCTATTCTTATGGCTTAACGTTAAACTTAAACTACATAGGAATAATTTTAATTTCTGCCACTCTATGTCCAAGATGGCGATCAGGTGGAATTAATACTCTTTAGTAAGGTTAGGTCTGGCTTTCGGCATATCTCAGCGTACACTTAGAAATTTTGTTCGATTCAACTGGAATTTAATTTAATTTCGACATTCTAGACTGCCGATCAAGCCTAAAGAAAATTCTATTCACTCTAACCTCACTCTAAGCTCTACTTAGGCTGCATTTTTATTTGTTTAAAGATCCCTCCTGGTGGCCCCGATTTAGGGCGGTCGCTGTCCGGCTGCTGCGGCTGGTCCTTTGCTCCGGCTCGCTGGAAAGGCGCTCCACTACTCGGCCTGGCGCAGTTGCCGTCTCTCCTTCTGCCCGCCGGTAGCGGATCCGTAAAATCGTAGGACCCGGGCGAAAGTATAAGACGTCCAGCGAAAACCCACCGGGCTTCAATTTCGGCTGCGATTATATTCCGTGTCAAACTACCGTCCGTCAATATTTTGAGGTTGACTAACCTGCAGTTTGTCCCAGTCGAAGCTAGGATTTGGCGGCAAAGCGGCGGTGAGAGGGCCGTGACAAACGCCGATCTCTACGGCTTAATATCGCCGGGAAAACACACGCCGGACTTATTCCGCGCACCACTATAAGCGAAGGAACGCCGTATTCTCGATATTTCGCACGACAAAAAATTCCGTATGACCGCAAGTTAAAATTTTCGACGCACTTTTACAACTTGACGCGTTGACTGTTCAGATCGAAAAGAAGGCGAACCGGAAACATTAGTCGAGGCGTAGGCCATCGGCGGAAATCACGATCAGCTGAACAACACTTTTTCTTCGATAACCGAATAATACCAAACTTATCGGGTGCAGCTAATAAGGGTTGCATCCAGTCTAGTACATTCTAGCTACTTCGTGCTACATCTAGTATGACCTCACGTTAGTGTGTCACAGCTGACCGCCCTATCGATTATTTATCGAGATTTTTTTTTTTTTTTTTCACCCACTGCTTCAGTCGCCTCTACAGGCCCTCAAGTCGCACAAGCTGCTTCACACTGGAGAATTCTTTGCGTGCACAGTCTCCGGCTGCAAGCATCGTGCCAATCGCAAAGAGAACCTCAAACTGCACATTGAAACGCACAAACAGGGTCGCGATTTTATCTGCGAGATCTGTGGCTGCAAGTTCAGCCAGAGCAAAAACCTCAAGCGTCACGCCCTGAAGCACACAGAGAATGGTCCGAACCGCTACAAGTGCCAGCTGTGTGGATTCAGTAGTCATCGCTCCGACAAAATGAAGGAGCACGTGCAGCGGGTTCACACGGAGAAGGCGGTGCAGTTGGAGCTCTCGGAAACGGTGGACAGTAGCTTTCCCGATGACTTTGATCTTCCCGTGATCGACACGACACCCAAGAAGAAACCAAAGGGTGTTAAGAGCAAGCCTGTAAGGGATGTTAATCCTGACAAGCGACTGAAAACCCTACTGCCCAAGGAGACTGTAGAATAGGAATAAAAAGAAAGGTTACCATTCATAACTTCTCAAAGAGAGAGATTTTTGAGGCAAATGTCAATTGTAAATGTTTAGAATAACTATGTTATTTAACATTTGCTATATTTACAAAATGAGACGAGGGATCTCACGTTCTGAGTTTGAATGCAACAAAATTCTATCCAGAATATTCACGGCAACCCAGTTTCTTTTTGAAGCCATAAAAAAGAAGAATCGAGAAATCTAAAGATTGATTTGCTACCAACGAATTGTAAATAAAGTGGTATATTGTGGCAGGTTCTAAAAACAACATTGTTGAGGCCATTCTATCTTATCTAAGAAGGTGGCTACGATCTATTGCGTCGTTTTCAGACGAACTTTCAGAACGAATACCTGCCAAATGACTAACTAGAGCGATAGTTAGCACCTTATCAACGCCGAAGGCAATGTACGTAACATTTGTTTATATAAAATCCATTAAACCAAAACAAACTGAAAGCTTTTCGCTTTTCAGAAATAAACAAATGCGTTGCCTGGTGGGAGGGAAGTGGGTCAACTGATCAGGTTCTAGTGCACCAAAACAAATATACATTATTAGTAAATGTCTTGTATTTCAAATATGTTATTTGAACTATAATTATTACTAAATTGTTTCTTTTGCCTTACATTCGCTTTAACAAATATTTTTGAGATTAAAAAAAAACTAATTCTGATCAGTGTATCCAGATAATCCAGAACATATGATACATTTAATTATATATTTATTGGGCGGAGAAACAACTGCAGGGTAAATGCACTTTGATGGTCGTTTAGGGAGGGCCAAGGTGGGCGGGTGTTACATAACACTCGGGGAACGTGTGTCTGCTGAAAAGTTCTTAAATTATTAAAATAAATGGACGAGGCGAAATAATATGTTTGCCGATTTCTGTTTTTTTGTTTACCGCGCACTTTGTAAACAGCAAAAAATTAAATTGCGCAGCAAAAATTGTCAAGAAGGCACTCTCTTGAGCGGAAAAGGGTTGTCAAGGCGAGTAACTATGAATTTTAATAAATGAACATTCTTTTACATAAAAAAGAGCAAATATATTTGGTAAAAGTTCAGTAGAAAGTAATGGAAAAATTAAATATTTTTAGTAACTACACGTAAGCAACAATATAATGCCTTTCTAGTAGTTTCTTTAGCTAAATCCGGCAACTCTGACGGAGAGAGAGCTTTGGTTGCGGAACAGAAAGCTTGCGCGCCTATAAAAGCCGCTGCTCGACCGAAAAAAATTCAATTCCGTTCGCAGCTCAGCGAAAAGTGAACTAAAAAGAAGCAGTAAAGAAATTTGAACACCAGTCTGCAAGTTTGCAGAGAAACAAAAAGCAAAGAATCAACCAAGAACGCAGTTAGTTTTGCAACCTTAAATCGCCATTATGTCCGAGGCCCACTTTGATGAGTACGAGCACTACAACTTCGACCATGACAAGCACATCTTCTCTGGACACAGCGGCAAGCAGCGCAACAAGAGGGAGGCCAATGAGCACACCAACCACTTCGATCCCTCCGGTCATTCCCGCAAGATTCTGACCAAGCTGATGAACACCAACAACAACAACAAGAAGGCCGCCGCCTGCAAGAACTGATGCAGGGCATCGACGGGGGCGGTAGAACAGGAGAGGAAGAAGTAACGGGGCGCGCTGAAAGGAGAAAGAAATCTTCGAATTTAAAAGGAAAGCAAAGGAGAGAAGAAAAAGAAGAACAAGCAGCAGTTTTGCTGGAAGGAAAGAGAGAAAAACAAAAGCCAGCTGGAAATACACATTGCATTTGTATTGTGCATTGGCTTTTCATGCGGCGCTAAACTTTGTGAACATTATAATAATTTTATTTCGCTTATAATTTCACAAACACAAAAAAAGAAAGGCACATACTACTCTTAGCTTCTAATATATTCCTAAACTAATTCAGACTTGCAAGTTTTAGTTGCTAAGCCTTAGAGCGTTTCAAATTATGAAGTTTGACTTAGGTATTACATATAAAATAAAGAGAAAACCAAAACTGAATAGCCTGGTCGTCTTATTTTCATTTGCATTTGCAGCGCACCTTTCCAAGCGAGAGAGCTTTTCGAATGCCGTTGGTGTGCTGTTGCGCATATTTATAGCCTTTTAGTTGAACTCATTTGCACTCAGCTCCTTGATTATCGCGAATGCAGTTGCAGTCGACTTTTTTCTTTGTTTACAGCGATCGACAAAAAAGAAAACATATGTACAGAGGTGGTCAAAAGTATTTACACAACGAGCTTTTTTTTCAATTAGTTGACAATTGAAAAAAAAGCTCGTTGTGTAAATACTTTTGACCACCTCTGTATATATTTATGTATGCAATGTATGTATGTTAGTTTCCAAACGGAAATATTCCCGAGACCTTCCATTGAAAGTTCACCAGTTACACAGGTAATTAAACTTGCACACACATATGCCTGCATCATTTCTTCCGGTTTAAATTTGCGTGTAAGGTTGCATTTATGAATATTGAGCCGCTTTTATTGACTTTCCATACTAAAAGATATTTTTACATTAGATGTAAAAAATTACAAAAGCTATGTTATTTTCCACTGACAAGCAAACACAACGCAGAAACAAGCACACATACAAAAATAAACCGAACAAACTTTTCCAGAAAGGTCCACTCTAATGGAATTCTCTCCTCTCTGTCTCTCTCTCTCTCTCACCAAACGCCATTTGCCGGCTTTTTGAATTGCGTTGTTGATATTTAGTAAACAATAAAACAGACCCTCCATCAGGTGGTTTTGCTATACTGCATATTAATGAAAATTTTCAAACATATTGACAATTAATTCCAACATGCGTATGTCTTTTTAATTTCGCATTTTGATTAGTCATAAATATTCCTTATCTTCATTGCATTGCATTTCGTCTGAATCATTGATCATCCAAAAATAAAAATTTCGTGTCTCAAACTTCGAACCAATAGGTGATGAAATAGCTGTTTATTTCATAAAATTAAACATTGCAAATACATTGCGAGTTGAAAGTGTCTTAGAATCGATTTTGTGTGTTGGTGTAATTAAATAGATTTCTAAATTAAAGATTCGTTAACCTCGCATTACAAAAGTAAAAAAAAATCGAGAGATAAACATTATCGCCGCGGCTTCAAACAAAGCAATATCAACAAATAAAATTTACAATCAGAGCTTTTTGGAGGAAAACAAGCCAGAGGTCTAAAAAACGAGTAAACAATTTTGGGGGTAACGAAACTAGTTTGCCACGCTGCGTTTCGCCGGTAAACATATGACGCATTAATGGTTCAGTAAAGTCTAGAAATCGATAGAAGTTAAGTTCTATACATAAATATGTACATACATACATATATGCATATTTATATGTACGATTTGAAGGTAAGGTACTTCATGAAATGTACATACATATGTATTTATGTCAATCGTTATAACAAATGAAGTAAATATGTGAATTTGCCACTGCAAATTCCACACTGCAATCCACTGATTGCACTAATCTAGTTGCGCTCTTAAGATTAAATATTAACTTCATAAAATGAGCAATTTTAAATTCTTTCAATTCATTTCGCATCAAAGGATAAAATTGTGAATATTCGCTTTATTTTCTAAGATATGAAAGACAGACTATGGTTTCTAATTGGTTGCTACATACTAAACTATGATTAGCTGATATGAGCATATATACGATACGATAATACGATTTTCTTCCTTTTTAATTATTTTGGGTAGTATACAAATTTTTGGAAAGAATCTAATTCTCAATAAAAACTGTGTATTAGAATTTCCAAAAGAGTGTTGTCTTAGATTTCAGATCGTTAAGGCGATGTCACCAAATGTACATACAAAGTGTACATTGATGTTGACCTAACGTATCTTAATTGTAGAAATGGATTGCTTTCCAAACCCATTAATGAAAGTCGCACGCTTGCCACGATCTGTGTCTAAATATGGGCATGTATGCAGCCTCCTAGATCGTGATCTTCGCCTGGCACACGACAGACGACGGACCTCGATGGTGGCGACTCCGCAGGCGTGGAACTCTGTACTCCACCGAGACAGATCCATTCCAATTACGACTTCCCAAATTCCACAGCCCATCTTCTGGGAAGAGAATCATATTGCACACTTTCACCGCGAAAAAAAACGAATTTGTGGCGAACAACAAAATCGGGGATTATGCATAACTGAATGGAGAATGGAAGTTAGCATCGGACGGGATGGGATCGTAGTACTGGCCACATTGGAGATATGGATGGTGCTAATTGCCGCGGCACTTGGTGGCGGATGAACCGTTAAATCGAAACTGGAGCACTGGCCCAATAACGATGATGCACGCGGCCCACGGATTAGCACCTTTCAACGAGCCACTACGGCATGAATGTTCTAGATACCCAAAAACCCGCCATTAGCACCATTGCCGGGCGGAGTTTTTCTGGCTTAGCATTGGGACATCTTCGGTTAGTTGTCGACTTATCTCCGAGCCAACTGGCCGTGCGGTGTGTGCTGAACAGGATTCGAAACAATAGAATCAATAGTGTCAAACGGATAATGTCTGCCTACGAGAAAATGCCGGCGGAGGAGCCACGACGCCTCTCACCCATTTGGTTTCTGGTGATCACGTTTCTTCTCTTTGCCACCACCTTAACGGCGATGGCCGTGATCGAAGCTGGACGGGCACAGAACAACGCGGGCGGAGAAAGCGATCTCCTAATCCTCACGCGCATGTGGAATCACTTCAAGGCCGGTGTCGATAATGATACGGAAATTGCCACGGTGGAGCGAATTGCTAGGGATGCCGGAAATGCAAGCAATCCGAGTGCATCCGCATCGCAGCAGGGCAGAAACTTCTACGAGGAGCAGCAGGCGGTGGTGGTGAATGCAGAGAGCATGGATTCTCCCGTGTTGGGACAACGCCAGGATGCCTACGGTCCGCCGCAGAGTCGCGAGGATTCCTACGAGCAGGATCCGTACTACGATGTGGCCGATGACTACGGACCTGGACGATATCCCAGTGCAGAGTCCAAAGAGGAGTCGGAAGAGGAGGAGCGCTTCTATGATAAGGAAGACACCGGTGAGGGCAGGTCACAGCAGGCACGTCCGTACGATTCCTTCTACGCTCCGTGGTCATACAAACAGCAGCCAACTCCAGTGGCTGCTCATCCCGCAGCCGAGGGCAACAATAGAAAGCTCCAGGCGCCTTATGCTCCTAGCAGGTGAGAAATGCTTAATCCAACTAGTTCTGGGTCATTGGTGTTGGATGAAGTGATGGAAACATGTCATAAACAAAATCAACGTATTTTTCTACAGATCGCCCTATCCCGCCTACGATGAGATGTACGACTATCCCATGGGCTTCCAGCCACGCCCACATCCGGAAACAGCGATGGCCAAGCAATCCCAGCCCACCTCCGACAATGCAGTAGTCCAAATCCAAAGTGAATCCACACTGGTCACCGTGCTGAAGAGCCTCAAGCAGATTTGGGATCTGTATCAGGCACTGATGAGTGCCTGGAACGCGGTCAGCGAACGCCATCAGCAGAGTACTGAGAAGTTCCGCCAGGAGCAGGCGGCGAAGAAAGCCGAGAAGGAGCAACTGCGTCAGCAGCAGCAACAGAAGACCAGGATAAACTCCAAGAAACCGCCGCGAATTGAGGGAAACAAAAAGAACCAGAACAAGAGGCCGACTACAACAACAACTAAGGCTCCAGAAGTCTCTGATGAGGAGGAGGAAGCGGAGGAGAAGGAACAGTCGCAGAAGACAGTGGAGAAAGTTGAGACAGTCACAACATCGGCACCAGCCACCAAAGTCTCGGCACTCAAGGGGGAAAAGGGAAATCTGAGATCGGTGCGTGGACTGCGCCAAAGACGCGATGCCGAGGCGGAGGAGAAGGCTGAAACGGATGTGGGCGAGGGTCGCTACATCAAGGGTGATCCTCTCAAGGGTTACTACGATTTCGTCATCACGGAGGGCTCCTACAAGTTCTGGGCCGTCTTTCAGGTGAGTGGATATACATAAAGAGCGGCAGAAACTTAAGTGCAATGTGTAATGTAATCGTTTTAAATATATAAAACTTATAGGTGGGCACAGCTCTGCTGATCATCTACTCGACGTTCGCCGCCATTTACTACTCCAAGGTGAATCCGCTGACCAGTGACTACGACTACACGGATTACCTGGGTGGAGTTCGTTCGTTGTCCGGCGGAGATGCGGATTTCGTGGACGACGGCGATGCAGCGACACCGCCCGTCTCGACCACCTCTCGCATCATGGAGTGGCTGCCACGGACGGCGCATTCCATCCAGTTTATACTGGATGCCATCGACAAGGTGCCAGTGGATCATGATAAGGACAAGGAGCTCGGCTGGTCCACGGCGCAAAGGGACACGCCGGCGCTGGGAATGAGATAGGGAACTGACTACCATATGCGATATTTGTTAAGGAAAATATAATAATGTTGAATATAAACTGGGAACTGAGTTTAATTTGTTGGAGGACGTGGATTTAGTTTCTCTACTTATTTTGGATTTTTATACAGATTCTTAAAAGATTTTTTAATGAAGGCCATTAAATCTAAACAATTTTAATAATTTTCAGTTAAGTTTGAAAGATTAAATTTTGTATTTTGTTAATATGAAATATTTAAAAACTAGATTTAAATGCAAGAATTAGACTTTGAATTCAAAAAATTTTTAAGTGCTGTCGATTGCGACGGTTATTTTTTGATATTTAGCTATTTGCAAGCTAAAATGCCCATGCAGGCTAGCCGATTTTCTTCTTCTTTCGCAGTAACCATTCACAGTGCCCCGGCGACAATCAACATATGTTCCTTATTTTTTTGAGAAAAACAACACGTAGCATTTGCAACTATTTGTATATTGTCACGAAAATACTCATGTAAAGAAATCGCTGCCTTAAACACGAAAATGGCCAAGTCCTACGTGATAATTGCGAGAATATCATTGCTGCTGAATTTAATAATTGCAGCGGTTTCCCACGAAGCCAAAGATTTTGACGATTCAATTTTGTATAAAATTGATTTCGAAGTGTCGGATTTAGTTGGGCAGCCGGTGAGTACAAATTTATTAATGCAAACATAAACAAATGTCTTTAATTAATGCTGTTTAGGATTTGGGCAATCAGCTGCGAACATTCTACACGCCGGATAAGGAGAAGTACGACTGCCTGATTCCCACTTTGGAACACCAAAAGGAGGAGGAAAAGTCCGACAAGCCAGAGTTGTGTAAGAAATTGGCATTTCAACTAACACCCCATTGTATTATACATAATTTCAAAATCCCACAGCTCCAATAGTTTTGCTGCAGCCCATTTTCTCCGCCCTGACCTGCACGTACCGCATCGAGGCCTACTGGTCGTACGAGATCTGCCATGGCCACCATGTGCGTCAGTATCACGAGGAGCGCGAGGGAAAGAACGTCAAGTTCCAGGAGTACTACCTGGGCAAATGGACCGATGACAAGATGAAGATACTGACAAAAGCCTGGAGCGCAGACATCAAGGCGGGCGTTAAGCCGAAATACAAAAGCCTGAAGATCGACAACACTCGTTATCCATACTTCGAGATGGAATACAGCGATGGCACTATGTGCGACATAATTAACGCTCCTCGCACCACAATGGTGCGCTATGTGTGCTATCCCCATGGCAAGGATGATATCTACTCCTTCAAGGAGACATCGTCGTGCAATTATGAGGCCATTATACTTTCCTCGACGCTGTGCGCAATTCGCGGCCTTCATGCCGAAGAGACCAAGGAACTATCCATACAATGTTTCAACTCCGAATCGGAACCGCACAGCCCGCTGAGCATGCTGCGATCGGAGCTGAAGGAATGGACTGAATCCGAGGCGGATCTGCTGGTTTTCAAGGAAAAGGCCAAGACGGATGGCGATTTGATCACCTTTAACAACGGCGATGATATAGACAAAGTCCTACTCAAGCACTTCAGGAATGGTTACCTGAAGGTAGACGGAGACTTTCAGCAGCTTCTGCTGTCTATAGCAGCCTCTGGAACAGGACCCACACCCATCACTGATCTGACGCCCCTTAAGGACTTTATATCGGGCAAGAACTGCCTAACTGGGGTAGGAATAACATGCAGCTGACCCATGCTTTTGCTTCAATAATACTCTTTTTTTAGGGCAATGGCTGGTGGAAGTACGAGTTCTGCTATGGGCGACATGTGCGTCAGTTCCACAAGGACAAGACCAGCGAAGTGGAGCTCTTTCTTGGCTACTTCTCAGAGGAAGCGCATCGTGCTTGGTCCAACGCCAACCCGGACAAAGGAGCACGCCGTTCCGGCTTCACGACATCCATCTGGCACCATTATGGCAAGGGAACCCACTGCGAACAGATTGGAGTGCCCCGCGAAGTGGACGTGAAGTTGACCTGCACACCTGTAACGAACAGCGGCACCGCTGTATCCATGTACCTGCTCGAGCCGAAGACGTGCCAGTATATCCTGGTCGTGGAGTCGCCCACAATATGTGATCTCATGCACTACGCCGATTCCCAGGGCCTGGTTAAACTGGAGGATCTGGACAAGATCTTGGTTACGGAAACCGATAAGTCGACTACCAGTTCGGCTTCTGCTCCTGCTCCAGCTCCAACTTCCAGCACAGATGAGGAGACTCGTCCTTAGGCTGTCCGTGTATTCTAGTGAATTCCTTTAAATACATTGATTGTAATTTTACAACGCATTTGTATTTCAATTTTTTAAGTGGATGAAACCGATTTTAAAATTTAAGAACTCTGTTTCGGTCTGATAGTAATGTAATGTAATATAGATTTCTAAAATATTTATTCGTACTAAAGTTTAAATTCAGGCTTTATTACAAATACATCATATTTGAACTCCTTCATAGTTTTTCTGATTAAGTTTAAACAACTATTCACACAATTAATTCTATCACTGATCTTCTTCTTCCATAATGAGCATTCCCAGTGCCGTTATTACTCCATACCTATCGATGCCTATCGTTTTTCGATGTCGTGTGCTCAGCAGGCTGATATACAATAGAATCTAAGTTTCCCCAGTTCTAACTGAAAATAGAACAATCGACGTTTCACAATTGCCAAATTCACAGCAGTGTAAAGTTTTAAAAAAGTGTAAGTTCCGTTCGCTGCCTGCACTGAGTCACATGCCGGCCAGTTGGGGGTGTGAAAAATCAATTGGGTTGGGGGTTAGGTACTGCAGAAACGTGCCCCCCGCCCGGCATTTAGCAAGCTCAAAAGGCGCTGAGCGATAAGCTAGCGGAGTATTACACAATTTGTGGCGGCACCCAAACTGATTCAGCTCTTTTCTTGCAGTTTATCACACATAACACACATCCGTAAGAAGACCGGCACGATGGCGATGACTCTGAACATTGGCTCGATGAAGCTGACAAAGTGGCAGCTGGCGCTCATCCTTGGAACTCCCCTGGTCATCGGACTGGGCACCTATGCGGTGAAGAGCTGGACGGCTGCGCCCAAGGAGTTGGACGGGGAGAAGAAGCGATCAAAGGCCAAGATCGAGAAGCAGGCCATTTCCCTGGACGGCACCGCACCGGACCAGGAGCTGGAACGCAATCAGAAGTCCGCCGAGCTGGGCGAGAAGCTGTCGCCTCTAAAGGAGGCCAACAACTACAAGACGGAGGGTAACAACTGCTACAGGAATGGGAAGTACGATGAGGCCATTAAATTCTATGACAAGGCCATCGACAAGTGTCCCAAGGAGCACCGCACTGACATGGCCATCTTCTACCAGAACCGCGCCGCCTCTTACGAGATGCTCAAGAAGTGGTCCAACGTCAAGGAGGACTGCACAGCCTCGCTGGAATTCAATCCTCGTTACGCCAAGGCATATTATCGTCGTGCCCGTGCTCACGAGGCCACCAAGGATATGAACGAGTGCTTGGACGATGTCACAGCCACCTGTATCCTGGAGATGTTCCAAAATAATCAAACTATCATGTTCGCTGACCGTGTGCTCAAGGAGACCGGCCGATTGGACGCCGAGAAGGGTATTCGCAATCGGGTGCCAGTCGTGCCGTCGGCTTGCTTCGTAAACACCTACACGCGTTCCTTCATCGCGGATCCGCTGCAGACCATGAAAGTCCCAGCCCCTAAATCCGATGCACCCCCAAAGGGTTTCCTGCGCGCCCACCTCGCTTTCCTCGAGGAGAAGTACGATGAAATTATTCCCGCCTGCACCGAAGAGATTGAATCCTCCGAGGCCGAGGCACAGTACAAAGTGGAGGCTCTGCTTATGCGGGGAACTTTCCATCTGCTGTGTGGCTCCTATGTAGAAAGCCAGCAGGACTTTGATGCTATTATAGCTAATGGTAAGAATTTGTTTAATTTCAATTCATTAATTAGTCGGTTTTCTTCAGTTGCTTTTTCGATTTCTATTCTATTTACTTTACTTTCACTGCAGACTATGCTGATCCCAACTTGCGTGCTTATGCCTACATAAAGC
The DNA here is from genome assembly GCF_004382145.1 of Drosophila mauritiana. NCBI lineage: Eukaryota > Metazoa > Arthropoda > Insecta > Diptera > Drosophilidae > Drosophila > Drosophila mauritiana. Next base: position 11,762,614 of record NC_046667.1, on the reverse strand, counting down.
GGGCAGCTCTCTTCATCCAGCTGGATCAGCGCGAAAAGGGTATAGCCGATTTTGCTGAGGCGGAACGCCTGAACCCAGAGAACCCAGATGTGTACCACCAGCGCGCCCAGATCCTTCTGCTGCTGGAGCAGATAGAGCCCGCCTTGGCTGAGTTCGAAAAGGCGGTGAGCATTGCACCCAACCACGCCATCGCCTTCGTCCAGAAGTGTTATGCCGAGTACCGACTATCCCTCCTGGCCGGCGACCAGCGGCGCTTGGAGAGTGTAATGCACACCTTCCAAAATGCCATCGAGCGTTTCCCGGACTGCGTTGAGTGCTACAGTCTAACGGCTCAGGTTTTGGCCGACCAGCAACAGTTTGCTCAGGCGGAGGAATACTACAAAAAGGCCATGGTATTGGCGCCAACAAATCCCGCACTTATCGTTCACCAGGCCATCATGGTGCTTCAGTGGCGCGGAGACATTAATTTGGCTGTCCAGCTGCTCAACAAGGCGATCGAAGTAGATCCCAAATGCGAGCTGGCCTATGAGACACTCGGAACAGTCGAAGTGCAGCGGGCGCAACTCACACGGGCCGTCGAGCTTTTTGAAAAGGCACTGCTTTATGCCAAGAGCCAGGCGGAGTTGGTGCACGTTTACTCGCTGCGCAACGCGGCGGTGGCCCAAATCAACGTCACTAAAAAGCTGGGTATCGACATGAACTCAGTGTCGGCAATGGCCCAATCCGGATTGATGCCCCAGGGCGTTGCATAGAGTATGGAACCGGTGTGTGTTGGGATTGATATCCCGAGAAAATGAGAGCCAGCGCGGAGCATTTAGCCAGACGACCACCAGCAGTCCTACTCTAATTAAGTTAATATCGACCATACCTGTTATTTATATATATATATATAAAGCTTGTTTACGTTTATGCTCCTAGCTTTAGCATAGAAATTGTCATGTATTATGGTACATATGTAATCTAGAATCTGTTGCCTAAGGAATCCACTAAGACAAATCCAGTAGCTTATGTTTAAGCGTAAGATTAAACTTAAAACAAGCAAGTCTCCTCATTGTGGCTCCCGTTCTGGTTCCGGTTGGTTAAACGCCTGCACGTCACCGGATATGTAGCTGGCGCCGATTACCCACATGGCGGCCCTCACACCGCTCACCAGCTTGTAGTCGGTCTCCAGTTGATCCAGATAGGGCATCAGTAGTTCTTGAAGCGCACCCATGCCGCCCGAAATGCCCATCAAAGTGCCAGCATAGTTGGGACTCATATCCAGCGGTAGCAGCTTAATGCTCGCATAGTAGGCTCCCATGCCCAGAACGCTCCAGATTCGTGCTCCGCTCATCTTGATCTGCAGCATGTACATGGATCCGCATAAGAAGACCAACCAGGACATAAGACGGCGCGTCTGAGTGCGCGTGAGAATCTGCTGCTCGATTAGCACATCGCTCAGCCGCCCTGTTGTCAGCGAAGCCATCCAGTTTCCAACTGACGGTGCTATCGTTTCGATGATGGTGGTTAGTTCTGAGAAACTGCTGCCATGGGCTCTTACTTCCTCTAGCGCAATTTGCAGCTCCTGGGGCAATTTTTGTTGGAATTCCTGCTGCATGGAGGTGGAAACCAGTGCCCAGAGCGGCGTGCTGTTAAGCATACTCCTCCAAGGTGCAGTGTTACACGTTGCTTCCACTTCTCCGCCGTGCTCCCTATCCTCACCTTCATATCCATCATATCCATCTTCCCCGTCCATCTCCTCTCTTTCTCCGGCAGTGGTCAACAAAAAGGAGTTGCTAGTATTGCACCGTATGTATTCCCGTTCTTCGCTCTGAATAAACGGGCAATGATCCGGAGTGCTATAGCAAACTAAGGTCTTGGGAACAAATTGGTTGAAACCATGATTACCATGACTTTAGCGTTCGTATAGACTTACAAATCCCAGGAACCAGGCCACGGCTCCTCCACCAACCAGATAGAAGAACACGGGCCAATCCTGCTCCGCCACAAGCAACCCGCTGACCAACTGGACCATCGTGATGCCGATCTCACCGCCACTGAGTACGCAGCTTGCCAGCATTCCGCGCTCTTGTTCTGGAACCCACTGGGCCAGGAGTGCACACACGGCCGGAAAGCAAGGGCCCTCACAAATTCCGACCAGTAGACGGACAGCGACAAGGGCATACGGACCGCCCTGTCGCACTGCAGTGGGAGTTAGCAGGGTCAGCACCGCTGACGTGAGTATGGCAGCACCGAGCACCCACTTTCCACCATACCTCTCCGCTAGCCGTCCGCCCGGAACGTGGGTGAGCATATAGCCGGCATAGAATGCCATTACTACAAGGGATTGGGTTTGACGAGGCCATAGCTCGGAGCAGCTCAAACGTTCTTGAGAGTTCTCTTGACCAGGAGGATTCTCACCGGCAGGTTCTCTATCCCGCATTCTTTTGTCGCTTATCTGGTTGGGATCTGGGTGCTCCTTTCCCGCTTTTAGCCTGCTTCTCAGTTGATATTCCGTGTGATTCAGTGCCATGGACAGTTCAAAACGCCAGTTGGGCAGTGCCTTGGGATTCAGCACTTGAGGAACGTTGTCCACCCTATGACCACCACATTCCAAGATGATTCGGTTAAGCGTAAAATCCAAGCACAAACGCATTGTGTAGGCATTGATGATCGCCAAAAATGTGAAGCAGCAGAGAACCCAGCGCTGTCGCACCTCCAGATCTGTGGGATGGAATGGATAACCATCTGGTTGTAGTGGATGGCACGTGAAATCCCTGAATTATGCTCACATACATATAAAAATATCGCTCAACTTCTGCTCAACAGCGGGCAGCATTTTGGTAACTTTGTTTTATAGAAATTGAACAAATCGCAGAACGCCTACTAGACGATGCCCCTTTAGACTATTTAATACCTATTATATGTATATCATGAATACATTTTTACAAAACTAGATTTTAGATTTATAGTTTTAATTAGCTTTATACACTTTATTTGACTAACATCATAAAAACAGTAATGTCTTAACAGAACAGCTAAAAACACGTTTTATTTTACACATTGATCAACAATTTAAAATGTACAAATTATTTCATCATTTGATTTACAATACGGCAATACGAGCTCTGGTACACGAAATCCTTAATGCGAAATCGCAGTTTATTTAAATACTAAATAATAATTAAGAGAGTACGTTGCGTGCGCGGCGAAGGGGGATAGTTTAGGATTAGGATTAGGCTAAGGGTTATCCTAGCTAACAAACGGGATACACATGGTAGCACTGCGCACGTTCGGGAGTGTAAGTAAATTCGCTTAAATTAATTAGTTGGCGCTGATGCCAGGGATCGGCCAGATCGGGAATACTATAAAACTAGCAATTTGAACAACAGCCACTGCGTATACAGCATGACACTGCTTTTGGGAACCACTCGGATCCCAGATTACGGATTCCAGAATCCGCGTAGACAGCACTTTAACTAGATTACAATGTATACATATATGTATGGCACTTTTTTTGGCGATCCGCCTTACGAGCTCTGCTCCAGACCCCTCGTCTTTTCACCACCCACCTTGCGCTCCTGTGCCTCAAAGTCGACGGAGCGCGGCTGGATGGGTGCGTTATTGAACGGCTGCACCTCTCCGGATGCCCAGATGCAGTAGATGACGGCAGTGACGCAGAGCACGCCGAAGGCCACCCAGAACACAAGACGCCACTCCAGCAGCGAGGCCTGTAAAAGAAAAACAACTATATTAGCTAAAGGTCCAAAACATCACATTTAAGATACTCACATTTGGTGTCATCACGCCCACCAGGTACGGCGTAATCACTCCGGTGATTGCTCCAATTCCGTTTGTGATTGCCATGAGCGTTCCGGCGTAGTTCGGGCTCATGTCCAGGGGACTCAGCTTCATGCCCGCATAGTAGGCGCCCATCAGGCCCATGCAGATGGTGAAGAGCACCACGACGAGGACACGATCGCAGCCGGCGTAGGAGGCGCCCACCATGAAGATGGCCGGACCGAAGGCAGCCAGACCAGTCATCACCTTGCGAGTGTTTGTGGTGCTCATCACGCCACGGCGGATCATCCAATCGGCCACGAAGCCACTGCCCACGGACACGATCCACATCATGATGTAGGGCAGCGAGGAGTAAAGACCGTTGGCCTTGATCGAGAACTGCAGAACGTCGGCCATGTACTTGGGCAGATCCGTCACCATGATGTAGAAGCCCCAATCGTGACCAATCTGGGCGGCCACCAGAGCAAACATGGGCAGGTTGGTGAGGATGGCCTTCCACGGCGTGGGGGGCAGGTCCTCGTTGCGGCTAATGGTGCCAATCTCCTTGACCAGATACTCGCGCTCGCTGGGCTTGATGAAGGGATGCGACGTGGGATCGCTGTAGCAGAGGAAGACCTACGAGCAAGAATAGTTTGGATTATAACGAGTCTTGACTACGCGCTAAGTGCTCAGCTAGACTTACAAAGATGGCAAACCAGACAACACCCAGACCGCCGAAGAAGTAGAAGACAAACTCCCAGCCATAGGCGTCTATAAACACGCCAGACAACAGGTTGCCCATGATAGTACCCACTTGACCACCACCCAGCACCAGAGCACCGAGCTTTCCACGTTCGTTGGCCGGTACCCAAGCAGCTAGCAGGACACTCAAAGCGGGGAAGGTGGTTCCCTCGCCCAGACCCATCAGAACTCGTGTCACAATCAGCCAGTCGGAGTCACCCTTGTTGATGGCCAAAGGCGTCAGCATGGTGAACACGGCGGTGGACAGAATGCCAAGGCCCAGGGTCCATTTGCCACCGAACTTCTCGGCCAGCAGACCGCCGGGAATGTGGGTGACAATGTAACCGATGTAGAAAGAGGACAGGATCAAACCTTGCAGCTCCTCTGACCATTCGAAATCGCCACCAATCTGGAAGATAAATTATTTCCGTTTTAAGTATTCATCTTCTAATAATACTCCAAGGCTCTACTTACACTGGTTCCCTCGTCGATGTCATCGGCTTCGCAGATCGCCTCAGAATCGTCGTCCGTGGAGTTCCTCTTGACCACGAGTACCGTGATGGCCTGCGATAGACAGACGCGCATCGTGTAGGCATTCAGGATGGCCAGGAAGCCCATGATGGCCAGGATTACTCGCTGTGGTATCACGAAATCTGCGGGCGAGAAGATCGCGATCGGAATTGACGTCAGTGGGTGTCTTGGTGTACATTAATTAACCTGCTGGGCAACATTTGACCAAACACTGCGTCAAACATTTTACGAGCCAAGCGGATTTGCGTCTCACATATATATATTGTTTAAGCCAATTTAGTTATTTAATTCGGTTAGCGTGCGAATAAATAGTTTGACGGGTGACTCAATTGGGTACAAATCAATTTGCGCTGATAAACTTCAAATTGCACTTGATTGCTGTGGCACTATATCAATTAGCTGAACTGCTGAAACCGATTTTAGTCATTTTTCAATGCGAACGATAGGCAAAATGATTGAAAAAAGAGTACTAAATGAAGTATAATATACAAAAATGCTGCAAACTAGGTAACAAAGATTGTCTAGAATACTTTCAGAACATTTTAAGTTTTAATGCTTAAACAAATTATATGCCACGCAGATACTTAATAAACGTTTAAAATAATCATGATGACAACAATATTTCATTTTTTAAGCTCACGACAGATCTCTTAGTTGGAAACCAGTTTATAATTTTAATGATAATGAAATTATGCGTAGACAACTGCGACATGGCGATATGATCATTTAAAGATTATAGAATATATTAGGCCTGTTTCGATTTTTAACCCTATCCGTACTTTCACTAGCCATGAATCATTAGAATATATTTAAACATGATCAAATAATATAAATATAGGGTAAAAAACTTCCATAACTCAGATTGCAAAAGTATCTTCTGGTGATCTACCATAAAACAACCAAATAATCTTGTTCCAATCAAACTCAATAAATAAATACTTTCATTTGCGGCAATAAAGTGTTTAGTTTGATTAAATATTCAATAAATAATGTGCTGATATGCGCGGGGGTTCGCAAGAGTAGATTTATATGCTCTCATTTATGGACTTCCATCATAATTTATTTTATTGTTTATTTAGTTATTCAAAGGCATTTGAGGAATTTGTTCAGTTTCGTAGATGAACTTCCTGTCTCGTGAGTTTTATGGCTCGTGCTCAAGTTTGTAGTTAAGCAGCCAGGTCGAAAGATTAGGGTCCATATTAGCGGCGCTATGCACTCGTGTCCCCCACTATCAATCACCAATCACCAGGCACAGCGATCAACGGACGTAGTTTATACGACCGTCGTATCGCAATCAAATTGTTAAGCGGAATTACGGCCCGATAAGGCGGAGGAGTGTGCTAGATCTGCGATAAACATTTGGAGTGCAATGTCAAGTATGCGAAATCGCTAACCGAGAACAATGACCATAAACCAATGGCGGCGCCAATTAAGTAATTTTGGGCATAAATTCATAGGGCCTCGAAAATAGATGTATATCGAAGGTTGAATTGATCAAGTTCTTTGGCACGCTTAGCTAACATTGACCAATCTCATTCCAAAAGTATTGAAATAAACGATCTAACAAGAACGGCACGCTGAGCACTTGTATCTGAATCTCTGGATTGCGAGTAAACAAATAGCCTGGCTTCTTGGGTAAACAGACCACAATCAGAATCCAATTCATGACAATATTATTAGATCACCCAAGCAGTCGACGACTTCTGCTGTTTTTGTTGACACTTAGCCACGACGACTCCACCTACGTCAAAAAGTGATATATATTTATTTGAAAGCCACCCGCCAGTAAAAGTTAAACAATCATGTGTTTGCCTTTTTAATGGCATTCGAAACTCCCTTAGTTTATGAGAAACTGTTTCGCAAAAAATGCCCATCGACGTCACCAGCTGACAAGTTTATTTTGCCTATAAATTAACATCAATATATCTTTTGCTGGCCGCAAATTGCATTAAGCCACCGTAGCTGGCAAAATTAACAATGTGCCAATATTTGACAGGTTACTTAACCAAATTCGACACGAACATTTATACGCGCTCACTCCAGCGAGTGTCAAATAAAAAATAAAATAAAGAAATAAAATATGATTGCCAAGTGATAAGTTGATAAGCCCCCGTATATGTAAATGGGTGCTAATCATATCGCCGCCGCCCGCCAAGTATGCCAATATTTTCAGCCCAACCAATCCACTCGGTGGCGTTAATATATGATCGCTCTCCATCTAAGGACCTCCTCCACCCGCGATAAGCCATCCAAGATTTAATCAGAGCTTGCTAACGCGACCTTATCTCGCGCATTCGAGTGGAAAATGAAAGCTTAGTGGGAGGGGGGAGTCTGACTTTTAACTAGATTTAATCGGTCACACCTATTCCGTAAAATTCTCTTCTTCTAAATACAACGAACTTGCTCTTTTAAAAACTATGACTTTTGTACTTATTTAGGAACTGAATCAGAACCTTTAAAGTACCTATTACCTAAAAAAATAGGTTTCACAATCCTAAGAATAAATTATCTGCGACTTATACATCATTACTATTTCAATTAAAGCTCAGAGATACTTTCTAATTAGCCAGGCAATACAATTGCACTAGTTTTAATTATGGGAGTTTTTGTTGAAATAGATTTGCACAGATACTATATATAGTATATATCTAAAATAAAGCAAGCTAAGTGTGAGTATTTCCAATAATGAATATGTTAATAACAATTAAAAACACATCTCATCAAACTAATTATCCTAAAGCTTAGTTAATTCCTTATTTTTATTCCCTTAAATAGTACTTAATGCTTAATTTCATATAATGAAGATGACTTTTGGCATTTTTAAGTAATGACGATTGTCGTTCGTATCCGTTGCGTTAATGAGAAAACGAAAACAATTCCATCTGTTGACATTTCTGGGTCTGCGTCTCTTTGTCCGGCAATCGTGAATGTCTAAGAGATAGCCCCGGAATGAATAAGCCTCATTTCTTACGCTTGCATTTCCGCGGTCTTGCGAAAATTATGTCAATGGGCCTGGGGGGCAGAGGGTCGTCAGCGAGGTCCGATTGCCGCATAAGAACATATACACCAGATAGTACACCCATGCCAGCAGACCCTTCCATATGATAATGAGACTTTGGAGTAACTGGGACGGAGGCCATAAACGAGGCGATTAGTCGGGCTGATTGCTCAAAACTAATGCCCAATTGGGTGATTTATGGCCAAATTGTAAATTTGTTAGTTCATTGGGCTAGAACTTGTGGCAAAACCCCTTTGAGTTGGGTGAAATTTAAAGCACAAAATATAATTCATTGGAAAAACGAGCAGAATACTAAGCTATATATCAGAGCTAGTTAGCTAAAACTAGTACCGCTCAAAAGCTAATTAGTTTAATAATTATTCGTTGATAAAATGATACGAAAATCATAATAGGCTTACGTGATTTTTACCACTCGCACTCCAAGTATATTTTATATTTTATTTTCGTAAAGCTCTTACAGCTGAAATGGTTGCCCAATCGGTGGACAGAATTCTTTATTGCATTGACCTTGCCCAAAAAAGAACAGAGAGCGAGATGGGACGAGGAAATCGGTATAGGTATGAATTTGGGCAGGTTCCATAATCGATTGCCAAAGTCCGTAATAACCGTTAGCCCTTCGATGGTCGTAATCGAGTGGTCTTAGAACCGAACATATGATACCCTGTTCTTTATCGCCGCGCAGGTAAGCAGCAATTCACATGCAAATCGTATGCAAAATATTTATCAATTATGTGAACGCAAGCCGGGAATTTCAATTTGAAAAAACCACAAGCAGCGAAACACAAACAAACGCACACAAATCGAAACAAATCGGAAGTGACGAAGAGGCGTTTTGTCATTGTTTTCATTTATGCACAATACATATGGGATTTTATATACGGTTTCTTCTTCTTCTTCCTTTTTTTTTTTGTTTTATATTGCTGTCGGTCAATGTCGGTTAAGTTTAAGCGAGCACTACCACTCATAAATGCCCCCCGAACGATCGCAGGTTCAACGATCCGCACAATTCGCATTCAGAATACACCGGCGCACGCAGCACTTCCTTATGGCCATCTCATGATGATGATGATGATGTGATGATTATGGTGGTGGCAGTGGTGATGATGGTTGTGATATCCCATGGATCGAAGGATGTGGCACACTTACACCTCGAGAGGCTTATGCCCCATTGCGGCTGTTGCGTCATCTCGGTACTAATTGGCGGCGGCTGCGTCAACAAGCTGGTCAGTTCCTTCGCCACGGTTACGGGTTAAAGGACAACGGCGAATCCTTATTACCAACTAACGCGCACTACGCTTTTTACCGCTCGCTTCGGCTACAGCGTTTTCTGTTTTCGTTTTGCAATACTATTCTATTCTGAAAGCGGCGATGATGCAGTGGGAGAAGGAGAATGTGGATTACTGTTAGGCCAGTGATCTCGAAACTCGTCTCCAAATCGAATCGAAAAGTGCTAACCGAATTCGAACTCGAATTCCAAACCGAACCGCGCACGCCGCCAGCCAAATTACAAATGAGAAATTATTCCCGCCGACTTTAGTTTATATTTATATGAGAGCAGATAAGCGCCGCTCTGCTGCTGCTGCTGCGCAGTCGGCGTCTCTGCGGCAGCGGGAGTTTTTTCATATTATTTGATTTTATTTTCATTTTTCGCTTTTCGTTATTGTTGTTGTTGTTGTTGTTCTTGTTGTTGTTTTTATTGGATGCCGGCCAACGATCGTGTATCGCTATATTGACAAGGAGTTGACTCGTAACACTTGCTGTACATGCTGCCACAATTGAGCACTGCGAGAAAATACGTGCAGCAATACAATATTTCATTTTTTACTCGATGTCTTTGAGGGCATATAAACATTTTTAATTAGCTATTCATTTGCTATACAACGCTAACTTAACATGAATACATCTGAATCTCTATCATATAGTGCACTTTTCTAATCATGCTCCTAATATAATTTTAACAATAATATAATATTTGATTCTGATTATTTCCTATCAATTATGCACACCATCATTTACGCTATTGTTACTTACTATAAATAAAATGAAATTATTAATCTAATCTGTGGTAAAAAAGCTATCTACCAATCCACAGAAATTCTAAGAACCCTTAACTATGATTGAATTTGCTTTTTGAAAATATTCAAGTGTTGGGAAGCTGACTGCTTTTCTCTGTGTGCACGCATTGTAGCACCTCATAAACGCGGTCGCTATCTTGGCCGGGTCGATCGGCGATCCAATCGCATTCAATCAGCCATCGGGCCTCCGCATGCGTAGATCAATTGACCAAATGCAACAACTACTACTATATTAACTATTGGCCGCGCGGCAAGGAACTTTGGTTCATTTGGCCATTTGAAGCTCGATTTCGATTTCAGTTGGTATCAGCGGGCAATCGATTGTGCGCCGAATACCTCAGCGGTTTTCCTCGCATGCACGCGCTCACTTTATGTCGCTCTATAAACGATTGGATCGTTAAACGACAAAAAAAAACCCACCTTGCTACCTCGCTACCTTGCTACGTTTATGTATACAGATGCCAAGCTGCGGTTTAGAACTCGCAGAACCGGAATGCACGAAACCGAAACTTTGGCCAACAGAATGGCCCAGACAGGAAGGTAGCTGCACCCAACGAATAGTGCGTCTACAGCCCATTTCTCCAATGAAATCATGGTCAACTGGCTGCTTACCAAGAATTTTCACCCAAGAATACCCTACCTTTGGTGCTACATATAAATAATGCATGTTAGGATCTATTATCTTAATATAGATATATTTATGTTGCAACTGAAACAAGTTAGTATTACCAAAGGGGCTTATCTTCTTTATAGAACTTTATCCTATTGATAAATTATACTCATATCTTAGTATTTAGTTAGTTGGAACTTTATCCTATTGATAAATTATACTTATATCTTAGTATTTAGTTGATAGATACAAGATACAACCTTGATTAAAGTTTGTCAAAACAATAGGACCACAATAAAGCGTGCGGCAATAAACTATTCTTAGTTTGCGCACACTTTTTTTAAAAATACAATTTCAAGAACATTTACATTTTTTTATACACATCGCGTCTGGATATAAAACTATATGCCTATATATACTTTAAATCCCATAAGTATGTCAGAGCACCAACACATTTCTTTGTTCACCACCCATCCATCCATCCAACCAACCAACCGACCGAGCCATCTATACTATACACGTATCAAATGGGACATTGATGTCCGCCGAGTGGCGATAGCAACAAGTTCCCATCTTCAAGACGCACTGCAGCCGCCAAGATGCCCGACCGTCTGCGGTGTAGGGTATTCGGCGGAGAGCGACAACTTGTTGCGGCTCCATCATCAGAATTAGTTTAGTTGTAGTTTCGGCTGTGTTAGTTAGTAGTTAGTTAGTTCAGTCAGCGGCGTTTACCGGTTAGAGGCGGGTTGCGACTTTATGCAATGCAATTAACTGGAAAGCAGGGGGCGCGATTGGGCGGTGGGCGGTGGGAGATGGGCGGTGGGAGGCTGGGGGTCGCGAGAATGGGGAATCGCTATCGTTTATAGACGGGTGAACCACCTCATACCGTCCCTGACACTTCTATTGTACGTTCTGTATTCATTACGGCCTCCTCAGTTTCGATTTCAGATCAAATCGTTGCTATACATGTGGATACATCTGTATCTGCATACTCAAAAATTGAATGCTCAGTTAACCAGTTACAGATGCGGTTCAATGCAGCTCAGCTGGGTTATTAATATACATTCTGTACACTTTGCTTGTATTTATATCTGATATATACATTTCAAGGGGATACTTAAAAGTACGGAATGTTATGCGATCTGTTTCGGTTTTCCCCGGGGAAGTACTCAATAGGTGTCTCAATGAATCGTACTTATGGCGGGATTATTGTATGTCCATTAAGATTTGGCACATGCATTATCTCAATCACTATCGCCAGAAATCTAATCCATTGCCGAGTAGTGCTCTCCATTTGAAGCCCAAAGTGTATGTACATATATATGTATATGTACACCATGTTTATCAGTTAAACTTTTCCGGCCTTATCGATGGCACACTTTGTCCAGACTCGAGATCATCCAGGTGACAACTACGCGCAGATAACCGGCGTTGGCAGAGAATTCCAATCCGCTGACAGCGACTTGGACTGGAAATATTCCGTCTTGGGCCCAAATGAAAAGTGACAAACTTCAATTGATGTGCACCCCATCAATTAGCCGCACGCACATCGCATCCGATCCACTTGAAACGATCCTACATCCAACATCCATGATATCCGATATGATCGCAGCTCCACCACCACTGAGCTGTGATGATCTTCAAGCTCGGTCGTCTCGTGTTGAGTTCATTAAGTCAGCGAACCATGCTGCTGTTCTGCAATTGAAATTGAAATGTTTGTCCACATAAATTATCGAAATATTCTGAATATATCCGACGATATGGAAATGATAATACATACGTTTTCGCTCGACGGACAGACACTAGAATCTAGCCAAAACTGGCTCCAAACGTCCGTGACCGAAAACGTAACCAGCTTGAACTGGTAATCTGGACAGATGGACAAATGGACAGTTGGACGGTTGGGCAGTTGGACGATTGGACGGACAGACTTCGCGGCAGACGAACAATAATAGCACTCAATATTTAACTCGCATACCAAATATTTTGCGTTATTTGTATACTATGATGCCCCGCAAATGAATTGAAGCGGCCTGAAAGTCGTTCAATGGAATGTGACGAACTTCAAAGATCAATCCACAAAGAATACACTCTACAAATAATATGATACCCAGCTCTCTTAAATGTGAATCTAAAGAAAGTATGTTCCATTAAACTATACTTTCTTATAAAGTAAGCACATAAAAGCAGCGCCATTCATCTTTAACAAATACGGTTTTATTAAACAATTTTTTTTACAGATAAGCTTCGAAAACAAACTTATTTTTCAATGTTTCAAGGAAATTTTCAACTTTGCCTTGTTAAAGTCCAGAATTTTCTAGCATTTGTAGAATTTCCAGCATATCAGATAGTTCGATCAGTCTCTTCCAATTAAAGCTTGCAAATCAAGTGAAACTTTCATCTATGAATTCCCCCAGATTTCAGAGGGTAGAAGGACATACATAAAAGTCAGGAACGTTGCGTGCTGAGGAGAGTATCAATCATCTAGATCAATCATCTATATTCAGAAAATAAACTAATAGTTGTGCAAATATATTTAGAAGTCTTTATGAAATGCCACTTGAGTTCCCGGCAATTGAAACTGTTTGAAAGAATAATATTTCTCCAGCGAATTTCTTCAGCAAAACAGATAGCAGCATTATCATATGCTATCTTTATTGAAGGGATCAGCGGTAATGATGATATAATCTAAAAATATATCAAATTATATCTGTCGCGATAAGAAGATACTGTATCTGCAGCTAATCACGCTGGCTAAATTCTATCTAAAATTCCATAGCAGAGTAGTCAGCTTGGGATATAGAATTAAGTGCTATCTACAACCAAAAAGGATATATTTATACTTAGTATATCTATATTAGCAAGTCATTAAATGAGAGCTTAAAAATCATAAACTTTTAGCCACATGCCTCTAACGAGTTTGTAACAACCATAAATCATTCGAACGAAATCTGAACAGGTGATCGACATCGGTTAAGGCGCGAATAGTTCGCGTAAAATGCAGTAAGTAAGCACTTAAGTAATTAAAATAGTTAACAAATAGTCGAGGCAAGTAAATGGTCGCACAATTGACATTTTGAGGGTCATCGGCGATGCTGAGAAAATACTCGAGCTCACTGAAATACTACTATACTATAAAACGCAGACCGCAAATCGTCACGAGACTCTTGGCCAAATTGGAGTGGATCGAATTAAGTGGATATCAAGTGGGGTTAACTGCTTGAAGGCTAAAGCCCATTGGGTCACGGGGTTATAACTATGGCTATGAGCACCAATGAGTTCTGGTTAACTTTCATGTTCTGTTCTATTGCCATATTTCGAGGCGATCGTAATAACCCTATAAACTGCGGAAAGTTGGCTATCTTAGATGTGCCTTTTACAAGGGTACTAACCATAATATCGGCACCAATCTTTATAGCCGGCAGAGGCTTTATAGTGCGACTTTTGTACCAAGACTCCAAGGAAAAGATAAGATTGGTCGTGGGAGGACAGACGGGAATCTCCGCTTCAGCCATGGACACATACATAGCTGTCAAATCCGAGCATGTGATATAGTCTAGTGGGAGAAATATTCCCAACTAGCGAGTCCCATTGATACCGATTTCGAGTGGAGCACGAGCAGCTGAAGGAATCGTATGTGGGGGTGCGTCATCCTCAAAGGGGTTTAATAACTTAATTGGCCATATCTCACTTTGATCGGCAGTCGTGTGCGCCGCTTTATAAGCCAAGGGAAAGTGCCAAAAACCAATTGCACTCGTATATGGGTTATTTTCGTACTGGTAAAAATTCCGTCCCGCTATATGACTTTATATTCAGTTAAGATACATATGTATCTAAATACTTCCCCTTGTAATGAGTAACATTCGAATTTGTTTGCACAACTCATTTAAAGTGTGAAAAGTGGTAGGAACTTTTAGCAGGCAAACACATGCAAATCGTTTAATTGTGGCACTTTGCAAATATACCGATCGATACCGGTGAGTTTCCTAACCACATCTGGACAGCTGAAGTTGGAGCCGGAGACAAGCCTTTAACACGTGATACTGATATACATATATGCAATACTTAAGGCCTCTTATTTGTGCGAAACGGAAGTAATGAATCCGTGCATCGCATTGCGAATTTTTGTTTTTTTTTTCGGGGGCAACAAAACCAGTTGGATGCCATAATTGCACTTCTTTTGGGCCATACAACATGATATTGCCGCCGAATTTCGCATGCGAGTCAACAGAGTAATCTAAGATACATTCATACGTATGTGAAACCCAAACATTTTGACCTTAAACTTGGCTGTGCTACCTTGGAGTTTCTTTCAAGTGCCGTTCGCAAACCGGAAAGGCAATGGGGAAAAGAAATGGGGAAAGACGCTCTGCAGAAGGCGGCAAATTACAAAACCGAGCACAACTCATTGATAAGATTAGGATTTCGGATGAGAATGCGGAATATTTGGGCAGAGGAGCGTGGGAATTTCCATGAGGTCAGCAAACACGAAAGATTAACCAATTTAAATTAGCATTAAACAAATTATCCTAGTTGTTCGCTTCGCTACAGCTCATTTTTACTTTAATCTGAAATTAAATGAGTTAACAAATAAACATTTCTCCTCCATACGCCATGAAAATACTCAGACGCTGAAAGTTTGTTTAGCAGACTCGTTCTAATCCAAATACAAGCCCATATTGACTTAATCAATATATTTGAGCATATTCGGCTCTTCGAGTTCCAAAAGTTAACTGCTGATAATGGCACGTCCTTTGATTACTTTAGCGTTTATTATCGGTCAAGTGTTTCCCACATGCGTCGCATGCCAAAGCTTACATGAAAGTTGTTGACTTCGGTTGAAAATGAGCATGTTTGATCAGCGGGGCAAATACAAACTCACGTTTTTGTGGACTTTAGCATATTGCTCGAATGCTTCCTCAACAATATTTGAATATTATTCTAATAGTAACAAATAAATAGTCCAAGATATGAGCACTGTCATCAAATCAAATTAAGGTTTTCTTTAGTTTCATACATTTATTTGCGCAATTCAAAAAATCTCGCTTTATAATAATAATTAATCATTTTAATGGTTTCTTGTATTATTTTCCTAATTTTCATAAAAACAATAAATAAGAACTATACAAACAAACGATTTTTTGGTTTTTTTTTTTCAATTTGATACATTTTTAATAATTTTGGTTTAACCCTTTTAAAATTTAAATTTTGGCGCTCAATGTTCTAAAACTGAACTGACCTAAAATACCATTCAGTCTTTATTTGCAATGTTTTTCACAACACTCAGACTGGTCACACTGATTAACAGCTGATTCCTCAAGTTCGCAGCATTCTTTGATAAGATAAGAGAAAATCCTCGAAACACCCAACAAATCGACGTGCTTAAGCCCAAAAAGTCCATGGCTGAATAAGATCGAACCTCGCCCAGTCGAAAAATGTGATCGAACCGCGGTGGCAGGCAGCAGCGGATTGAAATCGCAGGATTGCCAATTTGGAGCACCCCCCATATGAAAAATGGGCCACTGTGAACAGATTTGGCCAGAAATCGGAGTGGATCCGCAACATGTTTGCGAGGCGGGCGGCGATGGTAGATTCCAAGTTATCTGCGACAAGGCGTGGCTGCAATCGTTGGAGCGAAACAGGCGGCTGACTCACTTTCCCAGTTGGCCACTGCTGGATCGCAGGTCCTATCCCACTGGGCAGTTGGAGCATCCGTGGACGAGGATTTTGGTGCAGACCTATAGGAAGCAGCCGCAGTCAAAGGTGTACCCGTTGCCTAGGATCTCTGGGGATGCGCCTTCATCCGAATTGCCACTTTCCTACTCGCAGGCAGTATCCTTTGTGGCTCACAGCAACTTCAAGCAGCTTTGGGAGGAGGCTTACAGGAAATACAATGGCGCCCATGTCAAAATGTGCAGATCAACCCCGTCAGCGCCCTCGACGAAGCCACCAAGTGGCCAAGGCCAGCTACAACCGCATGATGTGGTGCTCAAAGAGCTCATCCAGCGGGTTTATCAATGCCCCGTGCTGCACTGTCAGCTAGATCGTGACGGTGTTAGTGATGCGTCGAGTGCTACCTCTTTTTCCGCAGGCAGCTGTCATGCCAACGTCTTGCCCGCCCTGGTGGCCATAGAGTCCTCCACGCACATCAGCGTCTTCTTTTATCCTCCAGCTCTGGAATGCAGCCTGTACGATTGCATCACCTTCAGTCCGGCTTTGCTGGGAAAGAATTACAACAAGACACTGTTTGTGATCTACCAGATCCTGCAGCTGGCGAAGCATCTCCAAGGACAGGGACTTTTTCTGGGTGATCTGCGCTTGCAGGATATTGTGCTGCGCGAGAATCTCTGGCTGCAAGTGCTTCCTCGGCTGCAGTGTAATCTGCTGGACGATGATCCGGCTGGGGAGGACATGTCGCCCCTTACGCCGCTGGCCAGCGAGGATTTGGGAGAGGCTAGGGAGGCGCAGCAGCCACTACCCTCCAGCAGCACCATGTTCGACCTGCGATTCGCCTACGATCCCGCCCACTTCAACTTGCGCGAATATGCCGAGATGTGGTGCAATGGTCAGTTGTCCAACTTCGACTACCTTACTATCCTGAACAATGCGTGTGGCAGGAGTCTGACCAATGCCGCCTACCACCACATCATGCCCTGGGTCACTGACTTTAGTGGACGCGGAGGAGGCGCATGGCGGGATTTAACGAAGAGCAAGTATCGCCTGAACAAGGGCGATGTCCATCTGGATCTCATGTACGCCCATGCAAGCCAGCATGGCAGTGCAGACGGTAGTTATCAAGCAATCGGTGATCAGGCACCGCACCACGTCTCCGACTTTCTTTCCGAGATCACCTACTTTGTATATATGGCGAGGAGAACGCCGCAGGCCATTCTCTGCGCCCATGTGCGTCCCATCTGGGTGCCCGCCGAGTACCCTGTGTCCATTCAGCGACTCCAGGAATGGACGCCAGACGAGTGCATACCCGAGTTCTACTCAGATCCCATGATATTCAAGAGCATTCACGAAGACCTGCCGGATCTCGAGCTGCCTGCTTGGGCCACCTGTCCAGAGGATTTCATCTGCAAGCACCGCGAGGCCTTGGAGTCGCAGTACGTGAGCGAGCGACTGCATCACTGGATTGATCTAAACTTTGGGTAAATTAACTTTGAACGATAGTTTATTTAATCATTACTAATTTTCCTATTCCATGTTAGATACAAACTGAGTGGCAAAGCGGCCGTTAAGTCGAAGAATGTCTGCCTAACCCTTGTGGATCAGCACCGGAATCTCAGCCAGCGCGGCATCGTCCAACTTTTTGCAAGTGCACATCCTCCACGTCGATATGCGACGCCATGGTTTAGTAAAACCGCACCCAGGCTAAGCCAACTGTACGCCAGTCCTGCAAAACGTCTAGCCAAAAGTTCGGAAAACCTGCATGCTGAGAGTGCTGGATCATCCCACCTATCTCTGCGCCTTGGTGATGACGGATCAAGCGGCTCTGTTCACAGCAGCTCTGCATCCGCATCAGCTTCCAATTTCTATGCAATCACAAATTTCATTGAACTGCCGGAGAATTATAATCCAGCCCTTTTGCTGCACAATCTGGAGACTCTGGAGGCGTTCTACGCACGCACTTTCCCACAACAACGCGCGTCTGCCAATCCCGAGGAGAAGATGATCAGCAGTGACATGATGTTCGAGCAGAACTCAGCGGAACATTCGTTCACGAATCAACTGTTTGCCAGCGGGGATGAGATACCACCAAAGTCAAAGAATCTCTTAAGAGAAAAAAGGAATTGTCTACAGCATCTGTTGAATGCCAGGAAAGAGCGGGATCTCCACGTCTTGGGTTGCCTCATTATTGAACTCTTCGCCATGCAACGTTTGCGACCCCTTCTGATGGGAAATGGCTTGACTGCAACCTTTGATTCTCGACTCTCCGCGTGCCGGACGGTTGCTCAGCTGCATCGTCAGGAGCTGCCCAAGCCAGTGCGTCGAGTAGTGCGCCTGCTGCTTCAATTGGAGGAGCCTGGAGAGGAGGATCAAGGCTTGCCACAGCCGCCAAATCCTGCCCAACTGTTGGAGCCTATGTTCAGCAACTTGTTGCTTCCGTTCCCCAGCCACTACATGGCTGTCTACGCTCTCGTCAGATCTCTACATGCTTTTGAGGCTAATGCAGTGTTACTGGAGCTGCACACTCACTTCAGCTGCAAAGGAGGCAGGGAATGTGACAGATACACGGAGATGGATCGTCAGAGAGTGCTTTTCGAACGTAAGATCGCCGAGTGTAAGGTGATGTCGTGCTGTGCCCATGTAAAGAGGCTTCTTGAGCCCATGGCCTTTGCTTATGAGCAATTTACTCCGGTTGAGTTGCTGCTACCGCACATCATAGATCTTTTGAGAGATGAACGCACATCGATATTGACTGCCTGGAACCTGTTCGATCCCATTGCACAGGCATTGGGAGTGTCCCAAACCCAACAGCATCTGCTACAACCACTGCTGAAACTGTACGATGTGGAGAGCGTCAGTTCCCCGGACGACGGCGGCTCCAATGGCTCCACTAACAGTGGTGGCCATCTCCGTTTCTCGGCCAGCAGTTCGTTCAAGTCCCGGAAATCGGTGAAGCTTTATCACCACAGTTTCCTGCTTCGCCTAATTGTGCGTTTCGGACTGCGCTGTTTTCTGCATCATTTCATAGCGCCACTCATTGAAGCTGTTGGTGGCTACAAGGAACCGGAGCAGGGCAATGGCTATCACTATCACAGTGGCGGAAGCAGAAGGACGAGTAAAAATCTCAACTTTGCCTCAGAGAATGAAGTTCACCAGGCAGTAGTGGCACCAGAAATAAAACCCGACATTGAGGAGCTGTTCACCTTCGAGGATGACCACGACAGGGCGTCCACGCAGGACAGCAAGTCGATTGACTCCTTCGACATGCGTCCCAGCAACAGTGCTGCTAGTGCGGAGGAAGCTCGAGAATCGGATGGATCTCCAGATAAACTGGTGATCAACGAACTAATCTATGGAGCAAGAATATCGCCAGATAAACTATCTTTAAAGGAGAGTCAAACACCACCCGCATTGGTTCCACCTCCCATAGGACCGCGATCGCCCACCATTGAGATTCCCATGGGTCCCACTGCCGGTGGCATTCGTCGGAGTTTTCAGCTGAGCGCCATCGACTGCGATATTGGTTCGCGGAAGAGTGTGGACAGCTTTGAGCTGATCAGCCAGGCGGTGGAGCAGCTACCTCCTCCAGCGGAGGAGTCGGAAGCGGAGGCATCGGACTCCCTGCAGGCATCGGTCATCTCTCGGTTGTCGGAGGCCAAGGCCGTGCAGAACAACCGCATCAGCGAGATGAGTGCCGAGAGTTTGGTGTGGCTGTCGCATCGGCTGGGTCCAGTGCTGACCTCCCGGTTCATCACCAGGAACCTTCTCAAGCTGCTCTCCCTGTGCTACGTGGGTCAGGAGAACCTGCTACCGGAGGTGGACGATGGTGGTTCCAGTTTCAATTCCAGTCCCGATGCAGCCAACCTCAATTACTTCAGCATTGCCAACGCGAGGGTCGTGGGCGACCGGAGTGCAGCTCGAGTCCTGGAATGCCTCATGTCCATTGCAGGTTAGCTAAACAATATTTATCTTAATCATTTTTGAAAAAATTGAAAGATCATCATTTGTCTTTGTCCATTGTAGCTCTCTATGGGGAAAACTTTTTGCTGTTGCAGTACTTTCCCCACATCAGCGAACTCATCGGTCTGTGCTCCAAACGAATAACTGGCAGCCTCGAGGGAGCCATAATCAGTTCGCTGCAATTGCTTAAATACATGGTTCCATGTCTAACCGATGCCAGTATCATGGAGCACCTACAGCACATAATGCTAGACGCAATCCTTCTGCCCATTTTGGGCCTTTTGAGCTCCACCAACCTTGTGATGCCCAGTGGTTATCTGGGACGTTCGCTGTTGGCGCGCAAGTTTCTGGATGCGATCTACGCTCTGAGCGTTCGCTTGGGCTCGGATATGACACGGGAGCATCTGTGTCAGCCGCTGCTCAATCCGTTTTTCCTGATTTTCAACAAGGCCTTCGGATTGCCGAATGACTTTGCCTGCGATCTCGCTAATCTCTCGCTCGTTGGTGGTGCATCGCAGCCGGAGCGAGCGTTGGAGGAGCTAAGGGATGTTTTCGGACCGGAGCTGGCGCACACCGCTTACCTGACATTCCTGCGCTTCCTGGGCGAGGCCAACATGAAGAGGACACTGAGCAATCTGGATTTTGTGCTGACCTTGTGCCACGAGCACGAGCAACCCAATGGACAAAGCAAAATTCAACTAGCGACCAGTGTGAGTTCTGGGCAAGATGTGGACTCTGTAGATGCGAGCTGCGAACTGGCCGCCAATAGCTTTGGCACTCAGATCGTGGGTAACCGCCTGCAAGTGGCCAGAAACAATGTGGAACTCATCGACATGGTGGCGTACAAACTGGACCAGATGCCCAAAACTCGTCATCTGAAAGGCAACTGGTTGGCCTACTGGCGCAATGAGACGACGCGCAATGAGAAGGACACTCAGACACTTAATCTCAAGCAAATTCGCCTGCAGTCGTTTGTAGGACACACCAACTCAGTGAGAGCTATATATGCCCTGGATAATGAGAACAGTTTCATTTCCGCCTCCAAGGACAAGACCGTGAAGCTGTGGTCACTTCGCAGCGAAGGAGATGGTCGCAAGACGAGCGCCTGCCAGTTCACTTACACGGCGCACAAGAAGTCCATAAACTCGCTTGGCTTCCTAGAGTCCTTGCGATATGTGGTGTCCTGCGATTCGGGCATTCATCTGTGGGATCCGTTCATAGGAAGACCGCTTGGCGTACTGGATGCTCCTCGTCATAGTGCTGTCACAGTGGTCAAATGTTTGCCCTCCCATTCCCCGCTGGTAATTGCCGGCACTGCGGAGTCCACTGTCAAGATGGTGGATGCTCGGAGCTGTGAGTACGTGAACGAGTGGCGGGTGTGCAATGCTTCTCTGCCCAATGCCACTGTCAGATGCCTGGCTGTCGCACCTTCCGGCAACTGGCTGGCAGCGGGACTCTCGTCAGGATGCATCGTCCAGCTGGACACGCGCACTGGCATGGTGATCAACTCGTGGCGACCAATGGAATGCGATCTGCTGCAGCTGGCCGCTCCGAGTGACCAGTTCCTGGTGAGCTCCGCCTTGGATCATAGCCTGGCCGTTTGGCATGCCCTGGATGGTATCATGCACTACCAGCTCAAGTAAGTCCTAGACAAAGTCGTATCAATCATGGGCAGTTACTAATATTATTATTACTATTATAGACCTCCCCCGGAACCCGCCCATTTCCTACAGAGTGTTGGCCCATCTCTGGTCTATGCAACCACTGGCAACCGTGTGGGCGTCTATGCGGATGTGGCCCACTCCCATGCCTTCAGCACCATCACCAAACTTCGCTCGGAGACATTCCGTGGTGTGCTCACCTCGCTGGCTGTGTTGCCACTGAATCGAGCCTTCCTCGCGGGCAACGAGAGCGGAAATATAGCCCTGCTTTGCTAGAATTTCTTGTACCATACTATGATATTATAGTCTAGTTTATTTTATATTCAACGGCACCAAATATTATTTTATTGCAACTAACGAGGGTTGGACATCGCCAAGAAACCTAACCCGCCTAACCCAATGAATTTGTGTATTGAGGTAGCGTTTGCATTGCTATTATTATTTATTATAATTACGATCGCACAGGCAATGGTACATTATAGCTACTTTCTTCTAGCATATAGGAATTAGTTCGCATAATCAAAGCTATATTTATGTCGTGTAAAAGCATTCCAGGTCCACAATTTATATGTATTTATATGTATGTCCATACAATAGAAGACAAAATTGTATTTAAAAGTAATTAATTAAGCTGGAAAGAGGTAAAATATTTATATAGCGATACAGGAAAACAATAAAAATGTAAAAGACAAATATTATCTCTTTACAGGGAATATGGCATTCCCAAGCTTAGGTAATACTCAACGGATGTGTGTATTTTGAATTGTCAAGATGATTCAGTGCATCCTGAGTAGCATACAGTCGATAACGAACGTCCATCGCAGTCGTAACCCTGAAACCAGTTTGAATGATTTGCTCGTTCAATTTTCGCTGTGTGCCTCTTCGCTCGATTTCCTTGCCTTCGCATCGCCTTGAGCTGGGCCAATGAACCTGCTGGGAGCAGCAGCAAACGCAGCAGCACAGCAGCAACGTCCCAGCAGCAACGGACCTTGCATCCGACGGGTTGGGATCTCCAGGGTCTGGACGGGATGGAGGGGGGCGAGCGGGAGTATCTGGGAGATCGTCCGTTCGAAGGCGTTGCATTTATTTTTGGGCGATGGCGATGGTGATGGTGATGCGGAGATGGGGACGTCGTTGTCGTCGTCGTTTCTTTATGGCAACTTTTTTGCATTGGCATTCTGTTGTGCTGCTGCTGCTGTTGTCGCTGCACTTTTTCGATGTCTGGAGTCAGGGCGACTTGTGCGTGAGGCAATGATTCTGGGCGCTTGTTACAATGAGGATTTACAGAGGACAATAGTGCGTCTAACTCCAGCAGCTCCACTGCCACCCACTTTCGGCCAGTGGGAGTGGAACACTCAGGTGGCCAGGTGGCTCCGTCTTACAAAGCTGGACGAGATTGGGCTCTCTTTCCGTCGAGCGATGTAACCTTGAATTTAAGGAGTCGCATCGACGGAGTGCGTAATCTGGAGAGGGGTTAATGAGCCCGCCTCCCCACCAATGCTCCTCCTTCACTTCGATGGAGCCAACTTATAGTTGGGCAGTCGGGATTGGTTCGCCACATGTTGCCCAGCAGGTCTTTCGCACTGCAAGACCCTGCTGAAGTAATGCACTTTGAGTGGCGAAGCTTGTAAGAAATTGTTTTCAGTGTGCGAATACCTACAGTCCTTGTTGATTTCGCACCCAGATTTTTACCTTATACAGGTATCTAGATACATATGCACATATAGATACACTTAATGGCGGATTTTCTTTTTTATTATAAAAACAAAATATATATGAAAAAAAACATAGTTTCACATTTAAATCTGTTTTTTTCACCTTTAAAGATATACAATTTTTGTAATAAAAAATATTTATTAATCCATAAAAAAACCATGCAAACATTGCACACATGCATTTATCTTTATTGGTGTATACTCCGTTGTTAATGATATTTTATTTATTTATATTGTAAGGTCTCAAAAAGTTTATCACAGTCTAGGACGAATCACAATTCTGAGCACTTGTCACATATCAAACTCAATTGTCTTGTCCTCAAGGTTAAACAACAAACCTTTCAAGGCTTTTAAATTTACATTTGCAAGCCAGCTGGTCCGCCCACTGGTCCGCCCCCACTCAAGGTCGCGATGTGCGGAACCAAAAAACACTGGGAGCTGAAAGCCAGCCATCCATCCACCCTGCTTATAAGCCATACACATAACCCATAAGCCACCAGCCATAACGTCATAATCACGAGAAGAGTGAGAAACGGCGGAGGCAAAAAGTAACACAAATAAATGCCAGCGGCACGCCACGAAAATATGTGGGGAATTCGAAATTTGTGAGAATCGCGCTGCATGAAATTTCACTCAGCTGCCAGAACAGGCAAGCAGCAAAAAACAGACGAGCTCGTTATGTTAGGAATGCCATTGGCCCGTGGAACGCCCGACCAGGGCTGCCGTGCGGCCGTCAGAGAGACGACCACCTGTTGCGCCTCGATCCCGCGCGCTGGCCTGGCAACCCTGGCTCTCGACGCGATTCATGGCATGCCACCCCAAAAATTCCAACGATGCTGGAGCAGAGAGAGGAGAGAGGGCTTAAGGCGAGAAGCGTTGCCAGAGCTGACGTCGCTTCCGCGGCAGGCTCGAACATTTTTTGGAACCACAAAATGTTACCAACATACAACCGAAAATTTTAACCAGGCACCCAGAAGGGGGCAGCTGGTGGTTGGCAGGCCGAAAAGTTCATCGCTCAGGCGGTGGCGCATAAAATGACTACAAAATGTTACCATACATTCGAAAAAACGCCTGGGAGAGCAGGAAATGCAAGTGGGAAATGGGTGTGTGCGGTTTATAAATTCACCAGACAGTTTATGCCATCAATTTTATAACTCACACCCCCAACTGGGGGCGTCGAGTCAATAAATTCTCGTCGGCCGCATACGTATTTTATAGTCGCACATTGCAGATCTGACATAATAACTAAGAGGCGCGCAGAATGCGTAGAAGGTTGCTTCTCGGCTGTTAGCGCCGCCCGTTTCCAAGAGGGCCTTTTGTTTGGTCTCGACTCTGTAATTACGATTATATTGTACATGTATATAGGCGAACTCTTTTCTCGCTCTTCGGGGCGTTGCTGGAATTCTATAAAATCGAATTTTTAACGTTCAAAAGTTAACAGAGCCGCAGGATAGGATGGCCAGTGGGTGCCATCCAGAAGCCGACCTGCCGCCTGCCATCATCATCTGCTATCGATTTCCGACATGTTAATGCTGTAAGCCTGCTGCTAGTTAACAGGCGCCCACCCCATGAATTGGCATTATTAGGATTGCCAAAATCATAGAAAGACGATTAATGTCGCGCGACGGAGATGGCAGATGCTCGGTTCTCAGTTGTTGTCCAAGTGCTGCGGGAGCAAGCGAGATGGCAAACTGGTATTGTTACTGCCCTGTGGGAAATCGGACGGGAATGCATTTAAAACTTCTTTGTTGAAATGAAAAGTTTTCTCTGTATTAATATTGAATCATTAATTACTCTGATTGATAAAAACCAAAGTCGACAAATGATATTTAATTTGTTAAGTAGCATAAACACTCATTAATTTTCAAAGCGCTTTTATTACATCAATGTATTAAACCGGATACCGTTCGGTCAGAACGGTTCTAAGCAGCAAATTCGCAACTGGGTATCAAGTTGCTCGCCCAACGAGTGTGGGAGCGAGACGACCGTATAGCGCCGCCCATTCGGTGGGCAATTTAAACTCGTGTATGAATTTCAGTGCGAGAAACGCAGCGGCCATAATGGCCGGACGACCGTCTGTGCGACGATGAGCGCCTGTTCGCAAACGATTAAATTCAGTTTAATCATCCACTAAACAGCTACGATACCGTTTCGTTCGTTATTATTATTATTACATGCAACAAGTCCGGGCACACAATAAGAGGAATGTCGAAAACGAAAACGACACACCACACCACCGCGCACAGCGGAAAGAAAAAGTTGTGCCGCTGAAGAGGCAAGCGAATTGAATCGACAAATTGGATTATCCGGAGAATTGAATCGAGTGGGCCACACCAAACCATTTACCACATAGCATTTAGCATTCAGATGCTGATGAGTGCACTGGCACACATCACATCTGTGCATCTCTCTAATCCCTACGCTGGTCTCGCTCGCACCTGCGTGCGCGGCTTCTAACGGCGTTTCTATTGAGTTTCCATTGGAAATCTAATCGCTCGCTAGCCGAGCGGCATGCTGCTAAATCTGCTGGATACCTAGTAAAAATGTTTGTTGTTTCTTAAAGAGCAAGAAGAAGCCCCACTTTGCGCCACTCGCTCGCACATCGGACTGGTCTATATGCCATATGTGTATCTGTGGCTATATATCTATGTGCACACACGCATCAACTTCCCATCCCCTTGGAGTACGAGTACGAGCAACTGCAACATTGTTGCCATGCTCCTCGCTCCGGAGGTATCCGGACTCGATCTGGCCACCATTCACCACCACAACCGCACCCACACCCACTCGGTCAGCCAGCCAATCACGCTTTCAACGAGCGCGTCCAAATGTTGTAAACCGTCGCTAGCGTCTCTGTTCGCCTGGTATCGTGTGGAACATTCGCTGAATTGAAACGCCGCTTTTCGTATTCGGATTGGTTGGATGTGCGCAAGCAACAAAGAAGCACAACTTCTTCAACCTCGCCGGTGGTTGGACTGTTTGCCCGGACCGCCACCACCTATTGAAATCGCCGTTGCCGTCGCCTTTGCCTTTGAGTTTGCCGCCGCTTTCATTTTACGGTTCCCCTGTTTCAGTTTCTGTTTCCGAGTGTGCGCTCTACATGAGGCGGCGCAGTCGAGCGAAAGTGTTTCGATTAACTTTTGGTGTTTTAGGAGATAGTATGGGATGGGATGCTTCTAAAACATGCGATTGAATGCAATCTTCAATGTGATTGATTAATTTTTGAATGCCAACTTTTTTTGGTTTGTATTTTTTGGAACTCTTTCAGTTCATTGCACGACCTACAAACTAATTAGCTTAATACGTATGTTTTTCAGCAAGACTTCACTTCGTTAATCTGTCAGTTGTACCATTAGTTTTGCACGCTGAGTGCCAAAGTATCGCCGCTGACACTGGCCACACTCTCCTGGCCGCCGGAAGTTCCGGATGTGGCATGCTTCTCGCGAATGCCAAGCCATGGCAGACGGCGCTCCAGCTCCAGGCGATACTTGGGATGACTGGTGGCATAGACCCAGGGATCCAGACAGGACACCGACTTGCAGGCCAGGCACGGAAGCATCGAGACGAAGGGCGTGATTAGCTGCTGCTCCCCGAAGCATCCGATGAGTGCCACCACGGAGTAGGGTGTCCAGGCCAGGATGAAGAGCATGTATATTATGAGGGCCGCCTTGGCGATCCGGAGCTCCACACTCATGTTATCCGCATTGGCATTGGCCGACAGTGACTTTACGTTCATTTTCTTGGCCTGCTCCGCCAGCATCTTCTCGTGCACGCGGACGTGGGTGAAGAGCTTGTAGTAGGACACCAGGATCATGGTCATCGGTATCACGTAGGACCACACGAAGATCGTGCGCACGAACAGTCGGTTTTCGTCCGTGTTGGTCAGGTAATCGAAGGAGCAGGTGGTCAAGAAGCCCTCTGGAAGGTATGTTTAGTAATTGAAAAATCTTCATGAGTTTCCATTCTTACCCGGCTGGTATCGTCCCCAGATCTGGAACAATGGCAGCACGGAGAACGGAGTGGCCCACAACCAGGTGAAGAGTATCAGCAGTACAATCTGTCCGTAGCTCAAGCGTCCGTCTATTGGATTGGATATTGTCTTGTAGCGATCGAAAGCTATAAAGGCATTCGTTATGGAGGCTCCCATCCCGGAGATGCCTCCGTTCAAAGCGTATATATCGCAGCCCAGATCTCCGCCCACTATATAGCCAACTGTGGCGTTGATGAGATAATGCGGCATATTGGTGCACATGAACAGATCGAAAATGGCCAGGTTGAGTATCAATAGGTTAGAAGGAGTACGCAGGGATTTCGAGCTGAAAGAAAATGGATTTTGACTGGATTAATGTGGGAATTAATAGGTTTTCCACTCACGTGGAGAATATCCAGATGACCAGTCCATTTCCGAAGATACTCGACAGCATGAGGACGACAAAGGCAATGTAGAAACCGGCGTGATAGTATATGGGTGCCTCTCGGAATCCCCGCCAGTGGGCGTGCACCATGTGCTGGTACTCCGCCGGATATCCGTGTCCCATGGGAAAGACGCTGCCATCTCCGGAGCTATCGTTCACATAGGCCTGTGGCCCACTCGGGCCGTTGAGGTGCATACTGCTTGATCCGCTCCAAAATCTAGTTTCCCTCGTAGGCCGACATTCTGGCCTCTGACTTGAGTCACCTATGGCCTGGAGCAAGTGCCGTCAAAACGCTTTTATAGCCCGCCAAAGAATCTAATTAAGACGGATTAAGAGGTGACCATTTGACCTTGGGGTGCGTGTGCATTCCAGGAAGGATAATCCCAACGTCTTAGCCGCGGCTTAAGACATTTCTGAGGCGGTCAGGTTACGAAAGTCAGCGTGAAGTAAAGTTTAGACTCAAACATTACTTAGAATCTACCTAGGAAATAATCATACGCTTTTATTTATAAATAATTTACAGATTTTTACATATATTACATGTTTACATTTTATGCACATAAATTGTTTACAAAGTTAATTGTTAACTAGGTTCGTAAAGTACCTATTATTGACATAGACATTATGTATAAGGAATATAAACATTGCTTGTAGCTCTAACGACACTAGAGATCAAGATATTTAATTTAATAGTTTAGCTTGTTGTTTTAATTACCATAACTAATATTTGTTTATGGATTTATAATCTTATTTTATATATTTTTAAAACTAATTGGTATAAATATGCCTCTCAATGCCAATGAAGCCTGCTCGAATGCATATATATCTCCCAGTCAGACTCACTCATTCAACTCAACATTCACATGCGACTGCACGATTTGAATTGCCCGCTTTGGCGGTACGACCGCCGTAGGCGGAATCAAGTCAAATTCAAAATGTAACGTCTCTTTCTGGCGCTTGCAGCGACAAATGCGAGTGCGAGCGAACACTTGCACGACATTTTCCGACATCGCGGACCAGGGGCCCAGAATTGACCAGCCAGCCGCATTGGGCATTCGCCTCGAGCAGCGACATTCGCATTAATCTCAATTTCCGCGGGTTTTGGCCCGACTTCGACCTGTTTCTTTCAGACGCAAAAATGCGCACCGGCGCCCAGCATGCAGAGACGGGCGTCGGACAGGGACGACACTACGGTGCTGCATTGCAGTTACCGAGCATAGGGCTGTCTCGCTCTGGCGGAAGGAAAGAGAGTGAGCTAGTGCATGCATTCTGCGCGCCTGGTTGGTTCGGCGCTGTCATTTCACAATGACCCACCTTCACGACTGACAGCGACGGCAAAAAACGCGTCGCGACACGTCGCTTCGCCTCGCGCGATTTGTGCCCGTTTGCTGTTCTTGCGGCTTGGGGCTGCGGCCACCGCCTCTGAATCGATGTTTGTTTGAACAGCACCAGCACCACCGGCACGGCAACGTCGGCCGTGTTTTATTATATCAACAACAAAAAACAAAAACAGCAACATTTTCATTAGGCGGCCAGAAAATATCGTACACATGACGACAAGAACACAGCAACAACACAACATCACATCGACGCCAGAAACAACATGGCAACTCGAAAATCCACGGCTAAGCACTACTGGCAACAAAAACAAGGAGCAATAGCAACAACAAAGGGCCAAACTTGATTCGCTCCGCCTTTGTTGCGAGGCGGATATCGTGTTCATTGTACGGTACCCCTCAAGCGTCGAGAACAGTTCGCGAGTAGTCGGTTCTCTGACACCCTTTTCTTGTAAGCATTCTTATGACTTATGATTTTTAATTTCCAATATAAATATTATTAATAATTCTGGTTGGGTTTGATAATTCGTGGTTATTTTTTATGTATATAAGAATTTTTTGTTGTTATTAGGTTAGTCTACAATTAAGATGCAACATTTAATGAAATTTCTTTTCATATAGAAAACTACTCTGTAGTCATTTAATGCGAATCCTTAAACATTTTATCATGAAAAATACTTCAGTTTCATTCAGTTATCCCTCCTCTTACTTAATACCGCTAAAACTAATATGCCCAATAGTGCACGGCACTGCGGGAGCGAGACCCCTGCTGACACATAGCCGCCGTCCCGCTCTGGCACATTCTCATTCTCGTTCTCACTGGCCTCGCCCGCTAACATTAACCTTCGGCTGGTGGAGCACTCGCCTTGACCGGAATTTCGGGGCCGTTCCCATTGCCAAGTGAAGGACGCACCTTGAAACTCAAGGATTTTGCGAGTTTTGCGAAATTTCGCAAACTTTTCGGCAATCAGTAGGTCAAAGCAAAATTTTGGCAAACTTTTGCTGGTAAACAGGGGAGTGGGGAGATACATAAATATATATGGGGTTTTTGCTCGACTGTCGATGACATAAGCAGCTCATATATGTAATCTCCAAGTGGCATTGAGATGCGCCGCAAAAACAAGTTCCGAGTTTTTTTTTTTTTCTGTATGGTTTTGGTGAGGGGGAATGGGGGGCTCAAATATATTCACTCGATGCGTGGCGGGTTAAATGAACTCTCGCCGGATTTTCCTTGACGTCGCTTTTTCGGGTGGCCCGGCCACCAGCTAAACACTTTTGGGCGCCTCATAGCACAGGTTTCGATTTGAGCTTTTTTGGAAGCTAAGGTTAAGGTTACTCGCTAATTGCCCCACAGTCATCGGCAACCCACCCACCCAAATGGGTGTGGCCCGCTGTGACGCGGTCGGTGGTTGTACGGTTGTAGTACGGTGGTGCAATGGTGCGATGGTGCGGTTCGGTGGTTCCCGGCCGGTTCGATGGTTGATTGGTAAATTGGCAAGTGTCAACGCCTCGCTTGTCCGTCCCGGCATTCGATAGTGCGGTCAGTCAGGCCCCAAAATCCAGTTTGGTTAACAGGCGCGCACGATCGCGCAACAAGTGGATGGGCGGCAGCGGCGCAAATCACATTCACGCCAAGTTCCCCAAGTTCCCCCATTTGTGCTTGGCCAGGGCGTGGTCTGTCAGTCGACTGGCCAGTGGCTCTCCACTGGGGAATGGGCTGCTGATGAGGCCGTGCTGGTAGTGGGGGGGGGGTACTTTAGGGGTATGGGGGCTGCGCCAAGTCGTTAACTCAACTTGGCACTCATCCAAAAAGGCCGGGCATGCAGCATTTTAGAGCGCCGCCTGTTCCAGGGTCAGTTGAACGTTAACTGGCCCTTTCCTTTGGAGCGTATTTGGTTCAAGGCTGTTCTCATGGCCCCCAGCCATGAGCTCCACCAAGTTCAAGGTGCTTAATCTGTAGAAAAGTTTAATTAAAGGCAAGTGTTTATGTTTAATATGTTTAATATTAATATGCGAGTGTGAATTTAGTACTAAAGAGCTTAAGTAGAGCTAACTTACTCTTAGTCTGAATTAAACATCCATAAAGAATTTGAAACGAAAAGCAATACTTTGTACCCCAGACAAAACTACTCAGATAAAATGTACACATTTAATTTGTGGAGCACTTAATTTGCGCCTGTTAAGCAGCTCCCGATTGGAGCAGTAGGGTTGCTGGCGATGGAAAAAGCCAAGGCAAACATCAATAGCTGACCATACGCTCGCTGGTCAATGGGGCTCCACTGGCCATTTGGGGGCCATCGCCGGCAGAATCGCCGGCGGAATCTTGGAGCAGAGCCAACAAACTGGTTTCTCAACGTCGAAACGAATGCTGCTTCTTCTTTTATTTCGCCTTGGGGTTCGCGCACACACACACACACGCGAGACAAATAGTTGGGTTCGCTTTTTTTTCCCCCCGTTTTTTGTTCAATTGTGGGGTATACGCTCTTTTTGTGGCTTGTGGCTGCTGCTTGCCTGTTATGATTCATGTGGGAAAACGTTGAACGCCCACAATAATGGACGCTTTTAGTCGCCGCTTCTTTGGCACGGCTGTTAGTTAATCGGCGGTGTTAGGCGATAGTTTTTTTGGCGCATAAACGGCAAGCTGTGATTTTTGCTGCGGGCCGAGTAAAAATTTGTGCAATAAGCAAAATGACGGGCACAAAACAAAATGTCCGGCCGGAGTGGGCGCCCGCAACTTCCGCCGCGGGCGCCATCATGCAGTTCTCTATTCCCGCACCAACAGCCATCGCCATCTTATCGCGTATGTGCCATACCATACCATTCAATACCATACGCTACCATGCCATGGCATACCATGTACCCCATAGTGGCATAGTCGTAGAACACCAGCCGTAGCGTTTGGGGGCAATTTTCCGTTTTCTGTTGGCCTGTGATGTGAGCAAACAAAATGACTGCTCAAAATTGAGCAAAATGTTCAAGCGTTTGCAGGGGCGCGAGTGTTTGCATTAGAAACTGCGGTGTTCAAACAAACAATATTTACCTATTTTTTTCCCGCCTTTCTTGCTTTTGTTTTTGTTTTTCTTCTCCAATTGCTGGGCATGTTGCACAGTGGAAACGAGAGCGAGATGGCAAGAGGGGCGCGCAGGGCTCGCATTTGTGGGCGTGTATAGAGGCAATGGGTTCTCATGACTTTCTCGCCCTGGGTTTTTACATATATGTATGGAACCCCTCACCGGCAAGGTGGCGCCCTCTGTTAGCCGCTCGGCGAACCAGTCAATTTGTTTTGATTGCCCTTCGCTTGAAACAGGAAAGTGTAAACATGCACTTTGGAGCGAAAGAGAGCGATGAATTTGTTTGCACGGCTTAAAGAGTTTCGATTATCACTAGCTTTTGCCTTAAACTGCCGCAATTTGTCAGCTTTGGCAATTTCATTGCCGGCACACACACACACACGCACACACCGGCGACCAGTCACATTGAAAACCCCTGCCATTGCGACACTAGCGTCGTCTCGCTCGCACTCTGCCCAATGCCGTTTTGCTCGCATTTGACGGCATTTCGTTGGCCTGAGCGTTCTGGGCGCCTGGTGAAAAAGAGGGAATTCACTTTTGGCGGGGTTCTCGTTTTTCCAATTTTGTCCAATCGGCCTTTGTGGGCGCTGCTCTGGGTGAATTGCCGCTCCGCCCGTCGAACGGAACGAGTCCCGTACAGCGCCGGCGATTGCTGATAAGCCAGGCAGGCGGGCGGGCATGCTGGCTATTGCTGCTGTTGATAAGGCGTCGGCTTTTTTAGGGGAGTAGTTAGTAATTTGCGTTAAATGGGCAGCACCAGCAGAAGCAGCAGCAAATTAATTCGCAGGGTAGGCGTGGTTGCGGGCCTCCGCCCACATGAAACAAATTGTGTGCAGCAGCACGTGCCGTGTTGTGCCGTCCGGCCCAGCGGCCTTTTGCTTTCGGAACAAAGTTCCAATTCCGATTGCGAACGAGCTGCGAATTTCGACAACGGCGACAAGCGATTCGCTCCGGCTGCCCATCGATGGAGAGCTGGGGAACGGAATCGCATGGCATCGGTCCACAGACAACACCACACACACGCGACTTGGCAGGTGGGGACGTGCACCGGTCCGTGGTGGTGGCGGACTTTTTCAGACACGTTCGGTTTTCGGTTCGGTTTCCACCAGGCGACCAGCAAGTTTAGCTGCCTTGCTGGCTCATCGCGCAAAGCGGCCGTCGTTCACTGGGAAACATCAGCTGCCGCCTACAGTGGGCTGCTTTAAGCGAAATGTAGTTAAAAATTAAATTCGTACTATGGGCTGGGCCGTGGTAAATGGTTCTTATCAAAAATTTTTATATTTCCACCTTGCCACCAATGATACTAAAAACATTTTTGAAGAAATATAATTTTTTTTTTTTTTTTAATTTTATTAATTGGAATTAAACAAGTTTACTGCTACCTATGTGGCAGCTTGTCCAGGTTTTACATAAAATTTAAATATAAATTGTATTATTACTTTAATTTAATTATTTATTTTAATTTGTACTAATAAAAATCATAGTTTTCAAAGAACAATAACGTTTTGAGACTGATGAAGTTAACTTAAGTGAAATAACTTTGGGCATAAAAACGACCTAATTGCTAAGCATGCCTAATTGTTGTAGTATTGTTGACTTTAATTTGCAATCTGTGAATAGAGGTAAGGTTATAATGCTATGCACTTTGTACCCGTTGACTTTGAATGGGGAGATCAACAAAAATGAAGTTCATCTTTTATTATACTCGTTGGAAAAATTGTGTTAATAGGAAAAAAAATTATAAGACAAAACTGTTTCGGGAAATAAAAGCAAATTACATTTTATTTTAGGAAATTTTAATTTAATGATTCATTTACGAATTATTGAATGAACATATTTACATATCAAAGAGTTTTTATTTATTAAACGTATTGTATGAAAGGGTATTTAATGTTCATATCATTGTTAGCCCCTTTGTTTTTTTGGTATTTTTTGCGTGGTTGCCGTGCGGTCATACTGACCCAATCAGGTGAAAGCGACTTCGGAATTATCGCGCTACAGGGCGATAAGACTGACGACTGATTAGTTAACCAGCGGCGATCGTCGAGGTGAAAGTTCACACATCTCCGCTCCAAAATGT
This sequence comes from Drosophila mauritiana, assembly GCF_004382145.1. Classification (NCBI taxonomy): domain Eukaryota; kingdom Metazoa; phylum Arthropoda; class Insecta; order Diptera; family Drosophilidae; genus Drosophila; species Drosophila mauritiana. Next base: position 11,727,967 of record NC_046667.1, on the reverse strand, counting down.
CAGCAAAGGCAGTGTCCAAGTCCAGCAAACCAGGCGCCTCCAAGGAGCCGTCGGCGGTAACTAAATTGTACCTGTTTGCGTACAACGCCGGTCAGGTGGTCGGATGGAGCTACATCCTGTGGCAGCTGGTCAACTACTACATATTGCAGGGTCCGGAGTTCCGTGCGCAGGTGACGTTGTGGGAGTATACTCGGCTGGCCGTGATCATCTTCCAGAATGCCGCATTCGTGGAGATCCTCAATGCTTCTTTTGGCTTGGTCAAGTCGAACCCTGTGGTCACTGGCTTCCAGGTGTTCAGCCGCATGATGGTGGTCGTCGGCGTGGTAATGGCCACGCCCACTGGCAAGGTTTCACCCGGTCTGCCCATCGCCCTGCTGGCCTGGGCCATCACTGAGATCATCCGATATGGATACTACGCCCTGAACATCGTCAAGGTGGTGCCTCATTTTGTGGTGTTCCTGCGCTACACCACCTTCATTGTCCTGTATCCCATCGGCGTGACCGGGGAGCTGCTGTGCTTTTGGTGGGCCCAGAGCTATGCCCGTGAGAACAGCGTGTGGAGTGTGGTGATGCCCAACAAGTGGAACGCCACCTTCTCGTACTTCGGATTCCTGTGGATCGTCATGCTCGGCTACATCCCCATCTTCCCGCAGTTGTACCTGCACATGTTCGCCCAGCGCCGTAAGATCCTGGGCGGTGGAGCCAGCAGCTCACCCCAAAAGAAGGCCAAATGAACCTTGACCAGCGGCGAATGCAAATTATTGCATCATTTGCATATCTTTGGCCGTCGCACTTTGGAGCCGTTTTCGCTTTTTGGGGTCTCTCTTGCCTCACCTCTTACACAAGCACATTCGTTCGGACTAAGCTTAGTTATAAGTGGTTTTGTGTACAAATAAACCTAGATACTCTTCCAACAAATTTATTTTCCCTTCGCTTTCAAAGTGGTGTAGTGTAACAGTAACGGCTTAAATATTAGTACATTAATGCTGCGACCATTGGATGGTCTTTAGGTCGATGCCCTCTTGGACCATCTCCCACAGCGGCGACATCTCGCGCAGTCGCTCCACATGCTTGATGCACTTGTCGGCGGTGTAGTCCACTTCCTCGACGGTGGTGAAGCGCCCGATGCCAAAGCGTATGGAGCTGTGGGCAAGATCCTCGTCGGTGCCGATGGCACGCAGAACGTAGGAGGGCTCCAGCGAGGCGGAGGTGCAGGCGGAGCCACTGCTCAGGGCCACATCCTTAAGGGCCATCAGAAGGGACTCGCCCTCGACATAGGCAAACGACAAATTTAGGCACCCATTGTATGTGGCTTTGGCATCACCATTCCTGATGACATGCGGCAAGGCACTTGAAATCCTGTCCAGCAGGCGATTGGATAGAAAGTCCACCCAGTTCTTGTCGTAGTCCATCTCACGCAGAGAGAGTTCCGCAGCAGCTCCCAATCCCACGGCGAGCGGGGCTGGAACCGTTCCGCTCCTTAGGCCACGCTCCTGGCCTCCGCCACTTTGGATGGGCTCCAGGCGAACCCTCGGCCTTCGTCGGACATACAGGGCGCCTACACCCTTTGGGCCGTAGATTTTGTGGCCCGATATGGACATCAGGTCGATGTTCATGGCGTTAACGTCCAGCGGGATCTTTCCCACCGCCTGAGCGGCATCCGTGTGGAAGAATACTCGGCGAGACCGGCACAGTTTGCCAATCTCATCGACGGGTTGCCGTACGCCGATTTCGTTATTCACCGTCATAATGGACACCAGCGAGGTCTCCGTTGTGATGGTTTCCTCCAGTTGCTGAAGGTCGATGAGTCCGTTGGCCAGCACTGGCAGGTAGGTGACTTTAAATCCCTCGTTCTCCAACGCACGACAAGAGTCCAGCACGCACTTGTGCTCCGTCTGGGTGGTGATCACGTGCCGCTTCTTAGTGCCGTAGAAACGGGCAACACCCTTTACTGCGATATTATTCGACTCGGTAGCGCCGGATGTGAAGATGATCTCCTTGGGATCGGCGCCAATCAGGGTGGCCACCTGCTCGCGGGCCTTTTCTACAGCGGACTCTGTTTCCCAACCGTAGGCGTGGGTACGGGAGTGGGGATTTCCGTAGAAATTGGTCAGATAGGGTAGCATGGCGTCCAATACACGTGGGTCCATTGGAGTGGTGGCCTGTGCATCCAGGTAAAGTGGTCTACCCTCGGTCTGTTCGTTCTTTATGTTGAATCGCACCTGTCTCTCCCGGAATTCTACGAACGAATACGATTTTGGTAAACGGTAACTGTGCATCTTGGAGGATCCGCTTACCTTTGGATGTGGCGGCTGGTTTAGCCGCTGTGGCCTCGTGCCTAACCACATTGGCGAATGCATTCGTCGCCCGGGAGCGGAGGACCTGCGCCTGGATGCGTCCTAGCACTTTTTGCATTCTGTTGGAATCCTAGAAATTCTGGTGTTAAAATTCGTTATCACGGATTTCACAATCAGTGGGACCGTACTCGGCGGCACGAGATATACCAAAGGACTCCGGAATTCACTTTAAAATTATTTGATTCGATTATGCAGAAGCAAGTTTATGAATTGCTTCGAACATAAGAAAAATTAGTACCAGTGCAAGAAACCAATATTCTTCAGATATATTTGCACTTAATGTATAATTTACAGAGAACACTATTTTAAAACATATGTTTTAATTTTAAATATATTAGCTTACAACATTATGTTAATCATATAGCCAACTTAAGTGACGAATTCACGAACTTGCGCGCATAGGCACGGTATATTTTTGTCAGTGAACCACAAAATACTCAAATACTCAATAATGTAAGACAATTTAAACAAAAACTACATAAGTTGAAATAGTTATAAAATAATAAAAATAGAAAATAGACAAAAAATAAAAGCAATTTCAAATATGGTTGTCTGCCGGTTCTTTCAACAAGGCTCCTGCCGCTATGGCACAAAGTGCAAGAACGAGCACTTCGATGTTAAGTAAGTTATTGATATGGATATTAAAACTATGCAGATGTACTAATAACTTAATTATTGTAGGCAATATCTCAAGGCCGACATGGAATCCAGCCTCAATGGCAAGATGTGGCCTTTATCCGTCTACGGACCTTTCAAGGACAAGGCCAATTTCCCCAACTTCATTCAGGATCAATCCTTCGAGGAGGTGCGGTTCATGTGTTACGAGGCCAAACGACAAAACCAATTCGAACAGTTCAGCCAACAGTTTAACCGCGAGGTTCTAGAAGCTAACAACAAGATGAAGACCATGCTTCAGTTGTCGCCGCAGGTCCTGGAAATGATGATCAAGATTCACGATACGCCGGAGGGCGGCACTGTGTCGGCTGCACCTCAGCAGCCCAGTAATCCCTTCGCTGCAGCAGCTCCGTCCGCCGCCAATACATCCGCATCCATTTTTGGAAAGCCCACACTGAGTGCGGGAAATATATTTGGGAATGCCACAAGCCAAGCCAGCAACACCAATAGCATTTTCGGAGGAACGATGAGCAATGCCAATGCAGGGAATAGCATATTTGGTGTAGGAGCTGCGGCAACAGGTGCAACAAGTGTGTTTGGACAGCCACAGCAGCAACAGCTGCAGCCTGCTGCTCAAGCTTTCCAAGGGGGTAACATTTTCGCCCAGGCGCAGGTCCAGGTGCAAGCTCAGCCAGTGAATCCCAATCCTTTCGGTGGTTTCCAACAGCAGCAGCAGCAACCGCAGTCGACGGGAATCTTTGGCCAAGCCGCAAATCAAAATATGGGCGGAATCTTTGCTCAAGCGGCTCAGCAACAACAGCAGCAGCAGGCAGCTGCCTCCGGATTATTTGCTCAAGCAGCAGCATCTGTATTCCCTAATCAACAACAGATGCAACAGCAACAAATGCAGCAGCAACAACAGATGCAACAGCAACAAATGCAGCAGCAGCAGCAACAACAATTTCAAATGCAACAGCAACAGCAAATGATGCAGCAACAGCAAATGATGCAGCAACAGCAAATGTTGCAGCAGCAGCAGCAGCAAGCGCAACCGACCAACGAAATCCAGTCCTCAGTTTACAGTCGAATGGAGGATCTCAGCGAGCAGGAAATCGAAGCATTCAAGGCGGATCAATTTCTACCAGGTGCCTTGCCATTCAAACCGCCTCCACGGCATCTTTGCTGAACCAAAAACTTCCTTGGCTCACTAGCGTATAATGTATATATTCTTACAGAAGCTGATATAATAAAATAAGTATAACTAATAAACTAATGCATCATCATATTGAGTCGTTCCATGTTAATAGAGTACACGGCATGCGAGCCTATCAGGTTGCGATCCCTGAAGGCCAGTTGGCAGTCCTTGAGAGTGATTACTGTGCGTTCGGTGGGTTGACTGAAAGAAACAAAACATAAGTTTGTGTTTCACATGAAAATCTGAATATTATTTAGAAGCTTACACTTCTTCGCAGGCGGAGAGGAATGTCACATCGTCGTTCTGTCGCCGCATAAAATTGGCCGTATTCAGTTCCTTGTCCAGTTCCAGCGGCGTGTCGTCCACCTTCTGCCTGGTGACGGTGTTGCGCAGCGAAGGATCACGCAAAGGAGCACCTACGTCGTAATAAAAGTTTCCCTCGCCGCTGGTCTTGTAGTGCTTTCTTTTCTTAATGATTGCGGATAGCAGATCCTTAAGCAGAACTTGCACGGCCATGGCAACGTACTCGGCGACATTGTCGTCCACGGAGACAAGTCCGATTTCCCAGGCGCCGATCAAAAATCGACCCATAATGAATCCCGCGTCGGGCAGGAAAAGTTCCTGGGCACAGTATCGCTGCGACTGGAGCTGTTGCTGCTGCTGGTCCGTCGGACCGCCGATCGTGGATGGCGGACGAATGATTTGCATATTGTCCTCGGCGACAAAGTCCAAGACGTCGCAGAGCTCAAAATTAAGGCGCTCGGCGAAGGTGCGGGAACTTCTCTTGCGCCGTTTGCTTCGATTGCCACTACTGCTGCTGGTCTGGACGGCCGGAGGATTCTCCAGCGGAGCAAAGGCGTCGATCTTGTTGAGCAGCGCGAGCAGGAACTGATTGTGGAGGTGCAGTTTGTCAGGTGTTAGGATTTTCCGCGACTCCGCATCGAATTCCTCCTTGGTCCAACGGCTGCGGAACCAATTCTTCATGTTGGCCCGGTAACGCTCCCAGTTGTCGCCCAGAGCCACCACTAGCGCCTCCTTGGTGGCCAGAACTCTGTCGGTAAGCATTTTAGTATTAAGAATAACAACTAAACACGAAAATGCAACTGTTTGCAAATTGCAATATAAACAAATGAATGCGGCTGATTCGAGTGACCGTTCGAAGAACTGCTAAAAATACCATTTTCATTTGAGATAAAAAAAACCTTATTTTTGCAGAGCCCTTTAAAACAAAATATTTGTTTTAATCTTAATTGTTCAAAGTTTTTATTGTGTATAAGTTAGTTAATTAAAATATAAATATTAATGATAGAGCCCACACCAATCACACAGCATAAAACAATACTATTTGCGACACTATTGGATCATTAATAAATAAATAGAATATAATAAATATCTTGGTTAATGTTAAAATATTTAGCTCATAAATGGTATACTTAATTTACATTACCATAAATTGTCAATACAATGATTATTGTATATAAATGCTACGCATAAGATCATAATAATATTGAAGGTCAACATTACACTGAAAATAACTATGGTTATATAAATATGGTATCGGATTTAGAAGGATCTCTTTTCCTAGGGAAAATTCTTTTAGCTTAGAAACCCTCATCTTAATTGACGCGATCCCATCGCCATACGGTGCTGTCGTCGCACACGCAAACCAAAATTGAACCGTCTTTGGAGAAGGAAGTCTGCCGGATGGTGGAGTTGCTCTTGGGATGAACTAGCTGGCTACACTTTGTCAAATTGGGATCATTGCAGTCCAATTCCCAGACAAATGTTGTGCCCAATTGGTTGCCCAAGGCCAGAATCTTTTGCCAGGCGTTGAAGGCGAAGCGTACGAACCAGATCTCGCACATCTTGTAGTCAAAGTGATGCAGCACCGTGGTGGACGACTCCTGTGGCTTGATCTCATGCCACGGTTCTGAAAGTTTGCCCGGCTTCCAGCAAACAATTGAATTCTCGCAGGATTTCGAAAAGACAAAGTCGCCGAACCACTGAACGCAATCCACATAATTTCGATGTATATCCCTCGTCGAGAAGTCCGGAAAGTGCTCTTTGATCGTGGGAAACGGACCCGTATTCTTGTTGGGACTAAAACCAGAGCTCAGCTCGATGGCCTCTTTTATATCTGGCTTGTCCAGTCGCCAGAGCTTCAGTGAGTGATCCATTCCACTGGACATGATGCGATCACCGCGCAAATCAAAGTCCACAGACAATACTTCGTCGCGGTGTCCTTCTACGCCGCCGAAAACCGCTACACACACGTCCGACTGAATGTTCCAAAGGCGCAGGGAGTGATCCTTGCTGCCGGACAGAAGTAACTGCGGTCTAGTCGGATGAAACTTCAGCTCGTTAATGGCGTGCCCGTGACCAATGTAGTTTTTGCTGCACTGGTGCTTAACCGGATTGAAAATGCGAATGACGCCGCGGTAACCAGCCGCGGCCAGGACAGGATCGCCGGTAACAGAGTCGTAGGACCAAGCGCATGTGTAGAAACTTTCATCGGTCTAACGAGGGCGTAACGAAGATGTAAGTAAGTAATAGCGTATGATGAGTACTTACATCTGGGTCTGCGTAGACCTGTAGCAGTCGAATGCCTTCGCAGGACTCCCGGCCGGTGCTCCTTTCGCACTCATAAATGGAAACCCGATCCTTGCCAACGGTGGCGAACACCTGCGGCTGTCCTCTGTCCAGGAACGGATTGAACTGCACTCCGAAGATCTGGTGGTTGTGGTCCTCGCGGACATGGGAGCTGCAATGTATCCGGGATATAAACTTTATGAAATATCTTTTGTCTGGAAAAATCATACCTATATTTGTACAAGGGCTGAACCATTTTGGGTGCCTTAACCCGCCGACACAGGCGGTTCAATTTTCGTGTGTTGGGCGATTTGCTCCTGGTGGTGGTCGTTGTAGTGCTGAACAAACTGGCAGTGTCCTCACGATCCACTGAATTAACTTCGTGCTCATCATCCGGCTCCACAACATTGCAGACGCTCGAGGAATTGTTGCTCAGCACTGCCTCCGCAGGAGAGTGGTCAGTGGATTCGTCCTCCGCCGGTGGCTCTTCGCTGGGAGTAGCTATTTCACTGGGATTTGTTTCGTTCATATCTGTATTATTCCGGCCAACTTAAAAGCTTCTTTTGTTTACAAATTAATCCCTAGAGTGACCGTTTGCAAATACTGACATACAACACAGCGTTGCCATTCTGGAGCAAAATAACCTAAACGAACAACCCTGTTTAAATCACAATTATAATGTATTTAAAAATCTAATTTACATATGTAGTTATAGTTTGCTTAAATCTACTTCTTGGCGGCGAGCAACTCGTCCAGGTGCGCCTCCACCTCCTTGTGTGCCTTAACGCTATGTTCGGTGCGAGAGGCGGCCTCGTGGACGAAAAATCCGCGCAGTAGTTCTGCTTTTGTTTGAACAAGTTGCGCCTGCGCCTGTTGCAATTTCAGTTCGTTTGCCAACTGCGGCCCCAATTTCAATTCGGCGGTCTCCTTGAGAAGCGTACACTTACGGGTGAGAAGCGCAACCAATTTCTCCAGACCGCTGCGATGCTCCTCCTCCAGGCGCAGGATCTCCTTTTGGTCGCAGCTTAAGTCCGCCTCCTGGCCAAAGGCGTCCGGAAACTCCTCGCGTATCCTGTCGCACACTTCGGCAATGGGTTGCAGAGTTGCACGCAATTGAGCGGACAATTTGGTGCGCACCGTCTTGCGATCCGTGTAATTCAAGGGCGGAAAACTGCTGCCGCTCGGTAGGCCTGTTAGATTTCCAATGATTATTCACTGCATTTGGGATGAACTTGTAACGCGCCTACCAAGCACCTGCTCCTGAGCAGCTCCCTCCATCTCGCCCAGTCGCGCATAGCTTCCAATGGAAACCAATTTGAGAGCTCTTTTGATTTCCTCACTCGGGTTTGAGCCCACATCCAAGCGACGCAGCTCGTCCAGCACTAGCTTCAGCTTGAGCACCTTCTTCAGCTCCGCATCGCGAGCCTGCCGCAAATCTTCCGATTGTCCGGGTAAGAGCGTGGCGGATGGATCATCCATTTAGGAAGTAAAATGCTTAAATTGGTCCGAAATTGATTGTTTAATTCGAATGGGCAAGCGCATGGCTGCGATACGGCAACACTACTGATCAACAGTGTGACCGGTAGCCACTAACGATAAATATATTTTATTTATATTTTATAATGGTCACCCCAAGATTATTATTTAAAGCGCGCTAGAAAAACGATCTAAATTCAAAAATGTTGATTACCCAAATAATTATGAAACAAATTCGAGACTATCCAATTGTGACCACACTTAGCATTGCCGTCGGCACTGTCCTGGCATCCGAGGTGATTTGGAAGCTGGTCCAGTGCTCGCGCAACAAGCGAGAGAAGGCAAGCCGCGTGCACGAAGTGATTGTCTTCAATGAACTGGGCGAGATCTGTGCGGCGGCGCATATGCGCAACAACAGCATAGGATCCCAGGAACCACAGGTGTCGCCCTGCTGCAACGCGCATTGTTCGCTGCGGAATGTCGCCAAGATCGCTGAGCAGATCGATCGGGCTGTGTACTCCATTGACCTGGCCATATTCACCTTCTCCTCGCTTTATTTGGCGGATGCACTAAAGAGGGCCCTGCAGCGCGGCGTGATTATCCGGATTATCAGCGACGGTGAGATGGTCTACTGCACTGGCTCTCAGATCACTATGTTGGCACAATTGGGAGTTCCGGTTCGCGTGCCCATTACCACGAACTTGATGCACAACAAATTCTGCATAATCGACGGCGTGGAGCGCGTCGAGGAGATTCGTCTGCTGAGGAAGCTCAAGTGGATGCGTCCGTGCTATAGCATCGTGATCAGCGGCTCCCTCAACTGGACGGCACAAGGACTCGGAGGCAATTGGGAGAACTGCATTATTACAGCGGACGAGAAACTCACAGCCACGTTTCAGGCGGAATTCCAACGCATGTGGCGGGCTTTCGGGAAGACCGAGGCGAGTCAAATCCAGCCCAAATAGAAACCAATCTATTTAATGTATGACTACCAAACAGTTCCTCAGTATGCCAAATAATTATAGTTCTTATTTTCTAAGTGCCTTCTATTAAAGTAACACTTATTTTGAGGCAACTTGATCTTCACACACACACAAAGGAGTGCCAAACTAAATAAGCAAAACAAAATTAATCAAAATCTATACTTATCAGTATAGTCGTATGAAATCTTTATCACTTTGATTAAGTTGACTAATTTTCAAGGTGCATTTAGTTATAATCAGTTTTGACGATGTATATACGTAAAAATATACGTGTATATACGATGTATATATGTAATTTTCTACTTTATTCATTATAACTGTTATTGAAAGCTTTCAAGTAAATAAAAATTAATTACAAAAAAGATGTATGTATGTAGATGTAAAACATGTATGTATGTACAAAACATTCCAATATATATCAGCTACAGATTTCTTTACTCTTATATAGTTTCTAATCCAACCCAACTTATCAACTATTTGTCCTGTTGCTTCAGCTTATCAGCGCGGCGCATAAATGCCTCCTTCAGGCTGTTGAGTCGTTCGATTTCTGCCCGAATCTCATAATATTCCAGATAGGATACAGCCGACTTCAGTAATATTTCTTGTTTTAAATTGAGCACGCGGGCGACTTCCTTTTGCTTGCGATGCAAGGCGTTCAGTTTGAGCGAAACGGACGACTCCTTGGGCGCCTTGGACTTCTTGTCGTTCTTCGATTTCTTGGACTTCTACGGAGATCAAAATGAAATCAGTTTTGGGTCGTAAATAATTTGTTTACGTACTTTAATTTCCATTGTTTATGTGGAGATCTCCGCGTGCTAATTTGTTATTAAGTGCGTGGTGAATGGCAAAAAAATAAGATGAAGAGGAGGCGGTGTAAGTTCTGTCATTCCAAGAGGTACTTTTAACAAAAGGAAATCTAAGTAAAAAGGTCTTAAGCAAGAGGATATCTAAATAAAAAGTTCTGAAGTGCTGCATTGTGTGATAACTTCATAATTTCAATCAGTTTTAATATTTTAAACATTTTTCGGTGGTTTTATGCGCGCATCACTGTGATTGGCATTTAATTTCACTCAGCACACCTGGTATATTTCCGCTTGCCGAACTGCGGTCACACCGGCGTCTTTTTCTTGTGAAATTTTCTGTATTTTGTTGGAAAAATAATAATAAATATGGGTTCCTCGTCGTCGGGAAAGAAGCACAAGAAGGACAAGAAGAATCGTCATCGCTCGCGATCGTCGGAGCGAACGCGGCGCGTCACAGAGGACGAGGATGTCACACTGGACCTCACCGACGACTCCTCGTCGCGGCACAGACACCACAAGCACAAGAAGCACAAGGAGCATCGCCACAAGCACCACAAGCAAAAGGAGAGCGAGCGCGCGAACGAGGTCATCTCCCTGGAGGAATCGGACTCGGATAGTAAGTGTTTGCCCGCTATTTCACACGCAAAGTGCAGGCCAGGCTCAAGGGCGATTGCCGTAGGCGGGAGATCCGACGGAAAAGCGATATTCTGATTGACGGACCGCCCATTGCCCGGCAATTGCCTTGGTGCTGCACTTTACCATTTCCGAACGTACTAAACCCATCGTTGCGTTTCTCCACGTTTCTCATTTTCTTTCAGGTATCCCGCTGCTGGTGCAGATTGTGAGTGGGAAAGCGGAGATGTGGTTGAAACGATTCGCCAGCTATGATGATTAGACAGTTCTAACCGGTGTTCCCTATTTCCAGGTTCCGACTGCGTAGAGGTGCCGGTTCAGGCGCAGGTGCAGGTGCAGGCAAAGTTGAGGGACGCCAGAGAATCGTCCAATCGTGACAAGGAGCGGGATTCTGGACGCGAGCGTGAACTCCTAAGGGAAAGGGAGCGAGAACGAGATCGGGAGCGGGAGAGGGATCGGGAAAAGGAGCGCGAACGGGAGCGGGAGAAGGAGCGTCTCAGGGAGCGGGAGGAGCGCGAGAGAGAGCGTGAGAAGGAACGTATCAGAGAACGCGAAAAAGAACGTCTTAGGGAGCGCGAGAGGGAGCGGGAACGAGAACGTGTACGGGAGCTCACAGCTCCACCACCACCTCAAATCTCCAAGCATGCCGAATATGAGTCTAGGCGAGAGCGTGAGATCGAACGGGAACGGGACGCGCGCAAACGATCAGGACGTGAACGTGAAAGGGAACGCCATCGGGAACGGTCCCGATCCCAGTCGCCACCATCTTCGTCGCGTAAGCCAGCCACTAAGGAACGCGAGCCCTCGTCTCGTTCCTTCTCGCCCATACCCGAAAACGGAGCCGGCGATGTCCTGTCCATTACGGAGACGAACAAGCTTCGCGCCAAGCTGGGTCTGAAGCCACTCGAAGTTGATAGTGGTCCCAGCAAGGTAGGCCCTCCGGCTGGAAGCAGTAGTCAAGGCGAGAGCAAAAAACCCCATGCCGAGGCCGATCTCTCCTCGTATAAGGATGAGTGGGGCGAGTTTTTGCACAAGCCGGCCGACAATCTGAAGGAGAAAAAGGAGGCAGAGAAGCTGCGCGAGAAACTCAAACAGCGCAAGGAGAAACGTTTCTTAGAGGAGCGCCTGGCTCGCATCAAAACACTGGGTGAGTCTGATGAGGAAACTGACAATGTGTCCAAGTGGGTGGACAAGAACAAGCGAGTCGTCAACGAACGCGAGGAGGCGAAGCGTAAGGTATGTAATTAGTCTTTCACCCTTTATATTGTTGTAATAAACCTATCCATTCTTAGGCCAAAGAGTTGGAGGAACTGGATGAGGCCTTCGGTGTTTCGGAGATGCTTGAGCAAGAGAAAACCAAAGCCCGTCAGCGAGCATATGGCGATAGCAATCTAAAGGGCCTGCGTGTGGATCATGATATGGATGATTTCGGCGAAGGGCGCACTGTTATTCTAACTCTTAAGGATCAAGATGTGCTAAACGAGGAGGAAGGCGACACTCTAGTCAATGTTAACATGGTCGACGAAGAGCGCTATAAGAAGAATGTGGCCAACAAGAAGCTGAATCCGCTCAGTTATGGCTATAACGTGTACGAGGAGCAGTACGATGAATTGGGAAATCCCATCGAACGTTCGGTGCTGGAGAAGTACGATGATGAAATGGAAGGTCAGCCGAAAAAGCGCAAGAACTTTGTGATTGGTGAGAATATGGATGAGGAGCGGGAGCACAGACGCAAGCTCCTGGAGATTAAGACCAAATTAGCCGGCAAGCGTTTGGAAACCTTGGAGGACACCAATCTGCAGCTAGCATCGGACACTTACAGTGCAGAAGAGTTGGCCAAGTATGTATTTAATCGCAAAATGAATTACACTTTTAATGCAAACACGTTTATAAATTTCCAGATTTAAAAAGCCAAAGAAAAAGGTTAAGAAACTTCGGCAGAAACTTAAAGCCGAGGATCTTGAGCCTTTGGCGATGGGCGAAGCATCAGGTTCTTCAAACTTTGGTAGTCGGGGTGGACGTTATCGCGATCACGAGGATGCGGAAATGGAAGAGCTTAAACCACAAATTAAAGTAGAAGTAGAGGATGATGATTTGGAACGTGTACTTGCCAAGGCTCGCAAACTAAAACAAAAGGAGAATATCATCAAGAAGCCTTTGCCCGTCGACTTCGAAAATATTCAGCGGGAGATGAAACCTGAACCTGTGGAGGACACCGCCTCAGGTGTGGTCCTTACCGGCGTCGATGGCAACATTGTCTTGAACGCCACAGCTGAGTTTTGCAGGACTTTGGGCGACATTCCTACGTACGGTATGGCGGGCAACCGTAATGAGGACTCCAACGATATGATGGACTTCGACAAGACCGAACAGCCGGAGGAGCATATGGAAACACAGACCGATGAGCCTGCCCTGAGTCACGGCACCTGGAATTCGGTCAATCCCGATGAAGTCATGCAGCCCGCCGATTTGGATAATCTGGGTGAAGACCTGGAAGATCGTGCCATTCTAGACGAGGAGCCCGATGTGGGAGCTGGTGTAGCGAATGCTCTGCGATTGGCGCTGTCCAAGGGTTACCTTGAAAAGGAGGAAAAGAACAGACCTAGCAACACAAAAATGGCCCATCTGCAGGCCAAGAACTATTCCATTGAGGATAAAGCGGCTGGGTATGTAGTTGTAGTAGTTAAACAAGCAAACCTATGTTAATATGGTATCTTTTCAGTGAGGACGAGAAAGTTGGTCGCCGCGATCGCTTCCACTTTGGACCGATTACCGACTTTAAGGACAAGGAGACCTTCAAGCCCAATGTCAAGTTGGATTATATCGATGACAATGGCCGCATATTGAACCTCAAAGAGGCGTTCCGCTACTTGTCACATAAGTTCCATGGCAAGGGGCCCGGCAAGAACAAGATTGAGAAGCGTCTCAAGAAAATGGAGCAGGATGGGGTGAGTTGGTCATTAATCAAAGATTGGGAGCATAAATAAAGGGGTAACTTCGTTTCTTCCAGCTAATGAAAACCATGAGTTCGACAGACACACCCTTGGGAACACTGACCATGTTGCAGCAGAAGCAAAAGGAGACGAAGACCGCTTACGTGGTGCTCAGTGGCAACAACAAAAATGTGCCAGGTGTCAGCGGCTCCGCAATAGCCAAATTTAAGTAGAGAAGGGCGCAGGAAAGACTAGCAATTTAATTAACAAGATATCCACAACCAAATGCAATAGACACTTCCTAATCCGCGTACTAAATACTTAAGTTCAATACCACAACATGTGCATCCGGCTCAAATATGTAATTTTCTTCATATTTATTCAAATACACTTTGGATTTATCTTAAAAAGCTGATCGCGATGGGAGGATCTTCATTCTGGCGGGTCACTGAAAAGTTGATAAGTATGTAACCAGGATCATGTCCAATGTCACCATGGGTACTTACAGGTAAACGATCTGCCAAGAATAGTTCTCTTCTGGCCTTGGGACATCTGAAAGCCCTTACCAATCCTGTCGTAACACGAAATTTCAGAGTATCTGTTTTTAAATCGAAATGTACATTTAGCACCCTGCCCGTATGGAATAGAGTTGATAAAGACTTCTTCAACATTTGGCGGCGTCAGAGATATGCCAAAAAACATCATAAATTGGTCGTCATCAGTACGTCCGAAATCCAAGCTACCGTAACCGAAGATCAGAGCTTGCAGGAAACCACCAATGCCGGTGAGGAAGTTCGCCGAGCCATCGTAGCCCATGGGCGTTTCACTCCACACCTTAAACTCGGGTCGTACGTAGCTCTTGTAGCCACGCTCGAAATACTCATTCGCCAGTGTTAGCTCGAAGTTTCGGAGGTAGTTGGCTGCGAACATGGACCAAGTCATTGCAGGACCTGATTCGCGGGTCACGTTTGCGTAAAACCGTAGATCATTAATGTGTGTGGAGCTTTAGCAGGAAGCAGTGGGGTTATTAAATGGATACCATCTATATCATGCATGAACCTTACCCTTTATCGAAATTCAATGGGTATCCGAGGAGAATGGTGTCTGCCTGCTTGATAATGGTGTCGCGGACATAGCCCTCATACTCGGGATGATAGTTTAGGCTCTCATCGCATAGAATCACCAAACCATCGCTGACCTCGCGCCATTTTTCCAAACGTTCCGTGCTGGCATTACCACAATGCTTGGCCAACCATTCGGCAAAGTTTAGTGCAATTTTGGACACAGCATTGGTGTACACATTATCGTTAACATTCGCATGATCTTCATCGGGTCCCATGACGTTTAGCAAGTGGCATGTTTTGGAGGAATCATCACAGGTGGCTCGGCTCACGAGGAAATCGGCCACATCGGCGGTAATGGGCCACGCAGTGCCACAGGTCCATTCGCTATCGTTTGATTGGGCGAAAAATTTTTGGATGGCAAATGATATATCGGGGGATATATGTATCTCCTGTTCCGCCACCTCGGGACAACAGGGATTGGTGACCTCTGTGCCAGTGTAGGCACTCTCCCAGGGAAATCTTTAAAGTTTCTTTTTATATATATTTATATATATATATTCAAAAGGTAGCTCACCTAGCTCCCTTGTAACCAGTGGCATTTGCATGATATTTAGCTGCCTCCAGCTTTCTGCTGCGATAGCCCAGAACCTCTTTTGCATAATCCAAGCCGAATAGCGAGACTATCGGCAGCATCCAGATCTCCGTGTCCCAGAAGTTGTGCCCCTGGTAATCCGCCTCCAGATTGCCACGCCCCAAGCCAGTAGGGCTTAATCCATAGAAGGGTTCGTTTTTCTGATTGGTTTTCAGTGACGGAAGGGAACTTACTATATAGAATATGCCAGCATTTACAATCTGCGACAATTCCAGAGCATCACCCTTGATTTCAATGGAGAATTCATTGTCCCAGAAACTGTTCCACGATTGGGTGTGTTTCTGGAGAAGATTACCGGCGCTCAACTGAAGCACATCCTGCAGTTCCTTTCGTGCCACACTTTCGTCTCTGTCTATGGTAAGGATAACTCGATGGCTTAATTGATCCTGCCACGTGGGCCACTGCAGTTCGAGGGGTTGCTCCAAGGATTCACTGAAGAGAACAAAGATCTCCTGAGGATCTGGTTGGAACTGCTCGTTCTCAACCACCTTTGTTCGTCCGCGAAGTGTGCGGTAATCTCCGCTGGCTGAGCTGCCATTGTTGATCACTACGAAGTCGAAGGCATCACTGGAGTTGCCAGCGAATTGGGTTAGCCTTAGGAACTTTGGAGCTACAAATATGGAAAAATTTTTATCATAAAAGTTTGTAATCAATAATGAATAAGTTTACAGTTAATCCTTGAGTTTCGGCCGGCAAGTCTATTAGCCACCACTTCATAGACTAAAGCACGATTGTAGTACTTGTGCGGATAGGTTCTTTGTTCCACTGAAATCCCTAGACTTTTGTATGTTGTGAGAACCCGGAAGTAGCCATCTCGGAGATCCATCTCGTAGCTGGTTCCATTTACCACATCGTTGTCAGTGGCACAACCGAAGCGATCACAAGCTTCCGTGCTGATATTTATCCAGTTGGGAATGCGAGCCCGCTTGCTGTTTCCGCCGGCTCCGTTGTAGACTCCGTTCATGAAGATCGCATCTCCGAAGATCGTGTATCCCACGTGGCCATTGCCCAGGGTGGGCATGAAATTCAGGTCCGAGGGAAGACTATAGGATAATAGTATCAGTTGATAATTATGCCATAATACGTTTAGTAAGTGTTTTTGACCAAATAAAGTACATACTTAACTAAAGTGCTAAAATATCTAAAAATAACTGAACAAAGTTGTTTGAATTCTTCAGATAGCGCATTTCTTATAGAAGGTATACTTAGCTATATAGTCACATGTAAACTCATTATATATACTTATATATTATATTATTATACTAAATTTGAACCACTTTTTCAGAATCTATGCAGAAAATTTCCTTTAGTTTTTCTACCTGTGTGTTTTGAGGAGATAATTTTCCGGCGTTTCAGTCAAGCAACTCTGGAAAAGCGCTATAAAACCGATGTAAGCAATAATTTTCCGCATATTTTCGCGATCTACTGTGCAGCGAGGTCCGAACTATACTGATTTCGTTTCTTTTCTCAACTAGTTGCAATTTCCACGAGTGTGATAAGAACGCTGATAATATATGTATTAGATTTAATCTTTGCGGGGTGGAATGGCTGATTCCTACAATCGACTGAATTGAAGTCACTTTTCCTATTATTATGTACCATCGGTGCTTTCCCTAAGTCTTGAGTGCCCTCTTATCAGCACATATATTGCCATTGAAATCCACTTAAAATTTATGATTAATATTATATTACAAAAGGTATAGTTTTCTATCTTATTGATCAGTTGTAATAGTTAAAATCTTACTAACCCACTAGTTAAATTGCTACTTTAGCATTAAATAGACTCTATTGTTATTAAGTTCAATGGGTAATGTATTAATCTTGTGTGTGATTAAACCATTAAGTTCAACTGGCTTACTGGCAACTGGCTGTGACTAAGAAAGTGATAGGAAAGTGCTCATGAAATGTAGCAAAAATGTAAGAGAAGATTGCCTCGCGGCATTGTTCTGAGTTTCTTGTGCCACAATGCCGATAATAGTGTCCCATGTCCAAAGGCAATTGGCATTCTTCCCAAGCACTTGAAGACAATAAAAAAAAAACTGAAAACATTCAAGAACCCGGCTTTTTTATTGCACCGCACTTGGAGATCTGAATGGGTAGACAAGAAATCGACTTGGATGATGGACCGAGATTATCAAGTCGGAGATTAGACCTGACCCAAAGAGAAGCTGCGAGTGCTGAAAGATGGAGGACAATCATGGGAAATCTCATGTCTAATGCATAGGAAAAACTCAAATAGAAAATGAGAATAAAAGTCATTAAAGATTGACTACTGTCAGGTGGTGGTGGCTAGGCTAAGGTCTGATCTCTGTGACTGGGTGGCCCTAGACTACATATTTTTTGTTGTTGTTGTTTTTCACCATCTTCTCTGTCTCATACTTTTTATGATATTTTCATAATTCCTGGTTACAAGGTAATTATGGTCTTTGTTGTCGACTCTAATTACCTGGGAGTCAGCGTCTGCCCTTTCCCACATCGGAAGTGGGCTGTGCTCCCTTGCTGAGCTTTACAACTGCTTGGTCGACCCGACCCATGATCCATATAGATCCGATATATATTCAACGCCATCTTAGATAACTGACAACGAAGCGTAACCAGGCAAGGAACCGACTACCTATAACCGATATGCGTTCGTGACTGGAACCCCATGTGATGGCTCTACCCCTAGGTGCATATGTGTACGAATACATCTCTATTCGTGCACTGGAAACAATTACCAATTACTAATATAAAATATCTGTCCAAATTACATGTGTATCTTAGTTTTATTAGATCTATATTCAATATTTAGTAATATCTTATAGATAAAATAGAACTAAAACCATTAGTAATCAAATCTATTTATGATATCATGTAAATGTTTTGTTATAAGCATTTCTGGTTTATACAGCTTCTCAGGATTTTTCGTGGAGTGTATCTGTATCTGTTCCTTTATCTGAATCTTGCCGTGCTACAGTTCTCTCTCCGAAACTTTGAAGTTCGGCTCAACCGAGCTCGGCACTAATTTTAATGGCGTTACGCCGCTATAGGTTTTCTGCTCAAGATCCATAAAGAAATGCTCAGGTGTTCGTTCCCCCAGTCGGTGTACTTGGTTCGACTTGGCGGAGTCTTCCTCCACGGCTGTGGTTTGGCTTGGCACGAGATCTCCATCGGTGGGTTTGTGGGGCTGTCCCCCACCCCTGCGATTTAGCCCATTTCACTGTATCATCCCCCGCCACATATGTATGTAATATACTACATATGCAGATATATATATGCATTTGGTACTTTTCAAGAAGTCAAAGTCGGGGTTTAATCGCGATGTTGTCGCTTGCCGGAGCGTAACTGAAATATTAAAACAAATTTTTCCGTTTTTTTTTTTAGTTTAGTTTTAGTCATGTTGTTGTTGTTTTTCCTTTGTTACTTGTCCGGCCATTTTGCTGGCGGTTTTGGTTTGGTTTGGCGTCAGATCAGATTTTTGTTTTCTTCTTGTTTTATTTGAAGTGTTATTTGTTGTTAGCTTTTTCGTTTTTGCCAACCTGTTGGCCAAAGAGTCGAGTCGAGTCGAGAATTTTACGCAACGAAGCGTTGCCAATGAGTTTCCGCTTTTGGAGGCATTGGGCTTAGTTGTTGGCCATAATGCCATGCGATGCCCAGAAGTAACCAAATAATGGTATAAATGTAGTTAAGCCAAGAGGATTTGGCTAATAAATGGGGCGATATATTTCAAAGGGACCCGAAGATGTAAGTAATATTGCACATTGTTTATTATTTATGTATATTAATTTATAAAAATATGACTAATATTTATTATTAAATAAGTAATAATAATTATTATTATCTAAACCTAAGTTCGATGATTTTTTTTATGGGAATGCATACATTTTTAGTAATAGCGAAGTAAATATTACCGTTTATTATTTTTCACACTACTTTCTAATCGCAGCAGAATTACGAAATAATTGTGAACTTTTGAAATATTTCCTCGCCAACTGTGGCCCAAACTATATTGGTGGCTTTTCATAAGTTTTTTTTTGGGGCCCAAATGTTTTTCTGCCTAATTTGTGAGCAAGTGGGGTGCTTCACCCCACCCCACCCCCTCCACCGAAAATGAAACGCGTGTGAAAATCAAGTTTATTGTGCGGCCACCCAGCCATTGTGCTCCACAAAACTACAAATACAATGTGGCAAGAGGAGGGACACATTACCACAGGCAGCCAGCAGCAGTCATTTGCTTTCCCCTGGCATGGTTTCGTTTTTTTTTTTTTTGGTTTTGTCTCTCGGGGTTTTGGGCCCAGTTTTGTATTTTGGGTGCTTTCCAACTGCGAGACGGGAGCTGCCTAATTGTTGTAATTTGGCTAGATATTATATTTATTGTTTGCCAGATAATTATGATGATTATCTATGAAACGGAGTGTTTAAAACGTTTTCCGCCAGCCTGGGAACCAATGGCCGAAACAACCAACCCCGCCGAGCATTTGCAACTCAATTATGGACGAGCCAGCCACTTCTTTTGGCTCATCTTCACCAGCTGCGGCTGGTTCATTATGCACCTGACCACTGCTGCAATTTCTAGCTGATAATTTGCATTATTTTGTGCACCCAGGTGGCTGTACATCGCATCCGAGGAATACCAACATCCATGGGTTATGGCAGTGGCAATGGCAATGGTGATGGCTGTGGGTTCTGCCTCATTCTTGGATGATCTCACGCGCTGGGCACTCGATTTAATTACACTAAACAGAAGGATAATGTTCGTAATTTGTTATTAAAATTAAATTGAGAAATATAATCTTAATAATATTATATATTTTTAAGCAGTCAAATGATTCGTTCGTGATTCGTTTTTTGACACATAAAAAGTAGATACATATTTTTAAATCCTTAAAATAATCTTAATTACTGTGGTATTTTAGGCAGATAATTCTTCAACTAAGCTCTGTATTTTTTTTATATATAAGAAGTATCCACTTATGATTTATAACTTGGTATTAAACGAGTTGTGTTATTGTTTAATATTATTTTGAATTAAAATCGATTTTATGTCTATACTTTGCAGCCTGGTGTTGCACTTTTCGCTGGATGCGCCTGCCATGTGCAGTGTGTGTGACCTTTTCGCGGCTGCACTCCAATTCAATTACCAGTCGCGCGGGGAAAGAGAGAGAGAGATAGAGAAAGAGATAGAGAAAGAGACAGGTGGAGAAATGGCGAAAGAGAGGGCACCATGGTGTGCAAAGATAATTATCAGCATGAGGCGCAGGTTGCGGCGATTGATATGTAAATTTTCATTTGCTTCATTTGCAATGCGTAAGTCATCCACCAAAAAGGAAAAATAATGGAATAAAATGCAACTGCAACTGGGTGCGACATGTGGTGACGCTTGGCTGGCTGCTTAATTAAGGCAGGTCAGGATCGTGGGAAAGGTCTCCCAGGGCATACCCTGTTGCCAGAAGGACACCACGGACCAAGCGGCGTATGCGTAATGTTTTCAAGAGTGGCGATACTACGGCTCCCAGTTGGCCCCACCTGCCCAATTTTTTTTCCCTGAAGGGGTTGGTTAAACATTTGCTGTAATTTTACAGCTGCTGGTTGATTTAATGCTTAGACAGCGGCCAACCGTAACCGCAGGCCAAAAAGTATCTGAAGACGAATATATACATTTCTTGGCTCGCGCGCTCACTCACCGTGATTAGGGTTTTGTGGAAAAACAGATTTCAATTATTACACCTGTTGCTGCTCGGTCACCGAGCACCCCTCCCAAGATTTTCAACTTCTTGGCTTTTTTTCTATACATTTTCATAAGTTACTTGGAGCGTGCTTCCTGCTACGCAACTATGTACTCAGGAAAATCTCTCCTTAATAAAAGAAAAATATTAAAAGATTTGCAAGACAAAAGTATATTTTAGTTGAGCATATATTATGCAACGAGCTGTCAAATAAATGTCTTATAAAGTTGGTTTTTAGTAATCTACATCTTTAATTTATTTAAAGATACTTTTTTAAGTGCAATGTACATCAGTGCTACTCCGTGGCCTTTTGGAGATGGAGTGCCGATAGAGTGAGAGGAACTCCCCCTAGATGGCCCCGCGATAGTCCATTCAGCTGGCCAGTCAGCCAGCCAGCCAGCAGCTTCCATTGATGAGGATCTGAGTTGGGGCCATCGGTTCATAAATATTTCTCGCTTCTTTCTCAGGTAATCACAGGCTCTCGAGTTACCAGTCGCCATTTAAGGTGTGATCGGGCTAGGATGGGGCATGAATCGACATCTACTGCGACTTCGATTCTACTTCCAACGCGACTTTAACTTCAACTTCAACCGGTAGCCCAGGTCCCTCCGTTGGCCTCAACCTCAACACGTTTACGCATCAATGCCGCTGTCCGAGAGTCGGACTTTGTGGAAATTGATTTCAGATTTTTATTGTTTTAGAGCGCTTCATATCTCACGTCATCGCGGCGAGTGGACGTCGCTTATTGATATAGCCATTGGCCAATAATAGAGTTGTTATTGCACTTTAATTGAAGTTATGTCTATGGCGCCAATGGACAGATCCTAACACCTGGCAGCAAGTCTCGTAAATTCTTGGGGAATGAGTATTACTTGTTTAAGATACATACCTAGCCCAAATTTTTGATTATTTATACTAGTAAACTGAGGTTGGCTCCTAAATACTCCTAAATATTGTATAATTAAATGTCTTAAACTTGTGCATGGCTTAAACAATAAGCAAGAGCTTAAGGTGAGTAGTTTACTTAAACGTTGATTATTTTAAAATAAATAGATGGTAGAGGTTCAAAAAATTAAAAGAAGGTCACTTCAAAATAATGTGTTTCTACTGAAAATTATGACAATGACAAATGAAGATTAAACTTTGGTGATGGTTTTATACATATACCTAATTACAAATGATTCTAAGATTTTTACTTGATTTATTTGGTTAACCT
Organism: Drosophila mauritiana; assembly: GCF_004382145.1. Classification (NCBI taxonomy): domain Eukaryota; kingdom Metazoa; phylum Arthropoda; class Insecta; order Diptera; family Drosophilidae; genus Drosophila; species Drosophila mauritiana. The sequence continues at coordinate 11,705,746 of NC_046667.1, read as the reverse complement.
ATTGGTATATGATCGCTATTCTGTTGCCCAGTGTAGACGAGAATGTGCTTTATATTTTGTGCTAACTGTACTCGCTCAGACTGCGTGTTTAGCACATAGTTTTTCCTCAGCTTTCCACTCTCAACAGCGGAAAACTGTTTGCATTTTACAACGAAGTTGGACCTAGATCCGTGCCACATTGCATGCATGTCGGTTGGCTCCACCAGGAGATAACAGTCTAAATTATTATCATACTTGTAGGGTCGCTGGCATTATCTTACGGTCTCTTTCGCTCAGTGAGGCCATCTCTCTTGCACCCCCGGACTTTGGCAACCTGTTGATGTGTTCTGCCTTTTGCACTTTTTTGATTTTCTGCTCCGTTGAGTTTGATATGTTGCATGAAACATTCGGCTCCGCTTGCATCCTCCTCCGCCAAACTCAACTGTACCCTCCAGAGATTGGGCTAGTGCTAGATCCCCCATAAAAATGTGGAAAACTATAACGACTTGCCAGTGCTTGCGGCAAACACCCTGAAGGAAAACACGTGCGACACTTGGCTCGGCCTGGAAATGGACGAAAAATTCTCTTTTTTCATTTCGCTATCGTAGATCTGTCAAAGGCAGCCGTCCGTAACCAGAATTTCATGTGAAAGTGAACAGTAAAAAAATAGTTTAAATTAGGGTGTCTTTTGATATTGATATTTGAGTGTCCTTAAATTTTATGACATTATGTGGGTTTTTATAGATAACCTTCATGTGCAGCAATGTAATGATTAAAGTCTTGAATGCACAAAAATATAAGCAATCAAAAGAAAGTTTTATCTTATGACGGAGTGTTTGGCGATTCAGATTAGTGATAGCTTTCTCACTACATCTTATGCAGCTTATTTATTTGTTTGTTCGAATTTTTGTCCGTGTCCGTATAAGAGAGAGCCCTTAGTGTTGGGTAGTAAAATAATTGCCGACAAGTAGAGCTGCGATAGAGCGCGACACATATCATTGCTCCGATGAACGGACTCGGACTTGGAATTGGACGTGGACTTGGTCTTGGACTTGGACCCGGGATCACAAACTGAAACTGAAACAGAAAGAGAAGAAGTGCTCTGTAATTATGATGAGGCCAATACAAGAAACGACCCTAAACGCGGCGATTGTTGTTGTCTCCCCGCCGCTTCTCCTCCGCCCCTTTTTCTTTTTTAGAGTAATTAAGAAATCCTCTTTACGGTTCAGTTTCTCTCCCTCTTTCCGTAATATATTTTTTATTTTATTATTATTTTGTTGTGTATTTTTTTTTTTGTTTTTTGGGTTTTATGTCCGGGGCTGTGGCAAAAGTTTCACAGAATTTTGTTCGTTTTGTCGCTGAGCGGCCTGTTTTGATGACTTCACTTAAAGTCAAATGGTCTTACATACCGGTACATGTGGGTTATTATTATTGTTTCTAGTATTTTGGTAGCACAAGTAGGCTGTTTTTGCCTTTCGGAAATAAATGAAGGTTCCACAGGGTAGGTTATCCAAAAAAAGATGGGTGTTTTCGATAGCAGATGTATTTTATACAACAAAATGTTATAAAAAAAAACTTCTGAAATATGTTGATGGTTGACAACTACAACAAAGTCTTTTATTTTCATATATTACTTTTATATATTTTATAAAAGAAGACAGACAACAGGGTATTTCAAAGTCCAAACCTTACCCACGTTAACCCCTTGACTGGTCAGGGGAACCTTAACCCGACTGCTGTTCTTTTTCTGTGCCGTGTTGATATGGAATTAAGCATTTTGGCCCTTTTCTCGTGTTGGCCGTTCTCGCTGGGCGGCCAATTGCTTTTGACCCGGACCCCAGTTTCCCCCCACTTTGCACATCCGTTAGGTTCTGGAAATGATTTTTCCTGTTTGGTAAATTTCGGTGAAAGTTCATTAGACTGTTAATTGCAATGAGAAGTGGTGGCGGGCAGAGAACAGTGCATTTGCAGGATTGACTGATTTTGCTCCATGAGGTGAAAGTTTTGCCCGTGTCCCAAAAAAACAAAAGAAAAATCTTTTTCCCGAATGCAATTTGCCAAATGTCTTCACCAATGATTGCAACAAAAGCGGCAACGAAAGCCAGCCAAAAACAATAACGAAATCACAGAAATTGCACAATTGGCCGAAAGCAATCGAGCTCAGCTGACTCATTTTCATGGAAAACTATATCATCTACGGCACAGACACCCCGTACATAAATATACACATATGTATGTATGTATATGCTTAGACAACAGAAATGGGAAAACAATATCATAAGCGGAAATTTTCTACCTTTCAAAACTAGAACTTCCGCAGGCGAAAGATATTATACTACCTTTGTATAGAGTGTTAGTTTCTATGGAGGAGAACATGAAAATTTTCTGCGTTTTTGCGCCTCGTCACTTCCTTATCGCAAGGTGAATAGAATCGAATAATGTCACCAGCAGCAGCCGACGACGCATAATTAATTATCCCTTTTTTTTCGGGGCTACCGTTCCGATACAAACTCGATGTCATGCAGGCGCTCATAGCCAACAGTTGGCATCGGTGGATCCGTTGGGTTCACCCCTATATAATCGAGTTTCTGTACCAAATGCGAACCGAGCACCGACAGCCATAAACATTATCGCATGTTCTACACTTAGATCATCAGCTTCTGCGGGGGCTATACCGCCTGTCTATATGGCATACATATATGTAATATACGTACATATGTAGGTACAGGTACATCACAACAACAGCAGCAACGCATCGTCACGGTTCGATGACAATGTAAAAAAAAAAAGAAAATAAAATAATAAAAAAACGAACATTTCAAATGAAACACATGAGCTGCGAACGGCCCGAGTTTTGTGGGCTGTTTTCTGACCGAAATGATAGCTGCGTTCGTTCACCACGCTAGCTGTCTATTTAACGTGTATTTCTAGAAATAACTATGAATGGGTTTCAGAAAAAAAATAATCGCAATAGAACTCATTGGTGTTATATTTATATTGTTATTTTTAACAAAGCCTAGAAGTTATAGGGATTAATGTGGCCCACTATGTAAAAGATATGTCCATGAGATGCTTTTAAATCTATAGTTTATGCGTAATATTTGCATCTATTACTATGCATCTATATCTAAGTTACCATTATTATCTATAGTATTACTATACAACTTATATCTATGTTATTATTTGTATCTAATACTGTACAACATATATCTAAGTTACTATTTGTGTCTATGGCTATACATCCTTTATATCAGTTATTATTTGTATCTTTTGCTATAAAAATTATATCTAAGTTATTATTTGTATCTTTATCTATAGAACTTACATGTAAATTATTGTTTGTATCTATTACTACACAACTAAGTTAAAATCTACGTACAACATTCCTAAAGAAACTCATAAGTATTAACAGATACTTTTCCAATTTAATGACAAATTAATGCAATTTTTCCAAGAAGTCGATTGAATTTCATATATAATCTCATTTCGCTGCCGTCCGCTGGGTGGAATCACATCATTAGATGGATAAATGTGTTTCGCCAACTTCCTTTATTATATTTTGCCACAGATCATTTGCAGAACGCTTGTATTTAGGCTGCTGCTTAGCCAAATGGAAAGCGGACCGCCGGGCTTCTGGCAAATGTTGCATCCTCGATCCGCGGCAACAGCAGCAGCTGCAGTTTGTTGCTGCAACTAATTGCATTTGGTTGGGATCGCCGGCAAGAGTTGGGATTCAGATGCAGCTATAGCTGCATATAGCTTTGGATGCAGCGTCTAACGGTTGCGACCGCTTCCGTTAAGCAGCATGAAAAACGACAAATGAAGTTTTTCTTTATTTCTCAGCATGTTCTGCCGCTGTTGTTCTGTTATTTGCCACGAAATCAAAGCATCGAACAGCCCGTTAAGAACTAACAGTAGCGCCAAAATCTTCACTTCAGTGCGCACCAAGTAAATAAATCAGCAAAAGTTACCAGTGTTTTGATAGGAACTACCACTTAACAATTTTACTTTCCTACAACTAACGAGATTTTTTTACAGATCGGTTATAAAAAAGACCAAATATCTGAACAAGACATAGTCTTATTGGAGTTATATATGTTTATATGATACAATTAACTCTTCTGAATAAATTTATAACAACTAGTAGAATGTTTTATTTTGAGGTATTACAATATAAAATTATTTTCTGTGGCATAAACCTAGGTGTGTTAGGTTGCAATTGCCAGCGGAAGCTTGAACTTATTACAATGTAACAATCTCAACTCGAACCTTCCTTAATTGTAATAGGGATCGATTAAGGCCTCGTGCTGGGACTTCCGATGCACCCAAAGGAAGCTAGTTCCGCTTGGCATGGCCCATAATGATAAGGAGTGCGTATGGAGGCTGCTAAGAAGATTGCTCTAAACGGTTTGGTAATGGCCAAACAAATTATGTTTGATCGTCCAGCGGAAGTCTTGGCCAGCGAAAATGTCATCGACTTAATACACGACGAGAAATTTGTAAGTATAGTAGAGTTTATTATGGTTAAACTTGTAATCTAAATATGTCTATCGTTTACCAATGAGTAATCATTAATAATACTAGTAAATGTTTATTCCACAGTTGGTGTTATCTTATATTCTGTAAAGACATTGAAACGTATAAGGTATATGAAAGACTAACCTTATTTATGTACATCAAACTATGCAATAAAGATAAGAACTGTGTGGAATTTAAATACTTTACAGCTATAAACTTAGACTTGGATCAATTCCACTTAAATTAAAGAAACGCTAAGTTAATAAGGCAAATATAAGTCATTGTAATATTATAATAGATCTTTCCTGTGCGCAGTGCTCTGTGTGAGATGATATATCCGAAGAGTCCGGTGAGGAACGGCTTGATTCCAGGTGACTCAGCTCAGGTGCCTAATGATCATTGGGATCGAAGAGCGCGGCTCTCTTACGCCAGTGCAAGCGAGAAGAAAGACAGGTAAAGAGAATGGGCCGCAGAGAGGGAGAGAGAGTGCACGAACGAGACGGCTATATAACGTGCTGGCAGGTAATTACACCTGTGCTAATACGGTTCGCTGCTTTCCCTGCGACAGAGCGAGACAGCCAGCTGTCTGAAGTTTTGGAGAGTTCGTACCGCCGCGAGGTTACAAAAACCCCGTGCCATCGTCGATAGCAGGCAAGTCGCAAAGTGGAACGCAGCGGCGAACGAGCTAAGAAAGTCAGTGGAAAACAGTGGAAACGCGGTGCCAGTCACTTTTTTCATTGCACATATAGAGAGGGCCCTGTATACTCAGCGACCTACCAACAATCAAGCAACCAACCAACCAGCCGACCAACTTACCTGTCGTGTTGGCCACGTTTGTGGCGATCCGATCAGTGCACCGTCAGCCAGCGACGCGCACACACCGAACCTCAAAATCCAGCAGTCTGGGAAACAAACACCACTGTATACTATCAAGCGAAGTGTTAGAGATAAACTGATAATACTACGGAGCCGAGCAAAGCACTAACGTGGCGTTAACTCTATTAACTAAAAAACACTCACTCACTCACCCAAAAAAAAAAAACGTCAGTAAAGACAATAAACCAAGTAAAACAAAAAACGAGTCAGCGGCAAAGTGTCAATAAAACTCTCGAATTCATTAACACAACTCAAAACGTTCTATTAGTAAGCACTTGCAAATTTTAACGAAACAAAAAAACTCTTGACAGAGAGAGAGAGAGAGAGAGAGAGATGGAGCGATAAAAGGAGAGGGAACATTAGACAGAAATTAGCGTGGCCAACAGTCAAAAGGTCTAATAGAAGCGCGTGTATACGAGTCAAAATGCCCGTATACACCTCGTCGAGACCCAAAAGCCATGATCGTAAAAACTACATCAACAAATGTTCGAAATGAGATAAAAAAACAGCCGAGAATGTATGAAAAATACGGAAAAAACGAAACAAAAACCCAGACGAGACTGCTGAGACATGTCCTTGGCCTGTAAAAGGGCAGGTGAGTTCAAAATTAACAAAATTTTTATATATCTAGGTGGTGTATTTTTTGTGTTTTTATGATTATTGAGTGCATCATCATTAATCACCGCTATAGAGCGGATCGGCCCCGGGGCTGGAAAACCTAATGGATCTTTGGGGCTCAGAGCGAAGAAAATCTATTGAAGGCTGGGAAAAATTGAAAACTAATTGATCTGACCACAGTAGATTCCATTCATTTGGCTGCTCTGGATGAATGGTTTCGAAGGTTCACCTTGGCAATAGATGGGTCTATAAGGCTTCTTAACTTAAATTCCTCAAATTCATAGAGGGCTCAAAACTTTATTTAACAACTAATCTTGCCAGAGAAACATCTGTTGGCAACAGATTTAAGATCCCCAATTCCATTTATAGAAACCCTATTTCTTTCATGTGTAAACTCACAATCATGGCTTACCCAACCTGCTAATAATTTTGTGGCCATAATTCGAGCTGTCAAAAGAATCGAAAAAAGGGAATGGAGGGGAAAAAAGTCCCTCGGTTTTGTGCTCAATCATTTCACATAATTTGTAGCATAGCATTCGAATGGCATAGAAAACATTTAGCGGCGCTTTAAACAAGTCAATAAACGATTAAAATAATGATTTTTCAAAACCCCCCAAAAGAAGTCGAGATCCCACACACACACACATAAAGTCGAAAATATATTACAAAAGCACTCTCAAAAAAGAAAAAGGAACGAATATGTTTATAACCAACAAAAGTGATATAATAAAAGGCAACCTCAGTGAGCTCAGTGCTCAGAGTGTTGGCTATAATTGCGAGCTCGACTATTGGGCCATCGAGTGACATCATTTTTGGGCAACTTTTTATATTTCGGTTTTCATAATATCTCGAGTGTCGGCGAGCGGCTTTCGGGCCATATCTCTTGCCAAACAAGTTGTACGCTGTATATTGTGTATTGTATATTATTGTATACATATATCGCCGAGAGCTTTAATTGCTATGACTTTATTAGGTTATCAGAGCCACCGAGCAGCTAAAGTCGATCTTGATGCCTGAGTTATGTCTCATTAGCAACACGTGTGTGTCTCGGCCGGATCGAAGACGCCGGAGAAGACGAGTGCTGAAAGAATTGCCAGCGAAAGAACCCACGATCGCTCTCTCTCGCTCTCGTTCTTGCCTCATTCCGCTGTCTCCCTCGCACACACACACACACACACACACAGTTGCAATATCAATTACAGCATGCCACAGGAGCAGCAGTAGGCAGTGAGCAGTAACTGGTTTTGGTGAGGGTAGATAATGCCAGGGTACATCGGCTACATTGAAAGGCTAATTGTCCGCTTCTGAATATGATTAAATTTATTACACACTTCTTGGAAGTGTTCGCTAGATCTTGGTTCTAGTTCCAGTTCGTTTTTTAGTATCAGGTTATTGATTATATGGCGTTATTTTGGTGGTTAATTCCCAACAATTCTGTCGTAAATCACATTAGATGTTGATGGCAAATCACATAAGAACATAAATTAAACAAGCCGATCAATCATTCAACCAGATATATGCTCTATTAAGTCCGGATTGGAATGGTTGTATTGTCTTTGCATTCCATTGATCCTACCTGTGATCCTTTCACACCGGCATACAACTTTTTAAGTATCCACTTGGCTGTTAGAGCACCGGAAGGTCGACCAGTTAGCCCCTTCAACCTGGCAGTTGCTGTCGCTGGGACACCTTATGCTCCCTGTGCTCAGAGGTTTCATGTTGCATTTGCCTTGACTGCATCCTCTCAGAAAATGACCCAGAGCTATCGCCACGACCAGTACCAGCAGTGCTGCCACCGTCGCTGCTAAAATAAGAACCACTGCCAGCGACGTGCCCAATACCCATTGCCCATAAAGTTGCAGCAGGAAACCGAGTTAAACCGGCAGCAGCCACAGCAGGAGCAGCAGCAGCGGCAGCAACAATTTGCAAACTCATGATGCAGCCTTAAAAGGCCGCCTCATCCGCTCGGGCAAATAAAAAGTGCGTGATTTGTGTGATGTGCCAAACCACCAGAGAGCAGAAAGACACGGATCTCGGATCTTGGAGATCCCAGTTACCAGCTCTCCAGTCAGTCTTTCGAATTATTCTCGAGTCGAGTCCCTGGCAATCCATCAGGGCAGTCAGGGCCGACAGTTTGCCGGCGGTCTGTTGACCCCTGAGTGCTCTTCGTGGCCCGGCAACAGCAGTTGCGCATGTCTAATTGCAGTCAAGTTGGTAGTGAGATAGTGAGAGGCTCTCAGGGTTCACGTACCGGGCTCCGTGAGAATTTGCCACCTGTCAGCCGGCGATAATTGCCAGGGGGTCAGGCAGCAGCAGCAGCAACAGCAGCAGCAGCCACACTTACTGCTGCAACATCAACAGGTAACTTGAGCACCTGAAGAGCGCTTAGCCAGAGCCATCAGTGCCTAAATCCGACATAGATTCTACTTACAGCTGGACTGGCAGAAGATTAGAATGTGGCAAGTGTAAGCCCAAGTAGCTGACATAGATGCCACTTTAGGTGCCGAGATAAGGTCAAAACTGTGCGAGGATTACTTTAGAAATTATTTGTAATAGGTTGCAAACTCTAGTAAGTCTGCAAACTGAGCCTAAGACTTACCAGTTGAAAACGATTGACTCTTCTCCTCTAACCTGCTGGAAATCTCTTTTATATCCCAGTTGAAAAATTCAAGATTTGAAGCTTTGATTCGCTTACATCATTATTTTCAAGCTAATCCAACTGTCAGAGATTTTGGGAAATGAGCAAAAAAAAAATGAAATGAAATGAGCAGAAGAAACCAGAAGAGTGACTCTGCTTCCGCTTAAATCTTTCCCCGCCCCACATGGAGAACATATAAGAGTTCCCAACCAACAGCAGCTACAACATTTTTATTAGGCTGACTGGCCAAAGGTTCCCATTCAAGTGGCTTGTCACTTGTTCTGTTCTGTTTTCTGTGTTGTTGGGCACTTCTAAAAAAGTTGTCGGGTTTCCTGGAATGGCCCCAGCTCAGACAATCTCTCCGCCCGTACCCCCGACTTATTTTATGTTATTTTTTATTTATTTTTTTTCTCTTCTTATATATGGCATAGTAGTTGTATATATTATGTTCCTGGGCTGACGGTAGCTGACCTTTTTGTATAGGTTTCTTCAGCGGCTGCTGCGGTTACTGACTGCTGGCTGCTCATTTCGGGCGAAGTTGTAAAATGTTGTTCAAAGCGCCGCAGAAACCGTTGGCGTTAATGATCGCCTTTGGGCATGCGACGAGGATGAGGATTCCTAATAGCTGAGAGGAGCACACAGCCCAAGATCAGCGGCAATCCCTGGAAACATGGCATTTCCGAAACCCTCCGCAGCTAAAGAAATCGCAATGCTGAACGTTTTTTGGCTACCGGTTGCGTTTTCACGCAACAAATGGCAACATTTAAAAGTCCATTTCGCCTGCTCATCTGCTCGGTTTCAGCCGGGCTCATCTCCTCATCCTCGTCCACATTCACATCCACGTCCACATCCCTGGGCACAGGTGCACAGCGGGCAGCAGTCACAACATAGCACTGGCTCATATATCTTGGGACTGAATGGTTGGCCGGAGGAGCGGAGATCTCGCCGATCTTGGGAGCCATCGGGGCTCGGCTTTTGCGGTGTGGAGCTGGCTCAATTGATGCTGACAGCGAATGAAAGGCTCTGGCTGAGAGTCTGCAACTGAGACCTCGGCCAGAACGGCACAGCCCTGGGCACAGTGGTTGAAAAACGATTTGGTAGTAACTTATCTATAGGGATCATGAAAGTATCTTCCAAAAGTATATACATCCCTAGCTTTTAAAATCACATTTTACTTAGATTTTGATATATTATACAGAAATTCGACATTTAAAAATCCAGCTAAATAGTTTCTGTGAAGATAAAATACTGCTTATAATAAAATATCTGCTTATTAAACTACATTTTAATTTTATTAAGCCATGTAGCAAACGATCTAACACACGCAGAATAGTCTTAATTAATATGTGCAACAATAGTATTAATTAAAGTCCTTGCTTCCTTCCATTTATTATGCAATAAATGCATTGGTGCACTGCCTTGGATTTATCATGAACAAACCCTGTCTTAAAAAATATTCATAAAATAGGATTTGATGGTGTTGGAAATGGATTTTTTTTAATACTCGCATGTTCTTGGCTTGTACTGCAGTGATTTTATAGCTTCGTTACCACGGGACACTGTTCCTGGCTAAGCTGCTGTGCCTTTGGGCCAACATCCCTGCCAGATGGGCAAACCAGTTTTCTGGCTGCCCATTCGAAACGAGCGATACGATGCAGCGCAACCGCAGAAGAAGACGAAGACGATGACTTCGACTCCCCACAAGATCAATTCTAGCAGATTTCACTTTTTCCTTGGCCCGGCTCAAAGTTGGGATGTCAGTTTTTTCGGTTTTTTTATTTTTATTTTATTTTTTTTTGGTTTTTGCAGCTCTCTTACTGAGTTGCGCTTAGTTGGCCCGCGTGTGTGTGTGTGTGTGGAAGGTGCAGCAGCTCGAACGGTTGCAACATCTGAGCTGCGAGTGTTCTGTGTGTGTGTTGCCTGCCTTGTCGTCGTTTTGTAGCCAAACCTCCCCGCATTCCAGGATCTCTGCACATTGCACATTGCACATTGCAGTTTTATCTCAATGAGTTGAGCGAACAACATGTTGTTGTTGCTGGTTGCATGCCACAAATGTGCGATTGGCATGTCAAAAGAATTATGTATTGATTTTTGATTTCTGCCTAAAAGCGGAAGTTTCTTCTCGTGCATTTTTTTAAGTGCTATTTTTTTTGTGGCAGTGCCCGCCTCGAACACGAAAACTTATTAAATGCAAACAAATTAAAATCCGGAGCTTAGTCGCCATCGGCCCATTGAACATCTATCGATGGATGTGGATGTGTTACTCGTAGCGTTGGTGAAATGGAAACGGGTTTTGGCCACAAGTGGGCGCCGCTCGGACGCAAAATGAATGACACTAAACGCTCCTGACAGCAAACATTTGTCCGCCACAGTGGTAGTTAATTAGTTTTGCACGAAATTATGTTAGTTAATTGATTAACTATCGAAGAGGGGCACAGGCACTGGCGCAGAGCTACAGGTACAGCCAAAGATCGATCTGCTCGTTCCGTCGGACTTTAAAGGCCCTGCCTTAAAAGCCAGCCAATATAAATTGCTGTGTTTTCTCCTCACTCTTTTGGATTTTCGATTTTTTCGTTTATTTTTCATTTTTTTTCTGCTGCGAGGAGCATGGGCTGGCTGCACCCACGCAAGAGTTTCGAAAAAAAGAAGAAAAAACCACAATCCAGGCTAGTCGAGATCGCTGGGTTGTGCGCTGTCTAAATATGGACATGGGCGGCCTGAAATTTCGAGGGGCCGAAAAGACCGAACCTGGTCATTGCGATCGCTGTGGAGGAGTAACCAGCCATTGGACTGGTCCACTGGATTTCGGGGAGTCAGTGATCTGCGCAGAAAGCAGAAGCCGATCTTCAGCCGCCTGATTGCCCCCCTTCGGAGGTGAAATATTATTTTCGAATAGATTTTTGCCAAAGAAACTGGTTGCTAATGGTAGGGAAGGAAGGCCCTATAAGGCAAGGGATTGTAAGGCATATAAATCGAAAGAAAAAGTATTTAATGGAAAATAGTGTATTTACAATAAAGTTTACTGTTTCTATAATTATGCAGGCAAATTAAACTAAAGTGTGCTTCAAAAATAGGGAAAGCTGTATTTACTATCTTTAAAGATACACAATTTTAAACCCAAAATTGGAGGGCAAAGATCAGATGGTGAAATAGTTAAAACCTTGCGCTAAAACTAAGCTCTTGAAAAAAGAGAATGTTCCTAGCCGGCCCTCTCAGCAGATCGATCTATTGTACTATGTATCTATGTATATATGTATTTTGAGCCCGAGGAGAGGGCCAGAGAATGGCAGATCTCGTAGATAAAAGTGGCTTAAACTATGTAAGCCATCAACGTTTTATGAGAGTGGTATAAAGCACAGATACGACTTAGAACGCTTTGGTGAGTGGCAAGTTCCGTTTCGATTCGATTCAATGCGATTGGATTAACTTGTGAAGATCGTGTGCCAGTCAACACGTAACTATGAAATGTCTTTGTTTTCGACTATAATGGTATATGGTATATATATTTTCCTCTGTTGGCCCTAAGCTGCTCATCAGCTTTGTTGATTCGCAGTCGCTAATGAAGTTCAGAATGGCCCAAAAGCGGGATGACTGTTTTTTGTGTGTGCCTTGGTAATTAATAAAAATTTCAACAAATCCGACACGACACACACCGCTCAAAACAGATACAGAAAAGCTGAACACCTAAAAAAAATAAAAATCGACTAGATGGGCTGGAAAAAAATTAGAGCCAGTCAGACAATGGCTATAACCGTGCCAAGCTGCTTTGCCAACGCATTGAAAATTGTGCGCATTGTTCGGATGACTATACAATGTGCCTCGGTTGCTCTCTCACTGTCAACTACTTGAAACCAGAAAGGCAAAAAAAAATGTACAAAAAATAAACCATATAACAGGCCCAACAAAAATCACATACACGACTTTTTCGTAACAGTCACGTTTTTTATTTCATTTATTTACTTTGCTGACAAAACAAGAAAAGTACTGGCCAAAAAAAAAAAAGAAGGAAACAGACTCGAAAATCGAGCAGAGCTCGCGCCCAAAGTTGACGCATCGTGCCAACAAACAAATCATAAATATCATGAAAAAAAAAAACGAGTAAAAAATGGTAGCCAACATGAAGAGGCATAAAATCAGATCTGATTAGAAGAGAAAAGGAGTAGAAGTAGATATGAAAGATGGTTAGGACAAGTAGGAAGTGGCGGGTATTTGGGCATGGGATTATGATGTTGCATTCAATTTAATGACAGCTTCGGTTCATATCTGCCGCTGCTGCAATTAGTTGCCTCGAACTCTCGCCCAGTGTCTGTCTGTCCCAGGTGGCGTATACGCAATACGCTCGTATATCATTCGCTGTGGCACTATGGGCGCATTTGTTGTTGCTGCCTGTGTGAATGATGAGTGTTGAGTTGCAGGTAATAATTGCTACTGGTCGTCATCGGGCTTGTCGTGAGCTCAGCGCAAACATATAATTAAGATTGAGCTGAGTTCCCGCTCAAGTTGAAGTCTCCAAAAAGGTCACTCTCTCTCTTCTTTTTTTTTTGCCTTCCACTCGTCTCTTAAAAGGCCATATATTAACCAAAAAGAAAAGTTAAAACAGCATAGCTTGGCACAATTATGAAATATTTTTGCAAAAACGCCAAAAAGAAACAATCTCAAACCGGTTCTCGCTCCACGTAATGAAGGATAATGATGATGATGATGACGATGCGCAGTCCAGGCAGCAAGCAAAAGCCCCCGATCTTGAAGATTCAAGATTCAAAACCTCAGTGCCGGCCGACTAGAAGTGGAGAAAAGATTTATGCCCCATAGCGAGCCAAAAGGAGCCGGGCATCCACACAAGATGAAGATGAAGATGCCACTTGCCACTTGCAACAAGCGCAGCGTTGCGTCTGCTCGCCCGCAGGCCGCTTTATTTGTCAAGATTAATTACAAAAATTTGCGTTAAATCATAATTTTCAATGTTTTATGAGCCAGCCGCCCGCCTAGAACACATTGCAAAAACGAAACACCTTTCGTTGATTTACGACTCATTGTTGGTTGTGGCACAAAAAAAAAAATAATAAAGTAAAAAGTTGTTGACAAGCCCATGCTGCGATTGCTTTTGGCATTTTGCCTGCGAATGACATTTATCTGAACCTGCGGCAAAATGCAACGAAAATTTGTTGCCGGCCAATGGTGTTTGATAAGATTGAGTGGCGAAATATTTGGCAACTCATTGGGCGTCAAGTTGACAGAGTGCACATAAATCGGAAATTTTGTGGGAATGGTATGTCGAACTATCAGTTAGTGTGAGCTACAACATAAAATTGCTTAACAACATAATATAGTCAGAGTCATAAATAAGATGATGGAAAATATGTTTTTATATATAATATTATATATTTTACGGCCAATTTAGCACAACGTATTCAAACAAAAACTCCATTTCCTTTGCAGTGAAATTCCTGGCATGCCATAACAACATCATCAAAGGATGGAGCGCAACTTCGGTTCCCAGGAGTCCTTTCAACGGAACCGCTCTACTGAAGTACAGAATTACAGCAATTCAAAGCCCCCCCGCTGAAGTATACCATAAGGTAAGTCAGCCAGGGAGATGCTGTTTATGGTTTTAATTAAACGGGGGCAACGATGGTGCGCCTCATTAGCGGCAATTTGTTGGGCATGCCGCCATCAAATCGAATCGGGTAGCCTTTTTCACGGAAGCCACACGGTCCCCAGATAACCCACAATCCATTCGCTGCTCGGTATCCAATAGCCGGTACACATGTACAACCATACATACGCACATAACCGATACTGGATAAGCTGGCACCGGAGTTTCAGCCCGGAGTTCCAGTTCCCGCCGCCGGACCTGCTAATTATGCATGTGTACTGTGTGGACGGGCTCATGGGGTTTCTCGTTTGTTAGGTTCCTCGATTTCTCGACTTCTCGGCTTCTTGGGGCCTTAGCCTTATCTATCAAAGCGTTGCGGGGCATAAAATTCAAATTGACACTGCTGCGACGAGTGAAAGCGTGTGAACTGAACTTGAGACGTGGCACAGATAAAGATATGCCGCATAGACCAAACAGTCGGCGGAGCTATATAAATTAAACTGAAACCTCAAATAAACATGAGGTTTTCCAAACAAGTGGTGAACTAGATAACGAGTCAGACAAACGGACGCGTAACAAATGCATAGAGAGAACAAATTGTTTAGCACAGAAATGGTTTAAAATGTTATATAAAAATTAAATAAATTAAAAATTAAATATATCCGTTTCAAAATACTTTAAATACTTTAAAAGCTAAACTTTTGACCAAAAATCAGTTCAGATATCCGTGATTCACGCACATTCTCACAATCTCCTCATTTTCATGCATATGCAAACCAGGCAAGACAGCAAACAGAAAAAAAAAACACATTTAAGTAAAAAAACAAAACAGCAAACAAAACAACAAAAGCCGCTGGCACAACAATCACCCAGCTTAACCCATAAATCTACACATGTTTACATTGGCTTAGCCACTCGATTTGAGGCCGTTTTCTGAGCCCGGCGCGCTTCCATATCAGTTGACAAATTTGTCAACTTGCCTGGCAACTTGAATGACATTTTCCAAACCAATTTCCCCCGACCACCAACCACCACCACCACCAAAAGTGGAAACCACCCAAAGGAAATCCAAACAATGGACAAACAGCCAACAACTTGAGTCAGCTGCGACGCTTTCAATTCATGAAATGGACAATCGTTGTCTCGCTACGTTGACTCAATTGAACAAGGCCCACAGAAACAGGTAACAATATTGGCCATCAGCAGCGGCAACGGTAGCAGTCGACAACTGTAATTACTTCAACTGCGATAAGGCTGGCCAAGTTGAAGTTGGAGTTGCACAAGTCAGTCTTATCAGACAATAAATTGCAGTTGGATGAGTCAATTGGTTTGACTTTAATGGATGCCTCTCTGCTTTTTGTTAATGAAAGTCGTGTATGTAATAGGAAGTTGTGCTAACACAGCACAGAAATGTAGAACATCTTTGATGTCAATTATTTGTGTTCTTTAAATGAATGTCATAGATTTTTAAAGGATATTTGATTAGCTTCATGCTTAAGGCCAAAAAAAGTCTAGCAAGTTCATAGGTATATAATTCGTTGCTTTTCCAAAGATTATACATTATTACATTACATCACAACAAATTATAAAAATGCAATGCCTGGTCTAAGCCTATGCGTTACTACGATTCCATGGTTAGAACATAAATCATGGCCATATCTTTATCAACTATCTGCTATCTAATGCCATCGATGCAGCTGCTACCGGCCAGAAGTCGAAGATAAATGCGACCGCGAAAACTTTGACAAGCGATTAACTTTACAATTTATCGCCGAGCAATTTGAATCGTCGTAAATCTCGGCGCGGCAGCTAACCGCCGTGTGTTAAGAACTGGTGCCCCGGCTCATGTTGCGTCATTAATTTAACCAGTTGTTGCAACAAGTATTAGCTCAGCCATTGGGTCAGGTTCGAGGCGCTCTCTAAGTATCGCCCTGATTAAAACATCAGGCCGAGCTTGGGGTAAAGTTGTTCCACCAGTCTCGAGCCCCTCCTCTTTGCCACTCGACTCCTCTTCTGCTTATCCCATGGAGTCTGTTTTTATTTATGCATGTTTAAACATATTTAATGTCATTACGGGCACCTCATGCGCCCAGCGCCCATGCCACAAAACACGCATTTAATTATCTGCCCGGCACCACATGCCCCATGCGCATTAATTTAATGAACGCATGCATTTCACATTTTTATCATGTCCAATTGGATGGAGGAGGGCCATTTGGGGATCTGCGCGGGATCTGGGGGGAACTGGGGGATCGCTGGTGTATCCCGGTAGCTGTCCGGCCTGTTCCAATATATTTATTGCATCGTCGCCTTCAATGTGGTTGCTCTGGTTAGCGCTGCCGTTGTCGTCGTCGCGTTTTTAATCGCATTTAATATTTCATTTTATTAAGCCAATCGTTGAGTCCAGTTGGCTGTGCATCTGCATCTTCATCTCCATCTCCATCTCCGCGAAATGTGCATCGCCATGTCCGCGGATGTCTGCTGATCGTCTGGCGAGCAGTGAGCAATTTGCTTAATGCTGTCATAAGGCTGTCAGTTTATCATTTGCATTGCGGCGCCTTTGGCGACATGGAGATGACACTTAATAAGTAGCCAACTTAGTTGCCACCAATTGGTAGCTGGCCGTTGAGAGTCGTCAGCTTGGAGTTGGCAGTTGGTTAGCTGATGGAAACGGACGAAATGCCAGACATTTCATTACTGACATGTGGCTGCCACAACTCTGCAGCTGCAAACTGAATACAAACTGCATTCCATTGAGCCAGCCAAGCGAAGTGTAGCAGAGCAATTGTCAATTGCACCACCCTATGAAAGAATGCACAGGAAGAAATTGTATACTATATTTAATAGTATTTAAAATTCTATGCCAGTATTGAAGGATTCTGAATGATACAAAATTTAATACAAATATATTTTGTTAAAGAGGAAATGCTTAATTCAAATTGTTTTAATCAAATGTACAACTAGTTGTTGATACATCAGGTTCCAAACCCAGTTTTAGGTTTTAATAGTTTGGGGACAAAAAGGGGTAAATCAACTGTGGCAACCTATTGAGGCAAGTTTTTGTTGCTTCTGCTTCCTGTCGTTATAGGAGCTGCAAGTTGTAAGCGGATAGGATGCGAGGGTTGCTCAGAAATTCACTTAATAATAAAGTATCATTATATATTCAATGTGAAACCTTTAACTGAAATGATTATCTATTATTATAACTTTCAATATGTGTTGCTTTATTATACATAAGATGATATACAATTTGAATTCAATACTCAGCAATCTGCCCTCGCTTTGTACCCATTGATACTTATGCCAATTACCATTCTCCGTACGCCTCTTTGCAGACAAATGCCATGGACTCGGTTACAATTTGGTCTCGTCTTGTCAATCAATTGGGATCGAGTCGGGGCCTAGAACTGGAAATGGCCAAGGATGACCGGCGAGCGTTTCCTGTTTGGGTTGGTAAGTTGGTAAGTTAATACTCGGACTAGGCTCTAACTTAATTAGCCACACGACAGACCGAACACTAAAGACTGAATACCGAAAGCACACGACCCCGACCTGTGGTGACCTCAAAGCTGACGGAGGCGACTAATTTATCAAAATGGCTAGAAGAACTGAAATAACTCTACGCATAATTAAAGCCAGCTAAAAACGAAAAATGAGTGAAACAGCGAGATACTCAAATGCGTTTTTAAACCGTTGCGCAACGCCTATTTCTAACAGTTTAAAATTTTGTTTAGACTTTTCTTTGGCGTTTTGTTTGAATTTTTCCTTTGGTTAATTGCCGCTTATTAATCCCGGCTCCGTTAATGGTCTCACAAACAAAAATTCTAATTAATGAAATATTTTTCGGCCGTTTGCTTGCATTGTCTACTAGGCATTCCAGCCCACCGAAAGTATAATCAATCATGGCCCAAGACCTCATGATCTCACGGATGGTGGAGATTTTTGGGCAAAGTGAACTTGAGTGTGTTGACAAATTTGTGAGTTGCCGGCATGGATTGACAGGAAAATTGAGTAATCAATCATGGGCCATCAAACGAAGCCGACCAAAGCGAATTGGCCTTCGTAAGGTCTGTATAGTTAGTTAGCGAAATCAAGTCTTATCAACTGATGATGCACGTCGTGGCCATTATTTAAATGCTAATGTTAATTAACGAAATCACGTTAGTCGAGAATGTTGACAAAAATCGCACAATCAGTAGTAGTTGCTGCTCGAACAAGTTGATTCAGGTTTGCTTTTATTTTTAGTCGCTGTGCCTCGCATGCGATTGAAACGAAATATAAAATTACATTAAATTACCGGATGTAATTGCGGTGGTCGTGCCAGCCGCCTCTCTCGACCCGGTCAATGAATCACGGCCCGGCGCACACGAAATGCGTCGAAACAAAAGACTCAGGCAACGAACTCGAACTCAGCGTGGCCGAGCACTTCACTTACGTATGTCCAAATCAGGGAGACCAGCAACCCACACAGAATGGTAGAAAAAAACTGAAAAATAAATGAAGAGAGACCCACACAGAAAGGCCAGTTGAGTGGTATCTTATCAGGGCTAACGATTTTGTCAAATGACAATTTTCTCGGCCCCATTGAATGCCTCTTTTTCACGCCATTCATTGACTTTTGTATGGTCCATTTAGTTGTCAATTATTTTTGATAGCCTCCGCTGAGGCAGCTGATAAGAACTGGTGACTAGCAAGCACAAGACTTGTTTAACAATCCCAGGAAATCCGTATATTGAAAAAAGGAGGGGAATAGAGGACGCCATCGGATTTCTGTGCCTGTAGATCCAGCTACTGCCTCTCTCCGTTTTGGCCAAATTTGCATATTGAACGGCAGTTTGTCTTGAGCCTGAGCTTTTAGTTATGGCCGAGCATTAAATTTAACTATTAAGCCATTTTCGGAGGCCAGTTTTGTGGAGCTCGACTTTCCAAACGTTGTCCCCTGACAGTTGTACCCTATGGGAATTATTTTCTTTTTTTCTGCAGCAATTTATGAGCCAAAAAGACACAGATAGACAGAATGATTAGCATGAAGTGGAGAGGCATGGGAACGAACCTTGGATTGGCGAAGTGAAATGTTTAAAGCTATATAACTTTGACATATAATTAGACAGAAATAAAGGCTGTATTTCTTAAATCAATGGTCCACTCAATAGTGGCACACCCAAGTCGGTATATATAGCTTGTCAGTTGCAATTGAAAAAACAATTGCAAGAGCCGACTTAATTTCATCATAAAAATGCGAATTATCTCCAGATGAAATTCATTTCTTGCAACTCAATCAGGAGGCATGCAACAGAGGCTGCTGACCTATATATGGTTAATAAGAACCAACTTATATGCCAGAAAATGTATGTAGGAATGCTGGTGGCATACAGACCATACAGATATCCATATTGATATCTCCCCACCTCTGCTGCATTTCGGTTCGTGCAACAATTTTCGTCGAAAACAATTTTCAGAGCACGAAACGAAACGTAACGAAAAAGCGAGGGGAAAGATCAGTGCAGAAAATGAGAAATTTTCGCAGTGCATCATATGCCACGCACGTAGAAACCAAACCAAAAGCAAACGAAACAGTAACAATCAGACAATCATGCACATAATCATGCCATCAATATATGGCAATTATCAATGAAATTTATAACAATCCACGAAATGTAACGAAAACTTAACCGACCAATAAAAATTTCATTTTTCAAAAAGGAGCGCTCAGCCTCATCAACCGACTGCAGTTCGTCATCCTCGTTCTGCAACAAGAAAAAAAGCTTGAAAAAAAATCAGGAAAAATACAGGGGGAAAATGCCAGAAACATGATCATGATGTGGCCAATGTTGCTGTTTTAGCCCCGTTCGCTTCGCCTTGTGATCTGCATCATAAAAACGTGCCAGATTGATGCGTGATTGAAATGCCAATTGGTTTCCAGTTGGACGCGGTTCGTTCCTCTGCTCTGCGTTTCTGTTTCTTATTGGAGTGTGCGTGCTGTTACCGTTACCAATCCAATCTGCATTGTCATCTCGGACAATTAGAACCAGCAGAGATCTCAAAGATACATTTATTTTCGAGGTACCTAACCTAAGCTAACCTACGGACAAGAAAAGAAAAGTGGGAGGATGGCGTCTGACAGCCAGATCTTTGGTCAATAGCTCAAGAGGAAGAGGGTAAAATCAATCCGCTAGATAAACAGTTAGAGCCATGGCCAAAAGGGGCGGCTGGCTGGAGGTGGTCAGGTTTCCGTTGTCCACATACCGTTGGGAGAGGTTTTGTCGCCATGGCCATGACTTGTGGTGTCCGTATGTGGGTCACACGCTCTGACGAGGGTTACCACGATTTCTTGACGGGATTCGTAACGTAACGGAAGCGGGAGTCACATTACCCACTTCAGTTCGATACCATCTATCTTCCTGCTTTGTTATAATTTTAACAAATAATAGATAAAATAGTCGTCGTTTGTTTCTTAAAGTGTGTAACGCAGTTGCTTAGCTAAGTAGAGTGTTAACCATTCGACTATCTGGCACCCCATAAATATGTATGTCGTAAAGTCTCTGGATGGCGTGCTGTCGCAGTTGTCTGATGAATGGAGTCTGCTGGCGCCACCGGGAACAGCAGAACTATCAAACTCCACCGGATGGCCGGCCATCTAGGGCAACTTGATCGACTGGAGCTTGGCGCTGCAACTGCGACTCGCACTCGGTGTGGAAATATCGGTGCAATAACATCTGGTAAGAGCAATCTGCG
Organism: Drosophila mauritiana; assembly: GCF_004382145.1. Taxonomy (NCBI): domain Eukaryota; kingdom Metazoa; phylum Arthropoda; class Insecta; order Diptera; family Drosophilidae; genus Drosophila; species Drosophila mauritiana. The sequence continues at coordinate 11,684,786 of NC_046667.1, read as the reverse complement.
ATGAAGAGCTTCCTTTTTCTTTGTTTTGTGATTTACAACGTCTGCAACTTCCACTCTTATCGCTGGCAACAAATTGACCATTTCAATTAATGAAACGCACTTAAACACCAGAGTGTTTTGTTGTCCGCCGTTTGCCACTCAAGTGTTGGCGCTAATGAACATGGGCAATCGTAAAGGCCAACACCGCGATGATCCTTTATTTTTTTTTGCTGTTTCTCTGCTACTTTTGCCGCCTCGTCCCGCTCACATTTGCATATTTTGTTGTCGAGATTAAGCGCGTAAATTTGTCGTTAAAAATCATGTTTGAGATCGGCCACAGAGACACACGCGATTGCTCAGGAGGAAAGAAGGTAAGAAAAATTTAAAAAAACACCAAAAAAAAAAAAAAACATTCGAAACACAGGCAGCTGTTGATTTTCAACTGTTTCGATTCGAGTTCGTATTTCTCGTATTTTGATTGCGAACCGCTCGATTTGATTGATGGCTGTCGCCTCACGGCGCATGCGCGGCATGTCTATGCCAACTGACGTACTGATTTACCGTTGCCTGATAAGCGAACTAACCGAAAAAAGCAAAAAAGCAGAAAAAAACGAGTGGCAATTACCTCAAGTGGAGCAGCATTTGGCATTTGCATAAATTGGCCTAAAACAAAAAAAAAAGGCAGATAAAAATCGGGGGAAACTATCGAGAGCCAAATGAAACGAGACGAAACGAGATGGGGCAATGAAATCGGAGCTTTCTTCGTGACTGGCGACGTTTTCCCAGCCTTTCGAGCCGAGAAGTCCTCTATAATGAGTGACGTGAACCCAGGGGTCACAGATGTCCAGAGCAATTGGATGTTACAATTTGTTTGGCCAGCGACAAGTCAATTTGGGGTTACATGCCCGCGGCAGAAATTATCAACTAACCAACAACTGGCTTTAAAACCACTTACTTTTAAAAAGGGAATTATTTAGAAACTTACATTTTAGAAATCTTACACTCAGGTTCATTTCCATCCCATCATACCATCTTTCCCATATAATAAAATGTTAATTTTTTAATACACACCTACACACAGTTACCAAGTAGAGCATGGAAATGCTCTTAATCTACCCGCTACCTAATTAGTTTATACACCATTATAATTTTTAATTGCCTCTGCTCGCCACAAACAAGATGGAAAATGCTGTGCAGAGGGAGCGGGAAATTTTCAATTGTAATTTTATGCAACACGCAGCCGCAAAATGATTTTCACAGCAAATTATGCGGCCAACCGCAGTTGTAGCCATGGAACATGCAACATGGATTTCCCACGCATGCCCCCAATGAATGAATGTATGTATGAGTATATACCTATATACAGATATGTATCTCTACAGCGCAGAAGCGACTTCCGCGATTTGAACCTGCCGCAGAAAGAGAAGAAACCAAATTTGCGTTTTTGATTAAATCGTGGGATAGATCAAAACCATCTTATCAGGGGCAATGTTTTTGGCCAACGTGGGACAGAAAATGCTGGGTGTTCAGGTTTTAATTCGCACTATGGGATTTCGAATTTCGAGTCTAAGAATGACGGAAGTGGTGGCTGCTAAAAGATTTTCTCCCAATGCTGACGGATTCATGAACCCATTAACTTGTTTTTTATTGATTTAATTTCCAGATTTGAAGAGTTTCCAATGCATGCAGCTGAGTAATCCAATTTAAAGTGACAAAACATGAAAATCAGATATACATACCATCTAATGGTATATAGATCTCGGCACAGTTAATGGCACTGGAAGAATTCACGGGGTAATTTATATACAACCCGTGATCTCTTAGTGGCATCTATGGTGCGAGAATAAAACATCCAAAGTGAAACGAAATCCAAAACAATCAAAGCTAAAAATGTGCTAATGTGAACTGCATTGAATCGGTAGCTTAAACGAAATCATTTCTTTCTCTTATGAAAGTAAATTAATAATTAGAGCGGCCTAATTAGCACCTTCAATCGCGGAGTGAGAACCAAAAAACAATCTAATTCATAAATTTCAAATCTACAGGCAGGGAAAACCTTTCAAAAAATGGTAAAAAAAAGTGCTGAGAAAGAGAATTAAAGGGAATGGAGAGTTTATGGTGGCAGCCTTGAAAAATCACCTTTCACACCGCCTAGAGTTCCCGCTTCTCTCGCTTATTTTTTGTAAATTCTTTTTTTTACCCACAATTAACAGTTCAATGAACCAGGTTGCCGCCGATTCTTCGCAGTCCCTTGAAGTTCCAGCCCAGCGGATGGAAGAAGAAACGAACTCACAAAGTACCAATCTCCCGAAGAATAGCACAAAGCCCATGGATAATAGCCCAATGGAGCTGTTGGGCATGCCATCGCTACAACAACAACAAAAAAGAAGAAAAGATACATACAGATACAAAAAAATAAAGGCTAAGCGAGGTAAAAAAAAGATAATTAACTTTTTTTCTTTTAGCACTAAGTATGCCAAAGAGGAAGCACTAACAACAGCAACAGCAAGAAATTACAACACATTACAATGGATGGGGGCATTCGGCAAGTGTGAGAGCGTTCCCTTAAGTCAGCACTACCCGTCTCTTTCTTTCCCCACGCAGCCGTCTCTTTCCAACGCTAAACGCTTCAATGATTTTGTCATGCATAAATTTTGCACGTTTGCTGAAATTTCTGCACTCCGCCGGGCGAGAATGAAATAAATTCCGGCACAAAACTCTTTTTCCCTTCTGGCCAAGTTCCGCTCGAGCACATTTATGCGGAAAAAGAGGGGTCTTTTTAATGATGACGCTTCCTGTTGGCCGGCCGCACATATATTTATGAGACACCTTGGCGTTGATAAGTCCCAGACGAAGCTTCAATTGAAATTTGTACTTAATTAAGTCTGGTATGGCTAACCGGCTTTTCTTTGATCATCGACTGTCAAGGAATTCTGAGAATTCGTCAAGTTGACTACACTTGGGAGCAATTATTCACTTAGGCTTAAAAACATTATTTTTTAAACGCGGGAAAATAGAATTTATAAATATTTTCTAAAAATAAAAGGTGGGAAAACAATTGTAGAATGAATGGAGTGTAGAAAACTGTAGAAATTCTATATCAAACCTATCTATAAGATTAACATATTCGACTATTTCGACTTCTTTAATTAATACTTATGTAGATGTATAATTCTGAAAATAATTTATTGAAATCATAAAAAAAAATATATAAAATTATATTAGTTTTCCAATAAATCAAGCAAGCAAATAAATAAATTTACAATATTAATTTGGATTTTCTTGAATGTGTTTTCAGTTGACTTTAAAATAAAAACCAAAAAAACAATGTGACTAACAAGCTGCAACAAAGTTGCATATTTTTCGTGTTATAAATAATGATATTGTTAATGCGATCTGCATTCCAACGCTTCATTATATTAGTTACGGAAGTGCATACATATATACATATATCTAGCCAGCTGGTAGGGAAAACAAATTGATTGGCGGCAAATGGTTTAAATTTCTGCATAATTCAATGCGCACGCGTTCTGGTTTTAGTTTCGGCAATTTTCTTCTCCTTTATTTTCCCGCAGACACAGCTGCAGAAAATGGTCAAGAAAACTTGGTGGGAACCATAAGGAGAGTGGACGCAGGAGGAGGAAGTAGTTGTTGGGCCTGCTCCGATTCGGAATCATTAAATAGACGACAGGCGAAATCGAAATTGCAGTGCCAAAGTTGCCGCCTGCTGTTGTGGCAGTTGCAGTTTTTTGAAATCTGAGATGGGAAGATAGTTCTTCTTATCTTCTTATCTATCTTACTTTTGGTAGTACAACTGCACTTTCCATGCTAAATCTCGCCAAAATTGTTTATTATCAACATATAAAATTACCAATCTTAAAATAAAACATTACACATTAATAGTTTTTTTTACTGTTCTGACGATAGAAGTTGCACACACATGCTTTCTAATTTCCATACTAATTAGCCAATACAAATCTTAGAAAATAGTTCAAGACTATGTAAAGCTCAACTTATTTAAATAATAATTATAATCCACTAATTGATGAATAATAAAAAAATATGCATTGAAGTGGATATGATTAGTTTTATGGTAATAACATTTAAGATTGATTGCTGTTCTTATTCTTAGTCGTTTTTATACGGTGGGACTACAAGCTGTACCTAAAGTTACGACTTGTACCTGAATCCTTCGCATCACTGGTGGTAAGTTGTTGTTGCTGGTGTCGCAGGGTTGTTGGGAAAATTTGAAAATTACCTTTAATCAGAGCGAAAATGAGATGGCTAATTTGAGTGTGCCGGAATCGGAATTTGGCTGGAAAATGGAAAATGCCGACTGTGGGAATTGCAGTTCCTGTCATTTCGGTCAGTGGGAAAACTTTTTTTGGCGTGGGTGGGCGACAGAGACAGCATCTGTGCGTCGGAATGCGTTCCGTCTCATTCCCACTTCGTTGATCCTAAACGTGATGAGAACTGGACTTGGTTCACATAAACAAAAGAAGTCGCTGACCATGTTATGCAAAATTGCCGCACAGCACAAAAAGATCTAAGATAAAGCAGTGGACTTAAATACCGAAAGATATATTAAACATAGGTGGATGGATGGACTGCTAAGCTAAAGATAATCACCAATGGTGTGGTTTCAAGATCTTATTTCGATTTTTAGATCCTAATTACTGGAATATATATCTTTTTAGCAGACTGTTTCAACTTGTTTATTTTGTCCAAAATATAGCATAGTCTGTTTATACCTATCAAAAGTTGACAAAGAACTTAAGCCATCTTTAAGCTTAGTTTAAATGTTTTCCCAGGTGCTCAGACTTTTCTCGCCGTGCAGTCAGAAAGAGAGGCAGCTAGCACGCGTTGCGCTCGCCTGTTTTGATCTATGAGCTGCGATTACGAGGCGCAGCTAAAAGCTGCACAAATAAAGCGCGGCGATCTGCTCAAGTTGATCCCCAAGTGAGGCAGCTGCTGCGGATTTTTGCTCCGTTGCTGCCAGCAGTTGCAAATGATGATGAGGCAGCGGCATCAACAACAATAACAGCCGCAGCAACGCGACTCGGGCCAGGAGGCCATGACAAGCGACAAGTTGTCGTTAGGCCCAAAATTAGATGCATTTTGTATGCCAGGCATAGATCGCAGGCGAGAGCAATAGCTTACACTACGAAAAATAAATAATACCTTCAATAATATACAAGTAGTTTTAAATATCATCTGTCGTACAATCGCTTTTGTACAAATGGTTTTCTATAAAACTCTGTTAGGTACGTCTTCCACTTCATTGCATCATCTGCATCTATCTGTATTTTCCCTCAGTGTAGCCATTCACCTATGTGGGAAAGAGAAGGCCAGCCGGCGAGCTGACTGCAGTTATAGGCTTAGGGTAAACATTTGGCGACGCATCAATGCAGCTGGCCAAGAGCTACAAAAACAGCAACTACAACAACAACAGCGACACATCAACCAGCAACAACAAGCACAACAACAACAGCAACAACATTAAGCTGCAGCTTGTGGAGTGTGCAAATATTTTAGCAGCAATTTTCAGCTTAAATGCCTGCAAAACGAGGCGCATCGTGTGCCCAACAGCTTTTGGCGGCTCAGAGGTTTTCTTATATTTTTTTTATATGTATGTATTTCCCACTAGCATGCGGTATGATAATTATGTCCTAAAGTTGGAAACAAAATTCGTTGCGAATAATATGAGAAATTGTTCTGTTTAATTTGTTTTACCAACTGTTTCCACATTTGGTTTAAACAGTTAAATGGTATATATTATTAATATTTATATATATATTTAAAGAATATTGAAATTTGGACAGAGTAAAATGTTGGAAAAATATAATATTTTATATATATATTTCAAAATCAACTTGCATTGTATAAAAAAAATCAGCTTAAAAAAGTTATTACCCAGCATATGAATATGTAAGTACATCTTGTACTTACTAATATGCCAATTAGTAGGAATCACACACAAAAGGGGTTACTGATATATATTAGTTGTACAAATCCGAAATAAAATAATAATTATTTCATTACAACAGAATCTTGTGAAGAACCAATATCTAGAATAAAACCCCCAATTAATAGGAAGCATGCGCTGATTTCGATTAGCTGGCAATTAAGTAATATCTGAAACGAGCCAGAGAAGCCCTTAGAACCAGATACTCAGATAGTAGTTCTCTCTGTTTTTCAGATACTCGCTCTCTCTGGAGCTTCGGGGAATTTCCTAGTGCTAATTAGTAAGCGGCGTACACGTGATGGCAATGACTCTTGATATCGGTTCATAGATCTCACAATGCAAAACAGATACCCGGTTGTTTTCAGTTCCAAAGATCTCTGATATCACTGATAGCTCAGCTCTCGTATTGCGTCAATGTGTGACGACCTCGAAGGCGGATCTACGTAGATATCCCTAAATCAGAATCCAAAGATCGGTTTTTGTTTTGGTATTCCGTTGGTTTGGGTTGTCCCTGAATTTGTGCAGCAACCCCGTTCCCGATTCGAGTTTCCGTTATGCCACCCCCTTCCACAGATCTCGTTGCGTGTTGATTGATTTTATGCGAATTTCTGATACAAATTTATTAACAATTCAAATTGCAAGTTGAAGTTAAAATCTCAAGGCAAAAAGAACGGAAAGAGTTGGTTTGAAATTCAGTGGCTGTCAAACTGTTTTGGTTGGAGCCTATGAAGCGCTTAGCATAGAAACCAACCAAAATGGTGAGTTTAGCTGTCTGCCTTACTAGGCTGCGGTGAGTTTATTCATTTGAAATTATTTTCACTTGTGTTCTGTGAACATTAATATTTTGAATATTCCTAGCTTTAATAGTAAGTATATAATTAAATCCTATTTGTATGATATCATGGTTTATTTATTTATGAGATTTTTGTCACCAACTACTTGTTTACATATTCAATCTTTCGCTTTTGCAACTCATCAATTCTCTTTGAGTACTCATCTGCTGATTGTTTGGCGCGAAGAGTAGCTTCATTTAAGTCGTAAATCGAAAATGAGTGATAGTTGTATGTGAACATTTTAGTCTGCCCATCAACCAGTTGATCCTGATTTTGAACACATTTTGGGCTTATAAAGTAGGGTAGCTTCATATTGGACACACCGTCCACTTCCTCAGGTTTTTGCTCAAATTTTTCTTCGGGACTTGCGTAGGATTTAATCAAAGTCGGGAATCTGCGAAAATGGGTCAGTGGCCAGTTGGATAGTTTCTTTGCGCTGCCTCTCATTGTGGTCAACATTTTTCCTAGAAACGGAGACAGGAAGTAGTAGAGGTTTTTCGGGGTGATGTCCAAAAGTCAAGAGGGTTCACTTACTAGCTACGTTTTTTCTCGTTTTTTGAGCTCTGAGCTCGAAATCGGTTTTTGTGTGCTGCTTTGTTTGTGTGCCACGGACTTGACATTCGCAGCGCAGGCAAACTGTTTCCCAGTTCTTCAGCACTTGTTTTTCTTTTCCCGCTTTTCCTTCTGCCCATGTCAAGCCCATTGTCAAGCCGAAGGGCTTAAGGCAACCAGTCGGGCTGCGCTTTTGATGAACTTTTAAGTGATTTCCTGGCGAGGACTCACTTGCGTCATGCACAACAGCTGCAAGTAGCTCACCATGTCACTTCACCAAGGGCTTTTTATTTAATTTACCAAATTTTGACGTTAACCGATGTCGCTGAGGCGCTAAAGTTGTGCAGCTTGTCATTAGTTTAAAGCTTAGCAAGTTGTATACGAGATTTAATTCTAAAATCAGTATTAAGCGTATTTATTTGTTTTGGTACGAAACTGGTGAAAATAGTGAAATTTATTTCTGCCTTCTAATCTGGGGCTTCAAAAGGACTTAAAAGCTGGCAAATAAAAGCAACGTTTTTATTTCAATGAATACACTAGATTTCCCCATTCAAAATAAATGGTTGCTTAATCAGATTTATTAACACCTTAAAACTTAAATCAAAATGTGTACAAAGTTAAGCTTGGGAATTTACTAAGTATTTCCCGCAATCTCCCAATCGATGTGGTTTTCACCCGACCACAATTTTCATTCGCCACCGACTGGTTTTCATTACCTTTTGCCACTTTGTTATTGCCTTGGCATCCTAACAACCACAGCAAAGCTAACCTTTCCTCCCTTCCCAAGTCAAACACTCAAGTGCAACTTTATTTTTAAGTGTACACGAGACAAACTTTATGGAATGGAGCAGAAAACTTTCAGCATTCCCTCCCCGCTGTTTATTATTAAAAAATTTGTAGCCATTCGGCTGCCTGTCCCAAGGAAACTTGGCTCCAGGGTTTATGGCCAAGTTGCGTGCACACGTGTCCATGAAGGTTGAATTGTGAGGCAGGAAAGTGGGCGAGGGGCGAAACTAGTGTGTGAAAGTGCAGCATCCATGACCAAAGTGTCAGAGTCCATGAAAGGCGATTAGGGTCAACTGGCTTTGGTTAGTTGGCCAGAAGGAGTGCAAGAGCCAAAACGAAAAATCCTTTTACCACCTGTGGACGACGCTCAAATCTGGTGCTGGTAAGTTAGCCGAACTTAATTGGCAAGTGGACACGAATTAAGTTTTGCAAAAGAGCATGCCGACTTCGTTGAAGTCCAGCAGCCTTCCTTGAATAATCTGGTTTATTTTTTTTTTACATTTTCACATTGATGCAGTTGACTAACTATAGAGTAACACAAAAACAATTAAACTTAAGACTAAAGTTAGCGGAATGGAAAGCGTTAGAGCTGGGTTAGATTCTTGGCAGAGTTTGCTGTATGCATTAGATGGGACGAAAAGCTGAGAGAATTACCAAAATCCCCGATTCTAGGCTAGATTCGATCTAGAACTTATAGTCTAAACATATTCGTGGTCCGGTTGGCAGATCGCTGAGGTCGCTGGTTGGAGTTTCGTATGAGTTCAGTTGAAGATTGGGTTGAGTCATCTCGCTTTTCTGGAGTATCTACCAGTTCTTGGAGCGACGTTCGGCGCTGTTGGAACGCAACTCCTCGCTCTCCCGCCGACTATCTGCACGGTCATCCAGTCTGTCCAGCTGCCAGAGATCGTTGTTCAGCAGACGGCGTCCATTGGACCAACTCAAGGCGGCTCCAGCTCGTGCAGCATTGCCATTCAGCCGGGTGCTTATCAATCCGTTGAGGTTTCCGGACTCCAAAAGCAGTGGCGAACTGATCAGCTGAGCCTGAACGGTGGCACTGGACGGCTGACTAAGGATCAGCGGTTGGGAGCTGCGATCGATGGTGATGCGAGCATTGGGCAACTGGCGCCAGGCCTCAAGATCGCGTTCCCTGGTCAGCAGAGTGGTAGTCCTCGAGGAGCTGGTGGTGGTGCTGCCGGGCAGGCGGGAGGCGAGCAAAGTGGGTGGATGGGAGACCACGGTGGCCTGAATGCTGGGCAGGCTTTGGGCGAGGAGTAGGGTCTGCTGGTCGAGCAATCGCTGGTTCTGACTCTGACGACGATCCGCTTGCTGGCGGCGATCCTCGCGGTCACGCTGCTCCCGATCCCGCTGTTCCCGATCCCGGAGTTCACGATCACGGAGTTCACGCTCGCGCAGCTCCCGTTCCCGGAGTTCCTGTTCCCGCTGCTGGCGCTCACGCTGTTCCCGCTCACGCTGCTCCCGCTCCCGCTGCTCACGATCACGCTCCTCGCGATCCCGCTGCTCCTGGAGGCGCTGCAGATCCCTCAATTGCTGCTCTTGCTGCAGACGCTGCTGCTCCTGCTGTTGCACCTGCTGCTGGAACTGCTCCATGAGCTGTTGGGCCTGGTTGCGAGCCTGATTCTCAGATTCCCGACGATTCTGCGCCTCCAGCTGGAGTTGGCTGGCCTGTTGGGCTTCCACCAGAGATCGGGCTTCCGCAATGGCCTGGGCGGTGAGACGGGTCTGAAGTTCCTCGAGGCTGTTGAAACGGGGCGAAGTGGAGGCGGAGAGCCTTTGCTGCTGCTGCTGCTGCTGCTCATCCAGACGCTGCTTGGACACAATGGCATTGAAGCCACTCACATCATCGGCCGTGTACTCCACAATGCGACGGGTGCCATCGGGTTCGATCAGGGAGTACTGACCCTTGACCAGGTCGCCATCGCGCTTCTCCTCCTGCCGCTTGTCATCGCCGGTCAGCGAGTCCCTCACGTCATAGGCAAAACTGTACTGGGGACGACTGTCGTAATCCTCATTGGAATTGGGTGCCAAGGTGGTGGCATCATCGTCATCGTTGTTATCATCTCGGTTCAGATCCCCACGCAGCTGCTGTTGCTGCTGAAGGTTGGAGGACTTGGCGAGCTGGCTAAGATCGATGGGACGCAGGTATGCCGAGTTGGCCACATTGCAGGTGAGGAGACTCAGGCAGAGCAACAAGTATGTCTGGAATTGGAAAGGATTCGCACAGGATTCGAATTAAATAGTTATCCGGTATAAATCACCCATTGGCCTCATCAATTTGTCATTCCACAATGGCTTTCCCTTTTTATTTGTTAGTTGCGAGGGTCATAAATTAAAAACGACAACAGGCGATTCTTGTTACTGAACAAAAAGTTGTTGGGATTTGTTGGTTTGTCTGACTCTATTGGCTGTCAAGTTTACAAAAAGAATAAGCTCAGTTGTTTGGAACAATAGTATAAAATACACTGATGGCTGATGGTAGCTAAATAATAAATTTTCCACATTGAAATAGCAAATAATCTTGAATGGTTTAAAGTTAAATATCATTTACTCTGTGACAAATTTAATAACTTATTAAATGATTTCTGCATTTTAGAAAATATTTTAGTTAAATTTTCATCTACTCAATTTTTTTGTGTTCTCTTTTTTCACAATGAACGAAAAATTATTGAGTTAAAAATGGCAGGAAAAATGATTATCCAAATATATGCAAAACATAATATATTATCCTATCGTTTTTATACTTGTTTTTATCCCCAACCAAGCGCGGTTGATTTCCATTTGGCTTATGCCACATCTCTGGGCTTTTAAATTGGCCTAAAACGCTATGGCCCTTACCGTTTTGTATTTTTGATTATCCTGATTTATGGCCCCAACTTTCACTTTGCCGGATTTACATGGCGGCAGAACAACAACGAATATTTATGGCCGGCAGCGGTTGACGGAAAACTTACCCGTTTCATGGCTGCTGACGTTAAGTATACGACTAGTTGGCTGCTGGTTATTTGTTTGGCTACTGCTGCTGTTTCCCGTTTGCTGCCGATGGCGAACTGATGCCACCACCAACGCCCACTGGCCATTTTATAACGACAGGGCATAAAAGGGCCATCGCCAGAACCAGACCACACCTGATATGCCGGCCACCAGCTTTCAAATTTGTTTAGTTAAGGTTACAAATGACCTTCCCGAGGCACTGATACACAGATACAGATGCAGATTAATTGGAGCTGCACTGCAGCATTCACTTTTGAGCCATTGCAGTGCGAAATCGTCACCCACTGGTCCAAAACCGATGTGGGCGCTGGAAGTGGGCGGCAAATCGGTTGACGCTTATGAAAACGGCCAGCAAACATTGCGTACGGAAATTGGAAATAGGCCTGTCTTTGTGGCGCTTCGGTCTCATGAATTTGAAATTTTGTAATCCCTCCTCCATCCGAATGAGATCCGATTGCAAAATGCTCCACAAAAAAATTAGAAACCAGGCGTTGGCATAGGAGGCAAAAAAAAGGGGGAAATTCGATAGCTGACCACAAGTAAGTAAAAGAGGCTCCGGGCTGGAACGGTCACCTTAATGGACTTCCCCTGTAACCAGGCACACTTTATCGATTATCTCGGATTCATCATTATCCGACAGGTTTTTCATCATCATGCGTAGTAACGAGAGCTGTGGCTCATTTGTTGTCTTTTGCGTAGATAGTTCGTAGGAAGTGCATATATCTGGTCAACGGATGTGGGTTTTTGGGGGGCTTCCTTGTTTCACGCAATCCAGGCGATTGATTTATGATGTAGGGAATTACACAGCTCTGTCTGTTTTCCAATTTGGATTTTATTAAGAGTCGTAATTGTAAATTTCTATCAAATTTTTTGGCACGCCCACTCTAACTCCCTACCACGCCCACATTTGAACTATTTTTCGATATTTTTTCATAATGTTATTAGTCTTTTAAATTTCTATAGAATTAAGATTGCTAGAATCAGGAAAAGCAAGCCAGTGACCACAAATAGTAACTGATTGTAAGTTAAACAAAGAGTCAATGACTCAGTACTGATTATTCAATGGTTTGCTTTACAACAGCAATAAAAACTGACAAATAGTGTGTCAGCAGCTATCAGTAAAATCTATACCCAGCGATTAATGTGCTCGACCTTAAAGTAATCTTTTATGAGACACTCATATATGAGTTGGACACATTAATAAGTCGGCTTTCGGATGCGTACTAACTTTATCAGCTGCAAAAACAAAAGTGGGGGCCAAAACATCAACCCAGAACATCTGTGTCAGTGCGTTCGTAAACAAAAAGAAATCTTCAACGTGATCCAAACAAAGGGGCCCCAACAATAACAGGAGCCGAGCCAAAGGAAAACCCAAAGCAAAAAAGCACAGGCAACTGGCTGGAAAAAATTGTCATGCATGACTAAAATACAAGAGTAAGAGCAGAAGTGGCACTACACAGGAAAAACAAAGAAAATTCAATTGTCTAATTGAATAATTATGTAATTAATAAGTTAACATAAAGGTTCAATCTTAAGAGTTTACAGCTTGCTAGAAAATTCACTAACTTAGTCCCCAAAACCTCTTGAGAACTGAAAGATTTTATATTTTTTCGCAGTGCAAAAACAGCGCAAAAAGCTAAAGACCTGATCCGCTCTGTTATTCATGCCGTGGAGCATAGTTTTAGGCGCCGCCAGTTCGGTTGTCCAACATGTTGGACACTTTTTCCAAACACCCAACCCAAACTACCCCCCTTTGCAACACCCCAGTTTTCCCTAACCCTGCCCCACACATCGCCAGCTCTGTTTGTCTTTGATGCGCGTTTTCCGCTTGTTTTTCTCGCTGGACGGGGGGAAAATTGAATGCCCAACAGCCGACAGTCGGCCACGTTGTAATTGAGTTGGCCGTGTGGAATGGGAAAATAGTTTTGCCAATTCCGACACGAATCGCAATGCAGTTGTACATGGAAAATCCCTATCCCTGCGCCGAGTACGTCGGGCCAATTTGCCGGGGGGTAATTAATCATTTTTCACTTTTTCATTCGATACAGAAAATGCGCTCAACAATTTCTCACCATTTGCAACTGCCAAAAGGCAATTAGAGTCGACACATTCACTGTATTAGCGTTCATTAAAAATCACATGCAATTGCCACCGTAATTTCAATTAAGTTTCTTGTGTATCTGCTGGTTTGGTTTTGTTTGTTTCAATTAAATTGTATTGCAATTAAATGCAATATTTAAAAAAGGAAATTGGAATTAAGAAGGGCATGAAAATATATTTTGAATAGGTTACAGCTAGTGATAAAAATTATATATATATTCAGCTTTAAAATTACTAGTTAGCTTGAACATCAATGCTGTTTTTTTATTTAAAATAAAGAACTGTATATATTAACTGATTGTAATCGCATTCTGTTGACTTTGGTGGAATATGCAACACCCAGAAGCAAAGCAAAATGCAACGAAAAGTGTGATTGCCTTAGTTGGGCATCCCCATTCCGAATTCCGCTGGGCTTGGCAATCAAATTGCGTTTTTCGGCCAGAGAAGGCAATTCAATCTGTGGTGGGAGAACTCGTGACCAGATCTCAGATCTACTTTTATGTACAGGAGGTGCATGGCTTTTCGGTCTGATGCCACCAATGCCAGGACTCTGATTGAGTGGAAGCCTCAACGGGGACTTTTTAGACAGACAGCCGGGGTTTGGTTGAGTGTTTCAATTTATTTTTCATATTTTGTTTAACCGCTTTTTGTTTTACTTTCCTATTTCAGGCAGGCGAAATTCCCCCCGGTTCGCGCACAAAATGCCAAAAGTTAAAATAAACATCAGAGCCAGGAGTGCGGCGCGAGGAGCCGGTCGCCATCAGCCAGGAGCAAGGACAACATGCAGGAAGGCAGGAAACACTTGAAAAAGTATGCCAACAATATTTCTGCCATCTCTCGCCGCTCGGTGTCTGTGTGCTTTTGTGCTATTGAAAAGGAAATGAATGGCATGCAGAAAAAGTTAAATCACCTCCAGCAATTGGGCCTGCTGTGGCTCCCAACTCTATGGATGGGCCTAAATGGGTGACTCGCATGGTTGGGCTCCTAGATGGTGTGGACTGTATTTTGAGTGCTGCTCCCTGGGATGGCGTATGCGCAATATTCGCGCATCGGCCTCTAAGCTGCGGCTTGAGCCCCCACATTTGTCGCATTTTCTACTGTCCTCTGTGTGATTCTATTTTATTTCATTCCATTTCATTTTTTCGCATTCTTACTCGATTCGGTTTTGTTTTTCGATTTTCTATTTGCCGTGGGAAATTGCTTTCAATAATGACGCAAAGTGTTGCTGGGGGGATATTTTAATGGTTGCTTGGGCTCTATGCGTTCGACAGATAGCGCCATCTGTTGGCGACAAATTTTACCGACACAACCCCTTATCCTCACACTGCACTGAGAGAAATGTGTGCGTTTTGAGGAGATCACTATGTTTTGGTTAGCAGCAGAACAAACAAAATAACAAGTCATTACATAAAACTAAACAAATGATGCATTTATAAATTTATTTTGTATAGTAAATTTTCAATAATTTAATAAAGCTTCTAAAACTTGAAGCTCAGTGTATCATTGACATCACTTCAGGCAATTTGTTCACACACTCATCGTTGCGTTGGCATCAATAAATTGCCGCGGTAGCGTTGCGCTGCGTGTCCTTGGCCACATCCCACTCCTTCTTGCCACGAGTCCTTGGACAAGTGTGCGCCAACGTTTGTCCGGCGCCGCTTTCCTGGACACTTATGCAGTCCGTTGTCCATCGCACTTTTCCGGCATGCAACGCCAAGGGCTTTTCCTCATTTGCATTTCGAGCAAAAGGCTCGCCGTCCACTGAAATATTTTTAAATATATTTCTCATTTCCACGGCGGCATGTTCACGTTGCAAGGGGCTTCCAGTTTCGAGATGCTATCACGATTCATCTTCACAGCATCCACGTCGATTCACTTAAACTTATTCGCGGATGCTTTATTTAAAAATATAATAATAAATAAATAAATAAGTCAAGTGAGATACACAACTTTCCATTGCGTGTTGACCAAAAAAAAGTGCATCTGCAAATTTAACAGGTCACGTATCAAAAATTTAAGTCGTAAAGAATTGAAGATTAATTATTACAGTTGTACTTATTATTATATATAATTTAAGAAATTTGAAGTTATGGCTTGAGTATTTTTCCAAACCAATTCGTGATTATACTTTAAGTTCTAGGGTATGCCCAATAATTTGCTATCAAGAAAGAGCGAAACTTAATGCAGTGGAAACATTTCAGAATTCAATTATTCCCGCTTGGTAAGAGTTTTAATTAAAAATCAGTCATATAATGTGCGTGTGAGCTGCGGGTGCTTAAAAATTGAGCATCGATTCGCCGAGGCTTTCAAGTTTGATTAAATTCATCGGATAAAAAAGGCAAAGCAACCGAAAATGTGTTTGCATCACGTACACACTTGTGGGTGCCCCAAAATGGCCCTAAATGAAAAATTCTGGGTCTCTCGTCAAAAGTTAATAAACAGAAAAAATAAAAAAATACGATACGACAAACCAAATGGGAGATATTTGCCATTTACCCAAAACCAATAGGCTATGAATTGAAAGTGATAATAAAACAATTTCAAGGGCAATTTTCAGACTATGAAAAAATACAACTTCTTTTATACTTTTTTATTGATTGGCGTACAATTTTTTATTTTAATTACAGCAACACAAAGCAGTCTGATTCCATTGAGATTTATGCAAGGATTACAGCAACAAAATATACAAACAGAAATCAGAATCGAAATTGTGTATCGTAAACAATTCATTTAACTATAATGTGCCATTGTTGTTCGTTGAAAACATCAGATTTTCCGTGTGGCAAACTGTTTATTTGCGTATCGCGACGGGGCCAATTAATGAAATTTCATTTTCCCGCGTTGATTGCTCCACTTTTGGCCAATTTCAGGGGGGCCAGAATCAATAACAATACTGGCTGGCCGGGTCGTGAAATCCATTTAATTAAACAGACTCTCTATATACCCTTTGCCCGCACCACAACGGCAAAGAGGGAATAGGCCATCTTCAGGGTGGCGAAAAAGGCATTCAAATTCAGCTCGATGAGACCTCCTGCCTTGATGACCCACCCCCGGTTTCCCAGTGTTAATTGTGTAAAGATAAGCAAATCGAATCGATGATCCCGCGATTGATCGTACCATCTGCTGGAGAAGATCGCATATGGCAGCCGTTCCACCTCCTCGGCCACTTCGCTGGCAAAATAGCAGCTGGGAAAGAGCTGCACGCAGACCACTCCGAAGAAAACCAAGTAGTAGACCAGCGAGATGGTGTCGCCCACAAAGAAGAGCATATAGGAGACAATGATGCACAGAGTGGCTCCACATCCGCCCAGCTGCACCAGTTGCACTTCGCTGATGGTCCGGCTCACCAGGTTGTGGAATCTGCACATTGAGTGCATCGTTTTGGGAACCAGTTAAAGTGAATAATCTTCTTGTCATAAGTTAGTTAATCAGAGCTTACCGCACCAAGAGTTTATGCTGCTCAATGTACTCCAGCAAACGCTGATGATTCGTCGCCGCCTCCTCCTCGAAGTATCCCAGTTGACCCATGCGTATGGACCACAAATGGATATGTCCGGCCAGAAGGCATAATGTCAGCGGGGTGTAGGTATCGTTTCCCAGCGCCTGGAAGCCTTCAACTAACATGCTGAATACCTGATAACCCAAGGCCACTGCGCCGAGAAGGCGATTGCTCTCCAAGTCGAATGGGAAATAGGCTGGATAGAGAAGTTCCCATTTTCCGCTAATCACCTGAACGAAGACGCCGAACAGGAAAACCGCATAGACCATGCCAAAGCTGATATAGAGACATCTTGTAAAGCGTCTAGCATGGCAATGCACATGATCCTGATAGTAGCGATGCTCCTGTTCGCTGGCAATAAATGTGTCTAACTGCTCGATCAGTGATTCGATTTCCACAATCTGCGGCAAGTGGTACAAGTGGGCCACGTGCTTCAAACTGCAGGCCACACAAGTCAGAGACATGGTCAGGTTCTTGAAGAAGTCAGCCGTAGATGGAAGTAGCAGAAGATGCAGCAGCAGGTGCAGTGGAAACCACAAGGTGACCAGGATGTGCAGCAACACCACATACAGCTGGACAGGACGCGAGGAATCCTTGAAGAAAGTCGGTACCAGCAATCGCATGCAGATCCAAAAAGGACGATAAAAACTAAGACTGTCGATAATGAACATTGTTCACCTAATGCACATTTCCCAGTAAGGCTGAAGCTTTTATGCAGATGTCATGAGAGGATACACGGCTAGAAAATATATAACTATGAACAAGAAAATGTTCATATATTCATATAGTTTTATTTCATTCATATATAAAATAGAGGCTTCTAAATATGAAATATTTGAAATATTATTTAATTAAAAAGTGTTTGAAAATAAATCAATTGTGTACAAGAAACTTTAGTTATTGAAAACTCATTTTCATAATTTTCAACCAACGTAAACACTTATTTCAGTTTTGAACATAATTTATTACTTGTTCAAGTGTAAATTCATGTGCATAATCCGCGCTAAATGGCATTTAAACGCCGCCAATGCAATTTTCATGAGCCGCGCGTTAATGGCCGCCATTAGTGGTAATTAAAATTAAGCGAATATGCAAATTTGTGGGCCAAACGACTGGCTGCAGCAGCATGTTGGGCTGGTCGCCCACTTATTAACGCAGCGACATGGCCAAAGTGAAGAAGGAGTAGGCCAATCGCACGGTAGCAAAGAAGGCGTTCATTCCGATGCCAATCATCCCACCGGCCTTGATCTTCACTTCCGCCAGGGTGAGTTGCATGAATATCAGCAGGATGCGGCTGTAACTCCGATCCATACTCATCCAGTTACTTGAGTAAATCGCATAGGTCAGCTGGTTCATCTCCACGGATATCAGGGTGCCGTAATAGCAGCACGGGAACAACTCCAACACCATCGATAGGAAGTACACTCCGTAGTAGGTTACAGCGAAATTATTATCCGCAAAGAACAGAATGTTTACTAGTGTTATGGAAATATTAACACCACTTGAAATAAACTGGCCGAGCTGCGAAATATTCATAGTGCTGCGCAGTAACTCCACTATTCTGGAAATAAATAATAAACATACAAAATAAACAATATGATAAATATACAAGGAAGTATTTAATATCAAATGTAAATTTAAGAAAATAGATTTCCGTGACACCCAATAAACAGAATGGTTTTCCTACAACGTGTTCATTTAATGATAATTATTTAAAATCATTCTATATGTACATTACTTCATTAGTTTCCGGTGATCCTCGATGCTTTCGATTAATTGCTTTCCGGTTGAGTACTTTGTTTCCTCGGGACCTTGGCCAATTCTACTCAAACGCATAGCCAAAAGTCTTACATGACCGGCAACCACGCAAAATGTCATCGGTGGATAAGAATCGTTGGCTAGATTCTGAAGTATGGCCAAACTTACTCCGGCAATTTGGTACGTTACACTTAGCCAAAATATTAGTTCCGAGGCCTGCACATCGTATGGAAACCAGGCGGGATATAATAGCTTATGTCCACCGGCGAAGAGAACTGATGCTATAGCCGAGATATTCGATAGTCCATAGGCCACAATGAAACTTTTCCAAATGAAATTCGCCTCACGTCTCGTATTTTGATTGAAAAACTCGCATTCCTCTTGACTCGAAGCTCGCTGATCCAGCTCTTTAAATAATATTTCGATTTGTTTAATCTCAGATAGCTTGATGCGAAAGCAAATAAACTTAAAGCTGGCGAAAAAGCATGCTGCCGTAATTGGTAGACCCTTGCAGACATCCCCCAAAGATCTATCCATAAACAGTCCCAGAATCAGATGAATTGGATACCAGATGGTTACGAAAACTGTAATCACCAAATCCAGCAAACGATTCAGAAAGAAATTGCTTTCCAGGCCCAAAAGATGCCAATATAACCAATAGGTTCTGTAGATATCTTCACTTCGAATGACTCGCGGTTTTAAATCCATGTTCGAAACAATCGAAAAGGTCCTGCGGCATTTCTCCTTTTATAATATGCTTTCTAAATGGCTAAATTATAGTCCTACATCGTTACGCCCATCAATTTACTGCGAGTTTGATAACCCTATAATTTTCTATGACCAATTCACACCTTTTCTTGGGTAAGAACTGCCTGGGAAGTTAACAATTTGGGGCCGGCAGCGTAAATACAAATTTTTGCTTTCATTAATAATATTTTATTTATCAAGGACCTGTGCAAAAGAGTAACATTTCTATTTAGATAATTGAGTGTTGTCTGTGAACAATAAATGGACGTTATAAATTATATATTTGCTGATGTGTTGTTTGCTGTTTATCAGGTGAGTCAAAATTTTGGATTCATGTCATATGGGTTTTTAAAATTGAACTAATTGTTTTTGAAAAAGCTACCATATTGAAAAATAAATTATTGAGCTATACTCGAAATGACAAGGCTAAAGTGTAAAAGGAATATGCCATTTGAACTGTGGCAAAAAATGCACTCATATCGATGCCAACAATACCTCCTGCTTTTATATTCACTGGAACCAGTGTTAGTTGCATCAGTATTATCAAGGATCGATTGTATCTTTTATCCATTTTAAGCCAGTTACTGGAGAAGATGGCGTATGGTAGCTTATCGAACTCCATTGTCATCAGAGTTCCATAGTAACAACTTGGAAATAGTTCTATCAACATCGCAGCAAAAAACACCGCATAATAAAGCATTGCAAAGTTGTTTTCTGCAAAGAACAGGATGTTGATGAGTGTTATGGAAATGTTGATTCCACTGGAAAGGAACTGGCCCAGTTGGGTAAGATGTAAAGTGCTGCGAAGTAGGCGTATTATCCTGGAAAAGAGACATTCGATTAATCAATAAGAATAAAAATTATTAGCTCTTAAATCTTTAATCTCACTCCATTAGTTTCCGGTGATCCTGAATACCCTCGATGAGTTTTCTGGTATTTTCCGATCTTGTTATCCTTGTATCGTGACCAATTCGACTTAAACGCATTAACAATAGTCTCACATGTCCAGTGACCACACAAAATGTGATCGGCGGATATGAATCGTTGGCCAGATTTTCCAGAATCAACAGACTAGAGCCCAGCGCCTGATAGAAAAAGCTAATCCAATAGATTGGCGAGGTTGCTTGAAAATCGTAGGGAAACCAACCCAGATACATTAAATTTCGACCATTACTAAATAAACCAGCTACGGTTGCAGTGATTATGGCCGATATAGCAGCTACCAAGTAACTTTTTGAGAGCATTCGAGCCACACGACTTGGAATTTGGTCAAAATAGTTGCGTTCCTCTTCACTTTCAACTCGATTATCCAGATCCTGGAGCAGTCCTTCGATGGCCTTAATTTCTTTAAGTTTCCAACGAAAACAGAAAAACTTATAGGTGCAGAAAATGCATTCCGATGTGAAATGCAGACTCCTGAAGACTTGAATCTTGGGCTTTTTATACATTCCAAGTATAAGATGCACGGGAAATAAAATCGTAATGAAAGACGTGATTGTAAAATCCACTAGCCGTCGGAAAGGATAATCGCCTTCGACTCCCAGAAGTCGCCAGTATAGCCAAGTCGGGTAGGCGTAATTGTTGTCCCCGCAATTATATTTAATTGATTCCAGCAATTATCACCTATTTGTGTAAACTAAGCAAGTGTGAGCTGTAGCGTAATAACATTAATAAATACAAGTTCTTCACTTTGATATTTACGGATTAGGTAAATAATTAAACAGATGTTAATTTTTAAAAATTAATACCAAGCTTGATTTTACCAAATTTTTATTTTGCCTAAACATTGCAAATCACAATAAAGTTGAAAGTGTTTAATAGTGAAATCATTTTCTACTGTAGTGGAAATATGTTACAAAAAAAGAAACAAAAATTTGTGTGTAACCTTTTTAGTACTTTTATTTAATGAAACCCATCTTCTATCCTTTGCTGTAACTAAGCATACAAAATGGACATTAAAAGTGCAGTTAAAAGTCGGTCAAATGTTGGCCCATGATCTATTTGGCAACTGCACTGACTAAGTTGCCATTATTTGGCATTAAAACTCTTATCGGCAGCTGCTGGGAGTAATAAAAAAGGATAGTTGCTTTCGTTGCTGTTAAAAAAGTTGTAACTTTTACCTTTCAAATGTTTTATAACCGCCATCGATAAGTTTTGAATGCAAACATTTCGCTTACATTGTCTTTTGTTACGCTAAAACACAGTAAAAATGGAGTTTTTTTGCAATTTGTTTTTTTTCGGTTACCATTCCCTAATACTTTTTATGGTTTAATGTAGCTTTTGGGTAATGCTCTTCCGGCCAATAAAATATGTCAAGGCTAAGAACAAAAAAAGTTAACTTTTTGTTCAAGCATACATTGCGTATACGTAATAACAAAATGAACAGCGTGGGAAAACATTTGTGAGTGGGGAAAAGAACGAGGGCTAATTTTTTTTCCTTTAACCAATATAAGTTAATTTGTTTTAAAAAATGAATTAGTATATTTTTTAAAATCGAATAAAATGTAGCATACTTCAAAAAATCGACAATATGCTCGCTTTCACTGCGAGGTATAATTACGAGGCAGCTGCAACTTTCTTATTTTGGCAAACTTTTTGTGTTTTTTGTTTGTGGTCTGGCCCACTCCATGACAAAAGAAAGTTGCCAAAGTTATTTGAGTTGGAATTTTTTTTTGAAAAGTTTCTCTCTTCTATATGATTTTTTGGCTCCAACTGCTCTGTGAGTGTGTGTTTATGTGGCACTAAATTAATGAAAATCACAACTGTGTGCAAAATGTAATTTAATCTTATTTTTCCCCACAGTTGGGCCCGAGGGCAACTGGCGCGTGGCATGCGATAAACTTCCCGGAAAGTGTGAGTTGGTGGAAGTATTCTGGTTTTATCAGGCGAAACTGACAGTTTTCAAATTTATCAAGTGGCCGAAGGTTTCGGTAAAGGAGGAATACCCATCTGGTTGTTCAGTGTGTTCGATTTGTGATAGGCAAGGTCACACGGTCTTGAACTTGTCGTTTTGTCTGTTCCCCAATTTATTAGATTTTTCATTGCCGCACGTTAGCTGCTTAGCATCAAAGGATTCGTTTTATTAACTTTCCAGAACTAATTCTGCAACTGGAATATAAACACGAGCAAAATTAGGGTAAACAATTAAATGTTCATCTAGAGAACTTGAAGCGGAAAAATCAATTTAAAAGTCTAAGGTCCATAAAAGACATCGCATTTATCGCTGGATAAGCAGGCAGTAATGTGGTTTAGCTGCATATCTGTGCCATTAAATGTGAATCCGTTGCCCCTAAAACTGCAAAATATCAAAACAATAAAATGCAGAAAATAGCCCGAATTTTGAGATCTCTTAGCTTGGAGCCACCAAAAAAACAGAAGGAACGAAAGAAAAAGTCGGCTTCGTCAGCAAACCCAAATATACCAAAAATGTTCACTTTGCAAAAATAGTAATATTCGTTTTATTCGTTCGCTTCGTTCTTCTATTCATAAGGTCAATATTTGCGAATGGTTATTAAGCAGATAAAGCACCTTGAAATCTGTTCATTCGTGCACTGGCTAATATCTAATTCTGCGAATTGAGTTTGCAGTTCTTCCCCTTAACTGTGTATACTTTTGGGTTGCTAATTAGCTTCTGAAATATGCCCACGCATTATATAATCTATAATGAATCTCCCACAGCCTGATATAATATCGTCCATGACATTGACCACATTCAGACTTTGTTTACTCTAGACGCGAAGGCATTGTGTCAAGTATTTATTGCTTTATCGCTATGTTATGTTTCGTTCAACTAATTTCAAACGATTTTTCACAGCACAAAAATTTACCAGAACTGCGCCAAAAATGGTGTGTGTTTCTCTTGGTTGGTTTTATATATATTCTGCGTTTTTTTTTTCACCACCAAGAGTTCATGGGGGTGAAGTGGTTTGGGTTTGGGTATTTCGAGGGCTCCAAAATCGAGTGTCGGCGGAACAGCTGCGTTTGCCGTTTGTTTACTTGGTCTACTCGGGGTCTCTGAATGGACTCCGGTCTGCTCTGTGTGTCTTTGTCAGGGGCGTGACCCCAAGGGGGCGTTCAATTATTTGTGCAGCCAACAATCAAGGCATGCAGTAATGTGTACATTTTGGCCAAAGCAAGCAGACGGGGGACATTTTTAAGGATAGATTGTCATAAAGTGAATACTTTTAGAAATAATGTGTAACTTATTATTTGTAGCATTTAAAATAATAGAGATTTAAGGTTCGCTTAGTTAAGACTTATTTAGTTTTAGGTTGGTATAGCTGATTATGCTTACTAAATATATTTTCTTGGAATTTATTTATCTAAGGAATCCCCTTTAGCTGCGCCCATGTTTTCTAAATGCTTACTTCCTCAGTAATTGTGTCTGTGTATCTGCACTTGCGGCCACTGCTAATCGTCTAATTTTATCATGTGGTTTTCCCCATTTAAGTGCCGCCAAGTGTTGAACGATTTGTGTAGTTTTTCCTAACCAGTGCACCGATAGCCCCGTTCCCTGTGGCAGTGGTTTCCTTCGTTTTTTTTTCTCATGGCTATTTGTGGAATTTTCGGTATGGTTGTGCTGGGCTGGCATTCTTTGCTTATCATTAGGCTAAGTGCTTGCACATTTGACCTTGCCACGCCCACTCATTAGCAGGTTAATGTGTGACAACGCCCACTTGCACCTGAAAGCCTTTTGTCGTCTGCCAAAGAGATGCATATTAATTGGACGGATTCGTTGGAATGGGGGAAAAAATAGTTGAATGGGAAGATAGACATGACACAGTGGTCACGCGCATTCCATATTTGTTATGTTCTCATATTGCGCATACGCCGTGGTGGCCTATGCAGACAACACACGAGGGCAATCAATCATGTGCCGAAATTACGCAGCCGGCTCCCAATCTGGCCAAGTTCAGCCTGGCTTAAACTGCTAACCGTGTTTCCGGTTACCATTTTGCATAGAACGCGCGTTTCGCTTGCCAAACAAAAGTTGTGCATAGTCAGCTTATGTTTGGCAATGGAACAACAATATTTGAGTCCAAGGATGGCTTTGCAAAGTTTGCCGACCCATGGAGCCACTTTGTAAACTTTGGCTATCGCACCAATTTAAGGATTTTAAATTAAACTTAAACTTCTTATTATGTTATTATGCGGTAAAGTTACGTGTACAGGAACAGTTACAGATATTTAAATGTTACACAAAGTATAAATCATTTAAAAATATTATGCGCTAACTTTGAAAAATTTAGGAAATATTTATTTTATCAAGAAATTGAGCTTAATAATGCCATATTCCTCTGCAGTTTGAATTATATGTTATTGATTGTTCCACCTGGATTATTTGATTATACCTTCTTCAACACGTCTCGTTCAGCTGTTGCCTGGGCAAGTGCATTTCGATTTCGCCCTGTCAAATTATGAGCTGCCTGGGTGCCATCTATTTCTGGCCCACTCCGACTGGTTTAAGCGGCTTTTGGGAGCAGCTCCATTTCCTTTTAGCCAGCAGCGCAGTTATTACACGCCCACAAATGCTGACATTTCAATTGTTCGGCCGGGCTTAGCCATGCTGTCAGTGCCAAATATTGTTGGGGTCGAGTATTGCGTTTTGGCCATTAGTTGGCAGTCCAGTGTGGCAGGAACTGGAGGCATGGGAACCTCAAACTATAACCTTAATTCCTCAGCCTTTGCCTTCGATATCCGTGACGACGCTGGTCGTCATCGCAGCCGTAGCTGAGCCCATAAAATATGAACCAATTGACGTGAAATTGATTGTTCTCCTCCAAGCTGTGCTCCACTCTGTGCCCTCTCTCTCTCTCTCTCTCTCTCTTTCTCTTTCACCCTGTTGCCGTCTTGGGGTTTTCTGTTTGGGCTTTATTAACTACAACTGCCATAAAATGCAGGCGAAGCGAGCTTCTGCACTACCATTTCTCGTTCACACCTTCAATTCCCAGCGAATGCACTGAAATACAAAATATATATTTTTTACTAAGGTACCTAAAAAAATAAATGAAAAAAGTGTGACAAATTAGTGGCTTTTTCGATTTCAATTTTATCTATTAATTAAATGATAATAGCTCTTTAGATAAAATGAGATATATAATATTAAACATAAAGAAATACGCAAAACAGAAATATTATAGTATAGATACTTGTGTTTATTTCTTAATATTAAATTTTAAGAAATCAAGTATATTTTCTCTGTGTGTACTTTTATCCTTCTCCTTCTCCCTTCCTCCTGCACATCCTGCCCCACCGCTTATCGCTCATTTTACACGCTGCCAGCTTTGCGAGGCGTTGCCGCAAAATTCCTTACAGTTGGCATATTTTACGTGCCGGGCCAAGGGCTTAGATGACGCTGGAGAATGGGCCATGGCAAGGATTAGAAGTTGGCCGGATCCGGGATCCATGCCCGACCTTCTTGGCTCTTCCAGTCAAATCGAAGTATTCGAATGGGATTTTCAGGCGTGCTCTTAATTAATGTGATGACTTGCGGTCAGACAAAAGGTCCAGAGCATCATCAATACATGACATTGGGCACTATAAGGACAATCATCCATCATGAAGGAGTTGTCTGAGGGGATTGGCAATGAATGCAGGTGCACGTTATGGAGAAAGTTCGGAATGCGGACAATTAGTGCGGGTTTCTGTAGTCTCCTTCAAGCCAATTCATTATACAGAGAATTGTTTAATGACTTTTTAAAGTGGCTAAGAGGTAACTCATTGAAGTTTTATAATAACAGTCAACCAAAGACTTTGATCTGAAACCATCGATATATTAAATCGGTTTTGATAACAAATTACATACCCAAATTTGTAGCCCGAAGTAGTGTTATTAATGCTTAAAATGTTGTTGTCGTTTTTAAATCTGAATAAATACTCCACTTGCTCACCATTAGCTCCTGATGGGCCTGGGCCACACATAATATAATCCTTGAACGTGGGCCATATGTCAGACATTCCTCACCTGTCCGTGGCGCAACAGAAATGGCCATTTATTTGATGTCGCTACTTACCTTTACACACACGCTTCATTTCCATTTGTAAGCAATTTTTCAGACTCAATCCTCGCGTGGAAATACGCTTCCCAACCAGAGTTTTCCACCAAGCAGGCCTCTCTTTTGGGTCTCGACCATTTGTATCCGAGTTGCAGCATCTTTGGCTCGGATGTGCCGCTGGTGTGTGGGTGGGCTGGTGGAAAATGGGGAAAAATCCGCTTCGGCTCCTGCAATCGGCTCGCTTCGAACCCAAAACACAACAATGAAAATGCCGCATCGAACATGTTCGGAGCACATGGCACGAACCGCAACCGAGAACGCAACTTTCAAGAAATGTTTTCAAAAGCGTTGGCGGAAATTCAGTTGTTTGGAAGCCATTGCAGCTAACGGTACTCTCGTCGGATTTCCCATTCGCTTCGATTTTCCCTACTTGTACACTAGGCCGTTCAAGAAACGTGTGAAAAACAATAGAACAAGTGTCTGTGTGTGTGTGCGTGTGCGAGTGTGAGTTTGTTTGTGACAAAAGTGAGGGATAATCCTCGATAAATCTAGCGCAAGCACAAATTACAAAGGAAAGAAAAGTGCAAGAAAAATAAATAGGAAATGTAACGAAATGAAAAACTTGGACAGTGAAACTAAAAAGCTATACCTCTCAATCAAATCGAAGTATTTTCAATGTCAGAACAATAACAACAGCAGTAACGACTTTAAGAAATGGCCACCTATTGTTTTCCTCCACTGCCGCAATTTGTACGGCTTCAAAAATAACCATAAGTTGTCCTTGGCCAACGGGCGGCTATTTTTAAGCGTTCTGCTGTTGTTGTTGCCAGCGACCCCCCATCGAAAGACATAAAAAGTGAAAGCCAAGTGCAGCGAGATTCGCATCGGATAAAAATATATGTTTATATGTATATGTATTTAATTTAATTGAACAAGAGATGCGCGGCGGCAAAGCTGCCAGAATCTCGGTACTCCGATTGACAGCGTAGAAAAAAAAAAACAAGTGTCCTGGACTCTGATGGATGGCCCCGTGTGACTTGTGTTTGCTCTTGAATTCGTTTCTTATTGCTGGTATTTTTCTCTGTTTTTCAATTGTTTTCCTTTTTTAATGTCGCCAGCTAATTTGATGCGTTGGCAGGCTGTCAACGTGGCTGGCATTGTGTTGACGGATTTGTTTTTGATCAGACAGGCGCCACACGGCGTATACGCAATTTACAGCGAAATTTCCTACGGTTAATAATTGATGTGAGAATTGAATTTCCAACCAAATGTGCCCCGGGAATAATTGTCAAGTGATTTATTTATAACAGCTTACCCAACGTGAACCCGCGGCATTCGTTGAATTCAATCAATAATGTAGAAGGGGTGTGCATAGAACATCTTAAGCAGCTCACTTGCCGATAAACAATTCATATAAGCCATCAACGATGCCACGCCATTTCAGCGGAAATTCATTTGAAAAGTGGAAGGGAGCCCACTTGCTCAGACAATCAAAGCAGTGCGCCTTGCGAGGCCGGAAATTTAATTTCCAGGTAAAAGTACGGGCAAGGAACCGCACGACCTGAATGCACATGTGGTTAATTGCTTGTCCTCAAACGCACACATTGTACCGAGCAGCAGCAGCCACTACGTATACGCCATGGGCTCCCGACCTCCGACCTCAAAACGGGCTTCATTCGCCTACATACGGCGCATGGGGCACGTGCTTAATATTTTCAAGTCGAGCCTTTGCCGGGGCACGTACCTCGTCGTAATTAATTTATGCAATAATTTTTCATTGCCGACATAACTTGACAATTTTTCGTCGGTCTATGCCCGAAAAACGCAATGGGAAAATGTTTTAATTTTAGAATTTGTTTTCCCCTTCGGCTGAAGCCATAAACTAAAGTTGCCACCCAATCCCGAAGGTCTGGCTCTTATTGCCACTAAATTTTCCGTTGGACAATTGAAAGAGTTTCTGGTGGCAGGGACGTCCGAAGTTATGATAAATGACAAAAGACAAGGCACATAAAAGCCTGGGCCAGTCCAACTTTCGAGACGTCACGAGAGGGAAATGGCCATGAATGCCGGTCATTAGGTTAACTGACCGGGCAGGAAGTTGGCCAACGCTTATACCACTATTTCCTCTCCAACTGCCCCTTCTCAACTTCAGCTCCCCCTCCCCCCACAAAAAAAACCCCCTCCATTTCCGTCATTGTGCTCGGCACTTTCTTTTTTGGACACTTCACTTTCGATGATTGGCGACGCCACTCGAAGGAAACCCAGCACAACAGTAACGCTCAGAGGGGCGGATAGCGAAAAGGGGGAGTGGCTGCGACAGCTGCGCTTTTCGTGCCACCAGGGGAAAATCCAAGGAGCGGGGCAATCCGGGAACTCGCACTTGACAATCGCCATCAAGGACGAGGAAATGCCACATTCCTTTTGTACTTCTGTGCTCAGACACGACATGCGATTGAAAGCAGAGGGATGGGGGCAGCTAATCGAAAAGGTTATTGACTAATCCAATGGAATATTTGATAAACCTTTGATCTAGACTTAAAAAAATATTTTATTGTGGTATTTTGTATTCATTTTATGTGTTAAACAAGGCAGTGGAGAATAATTTGGAACTGTGCAATTAATTTGGTTATCACATGCTTAAGATTTTAATTGTATTGTTGCTACGTTAACCCTGCCCTATTTTTACTTACGGAAATGTTAAAAATAACAAATTTGAAAGAACTTTTGTTTTGTTTCTTTCATTTCACTACCTACGTCATTGATTGCCGCCTGCTTTGAATTTTTATTGGACCAGCTCGCTTGTTTCCCCATTTTCTCCCAAAACTGAAGGGCGTCCTCCACCTGCGGGAGTTCGGGGTTATTGGTTTTGGGAAACTTGCGGCACTAAATGTCAAGTGCACGTGCTGTACAAAAGCTGATTTTCCTGACCGCTGTCGAGCACTGTCCCCGCCGTTTTTCCCTCCCTTTTTTTCCACATCCAAAACAAAAACCGGCAACGTGACGTATGAGTGATACAGGCATATATTAACTGCTTCCCAGTGTGCGAGTGTGTGTGCTTGTGTGTGTTTTGGGGTGCTTATTAAATATTGCGCAAAGTAAAAGTTTACGACTGTCGAAAAATGATTCGCGATTCGGCAGCTGCTCGCGTTCATAACTAACAATATACTAACTGCAATCAATCAAAATCAAAGTCGGATTTTACAGTCGTAACCAACTGGGTAGTCATATAAATCACAGCCGTTTTCAAATGCCCTAAGTTTGGCGGACAGAACGCAATACGAAAACTGTGTGCAAGCGGTGGAGCCAACAAATAATTACAATTTAAGCGGAATCCGAGAAGGCAAAAAGCGCACAGAGCGGAACCCGTCGAGAAGCTGAGTAAGTAAAGCGGATTGAAAGCACTGATGACCTTACCCTACGCGTCGTTTCTCAATCTCAAATCCCCATTCCCTCCGAAAAAACCCCAGATCAAATGGGAAATCTGAAACAGAACAAAAAGCCAGGCCAAGCCAAGCCAAACCAATGCAAAGTCATGCATAATGCAAATGCGAGTCAAGGATAGTTTTTGGCACTTTCCAGCACACAAAATGGTGGCGTCGGCCTGACTTTCTCCTTGTGTCGTCCTGCACTTGGCACAGTTTTAATGCACTTGCAATGGATCTAATAAAAAGTTGAAAGGAGTCGTTCATACGCCTCAACTAGTCAGTTAAATTCGAAGCTTGTACTTGCAAGTCTGCGAAAAAATTGATTTAAATGTAGAAGAAATAACATTACTTAACTTATTTAAACAAAGAAACAATGTTATGTTTTGCCTTAAGAACTATGAGTATTTCAACTAAACATTGTTCCATATCAAAAATATTAAAATTTCTATTAGAATAAACTTCTCAAGAGCAGACCTTCCAAAAATCACAGCCATAATTTACAGACAATATTTACAATGTTTACCCAAAACATCGAATCCACATAATGTATTCGAAGAAACAACTCAGTAGACTTGGAAAATCAATTAAATTTGTGATTTTTTTGGTACACCCAAACAACGTAAATTTTAAACGTAATAAACTTGGTGGAAAGCAAAACACTCAGAAAGAATACACAAATAAAATATTGGGAAACGCAGTGGTTTTCCTTCTTTGTATACATCATTCAATTGGAAAACAAGTTCAGCCAACAAAAAGATCATAATATAATTTTAGCTTATCTGCTAATTGGCGTTTAAGTTGTGTACTAATAAAAGTACATAAAACGAGTGTTCACTTTTTAACGTTTTTCAAAGTGTTTTTCACTCTCAATTTACTTTTGATTTGTTTCTGGTGCGGTATGCAAAACAGCAAAAACTGACCAAGAACCAGGGAAAAGCATTTCTTTACTGCAAATACCCTGTATTTCTAGGGGATTTTTGTTAGATACTTTAGGTACCTGTTAGATACTTTTCAACGAATTTTTTCTCGAGTAACTAATATAAAAATAGCCTTATGTTAAAATACTAGTTTTTAAAAGGTTAATTTATTTATTGATGTATTATAAAATAAATGATTAGAAAAAGTTAGAGAATATTTAAAGGGTATCCTTAAGTTGATCCTTGTTGTTTACTTACTGTTTTACTGTGTTTCAATGGCTGTTTTTGTTTATTTTTGCGCAATGCCCCAATTAAGAATTTTGCGCATCTCCGCAAGACTCGCCCTGCACTTCGTTTCGCCTAGTTCGCTAGTTAATTATCAACAAAAACGTATTAGCAAAGGCTGAATCATTTTTCAAATCTGGACAAATAACAAATGAATGGATTTCGCTGGCCCGCTGGCCCTTTGCATCTGTTAATCACCTGCTGCCAGAAACTGAGCCTTAGGTGCGCAGACTGCTGGGTATGGGTGTATTTTCCTTTCGCAGGCCCTTTGAACTTTTGTGCTCTCAGCGAAAAGCGCAGAAAAGTTTCTACGTTCTGCCCTTGTGCTGAGAATTTTCCATTTTCCTCGACTATTTTCATTATGCATGTGAGTGGCGGAGGCCTCCGTCTGATTTATTATATGACCTGGCACAGCCGGAGAAACTTTCTGATTTCTCATTGTGATTATTTTATGATAGTTTAAGCGCAGACTTTGCAGAACCCGAAAACTTTTGCGCACACAATACCCGCATCTTCGAAATGAAATGAAATCGGGATGTCGAACGATGAATGTTGAGTTCTGAATGCGAATGCGAATGGCAGTGAGTGCCAAGCAAATGCATTGAAATTTGTAAAGCTGTCAGTATGGGAATGAGTGTGTGGCGTATGTGTTTCATATATATATTATATTCACGCTCAATACCAGCTGAATGGAGAGTTCTTAAAAGCGAGTTTTATCTTCTTTTTTACCCCAATTTCCATTGATAAATCGTTTCCGATTTTCCAGCAAGGGTTGTATAAATATTTCCACTTCCCTTCAATGCTGAAATTTTCGATTTTCAAGAATATTATTTATCTGGAGCAGCAACAAATTGAATACATTTTCATAGACTGAATGCATGGAGTGGCACTTGCAGCATGAGCATATTACGTATACGCAACGATGTCATCAATTTACCCAAATATTTCTGCTGATGCCGCTGTTCTGCTCTATGGTTGGTAATGAGAACACGTGGTGCCTCGCATTCGCAATTACACATTTAAGCTGTGTGTCATGCATATTGAGAGGCTCATTAAAACCTAGTGCGGACAGGAAGTGAATCGCAGAGATGGAAAAAGGATGCTTCTGGTAGCCTTATGAATCTATTTATATTTTGAACTAATGACTTTCGCTTCAGAGTTGAGAATATATGACTTCCCACCTTTATTTCTCGGCGTGCAGGTGATTAAATTGTCGCCTTTGGGGCTGGCATCGTTATTTCAAGGCATCCAAGGACGAGTCAAGCTCTTCAGAACGAGATTCACAACAATGGCGCGTTGCATACATTTCAGGGCATATTTCATGAGCTGTTAATTTCGCGCGGCGGAAAAGTCATGTGTGAATGCGGGAAAAGCGCCTTTTAATTGAAAATTCACAAGAAGCGGGGGTGGCAAGATTGCGGGGCATAGGAAAATGAGGAAAAGAACGAGGGGAATGTGGCGCTTAAATATTTTGTTTTCATTCTTCCGTTTCGGTAAAGCGGCCAACAATGGTGGCGCCGCTTAAGTGGGCGTAGATTGTCCATGTAAATGCCAGCGGCAAAGTAATAGAGAGAGATGGAGCAAAAAATAGAAAGAGCCAGCGCTGGCTGGCTAGAAAAGGAGGTTAACAAGTTGAAGCTGTTTGCCGACGTCCCATCCCGCTTGCTCTAGAAATTATGTGCGAAAAATACTTTTCGCACCAGTGAAAATTTTCAACACCATGCGCTATGCAGTGCTGTTCAAAAAAATAAGCTAAAGTGTGCACTTTAATAGCTAGCAATTTTTTATTCAATAAAAGTAAAGCGGTAATAATAAAATTTAAATAAAACTTACAACTTTCACTTTTGTCATTTTTATTATATAAAACAAAAACTATAAAATTAACATAACATTTTTAGATCTCGTTGATATCTTTCGTTCACGTTTACCTATTAGCTAGCTGATATTTTTCATCGATTAGTTGGTTTCACTTTTAAATGTCTTTAGAACTAAAACTAAGCCAAATGGGCAGCACTATTTGGAATACGGGGCTTTAAAATGGAGTGGATGGGGCAGGAGGAATGTCCCTCATCATCAAGTGGTCCAAAAGTGAGCTTAGCATGCCCGTCGCCGCCACTCGAGGATGCAACATGGCAAGGCGAAATTAGACGAGTTGCCATCGCCTTCCTCACATTTGCCCACGTTAAACATATCTCCTGAGTGCAAACTGTTTCCACATTCACTTTTCCCAAACACCCCTCCCTACACCATTCCGAATCCGCTACAGAACACTCGTGTCAAAAAGCCTGCTGGGTAAATGGGCCACTTGCATTGCCAGCGACCAAAAAGGCGAATGATGAGTTCAGGAAGGAGGATCCTGTAATGTGGGGCAATAGTCTTTCAATCTGGTCTCCTTGAAGCCATGGCGCCACAAGGAAAATATCACCCGGTAGCTGGTTAGGTAACGTGTTATTCCACATGGAAAACTTTAAAACAAGAATGTAGCCAGGCAATTAGGATAATAATTAAGTGCACATGTGGGATTTTCATGAAATTGTTTGTGCACCTGTTTTTCAAATATTTTGCGCCGTTCAGTAAACGCCAATTAAAAAGCAATGCAATTTTGGAATGTCTGAGGTCAGCTTGCACTTACGTAAATGTTTTCAAGTCCATTGTTAGATAATTCATAATTAGAAATTAAATTTCCATTTATGTATTCTTTTAAATTTGCCTATTTATTTTTCTATTTATGGTTAATTATGTATGTATTTAATTCACATGGTTGATAGAGTGGCTAAACAAACAATTATTAATTCATGATCTCGGCTCATATTTATTTATATAATCATATTTATATCATGCAAGTCAACCTTATTCTGCTTTGTTATGCAAATGTCATTAAGGTAAATGCATGGCATTTAAACAAATACCATGGACTTATTTTTAGTCCCATGAACTTGGTAAACATTGCATTTGTTCGAAACTCTTATTTAATAGCACACCGAACTTCGTGTCGTCCTTAAAAAAGTCTCAGAAATAAACACATGTCACGTATTTTACTTTTGCAGTTCTTGTTTTCCTCAACCTTTTGCTTTTCTATATATTCTTTGCCATTGCCCTCGGCGGAGTCAGATGTCAGCGTGGCTCGAGGATTTTCCGGCCGTGGATGTGTATTCCGATGTAGATTGGTATGGGCATGAGTATAAGGATGGGGATGAGGATGTCGTCGGACACCTTGTGGCTGTGGCCTCGACGCTAAGGTCTCGGATATGTCATTAATTGCCTGGCCGCCATTTTGGCTGTGCGGCTATCCGCTCCTTCCGGTTAGCAGTAACCCGTAACCGTAACCCATACCTCGGAAGCGTAACCGTATCCGTGTCGCCTGCAGGCCAGACTCTACGTAGTTAAACAAATCAACGGTTTCATGGCCACTAATGCAATCAGGCCGCAATAATTTTAACGCTCAGCGTACTAGCAATTTGTCATTTTCCAATCCGAGCTGCTGGGATGGCGATGAGGGGCGGTTAGCCAGGGGAAGGGCGGAGCAGGAAAAGCAGCTTTGGCATTTTCATTTCCATTTTTATGCGCTTGTCATCGCTGGCTCGGAATGGGAATGGTATATGGGGGATGGGGTGGGCTTAAGTGCTGCCATTTGCAGCTAGAAGCGCCTTAGTTGCCTCAGTCTCATTTGAGATACACACAGACACACACACACGCAGGCAAAGATATACGCACACACAGATACTCTCACTTACGTGTGAGCGAGCGAGTGTGTGTGCGGACACACGTTGAGATGCTTTTTAGTTGATGGGATTGCTTTAGTTTCTTCTTCGCTTGCCGTTATTCTACTTCCACAGCACTTAAATGTGACCAGAAGGTTGCAGATTTCTGCAGATAAATATGTATTGTCGAAGACACACACACACACACAACTTGATTTACTAAATAGCATCGAAAAGTAAGAACCAGAGAACTGCAGCCCGCCACTGGCACTCTACGTCCACCCGATAAACACTCGGTACTCTAGGCACCCCGTGTTTTTTGACACCCTACTTGCGGCAACACAAAATACTCGAGTGTTTTACCAACGTGGTGTTATTGTTACGAGTAAAAAAACCACCCGAGGCCTGCTGCGCAATCACCGTTTGGGTGAGTGGACGCACAGTCAACGATCGGCCGCACGTCATTTTTTGTATGCGGGCTGCAGTTCTCTGGTCATTTTTTGTACGCCTAAAATTTGTATGGGAGGAAGCGTGACGGGTATATGAAATGAAGGGTAAAAGGGAATACCCAAGAAAATTTTTGTGCTCATGTCTTTGCTCTTCAATGGGTGCCACCCGTTTCGAATCATTGCCTTATTAATTTTTCACACGTCGCTAGCTGAATACTCTACTGACAAATAATCTTACATAAAGTCATTTTTGAAATGAATTTTGTGACATTATGTACATAGATTCGGCTATTAGCATTATTACTATTACTATTATTTTTACTATAATCTATATTTAAATAATAATAACGTTAATAATATATAATAATATATAATATAATATAAATATATATATAATATAATAATTAAATTACATATATATATATATTAATAATATATAACATAATAAAATATATATAATTATAATAATATATAATAATAAGATGAAGGGCATATTTTAAAAAGTATTCAACAAAGCCTAGAGCCACGCCGAAAGAATAGTGTGTAAACGTATGGAGTGTAAAACGTATGGAGTTACGCATCTTGTCTGTGACTCGACTACCTACGAGACCACTCGAGTATTTTTGGAAACACCCGAGTATTTTTGGAAACACCCATGTGTTTAACGGTAAACCCATAAGTGTTTTTCTCACTCATCCCTTTTTAGGCAGTGTGTGATCGGCACCCGTGACGCAGAGCACCGTATTGATTCGGGTGCGCGCACAACGGGGTGTCTTGTCTGCATGTTCAGATTTATACTGTGTGTTTGTAAGTACCCGCGATGTGCGTGGCGGGTAGCACCCGCACACAAAATTGTAGGGTGTGAGTCGAGTGGTAAAAAAGTGCCACCCTTGCAGTTCTCTGGTAAGAACCTAAAAACTGCAAACATCAGGGACAAAGCTGAGCTACTTAGTTGTCGATATAACGATTTCAAAGTTCAAGACATAGCTTTTTTAAAAATTGTATTCGTTTTTTTAATCGCAAAAACTGGCTTTATATCTTTGTCTACATATTTTTGTACCCTTGTCAACAACTAGTAAACAAATCAGGCAAACTGAAAAGCAAAATAAATAAAAACCTTAAACGAACCGTGATTCTAGTATTTGTTTTCATTGTTCGAAGCTTATATTTCCTTTACACACAACGACTTAAAGTTAGTATAAGCATAATATTGAATAGAAACGAAGAACTAACAAGCAGTCAAAGAAAGAAGCTAAAGGCCAAGTTGTTTTTCTCGATTGATGCAAATGAATCTCTTTCCTTTTTGTGGTGACCCAATCAATTGGTTTACAATTATGTCGAAAGCGATAAAACACAGAAAATCAATTTAATTCCCCCAGCAGCAGTGGCAGAAAAGTATGGGGAAAAAAAGCAAATCCGAGTCAAAGTTATTCCGTCTTTGGTCTTGTCTAGTCTTTTTGGTTTTTTTTTTGGGTTTGTGGTCAGCCAAGCGTTCAATAGATAACAAACTGACACATATAAGCCACACCAACACAACCATACGGGGCTCACTTACGCACACTCACTTAACATCCATTAAACACTTCATAAAATGGTCATTTCTTGTTCCTTCGTTGTCGCCGCCTTGTGTTTCGTTTATTTTGTCATTTTATGGCGGCATACTTTTAGGCGTTCGGTGCCCTTTTTTGTGTGTTGGCTTTATATATACATCCATACAAATGTATTATGTGACCCTCAGTCAGTTGGTGAAGGGAAATTTTTGGTAGTTTCCACTGACTGAAACGCTAAATATCAGTCAATAAATCGATTTCTTATGCATTATTTATAATGAGTGCGGCACGCAGTTGGTTAGTTAGCTGGCAACAACCAAAAACAAAGTATGAAAACCCTTCGGGAGTTTTTTCCCACCTATCCAAGGAACCAATTCCATTGTCTATCATTACAATCAGTGTTTTTGGTATTTTTGTGCTGCCTTGTTGGCTGATGTTCATTAATTGCTTTGCCTTGACTGATTACTTTTATTGATTCCGATTGAAAGGAGCAAATCACGAGAAATCTACGCAGTTGTTTTGTGGCTGAATAAATCATTTTATTCATTCGACGTTATGAAGAAGGTAATTTCTTAAAAATACGCTTCTCACGATGATGTATGACAAATATTTGATTTGGTTAACTACATTTCATTTGTCACTGACCTTTGCGTCAAAATTCCATTTCCAGTGAATACTTTTTAAGGACTCAATAATGGGCTTGTAAATATAATTTATTCAATATTTTTGTTAGGCACACATGAGTTCTTGTTTATCTACTCTTCACCTTTGGCCAACATCTGCTTGGCAAATTGCGTTGTATTTTATTTTATCTGCAAACATTTGGCCGTCTTGTTGTTCTAGCATTTTAAATCGTTTCAACTCGGCCGAAACTCAATTAGAGTTTGTTGTGATTCCATTTGGAAGCCAGGCAACAAATTCCGATATAACAAATTTCATCCTTCTTTTGGGGCTTTTGGTGTTGGCTTTTCGATTTCAAGGCTCTTGACGCTCTTTGCCGAGCACTTTCCCAGTTTTGCCGGGTAATGGGAAAAGTTTGGCATTTCTTTTATTTTTTTTTGGATTTTTCCTTTTTGTGCTGATATAGTTTTGGGTTTCAAGCGTGTGAAATTTGGTAATTGGCTAAAAGCGAGATTGAGTTGCAAGATTGTCGTAGACCTGTTTTCGATAATGTGCAGACAATTGGCTGGGCATTTAAATTGCCTCCTCGGCAGTGGCTTCTGGATACCCTCAGCTGTGGTCGAGCGAGTCATACATTATGTATGACATGATTGGCGTATTTGTGGCGGCATCAAATGGGATTACGGCCTTGAACTTTTTCATCCCATCCCCGCCCACACGAGGGCTTCTTCATCGCCCATCACCCATCGCCCATCACCCATCCATTCCCATTACCAGCCTTCTTCGCTGGGCTTGTCATTGATTTATTGGCTTTCAGCCCTCTCAGTCTCTGTCCTCCAAGTCGTGTGTACGTGTGTGTGTGATTGAGTGGGTGATGTGGGTGGAAAATTCATTTAAACTTGCTCTACGCATATTACTTTTATCTAAGAACTCCCACTCCGCACATTGTTTTAAAAGTTCTTCTGGCCGCAGAAGCAAACGCAAACGCCGCCTACTCTTGCATAATTAAACAACGGCAAGACAGGTGCAAATGAAAGAAAGTACTTGTGAAAAAAAAGACCGTAAAAGTTTTCGCCATGACACACTTTTTGTGTTACGACACTAAGCGCCTTTTCGTCCTTTAATTATGCAGTTGACAGGCCACCAAACACCCACAGTTCCCTATTTTCGAAGCGCGACACTTCCCATATTCCCCCATTAATGCCCAACAAATTGCCAGCGATTGACATAATTTATGTCAAACACAAATCGGCAACGGTGTCCCGACTCCCGAGGGATCAATAAAAATGCCCAACAGGGATGAAATACTAGACCTGACAGCCAAATGGACAAGGCCAAAATCCCCCGACGGAAAAAAAGGAGGAAAATAAAACAAAAGGATTTTCCCCCGTCGCCATGCCCAATCATCTATGTAAAGTTTCCCAAAAGCTGGTCAAGCTGATGTCCTTGGGACCCATTCACCACTGATCGATCTGCTGCAAAATGGGAAAATGTATAAAAATATATATATAAAAATGCTTGTATCAAGTGCTGACAATCAATTTCGTTTTGATTTCAGCAACTCGATGAGTGAGTTTGCTCATCTATTCGCATTGATTTGAGTGAGAAAAGTAGAAAAATCGCTGCTTTGACATTGATGAAATACGATTGCAGATTGCTTTCACATTTTGTGACAATTTTATCAAATCAAAATATACTCACTCGTGTTTTGCCATTGCTAAAAAATTTTGAGAAATTTTGATGGATTGGAATTGGTTTTATCTAGAAAGATTTGTACCTTAGATTGATTACTACTTTCAAAGGATTGGGCATTTTACAAGAAGTTGTAGCTTGTTTAAAATAAGACTTTATCAAAGTAATTAAATTAGATAACAAGGTCAAGCACTCAATTAATCAAATTTCTCCCTAAATTTATTTAATTGTCCTGGGCTTTCTGAACTGGAATAAATGGTGTGCTGCTCCTAATTGTCACATTTAGTGCTTTTAAATGTTACTAATTTCCAAATATTCCCTGTAATTTTCATACAAAGCAGCAAAGCCAAAGTAATAGACATTTTCCGATAAGATAACACTGCATAAAACCATCAATTGTCATTGTTTTGTCATGGACTCACCGTATTTCATAAGCGGCGACATCGAATGAAATGGATGAAGAAGGTTCAGTCGAGCCGACGTCATCGTCCATCACCCATCAGCGTCCATTCCATCACTGTGCCATCAAATCCCATCACAATGGCCATGGAATGGGTGTTCCAAGTCCCACCCCCTATGGAGCAGTATAGTGGATATATCCACCCGATGTCCGCCCTGTCGCTTAAAGCAATGAACTTTAAGTAATTTGCTTTTACTGCCTGACAAGTGACGAGTAAAACAAAATGTGGCGTTTACTTTCGTATTTTTTATTTCAGCCGCAGGACCTTCCATCCAGTTCATTTTTGGCGGGGGCGGTGCGGGGGGCATGGGGATTGCGGGAGCGGTGTCATGTTATCAAAATCAATTTGCGGGGTCCGAGAATAAAATGCTAGACGGGGGGGGGAGGATAAAGGACTGGCTCAGTTTGTCGCCTATTTCGGTGCTCTATTTTTGAGTTTGCAACTTGCCACTGCTGCTGTTGCTCTGCCATTTTATTGTGCAATGTTCCGGAAGGCTGCTTTGTTTCAGCAAAATGCGCTATAAACAAGAGCAGCGTATAAAAACACAACAAAAGTGTTTTTTTACCATTTGCTAGATATATATCTCGACCGTCGCTACTCCGTACATACAATGTTTGTCGGATGATTGAGTTGGCCCAGCTGCAATTTATGCTCCTGCTCTTGAGCAGATCACTTGGTTTCTGTTCCTGCTCCCTGGTTGGGTATTTATCTCAGTTTTCAAGCTTTGCTGGGTTGCAAGTGCCGGATTAGCCGGGGAGCTGCTCAGAAATGTTGGGGATTTCATCTGAAGTAAGTGGTCAAATGCGATATTTTAAGTCGTTATGCATTGTGGGGATTGTTCTGTTGCTGGACTTTGAATAATATTATTTTTCGCATTTTTTTGAGCTCTTTTTAAATTGTTAAATCATGTATCCAACTTTTAGTTTAAACATTTCTATAAATAGTAAAACAAGCAAGGGATGAAAAAATAAGAGCTTTTTAAGGAAATTCCTCATCGCATTAGCCCCCTTATCATTTCCGTTTCTTCGTTCCAATTTAAACAAACTGTCAGGTGAAGGAGCAACTGCCTCAAAGCTTTGTATTAGAGATTGTTTTTCGTAAGCTGCTTATTACAGCTCAAAAAAATGTGCTGGCTTGCAGTCTTGATAACTCGCAAAATTGACAAAAATATATTTAGAAAAATAAATGAATCTGATTTAGCCCAGGCGGAACCTCTGCCCGTTGCCATTGTGGCTGTCGTGCCCCAGTATTCCCGATACACATATAAATAAGAAAATACCAGCAACGTCCGAGGTGAGCTCGTAACATTGTTTTAAAATGGCAAACGCCTTGCGTATTTGGGTCGAAAAGCACTCAGACAGCAGGGCCCAGGTAAAGTGGAGTGCCTCCGAGAGGGTGCCCTACTCAAAGGGAAGGAATTCCACACGTCCACAGTGGCTCGAAAGAGTGTTGGTGGTAGTGTGGGTGCGTTGTGTCTGTGTTAGCCAGGTGACAGAGTAAGCGCCTTAAGCCGCCTCAGAGAGCACACACATACACACACCCACACACACCTGCGGGAAGGAGAAAAGTTGCTACTTGGAAGGGGGAAAAGAAACCTACAAAAGCACAAGCTACATAGAAACGGATATTTAGTATGTAAGTGCAAGCATACACTCAGAATAAATATTATAAAATTCTTTTAACTTTTGGATGAGTTCTCCGATGGATTTGTTCTCAGCAGCTGCCAAGCAATTGGAGTATATATTAAATTTATATTTTCTTTTATACTTAATTATAAATATTTTTTTAATGTAAATTAGTAAATCGTTCCTGAATTCATGCAAATCTTTTTTAACGATTCACAATCCATATTCCATTCACTTATGCCCCAGTGTATCTACCTTTCGCAATACATAATACGTACTTTATTTTACGTCGTATCTGTGACCATCTTGTGAACTCTTGACATCCTTGGCTGAGCAACCTAAATTTAAAAGTTTTTCCTATATACATATGAGTGAAAACTTTCCACTAAATTGAATTGTCTGTGGGCTGAAGTGTATGAGGGAAATCTGATAGGGCTGCTGGGTGCTGCCGGTTTCCCAGCATCTGTACTTAATTTTCACTTCCGTAGCAGATTGTCTAGCAAATTGAGTAATTTAAATAAAGCGCATCGCAAATGCGCCTGACAGCCCTTCGCCATGCAACCCAGATAGTTGCCTCCTCCTCCTTGGGATTCCCCACAATATGCTTTCCATGTTAAAGAGAAGTCATTACACCAACACTGTCACACACACGCAGACACATAGACAGACATTCTGGTGGAAGCAAAAGCCGATACAGCATCGGATACAAAGATTCATTCCACAGTGTGCAGTTGTGCTGACGTTTGGCCATTTGATACAATTTGCCATCCCGGACGTTGCTCAATTTTCGGGGCAGTCAACTGTGCAACGTGTCGTTGGCAGAAAGAGAAACAGGACGAAAAGGACGAGACCGAGCTGGTAACAATCCCATAGATGCATATCTGCAACTGTGCCGCCGCATTCAGGCAGCCAGAAACAGAATTTGCATATTTCTGTCCCACGATTCTGCTACTAACGCTCGAAATATGAACACCAAATGAAATCCTGGGCAATTGCAACAGCTTTAACGCCTCGAATACACTGCCTAATTGGAGCAAACAAATTGTTTTGGATGGGAAAACATCTAAATAATACAGAAACAGTAAGCGAGGGACAAGTACATTCTCTCGGAGAACTCATCAAAATTTCATAGGTTGAAGAAATTGCTTCTTTGCTCCCCAACAAAATTCAGCACTTTACATTTTTATTTTTGTTTATTGCCTCGCCGTGTCCGTTTATGCGCATAATTTATGCATACATTTCAATTACCTAGCCCTCGAAAGTATGCCACGAAAATGTGCGCAGCCTGCGACTCGCTTTAATTCACTTACACTCGAGTGTGCAGACCGAAAATCGCAAAGGACATTGTCATAGTCATGCCAAGAAGTGTAGAAAGGTCCTTTGCCAATACTTTGATTTGATTTATAATCTGCGCTGTCTTGTGGGGAAGAAAATGTAAACTTGAGATCGTTCTAGTGCTCCATGGGGAAAAATTTAGGTAAGGTAATAAATTCAACGATGAGATAATAACATTTCATTTGGAAAATATGTTTTACAACAACGACTTGCTAAGTTATTTATTCCCATGTACATTATTTAGTGTGCAACAATATCTTAGGTGTGGATATTTTGATACATTGTTTTTAAAATGTGACCCACAAGAGATATTTCATATTTCTAACCATTCTTATCACACCCAAAAATATTCATTTTACCATAATTATACTAAATTTGCCTAAAACGCTTCTTAAATTCTATTACCAGATATAAATATCGCTGAGCC
This sequence comes from Drosophila mauritiana, assembly GCF_004382145.1. Lineage (NCBI taxonomy): Eukaryota > Metazoa > Arthropoda > Insecta > Diptera > Drosophilidae > Drosophila > Drosophila mauritiana. The sequence goes on along the minus strand of NC_046667.1, from coordinate 11,642,075 downwards.
ATTTAATTTCAATTATTTCTGCTTTAAAAACAATAACGGTATACGTTATCATGCGATCCATTAATTTTATGCCCCAACATAACATTCTCAAAATTCATATGGCTGTATAGCCCCCAGTGAAATTTAGATCTCGTTGGAACCTCGCATATTGGCGCCCCACCTCCGGTGACCTAGCAGTCATGTCCATATTTTTTGGTGAGAAAAACGAAATGATGGAAAAAAGCGAGTGTAATTTGAAATTCAAAGCACGTAAAACGTGCCAGGCGTTGTCGCTGCCACGCAGAAACGAGTATGTCTGTAATTTATATCTGCAAATATTTGCGTGCCCCAATATCAGGATAATGCCCGGATGAGGGGTACTCACAAGGCTGCAGTTTGCCAGGACCTGCGAGTACCCCTCGACTCATTACAACTTCATTAAAATGTCGGGTCCTGCCCTCGTCCAAAATGTTGCACACTCGGCAGAATTTTCGCCCTCAGGGAAAAAGGATTCTCTCGCACACATGTACATGTGCGAACTTAATCGAATTGCAGGACCGCTGCGTGAGTCTGTGTGTGTGTGTGAGTAGGCGGCAGCTGCAGCTTAACGCAATCATTAAATTTTTATTGATGACCAGGGCTTTTGGGTGTGACAAAGTTAATGGAAATCCAACCGAATGGCCAGTTGGCCAACTGGCGTGAAAATATGCAAAGTGACAAAGCGAAAGCAAAATCCGCCGCTAATTCTGATGGATAATTAATTTTGTATGACAGTGCACTTGGAAAAATAAAGTCAATATTTAGGTATTGGTCTATATTAAAAATATTTAAAATATACTTAAAAATCTAAAAGAGCGATTTAAGTGCTTTTCATTTAAAATAATCTAGTAGCTATTTTAAAGATATGATAGATAGTCATAGAAATCTATATAGACCATAACATTTTTTCAGTGCACTCCTTTTTCGATGCCCCTCCTATACTGGCATTAATGAATTTTCACAGCCCCATAATTAGATTGCGCTAAGGGGAAAATGCCTAAGAAACGTAGCTGGAAAAAGTTGTTCTAAAAATAAAAATTTGCACACAAAAAGATCCAAAGGACGCTGTCTGGTCGCTGGCATTATGCAAACGCTGCAAAAGCCAAGACGATTAGCAAGGACTCCTTGGTCCAAAAGGACTCCCCATCGTTGTCCCTTGGGCTGCGTTAATGAGTGTCATTACCACGCCGGCCAGCCAACAACTTTCGTTCTGACCTCAGCAGGACTCCTGGCCGCACCCACTCCTCATTAGCCAACTCAGCTTGTTTGGGTCAAGTTTTCGGGAATATCTTTGTCCGAGTTGGCCAAGAGCCATTAAGGACACGACCTGGCGGACAGATTCAAATGCCACATATGTTTGGTTGTCATAAATGCGAGATGCCCGGCATCAATCCATCAGTGGCCACTCGAGTCACACTTCATCTGCGAAATTTGCGGGCGAGGATGCTAATGACTAATGGGTGACAATCAGCGCAAAGTTAGGAGGTCCTTTGACCCATAAGCTTATTGAGCCGTAACATAATATTTATAAGCCGCAAAAATATGCAAGTCAAGTGTGTGGGAGTCCCAGTTTGGGCTCTTCAAGTCGAGATGTCCTGGCAATCGGCTTAGATATCCAACATTTTGGGCGGTAGTGTCGTAAACGCAAACAGGCTCATCTCTTGAGCAGTTCTTCATCCTTCGGACAGTCAATCTCAATCTCAATCTCAATCTCAGTTTCTGTTTGTGCTCCTGCTAAGCTTTTAGTTCTCCATAATTTGATATTCATGCATGTATGTGAATCCTGTTTATGCAGCGTTTAAGTCTCGGTCTTGCCCTCCTAATCGACTCCTTTACCATTCTCTTTTCTTGCAGGCGACGGAAAAAAGACGAAAAAAGGTAAGTCCTGGCCCTTTCGCTGTCCATTGTGATCGAGTCAGCCACCCGTTTGAAGGGTCAAAAGGACAGACAAACAATTTGCATATTTATCACGCCTGACGAATGTTTCATTTTCTGCGCTCGACATGGGCATACATAAATAGCCAGTATAAAATCATTTTTCAACGTCAATCTGCATTTGGCATTTGGCTGTGAGATTGGCGAGTCCATAAGTTATAAAGCTGTGAGCTCGAATTTTTTTAATGCCTTAAATATATGCAGAGCCAATTACTTTGATTAAAACCTTTTAAAATATTACTTTGTTTATTTATATTAATATAAACTTAAAGGATACATTACCTGGTTAAGTACAAGTACATTGGGCTTCTGTTTTCAGGAACAATAAGGTTATATATACTGAAAGTAGCTGTATCCTTTAAATTTTAGTGGCTTAAGTATGCACATATTAGTAAGCTTCGAGCCAAGTTTTTGGCCTGTTTTAAATCTCTAAGTTAAATATGTATCTGTTAAGCTCGAAAGCGAATATTCTGTGTGATCATTGGAGCGTATTTGCCTTTGATAATTAAAAATCTACTCGTTAACATTGTGCCGCACGTGATTAATTGTTCCCGTTGTGTCAATATTTATTAAGACCCCCCCCAACTGGGAGCAGCCAGTTATGATTTATGAGATTATGTGGGCCAGGTGATGAGCTTTGGGCCCCCACAAAATCCATTTCCCGTTTGGGCAAACAGACATCGGGCAAATTGACTCCGAAGTCGTAATTAATAAAGATTTTGCGCTTGGTTAAACAAAAGTGCAACAATGGCTGTCAAATCTATAATGTGCATAATCATTGCCATTTAAGCCTACCAGATGGTTTTAAACGGCTTATTGTATTGGCCCGCATTCTTTTCGCTTTATTATTGGCTGTCACTACTGACAGCTTTATCGTCGCGATTGTGTGCGTGCGAATTTCCTGTCCAATTAATGGCATCAATTATCATTGAAAACAAAAAGTTAAAGTATCAGTGCAGTATTGTTTGTTTTCAATTTATTTTATTAAGGAGCATGACATATTTACTCGTTATTTGCACTTAATTGACCACTATTTACTTTTATAATTACGTTAATAATATTTGGCCATGCTAATGCGCGAAAATAAATCATTTATACAATCCTGCAGACGATTTGAAATCGTTTTCGGCATTAGTAAACTTAATTTAAATTACAAACATATTTTTAACGATAGTTGAACAAAAGTAATTGCAGTCATTTTTTCCAGCACATTAAACTATATATTGCCGCATCAGCAGATTTTTCCGTATGCCAAATGATTAAAGCGGCCACGCATTAAATAAAATAATTATTTCTGCATTAAACTTCAGTGCCTCTCGCTTTAACGACATAATTCTGATTTTAAAGCTGTCATAAAAAGGCGAGAAAAAGGAGAGAAGGCGAAAGCCACTTTACTGGGCGTTTCCATAAAATGAAACCGACAGTTGGCGAAAACTCGGAAAAAGGGGGGCGTTGTGTGTCGACTTCCGGTTTTCCGGGTGTATCATGAGAATCCCCCGCTCCGTTCGCTCGACGGCGTTAATTTTGAGCTGCGGCAGCAGGCGAAAGCTAAATAAGTTATGTCATTTTGGGGCGCATTTCATTTTGCTCGGTTGCCATAGAAATTTAATAAAGCAGCGTCGAAAATTATTAGCATATTTAAAGGGACAAGAGGCGGGCATGACCCTGAAAGTCAGGCAAGGATCAGGATCAGGATACCAGCTCAAGTTCACATGGGGTGGCTAACCGAAGGAGCGTCTAATAAAACGAGCTCCTAAGTTATGCACAGCTATTCTTAGCCCGGAATGACAAGTGCTAAGAGGTTTTCCTCCTCCTCACCTGGCCATCTATATGCAGCTAACTGCATTTTTCCCCACCGGAATTGTGGAGCGGATTAGCAATGGAAATGCGAACAAATTGAATTGATGAATGGCAAGTATCATCACTCAACCAGGAGGCACCCAACTTAATTTAAGAATACCACCTTATAGTTCCCCAGATGTGAGCAGTTGTTTATAGGATAGCGTTTTTTAATGAGCCCCATTTCTCTTCCACTTTCAACTTTCTTCAGTTTCAGATAGTTACTTTTGTTGTGTGCTCAGGGTTTTTCATTGCATTTACACTGAAGAAAGTAAATTAATTTCGCTTGTTACGTGACAAAGTACTTCTTCTGTTTTAATTTTCCCCCAGTCATTATGGCCTTCATTAGGACGCATTCAAATATATTGAAATGGCTCCAGTTGTCAATTGATTTGCCTTTAAGCTCTCTGCAAACAGTCCTATTTGAACTGAATTGACCAAGAAAGTTGCTGAGCAATATCGATGGAGCAAACTGAAGGCAGCCTCAATCTGTGGCTGTCTTGGCATATTTGCCAAATCCGAAATCCATTAGCTATGCCGATTATTTATGGAGGCCTTTTGGGGCTACTCTATAAATAGAAACTATGCTCGTTTGTGGGGTCAACTACCAGGAACTGTCAGTGGAAATATGTATGTAGTAGGTAGGCGAAGCAGTTCGAGCCGAGATAGCTGACAACAGATGTTAATGCCTCGGTAGGCAAAGTGCGTTTTGCTGTTGGCCTTTTGTGTGCTATCTGGCCCGGTTTCCGTCGACCAACTTGCCAGGATACGTCCGTTGGATGTTTGTGGTCAGTGTGGGCATTTGTTGTTGTTGGCATACGCAATATGGCCGCAAAATTGTTTGGTCTACACGGCTTGACCGGTTTTTATGACGAGCCATGGAGGCGGTGGGCTTTGGTGTACCGCTAAGGGCATTATATCGAATTATGTTATAAATATGAAATATATTTGGGCATTCCAGGGCAATACGTGTGAGCATGTTAACGCTCGGATCCTCTGTTCTTCCCTGTTCCTGGCCCCATGAAAAGTGCTGTCAATGGCACTTGGCCGGGCTTTTATGGTATTTTATGTGATGTTCGTGGCACGAAAAAGGGAATCCTTGTTGCATAATTAAGGCATTATCATTGTGCCCCCCTGTCACATTTCGGCCGTCGGATGGTTGTGGACGGCACTCATTTAAGCGACGCAGACATCCATGAATATTGAAAGTGGACACAACGAAATATTTAGTACGACATTGAATGGCCAAAATTTTAACATTATCAATTTCTGAAATTGTAAATCACTTCTCAAGAAATTAAATTTTATTTTATGCGCGCTCTTTCCTGAAATAGCATACCAAATATTACATTTAAAATATTTATTTTTGCTTGAATAAGTAAAGAATACGAAGATATTAACCCTAAACTAATTGAATAAATTTTTACTGAATAATCTTCAATTCTTTCGTCCGAAAAGCCAATGATTCTATTGTTCAGCAGAAACAATTCGTGCTTAAATGAGAAAATTCCACGAACAGTTTGGTAATTAAAACATCAACATTTATCCCCCATGTACCCGTATTACATAACTTAAATTGTATTACAACGTTTACGTAGTTAACCCTTTGAACAATATGTATGTGTGTGTGTGTGAGCCTTGTTATCCTCTTACGGCTGATAAATCCTCTTATGATTGCAAATTAGTTATCACGGACATTGTTCAATAAAAGTTATCGTCCAGTGGTTTCTGCTTCCGGAAAATATTGAACCATTTGCGGTTTCGCTGGAAATGGCAAAACTAGTAAAAGCACCAGGAATCTGCAGTCCGAATCGACTTTTTCACGAGCAGTCGGACAAAATTATCGTTGCATAATATCCGCTAATTTGTGCGTTCAATAACGCAAAAGGGCGACAAATGTGGGCCAAACATAGAAATGCAGCCAAAAGTGGGTGTGGGTGTGGTGTGGTCAATGCCGCCAGCTGTGTGGGTCATTTGCTGGTTAATGCTGACCCCTGACCCCATCCACCGGCCGTTTACATAATGAGCGCACAATAAGTGACTCATAAATGTTATATTAATATTGTGGCACAATGACTTGCCCTTCAGTGGCATGCTGAGAGGGGAGAAATCCAACCGGGAACACATAGCACATCCGACCGGGTGTGCTTGTAATTTGTCCGTTTGTCGCATTAATCAGCTCGCATAACAATAATGCCAAACAATTACTGCAAATCAATATTTGGATTGCATTGTATTACATTGAAATCCCAGAATATAATTTTAAGCTGGCGCCTTTTGTGGGCGGCTGCACTCAAGCGAGCCCCGAGGTTGATCCAAGTGGGCACTCGAGAATCGAGAATCGAGACCAAGAAACCGTCTCAAACCGAAAACGAAACCAAAAAACCCAAATCCATGTCTCGGGCCAAGAGTTTTTCATGGCTGCCTCGAGAACATTTTATGCCTGGCCATGCTTTAGTTTTATTGATTTATTCGCTTTGCCTTGGTGCAAAAGCAAATTACAAGTGCCTGTTGCGGTTCACATTCTTTTCCGCTCCTCTATTTTGGGGGAAAACTATTTTGATGCACTCGACGGTAGGATGCAACGAAGGAAAAGAAAAATAATCTGGGCTTTTCCGCAACTCTGCGTCGAGTGGAGAAACTGCAATGTTTCCGGAAAAATTGGTTAGAAAGCAAAAACCATAATTTAATGGAGTCGTTATGTTGTCATATTAAAAATAAATAATAATGAATTTATTTGTCGAAATTATTTAGTACTACTAATTCCAGCTGGGTATCTATTTACCATGTATAAATGATAAACTTATTTAATAAATTTATAAATATTTTTTCAAATCCTTTTTAACTGTGAACATTTTGTAAAAGTGTCTTGACATTTGTGCAACATTTTGACCACTTGTTATGCTATGCATGTTGTCTTTTCCCATTATTTTTGGCCAGCCCAAGCTGGCATGGCAATTTGTCTTGCACATTTTTGGTGTTTCACTCTTTTTGTTTTCCGCCTTTTTTCCTCTTTCAAATTGTTTTGTTTTCGCTTTTCCGAGCTCTAATTGCTGCGGCTGTCGCTGCTGGGTCCGCAGCTCTCGTTGGCCCATTGTGGCAAATTATAAAAACACGAACAGCGGCGGTTACTAAGGGCGGTAGCAGCAACAACAAAAAAAAACAGCAACAATAACACCTGGAGCACCGGAGAGCAGCAACAATTGTGATGTCGTCCTTGGCTGACCTTGCGCTCTACGGGACTTGCATGAAATGCTCATTATGCGCTGCCATGTGGGTGGTGGGTAGTGGGTGGTGGCAGTGGGTGGATGGGGAAAAGCGTCGAGTTGCGCTTGCATTTTAATGGTAGCAATCAAAATTTCAATGCATTGTTATGAAGAGCTGGCAAAAGCAAAAACCGACCATGGCAAAGAGGCGGTAATAATAAGGAGCTGCTGAAAAACTTTGCGTCAAGCCAGAGGAAAATTGTGTCTGGCCTACGCTGCGTATACTTAACCTTCTAATTGGAAAGTTTACCGAAAATTATGGCCCTCTAAAAAAGAATTGTTGCAAGCTTCACTTTTACGGCAGCAACAATGAAAAAGTTCTCCAAGCTGTAATTAGACCACGCCCCTAATGGGATGGCAGAAGCAAAAAAAAGTAGGTACCAGAAGAAAGAAGAAGATGGGCAGCGCAGACCATTCCACATCCGCCCTGTGGGCGTGAGCGAAATGATGAGACAAATGAATGAGAATTTAATAGTAAAGGCAAATAAAAGCTGAGCAACTCAAGTCAAGGACCAAGGACGAAAACGGGAGCAGTTTAATTTCATCAGTAGATGATGCTTCCCTTTGTTGTAAAGGAGCGCGGGACAGATGTGTAAGCACATCAGCAAATGCCTGATGATAAAATAAAATTCCAAATGTGCTCACATTATTCAAATGTCATGATAGGATAGTCTAGTGGAATAACCAAGCAGTGGAGGCAGTGGGCCAGATAGCACAGCTTGAGACCGAGGAGACTCCATCCATTCCACTCTACTCAGTTCCACTCAACTCGACTTGACTTGTGGCCAACATGCGAGACTTGATATCCAGCTAGATATATGGCCAGGGACAACCACAATATTTAAGACCATCGGGGAAGTGGGACACCATTGCAGAAATTTGAACTATTGTTTAATTTGCCGTGAAATTTGCAATTTAAAAGACTAGAAAGAGAGTAAGTGGCTCACAAAGCAGCAAAGAAAGCTATTAAATGGCAGATAAAAAGTTTAATTTAAAACTTTCTCTGGGGAATGCTCTTTTTATAAGGAATATTTTATATTCAGAATAATATCTGAAAAAAAATGTCAAAAATGTAAAAAATGTCAAGCTCTTCTGTAGTTTAATGTAAGATATTTAATATGTGGAAGAGTGCAGAAAAAAGGGTTTCCACTTGAGAAGAAAAACCTAAACATAAGCCACAACGATTTGTTGAAACTTAAAATGACATTAAATAAGACATTAAAAATATATTCGACCAATATTTAGATGTCATAATAGGATATTGTGGACTTACGTACGCAAATTAAATAGAAAATTTCGTTTGCAACAAAAACGAATACAAATCAGATATTTCCAAAGATAAATGTGTTAAAAGCATGTCAGAAAACATTCAAGTTTTCAATTAAGATGTTTTCATATTCATTTGATAGTAATTTTACTGCCATGCAATCTACCCAAACGTTGAAAGGCATTCCCTTAATTATGGATCACAAAACACTTCTCCCCCTGACAACTTTTTCAATTAGAGCTGTGCATATCTTAGCAGGGACATTATTTTCCGAAAAACAAACCATCAACATGTAAATGTACATACTTTAACTTAGTTGAGGCAGCTGCTCAAATCTCGTTTATACGACCACCCAATAAATGCTTTTATTGGAGCATTTTCGGCACTTGCAGAGCAGCTTGAATGTGAGAAATGGGACAGAGTGAGTGAGTAGAGGATTGGGTCAAATCCTTTATGGCTGATCCGAGGAAAAAAACCCATTCCGATGATGTCTGCTCGCATTCAGCAATGAGCCTTTGTTTTGTTTCTTTACTTAGCATGCGGAATGCAGACTTCGGATGACAAGGCATAAATAACTAAACACCTGCAGAATGTTGGGAGACAAGGACTCCTTAACTTTTTCTAATCTTTTTTTTTTGTTTTTTTCCTTTTTTGTATATGCTTTTTCTCGGCTGTCCTCGGTCGTTTGTCGTGTCTGCAGTGGCATTATAAATTACACACGACTCGTCTGCGTTACACCAAACATTTGTCAATATATCCTTGGCGCCGGGACTAACCAAAAGAATGCCTTCAGATTTACAGCCAAATGGAAGTTGGATTTTTAGAGGCGCCATCCTGCGGCTGGTAGTGGCAACTGATCTAAAGAGTTTCTGAGCTTTGAGTGGTGAAAAGCTTTGACGGTTAAGAGAAAAAAATTGTCCTTTTTAATCAGCTGTTGCAGGAGATAAGCAAAACATATGCACATAGTAATCAATAGTAAACTCAAGGCTATTTTGGTTGATAAGATGTGTGGGAAATCATAGAGCTCAAAAACAATTTAAAAATCGTAAAAAAAATATCTTATTTACCAAATGATATAGCTTAACTCTGAATATATATTAAAAACACAAGGCGTAAAGTTTTTGACACTATATTTTTACATAAGCCAAATAAATAAATGAGATAAATATATTAATTTTGCTAAATATTTACTAAGAAGATTAATATGCCGATATGCACTCAATCGTGCATTTGTATAATATAATAGTATTTATATATATTGAAATATTTAATACTTAAATTAATATATATGTATAAGAATTAAGAGAAACATTTATAAATATATTTGCTTTAAAACTGCTAAAACGCATTAACTGAAATGTAATCAAATATTGACCTAATCTATAAGCGCTCGGAAACTATTTCTTGGATAAATATACTTTCTATAATTAGCCAATTGTGTGTTTTCATTTTGGCTGATAAACATTTAAAGCATTTTCTGAGTATTTCCGCTCTTTGGTTTTGCCAGAGCTTTTATCATTGATGCTCTTGCCGGAGAGCTTCCGCTCTTGAAATGCTCGCTCTTCCTCTTCGGAGGACCAACACACAGCCAGCTGAGGCAAGGACATGATTTGCAGCCAGTCAGTTGATTGGCAACACGTTTGCCGGAAGGTAATACGCCCAGCCGAGAGCAACAGGAAGTGCCTCCAATCGCGACTTTGCCACTTCCGAATCGGGCTCGTAGTTATCGTCCTCACGGCTTCGTTTTGGCCCAGTGTGTATGCATAGTTCGTGCGGCCCATCCAAGTGAAGTTCCTGGCTGAAATGAAAGAAAGAAAATGTTATTCGAGTGGCAATTTTAATTACTCAGGAAATTACTAAAAAAATATATGCAAAGCGAAAGGGGGCAAATTGCGCTGAAAGTGAATTGGTTGGCCAAGTCAACTTGTTGCTTTGAGTCTGTTTTCAGAACCTGTTGCCCTTCTGGCTGATGGCCATCGCCAATGGGAACCGCAACAAATCGCTGGCTAACAGCAAATATTTGCACAGCAATTTGTTGGCTTTGTCCTGGTTATGCGCCTCGATAAATTAACAGCTTAATGCCCGGTTCGGTTGCCAGCAATTAGGGCATAAGGACAACTGAACTTCACATTAAACACGTTTTAAATTAACAATTATGTAACCCGAAAGAGAGAAAACCTCCCGGCAAAGGACACCTGATCCTGCTGTGTGCCAAACAATAACAAAAGCGGATTAACACTTAACTCGACGGCAATGATATGACCCACCGACCTGAAACAAAACCCTTCTTCATACCTTGAACAGAAACAACAACAAAAAATACCCGCTGGCGTTGGTTTGACCCGAGAACCTTTTGCTCAGTCAATCTAACTGGGGTTAGGAACCCTTTTCAGGTGTTGGTCGGACTTTTCCAGGGGGTTGCATGGAAATAAAAACTCGAAAATTACACTATGCAACAGGAAACGAGCTACAAAAGCGCAAAAACGAAGCACGAACAGCAAACCCAATTTGCATAGGCCTTTGATCGTATTTGGGGAAAACAAGCCGCACAACATTTTTGATTAATTTTCATTAGAAGTTCAAAAGTTGCTGCCGCCTTGCTTTTGTTGCCCAGTGCACCGAGAAGTGAGCAACCAATTGTTGTCCTTAAGCCGCAAAATTTACCCAAAGTTTATATTTGCTGGCCCTTTATTTTTATTTATGTCCGCACATATATATATATACTCAAATATATTTCTGGACCCGGCCTCAACAATTTGCCTTTTGTCCATTGCTGGTTATTCTTCGTTTTTTTTATTATTGGTTGATGGCTTGGTAGCTTGGTATATCTGCTTTTCCGGCAGTTTCCTTTTCGGTTTCAACGCGAAAATGTTTCCAACTGAGTTGATTATACTGGGCGCAAATCAAAGGCTGCCAACGGCCGCCCCTTTGTATCCTTATATCCTGGAATCCTTAAATTTTCAACATTCTCTTTACTTTTCCACTCTTTGTTCGATATATATATATATATACATAGCACAGTCTTTTATCTGCGTCGAGCTTCCTCATGACGTGACCTTGCGAGTGGGGTTGGATTTTCGTGGGGGTCGTGTGTCCACGGGGGATGGGTTGGATATTTGCGACCTAAATATTTCAGAATTAATTTACCAAATTAAAGCCGGTCTGCTTATCCAAGCCACTGAGCATCGCAATTTATCTGCGAACATGGCCGCACACACGCACACGCAGACACACTAACACACACACATAGGCACTAACACCTATGCATGAGGAACGCCCAAAGGTATTAATTAGTATGGCCCGGCGAACAAAAAATCAAGTGAAAGCGCTGGAAAACACACAACTATAACTTGCTATACATAGAACAAAAATGTGAATCTTCAGATTAGAAGAGAAATGTGGTTTAAAATCTTATAAATTTGATATGTATATATATAAGTATAACTCTGTATATAAAATGGAAATACTGGAAATTCGGTTGATTAGTTCAATTTATTTGAAGTGTATGACATTTTTTCCGTGTATACATAAAACTCGCAGATACAAAAATCCATAATCCCGACATGGTAGTTCATTCTCTTCAAAGAGTCGACACATTGAGACCATCTTTCAGCGTATTGACACGACATAAACGAAGATAGCACAGCGAAAGAGACCGGTAATAAAACCTGGATCGTCTATATAGCACAGTAATACTAGCATTTTTAACATTTCGACAGGTAGATAAACGAGCAACAAAAATGTTACGTCAATTGAAGACAGACAGACGGAATCATAAAATGAAGATAGAAAGTTCACTGGTTTTTTATGTGGATTACGATTTGTGCGCTGTGGAAAGCAGAACCACCAGTTGCGGATTAAAATCCTTTTGAAATCAGCTTAAGTGTAGAGAATTATGCCAGCACAGTCTGTTATTAATAACGCACAATTCATGAATAGTGACCCATCTGCGTTTGAATTTATTTTTACGGCCATTGTTTGTCTCTGCTTTTTGCCTCTTGTTTTTTTTTTGTTTTTTTTAAATGGCATTTGATGTGGCAATTCCCGGCGCCTTTTCCGCAGTGCGATAAGCGGGAAAAACAGCGTAAGCCCCCTACCACTAATGTATACATTTGAATGCCATTATCACAAAAAGCTGGCTGATAGGCGGCGGGCAGGAACCGGTGGCAATTTAGCCGCAGAAAGCCAGCCACTCATTGTCTGGTGGTTTTGCCTGTTTGTGCGGGTGAATCTTGTTTGTGGTTGTGTATCTGCGTAACTGTGTATCTGTGCGTATCTAGGAGGCCTGTATGTGGCACTGGATGTGATTATTTCCAAGCAATTTACTTTAATTCGTCGCATTTTAGAGGGCTCGGCCAGGGAAATATGCCAGAGACAGCGGCAAAGTCATCATCAACTCAATGCCAAAGTACCGGCGCTTTCCCCCGATTTCCACTTAACCCCACTCTGCATCCGCTTAACCTGTGCCACCCCCCCAGGACAACTCCACCCAACGAAAACGTTGGTTCAGCCTGGGTAATTCCGCTTTTATTGACTGCAATCATCATCATCATCATGATCATCAATGCCTTGCTTGCTTTTCGGTGGCATTCGACATGTGTTTGTATGCGGACAGTAATTTTCCAGGATTTTGCTTTTCACACACTCACACACTTACAGCTGTAATTGCAATTTTGCTTAAAATTTTCGATGAAAGCAAATTGAAACTGCAAATGGCGAAACAGTTGGGAGATAAAGTGATACACATCAATTGTTGAGCCGCCCACACAAGCATAAATACACACTATCCCACACAGAAACACAATTTGCTGAATTGCGGTTATGGCAAAATATTTTCGAAATTTAAATTAACTGCGGTAATGAGACATTCTGACGTTTTTTATTGCTCAATTAAATGTTTCGAATGGAAATTTCGTTTGGCTGGCATGCCTGCGGCAACTCCAAAAATACTTCGTGCTGTGAAAATGGAAAATGTCCGAAGTTCGCATTTAAACTTGCCAAACAAAAGTGGTAATTTAAGAAATAAACTTCTTTGAATGGCAGAAGAACACCAATTTTATGGAGCTAAAACTTTCATGAATATGTGAGCAGATAAGAGAAATTGAGATGACTGAAGAAGTCATCTAAAAACTAAAATTAATAATCGGATTTCTAAACTCAAACTATAATATATTTACTTGTTGAAACAAGCATATAATTGAAAAGCCAATTGATTTCCGTGGGACCCATTTTCAATTTACAATCGCACCAGATATTGCCATTATATCCGTGCCACAGGCGAACTAATTTCTGTTTGCCTTTCAATTTCCAAACGTTAATTGCAACAAATTGGCTTGGTCAGGACCAGAGGTCTGTCCTATAACTATTTTTTCGGATGAGCAGGTGCCCAATTGAATCGCTGACCTTTGTTCAGTGCCAAACAAAATGAGTGTTATCAAGTGACCTGCGACAAAAATAAAAAATCCACATAGCGAGAAAAGGAAACGAGGGACGGGCGAGTGTGCAAAATGTCCAATTTGAATCTATCGAATGCCCCACGCCGTTTGGCCCCCGGGACGGCCACACCTGTGCTGAGCAGAGCTCCTGTTCCCGGTTCCAGTCCGGCTGTTCCAGCTGCAGTGCCCGCGGTGCTCACGGCACGACTGACCTCGGACAACACCGTGGCCAGCGGAGTGGCAAGCCAGCAGGTGTTGCACCACCAGGTGTCTTCGGAGCGGCATCCACCCAGTTCCTGTCCGGACTCACCCATCCGCCGGGTATCGTCGAGCTTGAAAAATTCAGCTCTGGACTTCGCATCGCGGTTCTTCAACAAATGCAAAGCGGCCACATTCACGGTGGATGGTGCCACCTACACAATCGGTAAGTTAATTACTTAGTAGATTAAAGATGTGATAGGATCAAAAATACATCAAAAGGTGCCAAAAGGTGTACTATGAAAGCAAAGGTACTTTTCTCACTGCGCTTTCAGACTAAAAATGCAGTGTTGCATATTGTCGTGCCCTTTGAGATATTTTTTGCTCGCGTTTCCTTTGAAATACATACTTTGTGATATATAAAACACAATTTGCCAGTGCGAGTCATCTTAGTAAGACAAAATGCACAATAAGTAGTTGTATATAAATTAAGACCCCTGCAGTACACAACTTCGCAGACGAAGGTAACAAAATTTCAGACAAAATGAAAATGAAATCTTTCATTTTTCCCGTGTGCATCAAAGGGGAATAACAAAAGCAATTACAAGGTCAACAAGTGTCTGTGTGTGGAGTGTGGATGCATGCATAGCAAATGCTTTATTTCGGCACCTTTCCATCTTTGTTTTATATGCCCACACCTGCCAATCGCCACCCCCACTGCCCATCTGACATTGGGTGGCAAGGTCACCACCGATTGACATTGGCCAGGTGTTTCCTTCACTCTGGTTCGATTTTGTTTTCGCTTTCCCTATCGATCTGCCACAGCCGTCACAGCAAAATGGGTAATTCAATGTGAACCGACGATGACGCGTTTTCGTCTTGTGTGTCATGTTCTGAAGAAAGATTGATTGCAATTTAATAAGCTGCTTATCATTTTCTGTGGGAAAGTGATTGAAACACTAAAAGCGAAAAAGGGAGATATATATTACAAAATTTTATTTCTTATTAAAGATTCATTTTTATCAAATATATATAAATAAATTGTAGCTCGCGGTGAAGCTAAGTTTGTACACCTATTTGAAGAACAATATCTGATGGCAAATATTGATTGAACGAATGCCATTTCGTATTCAATTAAATGCGATGCCTTACCCGGAAAGACGTGTGTTGACATAGCAATTGTCGCCGAAATTGGAAACTCACGTGCCTAGGTGTTAACTGTGTCTTACTGGTCCATCCTTGAGCGCCACTTTTCCTCTTTTCCCAGTGATATGCCGAAAGATAACTTTGATACGGCACGCAACTTTGAATCCGGCCAAGTCCCAGGAGGCGAATTCGTAAACAGATTTTGCTGACTGAAGAGGATTTCGCTCGCTCTCTGCCTAAATGTGTGTGTGTGTGCGTGGGTGTGATGTCCTGGAAATCTGCGAAAATCGTCGGCTATATGCAAATCGTTTGATATCGAACTTTTCGAGCTCCGCGTTGCCAGGTGGAATTTAAATAGCGAGCAGACATAAATATTTTTAATTGAGAGGGCCGTGAAGCGATAATGAAATGTATCTCCATCTGAATCGATGTATCTCTATAAATGACACACGTGTCATTATGTGAGGTTGGTTTTATATATGGTCAGACAATCAGAGCACCTCTCAAAGGAAATGGGAGAAAGAAAATGCCCCAGCTGTGTGCCATCAATTAAAACTTGCAAATGGAAGGGGTTAAGAGTGCAGAGACTCTGCTTGCATCCATGGCAATTTCCACAGGGCGTAATGCAATTAAGAGTGTCACACAGCAAAATGGCTAAGGAAAATGGAAGGAATTCCCAAGTCCGGCCGACGTGGCAACATGTGCGTCATCCACTTTTCTAAGAACCTTTTATTAATAAGCCTGCCTGCTGGCCAAACTTTGTCTGTGGCGTTTTAATCTTTAATTGTTGATTATGTATGCACAAGTGGCAGCGGCGGAAGCTGCCCCACAAGTGAGCATCAGCCCTTGCAACCGACAGGAAACACAGCCCAACTTCGTCCTTCCACCTTGCCAACCCCCACCCCTTTTGATTCCTATGTTCCTGCGTTCTTTGGTTCCTCCGCTCCTTGGTTCCTTGGTTCCTTGGTTCCTTGGCTCCTATGTTCCATTTCACCCGTCGTCGATGTCTACTTGTATACTTGCAGTCGGCGGAAATTGCTTTGTCAACGCTGCCAGTGTGGGAAATTCAGGCCAGACTGCAACAGAAGGTCCTGCACGACGGTATAAGCTCCTAAGGTCCTGCAGCTCGTCTCATGGCTGACTGATGTCATAGATGTGCAAATTAAAAATAATGACAACGGAGATTTCGCAGTCAGAAGTTCAAATTGAGTTGCTCTGGCTTTTAAATAGGTTTTAACACTGGCAAAATATCAATGTTTAAAAGGCTATATGTACATAAAGGATATATATGTATTTCATGTATCTTTTGTTTAAAAACTTGGAAACTTGCAATTTAGAAGCTTAATAACCATAGCAAGAAATCAAAAATGTTGACAAACTTTCCTTTAAGCTTTCAGACCGACTTAAGCTCTTTGGGAATTTGTCTTACAACTTTGTGAGCTACCCCTTTCACACTAGGGTATTCGGCAATCAACGCCTTTCTGCACCTTGATTGCAGTTTATGGCGACAGGGAGGAGCGCGAGGGAATAGCACCACAAATCCAATAGTGATCCCAGTGCCCATTCCGCATCTTCCATTCGCCGATCCATTCCGCAAAACGACATTAATCAAGGCAGTAAACGATGGTGCCAGTGGGTCGGGCATGACCAGAGCCATTACCATGGCAGAGTCGTTGATTTAGTTGCTTTCCACCGGCCAGTGGAACAGTCGTACCTGTTGCAATCGAGAATTTATCGATTTTCGCCAGAGGAAGGTCCTTACAGTCCTTGCAAGCCGAGGCGCAAGTCCTGGCGGCGAGCAACAAGCGAGTGGGAGAAAAATGAAAATCGATTTCACGCTCAAATTGATTTGGTTTTTATTGCTTTGGCCATTTAATTTATGTTCCCCCGACAAAAGCTGACTGCTGTGCCAGCATGCCAGAGGATAACACAATGCAAAAAGGATCCGATCCGACGGAAGGACTTGGAGTGGAATTCTTTGTTGCGTTACGCTTTGACAATATTAGCGCTTATAAATTTAAAATGCTTATAGGACTGGCGACGGAGGGAGAGCCGTTTTTCCTTGTACAAAAACAAGGAAACATGTCGACTTGTGGGCGGAAAACATTCCTTAGGCATCGAGGTGACGGCCCTGACAAGATGTCGCTGCTCCTCGTTCGTCCTGTTCCTCCAGTTCCCCCAGCTCCTCCTGTTCTTCCTGCCAATGCTGTTGTTGCTGGCAACATTGATTTTCTACTCTGCCACCAACTGCCAGCAGCAGACTATAACATACCAAGCCCCCCACCAAAACCAAACCAAACCGAACAGTATCCTGCCTTTTGGACCCACGCACAGCCATACATTATTTGGTTGTGAATGTTGGTTCTCTTCTTTTTTTGGGTGAAGAGTGAACAAGTGGATTCGCCACTAACTCCATCGTCCCATGTCGGAGAATTCTGTTGAGGTTTGCGGGCATATTTTGGCAAAAACGTTTTTCCACCAAGCCAAACAGAATGCAATAGGGGTATATAGGGCTTTTCAAGGATTGTTTGTCTGGCAAAAACTGCAGATGGATATATACAAAAAACAAGCTATAAAGGGTATAATTAATAACTATATATATTAGCTTTATTACTTCTATACAAATCTGATTATATTATCCATTAAATCAGACAAAAATGATAAGTTAGGGTACTTATACATTCCATAACTACCCGCTCATTAGTTTTCCCGCAGCAGAGCAGCTTCATCGTTAGACATCCTTTACTTCCTGCGCCTGTCGCTGACTGCCGTTGTCACTTTCAACACTCTGCCACCGCCTTTTGCAATTTGTTTCGAATTTGGCATTAATTTTTCACACGGGACTAGGGAAATTGAAATGTTGCCATAACGGAAAGTCGTTACGTAGATGGTGACGAGCCTCAGAAAATTTGGGGATGATGGCAAATTGTGCAGGTTTTCTAGTTTCACTGAAGGCTTAAAATTCAATTAAAAGTTTATTAGTCAAGCAGGAGCAAAGACTAAGTTAACTCTGTGGCTAAAACTGTGTTAATCGAATAAAACTACTTAGGCCGAAAGTTTTCGAGCCGTCAGCCTCAACATCTAGTGAGAAGCTCATAAAATCCTGAGACCAGACTGGATAAGTACTTTGAAAGCATCCGAAAATAAATATCCATTTCCAACTCCCACTCCGGTAGCCATCTCATCTTTAATGGCGCTGGCATTCAATTTAATTGCCATCGTTTCCGCAGCTGATTGCTCTCAATTTCCAGCCACCAACTAGGCCTAGATATATAGGCCTGCTTTCTGGCCTGGTCGCCATGGCCAGGTGTTTGGCAAGTCGTTTGCCAACTTCAATCAACGGAAATTGAAACGCAAACGTCGAGCATCCATTTCTCCACCCTCGACTAAAAACGTGCGAGTGATGAAAGTGAAAGCAAGCTCGCTCCGCTTTATTCCCTGTTCTATACTATACTATGCCATTCAATAAATACATTTTGGGCTCTGTGGCCATATCTATTCCGTCAGTTATTGTTTGCCCAATCCATAGCTGGCTTCATATTTATTTTATCGCCGGAATGGCGAATGAAAACCAAACCAGTCCGCACCTACTCACCCGCGTGAATTTCCACCGAGGATAACGAACTTTTTGTTTATTTCCAATGCCCAAACTGCAGAGAAAGAAGCGAGAAATTTAATTTAAAATACAAGCAGCTCGATTGGCAACAGTCTCCACCCAAGGGTGGGCAAAAAAAAAAGTGGAAAATAAAACTGAATTGTTTACATTTCATGGGCCAAAGCCTCTGCGTGGCGGGTGACAACATGGAAAAAAATAACAAGAAGAAATGAAACTATTTTAAATGGATTGTCTATGGTGTTAAAAATACGATTCGGGCTTAAGCGGATGGAAGGCGATAAAAAAACAGAGGGACTGCTTTAATTTACAGCTGTTAATAAAGGCAAAAAAAACCTACTAAATTAAATACACTTTTTTTACAGCTCGTAGCAAAGTGCGCTCGAGCATATTTGAAATGTTGAACATTTTAAGAGCTCAAAGGGCATATTGCGTGGCTCGATTGCCCTTCTGAAATGGCTGCGCACTTTTCACAGATATTTCACACATTTTTCCCTCCAATTCATTTACATCTCAAATGCAAAACCATATATAACCCAACGTCAATGGGTGTATACAAATATCTCGTGCATGACGGGAGTTCATCTTTCCATCGTGCGGACCGCAACCTAATTGAAATTGTAGTAGCATCATCAATCATAGCCACATAACGTATACGCAGCGTATGCGCACTTCAGAGCCTGCCAGCATAAGCAATATTCTTATCAATTTACCAAAACACACTCCACAACCTACAACAGAGCACCTTGCTCGATATAAATTATTATGGCAATCATCGGTGACTTTTATTCAGGTCCCGGAGCCAGCTGGGGAAAACCCAAAGGAAAATGGCTTTGGCCAGTCTGAGAACGAGAAGCGGAGCTGAAAAAACAATAACACAGCAGGTGATATTTTTTATGGGCAGCTCGCGTACCTTTTAGCTCCTTTATTTTTGGGCACTTTTTATGGCTTCCTCTTGTGGCGCCTTCAACGTGAATGAAACTGCTGGGCATTCATTAAGCATCCCTATTTCCTTTGCCTTCTTTGCCGGCTCGTGTAAATTTAATTTAAAGTAAACTTTTCAACTGCAGCAAGTGAAACTTTTTCACGCACAATAGGGGCGTGACTTGGTCGGCACTTAGCACAAGTGCACCTGGAAAATAAAAGGAAGCCCCACACAATAATCAGGTTCCGCCGACATTGTTGGCCTGTCGATGGATGGATGCGGCAACCAGTTTATCACTATGCCGCGTTCGCACTTTGCATAATTTGTAGCCGCGGGCCACTTTTGACTCTTCTGAGCTGTTCGCTCACTTATCAAGGTTTAGTTTGTAAATGTCCATAGACAGTTTTCCATTTACCAGTCTCTTGCAATTTATCTGTAAATCTATGCGACAAAGAAAAACTTTCTGCTTTATACTTTTACCCCCCTTTATTCCCCTTTTTTTCCCCATTTTTACTCAACCAACTTGTTGTGGGTGAACGGAAATGTAGAATGAAAAAAAAAGTGGGATGCGATGGGCATTAGTGGGTGTGTCGCACCATGGAGGACGTCATTGCCATCGCACACGCTAGAGAATTGTGTTTTTGGGGCGTGCCGGCCAAGTTAGTGCGGTGCTGCTTGGGTTTTAGCCCGTTTATTGCCCTGCCCGCAGTTTTGCTCTACTTTCCTCCCCTTGGGCTTTGATAAAAATCTACTAAACTTCGCGCCGCGTAATTGAAAGGCCAAAATGGATGGATGCACACAAGTTTTCGGCGGATTTCGTTCAAACATGGAAAATTTGTGCAATGTCTTAAATCATTTCGATTGTAAAAGTGTGTAACTGGTTGCTCAGTAATAATGTTTGAAGAGCTTTGGTAAAGTTTTCGCTCTGATAGTCCAAAGGCAAGTTGAGTTTTGTTTATCTTCCAAAAGTCCATCAGAGATAGTTGACATTAGGAAAAAGTAGTTCATGGGAGATAAAATAAAGTTTGTTATAGACAACATTAGTTTTAATTTAAATAAAATATAGCTTCTTAAAAGTTTAATGTAACCTTTAGATCAATAAGCACATTAATTTCAAATGTAATGCTCAAAACATTTTCAAAGGTTCTTCAAATTTCACCATTAAAACAATATCTTCAAGAAGTTATTCTCCAACTGTATAAATTAATAACAAACTGAATAAAAATCATAATCACAAAAAAAACAACACATAAACCGATAAAAAGCACAAGCTCCTTTTCATATCTCTCACCAACCGACCGGAATCAATCTTCATTTCGCTGTCACACGCTGCGTATACGTAACATTTTTGCTGCTCCCTCTGTTTTATGGAACACAAATCAAATTTATGCGCTGGTCAACGATTTTGATGGCCCTCACTCGGCACTTCATCCCCACTAACTTGGCCCTTACCCCCACTTCACTTTCCTCGCCACGCGAACACTTGCTACGTGTTTGGAAAACTGATTCCACTGCAGCTGCTGGTTGATGTTATTATTATAACCATTCCCCATGATATGTGTATAGATGTGTATTTGGAAAAAAAAAAATCCATAGATTTGTATACATGTGACCTTTGATGGTTCCTATTCCCATTTCCGCTGGAGCCTCGGTTCCCGATGCACACGTTGGCCCGGGCAAATTGAAATTGAATTGCGAACTTTAAAAAGTTTATGGCCAAAACGAGGCGAGTGGGCCAAGAGCGCACTTAGCGGGCCAAAAAGGGGATATGGAGTGGCTTACTGGAGGATTCCTCTACGGCATAAATAGAAAAAGTTGTCTGCTTCCGCTCAGCGTTCTCCTCGTTGGCAAGTTTTGTGGCAACTGCTTTGCCCGCAGGACTTTCGTTCCTCTACTTTGGCATCCTCGACTATATTCTCTATATCCTTGTACAGGATAACACTTACAACCATGTGCGTATGTATATTTGTTTGTGTTGTGTTTCAACTGTAATCAGACGCACACAAGCAAATAAACAAAAATTCATTTTTATTGTTGACTGCACTCAATTACTTATTTATTTATTTTTCTCCTGCTTAGAACTCGACGGCACAGGACGGGACTGAACTGGTCAAATGTGCGCAATGATTTTTATTCGATTTGTTTGCAAACTCATTTAGCTAAAAAGAGCGGGTTAAGGCAAAGGATGCTCGTTGGTCAGCCTGCGGTTTATACACGCCAGTTGAGTATCTTTAATGATATGTGGGTTATTAGGCAGACAGGCTCTGACCAATGAAGCGATTAGGGAAAACCTTTCGATCAATGGGCCTCAGAATTTGAGTTATCTTAGTGCCCGATGAATTTGGGTACGAGATTATAGAGGGTGCTCTTTGCATTTTTAGTTGAGCATAGGCTTATAGTAATAGCTAAAGGAATATTTATCTAAAAATGAAAGCAAACACCCTGTATTGGAATCCCTGACCAAATGCCTGGACAGTAAGTCATGCATGAAGCGAAACTCACTCGCCTTTTTCGTCAATCGGCCTAGAGAACATAAGGACCTTCGGTGAATTCAGGAGGAAGGATATTTACCCTCTCCCCCTTGCATCACCCCGCCTTTTTATTCCCACTGTGTCATTGATTTCTCTGCTCTGAAGTGCTTGTTTGCTTTTTAAGCAACCGACTAGCCGACCCATACTACGTCTTGACCAGGAAATGCCTCAACGAATCCATGATTACATCTGGGCCTTGGATTCAGGATTTACCGAGTCCTTCGTTCAGGCACACAAGTGCAATCATTCTGCCGCACATACGCACGGAATCGAATCGCACGCATAAATAATCAAAAAGATTCCGTGATCTCGCACAGCAAGTCAATAAATTAATGCTAGATGCAAACCAAATCGATATTCATTCGACCCGTACAATTTTTTCACTTAATTTACAATGCGTCTGTTGAATAAGCAATGCACTTAATACACTCACAAATGATGAACTCATCTTGCATGCTGAAAATATGTTGAAAATATGCTGAAAAGGCCCGAAAAATGTTAAAACTTTTCGCTGCCTGGTAAATAATTAATTTTTATTTTACAACCAGCGACATGGGGGAGAAACGAATACGTGTACATGCGGGCATATTGGGTCGAAAGGACGAAGGCGCAAAAGTGAAGGGTATGGGGCACTTGAGCCAAACTAATTAGGAGCAAAAATATAGTATTCTACAGCTTGTTACTGTGGCTGCTGAATGTTTACTCGCTGCCGGCAGCAGTTGCTTTGTGGCATTTGCACTGAGAAAACCTACGATATTATTACTACAAATATTCATAAAATATGCTAAAATTGCAAATAATAATTGTGTATTCATATTGTTAAGAGCTCGTTATAAAGATTAAATTCTATTATAGTCAGTCAATTTTATAACAGTCAGTATAAAGTTTTTAGTGCCTTTTCTGCGCCTTTAAATCAATGTTAATGTCAATCAATGTTACTTAAATTTGAAATATATATTATATGGTTGCTGATCACTTTTTTTCTATGTGTATGTCATACTTCCTGCTTCCACAACGTTCGCTTTAGAATTAACCCAATAAAGTTTAAAGGCGGAGACCGTGCATACATACCAACGTATTCCCTTCGTGCCAGGTGAATTGCTGCCAAGTACCTGGCAGCTCTTTAACACTCTCTTACAGCCCTTTTGCTCGTGCCCAGGACTTTTAAGTGCATTAATACATAAAGTCGTCCTGCGACTTCTCACTACCCGCTCCCAGCCTCGTGAAATCAAGTGGACTGACTGTGATTTAAGAGATCTCTGCATCTCTCACGTAGCATCAGCATCAGCTGGCCCGAGCTGTCACTTTTTGGATGCCGGATCCTGGATTCAGGATACTGGGCGACTGTGACCGAGGGGCATCAAAATAACACTCCGATTGCAGATGGCAGCTTTACAGGCCATGGTCCTTAATAAAACTTTTATATTGCATGTCAGTTGAGGGGAAGGGAGCCAGGAAAAATCGGAAAAAAATATGAAAGGTGGAGGAGTGGCAAAGGATAAGTTGGATGAAGTTCGCTGCTCTTTGTTCGCTCGACAAGCGAGTTGCTTCGAATGAAAGCACTTAAATTAAATTAAAACTATGCGAGAGTGATTTAAAAAATATGGTGATTACGAGCATTTTTACACAATAAAATTTACTTACAAATTAAAAATTAATCCACAATAATCGACAGACTCAATATAATTTAAATCGGTGGCAAAATAAATTATATTCATGAATGCCATTCGAACGAATCAAATAACAGGGAACATATATTCATTTATTTGCCCATTTAATTGCCACCACTAAAATATTCACTGTTCATTTTTATGACATTGATGAATATTTAAGTCATTTACGTATTAATTACATTTGAGCACATAACTCATTTCGTAAGTGCATCGCAATCAACGTTGTTTTTTGTCAGCTTTAAAAGCCTCTCGTTGAAATTAATTCGAGTTCCTTTGCGTATAAAAGTTTCCCCATCTGACGGGAAAATCGATCGGGAGGGAATGGGTGTTATCTTTTTGGCTATCGGCATCTCTTTGCCGGCAATTCAATTTGGACAATTTTCATGCTAGCCGACGATTGAAAGTGCAGCAAAGTGGCAAAGTGTTGGCCAATTGCCTTTAAATATTCCCCTCGGCAAATATTGATTTATGTATGTGTGTGTGTGTGTGCAATTCCTGCCAAGGACTTTCGTGTCTGTCTAAATTCGAAATATGAAATTCCAATTGCAAGTCCGGACCAGAATCCGCTCACCGTTTGCAGCTGATGGCTGCAATTCTTTGGGTGCGCCGAGTCCTGGGGATCCTGCCACGGGATTAACATTTGTGATTGAAAATGGGTGAGGTGGGTGGTTATGAAGTCGGGAAACAGGATAACGTCTTTCAGGATTTTCCTTCACCAACGAGACCATACAATTGGCCAGCGATTGTTGCTGCTTAGCCCTGTCAGTGTGGCAACTGTTGTTCGCCGACAATCGAAGGTGGGCAGATGGGCAGGTGGCAGGATGCGGTGGGGGAGGGAAGGGGCGTGGTCGTGCGGTTTCCTGTTCATGGCAAATGCGAATGCCATTGAGTTGTGGCGACAGTTTGCCCATTTCACCGTCAGTTTGCAACTGAAAGGCCCGGATAATTGGTTTCTTGCGAGGTGACTAAATGGAAAGTACTATTATTTAATGAAATATTCCCAACTCAACTGGCCATTTCTTTACCTTTTGACCCCATCGCATGTCTGGCTGCAGTACATGCATTAGCCATCTGATTTATGTACCGGGATAAACATGCAAATGACCCCCAAGCCTTGGCATAAATTGCGACTTTATTTTTTTAATTATTAAACAACGTCGCGGTCTGGCAAGTTATATATGTCAACGAACTTGCTCATTAAGCCGAGCTGAAGGCAATCAAAACTTTTTCCTGTTTTTTTTTTATTATTTACTTTGGACAAAAGTTTTAGGCCCGTCAATTATGGTACTTTCAGTAATTCCTGTCAAGTTTGCCGGCTGCTTGATTCACCAATGACTTTTACTCTTTAGCTGTCATCTGACCGGCAGTATTCCCCTGGGGCATTTAGGACATCTCATTAATGGCGCATAGAGATGGGGTAATGCCTTCAGTCGGGCGGATTTTCCCCTAGGTCGTCCTCGCGTGTCCTTGACATAATTTACAATTTCAATAACATTGCCAGTGCGTCTAAGCTAGGGAAATGTCGAGCAATTTATTTAAGCATTATCCTTTTGGCACAACTCCTTTGTCGTAAGTCGCAATCATCATTGTCATCATGACGATGACGAGAGGGGGATGCTGTGGGCGGTGAACGGCACGCGCATTTGTCATCATTAAGGATGGCTTGCAGCACTAAAAATTAGTCCTCAGTTGCCGGTAAGGAAAGAGGAGAGAGGTGGCGACACTTGGTCCAGGATACGATTTATGCGTGTGCAGTTCTACTCAAGAGTCACGCCTCGGCGTTCGTTGTTGTTGCTGCTGCTCATTATGGCTTAAAAAATGTTGAGCACGTCGACGCTTGTTTGCATGAAAATCGTCCTGCCGGAGTCCGTTGTCCCTCGTCCGTTGTCCCTCGTCCGTTGTCCGTTGTCCGTTGGCCGTAGTCCGTAGTTCTTCCCCTCATTCTCGTCCTGTCGTGGACAACACTTGAAGCCGGTCGCTGGGGTCCAAGCAGCTCTGCTCACCACTGCGGCCACTTGATAGTCAGCGCTGACATCTCATTATGGTTGTCTGCCCGTCACCAGTGCGTATGCGTGATGTCTTTCTGCCGTCTCCAATGGCCCGCTTTTTCCTTTGCTGTTACATTTATTTTTTTTGTGTTGGCAAAATGTCTGCAACGCGAATTATTTTTATGTGTCATTGAGGACCAATTTCTGTGTGCGACTTATACACATGCATTTCCTTTGCTATAGAAAATATAAGTCTCTGTACATTTCACTAGCAAGTGACGACAGGAAGAAATGAAGTGAAAGGCGGAAAATGTTTTTTAGTCTGGTTGGAGGAACTCTACTTCAGAAAAAAATTGTCCTGCACAACGGGCTTAACATACTTTAGAAATTCTAGAAATGATATCAACATTTTTATATTTTCCACTACAATGCACATAGTGTATAGTTGCATGCGTTTAAATCAGTTAAAATATTACATTCTATATGCTCGCTTGACTGCTTGAAATCTAATCACATCAATAAGCTCAAACTACACAAATTGGAAAATCTCGTTAACTATTTGAATTCAATACTCGCAATTGTTTGCTTTGTGTAGCAAGTTTATTTCGGAGGCAATTTAAACAATCATAAGCTGTGAAATTTGCAGGGAGATTATAATATAGTCGGACAGCCCAAATTCAGATCAATCAATGGTGAATATGAAATATTAAAGTAATTGTGTAGATGCTCATAAATTATAAAATACTCCCACAATGCTTATACTTCAATTGTATTACACACAGAAGAGTGGTATTACACATAAATTGAATAGAATTAAAGTGGCTATGAAATATGCTGTCCTATATAACAATGGGTAGGATTTACATATCCTGACCGCTGCCCAGAGAGTTTTCATTTTCAGATTCCCAGAATTCCTGCCCTCCAGACATATATCGTTCGCTTGGCCCTTAATGCAGACAAGTCAATCATGGCCCACTTGACCACAGCCACTAAATCACTTTGAATGAGCCCGTTTCTCTGTGTGTTGGCCAGGCCCAAGCCACTTATCAGATGTTTATCTTGGCAGGGAGTACTCAGGGACTTTGGCATGGGTACGAGTCTGTATGTACGTCGGTCCTCTACAATCTCTGCCCTGCATGTTGACAGCGACATTTACATAGCGGGCGCCCTTACATCCTTGTGGGCGTGGCAAAATCAATTGCATTGTTGCCAAAGAGCAGAGAAGCGGAGTGGAATGGGATGGGATGTTTGAGGAGTCGCTGGAGCCACTGACAGCACATTAACCCGCAGACAGACAAAATACACAAGGACGCATGCATTATTTATTAGCATTTTCCGCCCGAAAGACAAAGCAGCGAAGAAGGAACCTTGGGGCCCCAAACAAAGGCAACTTTCGAGGAGCTGCCGAAAAAGTGCTCAATCAGCAGGTCGAACGAATCGCTGACTGACTTCGTTCCTACGCACGAATTGACACTTGAGATGGATTAGCATGACGCCTCAGCGGGCCGAAAAACGAAAGGCCCCGGGGTGGGACACAATAAATCAAAGCGATTGGAAATTTACA
This sequence comes from Drosophila mauritiana, assembly GCF_004382145.1. Classification (NCBI taxonomy): domain Eukaryota; kingdom Metazoa; phylum Arthropoda; class Insecta; order Diptera; family Drosophilidae; genus Drosophila; species Drosophila mauritiana. The sequence goes on along the minus strand of NC_046667.1, from coordinate 11,614,677 downwards.
ATCCCGAAAATGCGCAAAATTCAAATCCTCCTTCACATGGGCCACATTTATAAGGATGAGCTTTTAATCTCGCATTACCACTTATATAAGTTGAAGAATAACAAACTTACAATTAATAAAATTTAAATGGTGGTGTAGGAAAGCAAAATAACAACTTTAAAAACTATGAATACAAAGCTTGTTAGCCAAATTAAAACATGCCCATAAACTATAACAGTTACACCTAAAGGTAGCTTTATTTTAGGTAACATAAAAATTTGAAAAAATGTTTCAAATCAAAAATTAAGCGATAACAATATCTACATAACTACATACAACTTTCCAGCCAAAAAGGTTTTTCCTCTTACCAATTTTCCTTTCCATCAATCCTTTGTTATCGTTCATAGCTGAGAAAAGCAAGTGAAAGCAAGAATCCATTATGGCGAAAGTCCTAAAAAATGTGCTGTGTCTTGTGGTCGCAGTTGGGGCGTTAAATTGGAACAGCTGTTCCAAGTTGTTAGCCTGGTTGGCTGGCTGTCGACTTTGGCTCATTTAGTCCGGATCGGCGGCGCTGGAAACTAACCACTTTTGTTGTCTTCGCCGGCTCATTTTCCTCTTTCACGGGCACTCCCGTCATGCCATTTTCCATTTCCGGCAGTTCCGCCTTCTGCTTTTTGATATCACAGTGGGAGCAACAACAATTACGCAGCGTTTTCCCATTATTCGGTAAATTATGAATTAGCTGTGAGTGGGATCCTTTCCCCGCGAACGCATCGCGAACTCCGTTGCCATTATTTCCTTCAATTCAACCCAACCAATTCTAATCCTAAGTGTGTTTTCCGCCAGGTCCTTTATAATTCATTTAGTGGATCTCTGTCAACGTTGATTTAAAATTAACGAAAACCTTAGCCGTAAGTGTTGGTTCACATAAAGATGGCTGCATGGGAAGAAAATCCACCAAATTTGTTCTTAAGGTACCTAAAGTTAATTAACTGATATGGATATAGACAACAAAAGACAATCGCTGATTTTAATAAATACATTTATTTTATTATAGTCAACATTTAACAAATATATTTGAATATTGCTTTTATAATTTTGTTGGCCAGTGTACATGTATTTTTGGAGCACTTTAGGTCCTGACAACTTTCCAGGCAGGTCCTTCACATCCTGGCCCGTGTGCTTGTCCTATGTTAAATGCTTTGTCGTACATCAAAATTATGTCGGCATTTATTAATGAGCTGTAAATGTGATTGATGCGAGTGTTGTTGGCCCTGTTCATTATATCACTCGGAATTTGGTTGTTGTGCTCAGCTGCAATGGTGTGGCATTCGACTATAATGTACGCGTACATATATTGGGCGCTTTAAATTATATTGCATGCAATTTACTTAATTCAGGATGAAGTGAAGCGAAATGAATCAAAATGAAATAGAACGAGTGCCTGTCTGTCTGTGACTGCCCTCCGCATTTTTGCATTACTCTTCATGATGTTGTGAGGAGGGATTTTCTTGGAAAAAGAAGGAATGAAAAAATCAGGTAGAAAGCCGAGTATAAGATTAAGGATAATTTAAGGACTACTGTATGGAAAGCATTTTGTAGTAGGGAAAGTTTAAATCTACTCACAAGTTTGTAGATTTAAAGTTTCCTATTATTTATATGAATACATGGGACGAATAATTTTATTCTTTCAAAGAAGAAACTAAAAACTACACTTTAATCTTTGTCATACAAGCTAAGTCCCAGCAGTCGGCTTACATTCCTTCGGGAACATTGCAGTCCAGCACATCCTTCCTGTTTATATATGGATCCTATTTCCATTTCCGTCTTTCGCACAATCCTGTTTTTCCGCTTCGTATTTGAAACCCTCTGGCACTTGCGAGGCAAGAATAAATATATTAAAACTGAAAGAGGTAAATAAGCAAAGCTCCTGGGTGAGTGTGAATGCTAAAATAGAAATCCAGCTCAGCACGCTCCTCAAGTTTGTTTCAACAATCCGTGCAACGCAATAGGAATCAGCCATTCAACTGACAGAGTTTCAAACAAAGCATCTAATTTGGCATAAAAACGTCCCCAATCGCTGCCTTCCCATTGCAGTCCTTCCTTTTGGTGTAGTGTAATTAGACGTAGTCAATTAGGCAAATCATTAGAGCCCAATCCGGAGAGCTGAGCCAACAATGGGCAAACAAAGAAGATTAACAGGCATCCTGTGTCGGTAAACAAGACCTGGCCAGAAATACTTAATTAACCTGAGCAAGAAACTCTCTGAAAGGGTTCCAAAAAAGCTGGGATTTGGCTGGATTTCGGTGCCTGGTGCATTAAAAGTGCATTACGCCAGCTGCAGTGTGGGTGGTGGTGGGCGATTACGACAGAGGGAAAAGCAACAGACAACAAACTAAGTGAAACAGATTGCAGCTGCAGGATCTCAAGCACCTAGCTCCTCCTCCTTCCACACCGCAGGAACCCTGCACAATTTAAATTAATTAAGCTGCGGGGGTAAGGGAAAACAAGACATTGTATCTACTTTAAATGCAAGCCAAGCTTCTATTAGTCATACGCACTGTGGTGCGACAGTGTTTAACCCATTAGCCATCTAGACACCAGGATATAGATAAGTCTGCAATAGGTTGCTAAATGCCTGCAAAGTTATACATTAATATTGTATTTCCTACGAATGAATGGTGATGAATTTAATCATATTTTAGTATTTAATATGCTGGATTCACATTTAGGAGAGTATCTCATTGAAAGTACCATTTACATAATTAGTTCATTTCAATATTAATATATTATTAAGTTTTTCTGTTTGTAAAAAAATCATGCGACAAATATATGATGAATGACAAAGGCATAGGACTCGTTCAATTCTTCTCGGATCGATGGCAGGACAGCTAATTAAGGGGTTAAGCATACGCACCGTGTTCAACGTGGCGAGTGGGATGTGACGTGGCTTACCCGACGATAATGGCATTTTTAGCACCTGACATAATTAAACAATCAAGGACCGCCGCCGCTTCCCCGGTGGAAGGATCCAAGGGATTAGGTGTCGGCTTCATAATGCGAGCGCTTGACCTTCGGCGGAGGAGCGTGAAGTGAATCCAAGAATCCGGCAAGATGGATACGCACACACAGTGGGCAATGTGTGCAAGGACCTGGCAAACATGAACAGGGATACACGGGCACACATACATAAACTCACACACAGCAACATGGAGGGCACTAAAATGCGCTTATGAGTTTTTGCGGCAACCTCGACAACCTCGGCAACAACACCAACACCACCACCACCAGCAACAACTTAAATATGCAAATATTTGCACAATGGCAATGCAAAGACAAGATGGGAAATAAGGGGTGTGCGAAAGGGTGTTGATGATGCCACACGACCACGAACGCCCCACCTCGTCATCATGTGGCTCGGGCGTCACTTGGCAGCGCCAAAAGCCCGAACCATCCAACCGTTTATGATTTACTATATACTTATTATCGTCCATCAGGCCCAGCGACTCTGGCACCGCTTTTGTGGCTTAATCTAGTCGAAAACCGAAATTGAAACAGCTCCATGCACATTATAATATCAATTTTGGCCAGCACACACATAATGACTGCAATTAAGACGGGTTAGTTGATGAGATTTTGGTGTTGCCAGTCCGTTTATGCCATTTTCATTTTACTGGGGAGTGGGAACAGGGCCCTTATCGTTATCATTTCGAAAGGCAAAGGAGTGGAGTGTTTTGGATAACTAAGAGAGTTGGCATTTAAAAGCTCTATGTTGTAGAATATTGTGGCTCTCTTACTCTAAGCAGAGCTTTTCACCACGGGGAATGCTTGCACAAAAGTTTTTGAATAAGCTGGCTGCTTGCTGGTTGGCTTTACTGACCATAGATGGCGCGCACAAGCAAGGAAAGAAACTCAACATACAATAAAAAATATTTAAATACTACTTTAAAATAATTTATTCACATAAGTAATACATTTTGATGAAGTAAATTAGATTTCTTATCAGAAGGCTTTTTTAGGAAGTTACCAAAGGTAATAAAAGTTTTTAAATACATATATGCGTGCATAGCTTAAGTTTCAGGTTAATAGCCAATAAAATCAAGGCTCAGTTCTCCCAGCGTTGTCATGTGGAATTCGGCGCACCTATTTGGCCGGTATTTAACCGCCCGTTGACAATCGGGCGATAAGGAAAAAATGAAAATGGCTAACTAGCTGTCACGTGGTGTCAAATAACAGTTTAGTGGCAGTGCATAGACTTTTGATATGGCATCGCCGCAGCGGTAATTCTGCTACCGCCGCTCATTAGGCAAAACATCGAAAGTTGCTGCGATCCACAATTTGTATCGCCCGCTGATCGACTGGCTCATTGAATTAAATTTAATTGGAGCCCAGGTAAACAGTCACTCAGTCAGTCAAACATTCGGTGGTCGGTTAAGGCTTCTCCCCACCTCAAACACGCGCTGCCCAGCCATAAAAACGGCATTTTCAAATCGAATCAAATCGGATACTCCTCACCCCCTTGCTGACCAAAAAATAAAATAAAATAGATATCCCCGCAATCTGCGCATGCGTGGCGCGCATATTTCATGGCAAGGCGATAATTAATGCAACCAAAAACTGAAATACAAAGTGTCTCTTGTTGTTGCTGTCCAAAGTTGCGGGGTATAAAAAGTCCAAATATTATTTTTATTAAATTTGTACGTTTATGGATACGCTACATAAAGTTGGTTGAGGCGGCACTTTAATCGATTGGCAAAAATTAATGTATTATATATTGCTAATAACAAATAGTTGCAAGTTTTGAAGATACACGTTTGATTTGATATATATTTAAGTCATTTGGCTGATGCCAGATTTTGGTTGAATCAAAAATTTAAGATTATTACACACTTATTGTTCTATTAAAGAAAGAGAAAGTATGTTAACTCAGAATAACCACTATTAAAACGCAAATACAAATTGTTATACAAAAACGCATACTCATATAGTAATTGAAAGCGAATCCTTTTGGATGTCCGTCGAATGGGATTTTCTGGCTAATCAATCGAATTCGTAGGGCAGTCAACAAATCGGTCGATTGCAACCAGAAATTGCTTTCATGTCTGTCAACAGGTTTTTGACGTTCAACTCTCTTTAGTTCAGAGCGGTTCAGAGGGGCAAAAGCGTCCAGATAGCGACTGCAACGCGGCTCAAAAATCTGCGCATGATGATTTATTGCCGGTGGCCCGCTTTTGGCATTTGACGCATTTGTGCAACATGCGTTTTGACATTTAAAGCTGATTTGTGTGAAATTTGAACGAACAGGCGGCAACATCGCGCGGCGAATTAGTCTTTTTTTTCATATTATTTTGCACCTCGCATTTGACGCTTGTCTAGTTCTAATTTTAATTAGAATTTGTTATTGATTTAGCTGTTGATTTATTAATAGCAGTGATTAAGTGCACGGCTCCAGACCGGTGAGACTGTGGCGCCCGCAGCTTATTTGCCTGGCACGCAATGCCAAGATCCGATCCGAATCAGGCCAGATCCGAGCTCCGAGCCTGTCCAGTTTTGGGCAAGCCTCAAACCAGCTTTCTGGCCAGCACGCACCACCAGCTCCAACAGCACCACTAGCTCCACACGCACCACTCGGTGGTTGGGCAGCTGCAGAAGTCCAGCGTCGCTTAAGCTGATCACAAGGCTCCGGTCGCGTATCGGCGCAGCATTTAAATCGCTTGATAAAGTTGAACAAGTCCGAATAAGATACAATAATTAATCAGGAAACCGGCAAAAGCCTATGTAGTGTCAAATTTTGGATAACCCTGAGGTGAGTGCGGACTCAACTGGATAAATTCTGTGAATGCATTATAATTGCTCAAACGGTGATATATTGCTTAGGTGTAATTTGTAAATCAACCACTCTGTGAAACATGAAACACAAAAATCGTATTTTCATTTGGGTAGTTATGAAAAGATAGACGTACCCACCCACACAAGTGAAATCCAAATATATATGGTGAGAATAAAACATCTTAACATTCGCCAAGAGAACAGGATAGTTGTAATTAATGAATATCTCAGTGGGAGTTTAAGCCAAACTCAACCATACTTTCGCTTCAACTCAACATATCTTCCTGGAATTCATAGGTGCGCTCATAACTTTGGCCAAATTGCAATGTCTTGGAATTCGGCAATTAGCATTGAGCTAATTATTGCAAGCCAGGCCAGAGCCTCTGATGTCCTTCACTAATTGGTCTACCTAATTGTTAGTCCTAAATGCAGGCCCCTTTCCAGCTGAAATGGAATTCCAGCCGCTCAACGTTGCGTATGAGCAATATTTACATTTCTGCAGCTGTAAATTGAATTTTGCACTGCTCTGCATATCCCAAATTTAATTACGTATTTGCCGAGCACAAGTCATAAACATTGAGTTAGCCAAGAAGCCAAATATTTAATGGATGAAATCATGAACTTAAATTCAATTTCCGAATGTCGGGCATAGTCTTGTAAATTCAGACATTTAAATGCAGTTGTTGCAAAATTAAATTTTCACAACGCTCAAATTTTGACAGTGTCCGTTGATGTGTGTAAAGCAATTTGTCATGCACTTGATCAGTTTAGGAAGTGCAGCTGAACAGAAATTTTATTTGAATTCTAACACATTCACTACGAAACATATTCGGTTTTTAAACCGCTCAAGGCCAATCTAATTTTCTGCCAAACAAGATTTTTGTCTATAATTTCCTGAAAAGGAGCGACTTTTTGGCAATTTAAATTGACTATGCAAACTTAATCATCCCAAATACAGATGTTACCATAATATTTGTTTTGGGCATCAACGCAATCTTCCCTTGAACATTTTGTAATACGTTTGTAGAGTAAATTTAAACATTAAAAGTGTATATTTTCTCAATTGATTATTCAATACATGATTTCTTTTTTTTTATTAAAGAAATACTGGACTCTAGCAATACCAAGGGATAATTTATTATTAAATAAGCATGGGAGTGGGGCGCAGAAACAGCCCTTAATAAATATGTATAAAATGCTGAATGGGCAACAAAAAAAAAACAAATAAGGACCTTCTAATCTTTCCGTTGCGGGACTTCCTGTCTTATCCCCGGATGCTAGATCCTTTGTTAATTATGAGATGTGTTCACGCAATGCCGCAATCTCATGTTTCCCTCAATTAAAACTGATTGCCTGACTGTTACATTATTTGGGCCTAATGATTCCACCCTCCTGAAAAGGAGGATTCTTCACTTAAAATCCTCGATAAGTCTGCTACAATTATTACTCGTATTACAACTGTTTTGATAACTGTTTTCCATCTGCTATCTTTCAGGTAAGTCGCTCAGATACTTTGTGCTACTTAAAATCTTCGAAGGGCTTTGGTTATTTTTGGTGCCTGGTAAGTCCGCCCCTAAAAGCAAATAATATGCAAAACAAAAGGGAGTGAACGACGTTCAGGAACTGGGAAAGGAAGTTGCAAACACTTGTACAACTTAAGGGAAACAAGAAATTTTTAGAATATTTTTATCTCCAAGGCGCTTCAAAAAAGGGGGCGTAAGTGTGTGCGTGCCGGGGGTTTATTTTATAAAAGTATCTGCATGATTATGTATGCACCAGTGTATGCGTGTTTGTGTGTGTGTGCTGGCCCCAAGGGTCGCCCTGCTAAAAATGCTTTTCATTTTGTTTTGACTCCCAAGCAGCAGCAGCTGAAAAAAACCCCAGTTGTGGGTGGCAACCTGTTGAAAGCGCCCCTCTGTAAACAACAAAAAAGCCAAAAAAGAGGCAAAAACAATGCTCCGAAAGCGAAGCCATAGGAGAGCAAAGAGTCATCGATTTTGAGAGATGGAAAAGCGAGCGGAAAATACTGGGAAATTCAAAGATACGTTCCAGTTTTCACTTCCTCAAACAAGGGAAAAAGAAAAGAAAAAAAAAAACTAATGAATTTTTTTTTTTTTTTTATCGGACACAAAAATATACAAAATATTTTAACTAATTTTTCCTTATTTAAAAAATTAGTATACTTTTTTAAAGTAAAATTTTTCCCCAAATCAAATTAAATTAAAAACCACAGCTTTTGGGAACTTGTTATAGCTTTTCTTACCACATGCTCTTTGCTTGGCCGAGCTTTTAGCCAATTTCCCCGATAAAATAGCGGGAAATGGCGACGAGCTTTTCCCGTTGAACCAAACTGCAATACTCTCTCGCTTGGCGAATTTTCATGCGCAGATTTCTTCGGGGCCTGAAAGCTTCTCGGTGGTGGCCAAAATGGTTGTTGTTGCTGCTTTTGGACGGGTTAGACACTCGTGAGTGTGCGTGTGTGTATGAGTGTGTGGCGTCTCTGTTTTGGATCTCGGTGTCTCTGTGATTCCGCTGCTGCTATCAACTCCGAATCCGAAAAATCCAGTTCCAGTTTATCCCCAGCAGGCAGCATGTGCGGACGTTGTGCTGCTCCTGCTCCTCATTTTCTTATCGCGTTCGCGTGCTTTCCACCTGAGCATCTCCATCCGCCGGCTAATCGAGTGTTTATCGCAAGCAGATCGGCTAGATCGGGAACTCAGATATCGAAGTTAATTTCCGTGTGAACAGTGCTTTTCAAAAATCCATTAATCAGTAATAATATTAATAATAATAATCATTATAATCACTTGAACAAGTGCATAACCAAACAAGTGTCTTTCCGCTATTTTGTTTTGTAAATTTCGGTTTGTGGAACTTTTCGTTTATCATTATCAAAAGCGTACACGCCTTGCCTATATTTTGTTATTTATGCAATTGACTTTTTATCTCTCTGTTAGCTTTATTACGCCCTCACACACCCATCATACAAAACAAAAAAAGTTGAAGATAAATATATATCTCGGTATATTTTCACTAATTTTGCTTGATTTATGTTCAATGCAATCAGCCGAATGCAATTTGTCAAACTAACAAAAACGAATCGATTGTATCAATTACTGAGCTCTGCCCCTCGCAAATAAAACAAACAATTTTGCAATCCAAGTGTAAAATATGGCACAACGAGAATTGTTGCTAATCAAATTTATATATCTCCGCTACCGATTCGCTTGGGCGGGGAAATCAGACTGTCAGATTTGACGTCATTATATTAGCATAAATAAATACTATAATCCATGCCACTCCATTAAAAAACACTTAAAAGAAATAAATAAATTTATACAAATGATTAACGCAAATCTGACTCTCAATATGCTGCTCGGCCTCGTTTATGATATCATAAAATCTAGTAAATACAATATTAATATCGCTACACGCATTCGAAGTCCTCAGATTTATGCGTACTTTATCGCAAAATTTGTTCGTCAACAGAAACGGAAACTTAACTTCCTCGATGGTTAACACATTAATGCTCAACCCAATGGGCTGGCATAAAAGTGTGTAATAAAAATACGTGAATATTAAGCATTTGATTTTCAATCGTTTCACGCATTTCCAAACCACTTTTATTCGATGTGTATTGGACGTGGACATATCGTCAAAATCACATCTAAATGTTGCAAAATGTTTATACAAATCTCGGTAAACTGTGGCCACATCATTTTGCCGCTTTTATACACACAGACATATGTTCGTATGTACATCAATGCAAACAAAGTTGAAAAACTTTTGGCTAGTACCGCCCGCCCCCTTATTCCACCACCTCCCCCTTCTAGTGCTGATCAAAGCCAACTGCGCACCGGACGCACGCGTCTACGCTGACGTCGCAGTCGAAGTCGAAATCGGCATCCAAAAAAAAATATATTAGTTGTTGGCCGAAAATTCACATCGTTTGCATTCAGCCACACACACCTAACGGATGCAGTATCAACAGCACACGCACGCCACAAAAAGATACGGAGATACAAAAGTATCTAGCACGTTTTCAGCATTTCGCCTACGTCACGCCACCAAAAGCAGACTTGGCCTATGTATATACGAATAATATCGTATATATATAGATATTGTTAATTGCCCTCAGCAATTGTCGCCCCCGAAAATTGGCACAGTGGTCGGCACATGAAATCGATCCCACTGTGCGGTGATCACATGTATCATTTTTTGTTTGGGAAAAACTTTAGGCGATTGGGAAATACTCTAATAACTTCATATGTGCAAATTAATGTGAACTAGATTTGTGTTAAGACATCAGCAATATTTGCTTCTAAAAAAATATAATATCAAACGGGCTGTGCCTCTAAATAAATATGGTTTTAAAAGCCAGTAATAATCTAACAGATTTTGTACAACTTGAAAGCGTATGTTTAATATCCAACATTTGAACAAAAAATTCAAATGAATGCAGGAAAAAACTCGGCAATGACCCAATTATGAAAAACCTGTTACACTTCATATAATTTATTCATTTTCACAACGTAAGAAAAACATTTTTCCCTTTTTTATTTTCCCGTTGTCTGCGTTTTTATGATAAATTTTAATTTTTATGCTCCACATTATTATCACGTTAACTTTAAATATACATATAATTACATCTGCTTCTTCGTTTTTAAAATTTTCAAAATTTCAATAGTTAACCGTTTTTAGACAGCCCTAATTCAGTAAATCGCATTTTTGCTATCGTAAAACTGCATGAAGCATTAAAAGAATTGCACAAAAACTTCTAAATAATTTCTAAAATTTAAATATTTATTTTATCTATAGAAAAACAATTTCAGCAAGGCACGTAATGTTTTGATTGTTAACTCTAGAGTTCTCACACTCTCAGTTTTTAAAAACACACACTTCCTTCTCCTCAACTTGCCGCCAAAATTGTAATTACTGCCATTGCATTTCCAAAAATTTGCAGTGAGAGAACGCTCTGTGAATAGCTATGTCGCAGGTCTCGGATACTTGTCATTCTGGTTAGTTTGCCATTGTCGATGTCTATTTCTAATTTGGACTATTGTTAGACATGGTCAAGATCCAGTCCAGCAGCTGCGAGATGCGGCGGACGAAAAAAAAAATGTGAAAATAAGTCGCGTCGAGGTTTTAGAGTGTCTTGAAGTGGACAGCCGGTCGAGTGTTTGCTTTGGGCCAACATGCCAAGTTGGCCAGCTAATTGCGCCCAGGCCCAGGGGATCAATTAGAGCCACAGCCAGGTAGTGCACTCGTAATTCGGCTAGGCCTGAAAATGGTCGACAAGAAATCAAATACTTTGGTATTGGAATGCAATTCAAACAGCGCGTGTACATTGCTCGATTTCGGTTACCCTTTTAAGCGGCGACAGGCACTTAAGAAATGCCAAAAATGTTTGACCTACATTCAACGAGAAATTAATACAAACAGTTATGATACTAAGAAAAAAACAAAAAGGCTGAGCCGAACAAAAAGGCAAGCAGCGAAAATCTCATTAAATTTCATGCAGCATTCGATACAGCAGATACAGCGATACAAAATGTTACAAGACAACCGAAGATATTGAAGCCGCCCATCAATTTTCACTGCCCATCAGGAGGCGAACTTGTTTCGGGCTTACACGCAACGTTGCCAAAAACTACATGGCCAAAACGACGAAGGGGCGGGAGGATAGGAGCTGGCCACTCAGGACACCGAGACAGGCAATTTAATTAAAGGCATTTATGCTTTTTACTGCCAGCTGCGGTTGACTCTTCAATTTCTGTATTTCATGGGACATCGCAGGGTAACAGAGTCCATAAAGTTCACATTTTGTGTTCACCAATAACATTTGTTATGTCATTAAAATATTGGTAAACATTTTCTAACCATATTCAAAGTATGGTTGAATAAATTCTAAATACATTTTAAATTTAGATACACAATGGTATCAAACTAGAAACTATAGGATTTCCTTATAACGAGATGACTATATGATAAAATCTATCATCTTTAATGGGTATCCCCATGTCGAGCTTTTGCTCCACTTCCCGCCAGTTCACTGGCCACTTCATATTCCAATTGCCTTTTGTCATCGTATCTGCATTGTCCACTTGCCATCTTCACGTTGCTCGCGATGATCACAAGTGCAGAGCTCCGAGTCCGAAACGGGTTTTAATCTGGCCAAAAGAGGCAACGGGGTGGACCACTCACTGGGCGCTTTTCTGGAACTGTCTTAACTGCCATAAATGATGTTAACGATGCCCTTTGGGTGTTAATTACGAATACGATTTAATCTGGACAATCGAGTGTCATTAAGTGCAGCGCAAATGATCCGCAGCTATGTGCTAATTAAAGCGACAGACCTTGAATAATCGGGCATTTTTTTCCATTCAAAGGGTATAGCAAAAAAAACGAGTGTAAAGATGCGTAATAAATGCACATTAATTCAATTAGCCTGTCATAATGTTTTCGGTTTTAAACGTATAAACAAGCGAAGATAAATAATGAAAAAAGTAGATTTGTGGTTCTTGTTTATAGATAAATTTAGATGTCAGCGAGCGACCTTAGAAAAGTTCATAACAAAAAACTCTGACGCCACAAAAAAGAGGAAGAGCTTTCCGAAAATGTTCTCAAAATATTTAATGTGCGGCTTTTCTTTCTGCTGACTTTTCCTCCTTCAGTTTCTCGCACTCTTTTTCTCGTTTTTTTCAAATTTTGGCGTGTTTGCTTGGCGGCGTGGAAATGCCGACGCTTTTGTTTTGTTATTTTCCTTCATTGTTTGGCATTGTTTTCGCTGCCTTTGTTTTGTTTTTTTTCTACGCTTTTCTTTTTTGGGTGAGAAGTGAGGCGGAAAAACGTCTGCTATAAAAATTAAACGCCGTTTCGAGCCTTTTGATTGACTGACAGCAAGTTTTGAAAATGTTGGGCAGGTGTCAACCAAATCTGATAACGCATCAAATCATTTCTCTTACTGATAAAATTATATTGTTTATGTTATAAGGGAAATGTAAAACTTTTGTAAAGGAAACCAATTGAAATACATTTTATGCAGATATACAAACAATATGTAATATAAAAAAGCTTTGTTAAAAAGGTTATACAGAAAGATCGTTTTTCGAAATACAAGAAATTTAGTCACTAGAAATCTTTACCAGTAAAGCGATGAGTATTCAACAACCAAAAACTAAAAAAAAAAGTTTAAGTGAAAGTAAACTTCCTTCTTCGATCCAACCACTTGGACTCGGAGTTTCCTTGCTAATCGGGAGATCTGCTGCTGACTCAATATATTAAGAATACTGTCATTGTCTAATTCTCACCCACTCTCGACTTATCGAGTAGATAACGGTCGCTCCCACTGGCCAAGTTAAGTGACTTAAGTGCCGTCAAGTTTGCTTCTTTTTTTTTTATTTAAGCTTTTACGGCGTCGGCTTTGCGCTTCTTTTGTTTTTGTTTCCGCCGCCCTCGTTCTCTGGGGCTTTCTTGTGTGTGTGTTTTTATCTAATCAATAATCGCAAGAAATGTCCGAATAGCAAACGTGTAAAACCGTTGGGGACCACGACAGGACAAGGACGTGCTTGAAAAAAAAAAACGGAAAAATCAAACGCTAAGGCCAAAGAGCATACAACATTGACTTCGTTGTGTGTGAAAAACTTTTAAGCAAACAATTGTTGGGCGGGCCTAATAAAATCAACACACACAAGTGTACGTCAGCACACACAGCTTCATCGGCACTTAAGTACACACAACACACACACACACTGGCGCACTCGTGCTGACGATAATGGAATATTGGCGAAATTGATGAAGTTATTTCGCCGCCATTGTTGCCGCTTTTCGTAGCATACTTCGCAGCGCAGCCTTGCAACGAAATTCGATCCGCAGAGGCAGAGGCGTTGCCTTAATGGTCCTGGCGACGCTCAGCACACACCGACACGTGCCAATCGCCGCCTGCCAACGCCTAGCTGTATGCAACGATATTCCGATCCGCCAGGCACACACACATATGTATATACGCTCACCAATACATAGCCACCCCAACCACTGCGGCCATTTGACGGCTTGCACTTAATGGCATAATGAATTTATGGCGGCTAGCCTAATTATTCCGGCGAGAGTGGGTGGGGAGAAAGATAGAAGAGTGGCAAGAGACAACAACTAAAGAGCTTATAAAGCGGGGGAAATTTGGGTCATGTGACGAGAATAAAATCTGGATTATATTGTACTAATACCAAATTAAAGAAAATCTTCAGTTAATTGATAATGATAATAATGCTGAAATAATAACATTTTTGGCTAAACTTTTATAAATACAGCATACCGATTCCGATACCAGCATTCGAATTCGCACAAATGACATATATTCTCTCATTAATTAAAACTAAATATTTTCTCAGTCATCATTGCATGACAAACTTCTCACATGAATAATTACAGACGCTTGAGGGCCTATAAATTTCCCTCATTTGCATTCATCTCCAATTAGGCGTGAGGCCACACGGCGTATACGTCATTTATGTTGAATATTTATCAAAAGATGACTTCTGGTTTGAGCATTAAACTTTGGGATAACTTTTTCTCGCTTAAATTGGTTGCCACACGAAATCATTGCCCTAAAACTCTTACTATTCCCCTGTAGGAATCAAACCGCCTGCCAAAAATATCACAACTGGAAAATGGTAAAAGAATGATAGCTGTGGATGTGGATAAACCGAATCCGAAAACTTTTCCTGACAATTTGAAACATTTTGTGAGGTTTTGGGACAAATTCGTATTCATTGCCATTGTGTGTCTGTGTGGTGGGGCATGTTTTGAAGGCCGGAGAAATGGTTTCACATTTCAGCGCGCCTAGAACTATGCTACATTGTGTATCTGTGTTATTTTGGTTGCCTGCCAGCCGCAGAGGCCGCAGGAAACACAACGCAGTCATTTGTAGTCGAGCAAAAAAAGGTCCTGGAAAATGTCTTTTTACTTGTCGGGTAAATTTATTTAAATTTCGTTCCTTTTCCCTGTCATGCCGCCCTGCTACCCACTCTTTGTTATTTCTTCATTGACAATTTTTCTGGCAGTTTTCGCAGGCATTCTTTTTTACCGATTTTCAGTTGCGGTTTATTTTGAAAGCCATTTTAATTAGGAAAACTTCGGTTGCCGGGCCCAGCTGTTGTCCTGGGAACTCGGGCAGGTGGAAATCATTGCAGGGGCATTTGAATTGCTAATCAAGTTGTTGATTCATGAAATGTGACGCAGAACTCTCAGCTAAAGAACAACCGAAAAAAACAAAAAAAAAATGTTCTAAGAAGTTTTTAATGATGCTGCAGCAAAAAGTTTCTATTCAGTAAAAACAGAAGCAAGTGTAATTTGCTTTTAATTAATGCCGACAAAGCAGTTGAAAGTGGCATGGCCAAACTTGGCCGGCTATGTCTGGCCTGACTGGATTGGCCCTCGGCCAATTGGGCCATTTCAACTCGGTTCGAGCGAGGCGATAAACATGCCAAAAGCGTCAAAAGTCGGTGCTGCACAAACTGCTCAGGAAGTTGCCTCAGCGAAGGGATCGAAAGGAGTATAAATCTGGGCTGGCAGCAGTAGTTTCTGGCATTTGCAAGTTCCTTTTGCCGTTCCGCATTCTCGGAAGCCAAAAAGCTGTGCGAAAATGTTGCATACTTTCCTTGGCTTAGCAAAAGTTTGTTGCACCATGCAAATACCAAGGATTTTTTGAGGGCAAGGGACCAGAAGGCAAGCGGAATTTTCCAGGATATACATAATCATAATTGCAATACCTTGCTCTACAACCGAGTAAAGATAGTTTACATTTTTCCTTATTTGCTTGTTGGAAAACCGTTGCCGCGATGTTTAAAAAATGTTAATTGAAAATGTGGGTTAGCTTGCCATTGAACCATGCAGTTAACTATAACTATATATAACTATATATGCCAAAATTGAGCCAAGTCATTCTTTTCACATGGCATTTCGTACATAAAAGTATTCCATTATAATCCCCATTTCCCTAAAATTGCGTCATTGTAAAGGTACACAAATTTATAGCCACACTTGAGTATGCATTTGATGATGTCACTAATGTTTATTCATCCTTCGTGCGTTTCAAAAACTCAAAGCCTATGACCTCATAAATCTCATTTAATTGCTTGAATACCTTAACAAATGAATAGATGCTACGCCCGACCTCCCAGCAATTTTGCTTCGCTAATAAACTTGATAAATGACAATGGCCGAAAGAAAAACCTCCCGGCGCCATTTTGAATTTCACACCATTACATGTGAGAAAATTGTTCAAATCGTTGTTGTTGCGTGCCCGAAAAGATTTGAGAAATGGCGCATCATTTGGAACGGAACAGGCCAAGTGGTGTCGAGTGCCAGGACTCCCAAAGTGATTCGCCGAATCATCCACAGAGTGGTGAAGCCACTCGAGGAGGCAAGTGGATGGGCATGTTTATTTACCCAAAAAGTCACAACTTTGTGTGTATGGCAAATACAAATAAGCAAACATCAAAACGAAAATTGCACAAATATAACCGAGTAGGGGTAAAATTGGGAATGAGCAGTAGGCTATCTGGAAAAGTTGATTTCTGTTTATGATGTAAGACATTTAACTACCCCTATTCACCTCTTTTATAACCGAATCAGAAAGCATCCTTTGAATGTGCACTTAAAGGATTTTTAAAAACATTTATAAATATCTTAATAAATTATATATTATTATATATAATTATATTATAAATATAAAACAACTTTGTAAATATAGAAAATATTGCATTCTAAAAGCCTATTTAATCCAAGTGTTCTCAGTCAGGCAGAAAATACAAGTTGCATTTTTAAAATGCGAGTATATCCATTCGATCTTCCCAATTTTTGCCATTTCCCGCTTGAGTGGAGCAAATTTGGCCAAGAATACGACTTTCGTCCAAACGTATGTACGCTGACAGAGCAACTTTTATGGCCAAAACAGTTAAGAGACTTTGTTGGGGTTCGTGGCCAAAGTTGGTTGGCCATTTCGGCACTAATCGAAAGTTCCTTTCTTTTCAGATGGCCAAATGAAGTGTTTGCATTTAACGGCCCAGGCAACAATAGTGACTGGGTGGTATGTGGGTGTGTAGGGGGTTTTGGGGGCATTATGCAAAAACTGTTGCAAAAAGTTTGCACTTCGAAGTGAAGAACCGGAGAACGTGCCACAAAAGCAGCAACAATGACGTCGACGCCTTGATTTGTTTTGAACCACACTCGGATTCAATGAGTTGCACAAGAACCGAGCAAAACTTCCAGACAATCAACGGTGGGTGATGTTAGGTGGGTGGTGCAGTGCAGTGGCTCAGTGGTTCAGTGGTACGATGGGTGGTGTTTGGGTGGCCACAGCAACAGCAACAGCTGCAAGTGCAAACAGAATGAGGTCAGTTCTTGTGTTGCATGTTGCTCGGGCATTAGGGTAAACTGTTGATAGACGTTGGACGACGCCTAATCACCAACTGCAGAACGGCAGATAGGGATAGATAGGTTTTCTGGTCGAGAGGACGTGGTCCGTATGCAAATGAAGCCACATTAATGACTTTAAAAGCTGCCCGCCGGACTTTCAGAAAAGGTTGTAGTGTACAATATAGTGCACCATGCGAACTGCACAAAGTGTGTACTTTTTTATAGTACTTTTTACTTAGTTTCATAGCAAAACAATCTTAAGGTGCTATATTCGGCGGTGGGAAAACTAGTAATATTTCTTAATTTGTATTTAAGCGGTGAAATAAAAGTAGGAACAATCTGCAAGAAACACCATTGCAATCTTTTGTTTAACCTTAAACGTTTAATGCAAAACAGCGGCAGTTTAAAACTTGGCAATAAGGCTCAAGATTTATTGCACCTTATCCGACGACTTAAACTTTTCCCTACGGACGGGGGCAATCCTTCTGCAAACTGACGAACCCATCCCCACCTGGGGGATCCAACCATTCCCTCCTTTCTTCACTGCGTATGCCATAAATAATAAATACGTGGCACATTGCCACCCCAAGTGGAACTTTTCTGCAGTGCGTTCAGAGGTTCCTTTGTGGTTTTGCTCGGTGCCAGAGCCCAGGGCGAGCTCCTCTCAACCTTCCATTTAATTGACAATTGTCTGCAGCTGAGCAGGAATAAGGCCATAAAACATTGGCAAAGTCAACAGTGTGAAAAAAAGTATCCAAGAAAAAGGAAATGTACGAGAAGAGCCTCGGGAAAAGTTTTGTGAAACAGGTCTCTGGAGCCCACGAACATTTCTATTTGTCGCCCTGCCAAGTACATAAAGCAAAGCTAAAATGTAAGCACAATAAACGCATCTGAAGGCTACTGCTCCCCTGCCACGCCTCCTTTCTACTTTGGCACTTCCTTACGTCCTTTTTTTTGCGCACATATTTTTTGACAATTTATTTATGCGTTTAATAACGACATCATCAGCATGTAAGCGAGCACACGCATAAAGGACTCGCACATATACATATATACCAGCATTTACATGTATGATGTGTCCAGGGGCAAGGAAAGGGGGGTAGCAATAAAAATGTCGCTGATTTGACAATGTTCTTTATGTTCAGAAAGTCGCTCGAAAGGCTTTCAACGCCACAATTTCTCCCCCATCCGCCAGAGAAAGGTGGCTCAACTCATTATGCAGTAATTTAAAATGACTTGGAACATTTCCGAAGGTGGGGAACAACCTTGGGTTTCACTTAAAGGGTTAAACAAATGCTTCCTGTTCTTCCCATTAAATATTTAATATTTTTCCATTAGCAGTGAAATCAAAGCTACCGTAAAATGAATCATATTAAAAATATGAAATTGGAAATTACAGTTTATAGTGTCCTCCATTTATGATAATATAACGTATTAAATATATATTGTATTTATATTTCTTTAATACTTAAAAAATGAATACATTTAAATATATTTTTCCCTGCACTAATCCTACCTGTTCGCTTACTCAGTAAAATCCATTAAGCAACGCTCATGAAAATGTTTTATTGATTACGCCGATAAACTCCCTATCTGAAATAAACAATTCGTGCCCCAAAGGAACCGAAAGGCAATTGTTGCATGAAGTTCCGCATGGTTGATTGCCAATCTGTGGCAATTATTTTCTGCCGGGAAAAAGCCAACTCCCCTATTATCGTTTTCGCATTGTTTATGCGTCAATGGGAAAACGAGTAAACAAACATGGCTATAAATAAGCGGCTAATAAGGATAATTGCCTGCTTTACAAATTGTCGCGAAATAGGGTGGCGGGAAGGGAAAAGAGGAAGAGGACTCAAGATAGCGATACGAAACCACAAACACACAGATAAGGAGCAGCACATCTACAAGTCAAAATAGTAATAAATTGCTGGAGAAAATTGCGTGGTGCGGCGGGAGAAAAAGCCCAGTCGCGAAACCGGAACATATGGACAAGGATGCCGAGAAGGTCCTTTGAATTTTATGTGTGTGCAAAAAGCGCGGGACGAAGTGGGGCAGCCGAGGACAGACATCCTTATTTATGGTCGTGCGGTGCGGCAAATTAATAATGCGACTTTTCTCATTTGTTTGCCGTTTCGTCTCTGGCTTTCGTCCTTCTATGTAAATGGGATTTTGTGGCAGGAACTGCATTTAACCCACAGCTGGGAGTCCTGTTCGTCTGTATGTGCTTGTGTGTGTGTATAAATAACAAAAAACAAAAGCAATTTGCAATGTAAATGCTGACGATAATGTGGTTCCCGAAGCCAATAATGACGATGATGAGGTGGACAAAGTCAAGTCAGCCTGTCTGGCTTCCTTTTTCACATTTGGCCTCATGTGGCAACGAAGTTTGCCTTTTTCCTTCGCCCCAAAATGCTAATGAGCCGAGTCAAGACATTCCCACTCTATCTCTACTCTCTGTGTATATTTTCAATGACTTCTCCTCGAAAGTGTCGCCCCTTCGGGCAGTTGAAAAATTTATTGCACACTTCCTGTCGCTCGGTTTGCTGTTCCTGCTCCCCTTCAATTACATGCAATTCCTTCTGGCTTTTTATGGCATCCCGCATCGATCCGTCGCAGAATGTCGTGTGTGATTAACGGGTGCAATACGCCGGGTCCTTCGTCCTTCGTCCTGACAGGCCGACATCCTCCTCGCCTGCAGGCCTGCTGTCCTGCGCAACATTCTTGGCCCCAACTATCGCACTTTAACTCATCTTTTATTTACACCACTGCCGAGACAAACCCGCCACGGCGACGCATTGGCGCCCCCCAAACATGGGGGGAAATTACACCAACAAACAACAGGAACGGGTCATGTCAAGGGGCCACACCAACAACATCACCAAATTACAACAATTAAAACAGGGGGAAACCGTAGCGAAGGCCCAAGTATATACAAACATACGTACTCGTTTATATGCGCAAATGACAAGGGCGACAATGCAGCTCCATTAAATATACACTGATCGAAATATGTAAATTTTCATAAAAATGCTATAGTCTGTCTGCAGATTAAATGTTCTTAAAGTGCATATCGAAAAATGTCTGTTCTGTATTTTAAATATCACCAATTAAAATGCCATACTGTAATCTGCAAATTAATTGTTTGAACAGAAGCAAAGAACCACATTCACTGAAGCGCATAAATAGAATGCACTTTGTGCATTCAATAAATGAATATTTTCTAAAACTGCCAATTTTAATTGGCTGTCTTGGAAAGTGCATAGCATTATTTATCGGAGATTCCTGTTGGTTTTCTGTTATTGTGTACGACTTTCAATGCGGTTTTTCCCTTTCCCAACGCTTTTCCATCTGAATTGTGTATGCGCTTTTAATTATTGCCATGAGATGGTATTGTCGCTTCACTTTTATTATTCTCCTGTTATTTGCAATGTTTTCCTTCGAACATCAGCCCTCATGAGGGACACGCCCCGCCTCAAGTTGGCTTCAACGCCCACATTAACAACATTGCCACATTGCGTCCTGGCAAGTGACAGCTTTTAATTAAATAATTGACTATGTTTCGACTATCTTGTGTGTGTTTGTGCGTATGCCCAGTTGTTTGGGTCTCATCCAGCTTTCATCTGTCAGATCAATGAGACAAAAAGGCAAACTAACAAGATGTGGATGTGGAGCTATCCAGATAGACGTGTTTATGATGCTGGCTAGAACGACTGACAGACGCGAGTTCATTGAAACTTTTCGACTGCTGGCTGACTTTTGTTGGCCATCAGAGGAACATATAAGTAGATATACTATAATAAATGGCATTAGTTATGCGGGTCGCTAAACTTTGCTCCCAAAAAACCAATAATAAATGTGGGCGGTGCTAGATAAATGGCCAAGACCCTCGCTGGCCAATGAGTATCAATTTTAAATTTATTCCAAAAAAGGAGTTCTCTGAACTCCAAATGTCTCTTTTCAGGGGTTCATGCAACCCCTCGAACCGCAGAGATAAGACGGATTTCGCAATTTATGATGCCACAAACGAAATTTGCAACGCAAAATGTTCTCCGCCCGGTCATAATATCTTTTTGTTCGTTGCCCAGAGCATTGGCATTGATTTCAGGCGAACATCTTTCGTTAATTGAGTCGTAAATGCGGTGTTATTGATACCTCATTAGGCAGGCTGATAACCGCGGCGTATGCGCAATATTCCAGCGCCTTAAAGAGACTTTAAGCCGAGTGTTTTGGTCCTGCTTATGTAAGTCCTGTCAGCTGCTCCTGACATTTGCCTCTCGATTCTGCACCACTCATTCAAGTGGACGCCCTGTGGCATCGGCAGAAGCAGCAACAACAATAATCTCGACCACAAAGCAAGAGGACAAAGGACCAAAAGGCTGGCAATTGGGTTTTCGTTCAATGCGGGCATTCTCGGGCAACAACAAAAACAATTTTATATATATACATAAAAGCTTAATTAAAATTTTATGATTATCATTTGGAATTCATCTGTTTACCTTGCAGGGGTTAGAGTTTAATAAGGAAAAACAATCTCGAAACACTTCAGTTTTGTTTGCTAATTAAAGTTGGTAGACAACAGCAAAGCAGTTGTTTTTTATTGAACATTTTTATAACAAGCTAAATGTACCCAAAATAACTATAGTAGTAACCTTATTTCTGCACATTATATTTCATTAAACCACAAAAGCTGTATGATTAAAGTTATGGGCCTGCACAACTCTAACATAGTTAGGCAAATTTGGCTCTAATTACTAGCAGACTAAAATATATTAATTAAATGTGAAATACTCTTAGTCTCTATGAATATCTGCGCGCTTATTAAGTGAAAGCTCCCATTGGCCCCATTTGTTTACGTTTTAATTAGGTGGCTAATGTTGATAAAAGCGCCCTTTCATATTTAGCAAATAATCCTTCTTCAGCGGCAACGACCTGCTACATTCCCAAAAGACGGCACGTATTTCAAGTGTCTTTTTAGCCAAGTTAAGTGGAGTGAAGCGCTTGAGCCACGTGCCAAAAGTAGAAAGAGGTTCCACCTTCGTTTCCCCGCGGCCGCATGATTCCTTAAAAGTGTCGCCATTCCACTTTATTTGTTAAACGTGACGAGCCAACGACTTGAAAAAAAATATATATATAGTAATAGGTTCAAAATCAGTATAAATACAAATAGCTTTGTGTAGACCACACACGAAGGACCATACGGATTTAAAAGAATTTAAGCGTTGTCATCGGTGTTGCGTTAAAACAAATGGTTTTTGGAAGCATAAACAACAATAAAATGGGGAGCAAGCATAAAGAGAGAACCAAAGCCATATGGCATTGATGGATTTTTGATAAATGGACGAGCGTTATGAAAAATATACAAAAAAATCCAATGACAAACTGACCAACCAAAGAGCCATGCGAAAGGCGATAAAATCCGAATCAAATAACGCCAAACAATGTCAGTCAAAACAAGTGGAGTGGCGGGGGGATTAAGGGGACAGGCAGCCGTCGAGTGAGCCAAATAATTGACAGTAGCATCAGGAAAAAAAGTGCAATTAGAGCGGGGGCTTTGTACACTGCAAAAAAAGTAAAAATAGGCAGCCGTGCAGCTTTTTTTTGCACAGTGAAATGGCATAAAATATAAAGTGGGCCAACTGAAAATCAACAGCTTTGTCATCAGAAATATCCATTATTGTCGGATAAAAATTCATAACGAAAACCTATTCTGCGTTTTTTGTAAACCACACAAATATATGAAGGATATACATATATTTAAATTAAAATAAATATGAAACATTTCTTTGTTAAGTAAACTTTCATTTTATATTCTTCTGTGTAATACCACTTTAATTGCATTATTTCGAATGCACGTCGAGTGCACAACGCTGCGTATGCGTAATATCAGTCACTTTCAATTGTTTTGCCTGATTTCACTTACCCTATTTCATTTTCATTCAAACTTAATTTCAAATAGAAAGACATAAAATCCATTGCAAGAGGACATTGTGAGTTTAAGTGAATTTCAATAGTGAAAATGCATATAAAATTTAATTCAAATACATATTCAACTGGCATACGTCGACATGGCAAATTAAATCCCACGGTTTCGTAAAATGCATTTCGAGTCATAAATTAGATCCACCGATATACGTAGAGCGTTCTAATCTAAATCGTTAAAAATGGGCGATACTTTGGACGAGACGCCGCCAACGCGTCGCGACAAACCACAAACATTGAACATTGGCCAGGAGGAGCAGGGATCCGATCCTGCATCCGGCAACACCTCCTCCCCCGTATCCTCAATCGCCATTCCCGCTGCCCGCGTACCGCGCCACCGATTGCGTCACGCGGATCGGGATCAGAAACGGGATCACTCGAGCGACGGTCTGGTTTCGAGTGGCGAACTCCGGGACGAATTCATGGGCATCGATGCCCAGCCGCGTCGCGAAAGTCTCAATAGCTGCGAGGTGGGCAGTCCGGGGACCATGTCCTCCAGTCTCGGCAAGGCGGGACGGCTCAACAGTTCCAGGTACCCGTCCGGCGGCGCTGGTGCCATCGGCCTGAGTGTCATGGGCAACCTGGTGGGCACCACCACCCGCAAGTGCGTCCTCACGCTGGACGGGTACTCCTATGTCATAGGTAAGTGGCTGCTGGTCGGATTTAATGCAATTCAAAGCTCCTCTGTTATTAAATACGTACAATGAAAGGTCCTAGCAAGGGAAGCTTTGGACTATGGAAGTATAAAAGAGAAGTGGGTTGGTGGTATGGGCTTAAAAACAACCGAGAAAAATTAGAAACACTAATACACATTAAAAATAATTACCAACTACTAACTAGTAACCATTTGAAAAAACATTCGGAAAACTATATATTTTCAAACGAATAAAATTTTAAGAATAAGAAGAAATGTATTTCTAATAAACCACAACCACTGTGCGGCGGGAGTCACCTTGGGACTTGGCTCCTTTGTTTCCAATCTTTGACCTGACCTTCCCTGAACTCCGTGAACAATAAAGAGAACAAAAGTCTAAGCAGTATCAAAGATCTAGTTTAAAATTCGTCCCACTCACATTTCCTCCTGAAACTCATAAAATAATACGTGGATGCGAATGTGTGTAACTTATTTTTCTATCATTTCATTGCAGGTAAGTCAATTCAAATGGCAACAAAAAGAGCTCCACAAAAAGCAGCAGATTGAGGGTAATTCTCTGCAGGAAAGGTACGTTCGTGGCTCGGTGCAGCATTAAATTGAAAATGAAATTGAATTTCCAACGAGCTGGGCTATTATAAAAGTTATCTCTTCGCCTCAGCCCCCACACCCATGGGTATCCACCAGCCCATCTTACGGGTAGCAACAATTCATTTAGGATTCTTGTTGCTTGGTGCCCGGTTGAGGTAAAAATTTATGTGCAACTTTTTATGCCTTCTGCATATGCCACGCAGATTTCCTGGCCACCAAAGGCTTAGATTCCCAGCCAGTTGCGTACACAAACGGTGGGGAAATTTTTAAAGTCTATGACCAGGCAAACAAGGCTCTGGGCCCCGATCCATTTTGAGTGGCAGCCGTTCTGGCCAACCTGGATAACCGCCTTCTGTTCTGTTGGCCATATGTACGATGTATTTCCGTTTCCTCCGTCGTGCCCCTTTCCACTTGGCTTACATGGTTGCCGGCCAGTTGTGTTTCGGCTAATAAACTGCCCGGGACCACAGTGTAAGCTCGAGAGGGTGTGCTTCCATTTGTGTGTCCATTTGAGATTAAAATTCATGAATTGTATTTCGGAGTAAACGAATTTACCCGGCACCGATGGAGTGCATCAGATATTCAGCAAAATACGCATGCAATTTCGGATTTTCATGCCAACAGATGGCAGAAATGAAAAATGTTTTCTCGTTAGATACTAGCTTCATTTGAGAAGTGGTTATTACTTTGTTCAGTCCTCAAAATTATTGATTTCAAATTTGGATTTTCAGATTTTAATGTACTGTCATGTCAGTGGTATTTATTAGTATTAAATACTCTCATTTTGGCCAATAATTAAAAATAATTTATTTGTATAGATATTTTAGTTTTCTTACCTGGAAGAAGCCTTTAAGCTCGTAATTTAAATCGCACCTCTCTTTAAACTTTTTGCGTCTTTTAGCAGAAATAGTCAGTTCAAATTAAGCATTTGCCCATAATACTATTGCCAATTCTTTTAGCCCAAGGTCAGGTTTGTGCCGCACGGCCCCTTTGAGCCTTTGAATGTCCTGGCATGTCCTGGGGTGGCTCGTTTACCCGGTCACGTAGCGGCCACAAATCGTGCGGCGATTTTGAGACAAAGCCGGGCCACATGGAGTTTGAGCCCCACCAGTCCCAAATGCCACGCCCCCCGATTCCGATTCCGAACCCAAGAACGAAGCCTTCTTTTTGTGCCTTTTTACACAAGTCGCTTGGCGGCCGCCTGTCCTTTTGGCTTTCAATTTATGGGCGCTGCAATATTTCGCAAATATCCGTAGCATATCCTGCGGCGACAGCGCAGACAGCATTGCAATAAATAGTCAAGAGTTTGCCAGGCTGTGTGTGTGTGTGTCTGTGTATGTGTATGTATGTATGTGATTGGCTGAGTGTTTGGCTGGAAGTGTCCTTCAATTGACATATTACACTTGTTGTTGTCCTGGTCGCGGCTGTTTTGTCTTTCGCCCTTTTACTGGTTATTGCCGTCGATTTGTTTGGCCGCCCACTTTCTGGAGGGGGCGTGTCTGACAGGGAGGAGATGGATGTTTCTGTGGACGGGATTTGTATGGTTCTCGTCTGGCTGAAGGCAACGCTTGGCTGATCAAGCATTCGGCCAACAAGTTCGACCCATAGGCAGCAGTCTAATTGATGTGCCGGCAAACAGCAGATGGTTCCATTCCCTATTTTTAGGTATTTTCTTTACCCAAAAACCCTTGCCCTTGTGAAAAAAGGGTTAAGTGGCTCATTTAGTTTGCGGCTCATTGGTTAATTTCAGAAATTGCCTTTTAAGTAATTAATTGTAACAAGGAAAGGGTGAGCAAAAAAAGAAGTAAAATGAAGATCAATTAAGATGAGTTTGAGTTTCAACAGCCGAAAAATATAATATAAAATGCTTAAAATATATATTAGGGAAAATTATTTGTAATTATTTGTTTTAATTATTTTAATTATTATTTGTAAAACCTAAAATTTAGGGAATAAATTCGACCATATCTTTGACCACTTAAGCAAGTTGACTTTTGTCAAATAATATAACCATCATAGAGATGGGAATAAAGATAACTTTTTTAAAATAAATAAATTACCAATAATTTAACACCAAATTAAGGTAGCCAGAAAAGAACTTCTTGCCATTTTGGGCAAGGATCCCAGGACCTAACTTCCAATCGTGAGTTATCAGAATCCTTGGCATTCTCTCAGGCGTGGCAATGGAGCAGTGCATAACTGAGATGCCTTGACCTGCCTGAGCTGCGTAGTAGGGCTTTCTGGCCAAAAGCGTTAAGGAAATTTAACCAAATTTGCATAAATTCCGCTCGAACACAAAACGCTCAAAAATTCTCCGAATGCTAAGGAATGCGACAAAGGCAAGGAAAGACAGCCAACACATATACTCAAATATACGAACATAAAGTTTTATTGTCATGTAAGGGAGCTTCATTGAATTTTCCTTGGCCAAAGCATACTTTAAAGGATAATGTATGCAACTCGCTCTGTCCTTTTGGCGCCCCTCCTGCGTTTTCTTTTTTTGCTTTTATGGCAATGGCCTCTCAATTGGCAATCAATTTGCCTTGGTCTCTGTGGGACAACTTTTTCTTTCAAGTGTCAGCGACAGCCATAACAATAAAAGAAAAAAAGGCTTAAAATCAATTTTCGTTAAACCCTTCGAAGAGCACACAGACAAAGGCACAGACATAAAAATGATTACCAATGGCTCGAACTCGGAAAATTTTTTAATTAAAAACAGTTAAAAGCGGCGCCAACGACTGTCTGCAAAATGTATGTATATGG
Organism: Drosophila mauritiana; assembly: GCF_004382145.1. Lineage (NCBI taxonomy): Eukaryota > Metazoa > Arthropoda > Insecta > Diptera > Drosophilidae > Drosophila > Drosophila mauritiana. The sequence goes on along the minus strand of NC_046667.1, from coordinate 11,587,469 downwards.
CCAAAAGTCCTGCTGAAAAAAATCACATTAAAAGCAAACTCCAAAATGGCTGCTGCCAAGAGCAGAAACACGCGCGCCGAAATGTTGGTGAAAATCTGTCGGAAAGGATGCCCGCAAGGGTACCACTGCTGGCATCAAGGTGCACAGCCTTTCTGTTAGAGCCTTTCTCTTACCTGTCTGCTAAAATTTGGCTAACTAGCACAAAGGCTTAAACACACACACACACATCGCTTAGCCACACAGTGTGTGTGTGCATGTGCGTCTGTGTGTTTGTCCCGCTTGTTTGCCTTCTGCCTCCTCGAATGTCAGAGAACAAAGGCCAGACATCGCAGCGCCGTTGTCCTGACAATTCGACAAGGTGTTCTTGTCATAATTTGCAACTCAATTTCGCTCGGATTTTTGGACCACTTTCCAGTTAGACGCTGCTAAGTTTGTTCGGCCCAAATGTTTCAGTAAGCAAACTTAAATGTAATTTAAACTTTTTAAGTACTACTCAGCATGCTAGATAACTTTTTTGGAGGTTTTAACTTTCTTCTTCCTTTGATTGAAGTTATAGGCTCAAAGTTACAAAAGGAACTTTACAAAGTTATTTGCTAAGAAAAAGATTTTTTAACAATATAAAACCACATACTTGGAGCTAATACGATAATGTAGTAGGAGGCCTCAAACGTATAGCTTATGCGCATTTCAAATCTCAGAACACATTTCCTGTCAAATCCGAGTACCAGTTCCCCAGTTAATCGTTCACTCGTGGAGGTCCTTGTTGTCGCAGCCAGCTTTTCGCTCTGGTTAATTTGCAGGCACTTTGCTGTAATTTCATTGGCATATCCGGTTCCTACTGTATCCGCTGCCATTGCCAAGGCATCTGTCATTGGGCCAACTAGTCAGCTTCGGTGGATGTCTTCTGTTCGAAGGCATTAATGCGTTAAATTCGCAGTGACGGCTGTCCTTGCAAAACGCGAAACTATTTGAAAGCGGCAACAAATTGAATAGGAACGATTGCCGTCACTTTCCCATTCACCGCTGAACTCGCTCACTTCAAATTCCCCCGGGCCAGGATAATTTATCAAGTTTGTTAGTGCAGCTGGAGACAAAAAAGAAGCACTACCTCTTCTCGTCGCACGGATTTGTAAAGTGATATAGAGGTATGCAGTTTCAGTCAGAGGATAACACTTACATTTATTTACTTTTTGCCTTTGCAGAGTGTCAAACGCTTAGCAGAAAGATAAGTGCCCTTGCCAGGAAAATCTCAAATATTTAATAGGGCATTAGGATAAACAGAGCGAGACTAACGAAAATGAGATATAAAATGTCATTCTTAGTTTGTACATTGTAGTTAGTAGCAGGAAGGCCACTTAAAGTTCATTTAAACAATATTTTCATTTTGTTTAAATTATTATTGTACATCCACAACATTTTTCTTCCAAGTAAAATATAATAACAAAACAAGCTTACTTTAATTAAATTTAATTAATACAAGGCTATAACTTTTAACAATACAAGGTTGCACAGAATCAAACCATCTACTTGGAAATCAGTTCAGCATTATATCCCACTCAAAAAGAAAAACCCATCTATCACCGCATTTCCCTCCGAAATTTTCTCGCCACTTGACAGTTCCACTGTTGGAGGAAATTAAATTTGCAAATCCCATCGGCCACATTCAGGAGTCGTTAATCCTGGCCAACTGTTAATGACATTTAAGCCGATGTTCGATTCATTAATTAAGCAATCAATCAATCAATCAGCGAGCACACATACACACAGAAATTGCCTGGGGAATAGCTAAAATCAATCAAAACCGATGCTGATTGAAATTCACTTTGGTCCATTTGTGACGCCACAAGTTGTAGACCAACAGTCCCACCAAAACCACATTGGCCGACTTGATGAGCTGCTTAACCAAGTGGCGACGTTGTTGGCTAAATACGGAAATGCAATTATTATCACCAGGCTTAAAAGTTGTCTAAAACAGCCATCTCGGGCCGGAACTCACCTCATTATCGCTGAGTTGCGCTCTCTTAAAACAATTCCGCCTCCAGGGGGCAGATTAAATCCAAAGTCGTCGGCCAAAATGCTGTCGCTGGATTATTTAAGTAGTTGATATTAAGTACTTTCACCGATTCCGGAACAGAATGGGTTAAGAGCAGAACGAAATGAAACGCAGCGGGGCATATAGACAGCAAAATATATATACTCTTAATCCGATGAGAGATCCGGTTCAACGTGGCGTATGGGTAATGAAATGTTTAAATTTGTGTGAATCTGTTAAGACTCGAACAGTTTTTAATTATATCGTTTGTCGAACTGAAAGAAGTACTATCGATTAAAGATTTTAAGTTTTACTGAAAATGACTGGGATTAAACGATTAAGAAATCCAAGTCTTTAAAGTCTTAATCGCTGTGCTGTACAAATAATAGTAGTTTTCTTATGAAATTGCATGGATGTTCACAAAATTTTTGTAATTTTCCGGCCATTCCCAACTATTAACTTCTAATCCAAACAACTTCCATTTGCTGGCAAAATATTTGTACAAGCATCGAGCAATCAAAAGTTTCCAACAAGTTTGCCATAGTTGCCACTCACAAATATTAAATTCAGTTATTAAAGGACATTTAAAAACTTTTGCATGTGGTATTATATTTTGTGCCGTCCTTGCGACATTTCCGCATGGGTGGGAGGATTCTGCACCAGTTCCATAAATCTTTCTTGGTTCCTGGGTGTGTTCTTCCTCCATACATGAAAAATTACAGTGGCCGGGCGAAACACCAACATCAACAGCGCGGCCAAGTGTTCTGGGCAAGTTGCCAGGAACAGGCGACGTTGTGGCCACTTTTTTCCGGACAGGATCCGAACCACACTGCCCCTTTGCCTTCATTACCAGTGGACAGCGTTCAATTCAATCGAGTCAAACGAAAAAAATGCACCAGCTCTAGGGTCATTAATTTTCCCCCATTATGTATTCAATCGCGTGACATTTTGAACTGGAAATGCAATTAAAGAGCAAAGTTTGCCGCCATCAGCTGGTAATTCCTCTAATCCCATTCCCGGCTAGACCAGTCGACAGACGAGACCCTCACGGGCGGCCAGGAGCAATGCACTTGCGGCGAGGGATTGACTGCAGCGGGAATACAGAAAGAAAATGGTATAGGGACATTAAGATTTAAGGGAACTCTACATTGATGTTTTCCCATTATTATATAGCTACGATAGTTTTTTACGGTGCAAAGCGGGAAATGAGTGACCAGAATTCAAAGGAACAAACTTACCCAGGTTGATATTTGGAATCCACGCCAGAAACTTCAACCACCAGTTTCTTGGGCTGGCTGAGAAACTCTGAGAGATCCACCAACTGCTCCTTGTCGCTCACATTTATCACGGTAATTATCGACTCAAAATTGGGATAGGACCTGCAAAACGGTTTTCCAATTAATCAATGTCTCTTAAGGGCAAATTTCATCCACCTACCGCTTGAAGGCAAACACCCAACGAGTAAGGGGTTCAATATTAAATCGACCCACACGCATAATGGCCGATTTTCGCAGCTCAAGCAGGTCCTTGTAGACCTGGTAATGGCTCCTGTTGGCCGCCTTCTGGGCCTCCAGGTTGAGCTCGAGGTAGTTTGGGTGGACAGGCAGCCAGGTTTTGGTGGCAGTGGAAAAACCTGTGCGAATTAGTTATTATTTAAGTTATAATAATATAATATGATGATTTACCGGCATTGGTCTCGCTACTCCACTGAAATGGTGTTCGGACTGGGTCCCGGGAGACCTCCTGGTAGAGCTCCTCTCCAACATTTCTGGCCGGCGGATCCACCGTGTCCTCCCAGCTCAGTTCGCGGTAGTCCACCATGCCGAGCTCCTCACCCTGAAAAGTGTAGGGGTAAAGCCAAAGGACCACAAGCAACCAACCAAGTCAGCAACAAAATCTCACATTATAAGTGACGGCGACACCGGGAAGGGTGAGCAGCAGCATGTTCATGGCGTCCACACTGGCTGGACCGAATCGAGAGGCGACCCGGGGGTTGTCGTGGTTGCCCATGACCCAGTTGGCCGCGTGCCCGCGTGGCATGTAGATCAGCCACTTCTCCACGTTGTAGACATAGTCACGCGCATCCGAGTCGCCTTTGACATCCGTGATAAAGTGAAAGTTGAAGGGCAGATGGGAGCCCCGCACCCCGTTGGAATCCTCGTAGTAGTCCGCAAGCTGGGTGAGTCCTGCGTACGCCTCCGTCATCATGATGCGTGTGGGTCTTTCGGGGTGCTTTGCACTAAAGTCATCCAGCAGCTGCCGCCAGTGATGAATCATTTCCAAGACTTCTGGCAGATCCCTGGAGTAGATGTGCTCGGTGTAGTCATAGGAGAGTGAATCCCCTGTTTTGCCACTCAATGGCTCATCTTTAAGAGATTCGTCCTCAAACAAATGATTCACTGCATCGATGCGGAAACCAGCTACGCCCTTGTTGAGCCAGAAAAGCAACACATCGTCCATGGCCTGAACCACTTTGGGATTACGATAGTTCAAGTCCGGCTGCTCCTTGGTGAACTGGTGCAGGTAATACTGCTCACGACCTTCGTGCCACTCCCAGGCGGATCCATAGAACACCGATGGCCAGTTGTTGGGTGGCACTCGAGTGCCATTCTCCTGGACGATGCCATCGTGCCACACATAGAAATCCTCGTAACCCGGCTCCCTGGCCGCAGACTTCTTGAACCACTCATGCTGATCCGAGCTGTGATTCGGCACAAAGTCCAGAACAACCTTGATGCCCAGCTCGAAGGCCGTGTCGATCAGCTCCTCGAAATCCTGCATGGTGCCATACTCCGGCTGGATTGCCTTGTAATCCGATATGTCATAGCCAAAGTCAACCATGGGCGACTGAAAAATGGGACTCAACCAGGTGGCCGTGATGCCAGTGTCCGCCAGATAGCGCAGCTTGGAGGTGATTCCCTTCAGATCGCCGATGCCATCGCCATTGCTGTCCATGAAGGACCTCGGATAGATCTGATAGAAGACCGTGTGTTGCCACCAGTCGATAAAATCCTCCGTGTCGCTCTTCACCAGACCGGCCATAATGGAGCCGGAGTTCAGCAGACTAAAAAGAAGGATTTGGATGAGTGGAGCGCGCATTTCGGCGAGGTATTCTGTTTGATGTGCTCGAGAGTTGGCAGTGCGACAGGCACTTTTAAAGCGATTCTACCATATAATTAAAATAATTTTTGCATTAGTCTTTGTCTAATTATCAGCAGTCGTATTAAAGGTATAATTTGTTGGCAGATTTTTATCAGCTCCAATCAAAACAAATTGCGGTGCAAATTAAATGAGTAAACAAAATTGTTTTTCACAATTTCACGGCACTCTGCACTTGTCAAGCCAATTGGTGGAAAACTAGGTGCTTTTTATAGACATTTCACCGACCGATCTAGACCAAAATCACTTTGCTCACCTCAAGGAAATCAAAATAAACTGAACACAATTACATATATTTCTCGAACAACTCAAAGCTTTTGGTTATGTGGATGCCATCAGCTGATCGAGAGCTTTGGATCCACAGACGATAGGAGAAGATCACGATGTATAGAATTTTCAGGTGGCAAACAAAATAAATAAATAAAAATAAAATAATTTATATATTTTTGTTATATCTATAGCCCCCACTATAGAAAGTAAGCATTTATTTATTTGAGCTACATTTTATCTTTAACTGTAGTGTAGTAGTAGTATGCTAATTTTCTTTCACTGTACTGTAAAATAATGAATTGGTGGGAAATTAAAATTTCACATTGTAATTAAAAAAACAACGCAAAAACGAACCAAATACGATATAACATCAGAAAATTTTCATAAATTTTGAATAATGCCTTTGCTTTTGAGAACACCTAACAATCAACTTGTTTATAGCAGCTGATTAGACATACAATTGCAATGAGAATAAAAATCAAAGCAAATTTTATGGTCGTCAACCACCGCTAAGTGGAAATTTAATTAAATTCGGCAACCATTTATCAGCTGCCTGAGCCCCCGAAAAGGGCCAAAAAACCTGACGACAATTATGAATTACGACTTGGAATTAAAGTCGAGGGCAAACAGCAGGGAAAGTGCCCCAAAGTGAGAAGTAGAAGGTCCGACACCAAGTGCTCTCAATTCAATTAAAATGTTTGCAATGCGCTAATGTAAATGGAAATGTGTTCCGCTGTCAAATGAAATGGAAACTCGATTAGATGGCCCCTGTGAGATACATTTAAATACGAAAATAGAAAAGCACGGCTGGTTGGCAAATGGAAAGTTTTCTCGTACTTTAATGTGGAATTCCAAGTAGTTCGTCGCTTACTTTCGCTTATTCAGCTGAATAACTAATCCCTCGTTGGGCGCCAATTCAATAGCCTCGGCCTTAAGTCGATCCCCCACCCGGTGTTGCGAGTCCACGCCCGCCACAAGGACACTCAATCGATTGGGCTGATCTATAAAGTCCGCGATGTCCACCAGTTCAGTGCGGTTGCTCACGTTCACGATGGTCAGGAGAGTGTGCTCGTTCTTCAGTTCTCTGATAAGATAGAAAATAAGGACAAAAATATATATAATAAAACGTTAATATAACAGCAATATTAATTTCCTACTTACCGCTTGAAAGCAAAGACCCTGCGATTAACCACTTCTGGATCAAAGGATCCGTTCTTCAGAACTGGCAGTTGTCTGAGCTTCAGAAGGGACTGATAGATCTTGTAATGACTTCGCCTCGCCTGCTGCTGATTGCGAAGATTGAGTTCCTTATAATTCGGATTGACAGGCAACCAAGTGCGGTTGGCGGATGAGAATCCTGCATTTAGATCACTATTCCATTGCATGGGAGTTCGCTCGGGATCTCTAGAGATCGTCTTGTAGTTGTCGATTCCAGCCTCACAAGCGGGCTGATCCACCGTATCGCTCCAGCTGATGTCCCTGTAGTCAGTCATGCCCAACTCCTCGCCCTAAAGTAAAGGAAAGTCTGTTTAAAATTATCCTTAAACAATTGAGTTTTCTGTACACACATTATAAGTAATACCAATTCCTGGCAGTGTCATCAGCAGCATATTCATGGCGTCCACAGATTTCTCACCAAATCGTGATGCCACTCGAGGATTGTCGTGATTTCCCATTACCCAGTTGGCCACATGACCATGTGGCATATAGATGAGCCACCTGGAGATATAGAAGACAAAGTCCGCAGCTGTCGAATTGGCATTCAGTTCAGTGATGAAGTCAAAGTTGAAGGGAAACTGAGGACCCTGAACTCCTTTGGAATCTTCGTAGTATTCCATTAGTTGCGACACCGAGGCGTAACCCTCGGTCATCATTATCCTCAGTGGTCCCTCGTGGTTAGCTGTATAATTATCCAGAAGTTGCCGCCAATGCTGAAGGAGGCCGTAATCCTCAGGCTGATTTCTGGTATAGATGTGGCTCAAGTAGGCCTCATTATTCGGATCATCGGTAGTGCCACTTGGAGGCTCATCCCTCAACTGAGCATCCTCGTAAATATATATAATGGCATCAATGCGGAAACCGGCAATACCCTTGTTTAGCCAAAAGAGCATCACATCGTCCATGGCCTTAATGACGGCGGGATTTCGGTAGTTCAGATCGGGTTGTCCATAGGTGAACTGCCTGAGATAATACTGCTGCCTCTCCTCGTTCCACATCCAAGCGGATCCGGAGAACACCGAGAGCCAATTGTTGGGCGGCACACGAGTTCCGTTCTCCAGGAGAATACCATCCTCCCACACATAGAAATCCTCGTACCCTGGCTCTCGGGCCACTGACTTTATGAACCAGGGATGCTTATTCGAGCTGTGATTGGGAACAAAGTCCAGGATCACCTTCACGCCCAGTTCATTGGCCTTGGCTATCAGGGCGTCAAAGTCCTCAAGGGTGCCATATTCCGGCTGTATGTTTGTATAGTTAGATATATCGTATCCAAAGTCAACCATTGGTGACTCATAAATGGGACTCAACCATACGGACGTGATGCCCGTATCCTTAAAATACTGCAACCTAGACGTAATACCTTGCAGATCACCAATACCATCGCCATTGCTGTCCTGAAAGGATCTCGGGTAGATCTGGTAGAAGACCTCGTGCTGCCACCAATTGTATTTCGCATCCAGCTCCTTTGACTGGTGGTTGTGGGCCAATATGCCTACTAGGCCCACACTCAAAATGAAAGCTATTTTCACCACAACCATCGTGGTCAACGAACGAACTTGTTTTCTATTATCATCAAACTTTTGCCGGCTTTTTATACTGCTGCCGGCTTTTCAATTCCGGTTTTGTTTGACTTGGCGATTTGATCGCTTAAATATTTGAGCAATTGTCACTTTGAAAATTGTTTAAATGGAATTAAACATTTAAAGTTTTTTGTTCGAGCCGGCTTTTACAACGGCCAGTTGACCAAACAGTGGGAAATTTTCTAACCTTTCCATTAAAACAATGAAAATGTTAAACTGGCGGGAAGGAAGGACGGAACTAAATCGATACATAGTTATTGCTAAAAGATGACTTGTAGTATTGTTGAAACAGCTACTTTGCAAGTTTCTTAACAATGCTTCGACGTACAAATGTAAAACAGAATAAACATTTGTTCTTAGCCGCAATTCTTGATGAAATGTTATATATTCAAGTATAATTTCTAATTCTAAACTTCAGTTTTAATTTGAAACCGCCTCCATTTTAAATAACAGATTTTTACCCATTTCACAAAGCAGCCATTAAATATACGCCAATTAAGATTTCCAACCGCGAACTTCCGTTGCGTGACCAGGGCGACCAAACGGAATTTCACCCAATCCCCCCAGACTTATTGTGGGCTGAATCTGGCTGCTTAATTAAACATTTTACTGGAGTCGAGACAGCAGAAACAAGGAGCTGCCATTGTGTTCCTTCCTACCTTTGAGCAAACTGCTTGTTTAGAAGTTTATGTATATTGAAAATTTTTGCACAAATATGTGCAGAAATCTTCACGTGTAAGCCAAGCAGAGTCGGCATAATTTTCCCGCTTTTCACGGCGACATGAAAAGGGTTTGACAAGGGGGCGTGGCTGTTCGCATTGAGATTCCTTTTCCGACCAAAATCAAAGCGAAGAAAATTCGCTGTAATTTCGAGGCCGCACCTCTGGGGAAATGCCAAAGAGGCGGGGAAAGTGGAAAGTTAAAGCGAAATGTTTTGAGGAGGGGAGGGAGCGCTGGCTAATCCACCCGTCTGCATCCCCAAAACTCTGGCAGCTCTCAGTCACCTGTCTCACCTGTCTGTGGGTTCCTCGCAGGACACCAGGGTTTACCTTTCATGTCGCGACTCTGATTGAATTGCCTTTTGCGCGAGCGGAGGACGCGTTTCGGCCGCCTTTTGTGCTGGGGAATTCTGAAAGAGGAAGGAAATTCCCTTTTTTTCCAAGCACTTTTCAATTTGGCTTTCTGCCTGCGCCGGTTCGAATAAGTAAATATACACGGCCTACATTTTTTATTATGTAAATATTTAATCATATCAGAAAATTCAGGGTGCCTCTCATCCAGCTTGGCATATTAAAAATCAGCTCCCACTAATCCGGTAGCCCCAGATAAATTTACGAATTTATCACACGCGCCTAAACATATGCTACGGTTTTCCCTCATCCGCATTTTCCTCTTTTCCGCCTTATCCATTTTTTATGCGAGTGTGCGTTGTCTGACAACCCTTGAGCATCAGCAAATTTGAGTTGGGCGGTCTCTCATCCAGCATTTGATTTTATTCTTTTTTTTTTTGGGCTGCTATTTAGTGCTGTCAATAGGTTTACGCTTATCAAATACTTGTTATCAGAAATCGATTACAAAAACAGCGGCTGAAGCGGTACGATTTTGTTGGTTTGTTGTCATTTGTCGTGATTGCCGTTGTCATAAGTAGGTTCCACATGTAAATTTCCATACATATATCCCGGTTTATTTGCCTGTTTTTCGTTCAAGCCCATCCGACCTTCACTATCTTGCTGTTATTGTTATGACTCCAGGCGGGGCAATCCTCTTTCGACCCAATATTATCATTTTATCTGCTTTGACTCTGTTCGATAAGCTGGCATTCAAGTCACTGACTGATAAATGTTCGGCATTAGGGCACTTTCGTTACCAATCGGTATTACAAATTGGTATTTGCCAGCATAGGTTATTTACAGAGAGCGGCGAGTCAGTTAAACGGGTTAAGAGTGTTCATATTTATTAAAGTCTAGCTTACTGTGCCCATTGTGACTGTTTAACAATAATATTAAAAGTATAAACAAATCCGAAACGAGAGGAATTATTTCACACTCTAAATAAGGTAAACAAAAATATTGATTGTGCTAACGAACAGTTGGAAAAAAGACGTTTGTTTACTCTTTTTTACATAGGTAATAATGTGGTTATTAGAAAAACACTAAAAAGTGGTTAAAAGCAAAGCGAAAGGTTTTCCAACTTACCGAATTATGAGCTCCGCTAAAATGATTTGATATGATATAATCTTTCTCTGGAACGAGATAAAAACACATTTAGGGCTGTGATGCAAACCGTTTTGTTATTATCTTTTTAATAACATTGTGGCTAGTAGAATTCTGGACTGCAGCTGTCAGTTTCCTGTCATAAAGCCAATGGCAGTAGCTTCCCCGAATCCCATAAAAGCGTCCGATTACCTTTATTAGACATGGTTTTCGGTCTTGTTAGTACTGCGCCTTCGGTATTAGCCAGTTGGTTTGTTTGCACCCAATTTGGATGTTGCGCGTAGGCACGTATTGGGATTCAATTAGTCAAACCACTGTGCAGAGTTAATAAATCAAATCCCAACCATCAGCCATCCTCCAGAATATCGAATCGCTGCTCGCTGCTGGCGAACGATTAATTATGCATAAATTTGATTGATGTGCGTGAGGCGACTGTTTAATCGGTGCCGAAAGCTCCTGCGACTTACTCTTCCACCAAAAGTGTCAACCAAAAACGAGCTGCGACCCAAAGTCACCAGTTGATTAACGAGGTGATGACGCACTCGACGGCGATTTTAATTAGCATTGAATGGAGCTATTTGCATATAATACACACCGATGCGCATCGTCGAGAAAAACAGATTATAAAACAGAAATGCAAGCTCACTTATACTTAGACCTAAGTAATACACCTACAGTGTAAACAAGATCACGTGATAAACAATTAATTTTTTTAGAGAATTTAAATATAAGCTGAAATTCAGTAGATTATTAGAATACATCACAGCTTATTCATATTCAACTGAACACTTGAAATCGTTGGTTTTAACTAGAATACTTGCGAGTTAAAAGAAAAAAGAGCTCGTCGTGCTGATGATATAATTGGTTATTCTTTATTGTTTCTTTTTTTTTTGTTTCATTTAATTATGAAGTAATTGCTTTGTCAAGAGAACCGAGAAGCTTGACAAGATCCCATTTTTTTTATATTCAAAATTCTTCCGAGCTTTCTATATTCCCGCTGAGTGCACTCAAAAACACATCGATTCTGATAGGTCACACCATTGGTTCCACAGACCTCTGCCTTTCGAAGATTACAGGGGCAATAACTAGCCTCCGATGAAGCCACAAATAATATAGCCAATAGGCCCAAAAGAGCCATCATAGCCAAGAACTTCATTTTTCCTTGGAAAGTGAAAAATTATCCGATGCTCGCAGTCGTATTCCACCGAATGTTCTGCCAAGACTGCGTTTCAGTTTAATTAATAAACACCAGGCTTTATTTGTTTAGAGTATCTTGGTTATAATATACATTACTGATAAACGAGAGAAAGCATTTTAGATTGTTTTAATAAGAGTATTTAGCTTTTGATAGTTGTTCACATTATATTATCTCAAGTACCATCTCACAGCATTCATCACTAAAGTATTTAGGTATTTCACTCCAGTTCGGATCGAAGGATGAATAATATTTCAGTTTGTCTAGTTGCAAGGTCCATCCTTCCTGATGTTCAAGGTGCGCCCAAGTTTCTTATAATCCCTTTGGCTGCACTCGAACTCACAGCGATTTTTGAAGGTAACACCATTCGAGCCGCAGACTTCAGTGCCCTTGGTCTTCAGATCGCAAGGACAATAGCTGCCCTCCGAAGATCCGGCAAAGAGGGCTATCAAAAGGCCCAAAACGACCAGCAAAGTCAGATACTTCATGATTTCTATACGTGGATGTGTGGAATGAATGGGGTTTTCTGTGCGGAACACGTCGTCGTCTCACTGCGAGCATTCAATTAAGACTGAGTTTCGAATCTGAGTCGTTTGTGTCGAGAGTGTGAATAAAAGTTTTTGATGCTTTTGTGTGTGCGTAAGTTTTGCTAATTAGTCAAACAAGCTGCTGATTACTTCGCACTCCTCTCTCGACCTCCGAAACAGCCAACACTCCCCACTTTTTCTCACATCTGCTGGGTATTCGTTTCATTTGCATGTGCCTTCCGGGCTTCCAGTAACTTGGTTGGCAGTTTAGAGACCGCACCGTCAGAATGGCGAAGATGAAGAGCATCAGAACCAGAAGTACACCTCTCATGGCGGCAGTGACTCCACAACTGGATATATAACTTAGACGAATTTCCCCAGGGCCGCCCAGGCAGCTAAGCTAATTGAAATTGAATGGCAATTGAAATTGAATAGCTAGTGTCGTGTAAATTGGCTCACAAAAAGGCTGGCGTTTCATTAATTATCGTGCCTCCTAAAAAGCGAAGCAAAGTGCATGTAAATTTTGTGTAGATTGGGAAATTCCCTCGACTCTACCTGATCGCTGATAAGAAGGCAGAGAGAAATGGGCGAAAAGCTCTTAAATATAGTGAGTAATGGAGTGAGTATGGCTATAGCTTTTCGGTGTGAGCTTTTCATTCGACTATAAAAAATTGCGTGTTTGGTTCTGCGATAAGCTAAATAAGTAATTAAGCTGGAAGTGCCGGAGCCCATAAATTATTCAAATAATTTGCAATGCATATGCCTAGCATATCAAGCTTTAGGAACTGGAATTGCTCGCATTTCAACGGCTAGCCAATCACAATGTTTAGTTCTCAAAACCAAAACACTCACTACTCCAAAGCACCACGAGAGCTGATAAGATAAGCGGCCAAATCGAAGCCAGCCAAAGCTCCATTGAATGAAAAAATGTGTTCAGCTCCAGTATCGAATCAGTCTAGCAAGTGGATTAACCCGGTAACAATGAAATTCCTAAGCATTCTAGTGGCCCTGTGCCTCCTCCTGGCCCTCACCATATCGCCCATTAGCTGCGATGATACGGAGAAGGTGGATAAGCCTTTCTGTCCCTGTCCCAGGAACTACGAGCCCGTTTGCGGATCCAACTTGGTCACCTATCCCAACCGATGCGAGTTCGACTGTGTACGCCGAAATGTTGAACGTCAGGGTCGCAGTATGGGACTTCTGAGAGACGGAACGTGCTAAGCCCCCAATCCTTTCGACACACAAGCCAAAGAAGAATCCAGAAAGTAAATCGTATAAAAGTGCCTTGTATTAATCATCAATTTGAAAAAATATAGAAATAAATCAGCTTATCAACCAGAGTATTTGGCATTGCATTTGATAGCGCTCGAACACCTTATCGCCAATACGAATCGTACAAAACGCGACACTGGCAAAAACTTGTACCCACTTCCGAAGTTTGCAGTGATTTATGAACTCAATACTTATGTTCAAGTGGCTTTCGCCACCAAAGATTACGCTTTTTGGGAATAATTTAAAATTAATCTTCGATGAGTCACTTCAAAATCACCTGTCTTTCACATTATGAACCAGGTTGTAAAAATGTAATTACTTGTTAATTTATAAAGTGGCAAATTTTTGAAGGTCATATAGTTCTTTCAATACTTAAGTATTTTGAATAAATATTTCGAGATTTTTAAATTGGGCAGATTTAAATCATAGCTTAAATAATATTAAATATATATTTGCATATTTTACATATATTTCTTATATACATAACTTATATATATAACTTAAACTCGCAGGTCCCAAGCACTGCTATTTTTTTGAACACAGCTGTATGCGTGTCAAGTCAATTCATTATATGTAGTGCTAATCAAAACATCTGAAAACCCTACTTTCATTCCGCAGCCCTGGCTTTTTATAATATAATTGTTGTTTTATTTGTTGACTAAAGCTATGGCAACATTTGTCTAAATAGAATCCAAGCCAACAATTGGGTCAATAACAGAAACCTAAAAAGTGCACACATAGAAATTCAGTACTTTTTAGACAGTTGTTTTTCATATAAATTATTTTAAACCCGGCTTCGGCATACCAATTGAATAAATATGAATATTCAATTATTTAAATGGATTAGTTTTCATTGGCATGAAATTATTGGAAAAAAATACTACGGAGTCAGAAAAAATATTAGTAATCACATCACCTTGAATTGCAGAAATTGATAGATTTTACGATTTAAACTATTTTTATTTGTACCACAAAAGATTTAAACAATACCGTTTGTATAAACACAGTTTAAGCTTTAGCGATTCGTCCTGATACCAGAAGCATATACATTTTTAAATTATTTATACATATTATTTATTGTTCACTTTTCATCATACGAATGTAAGTCGATACGAGTTGGCGATCCATATTCAGTTTTCTAGCATCTTCCCTTCTTTTCCATAGTAATGGAGCGTCCGTTTTTACTTAAACAATCCAAAACACACGGGTTAGTATAGGTCAAGGAGTCCGATCCGCACACAGGATCATAGTTTCGAGGACACGGGCAATCGTACTGGAATACCTGGCCCACAGCCAGGGCCAAAAGTGCAGACAGGCAGAAAGCGATGAAGGCTAGGCAACGCATGGCTATAATGCTAGACAGGCTTGGCAAGACTGGAGCTTTCCCACATGATCGCCACTTATTTATAGATAAGCCAGAACCTGCCACCTTAGCAAGCCCTAGTTGGAAAAACTACAGCAATAAACCGTGACTTCAGCACTTTCTAAGGTTCAAAGTTAACCGATGCTCGCAGTCCTATTCCACCGAATCTTCTACCAAGACTTAGTTATAATATGCAATATTGATACGCAGGACTTCATTAATTTATTAATATATTTTGCTTTATTTGTTGGGTAAAGTTATGGCAACATTTGCCTAATTAGAAGCCAAGCCAAAAATGGGGTCAATAACAGCAGCCTCAAAAAATGCACACTTAAATATTTAGTTCTCTGTAGACAGTTGTCTTTCGTCTAATTTTCCGGCATTGTTATGACAATAAAATAAGTATGAATAAATATTTATGCATTTAAATTTTCTATTTATTTGCATTGTCATGAACCTTTTGGAAATAAATACTGCGAAGAAGATTTAAGCAATATCGTTTGTGTAAACACAGTTTAAGCTTCAGCGATTCGGTCTGAAACCAGAAGCATATATGTACATTTTTAAATTATTTACAAATTTAATTATTTAACACTTTTTATCATACACGTGCAAGTCGATATAAAAATGGCAATTCATCTTTAGTTTCCCCGCACTTTCCCCAATTATTCACAGTAATGTAGAGTCCGTTTTTAGCTTCACAATCCAAAAGACATTTTGCATTTATTATTCACATTACATCATATAACTTTTGGTCGGCTATAACCAGGTGGATATACATATTACTGGCACTTTTTCCATGTTACCACTTTTATGGGGTTTCCACTTCTAACTTCACATTTGAATTCACAGTAGTTGTTGTAGGTCTTGGAGTCCGATGCGCACAATGGTTGAAGTATAAGATTACAATGGCAAAACTCCTGACCCACAGACAGGGTCAAAAGAGCAAACAGGAAAAATCCAATAAAGAGCAAATATCGCATGGCTATAATGCTAGACAGATTAGCCAAGAATGGAGCTTGCACACTTGATCGATACTTTGCAAGCCGTAGTTTCGTGGAAAAACTTCAGCAATACAACGTTACGTAAGCACTTCCTAAAGTTCAAATGCCGTTTTTCAGGGGAAAAATTTCTAATGAATTATATACGGATTATAAACGGATTTTAACTATAACTGTGTAAATTTGTAAATAATCTCGTCACTCAATGGGAAATGCCCATCATTTAGACGACGTGGCGTATACGCAATATAAAGTATAAGCAAATGAAAATTGAATCTTTCTATAAATCTCTATAAATATATATGTATAAACGCTTATTGTTCCCCTAGTTCGCTAGTTGCTCGCAGCTGTTGGCCTTGGCAACTTTCGCACAAAAAAATCTTTTTTAGCTTGGCCTAATAAAATCCTTTCAACGCACAAAAGCAATTTCAGTCTAATCTTGTAGTGGCAAAGGAGGCAGCTTAGCCTGGTCGAATCAAAGCAGAGGATATTACAAGATGAAGCTGAAGAAAAGCTTAAGCGGAAGGAAAATAAGTGGGGAATCACGGATGCCATAGCGACTGCCAAATGCTCTTTTCACAATGAATAGATGGTTGAGTTAAAAACATGAATATTAATATTTGTAGACAGAAGAATTTATTTTAAAATAATAATCTATCAAACTTTAACACTTAGTTTAAATCTAATAAAACAGTGATATATAGCATTCTCAATATCTACTGAACCATTTGCTGTCTGTGTTTAAGATACGCCCTTCCAGTTTAAGGAATCCGCAAAAAAGTTTCCCGACCCTTTTGGCCAAGAAGCAAACAAAATACACAACACAAATACACTTTTGCTAAGACCGACAGCATTAGAAACGGGGGATTTGCAGCAAGTGAAAGACAACAAAAGGATTTGGGGCTCATATGGATGCGTGCACAAGCGAGGATAGTTTGAATACTGATTGCCATGCGGAAACCTGTTGGATGCCACAACGAAATTCAGATACACACTTAAACAAACATTAAGTAGAATATCTGAAATTCAGCTTAAATGTTCTTTCGATTTCTTCTGATGTTTTTACTATTTCTATAGATACATTTGTATGCAATATAGTTAAATAATAGTACGTAATAACACTTATACTTTTACTTTCAGTTGCCAGCACGCCGGAGAGTTTGCCCAGCAAGCGGGACGAGGCAAGTGGTGGGGCGGGCTCCACTGGCGGCACAAGTGGTGCGGCAACGAGCAGCAGCAGCAGCGGTGGTGGTGCAGCGAGCGGTGCAGCGAGTGAGTCAGTTGGCCCTGCAAGCGGAACGGCAACCGGGACGGGATCGGCGTCCGGAGGAGCAGGTGGTGTCAGTACGCCGGCACAAGAAGCCGCCAGTCCCACGGTCTCCGAGCTCAGTGGCAGCGGCTCAAATGCGACAATAAATGGTCAAGTGGCAAGTAAGTAAAGCGCAGCTCATGGCATTTTGCAACCCAGTTGTGTCCCCGCTGTTGTGTGCATTATTTTTGCATATTTCATCATCTAAACCTAGTGCTCCTGCTCCTGGTGGCATTATAATTTCCATTTTGAGGACAGGATACTCCGTGCATAATCCATTCAGCACCAGCTGCGGAGATTGCGGTGGCTAAGTCGGTTTGACATCGCTCGGAAGTTGCAGGAATTTAGATGGGATGGCACTTCGTGGATTGTTGTGTTTGGAAACCAAATCGGCTAATTGAAATTGCATCGCAGCGCAGTGGTCTTAATTACATTTTTGAGCTATTGTTTGGTTTAACCCAATTAATTTGACCAGATATAGAGGGCTTTTTTAAAACCACTTTCAGGGGCTAGAAAATCAATAACAGCGTTAGGTAATAGGTTAATATACACATAAATTATTTCAAACAACTGATATTATTGACCCTGAAGTTTGTATTTTTTTATTGAATCGTAAAATATTCTTATAGGGCTTGTTCTACAACCCGATCGTTGGTCTCATGCGGATATCGCATCTATCTTCCGT
Organism: Drosophila mauritiana; assembly: GCF_004382145.1. NCBI lineage: Eukaryota > Metazoa > Arthropoda > Insecta > Diptera > Drosophilidae > Drosophila > Drosophila mauritiana. The sequence goes on along the minus strand of NC_046667.1, from coordinate 11,569,642 downwards.
AGCTCCAAACACTTGCATTGTTATTCCAGCACCATCCTCTATAGTTATGTATGCAAAAAATAAATCCATCATTTTCTTTCCCCCTGGCTGTCAAATCCAAAAAATGAATCAGGCAAAGCACAATTAAATTATAGAAATGCATTGCCACAAAATATTGTGAATAGGAACTGATAGAAATCTGTATACATATATCTATAAATGAGGAAGTCATTACAGCGTTAAATTTTAATTTTTCTTAATTTGTAATTTATAATTTAGTTGCCCGTAATTAATCTGAGGAATAATAAGAAATAACCTATTTCGAACAAGTAATGTTATTTACTTTAAAGCTTGTATCATACCTTTTAAGTATTAAACCTACGTACAACCAACTTTATTATCGAAAGTCACTTTTTATCTTTTTCTGGTATCATAATTACAAGTCACAAGCTTTTTTCTTTACTTTCCCTTGGGCCACATATTAAATCTTTTATCCCAGCACACACCATAGGGTCCACAATAGGTAGAACTTTCCTTTTCGTTCACCCCGTTTGTCAAATCCAAAAGAGCGAACAGGCAAAACGCAATAGGAATATAGCAATGCATCGTTGCAGATTATAATGAATACAACCTGATAGTAAGTTTGATTATATACTTATAGGAAATCCATAGACTGTAGAGCATTAAATCCTGAATTTCGCACCAAATTTACAGTTTTTAATTTATGATATTTTTAAAGCTAGCAAATAATAACAAGATATGAGGCTATAGTCGATAGTTTCCCGAATATCAGATACACTTTAGTTAACCAAATATTTATTTATTTATTATACAGTAATAGATAGAGTAGTTTGCAGAACTAGGTTGTATATATGATTAGCACAGCAGTAGATAGAAACCTAAAGTATCTTAGTGTATAAAAAAGATTGATGGTGGGCCATCGATCATGTTACCAGTTGCGAAACGCACTTTATGCGGCCATCAGACCATTTAATTGCCGGCAATTTCCATCGCCGTGCTCACATGGGTCAAAACTACACCAGAAATTGGGTTTTTAGTCGTAAGGCGATGCCAGGTGGGGATGCCAGCAGAGCACTTTCCTCCGGTTACCCCAACATTGTGGGGTAAAACGAAGCGTTGGAAGTCATTAAGGACGTGAAGAGGCGCCAGTAAAAGGAGCATAAAACATTTCATCCCAAAAAACTCGACTCGATAAAGAGCCCGCGTATCTAGCAGTTAAGCGAAGGAATCTCGGGTGTAACATAAATTTAAGTGCAGCATAAAGCGGATTTTATGACTGCCCCATCACCTTTCTACCGAGGTGCTTGCACTGTCAAAATAAATGGAATGCAGTTAAGATTCTCGCAGCCAGTACGAAGACACTCCGCTCATCTTGGGGCAGCAAACCCTATGGGGTTGGGGTATTTGCAGATAGATGGCTCCCTGCACCCCCTCCCCAACTTGCCACTTGACAAACACACACAGATAAATCCTTTGCACTTTTCGACACGCCCGGGATGGCAACTTAGGGCCAACTTAGGATGATGCCACTCAGCCAGCTCAAAGAGGGGGGGGGCTGGTGGGGATGGTGGGCAGTGGGGCCAGGACATGCCTTTGGGGAGAAGCAACTTCTTTGGGGCTTTTGTTCGCTGCTCGTTAAGCATTTTGCCCTCACTGGGGGCTAAACTAAATAAAGAATGCCATGCTACAATGGCTTCAAATGATGGGAATAAATTATTGATTTCTTGTCCATTGCGTCCAACGATTTTTGATCGAACAACGGAGGGAAAAATGCAAAGTTAAAATTAAAAAAAGATTTTCTTTGTTCACTTTCTTTGATATAATCCATGTTGTTTTCAGAAACACAACATTATTGAAATTATAATATATTAATAAAAAACAAAGTGAGGTAACAAATTGAATTACAAATTATATTACAAGAATTATTCATAAAATCAAATTATATTTTTTATTTAAAAATTCCTTCACACATTTCTATACCTATTTAACCTTATTTTGCATATGGTTCGCATAGCTATGTTACCACTGTACTGGTTTCACCCAAGCCCTTCTTGCATTTTCAAGACCTTTGGGGGTGCCTTGTGTGCTTCGTTAGATCCCAGTAGGTCCTTAATCAATGTGTCAACAGTGAGAGTGATATAACTATATATAAGCAACCGATTCAGTTCCTTCGCCCACTGAATTCTCAACGGCTTTCTTGCAGGACACGGCTCACTGACGATTATCCGACGCACCAATAGCCGCAACTTCAGCCAATTCGACGGCCAACTGGCATCGCCCTCATCCACCGCCGGCAGCAGCACAGCGCCGGGAATTGGCTTCGCCCAGACGCCGCTCAGTGAACCACTTGCGGAGCGACTGAGCTTTCGTGCTTCCGGTGGATCCAACGGATCCGCGTCCGCCGGCGACAGCCGATCCAGCAATCAGGGCCCATCAAATTCCGGACCAGCCGCCTCCGTCGCAGCCGCCGCCGCGAAAATGCAGCCATCATCGCCGAATGCCACCAACTATCTGGCCGATAATATACAGATCTCGTCGGCCAATCTATCGCAAACCGAAATGGTCGTGGGTCGCGATTCGGCCGATTATACCGCCATGCATTCGATTAACGTGGGCGTCGGCAATTCGTTCCTGCGGGGGGACACCGATATACCGCAGGAGTCGGGACACTCCTTCGAAACGCCCTCGAATATGTCGTTCGCCGCCGGGCAATGGGATACGGAAAGTTTGCCGCCAGTCGACACGCCAGATGCTCTTAACAAAGCGGCCGGAAGGTAAGTTCCTATCAAATATCCAATAACTACAGTAGGTATACGATATTTGAGCAAACTTTAATATCAATCCAAAACCACTTATATCACGGTACAAAGAAGAAAACAAAAGAAAACCACCTTTGACATACAACCTATGTGACGAACCTTTTTCTCTTTTTTTAAGAAGAGTAAAGAAGGATTTCTTTTATAACCCCTTAATATATTTAAAAAGTGTACTTTTGAGTACTAGCATCTTCCTTTCTTGACATAATTTACATTTTCATGCGAGGCTTTACATATAAGTAAGCATAAGTGAGAATAGGTGATGTTGTCGGATCCGCAGACAGGCTCAAAGATTTTAGGACACCGGCAACGAGATTTTTGGGCCTCAGTCAGGAGCAAAGCTGCAAGTAGGCACACAGCGAGAAAAAAATTGTTGCAACGCATTGTTTTTTGTTTGCACTGATCAGATACGAATCCAACTTTCAAATCCAATGGATACTGTTTTTTAAGGGAAAAGGCAAAGGGAATACACTTAAGGCGATACATTTTAATTTCACGTTTTATGACATTGATTTATTCGTGGTACCGGCTTTGACTTTATATCGCTTCACTCCAATTAATATTTATTTTTATTGTATTTTATATTTTATACTTAATTTATTTCATTTAAGAATTAAGATGACATTTTTGAAATTGTTTTGTATCTACATTTATTATTATATGATACTAGCATCTTCCTTTCTTGGCCACTTTAATCATCATAACTTTCGCTGCGCATCTGAGTTCGCATATGTTGCTGTAGGTGACGTGGTCCGATCCGCAGACAGGTAAATAAATTCTATGACACGGGCAAAGGGGTCTTGTGACTTGGGCTTCAGTTAGGACCACAAATGCCAGGAGGCACAGAGTAATGAAAATTGGGCTTTTCATGGTATAAGCTTCTGAAGTGATCCGATACGAATGTGGCTCTCAGCCGATCAACACACAAATATACTTTATGTAAAAGGCAACAGAAAATGGTTAATTTTCTAAGCGATACATTTCAATTTAACGTATTAGGGTTTTGACGTTTCACTCAGATTTAAAATGTGGTTTGGTTTAATTTACTGTTAGTTTACTCTGACCGATACAAGTTAAAGAAAAATTGTATTGTTACGATACAATTAGATCAAAAGAAGAACATGTGATCGACAATCATTTACATATGTACTTAGATAAAGTACACATAAGTCTTAAATTTGACTAAAGATTAAGGAATTTTCTCTATGCCCAAACTCTTATAAGCTCTAAAAAAAAGTTAAGGGAGTTAAACTGGGCAATATTTTAATGTCAACGTGACGTTACATATATTTTGCTCTTTTATTCGTAGACTATAATGCTATAATGCTTTGTAAATTTAAATAAATTTAAGTTAGGAGTAATACTTGTATTTGTACATACCCAAAGTTAGCTAATCCAACTTTAATTAATGTACATAACAACTCAAGTAAATACGCTTTTTCCCCTCTTACTTTCATACCTGATTTTTAAATTTTATCTTCACAATTATTTATCATTATCATTATTAATTTTTTTAACACAACATACACATAAACGTATGTAACTAAAACTAAAGTTACAAAGTTATAGTTACACCTATAAAACTAATAATTTCTTGAATTCCACAGGATACGCAGTCTCCTCCGCCGCATGGATCATGAGACCGTCGCCTACGAGGACATGCAGCGGAATCTGCACTACGCGGCTCGTGTGCTCGAGGCGGTCTTCATAGACGAATCAAGGTAGGTGAAAGTGGTGGCTCTGGGCCCCAATTAAGATATTCCCCAAAAAAAAAAAACATTTTGCAAGCTTCTTGGCGAGCTAGCCTGACCAAGAGGATAGCGAGTCGATCGAATCGAAGTGATCTGTGGACAACTCTGCTTCAGCTTGGGCTTCTTTGGGGCTCCCATCGAATTGGTGTAGGCCTTGTTAACCATTTTGAGTAGGACCCAAAATAACTGAAATGCTGCGTAGTTTCAAAATTTCGGATTTGCACCCAAGGCAAGCTTTCCCCCTCAGCGATAACCCAGTCCATTTACCCATCATCGAATCATCTAATTTCGCTATATAATAAGCATACACCCAAAAGACGAACCCTTCGTTATTTCGAGGTCCTTGTTAAACCTATTGAATGTATACAAATATCTGAATATTTTTCTTTTTATATCCGTTCTGTTACTGTTACTGTGTGTGTGTCTGTGTTATTGAGCAGAAGCCCCACAACAGGTAAAACAAAGTTGGGGCAGATTGCGTCCTCATCCGTTGAGAGCGAAGAGTAAGTGTTCCCATCGAGTCAACCTTGTCGCTTTGGTTTTGTCGTTAACTCTGTTGATTTTGAACTCTAACATCTCTTCTATAGTAAAACCATACCCCAACTCGCGCCCACATGAATCCAATAACCCACAATAACCACTATTATTCACCTAAATCTCACCTCTCTCTACTTTCTACTTTCAACTTCTTTCTAACTCTGTTACCGACTTTTTCTATCCTCATTCTTTGTAGTGCTCTCTTCAGTTCGTGTATTTCGATTATCGAGATCTATTCTTTGCCTTGCTCTACCAGTAATAAAAAGGATCTCTAGTCCATTATAATCACCTTCATCATTATCGTCATCGATCGTATCTATACTGTCTTTCTATAACTCATCGAACTCATTGCCATAGAACGTTTGCAGATATCGAGTATTTCTTAGCTATAGCCTAGCCTTACGTAACGTATAACTGTGTACTGTATTCTAAGGATCTTGAGAGTTACTAAGCTAAGGTTAAGACCCCAAAACACCGCCCCTAACGAATCGCAGCACCGTATTTTATTGAAGTACTGTCTCTAACTCAACTCTCGGTGTCTTACTTATGTGCTCGCCATTTCTTTCGGTGTATTGCATTACGTCTACTCAATTCGTTTGTCAATTCACCAGATGGAATTCTCTGTGTGCTTCTACTGAATTTAATCCGTCCTCTTTTCCTTCTGCTATAACTTCGCCTTTGAATTCGACATACAACTTTAACCAGAATATTTTTGAAGAGCTGAAATTGAAATAATATTTTTTAGGATTTTTACAGGACTCAGCATTTAAGCTAGCAATTTTTTTATATTATTTTACTCGCAAAACATATTGCTAGCTTGAATACTAAGCCGAATTACAGTTTTTATGTCAGAAAAAGACGCGTTTTTATTGATTTTGAAAATGTTAAAATAGTATTCCGGTAAGCTATGCATTTTACAACCCGATTTTGGTTCACTTACCAGCCGCAAAAGTGGACTCTCTGCAAATACAAGCCCAATGCATCAGTGCATTTTTATTATTTACCACACTTTCAATTAAATCCTCCCCCAAAACCTCCGAACCACTCCCGAATGTCATCTGCATATGTATGGAGTATGCCGTATCCATTGTATTCAGGTGCCGGGGAACATGAATTAATAAACATTTTTCTACCTACCGGGTCCACACATGACACGATTCTTCGATTTACCTTGCCAAGTGAGGTTGAGTTGAAAGTCGTTTTCCCATTTGTTTTAATTTTGATTTTCGTGAAATAACTCACAAAGTTACGCAGTTAACTCGGATTGCCATTTGCTCTAGGTTTTTTGTTTTGGTTCAGATTCGATGCATTTATAAAAGTTGCTCTACAAGTATAAAATATTTTATTTATTTTTATATAAATGTGAAAACTACAACTCTTGAAGGGCGAGTTTTAAAACATGAGGATAATTGACAGTTATTTTTTGTATAGTGAGGCAATCTTCGTGGGAAAAGTCCAGTCCTCTGCCCCTACTAAACCCAAAAGCTTTATAACAATCTCTCAACTGATGTTCTATTTATATATTCTTTCTTTCTATTGCCAAAACTATTTACCTAAAACCAAAAAAAAAAAAACATGAAAACTAAATGAAAACTTTTACACAAAACACACAAACAATCCGAATGCTATGCAACGTCAAATCAACGTGGTGTCTCGTTACCCAAAAATTGCCCATTTGCACCGGTTCGCTGTTACTCACTGCCAACTGCTGGGCGCCGAAAAACTTGACCGCCTGCCTTGGCACTCGAAACTGGCGGCCATTTACTTCTGCAGGGAGGGCTGCAATGGGAACTGCAAGAACCTGAACTGCAGTCGCCACAGCCACAGTCACGGACACGATGACCAGCAGCAGGACAACAACAACTCCAATAGGAGTTGCAGCCTGCAGGAGGCGTCGCCTGGGGGAGCAGGTGCGGGTGGAGGTGCTGGTGCAGGTGCCACACCAGGCGCTGACAACCAGGACAGCATAGAGAGTCGCACCAAGGGCGTTTCCCAGGCGCCGCAGACCCACAGTGGCCCAACGGGTCCACCATCCAACACCTCGTGCGAAACTATCGCACCACCTGCCCCTAAGCTTCAACCCGCCCTGGAAACCGTAAGGGAATCGGTGATGGAGGAGAGTCCATCGAAGGATCCCGGCGACAAAGGACCACCACCGCCCGCCAGCACATCCACATCCCAAGCCACCACCTCCTCCAGCGCAACCACGGAGCCAAGTGCCAAGGCGACCGAGAGTCAAGCGGGAAGTGCCGGCAGCAGTGGCAGTTGCAGTAACCCAGCGGCGGTGCACCGGCAACGGCGCCTAAGGACACCCACCTGGGCCAGGTCCATGTCGACGAACAAAACGTACTTGAAATTTGATTTCTATGCTAGACTAACGTTTATCCGTTACGCCTCTTCAGTTCGTTCGATTTGCCTTTATCGTTTCACGTTTGCGTTAACCAACCAACCAACCAACAACCACACAGCTCCAGAATGAACTACTTTCTATACTTTCTATATATACACAAATAACTCTAACTCTGTCTCTCTATCTCTCCTCTATCCAATCTATCTGTCTGCTGACCTCTGTCTGCGATTTCCACTGCTGTAATCTTCTGTCTAGCCTCTGTCCCCTACCCCAAATCTTTTGCTCGCTTCTGTTGTAAATAACTATTTTATCCTAGACTAATCAAAATAAAAAAGAAGAAAAGGACACTTGTTTTGTTCCCCACCCGCGCTCTGCGTGATTGTAAATGTTTCGTTGCCGCGTTTGGACAAAAAAATGTTCAAGAAATTGCTTACTACGTTTAAATACTCCATGAAACTATTAAATCATACTTACATTCGTACGTAGTAAGCTTTTGAAGGAGTGAAAACTGGAAGATATACTTTAAATGTATTCAAAACTGCTTGGAGTACAAATGATATGTTTATATAAAAGTATGTTCCTTTGGCAGTTTTTTGAAGAACTAACTTTAATTATTTTACACATTTGCATTTCTGAGAAACTATATCTTCCACTTTTTACGCCACTCGCAAGCAGCAACTCTCCTAGTCTTGTCGACCAGTGTAATTTTGTGAATACATGTACAAAGTTTGAATACCGCACATGAATCCATGGCATGTTTATTGTCCTACATTTGTTTGTTATCTTTATTAAAAAAAAAACTAGCTTGCGCATGTGTTTTGTCATTTTTGAACTTTTTGAACTTTCCCGCCTAAGTGTGTTTAATGTTTGCCAACACTGGCCAGCTGATCGTGACCAGGTGGCCACGCTGCGCAATGGTAAGACCGTACTGCCTGCAATGCCTGGGTATTTATCGCGATCTGTGACTGGGGTCACACCATTGCCGCCAAAAAAAAAACATTTTCATTCGCCTCGCTATTTAAACATTTAAAATAGCATTATCGAATAGTTTATTGAAGTCGCGGCCTAATTTGTTTCATTTAACCGTGCAAACGTGCCGCGCATTCGAAATGAGCAGTGATAAAGTGAAAAACGGCAACGAGCCCGAGGAGTCGGAGGAATCATGCGGCGTGAGTAGCGAATGACAAATGGCTGTGCGAACCGAGAATTAATGGATCTTTTGGGCCATGTGCCGGCTGCAGGATGAGTCGGCCAGCTACACCACCAACAGCACCACCTCGCGCAGCAAGTCCCCGTCATCCAGCACGCGCAGCAAGCGCCGCGGTCGCCGGAGCACCAAATCGAAGCCAAAGAGCCGCGCCGCCTACAAATACGAGTAAGAATATCCAATAACTGAGCTGGCAACTGATACTGAACCCACAAATGATTACCCCGAAGCACCCACGTGAAGGAGAACCACGGAGCCAACATCTTCGGCGTTGCCTTCAACACGCTGCTGGGCAAGGATGAGCCACAGGTCTTTGCCACGGCGGGCAGCAACCGGGTGACCGTCTACGAGTGCCCCCGACAGGGCGGGATGCAGCTGCTCCACTGCTACGCAGATCCGGATGTGAGTCGCCAGGATACAGAATACTTTCAAGACCCTATAGATCAGTTGACTAGATATGGTCTCGAAAGAAATTGTACAAACTCGAAATACATCAACAAATCTTGAATTCCCTCCCCAGCCCGATGAGGTATTTTACACCTGCGCCTGGTCGTACGACCTGAAGACCTCTTCCCCGCTCTTAGCCGCGGCTGGATACCGTGGAGTCATCCGGGTTATTGACGTCGAGCAGAACGAGGCGGTGGGCAACTACATCGGCCATGGACAGGCCATTAACGAGCTGAAGTTCCATCCGCACAAGCTGCAGCTTCTGCTGTCGGGCAGCAAGGATCACGCGATAAGATTGTGGAACATTCAGAGCCACGTGTGCATTGCCATTCTGGGCGGAGTGGAGGGACATCGCGATGAGGTGCTGTCCATAGACTTTAATATGCGTGGAGATCGCATTGTGTCGAGCGGCATGGATCACTCACTTAAGCTGTGGTGTCTGAATACGCCCGAGTTCCATCACAAGATCGAACTGTCGAGCACTTTCAGCCAGGAGAAGTCAACGCTGCCTTTCCCCACGGTGACCAAGCACTTCCCCGACTTTTCTACGCGGGATATACACAGGAACTATGTGGACTGTGTGCAGTGGTTTGGCAACTTTGTGCTCTCCAAGTCCTGCGAAAATGCCATTGTCTGCTGGAAGCCGGGACAACTGCATCAGAGCTTCGAGCAGGTGAAGCCGAGTGACTCCTCCTGCACGATCATCGCGGAATTCGAGTACGACGAGTGCGAGATCTGGTTTGTGAGGTTCGGCTTCAATCCGTGGCAGAAGGTGATTGCCCTGGGCAATCAGCAGGGCAAGGTGTATGTGTGGGAGCTGGATCCCAGCGATCCCGAAGGCGCCCACATGACCACCCTGCACAATTCGCGCAGCGTGTCCACTGTGCGCCAGATCGCTTTCTCCCGCGATGCCAGCGTGCTGGTCTACGTGTGCGATGACGCCACCGTGTGGCGATGGAACCGCAGACAAACGACTTCCATCTGATGGCGCAGCTGGGCGCAACCACAAACCAAATCTCACGTGGCCAAAACTTACAACATTTCCCTCAATTAGTTCCTAGTTGGTTAGCATTAAGATATAGGATTACGCTGCTGTGCTGTCCCAAATTATTTCAAATAAATCCAATTAATAGTTGGGTGAGGTTTGAATATGTAAAGCCGGTTGCTTTTCAGATGTAAGAACGAATAGCTGTTGCTTACTGCTGCCTTTATTTATTGTAAATAAAGTAGAAGCAATGTAATTTCATTAAGGATGTATTTTCTGCTTAACCAGAATCCAAACTGCTGCTCTTTAAGCCATGTAAACGTCTTAAAGCTGGCTGAGTGTCCCCAGTTGGCAATTCTAATTGCGAAACAAAGCAAAGCTGCGCATAACAAATGGCTTTCAATTGCTACGTCATTTATATGCATTGCTGCAACGCCATCCAGCTCCAATCTGCTGGAAATGCGGCGAATAAGCGCGACGAAATTGAAACTGCCAACGGGCATGCGAACCGGGATGAGTGGGTAACCAAGCCAGGCCAGGCGGACAGCGATCCCGACCAGCCATAACAGCTCCCAGCAGACTGATTAAGCGAGCAGAGTGCCACAATGGTTCGCCATGCCCTAGCTGGATTTTCATCGAACGCTCCTCTCCCGTTTTGATGAAAGTGCAGGCCATTTCCATCATGGCTTTTCCTTTTTTTTGGGCTTATATCTAATGGAAGTTTATGAAAATAGCTTGTTTCATTACGATGGGAATTTTGATGGGGCTTCCAAATGGAACACTACTTGTGTAACATAAACATGAAATGGAATTTATGATAAAGGTTTGCCGTAATTTTCATTTAGTGTGCACATATATCTTAATTTTGTTTCTTTTTTGAGAGTATTTTGTGCACGTTAGGGTATTCGGAAGTTCTGAGTATGTTAAGCGTATATATCTTGGCCCTCATCGTTCGCGGCTGATTGGGTTTGGCATCTTCTTTGTCCGCACTTCTTTGATCTCGGAGCAGACCCGGTTCCACTCCACTTGCTGGTTGTGAGTAATTAGCTGAAGTTGACTCGGAACGACTTGGCAGCGGCATTAAGTTGTCGAACTGGCCGATGATTCTCAGAACTCGGCGAGGCTTTAGCCTTGACACGCAAAGTCGAGCTAATCCGTAGCCCCATTGTTCTAGTTAGCTTCTTCTTTGGGTGGCCATAAATTAGATTGGAAAGAAGCAACTATGGGAGCTCCTCCTGGACGCTGCATTATTTTTGTCAACCGTACTCGTTTGTCTGTCTGTCCAGATGCAACTCGGCACGCTCCTCGGGCACCAGCTCCACACATGTCCTCAGCTACGCCCGTCGCCACAGTCACATCCACGAGAACGACTACGACCACTCCAGCAAACGACGCATCATCCGCCTGCGGTTTGTCCACCCATCATGCTCCTCCTCCTCCACATCCCACACCTTCTCTGTCTCGATGTTGTTACACTCAAAGAAATCGCACTTAAATGTGTCCTAGCTTATATTTTAAATACTTATTTTATTTTAGAGCTCTTGAAGTGTAGGAGCAACTTTTATGTTGAACATTAGGTTCTAGAACAATTCGAAAAATATGTTTTTAAAGATTCTTCCGAGGGAGAGAAAGTATGAATACTTCTAAACTGAGAAATTCCGCTAAATTTTGTTCTGTTCATATTATAACTTGAAATCTACGTATAGTGTGTACTTTATTTCTTCAAGTGCACTTGTATGATTGCTTCTGCTGTCTTTTAGTGTGCTCACTCGCAAAATACGCAATTACCCGCACCCTGCACTGCGTCACCACGAATCCGAATGTGAATCCAAATCCGCATCCCACAACGATGATGATTTGCGTCTGCCACTTGTCGGGCCAAAAATTAATCAAGCCAAGAGCCGCGCCGCTGGCAAGGCAGAACTGGGATGCAGAGGCAGTGCGTCCTCCGCCTGAAGGAGCCTGTCACTTTAATTCGGTTAACATGTTCCGTCGACACTGAAATTAGTTAAGCGTGTCAGTTTTTGGCAAAGCTCAGAAGTCAGTCAGTTGGGGTTTGGGGCGAACTGTCTCCCACTAAAAGCCCCCGGAATCAGGCCGAGAAAATCCCGGAATTAGGTTTTAAGCTCTTAAAAGGGGGGGCGTGGCGTGCGCCCACTTTCGATTTATGAAGACAAATCGTCAAAAGGCAGCCGACGTGCGCTAAGAATTTCGAAAAGGCCAAAAATTACTTGGATCTAAAGAGCTGAAAAGCTGGAGGAGAATATAAAAAAACCCAAGGGGAATCCATTTGTAATGAGGGGCATTTTTAAAGGTACTGAAGTTTTTGGAATATTTTTGAAGAGCTGTCAAATGTGTCAGTGAAAATAAAAGTATATCTGTGCAGAATAGATTTAATTTGAATTACTTTAAAGGGTATGCAATAAACCTTCTTTAGAATGAATAACCAGAAATAACAATAGAAGTTTATTACTCTTCAAATTCACAAGTTCCCCATTCGATTAGCATATCTACCCATACTGCCGATCCATAAAAACCCACAATATCCAAAGTATCTTATCATTGTCGCTGACGCAATTTTGGCATTGTTTAATTATGATAAAAAACAAATAGTAATAAAACTTTGAAAAAGCCTCTACTGGGAACTGCAGGAATCACCGGCTCTGTAAAATTTTGAGGCACATAGATACGAGTATAGAAACTGCGCATGTGAGTGTCGTAATCAACGGCCCAGATATCTATTGTTTAAAAATTCACAAATTAAATGCCATTTTGCGGCTTCATTCATGCCGATAAGGTGGAAATAAATTTAATGTGTTTTCGTTTTTCGGACTCGCGACGCACACACAAAGCGTTGATCGGACAAAAAATAGTGCAAAATATGTGGAGAAAGGGCTGTGTCAGTCGGTGAAAATAAATAGCAATTATTCAATAAATCACAATTAAAGGCAAACCATTTTGCGAATATGCCGCAGAGGAGGCGGCAGCGGCGAGAGGGCGTGGCAAGCAAGTAATTGGAACCGTTTCATTAATAGTCATTAACTCTGGTTGTCAGCATCGACATCGAAGTGATGTATGTGCATTATAATTAAGCGGTTTGCGTATGTAGCTACCTAAAAAACACACGCACACACACCAGCAGCGGGGACCAATTAAAATTGCGAATAATATTCAAATGAGTCAGAAGCAAACACCCCCATCGACCGCTTAGAAATTGGGTCAACACAAAACAACCTCACCACCCAAAAACCCCACCCACGCTGTCCAAGTTGAAGGTTACTATAGAGTATCGAATGTATATACTCGCTATCATCAATCATCTATCGGCGAGTACAATGGGAGTGACCCAAAAAGGGCAAATAACCCCACAGGACGCGGGACAATCGCAGGACGAATGCCGTGGCGGCACAGCTGATAGCACCATTTATCCGAATGCGAAAATCAATAACAAATGATGTTAACTGCCAATTTCTGCCACATCGGCAGCTCTCGAAGGTGCCGCATGGAATGGGTTCAACTGCGTTGGGGAAATGTATCCAAATATCCAAAATAGTCGCATCAAGTGAAAGGACCTTGGGGCCATTCTGTTGTCCAGCCATTAGGTTCTGGCTCTGTGAAGTCCTGTCTTCCGCATTTCTGGTAGCACAAAGCGAATACGCACTTTAATCGCACAAAGCCGTGGGCGTACTTTGAGCTGCGAGGGTCGCTATTGAAGTTTTAAGGAAGTAAATCGAAAAGTTCTTAAAATGTTAAGAAATTCAATCTATATACATTCAAAGGTTTTCCACTGCTTGAAAAAAAATTTGTAAAAAAACTTTATGAAGATATATATATATATAAGATATATCATAATATTATATATATATAATATAATATCATAATATTATGAAGATATTTCATATCTTCGAAGATAAAATGTTTATTAGACATTTCAGCTTTCAATCTTTATACCAATTGAAACAGGCTCCTTTCAACTTCGATTTTAAGCTACTTCTGCTTAGCTTGTGGAAACTCTTCAAGCGCCCCTCGCCGTATTTTTGCCAGGTTATCTATCCCCCTGGCTTTTGTATTATGTTACACGTCCGTCCTTGCGCAATCTCCGCCCATTCCATAAATATTTGGGAGTGGGTTGGCCGAGGCCAATGGGACATGTGAGCCGATTTCGTGGGTGGTTTTTCAAAAAAGCCGACGCAAAATCATTGGCACAAAACAAAGCTGTCAATTTGCCAGCAATTTCCCGTGTGCCTCCGATGGCGATGACAACCAGGAATGTGCCCCCACAACAACAACATCCTGGGAGCAAGGACAAAACGCTTGGGGCACAAGTACAGGAAATTGCACGCATAACTATTAAGTGGCATGTTTCCCGGACAAAGTGGGTGGTTGGGCGGATTATCATTGCCCCTTTATGGGGCAGTAGTGACATCGTTTTTGGCACCAGCCAACTACTGCTGCCTTCACCAAAATGACCCCAAAAAAACTAAACTCTAAAGTCCAGAAGACATTAAAGAACCATTTTCAAAGTTAAAGCTTTGGGCTACACATTTTGTGGAGTTAAGCAGAAAAGTACAAAAAAGAAGTTTGTTAGTTTAAAATTCAACTTAGAAAAAGTATAAAATATCTGTTGCATGCACTTCCAGCTGCACTCATTCCCATTCAACTGCAACCTGTTGCAGGCTTTAAGCCATTTTCCCCACCATTAAAGTTCGCGTGCTGGCCAACTGCATATTGAAAATGGAGCGGGTGGAAAATGCTTACGGAGAAATCATGCAAATGTGCCAATAACTGATGCAATTTATTTTAGCAAACGCCGCAGCACGCAATTTGCCGCCGCACGCTCGAGAAATGAAAATTGAATCAAAAGAAAATGCTGAATGCAATTGGCAAAAAGAACTGGGCCGAAAGTTTCATGACTAGGTAGTCACCCACCCAAAAAATGTCTTCAAGCCCCCATTCCTTGGCCATAAAAATGGCATGAAAAACCAGGAGGGAAATGTTGGTGGAAAGTCATTAAACAAAAGGCAAACGCCAAGGCCCCCGAAGAACAGAAGTTACTTTCAGATACAGATACTTTTGCTGCTAGCTGCTACGAATTCTGGTTAAATGAATTCGTGACGTTGTCGTGTTTATCAGGCTCCGGTTATTCCCACGACTTCTGCTGGTTATTACCGTTCATCCTTAGGAAAAGGATACTTTGTTGCTATTGTTTCGTGGATGCCTCTTAGCATTTTGTGTAATTGTTTTGTGGCAAATAGTAAAAATATACACGCTCGAGTGGACTAGATCCGGCTAGGGAATACGCTGGCAGAAAAAAAGGGGCTATACAATTAGATGGTATTGAAACAATTAAAAGGCACTAACTAATATTTAGAAAAAGGCTAAGAAATAACTATATAATCATAACTATAATAACTAAAAACTATCAACTTAAAGCTTTATATCTAGTAAAAACTAAGCATTTGAGTTTCAGCTAATGGCATTAGATCATTAGATCTTAGATCTTAGATCATAGATCATTAGATTGTTCGATTTAACTTGTTATAGTATACTACAAATCTACTATGAAGCTCTGGTAATTTAACTGCGAACCACATCAGCTATTTTTCTCAGTGCCTGGCCTTTTGCTACATAATAATAGTTGAGCGTTGGGCTTGGCATGACTCGGCGATGTCCTACTGCTGACATAATTGATATGGGCCAGCTAGCACAGTTTACTCCGAGTTTTCCACTTTTTCCGCCGGCCCTAAACTCCGTGCTCCAGTGTTTTTCCTCCTCCTGCAGTTGGCGTGTGCCGCACCATGTACACGCAATCCAGCTGGGCCAGGACTCCGCGGACGACTCCCAGGATCACGCAACTCTGGTGAACTAGCTGGGAATGGCTCTTTCTGTGGCAAAATTTCGCCAACCGTTTGCGGGTAATTTTTTTTCGCTCAGTTTAAATTTAACTCGCAACGGGCCAAGTACACCAAAATTCCAGCAACGAGCGGCAACAAGAAAGAATATTCGAAAAGCGAAAAAAAAGTAGAAGAAATACCCGAAAAAAAGCGTGCTGCACAAATATTTGCTATTCCGCCGTCATTAAAAGCGCATTTTGTTTTGCTGGCCAGCTAATTACGAGAGTGAAGTGCCAGTGAAATTTGTCGGCCTAATAGAGCAGAGCACCCCCACCCGTCCCCCCTCCCCCCGGAAAATGTCCAAGTGAAAGTGATGTATTAAATTAATCGAGTGCCAAAAAAGCGGGCACGACATTGCCACAAAGTCAACCTCCAGCTGAATTCCATGTACGAACCGGGTCCGAGCAGCGAGGAGGGTGTTGTATCTGAGCCTGAGCCCGAGCCAACAGGAGTATCTGTATCTGTATCTGTATCTGTATCTGAGGAGCCATCGGCGAGCCGCTCCAGCCGGCTGACCGTCATTACCGTGGTCGTGGTCGTCGTCGCCGTTCGCGCCATGAGTCGTCTGAGGCGTGAAAGCAGCCGACAAAGCGTCATCACCGTCGAGCTGATACAGTTCATCATTCAGTATCGCGCCAAGGAGACGCAGGAGAAGAAGAAAAGGTGCGATCTTGCCATATCCAGTCACGGATTTCATTAAGCCATAAAACCAAGATCCCCATACGATAGACACTAACTATGTTCTGTGTGTCCGAAGTGGAGCATGCCATGCTGAGCGAATGGTATTAAATACGGCGTAATTCTACTGCAACAAACCAAAAACCGAAAAAAAACCCACACACACATAGTGTCTGAAAAGCCGAGTGAATTTATATAGCTGCAAAATATATAGACCAACCGCAACATTGGTAGGAAGTGCACAGAGAATAAATCCACATGACACTCACTCGCCGCACTTTATGGGCAGTGTCCTGCAAAGGGATGAAGGACACCCAGTTTTGGGGACTTCAGTTGGGGAATTATGGGATCAGGAGGAAAGGGTATCACACAAAAGGGAAGGCTACGCAATGGTTGCAAGTTCTTTAAGTGAAATATCTTGTGATACTTTAAGTGATGATTATCAGACACCAAAAAGTGAATTATCAGTGCAAAAAACTAGCTTGTGATACTCCTTTTCACCACATAGTTAAATTCATTTTTTTCCAACCATAAATTAATTAAATTTATTAAAAACCCTGGCCCACTTAAGCTAACCGCTTTTTTTAGTTCGGAATTCATGTCGTGGTTCGCCTAACCAACCGTGATGCCATCATCTCAAGTTAACCCACTAAGCCAAGAGCTACTCGAGAATCCTGGCCAGAAATCGTGTGCAAAGTCTAGATTATTTGTGAGCAGAGATGCAGATGGGGCCACTGACTGAGCTCTGATGTTAGTGTAATTAACCATAATTGAATCATTCGCTAATTGGCTTAAGTCACTTGTCCTCACTTTTTCCACTCACTTTTTAGCTGAGATTTAAGTTAAAGTGCTTTCATATTGTGGGCAGAAGGAAAATGGCAAGTAATGAGCGGAAAATGATTTTCCAAGAAAACTGTCATCTTCGTTTGAAGTTATAATAGAAATTTAATATTCACCATTTTTGTCATCCTATACTTTGAGCTCTTGGCCAAATTGCAACTATTAAGGTTGCTTAAGATGATGGTATTTCTTTCGACTATGAGACATTTACTAATATTAATGTCATTCCAAAAAATTCAAAAAATATTTCTAGTACTTTGGCAAATTCAAATCATTATTAAGTGTATAGGTTTATCCACCTATAATATTTTAATATATCTATATTAATTTCTTGCACAACTTTTTGGTAATAATGTGGGTTGTCTTTCATCCACTTACGTAATTTTAAGAATTTCGAGATGAGTCAAGCACACAAATGAATGGTCGGGGGGTTATTCATCTTGTTGTCAAGGAAATGCATTGATTGGGTTCCTGGTAAAAAGGAGCGACATTGATAGGGCCAATTACTACGGATTTCGCCAACTGTGCGTGGGTGGGCCAGTGTGGGCGGCGAGTTCCGGAGCCAATTAGGAAGACTTGGGATGCTCTTGTGGGCCAGTTGGTGACTTTGGCAAGTGAAACCGGCCGTACCGAGCACGAAATTCTGTTGCAGTTGCTGTTCTCGTTTTTTAAATGTTGCACACAATATGCACAGATACTTGGCATGCAATTAAGACAATCCGTTGAGTCGCCACCATAATATACACACACACACTCGCACTCACACAAGCGCCACACACATGCCACTTGCCACATGCCACACGAAGCATGCTCTTGTTAGCTTTTTGCATAGTAGCAACTTTTGCACCACCCACTTTGCCCCTCCCACCCAACCACACCCACAAACTTTTTGAGATGTTAACTAGCTACTGCAAATATATAGCGTATAAATGTAACTATCTGTATCTGTAATTGTTGCTCTAACCAAGTGAAACTACTTATTTTCCTGCGCTCACTAATTAAACTTTTATACTATACAAAACACTAAACTTTCTTTCTACCCCGAAAACACAAAAGAACTTTCCTTTTTTTACGTGCAAAATTTTAATCAACACCGAAACTTGGTTTCGTTTTCAGTTTTGATTGTTTTTAAACTTGGCTTCCTTTTTAAGTTGAACTTAGCTACAGCTTGTCGAACTCGAAAGCAGACTTAACCAACTTAAGATTCGGTTTTCATTTTTGTACATTTACTGAGTATTGTTTTGGTAACCGATTAACCCGGAAAATCCCTTTTAATGCAATTCAACTAACATATGATTCTCTTTTCCACTCCAAACCATCCGGGTTGTTCTACAAACAGGCGCCTGGCCGACGAGGACGATGAGCTGTCGGAGGTGCAGCCGGATGCAGTGCCGCCGGAGGTGCGCGAGTGGCTGGCCTCCACCTTCACCCGCCAGATGGCCACCAGCCGGCGCAAGAGCGACGAGAAGCCCAAGTTCCGTTCGGTGGCCCACGCCATCCGGGCGGGCATCTTCGTGGACCGCATGTACCGGCGCGTCTCCAGCTCGGCCCTCACGGCCTTCCCACCGGACGTGGTCAGGCTGCTCAAGGTGGGTGCTCCATACACAGTAGTGATTCAAACCCCTTCTTACTCTTTCGCATCCAAAACCCATCCCTTACCAACTTAATAATCCGCCACAGAACCTGGACGACTGGACCTTTGATGTGTTCGCCCTGACGGAGGCGGCCAGTGGCCAGGTGGTGAAGTACGTGGCCTACGAGCTCTTCAACCGCTACGGCTCGATTCACAAGTTCAAGATTGCGCCCGGGATCCTGGAGGCGTTCCTGCATCGCGTGGAGGAGGGCTACTGCCGGTATCGGAATCCGTATCATAACAATCTGCACGCCGTGGACGTGATGCAGACGATCCACTACTGCCTGTGCAACACGGGTCTGATGAACTGGCTGACGGACCTGGAGATCTTCGCCTCGCTGCTGGCCGCCCTGCTCCACGATTACGAGCACACCGGCACCACCAATAACTTCCATGTGATGTCCGGTTCGGAGACGGCTCTGCTGTACAACGATCGGGCTGTGCTGGAGAATCATCATGCCAGCGCCAGTTTCCGGCTGCTGCGCGAGGATGAGTACAACATACTGTCGCATTTGTCGCGCGAGGAGTTCCGTGAACTGCGCGGCCTGGTCATCGAAATGGTACTCGGCACCGATATGACCAATCACTTCCAGCAGATGAAGGCCATGCGCCAGCTGCTGACGCTCCAGGAGACGACCATTGACAAGCAGAAGGTGCTGTCCCTGGTGCTCCACTGCTGCGACATCTCGCATCCGGCCAAGCAGTGGGGCGTCCATCATCGCTGGACGATGCTACTGCTGGAGGAGTTCTTCCGCCAGGGCGACCTCGAGAAGGAGCTGGGCTTGCCCTTCAGTCCGCTGTGTGATCGCAACAACACGTTGGTGGCCGAGTCGCAGATCTGTTTCATTGACTTCATCGTGGAGCCCAGCATGGGCGTCATGTCCGACATGCTGGAGCTCATACTG
The DNA here is from genome assembly GCF_004382145.1 of Drosophila mauritiana. Taxonomy (NCBI): domain Eukaryota; kingdom Metazoa; phylum Arthropoda; class Insecta; order Diptera; family Drosophilidae; genus Drosophila; species Drosophila mauritiana. The sequence continues at coordinate 11,549,599 of NC_046667.1, read as the reverse complement.
GCGCCCATTGCGCCGATGAACAAGTCCAAGCCCGCCACTCTGGTGGAGCACGAGACGACTGCTAACTCCACGACGAACTCGGCGATCGTCATACCCAACTCGGGAATCACGCCCAGCATGGACAAGCCACGGGATCATCGCAGCGAGGCCAAGACCACCGCCGCCGAGTGCCTCGCCCGCAAGAGTGTCACCGGCACCACCGCCTCCAAGTTCAACATACCCAAGCCGTGGCTCACCTGTCTGGTGGAGAACAAGCGGATATGGAAGGAGCAGGCCGTCAAAGGTGAGTGCAATGCACTGAGGCAAATATAAAGTGCAGACTTAGAAGTATAGAGATATTCGTGAAATGCCAATTTCATGCGTAGTTCTCAGTGTAGTGCGCTTTCATTATCATATTAATTGCCTGCCGATTCGGCCGCTTTTTGTAGTCACATTAAGAGCGCTAATTGAGTTTGACCTGTCCTTCGCTTTGATCTGCCGCCTGCCAAATGGCGTTTATTATTCATGCATAAACCTTCTTACGCAGAGCTGTTAGAACGGCGCCGAAAGAGCGGTCATTAGGCATCAAGAATCAGGAGCCCCTATCCTCCTCCATTCCCAAGACAAGCCCAATCCTATTACGATCTAAAGAAGATGATGAGAGAGGAATTGAAGGATTTGGCGGGGAGTTATGTGCCATCAAGTTTGCTCTGAAGTTATAGATGATTTTTGCTAAGAAGTCCTTGGAATATTAAGTTGGAATTTGAATTTATTTACTTCCTTATACATGATTTACACTTATTTGAATATTAAATATAAGTAACAGCTTTCATGATCTGAAACCACTTATGGTCTAAAGCAGTCTGTAAGTGGTGTGGAAAATAGTGCAATTTATGCTTAATTAACTTATGCAGTGAGGAATTGGAAAATTAAAAATTCCCCTGTTTTCAGACGCCGAGGCTCGGGCTTTGGCCACCGCAGCTGAGGAAGCTGCAGCTGCAGCGGCGGCGGAAGCGGAGGAAAGCAAGCCGGAAACGGAAGCGGCCGATGGCGAGCAGAGTGAGGCAGCTGCGGATCCGGCAGATGGCGCTGCGGCCTAAGGGGGCAACTGCGCCACCTGGCGGCCGGCGGCCAACTGAAACGGAAACGAATGCGGAAAAACGGAACACAAGAGGAAACTTTGATGGCTACACTGAGAGAAACCGATGAACGAACGAAGCTGCAAGAATATTGTTTACTAAGCTTAGAATCAGCCTAGAATATTGATAACAAAACGCTTCAAATGCGCTCTCTATGTGAATTGTGGTAGAGTTAGAATTAACGTACATCATCTATACACATAGGTACATTAATATCGATATATATGTATAAATACTGTTTACTTTGTTGTTGCAAAAGGGAAAGCAAATTGAAAAACAGAAGAAAACTTATGAAAATATTAGGGCCAAGCACAAATACAAACGAACAGCGGAGAAAAAAAAGAAACGCGTAGATGTAAATAGCGAGGAGTTCAACTGAAATTTGTTGTGAATTTGTTGGTTCGTTGCGAGCATTTATATTTAGAATTCAGTTGTACTTGTGTTGTACTTGATTAGTTTTAGTCAAATGTGGAATTTATCGTATGATTTGTCTAAGTTCGATGTACGCAATTTCGTTTCTAATTAAATACATATATATTTTTGTAATCGTTTCCACCTTTTATTTTTTCGCCCTTAGTTTTGTGTGTTTGCATTTACCAAGCATTCGAATTGCTCAATTTAACGAGTGGTTTTTCAAGGAAGGGACGACAGACGCGTCGATCTGTCTAGATATTAAGTACCTAACTAAAAACTAAACCAAAAAATACCTGACAACTAGCTATACGACTTGTATATACTCTACACCAACCCCTAACAGACTTTCCCCACAAAAAAAAAACAAAAAACCAAGAAGAAGGCAAGGATTTCGAAAACTTTCCACTCTACAAATGCACATAGCTACCTATACGATGGGATATATAATATTTATTGTTAAGAATATAATAGTCACGTTTCTACAAAACATATTTATTTTTATACGTGAGCGCGGGACAAAAGTGAGAGCTGAAAGTGGAGGGCTTGAGTCGCAGGAGGATTTGATTTCCTTTCGTTTCGGTTTTTCTTTTCCTTAATCAACTTGAAATGTTTTCAAACGTTTTTCAAAATGTCTGATAGCGGGACCATTCTTTTAAGATTTACCACTGCTCTTTACCAATTTGAGCAGGGCGAAAACAAGCGGAAATCGTAGGGCATATCGAGATGGGAAAGCCGGCGAGCGAGAGAGCAGCAGAAAGTCAAAGGGCAGTGGTAAAAGTGCTTAGCAGTAAGGTACCAAATTATCAGCTGAAATTGGGATCATAGCTTTATTAAGGTAGTCGATAAATGTACGAACAAATCGTGGTGCAGATGTGTATAGCGGATGTCTACTAGTAGCCATAGCCACAAATTAAAGACAAACACGAACAGACAAACAGAACAAATAAACGTACACAGCAGATTAATCTACTCCTAACCATTAATGGGATAAATATAGCGCCAGAATACCTATTATGCGGACCGTAAATATTATTGAACAAACAGTGTATGTTAGTGTATATCAAACTTGAACGCTCAAAGCGATGCGCATGCATATATCGTATATATACATATATATATATAGCGACCTCTCTTGAAAATCTGTACAAAGTCCTGATTAATATAGCGTTAGGCTGCAGACCCTCGATCAAAACAAAAAAAAAACTGAAAAAGTTGTTATTTATCTCTGTTGAAAAATGGGAAATCCACAGAAACACTAATCGAACGTATGCAAACGGATATATATATATGAGGTTTACGATTCAATGTTATTAGCAAAAAGTAGTCTAGTAGTATCATTAACACACACATAGACATATTATATAGTTCCGGCCGATGTGCAAACTTGTTAACGAGGGAAACTTAGCTGATGGAACAATATGAAATACACAATTGCATACGGTAAATAAGTTGAAAGCAATCATTACATTTAAATAATAAATATAAACTACTTAACTATAAAGCCCCTAATGAAAAAAAAAATATACAAAAAATACATTTTGTGTAAATACAACTTGCACAGGATGCAAAAAGATGTAGTATATTAGCGGAATGCACTCTAACTAAAGGGAATACAGTAGCCATCCCACACCAACTAAAAACCGAAGGAATCGCATATTACTGAGATCTGTAAATAACTTTGTTTCATCTGTTCATTTATAGCCCAGTTATTTATATATCGTATAAGCAAACTAATTGTGTACTTTACAAGTTATCTCGAAACAAAAGCCTACTAATGAAACGTTTTTAATTTTCCTACTATGTTAAACTCAACATTTAATATGCATAAACTAACGGCGATGGTCTAAAAATTGCAAACAAGTATTTGAGAAAAAGGGTATATGGCTGAGATGTATGCTTATTACGAAATACTTTCAAGTAAATTATAATAACACCATATGACTTTTAATATACTAATAAAAATTCTTATTAAACCTAACTGGGGACGATTTTTTTGTGGGAAAGGAGGCGTTTTAACATCACTACAATTTTTAATTAATTAAAAGCCCGCCCTTTTTTGAATTTAGTGTTGCCACCTAGTCATAAGTGTGATATCGATAAGTGGCGTTTCAGTACTTTACTTATCGACTTTCTTACATTTCCCTTTAAATATATCCATTTGTTATAATTATGGGAATTGTAAATGATTATATATTTCAAGGACTTATTTATTATTTCTCACCAATATTTAAGTCTTTTGCAATGTTTTTAAAACTAGGCACTAGAGCATTTATCTGGTATTTTTATACCGCAAAATGCCATCTCTTAGCCGGATGCTGTTTTTGTGCTAACCATCAACGGCCACACCGGCACTGATATCTATCGATATTTATAAAATACGATACATTTCCTTTTCGAGCAGGTAATTAAACAAAAAACGCGAGAAAAACACCGAAGATGTGTGAAAAGTGTTGCACTACTAGCTCGCCCAACTGGCGGCCATCGCCCCACCAGTGAGATAGCAACCAACTAGGCGCAATCTCAAAATAATCCCGTTTTTGTGGCCATTCGTGGGTGTTTCTCCGGGCAGAGGCCGAGCAGCGCCGCCGGCGTCGACTGCGGCGCCAGCGTTCATTCATTCATTCACTGCAATGATTAATGTGCGGGGAAAAACAATTCAAGTGATTTGAGCAGTGATAGTAAGGAATCTAAAAACTGGGCAATCAGCTGCCCACCCGGTGACAAATTATCCCATAGCTCCGGCCTTCCGCGCCGTAAACAAAGTCACAAGCTTCGCTGCCGCCCCGCCCCTCCCAGAAATGGGAAGAAGAAGAGGAAGGCAGAGTCGTGCTCCCCACACAGAAAACAAGAAATCGGCGAAACTATAGCAAAAGACCTCGCCAAATTAGGCAACTTGCTGGCCAGTGTGTCGTGTCGCGGGTTAATTAACTTTTCGCACAACAATCTGGCCGGCCTTTAAGCCAAAACGATTCCGCCTATAAACAGAGCAAATAAATGGTAGATAGTGAAAATAGCACAGCTTGCAGATCGAATGCTGGAATACCCTAGACTATATTCTATATGCATGGCATATTTGGATTTCGTCATGTGACTTGTTTCACGTCATTATCTTTTAAAAAAACAAAGTTTTTATCATATCTACAGCAGACTTTCCCTACAATTTATATGATAGAAGTGTACCCAAACTTTCAAATCAATCAAATAGTCAGTCTTATCAACCGCATATTGTGGTTATTTCAATAGTAAAGTGATGCCATCAGTTAGATCATATTAAAATTCTTAGCACTAGAGAGTGTTATTAACAATAGTTTAAATGTAGTCAAAACTTCTCTGAAATCGAATAGCTCCCGCCCCACAAAAGGGCAGTGCAATTAATAATGGGTTATGGGATGAGAATGAGAACAGATTTGCAGATAAGATCGAATGAAAGCCGAGGCTAAGCGTTATCTACATACTTATATTCTTTGCAGCAAACGCTCGACGACGGGCAGCGGTAATTGTGGAGCGATAGAAACGCCAGCGCCATGCCCATAGACATAGACGCACGACGACCAAGTGCCAAAAGCGAGAACCGAGCGTGAGCGACTGCCAGGAGCAGGATCCGTATCCGGGGTCCATCCGCTAGTCAAGAGAGAGCGAGCGAGCGAGCGAGTGCCAAGCCAAGTTGCATTTAGTTTGAGCGCCCGACCAACCGAACCAATCCGAAACGGCAAAATGGGCAACAAGAACTCGTGCTGCGCGTACTCCAGTCCGCAGTCGGACCGCAAGTCGAAGGACATGCCGCCCGTCTTCGAGGAGCGAATCATTCAGCTGGGTCATCCGCCGCACACGTCACAGCACCAGCTGGACGGCCACCATGGATCCGCGTCGGCGGTGCACCTGCACCACCACCATCATGGCCACAATCAGCAGCAGAATCAGCAGGGCGGCGGCGGTGACAACTATGAGAACCAGCAGAATCTGCAGCACATCTCCGAGCGAGAGGCGCTGGAGGGCGAGGAGGATCCGTCGGTGGATCCCACCGCAGCCACCATGTTCCTGGAACGATCAAAGGTGGAGAACGGCGGCATGACGCGCAAGCGATCGCAACAGCAGATTGCCCAGCAGGCGGGCAGCGGCGGAGGAGGAGGCGGCGGTGGTGGCAGTACTCCCGGTGGCAATAGTTGCGGCGGTGGTGGCGGCATGAAGAAGAGCTCCTCCTGCTCGACGATCTATCTGGACGACAGCACTGTGTCGCAGCCGAATCTTAAGAATACGGTCAAATGCGTCTCGCTGGCCATTTACTATCACATCAAGAATCGGCAATCGGATCGCCGGCTGGACATCTTCGACGAGAAGCTGCATCCGCTGACCCACGACCAGGTACCGGATAACTACGACACGCACAATCCGGAACACCGGCAGATCTACAAGTTCGTGCGCACGCTCTTCAACGCCGCCCAGCTGACGGCCGAGTGTGCGATCATCACGCTAGTCTACCTGGAGCGGCTACTCACCTACGCCGAGCTGGATGTGGGACCCTGCAACTGGAAGCGCATGGTGTTGGGTGAGTGGAGTGCAGCAAGCTTCAGATATTCAAAATATATAACATCTCTAGCTTGGTATTGTTTACTAATCTACAATTGATCTTCTGCAGGTGCCATTCTCCTCGCCTCGAAGGTGTGGGATGACCAGGCCGTTTGGAACGTGGATTACTGCCAGATACTCAAAGACATCACCGTGGAGGACATGAACGAGCTGGAGCGCCAGTTCCTCGAGCTGCTGCAGTTCAACATCAATGTGCCGTCCTCGGTGTACGCCAAATACTACTTCGACCTGCGCACGCTCGCCGAGGCCAACGAGCTCAACTTCCCCACGGAGCCGCTGTCCAAGGAGCGGGCCCAGAAGCTGGAGGCCATGTCGCGTGTGATGCAGGACAAGGTCACTGCCGAGGCACTGAAGAACGGGATCAAGAAGTGGTCCTCCATGGACAACATCAGTCAGGGCGGGCCGCGTCGCAGCGTGGCCATACTATCGTGATTTATATTAGCTTACTAAAACCGAACAACCAACCAACAGCAGCAATGAGTCAAGAGATCCGTACTCTGTAGTCCGTAGTCCGATCGAACGTCATTGGAGAAACGTAGCTCAGCGCTGAATCAGATTTTGCATACAGATTCAGATACATTTCGTAGGCCACCCGGTTGCATAAGCTTTGCGGGTGGCTTTTTAGCCAGCACACACTCTAAGAAAGGAACACCCAAATGCGTGCAGAAAGAATCACAGTCTTATATACATATATACATACACGAAGAAAAGCGTTTTAACCACACGTCTCGAATTAAGGACCACTTTTTACATATATGTACATGCGATCGATGTATGTAAGCGAAACTACCGATGCAGTCAAGGATTTGGATGATGATTTTAAACGGAGACACAGAAGTACTACTACAGCAACGCGTAACCAATTGCCAAACGAAAGATCACAGAAGCAGAAAGAGAAACAGAAACAGAAACCTAAACCGAACAGTAGAGAATTGTTTGTACAAAATGGCTTAAATAATATTGTAATTGACTTGGCCACCTAATCAGCTGGCATCTAAGCAATTTAATCTCAACGGTTGGCCACGGCCACCAAATCGTCATTTACTTAGCGCGTCCGCGCCCAAAAAAAAAACATTTCCCTGTACATTTGTTACGAATTTAATTTGTTTACTTTGCACCCATTTTTCTTAATAACTTAATATGATTTCGTGTGATTCTTATATAGTTTCCATTTAGCTTTATACGATGAACGATATTCGGCTTCCCCGCGTCAGGCTTCAGGCACAAAACGATTTTTTGGGGGCGCGGCCTGCGGCAAGTTGATTTGTTTTTTGGTTCTTAGCATTAGAAAAACAAACAAAATCCGAGCGAGAGATGCGAGGAGCACAGCGCAATATTAACCCAAAAGATTTGTGAGTAAATTAATGTACTAGACATATAAGGATACGAATTATATGCAAAATGTATTTTATTTTGTAATTTATTTTACGATAAAGCTAAATAAAAGCAAATCAAAGAAATAGACTTTCTATATCTTAGTTCTTGTCGCTTTTTTCGAAAAAGGGGGTTTGAAATCGAATGGCGCTTGTTCGAAGTCAAGCCATTTGAAACAGAAAGTTTTTGAAACATTATATTGTCTTCATATCAAAGATCATGCATTTAGAAAGGACTTCCAGCTATTCTATATGTAAAAACATTTTTGAAACATTTTATCTTATTCTAAACAAGAGGATCGATCTTGGGATTTCTTTTCTTTGGAAAATCTTATAAAATGTATCGTATAATCCACTTATTGTCCTTCTTATAAAACCCTTTCCACAAAATACGGATTAAAAAAAACTCGAACAATATCAAGTGAAAAAGTAATTATCGTTGCCTACATAATTTGCTTTTCTACATTGTAAATCCTCCACTTGCGTATGCAAAAAAGAACTCTCTAAAATTTGAAGTAAGATCTTACTATTTAGGTTTATACTTTCAGAAATGTTATAATTACAATTACACATCAAAACTTATTAAATGTACGCTACTAGTTATTTTTTTATTTAAGAATATTTTACAAAAAACTAAATTTCCAAAGCTATCGACGCAGTGCCATCCCTAGTTTGGTATTTTTGTGTCCTTGGTATCTTTCCAAGTTACATTGCAAATAAATCAGCCCGGTCACACTGCGAGCGCTGGAGAACTATCGATTTAGATATCGATGTCATATCGATACTTCTTCCAGCTCTATACACTGCTTCTCTCGCTCTTCCGCCCGCAACTGAAACTCTGGATCCGCGTTAAATGTAAAGAAAATAAAGACACCGCTCTAATTAAATGGCCAACCGCAAGTGTACAGTGCGCGCAATGCAGTTAGTGACCAGTGGAGAGTGATGTGCGAGATCGGGCCACGAAACCAAGATCGCCATTGAGCAATCCGGGAACGGCGTCTGTTGAAAAGGGACGCTGCTGCAGGCAGAAAAAGGAGTGGTAGCTCGCTGGTCTATGGATAAACCCTGACTATATCGCTGGTAAGTGCAATTCGAATTGGCGACTCCTGCATTCGTATTCAAATTGGCCAATTGGACCCGGTCGAATTTGTGTGCCTAACCGTTTTGCCGCCTTTTTGTGCCCAAGCCCCGAAAAAGCAGCACATCTATGGGAGGGGGTTGGTGGAGGGAGCTGCGGAGGCAGCGGCAGCGAATCGTTAATAAGAACAACGCAATCGCACGCACACACACATGCGGGCTCGAGCACGCATTGTATCTGTATCTTGCGGTGTCTCTCGTAGTCGCTCTCGCTCTCTCGCTGCCTCCACACCTCTTGCCAGTGCTGGCCACTTGAATTCTTTCTAGCCAGTTTTTGTAATTGGAGTGAGTGCAGGTGCTCCTTAGCTAGATTTCTACTCTGAGTGCTAAAAGGAGTTGAGGTAGTTTTCATCTAACATGAAGATTTGTTCTAGGGGATACTTTAATCAGTAATTTATTAATGGTTTTTTAACGTTTGTCATTTTTATACAAGGTTATAAATATTAAATTGAATTATTTTTTATAAGTGTTTTCGATTTTCATATATTCCGATCAGGTAAACTGCCTTGTTATTAAAGTTCGTTTTTCTCTGTGGCTTATGTAAATGTTAGCTTAGCGCAGCTGATCTATCTTTATCTTTTATCTTAACTTATAAGGCTCATTACTGAACATTCGTGCTAATCCGCTTGATCCCTGTTATTTCTTATGCTTTTGCCATATAAATATAACACATTTCAATAAGATAGTCAGATAGCCTAGTTATTATGCTACATTAAAAAAGTTCAATAAGTAACTCTTAAATGTAAGAGTCGAATCAATAGATCCCCTCGCCAAAGCCAAACCGCCTGCACTGGCTCTCCCACTGGACTTTTGTGCTTTCGGCTGCCGCCCGAACGCGTCGCACGAAGAACTTTTACATCGGTCGCCTTTGCCTGCTCGCCTTCTGCTGCCTCCGCGTCTCATTCAGTTTTCAGTTTGCTTTGCTCTGTTCGCCGTTCACCACCGCCTCTCACCCGCGCGGCGTTTCGATTCTGATTGCCACTACTGTTGCACACACACACACACACATTCGCCGGAGAGTGTGCCCGCCACCACCACCGTTGCAATATCAAGTAAATTTTCATATACTGGCGTCATAAGAACGAACCGAACAACCTTTTTAAAGCTTGTAAAAACTGCAGTGTGTTGTACGAGGGGGGAAGCTGCTGGAGGGGGTGGGTCGGAAATAAAGGGATGGGGAGAGGGGCAAGTACCGGGGCTGATTGGAAACAATTGTGTTTATTTGTGAAATTCGCAGGCAAAAAAGAATGCGAGAATTATTAATCAAATGACTTTGCGGTCGACTTTGCTGTCAGTGTATTGGTGTGTGAGTGTTTTGGTGTGCGAGTGCGAGAGTATCTGTGTGTGCTTGTGTATGTGAGCTGCGCACATCCACAGCTACAGAGTTCCCATTAACGTCATCATCGTGTCATTCTTGCAAGTTGTAGAGCGGGAGAGGGGAGACGCAGGGTTGCATTTTTCTGAAATTTATTAACTATAGCACTTTGAGCGATCGGTGGCGCTCTCCGAATTGGCACTTTTTTTCGCCGCCATATGTTAGAACTCAGCTCCCGATTCCAATTCCTTTGGCTTTTCCAATTGTGCTCAGAGATTTGTGCCTATCTGTTTTGTTTAACAATTATGAAATGCACACTAATTGGCTGTAATGAAAATGTGACGGACGTTTCTCCAACTCGATCCTCCTTCTCCTCTCTCTCGCTCTTTTTCCTATTCGATTCGCCGCTCTCTCGGTCGAAATTTGAGCGACAGCCAAACAAAATTAAAAATAAAAAGCGGCAGCAGCGGCAATAATTATAACTATAACTTGAGTTTCGGATCTCGGCATATACAGAGGTGGTCAAAAGTATTTACACAACGAGCTTTTTTTTCAATTAGTTGACAATTGAAAAAAAAGCTCGTTGTGTAAATACTTTTGACCACCTCTGTAGAATGTGAGCCAAAAGGCAAAACTTGTATCGACGCGCCGCCTGTACCCGCTTCTCTCTCTCTCTTTCGCGCTCTCTCGCTTGCTCGTTAGCTACTCTCTCAGCTTTCATTTTTTCTGTCTCGCCTCCTCGCTTTATTTTGTACTTACGCTTTGCGATTCAATTCGTTTTTATTGGTTTTCCGCTTTAGGCGGCTGGGAATTGTACGTAGCGTCGTTCGTGCAAAACGTTGTTGCTGCTGGGCCAGGGGGATAAGGGGTGGCGTTGCCGTTGTCGTTCAATGAATAATGAGAGACAATGTAAGGCAAAGAGAGGGAGAGAGGCAGGAGCGAGAGAGGCGAGACGAGAATAACAAAATAAAAAAAGCAAAGCCGTGTACAAAAGTGCACGAAAAGCAGTGGGCAAGAAGGGAATAAAGAGGAGGCGGCATGGCAAGAAAGACACAACTTTTTTTTCCCTGCTGGCAGCCAAAAGCAAACCAGAATGGGGAGAGGGAGAGAACGAGGAGAGGCCCCCCGTCTAGAATCTAGAAGAAAAGCAGAGAAGACTGACTGGCCGAGGAGGAGATGCACGCACATACAGCTCTTCTAGATATAGATACAATTAATTTGATTTGTTAGCACCGAAACCGCACCGCTCGCTTCGAATTGGAATAGTTGGAAATGTAAAATTTGCAATGCCCCCCCGATGGCAATTCCAATTCCCATTCCCTTTCCAATTAGAGTTAGAATATTTTTGCTCTTCTTTCCACGCAGACGCAGCCTTAGTTTCGATGTGTTGGTGACTTTTGCATACATATGGATGTACTTATACATATATTGACTGCAAATAAATTTTCGCTTGATTTGCTTTCGCCCCCCTTTCCGCTCTTTCCACACACGTATGCAAGTATGCATGGCTGTGTGTGTGTGTGGAAGTGGAACCAAAACTGAAACCGAAACTAGCAGCAAAGGGAAAAGGGGAAGACTGTACCGCGGGCCGTTTGAATATTTCGCGTAAACATAAACACCGCAAACAAACTGTTGCTCACTGGTTATTATTGTTGCCATGTCTCCCCTCTCGTTTCTGCTTGCAGGTGGCCCGGCCCAAAGGAACATCCGCATCCGTCTAAATATACTTTCAAGTCCGCTCCTGGCGAGCCTCCCCAGTAAAATCGGCGGAATCGGGCCAAGAAGAGAATCACATGAGGTAAGTGATTTCAATTGCTGCTGTATTCACATCAAAATACAGGGTGACTTTGCCGCTCACCACCCAAAGGGGTTATTCAACCCCATTCGATACGGATCATTCTTGTTTTTGGACCATATGGTATAGTGTTCTCGTATAGAACAGCGCTTCTATAATCTTCTATAATAATAATTTATAATCCCTTCCGTAACGAGTAACCTAATTCGTTGGATAGCAACTGCTCGAATGCAAATCTCAAAGTTTCAAAATAAACTTGTATGGTTGTTGTTCTTACTTCCTTAATTTCCTGCAGTTTCTGGATATTACTTTATCAAGAGATGCCTTAAATAATATTACTTTAGATTTTTAAATCTATGTCATCGGTCTATTGCAGATCATCCCAAAGATTCTAGTAAAATCATAATATTCTTGACAAATTCTTATAAAGCTTAAGGGGCGTAATACGCTGGATTCACTTTACTGAATCAAGACTAAATTGCAATAATGACCCATCACTTGAAAGTTATCTGAAAGATATGCTTAGATACATGGAATTGGGGATACCCGGTAGTTAACACAAAATTCTTTTGATCCGTTGATGAAGTGCTAAGGTTTTTGACCTGCGTTTGCGGTTTGCACTCGATTAATTCGTTTTGTGGCGATGCTTGAGTTACAGTTACTTAATAGTGGGCGGGGGTCCAGCCCCTTTGTAGATTGGGCCATTTGTCTTGCGTTCTGTGCTTGGCTTCATCAGCACTTTACATGCCCAAAACGAAACCCGCCCACTTTTCTTTTTTGTTTTTTGTGTTTCTGCCCGGGCTGGGCACTTGCACACACACATGTGCGTGCAGAAGACATATGTACATATGTATTTGGAGATTTGCACACACACATCAATGAAACATTCCTACCTCACCACATTAAAAGTGGCGCCCTTTTTTAGTGTCCTTTCTCCCGCTCTGCGCTCTCCTCGATGTTTGCTGAATTATTTGCTCGAGAAAAACAAGAGAGTGTGAGAGCGCAATCACGGGGGAGCTTCGCTCCACTCCTCGCCTCCTCTCTCTCTCTCGCTACCATTTGCTTAGCATGTAAGCTGTAAGCTGTAACTGTAAAGCGCTTAGCGAAAAGGGGCGAAACCAGGACCTATGCAAACACTCCCCACCTCTCCCGCTCATGCGCGCGCTCTCCCTCTCTTCTATTGGAGCTCCCCTTACGCTCTCCCCTTGTGCACTCGCTCATCCATCTTTAATTCGCAGCTCGGTTTTTCCTACACACGCACACACTTACGCGCGTTGTCTTTAATCGATTTGTACTTCTTGATATTTACATCAGCTCCCCCCTCCCCCTAACTCGTTTTGCTCTTCCCTCTCTTACACGTTGCGCGCTCGCTCTCTTCTGCTTGCATTCTCTGATTGGATATCTAAATCCTGGATCCTGCCCCTCCCTCGACTTAACAGCCTCAAATTCCAGCTCCACTCCCATTTTCGTGTCCCTTGTCATTCGTTTTGCTGCCTTTTGCCATTTACAATTTATATAAAGTTATTTCATTGTAGGCCCTCTTCTTCTTCCTTTTATTCCTTCGGTGATGAAGACATACATAGCAATATGGGTGTGTGTGTGAATGTGTGTGAGTCCTGTGGTCCGCTAATGGGCAATTTATATCACTTTTAATGCCCAGCAGCGAAATCAATAAAACGAAGAGCTAGCTGGCCAACATCTTTTTACATAAATTAGTTCTGGGTGATGATTGTTTACTTTGTGTGTAAGTGTGGGGTTAGGGCTCAACTGTACTTGTGTGCACGTACATACATGCAACTGACATTTGCATTGTTGCACTGCAAATGTCCTGTAATGTCCTTCGGCACCAGAATGCTGTCAAAATGCCACAGGACCAACACCTTCACTTCGACCGTGTGCTTATCTTTGTCTGATCATCCTGCTAAATATCATATGGATAGTCCTTTGTAAGTCAGCTTTATGCTGCAGCATATTTGCAACATCATACATCATATCCTCGTAGATAAACCTTTTCCAGTCAATAGATTTGATTCCAATAAATTTCATTCATTTACAGGTGAACAATACAAATTGGTTGTGCGCCAATTACACACTCAAATGGATCAACTGTTAAAGTAGCAGCCACAACATCAGCCCCACGGGAGCCAGAGCAACGGCAGCAATTTCATGGTAATTGTCCCCCGTCAGCGTCGATAAGAAAGACCTCGAAAAATACCTGAGTAGCCAGAGATTAAGTGACACCACCTCCACCTTCCACTTGCATTTTTTGTTTGTTGTAGCCACGCTCAGCGAAAGCAGTCGACAGCAGCAACAACAGCAATATGTAGGCGCTCCTCAGCAGCAACACATGAAATACAACAACCAAGAACAGCAGCAGCAACAACAACAACTACTCCCAACAAACCAATAACTCCCAAAACAAAACAACAACACAACAACAAGAACATCATTAGGATATAGGAATCAGGGAACGAGCAACGCCACAACGATCGCCCGGATCTGGACACAAGAATGCAGCACGTGAGCGCTGCCAGCTCTGTGCCATCAGTAGTAACTCCTGTTGTGACCACTGGTGGGACAACGATTACATTGGGCGGCCCACCACCGCTTCCTAAATCCGAGCACAAAGAGGATGGCAAGCCGCCGCACGGCATCGAAATGTACAAGGTGAACATTGAGGACATTTCGCAGCTCTTCACCTACCACGAGGTCTTTGGCAAAATCCACGGCGATGTGGTCAATCATCAATTAGCAGCAGCCCACGGCGGCCAGTTGCCACCACCTCCTCCGCTACCGCCGCAGGTTACCAGCCATGCGGCGAGTGCAGCGGCAGCCGCAGCAGCGGCGTCCACGAATAATGCCGCCGTTGCAGCGGTAATGGCATCAGCGAATGCAGCAGCGGCCGCGGCGGCAGCTGCATCGGCGGGGGGAGGACTACCGCCGGCCACCAGCGGCAATGGGGGCCAGCAGGTGACGGTGACGACGACCAGCAGCTCGACTAGCAGCGGCGGGAGCACCACCAGTGGGGGCACCACGACCACGGCGGGTGAGTTGCTTATGCCTAAAATGGAGGGCGGCATTCATGGCGTGGACGGCAGCGGCAATGGCGGCAATGGTGGCGGGCAAAACGTGGCGCTGGCGCCAGACGGTACGCCCATTGCGACGGGGACGCACGTCTGCGACATCTGCGGCAAGATGTTCCAGTTCCGGTACCAGCTGATCGTGCACCGGCGCTACCACAGCGAACGGAAGCCGTTCATGTGCCAGGTGTGCGGCCAGGGGTTCACCACGTCGCAGGATTTGACGCGCCACGGCAAGATCCACATTGGCGGGCCCATGTTCACCTGCATCGTGTGCTTCAATGTGTTCGCGAACAATACGAGCCTGGAGCGGCACATGAAACGGCACTCGACGGACAAACCGTTCGCCTGCACCATTTGCCAAAAGACCTTTGCCCGCAAAGAGCATCTGGACAATCACTTCCGCTCGCACACGGGCGAAACGCCCTTCCGTTGCCAGTACTGCGCCAAGACGTTCACGCGCAAGGAGCACATGGTCAACCATGTGCGCAAACACACGGGTGAGACGCCACATCGTTGCGATATTTGTAAGAAGTCCTTTACGCGCAAGGAACACTATGTTAACCACTACATGTGGCACACTGGTGAGTGTGATTGATTGGTGGGGGC
This sequence comes from Drosophila mauritiana, assembly GCF_004382145.1. Lineage (NCBI taxonomy): Eukaryota > Metazoa > Arthropoda > Insecta > Diptera > Drosophilidae > Drosophila > Drosophila mauritiana. Next base: position 11,534,171 of record NC_046667.1, on the reverse strand, counting down.
GGACAATGCGAGCGGCGAGCGCCAAAACAAAAAGACAGATCAGATTCTCTCAGAACTAAATACCGAAAAAAAAATATATATATATATCCAAGACCAACTCCAGTCAGACCAAATTCTATCCATAGAGTACAAGAACAACAACAGCCATCACCACATCACACAAACCAACCAAACCAACCAAGAACCAAATCAAAAATTCAATCAACCAACCAAACCAATCAAAAAGAATTGACAACAAGCACCGCAAAAAATATATAAACTTCATCGTGCGTCCTACGTCTTCTTCCACCCACTCTCTCATACACTTCTATCTCGCTCATCGCTTGTGCTTCTTCTACCCGCCAACTCCCACAGTCCCGCCCACTGTACTCACACAGAGAGAAAAAACATAAACTGAAATTGGTCATTAATTTGGGTACCTTTCCTGGCCAAATAGTTCAACTATCTTATCACCAACTTGCTTAGAATGTGCCGAAATGCAAATTTAATTTCGTTTAAAAACATCTTACAAATGTTTTCCAAATTCCATGATCTATATTCACACTATAACCGCATGAATTCCTTTTTAATCTTCATTTTTTAAATGACAACATCATTAGGAATAGTATTACAAATCAGTTCAGAAACAAAACAACTAATTGTGCCTAAGGGTTTCATAAATTCAATAATTGCATATACATTACGGCACTCAAGCTAAGGTTTTTAATTCTCTAGAACTTTTAGGTATAGATAGAGTTCTGATTTTTTTCTCTGTGTCAACTAACGCTTCATGCGAGCAAATCTCCAAAGAACTGGAGAACGCTCCTCGCCTAATCCCGCTACAAAATTAAAAGAAAACACGCTCATACCGCTCCATTTCCCCCCAACCATGATCTCTGCATCACACATCCCCAGCTTCACCAAGTCTTAATCATGCTCACATGCACCACCAATCCAAACACTTCATCCAGTGCTCGCTCCACTCCATCACTCCAAGTCCATGTCCAATCCTTCACTCCCGTTTCGATTCGATATCTAATGCCTGTGCAACTTTGTCTACGCTCTCTCTGCTGTCGAACAGGGTGTCCAAAGCAAAGAAAAGTCAAGAAAGTAAAGAAAAGCTAAGAAAAGTTCGTTGTTGCTGCTTGTCGATTGCCAACGTCTCTGTGTAACTGCGACATTTCACACTCGATCACACGAAAGCAATTGGATCACACACAACACAAGAAACACGCACACACACACACCAACCAGCTCACCTGCATAAATATCTGCTAGGTAGGCTTAGAAACCTACCTTAAACTTTAGCTCTTTGGCCAAACTTTCTTCTGGAACCGCACGTTCCGCACAAAAACGTAAAAAAGAACAGCATCCTGAGGATCAGCATTGAGTAGAAGCAGAGTTGACAGGCACACACAAAACAAGACACACATCCAATGAACATCATCCACACCACATACAATCCACAACACATCTGACACCACCACGCCCACGTCCATATGCCCGAGCCAGCAGCCTCCGTTCGCTTCGTTCGTTCGAAACCACAACAACGCAAGCCACGGCCAGTTTCACACCAAACAGAAAAAAAAATACGAAGAAAAGATTTTAATACGAAAGAAATAAACCCACCCACCCACGCAGCCACCCCATCACTAAACAACTTAAAAAAAAGAAAAAAGAAAAAAAAAATAAGACTGAGCGGTGCGCGAGGATGGGTCGGGGGATCTGAAATTTTGTTTTTTCTCCGATTCGCCAACATTTCTCCAATGGGCTGCCGCAAGGATCCCTTTTGGAGAAATGGTCGCTGATTCGAGTTGAGCGAGAAAAAAGAAAATGCTTGCGCTAACGAATGCGATTTTGTCTTGTCGAACGAGATCAAACGCCATTCCCTATATACAACAATTCCGTTCTGTTCTGCTACCCTCTCCCACATATCCAGGTCAAACGCCGCACCAGTGCGATGTCTGCGGCAAGAAATACACGCGCAAGGAGCACCTAGCCAACCATATGCGATCACATACCAACGAGACGCCGTTCCGTTGCGAGATCTGCGGCAAGAGCTTTAGCCGCAAGGAGCACTTCACCAATCACATACTTTGGCATACAGGTAAAGAGACAAAACGAATCGTAAGCCCGCTTCCTGCACCTCGATCCCGATCGAATCCTATCCACCAGTCCGTCCAGCCTCCAGCTACAGTCCACGACACATAAAAAAACCTTGTATACACAGACACTTGGCGGCGCAGCGATAACGAACTCTGGCTAGGATTGGGGTAAAAGCTAGTTGCACTCCACTGTTCTTCGTGGATCAATTACTTCTTCATATGTTCTAATATAACTAACGTTTGATTTAGAATGTAGTCTTAGAATTCCTTACAGCAATTGTATGTTTTGATAGTCACTTTCAGCGTAACTCTATAAAAATATGTTTTGATAGGACTTAACTAAGAAGTCAGCCAGTTTTTAAATTCTTTTCTTTAATCGGTTTTCAATGTTTAAAAGCTGATTGATTCTAGATCTTAAAGTTTTCTACTTCTCTTTAATCCCTTGAAACTCAAGGTTTAGATATATGGTATGTTCTTGTAGTTAGTTTTCCTAAAATATAGATCGCGGAGACAGTGAACACACGATTTTCCCCCGTCGCCTAGAGGAGATATACAACACAATACCAATCCGCGCCAGGTGTCCAGTGACCCGCAACCAGCCAGCCCAAACCATGACCGCCCCCCCCTGTTCCATGGCGATGATTACTAATCTCTAAACATTTTTTCGTCCCATTCGCGCGACACCAACACATTTGCCACGCAAGCAGGCGAGACGCCGCACCGGTGCGACTTTTGCTCCAAGACGTTTACGCGCAAGGAGCACTTGCTTAACCACGTGCGCCAGCACACGGGAGAGTCGCCACACCGCTGCTCCTACTGCATGAAGACGTTCACGCGCAAGGAGCACCTGGTCAACCACATACGCCAGCACACGGGTGAGACACCGTTCAAGTGCACGTACTGCACGAAAGCGTTCACGCGCAAAGATCACATGGTTAATCATGTACGGCAACATACAGGCGAGTCGCCGCACAAGTGCACGTACTGCACCAAGACGTTTACGCGCAAGGAGCACCTGACGAACCATGTGCGCCAGCACACGGGCGACTCCCCGCACCGCTGCTCCTACTGCAAGAAGACCTTCACGCGCAAGGAGCACCTGACGAACCATGTGCGCCTGCACACGGGCGACTCGCCGCACAAGTGCGAGTACTGCCAGAAGACGTTTACGCGGAAGGAGCACCTCAACAATCATATGCGCCAGCATTCGAGCGACAATCCGCATTGCTGCAACGTTTGCAACAAGCCGTTTACGCGCAAGGAGCACCTGATCAACCATATGTCCCGGTGCCACACCGGTGACCGGCCCTTCACCTGCGAGACGTGCGGCAAATCGTTCCCGCTCAAGGGCAATCTGCTCTTCCATCAGCGTAGCCATACCAAGGGCCAGGAGATGGAGCGGCCATTCGCCTGCGAGAAGTGCCCCAAGAACTTCATCTGCAAAGGTGAGTGAGCTCTATGATTGTTGGCTGTGCGTTGCATGCATCCAGTGGAGGCACGCGTGGCGTGGCGTCAGCATAGTGTCCCAGCTACAGTCATAATCCAAATACCTTAATCCCAATCCTTCTCTCCAGTTGCTGTTGTGGGGATTGCTTTCACAGCCTCCAAATGTCGTTTTCGTGGGTCGATTCTAGTCAGAAACCAAATCAAAAATCTTAGTTTTTCAAAAGATTCATGTTTCTTTACTTGTTTTATTTATTTAATATATGTAGCTCTTTTAATTAAACAGTAAAGAAAAACCATCCTAAAAGTAGAATTTCAAATAATATTGAAATTAAATACATATTGTGAACAAGGTTCTTGATTTAATAATATAACTAAGTACATTTTATGATCAGTGCAAAGTTTGTTGCATTGAAAAGCAAATGATTTGAATTAATAGTAGATTACTTTTAGCAATATTTAAGATTTCGGTTTCTTGTTAACACAAAGTATGACTAGACATTTACCTTTGAGCCTAATTTGCATGCCGACAACGACTGTGAGAGCAAGCCCCCAAAACTTACCTGAGCCGTTTTCGAAATTCAAGATCCCCGACGATCAGATCTTCATGTCGCTTCCATTGTCCGTTTCGCAGGTCACTTGGTCTCGCACATGCGCTCCCATTCGGGTGAGAAACCACACGCGTGCACACTGTGCAGCAAGGCGTTCGTCGAGCGCGGCAATTTGAAGCGCCACATGAAGATGAATCACCCGGATGCTATGATGCCGCCACCACCCGTGCATCCGCATCCGCAAATACCGGCTGGTGTGCTGACGCAAGTCAAGCAGGAAGTGAAACCGATCATAAGTGAGTCGGCAAACACGACTGCGCTAGCGCAAGCGAGTCTCCCCGTGCCCAAGTCGCCCAACTTAACCGGTCCTCCTACCGTTTCAGTTCCCCATCACTCGGCGACCACCACGATGCACACCATCCAGCAGATCACGGCGGGTGCGGCGGGCGGAGCCGGCGCGGTCCAGTTAACTCCGGGTCTGGTGCCCCTGGTTACCTCCACGCTCATCTCACATAATGCGGCTGCCCAACAACAGTCGCAGAAGCAGCAAGCAGCCGCCGCAGCAGCTGCACAGCAACAGGCCGCAGCCGCCGCTGCTGCCCAACAGCAAGCAGCCCAGCAACAGGCGGCTGCTGCACATCAGCAGCATCAACAACAAGTGGCCGCGCAACATCAACAGCAGGCTGCAGTGGCTGCTCACCAGCAGCAGCAACAGCAGTTGCAGCAGCAGCAACAACTGCTTCAGTTGTCCATCCAACAGGCGGCCCACCATCATCAGCAGGAGCAGCATCGTCAACAGCAGCAACAGCAACATCAGCAGCAACAACAGCAGCAGCATCACCAGCAGCAACAGCAGGGTCATCCGCAGGCCCCGCCACCGCAGCAGCAACAGCAGCCGCCGCCCATCGCCTTGATCAGTGACCCAAGTGCTCTGGCACGCGCCGCCATCCAGCTGCAGCATCTGCCAGCGAACGTGGAACAGCACCCGGTTGTTTACTAACAGTAGCCCCTCCTGCACGGCTACACTCCCACCACAGCACACTCCAGCAGCACGACGAGCACCTCAATAGCTGCCACAGCGGCCACTGCGTCGTCGCAAGCGGCGTGGTGAAGGCATGCGTGCCACCAGTGAGCCAGTGCTAGTGAGCCGAGCTGACGCGACTTCTCTAAATAGGACACACACCATAACGAGCGCACCCCATATAAGCAGCTAGTTGTATGTACAATAGTTTTAGCAGCGCGCTGGTTACGCTGATCGGTGGCCCCAAGCGGATATCGCGGTACGCTGGGTTTCTAGGGTGTGACGATTTTTAAAGCAAGCGTGTGTGGTAAAATATTACTTTTAGGACAAAATGGTACGGTATGTATGCCGTTTAAATGTCCAGTCTTCTAAAGCCCCAAAATTCAAGTGATGTTAACTAAATATTTCGTTGGCAACTATTTAGATTTTAATTCGTGAAATATTGTAAAGCAAACAATTTGAAATAATCAAATCACCCTAGAAACTCAACGAGATGTATTTCCCAATCGCAAGCAAACTAAACACTCCTCAACTAGTCTGCCGCCGCCAGCTTTAACGTGCAATACGAATCATCTCATAGTTTGTTCTTGGTATCTCTCCCTTTTATGTGTATCTTTAATGCTTAGGCGCTTAGCGTCTAATTTTATTCACGTGTTTTCTACATTTTTGAAATGTGTGCCAGGCGGCGCGTGACTTTGTTTGGTTCGATCGATTTGGTTTTTGTGATATCCAATTGTTCCTAAGCTGCGCTTAGTGAATCAAATGGATCCGAAGACCAATCCGACTCAGGCAATTTTCTCGCTAGACACTTAAAGTTAAGGGGTTTTTGTTGCCGTAACCAGCAAAAGCGCACCCTCTTGTATTTTTTATTGTGTTTTGTCTAAGTTATGATTTAATCCATATGGAGCGACATTCATAGAAAGCATCCTCATCATACATAAACATATGCAGATATGCATAGGCATACAATTATAATATATACTTATAGTTTGTAAATAACACGCAACAAGACCCTTGGAAATCTATCGAAAATTATTATCACAATTGTATTATTTTTGCATTTTCCAAGGAGGATCATTGATAGCGAGCTAACGCGCGAAAACTTTCACATATATTGGCCAAGTGTAGTCCTTAACCCAGTTTACAATATATCGAGCCCTGAAAGTGGGGCTGTGATGATTATGAGATATATATATTATTATATGACAGTGGAAACAGAAGCAGCATAACGGCAGACCCAACTAACGAGATAATGAAAAGGGATTAAACAAACAAGTTATTATATTTAATGTTAGTTGATCTACTAAAAGTAATAATTGAAAGCACGGATCGAAGGAATGGAGATAGGAGTTCCCGCGTGGGAGAGCGAGTAGTTTTTAGTTGGGCGCGTCGCCCAATCATTATGATTACAATTACAATTACGATTATGATATATGAATACTAAACCTATAACAACAAGTTATTACCCCACTATTAAAGTTAACAAGCAACAACAACAACCCATACATATACATATATACGACTAGGCACAACTCTAAAATTAATTATAACCCTTAACTGTGCTTGTGTTGAAAACAGCAAACATTAAGAACAAGTTAAAGCCGTAACGAAATAAAAGAAAGTGAAAAATTAACGAGAAAGCCCCAAGCGCCACAAGCAACAACATATCTGCTTTAAATTTTACAAAAAAAGGGAAATCTATAAAAAAAGTAATATTAAACACGAGTCAACGTTTAATAATTTAGTAAGAAAACTCACCCTACACAGACAAACTGACAGACATACGACCTACACATTATGCTTCCTTTTAAATGCAACATTTTATACATTTAATTATCGAGAATTGAATGCTTAAAATACAATTTTAATTTAATTTAACAAACTGTAACTGTACACGAATAAACGGAAAATGTAAAACTGTTTGTTTAACCATTTGAAGACAGAACTTGGTTTTATTTAACCTAATTTTATTGATTCACAATCATCGCAGCAAAGTGCACATATTGAATACACTTCGAATGCAGGGAACAATTGAAAATTGTAAGAAATTATCATTGATATGCATGTATTTTGCTTTCACACTGAAAATAATTGTTTTCGAAGTCGCAAACACACACTATCACACGTCTATAATTATGTAGTTGAGTATCCGTGTTAGTTTTTGGGTGTTTTTGGATTTTAGGTGATGTGTATAGAGCGCAGTATACAGAATGCATATAGAGATATATATTATTGTACGATTATTGACTAATATATAACGGATATGTATGTGTAGTACGTGAAAGGCAAGTTTAAGGAAACGACAATTCACTTGTGTTGCAATATTAATGAACAAACGAAATAATTTACTTATAAGTTGCGTAGTGCAAGCCGTGAGAATAGAGGTAACTTTCTCCACAACCCACACTCACTGATCGACAGAAACATACCCATTAACCTTAATGATAAAACGCTGGGACAGCGCCGAAAATGTTTCCTAGGAGAAAAATAACAGAAGCTGAAGAAAACGCTTGGAATGCCCCAATTAACGTAAACATTAAATGCAACAAACAGTAACAATACTAAATAGAAACAATAATGTACTATAAATCAGATACAATACAACACTATATATACCTAAAATATATATGCCTATACGACAGAAATTGGACAACAAATGAAATATATATATATATATAGTATATATTGTACAAGTTACGAGTAAAATGTAATTAAAATTTATGAAGTAGTAAGCACTAAACAAAACAAATAAATGAGCAGCAAAAACGCGCAGCATAAGCATAAAACCGGATTTTACAAGAAACCTATTGAAGATATGGTACATGGGCTTAAAACTGAGTAACCCCTTGTAGAATTTTATTTTTTTGTTAAGGACATTTTTTTTATTTCGTATCTTTGAGATCCGTCGAAAACTATCGGTACGTTTTCCCATCTCCAAAAGGATAAGTCGTTTAGGTAGCGCGAATTTCGCCCGATCTGCCTGGAAACCCACCCCTAAATGACCTTCGCACTAGGTAGCATCGGACTGCTGACCGTGGCAACTACATGGATTCGTTAGTATTCCAAGCACCACGATCGAGAACAGACCGCAGATGACGTCCGCAAGCGATACAGGTAAGGAATTGGCTAAAAACGAAAAATAAAAAAACAATAGCACTGAGCCCATTAAGACGATCGTCCTTCAACTTTTTAGAACCCACTGCAGTAACGCTGCTCCAGCTGAATGACGATGTCCTGGCTTTGATCATCCGCCAGCTGGACGTGTACCAGCAGTTCGAAATCAGCAGGTTGAACAGGCGCTTGGAGAGCATAGTGCACATGCTCTGGGAGACCCGTGTTCGCAACGTTGTCCTGCAGGACGAGATGTTCGGACGATCGGGAGCCAATTCCCGACAGTTTGTGGCTTTCATTCTGGCCCTGGCTCCGCACATGCAGCGCCTGAGCTGCAAGCAGTTGGATCTCCGAAGACTGCGACTGCTCAGTAACCACACCCTGGCGAGGATTCACTCCTTCGAGTGGCTGGGCAATGTGTATAGACGGGGACGCGTTCGCTTCGTGGATGAGGATGTGCGAATGCTGCAGAGGGTATTTCCCAATCTAAAAAGCCTCAAACTTAGAGGCTGCCAAATTACCGGGAAGTACCTATGCGACCTGGAAGAGCTTACCGATCTCCGCCTGGACGATTGCCAGTTTCTGGAATCGCAGCACTTTAGGGACATCTTCCGGCAGCTGCGACTGCGCAAATTTGACATAATGGAGGACTGTGACGAGGTGAACTGCTGTGATCTGGCGGATCTGCAACTGTGTCCCACATTGGAGCATATTAAGATTGCGGATTACCACGTGTGTATGGAGTCGGATATTACGCAGCAGCTACTGAAATTGCCTCACCTGCGAAAGCTGTCGATTTATTCCAGGAACTTTGTCTTCGATGTCCTATCGAGGATAGTTAGTCCCACAAGTCCTCCCGGCGATGGCCGACGAATTGAGGCCATTAGTTTCAGTGGAGTTTTGCACGACTATGGCCGGTTCTTCAGGGAGCTGGGAAATCTCGGGCACTTGACGCGACTGGAGCTGTACAGCCAGCCGGAGGAGGAGGAGGAGGAGGGCGGCCAGGTGCAGTGCCTGGGGGATCAGATACTGCGGCAGCTAGCCAGTCAACTGGGTGGGCTAACCGAGCTCCATTTATGTGGCTATCAGTTGGAGAGTCCTTTGGGCCTGCTGGAATTCGTGATCAATTGTCGGCAGCTGAGAGTCCTCGACATTACGCGAACCTTCTGCCATGGAGAATCCTTCGTCTGGCGGTGTATTGCCATTTTGGCCAAGCAAAGCTGGCGCACTCGCCCTCTAGAGCTGTGGATCCGGCATAGCGATATCAAACCGGAAATAGTTCACAGTCCGCGCTGCATGGACAACATAAGGCTGCTAAAGGTGGATGCCAAACAGATCGGACGCAATACGGACTACACATCTGGCGTACTCAAGTTTAGCTTTGTGCGGTAAGCCGCTGCCCCGTGATGGGATACGCTCCAACTGATCGAGCTCCAAATTAAAAGGTTTTAAACTGAAATATAGTTAAGTGTACTCCTTTGTCAATTGCATACCAAATAAAAAGATGTAAATATATTTGCAAAGCGATTTTTCAATGCATTATTATTTTTACTGCCTTTAGGGATTAAATTGATAGACTTCATGTTGTACACTTTAAAATTCAAACACCCAAGTCCTTGCAATAAGCGTCAATCCAAATGAAATTCGAGTTCAGAGCTAAAACCTCGTCGACAAGCCAAACTTTCGACCGATGCCCACGAGGATGACCAAATGCGCCAGCCCTTCCGCCGAGCCTCCATCTACCTCCACCTGCTGTTAATAACCGAGGCCGTGATCGGACTGCTGATCCTGGTGGTGACCGCCTACTACCACACCGTGCTCACCGGCTATCTATCGGAGATCGAGTGCCGCCTGGTGTACGGCTATCTGTTTGGGATCTACGTGTTTGGCGCTCAGGTGATGGTGACCTTCCTCTGCAGCATTGCCATGTGGCGGCGAATTTGGCGGCGTCGCTGCACGCCCAACATTCGCCTCTTGCTATCCGTGTGGGCCTTCTACTCCTGCGTAATCATTGCCTCCGGTTTCGGGTGCATTTGGAATCTTTACCGGGGTGTCGATGTCCTCGAGAATGCGGCGGACACCTCGCTGACCCGCGGCATCGACATGTACTACTCGTGTCCCGAGTGGAAACTCCTGTGGGACGGACTGCAGTGGCACAAGGAGTGCTGCGGGGTGCATGGCTACAAGGACTGGATGAACGCGGAGTGGATGCCACGGCGTGAGAATAACTGCACGTCGATGGTCCTGGCACCCTTCGCCTGCTGCAAGCGCTCCTGCGACAGCTGCTTTAACAACTTCCTGCCCGGTGAGGGTCAGTCCATCGGTGGCAATAGCCGGCAGCCTTTTCCCGCTCTCACCGTGGACTCCATCAATGCGAACGGATGCTTGCCGGCGTTCGTTGGTGCGGTGTGGAACTGCTTTTACATCCTGATGGCGCTATGGGTGCTGGCCCTTAAGTTTCTGGTAAGTAATTGGTAATTGACAACGTTTGCAAGTCAGAATAATGGGGAATAATGGAGACATCGCCATTAAAAGATTAAAATTATATATCTCTTTGTCTGGTAAATGCATTAGCGTAAGGCATATTCAAATCAAAAATAAGAATATCTAACAAAAGTGTATTTTAAGATAAGACCTAAGTTAATCATCTTTTTAGATCGTGCTTTGTTGTATGACCAAGTTCATAGTTCACCGACAGAACGAGGGCGATGGCTGCGATAATGTGGGACTCACGGACGATGATGGCCATCCCTTGGTCGTGGTGGTGGGTCTAGAATCTTAACTAATCCAACGATAGCACCTAAATCAGTCGATCTCCCAGAAATATCCGTGCAACGTGCGCTGTGTGACAATTGCCGAGGATGATCTGGTATCCGACAACGTTCCCGATGTTAACTACTGCAATTGCAACGAAATGGACGACGAACCGTGTGGATACTAATATTGTGCTTAATTTTACATTTATATTTTATATTAATTTAATTAAATTTTCGAATTTGAGTTAACTTAATATCCAATCGGGTAACATTAAGAATGATACATCTCGTGAACGCAAAATATTATTTATTGGATATTATTGGATGGATGTTGTACTCTTGGATGTTACATGTATTACTTGCGCATCTTCTTGGATTGCTTCACAGTCTTGTCCACCAGATGAGCAATATGTTTGCGCAACGCCAAAAAAGGCTTCAAGCAGATGCGCTGCTCAACGAGACCCACAGCAATGGTATGAAAGAAATCGGTGACATCCACGGGCTTGGCCAGCAGCTGACCTGGTGATACGGAGCCGGTATCCCCTGAGGTCTCGGTCGTAGTGCTACGTGCCAAACTACGGAGAAATGGTTCCAAGTTGCCCCAGCTACGTCGGGAAACGCGAGCTCCAATGGACTCTGATGTCGCATAATTGGCGCGAGAGATGATGATATTCTTCTCAGGCCCCACGATGTGTACCTTCAGGGTCTCTGGCTTCTGTACCACCAGTTTGGGTGAGGTGGGGTTTATCATTGGAATTTTTGGCAACTCGACAATTTCGGTAATCTCCAAAGCACTTTTTGGACGTCTGCTGTAGGAAAACCGGAATCTTATACTCCTTGTTACATTACGCATCTTTAACTTACGGTGCACCCGCCTCATAGGTGACATATGGGGACCAGTCTGCCCCATCCAAATCCATTCTGAACGGTTCACAAAATGAGTGAAATGATTTTGCTGTATAACTTTAAATATACTCACTCATCTTCGTTGGAATAGTCATCTTGATCACCTTGATCATCTTGATCACCTTGATCATCTTCATCATCTTGATCACCTTGATCATCTTGATCACCTTGATCATCTTGATCACCTTGATCATCTTGATCAATTTCCCTAATAATGGGGTAACTTGTAAATAATCTATCAAAACATTATAAAAAAAAACTTACACAGAAGACTCGTTTGTAATCTCATCACTTTCGGGAGCTCTAGAAAGAAAAAATAATGTGACTGTTTTATGAAGCTATATTAATGAAGTCTTACAAAGCTCCTTGATATTCATCATCATCGCCCACAATGTGAGGAACCTTTGGTTGGGACCTGCAATAAAGAATCCATCAATATATTTAATACACTGCTTTCCTTTTTAATTACATTTTTAACAAATTTTCAACGTCTTGCTCCTGCAAAATGACAACGTGAAAAGCCGTGCGACCAGTGTGTCCACAATAAGAACATCAGTGTTGATAAAAATACTGTTGAAACCCTACTGTACCATATGTAATACATGAAATTGAGTTCAAACTATAACCACGTGTTATTGACAACTTATTTTATTAAATACTAAAAGTGTCGGTTTTGGTCAATTTTAGCCTTAAAATTGTAGTAAAACATAAAAAGTTTTAATTCCTATAAAAAGACGAAGCAGTGTTGTATAACAGGCTTAATTTACAAACTTCCATATGCAAATGTAATTATACATAAGTATGTAAAGTCAAGCCATCACTATGTAATTTCGCTTTCGGAAATGTTTTTATATATTGGGTTTTTGTTTTTATTGAACTTTACATGCTTATAACTAATAGCGAACCTGGAATAATTGGAAAAAATACAGCCCGACCCAAAACCAAATGCACATGCCGCAATAATGCAATAATTCAATCTTTTAATGTGACATATTAACTTTTTCGACTATATAAACATTGTAAAATTTTTAATGCATTCGATTGGGAAACATAAACCACAAGACATGGGCGGGAACAGGCTATTCCTGGCTGATTTCATTGGCATCTGAGAAATCCGAGACGGCGACGCTGCTAGTGCTGATTAAATGTCGATCGGGCATTTCGCCGATGGAAGGAAGAGTGGTGCTATCGCTGGCGCTGGACAAAGATACCTCCTCCCAACTGACGCCGGAGTCGCACTCGTTGTCCGGGGAAACGGGTGTGGCGTCGGCATTGTGCGGCTCCTCCTCCGGTGCCTGGCCAATGCTGATAGCCGCCGTTGCTCTGGAACGTTTGCCAACTAGTTCGACGTTTTCATTGCGATCCGCAGCAATGCGCTTGCGTTCGGGAATTCGATTGTCCGAGGTGGGACTCCAGTCCATGGCACGGTGCACTAGAGCCCGAAAAGTTATACGGATCGGGTCGCTCGGTGGACTGTCCACTTCTGAGGGATTTCTCCTGGTCACTTGCGGCGATATGATCATCGTTGAGTTGTGCAAGGCACTGGGATGAGAGGTCAAAAAATCAGACTCGCTTTCCTGCGGACATTAATGAAGAGCTAATTAGTTTTTGTTGTTTATTATTTACTGAATACTTTTCCCACATGCAGAGCCCTTTCTAGATCCTCATCCGGGGGACTGATACTAGCCGATTGCTGCACTACACTTGCTAACTCGGACATTTCCTCAATATCCATGCCTTCCTCGTAGACGCCTGCGCCTGAGCAAATAGTTAGTTATATACGTTAAGGACGTCTAACTTAGGATATCTTACTTTTGAGGAAGTCAACTAATCTCCTGTTGGTTCGGCTGCGTAACTCCATTTTCAGTGGGACAAAAACAACAACTTTAGTAGCAATATTATTTGGTTACAATGCCTTTGCGCTTCTTCTTGCTGCTAACGGAACTTTGCGCCAGACTGAAATCGTCTATAACGCCATATCGATAGTTAAGATTTGATCCCAAGTAATGGTCACACTTAGAGATGGTGCAACAAGTTTTTGAGTGGTATGTAAAAAATTTAAAACTATTTAAAAAAAAAAAAAAACGATGTCTGAAAATGTTGTGGTTATTATAAACCCAATATATATATTTTTTTAGAAGTGATTCAGTTCTATAATGTAACTTGATAACATTATATATGTTTTCCTCGTAATTTAAGTCCAGTCTAAAAAATACCTCAACAAAAAGCCTTTAAATAAATTCCAAAAAAAAAAACGTACACTTCGTTAGGTATTGGACTTAAAAAACAATTTATGGGTAAAAAGCTGGGCTCTAAAATGGCGAAGTTTTAACACCAGCTCTGCGAAGTTGAAATGCATCGTGTAAAAAGTAAATGCTTTGCGAACTTTTTGTGTGGTCAACCTGCTGACCAAAGTTGCAGCTTTCACTGCCCACAACGCTGGCAATTGTTTTTCTAATTTAAGTAAAAAAATATGCGTCTCTTTGCATTTCGTTTGCATGCCCAACCACCTGCGAGTTTTCTGGCCCCCTGAACACGCCCCTTTCACTTTTTACATACCTCGGAACCCATCGTTGCATCCCAAAACGAAAAGCGAGTTGAAATTCAACAAAATGTCAAAATGCCACTTGAAGTCAGTTTGCCATTTTCGGTGCAGTTTTCAGCTCGACTTTCTCCCCATGGAAAGTCATAATACCCTGAATATTTTGAGATCATATGCGGACTGGGGTGCTCCAGAAATATGCAGGCTTATGAAAACTTATTTAATAAAAACGTTTTTTAAAAATGCATTTGGTAAATTTTCAGTCATTAGTGCCTTAACTTGGGTATAGGTTAAAAAAGCATTTCTTTGAGAAACAAAAATACAAAATTTATTATATTCGAGATATATTTTAAAGAATTTATTTTGGTTTATTATTGTTTAAGGTACTTATGATATTTTCTTGTTATATTTTTGGCATCATGTTTTTCCAGACAATATTTTCTATATAACCAAAATATTTTACTGGTTAAAACCAGCGACACCAAAAATAAAAGCACAAAAAATAGGAAAAGTTTCGATGTCGTCGCGTTGGCGAGCATTGCTTCTTTTGCATAGGAGTCGCCATTGAGTCCCAACTGCATTTGGCTTTACTTTCCCCACGCCGTTGAACCACCCAAACCTCAGTTTTAGTGGCACATCAAAGGCAAATAAATACAAAAAAAAAGAATGAAAAAAAATGAAAATAGAAGAAAAACCTGGACCAAAGCCGTTTGTGTTAGCCCGCATTTTTGTACAATTTTTGGCTGGCATTTAAAGTCCGTTCAATTACCGCGAAACACGTTTGACAGGGCAACAAAAAATAAAATAAAACGCCAACTTGAATTATTTGAGTTAGCTAAGGAAACGAGTTTAAGCGAAAATGTATTCAAATTTTATGCGATCCTTTAACCCTTTAATGCCCCACCCTTTTTCGCAGGCAGTGAAGCAGCTAACACTTATTGGATTAGCAAATATGTGCCGCTGTCGATTTGCTTTTAGTGGCTCCGTTTTATGTTTTCATTATGGTGGGGGACTAAAGGATTTTCGCCATTAACTTTTGCTCGCCAGCTTTCCGGCACATTAGGCAGCCATTATTTGGCTAATTTTGCATCTTTCGACCATATAATTTACACCAAATAACACACGACTGCACACACCCGCAAATACCTTGAACATGGCCAGTTGTAAGTGCTGCGTGACTGCTGAAATATTCGCGCAACACTCATACGCCGCGTTGTCCATTGCTGCGTTTCCGGCCTTCGAGCTGGCTAATCAATGATTCGGAAATACCTTACACAACATTAACCTTATGCCACGACCCTTTTCAACTGATGTTTAGGGTTTCTTAAGCTATTTTTTAATAAATAAAATATTTAATAATTAAGCAAATTTTTGTTAGTTTTTCAGAAAAGAAACATCTTGTAAGGGGGGTCATGAAAAGAGTGCTGGCACTCAAATTGCTGTCGTTTTCTTCTCACCCATAAACCTGTTATAGCAATATAAATATACAATATCTTTTCAAGTACCACAATCCCATTATAGCCTTTTTCTTTGATTTTTCAGCATTTTTAAACGACTATCTCTGGACTGATGTTGGTCACAGCTCCTGCATTTGCATTTGAATTTTCACAACATACGCTACACAAATAAAATATGCAAGCAGCAAATTTGTAGCCACACACACATACAGTCAACAGCACAAATTTATTGGCAATTTTTGGGATTTAGCCTGCTGGCTGCTCCCGAAACTCCGCTGCCATCCAATTCGAGCCTTGGCAAGAGTTTGATTGTGCAAAATTGCAAATCAAACATGACTAAGGGACCCACTCGATTCCAGGGAGGAATTGGGCGGTCTGTTTACAAATGGCAAAGAAGCGCCAGCAAAATGGTTCGAATATTTTACAGATGACGATGGGAATGTTGCATTTTCCGGCTGGCGTTCTTTTTTGTTGTTCACGCTGCACATCTGTTGCTAGCAGGTTTTCCAAATATAAAGTGAAATGCTTAGGACGGCAGGGAAAGCAAGCACTTCCTTGCACTTTTGACTCTCCTACATTTTTAGACGTTGTTATATGGATATTGTGAATAAAATAATTTTTATGCGGCTTCTGCCTTGATTGAATACCTATAAATGTTAATAAAACTTGAAAGTGGTTAAATAAAATTAAATGAAACATAATTCTTAATAAGTGTTAGACCCAGAGGGTTCTAAAATTCGTTTTAATAAAATTAAATTCATTTCGTTTTGTTTGACACTTAAATAACATTAGATTGCCCTTGGGCGAATTCACTTTCTTAACCTGTCTAATGATTTCCATTTTCATTAAATTACTTGTCATTTGTTTTGTGGCAGTTTGTTTGCTGACCAAATGTTTAGCTGCTTAAAAGCCGCCGAGATATTGGCATAACCAACTTGAGAATTTACATTCGAAAAGCATTTCAGCTTGTGTTTGTTTGCTGTTGGCGATTTTCATATATTTATTTCGGAGTTCAAGGAACTGCAGCTTTATTTTCAGATACAGATACACCCAGGGCGCTTAGAAGTATGCTATGGTTTGCTTAGCTTAACCGCAAATTTCGCGTGTTGTATGCGGGGAGATAAATGAGCGTGTTTCAGTTGCATTTCCGTTCCTCTATGCATTTCCCCCAGAAAAATAAAATGAAATAAAATATATGCAAATAAACATAAATAACGTGAAAAGAAGGAAACCACAAGCAGACATAACTAACAGTGAAAAGTGAGTGCGGAATAAAAATGAAATGAATGCCGGGCCACAACTAATGCATGTCTTGGTGTGTGTGTGTGTGTATGTGAGAGTCCTGGATGCGCCATCATGTGTGTGTGTGTGTATGTTTATGCGTGCATATGTTTATATTTATGCTTGTGTTCACTTTTTCACATGTATGCATGTGCATTTCATGGCGAAATAAATATGTTTGTGCGCTACTCATTGTCGCAAAATTTGTTTCCTTGCCCGCATTTATTTCCGCTTTTCGGGAGTTGAGTTTGATTAGCTGCGTTTGAATGGAAAATATGTGTATTGGGGTAAACTTTCATATTTATTCAACTTTTTCGAGCCATTTTGTATGAAATTAATAAGCTCAACAAACTGAAAGTAGTCCAAAAATGAAGGAAAAGCTCGACTAATTTGAAACAGTTTTGTAACTCAAATGAAGGAATGCATATTTATTTTCTTGGCTTCACAAAACATTACTTCTAATAATAGAAATAATAGAGGTATAAATATGCAGCAATATACTTTCCCTACCAAGCATTTCTTTTAAATAAAAATGCCAGAAATATAAATTGAATAGCAAACATGTCGTTCAAAGCAGGTAATATGGAAATCTTAAAATCCTTGATCAACAAATCCGTATGTCAGAAGCACACACTTGCATCCCAGTGTCTTCAGTTCTATTTTATATCATTTTATTACATTTGCATGCGCTTGGAGTAGACAACGTTTTGTGTCCCCAAGTCCTTGCATCATCATCCTTCGGATGCAGTGCCACATCCGGTGTGTCCTTTTCCACATCCTACTCTCTTCAATGGAGCGAATTTCTCCTTGGCATGTGTTTTGCATTTTCTGCGGTTGCCCTTACTCTATGTATGTATGCAGATGCATTTGTGTGTGTTTGCACACATTAACACATTATTGTTGCTGTTTTCGCATGCACACCAAAAACTTAACGAAGCAAAATATTTTCGGTTGTTGCATTTCCACTTTTTTATTTTTTTTTTGCTAAATTGTATGCCAATTTTTCTGTGTTGTCTCTCACTTGGCGCTTAATTCTCGACTCCTTCGTTTTGCATTTTGGCATTGCATATGTAATTGCAGCAGCAATTTTAAAGCAAAAGCAACAAAGAAAGCGCTTGTTTCACAGCTAATATTTAAACGCTGAAAGCGAAAAGGATAAAAGGGAAAATTTTTGTGGTGGGTGGCCTCGGAAACGTTATCTTAGCTTTGGTTGCAGCCGCAGTCCCAGCTGCATTTTCAACATAAGGATCAGGGGCGGCATCCAGTGGATTTTAGATCTCATAGTTTGACGAATAAATATTTGAACAAATTTTCAGGTTCCGTATATTTTTAAACTCTCTTAAAAAATATGTTGTTAAATAAAGCTTACAATTTGTTGAGAACACTGAAGATATGGGAATTCATTATCATAAATTTATTTAATTTTTCTTTGTTGATTAACCCCCTTTAGGCCACGCCATTGA
Source organism: Drosophila mauritiana (assembly GCF_004382145.1). Taxonomy (NCBI): domain Eukaryota; kingdom Metazoa; phylum Arthropoda; class Insecta; order Diptera; family Drosophilidae; genus Drosophila; species Drosophila mauritiana. The sequence goes on along the minus strand of NC_046667.1, from coordinate 11,515,556 downwards.
TATGCGGAGCATGTAAATTTTTTGCTTGCCCAACAACATTGACAACTTTGTTGTCTTGTTGCTTGCGTGTAATTTCTTTCTGCTGTTGCCGCTTGTTTGGCTTGTGGTTGTTGCATGGCTGCGGCCTTCAGACCACCCACCACCCCGACCGACCACACTATTCTCGCCCAGCATCAGCTGTCTGCCTTTAAACGTGTCAAACTCAAGTCCCCGTCTAGGTGCACTTTGATAGTTCCCCAGCAGCCCCACTTCCGTTACTGTGGAAAAGTGTCAAACGCAAAGGCAAAGGCAAGTCGCCTGGGGAAAAGTCGAGGAGCTCACTTTCAGGTGGAAAACGGCTTTCCTGGTGTCCAGCTGTGGTTCTATCAGCCATGTAACTGGAGCTTTGTGCTTGCGTTTATTGGGGCTGCTCGGTTTCTTACTTTCACGCAAAGCAAATTATTCATCATTGAATGATCGAATCGGAAACAGATTTTCAGACCTTTCAACGAATCAATTATACAATTTTACCCTATTATTTAGAACACCGCTTCAAGGAAATAGAAAAGTATCAAAATATTTGCCAGTAGTAATAAAATTACATATATCCAAAACATTTATTTAAATCCATTATTAATTAACCATTCACAATGACCTATTTATCAATACTTCTGCTTTTGAATTAGTTGCATAAAAACATGATTTTCGGTAGCACACCAATAAAAACAAAAATTACAATTGGCGTACAAGAAAATTAAAAACGAAAAGCATTTTCACATTAGGTGCGTTAATTTTTTATGTATATATTGGCGAGCATTTTGCAAATGGCTGAAAGGGATTGCACGCACACAATTTTCATTTGTGATTTGTATAGCTGAATAATCACAATCAATAATGAATTTGCATAAATATTAAATGCCATTAGTCTGTCATCACAATACGATATGTTGTTTTACGATTCATATTGTGTGTGTGTGAGGTCTTTTTCGGTTATGTTTCAATGGCCAAAACGTATTGAACTTTGCCATAAGGTGGGCAAACTAATTTAATATTAATTTTAAAGTAGCATGAAAAGAAAATGTTTGGCATTTAATATGAAACTATTAGGCAGCGACAACCCTGTTTCAGATTCCCTAGGGCTGCCACTGCCATCGTTTATGCGCGCAATTAGTTGGCATTGCATACTGGCGAACCCTAAAACGTTTACACTATAAAATACAAGGTTTTTTTAGAAGCCCAAATGAGTATAATATAAAATTTTTTAGTGCTACTGCAGCAAGGTGTAAAATGTGTCCAGGCAACGGGAGGTCCTTGTTGTCCTTGTCAGTCTCGTTTGCCATTCTCCGTGGCGTTTGCTTAATGTCTTCTTTATTACACCGAATTTATCACCGAAACTGAAATTGGCCCCGACTCCAGACTCCCGTGTTCTTGCTCATCTGTCGTTCAAGCCAAGTCTGCCTCATATTTGAAACTATTTGAAAACACCATAAAAAATGTATGCGAAAATGTCAACTTATTTATTTAACACTAGCATTTAATTATTTGCTGATTTTTTAATTGTAACTTTAAAGTTTCCAGCTACAGGGCATTGAATAGTCGTAAAACAGTTCTTTATGATTCCTCTTTTTTCGCCTTGAGTTTTCGATATTAATGCTGCAGTCGTGGTGCTACATAAAGTTACCAACACATGCACATTTTAGGGCGTGTTAAAAACACGGCTTATATCCTTTATGGCACACCAGCATGCATTCTTACTCCCCGAGGATTAAACACCCACACAGAGACAAGGAATTAATGTGTGGGTTTTGTGCTAATGAACGGCACATGGACGGACGTCTGTGTGTGAGTGCGTGTGTGTTTGTGGGCACTGTTTTTGAATTATAGCATAATTTTTACCACTAAAGTGGGCGGCATCACTGGCTTTTTTGCTGCTCGCATGTAGATTGTTCAGGGAAATTTATACCACATATATTTGGCCAGTACTTAGGAGAAGAAAAAAAGGCGGATGCAAAAAATATGCAAATGTCTGCTCATACAAAGATTTTTTCATCTCGTTTTTTTTCTAAGAATAATGCGTTTTTACAGCATTTAAATATATTTTTATTTACGATACTTACATATAGAATATCTGTTAAGCACATTTAAGACTTTCGTTGGCTTAAAATGTAAACCAAACCCTAAATATAATATAATAGATTTTAAAATTGAGAGGATTACATTTAAATAAGTCTAATTAAATACATTGATTCCCATACTCTGGTTATAGTTTTGGTGTCTTATATATTTTTTTTAAGCTTACCCATCTTCTGACTAAATTCGACTATTATTTAGCTTTCATCTGTTTGGCTAACGACCACATTCAGAAAGTGAAAGCTAATGTAACCAAAACCGACTGCAGTTGCCCTCAAAGACCTTGGATAAGCGCCATTCCTGACACAATGGGACGCAAAGTGGATGCAGTTCAGCAAAATCGGTTTGCGTAGATAAGAAAAAGTCAGCAGATGGCTGCCCCTTGAAGCTGAAACCTAGCATGTTGCACTGTCGAAAGGAGGTAGCGACAATGGCAGTTGTCCCAATTGCAGTCGTCATTTGACGGCCCTTTTTTGGCGATATTACTGGAACAGCAAGGGCAGAAAAAAAACGCCAGGATCTTGACTAGACATTCGCTCATACCCTTTATATAATGAAAACAATATTTAATGGCGGAATATTCATAAAATACGTTTATTTTGAAAAATAAATTTTTATATTGAATTTTAATATTAATTTATTTTATGTTCGATTTTCTGGTATGAGTAAGACCCCTTCGACCATTGCAAATCCACTTTCCTCGCAGGACTTTTTGTCGCTCTCTTCACCTGCCACTCACTTTGCGACTCGCGACTTTTGAACGTATGTCGTCGTGTTTTTTCGAGAGTTTTCTTCTGACTCGACGTTCTTTTGCCAAATTGAATTTGCATGGCTGAAGGCTAAGGCCAACGTTAAGCGGCAGAAACTGGCCAAAAAGGAAATGGGCATGCGGGGACCGGCGATGCAGATGCAATGCAATGGCAATTGTCGCTCATTGGCCGAAATGGCAGTGCATTTTCCGTGTGCTTTTTTCCCGTTTAAGTAATGAAAATTCATGACGCTTTTCGGTCAACGGGATCACTTGAATGGCTTTCCGTGCTGCCGTTGGACCTTTTTGGTGAACTGGCTCGAATGCATTCGCTGCAATTATTTTCGCATTTTTAAGCAATTAAGTGGAGCCGTGGTTGTTGGCCACCTTGGCCACAGGTGTGTGGCCCCATCAGCCATCTACGGAGATAAACCAGCACAGGCACAGAACAGAAGGATGGAGAAGCGAACAGGAGCAAAGCAGCTGCCACTTGCATTGTTAACCTCTTGTCCTCGGCAACCTAAGTGCAAATAAATTGAGGCTGTTCCGGTTACTTGTTCGCCCTTTATCCCCACATCCCCAACTGGCTCCCTTCTCGATTAGCCTCTTTGACTCGCTCTTCTCATTCCAGTCCCCCACGCCCCCAGGCAAATGACATGCAACTGAAGCTGTTCTGCTTGAAAAAATGATGGGGGAAATCGGAAAAACCGGGACGGGAAAGCTGTGCTGACAAGCGGCGCGATAAACCGACAGCCATGTCAAAGACAACATTTCAGTTGGTTAGTTTTGCACTGGTCTGCGACTAGAGATGGTCGAGTTAACCACGATTGGAGTTGCAAAAAAATGTGCGAAAGCCACTTTATCCGCTTTCTAACCACTCCTACATTTTACGAACTTCATTTCGAGTTTACCATACAATTAAGGCAATCAAGTTTTGAATATAAAATAGAAAACATTTTTTTACTTTCATATTACGATAAAATCAATGTCCTTATTCATTTAATGTGATGTAATGTAATATAAAAATGTGTTTATTACTGCTATAAATAGTTGGTTTTAGTTCACAAAAGCTTATCAAATTTAACATAAAATATTAGAAAAACTAAGAAAGCTACTCGTGATTTGCCGTTTAAGTTGGAAGATTTGTCAAAAACCCATAAAAATAAAATGCAAGTGTCAGTTTGAATATTTTTTTGTTAGCCATGTTGAAGAAAAAAATACTTTTGCATTTCACATGCCCCCTGACACCAGCTGGCTAAAAGCAGCAAAAAGTGCTGCCAACAAAGTTTCCAGCCCATCGGGACTTGGGTACATCTCTAGACCGGCTTTCGGTGGGTGGAAGCACTCGAGTGTTGGCTGGCTAACTGGCCAAATCCTTTGTGGTGGACACAGACGGGCAAACGACTTGACGCTTCGCTTAACTTAAGCGATTTTTTATGCGGCCATCGGAGGAGCTGGCAAAATATGCCATTCATGTTCTAGCTTAGCTCAGATGTTGCTACTTGGCTCCCTTTCTCTCTCCCTCTTTCTTTCTGTTTTCCAGCTCCGTGCTGTTCTTCTGGCTGCAAATCTGCCAGCAGCTAATTAGCAAGACTCCGCAGTGGCAAATGTCGACATCAAGTATACGCCCCGTAACAAGTGCCAAGCAAATTGCATTTTCTTCCCCACTCCACTCGTTCGCTCCCGAAGTATACTTCGATATATTTTTTTTACCTTTAACTTGTTTTCCTTCTTCTGTGAGTGACCAAAGGCAGCCAGCTCAAAGTGAAAATATGTTTGCTGTGAGAAATCATGTTGGCTGGGTGCTTGGAAATTGCATTAAGCTCCATTACAAGCAAACTGCGTTGCCCTCGCCCAGGAAACATCTTTTGGACTTGGGGGCCACATTCGCCCAACATTCTGCCCAATATGCCAGTGCATTTACTTTTGCCAAATTTATGTGGGCACTTCGACGCACTCAAAGGGGTGGATGGGGTGCTTGGGTTGGTTGGGTTGGTCGTTGTGAATGGATGAGTGGGTCGAGGGGGACGTAATGAAATATTATCGATATATATTATGGGGCTTACACACATGGCACAATGTGTGCCCCATTGGAGGCACACAAGAGGTACAAAATCTGCTTCGATGCCAAGGAAAACACTTTTATATGGCTTACACAGAGTTCCCAGATTATCAACTGTTTACTATTAGTTTTACTCAACTGATTAGGTTGGATCGACCAGCTTTGGGCTTTACTGAAACTTGGTCTTTGTTTTGCAGTTTGTGTTACTCTAATATAATCCACAAACTAACTAAAATGTAAAGACAAACGAACCACGAAAACTTTAACAATATGGAAATCAAAAGGACGAGCCATTTCAGATTATACTTAACTATTTGTCAACGGATATTTCTCAAAAACTAAAATTTGTCATAAACTTTCGGTTTACTCGAAAAACCGAGTCCAGTGACAAATGAAAATTCCTATTTATGAGTTGCTTTTAAAAATAACGTAGCTTTAAACAAAGTTGATGTTTTTCCCCACTTTGATTTTGTTTATAGACCCTGTGTATGGATTAACAATTTTGATTTATTCAACTTGCAGCCAAGTAAAAATGCGAAATGCAAAATGCACACTTCGCATGCACACGAAAGGGGAGTGGGCAAAAAATAGATGAAATATAATAAATATGGTTGGAGTTTTGCCTGTGTGCGATGGTATGTGCAATGCTGGGCAATTGTTGGTTGTATAAAGTACATATATATAAATAAGAATTGATTTTTATTTTTCATAAATTTAATGAACGGCTGACTGGTTGTCTGACTGGCTGAGCCAGAACGGCGTCCTATTTGCCAGGAATCGTTGCACAATGAATGAATAATTGACAAAGAAATGATTTTTAATTGAATATAAATTTACAGCTGAACGATTGTCTGTCCGAAGTGAAATCTACCAAAGGACGGCATTTCTCTGAACCCAAAACATTACTTTGCAACAATGTGTATACGGAATGCACGTATTTAAGTTTCTATCCGGGTACAGCTTTATTAAATTGATATTTAATCGAGAAAATATCAGTTTGATTCGATCAATTTTATATTTTTTAAATATAAACAACGTACCGATCTTTTCAAAACTGACAATTAGGCTTGAAATTTTATATCTTTCCAGACCTCACCATTTTGCCAACGTCAAACCGAATTCTTAAACAGTGCGCAAAGTACAGCTAAATTATTATATTTAACAGATAGCAACGTAATCAAAGTCAGTGCCAGCCAACAATTTGCAAATTTATTGCCCGGCCAGAATGGTCGTCCTTCACGGGCTTACATTCAACACAATTTGAATTTGAATTTGAGTTTGAGTTTGCCGACTTAGAGTCGAGCCAGGACAAACAACAAACAGCCGAGGAGCCAAGTGCAGCTGCTCCTGCCTAAGCCAAAACAGGAACACAAATGCGAGCTTGGAGTCGGGAACCAGGAGATGGAGTTGGATTTGTATTTGGAGTTTCCATTACCCTTGCCGGCGGAGCAATAAATGCCAAATGCAAACCGCCTGCATAGACCAAAAACATCTGCCCGCCTGCCCGTTCGGTCCAAGCAATTGGAAAATCCAACACCCATTATACCCCATCGCACCCCACAAGCAATACCCTCCATCCAGCGTCCAGGATCCAGAATCCAGGATCCAGCATCCTCGACAGCTCGGTTGCAGGACCAAGCTGTAAATCTTTGATGCAGTCGAGTGAATTTACAGTTGAGCGGCCAATTAAATGTTTTGTGGGGCACTAAAGTGCGTTGTTGTGTTTTTAGCAGTGAACACACCAGGTAAATCTATAAAAAGGGAAAGCAATCGGATGCCATTGAATGCCAATAGAATGTGGGTTACTTTAATTACCAGATTCAGCTGAATCAGCCTGGACTGTGCAAATGCCGCCTAAGCAAGTGTTAATAAATTGGAATAATTTTCGAGTTTTACCTTTTTCCCTTCTTATTTAAACTAAGAGGTCAAGTTGTAAAATTCTCTTGTCCTAGGACCATTTTAATTTAATACAAGGCTATACATTAAGCACTTCATTCATAATAAACACACACAAATGGCTGTCCGAGTGGAGCGTTAATTGATGAACTCATTTGTAGAACACTTATCCAGCAACCCCAATGCAGTAAATATTCCATGGCAGCCATTGAATAGGAGGTCACCGGGCAAAGAGGAATCCAAATCCAAACAGCTTTAGCTATTTTTCCGGGCAGCTTTGAATTGGCTTCGCCACGATGCTGGATGTGAAAAAAAATGCGAAGAAAAACCGAGGCGACTTCAATAAATAATTGATTAAGCATAGTTAAGAAAATTGTGCAGCCACGCTGGTGAATGCAGCTGCAACGGAGGATAAAGGATGCGGTATAGGGAATAGGGACAAGGGATAAGGTCTGGCAACCACAATGTTGGCTAATTACTCAACGATGCTCATTAAGAGCGCTGAATTTTCACTTTTCAACGCTTTCCACCTCGCCGCCATCGCAGTCCAGTAATGAAGATTTATGAAGGCCAAGCGACGCCTGCGCTGGGAATTTGTATTCTTTAAACTTTAACTGCCCCAGACATTGTGCGCTGTATTGTGTTGATGAAAGTTTAATGCATTTTTTAGGTTGTGCGCTAATTGTAAGGCAAACTGCAATGAATTATGCATTTGCCGGCAGTCAGTATTCCCCATTGTCTTTATGGCAAACTTTAATCAAGTTCTGCATATCGAAGCGAAGCAAAGACGTGGCCCAAAAGAGGAAATAAGTACCAAATAGGTGCACAGAAAAAAAACAACATTCAATAACTAACAAAATTAAAAAATATAGTAGTAAGAAGCAATAATTCTAATTTCGTCGGATAGCTAACTCTAACTAACTTTAACTACAAATGCTTTTACTTAAAATTCGAATAAAGATATAATTTCTATGTGCAACAAGAAGCATTCTTAATTCGGCATAATTCAAATTCAAATAAGCCGAGAACGAGAAACACCAGCGTGGCAAACTTTGTGTTACATTTTTATTTAATTTCACTATCTGCTCGCTGGCGGCCAAGTGGAACTTGCAGCTCGGCTTTGTGTGCTGCGCGTGCTACTAAAAAATGCGGCGGCAAAAGCAATTTGATAGCTGCGCGGAATACGTAAAAAACAATACACCCAACCAGCCCTCCAGACACGAAAAAGCAAAAAAAAAAAGAAAACAATTCAGAAATTACAAAAAAATGGTAAGGAAAAAAGGGAAAATGAAAACTCACTGCTAACCGTTCGCAGTTTCTCCTGTTTGTGTATGTGGCTGTGTGTTTTCTACTTGTGGCAGCTAATTTTCATTATTCTTTCAAAATGCAATCAAGAAATGTTGCTCTAGCCAGGCTGCAACAGCTCGGGGCAGAAAGGAATGGGATCTCGCCACTGGCAGACAGAAAACGGAATCGGGCGCACGAAAGGGAATCCTCCAGGAGGGCTGTTACATCCAAGGGCCCTCTGGAGGAATGGTCGGCTGTTCCTGATGCCTTGGATTACTGAATTGGACAACACGCTCTCAGGTAAATGACTACTGTCTTAAATAACTCGTTGGAAAATAAATGGAGTCGGGCTCAGAGCTTAAATGTGCAAAACTTAATCCCAGGCCATTTCAAGAAAAATATGTAGTGATGTTTTACATAGTTCATCAAGTATTACTTTTCATTAAATTTATTTATTTATTTATTATTATCACGCCAAATACTAATTCACGTATGACATTTGTTTAAGATTTAAATACTAATAACGTTCTGATTGCTTTCATGCACAGAGCTTAAAACGAAAATATTTTGAATATTAAAAGGTACAATTAAATTGGTTTAATATAAATCCTAAGTAATTAACATATTTCCCCTGTTTGTCATTGTTTTCGGTTTTAAATTTCATATGAAAAAAGCAAATCTGTTCTCTTCTCTGCTTACATCCCAAATTGCTTGTTAAGACGATTATATTTCATCTCATCCCCCTAATAAATCTAGTCCTTGTGCTGAATAAAACCAATCCAATTACAGTTTTTGTGGCTTCCCCAATCCCCCACCCCCCAAGCCATTTCCTTCGTATCCTCGCTGCATTGTAGCGGCTTTGAAAGCCAGCTTGATAACACAATTTGACAATCAATCAATATGCAAACGCCACATGCATATTCTTTGTTAGGTACTTTTTCCACAAGCTGCAGTATAAGCCAAAGGCTAACAATGCGGTAAGTGCAACAATGGATCCACTTCATTTATATTTATAAGAAAAATGTACATTCTGGGTGCCACGCCCCCTGGCACCGCCCCCTCTCGAGCCAACACAATGGGAAACCGCTGAGGTAGCCAAACATTAAATGTTATTAAATGCAGAGGATGCGGCGGGCAAAGCTAAACAATGGCCAAAACTTTCGATGGTTTCGAACTTTTGCCACAACATATTACTAATACATGGCCAAGTCACGGGGCTAAATTGACAGGCAAAAATTAAAGACGGAAGTCGACTAGCGTAATAATCTTTACCAGAGAAAATATTAGGCTAAGCATGAGCTAACATAAATATATATGAATAGGTGATTAGGTTTATGAAGGGATGGGAGCAATTATAGTTAAATGGGTGAAGAAATATTTAGAATTCACTGAAATTGAATGATAATGGTTCAGTAAAGTGCTGCTTAAGTACTAAACAAACAAAATAAAAGTGTTGGTAATAACATTTTAATACTTAATACTTAATATAAGTAGTGTATACATCACTGCTCTTTTGCTGCAACTTAAGTGTGAAATTCACATCAACCCACAACAATCACGATGGCTTCAAACTTGACGCTTGAAACTGGGAATGGCTTGCGGAATTGGATAAGGCATAGTAACGAGGCCCATTCAATGGGAAGTCAACGGCGACTGGAATTGTGTCAGCCCCATACCTACAAGTAGACACACAGTCTCGGCCGAACATGGCCCGAAAAGCTAACTAATTTAAACGGCACCATTGTGCACCATAACCCAAAAACAATGCTGGTGGCATGATGGCAAAAACGGAAGCGACGCCCAGCAAAGTCGGCGATAAGGGCCGCCCAGCCAGCCGATTCTTCGTCCTCGAAAAGTCAGCGTGAGTGTGTGTCTGCATTCGGCGTATTAATGCCACTTCAAAGTTTCTGCCCCAAAACTCCGCTCCCCGCTGAATTATCAAAATTTACAACAATGCGAAGCGGCTGTGGCAGCAGCGGTAGCAGCAGTTTGCTATCAGCAGTCGGTCCGCATTGAAATATGGCCAAAACAGTGGAAAAGTACCTGCGGGCATTTTATAGATAATACCCATTTGGCCACATATGCAGCAATGCAGGTTGGTTGGGGGGCGTGGAAATCGGTGGGTGGGGCCAAGACGAGGCGAACACTTTCCAAGAAAATGCAATGCAAACGCCGCTGAAAGCCAGCCAATTTTATACTATGTAGAAACTTCTTAAGGGTTTCGTGCACTTAACAAAATAGCACTTTAAGTTTAAAATTTATTTGGTTTCTATGAATATTTCAATATAATATAAATCTTTTAAATTTATAATATTGTTCATAATATTTTGCTAAGACTTAAGCTTAATAATAATTGTTCAAAATTGTTTTTCATCGTGCACGATTTTCCTGAATCCAAACATGTTGTGGGCGACTTTGGGGAAGGATGCGAGTTAAGAAAGGGACTAGCAGAGGCCAGAAGTGGGTTCGAGCGATGCATTTGTCTGATTTGCATAGTTTGCGGCTGCCGTTGCTGTTGCTCCTGCATTTATAATGTTGCCAATGTGGCAAACATGCAGCGGAAACAAAAAGGCACTGCGCATGCAACTTTTGTGTGCTGCTGCAGCACAGGGGCACAAACATCGCCGAACATGACCGACCCCACATTGCCACCCCGTGGCACTGACTTTTTTTCCTGCTGTTGCATTTTAAACAGGATCCTCTTGGCTTTTTCGCGTTGACAGCAGCTACATACATACATTCAAATTACGCACACGCAATCGCTGATTTTACCCACAAAATATGAATAAAAACAGCCGCGATTTTGAGAGACGACAACACAAGTTATGGTTACATGACGCATTTTTTAAGAGGGATTAGGGCATTTTTTGAAACTCGGTGTGGCTTAAAGGATTGACTTGCTGCCGTGTAATTGAATGTCAATGAGCTACTATTCTAGGAAAGGATTTACTAGGATTTAAATGGAAGAACTGATTGGTTCAACAGTATAGCAAAAAATTGCTGTCAAGAAGGATCTGCAGTTTTATTAGTAAATTATGTTTATAATGCGCGGCTTAAAATTCTTAAAAATGCTTTACGTTTATGGAAACGGCTGGCCACGAATGCACCTTACGCTTTTTAAGCCAAGAAAGGGGAGAAGTGATTCAGCACCGCAAACTCATTTCCTTCTCAAAATATTTTCCCAGCACCATGAGTTCAGCTGGGACCAACGCGCTGCCCACAGGAGCTGTCGCCTGGTTTTGATGAGTTTGGCTTGCAGCCACGCCCCTCGAGAAAGCAACCAACTAACCGCCCTCCTGCAGTTTTTCGCCAGTGTGTGTGTGTTTGTGTGTGTGTATGTGGGTGGGTGCAGCGTGTTTGCTTGGCATGCAAAGCCCGAGAAAAGTGCCAAAACTAACGAAGATTAAGCGTGGCCAAGTGGCACGTGCTGACCTCAAGGAGAGTTGTGAAATATTTTACGTGCTCGCCATTGGCTGGCCATTGATTTATCCCACTCGAATGGAGCTTCAAAGTGTCAATAGCTGACCCCCGACGACCTCTCGAACCGTAGGCGCTTGGCTCGCTTGCATTTTAGCCAAATTGCTTGAGAAGCATGCTAGCAAAGCACGGAAAAGCAGCTGAAGAAGCAGTGGAAGCAGCGCTTTGGCAGTTGCTTCCGGTGTTGTTAAGTGCGCACATGGTTGGCACTTAAAAATAATATAATAGCCCCAGCTCGAGTAAACTTTGTAACTAAATACGAGCGCCCTTTTCGTGCTTATGCCATGCACTTGAAACACACACACACACACACACATGACGAGAAATACGTACAGATACGAACATATATATATATATACCATATTGAAGTGTAAGCGGGTACAAAGGTCTACGAAAGTGTATATAAAACTGTAATTCCATTAAAGTCCATTACACGAAATGCCCTTCGCGAAAACTTGCTGGCAGACATAGATGAAATGAAATTTCGGCTACCTTAGGATTGCATAAACCATTTCAAATAAATTGTTACCCAATATGTACAATAAACATATAAATATAAAAGTTACTAATCTATTTAATTCAAACCAATTACAAATCAAATACTTAATCGTATGAGAAACTGATTCATTTAATAAGACCTAAATATCACAGGGTGATAAAATTATTAAAACACACAGCCTTACCTCTTAATCCATCATTTTAATCTATAAATTAATGTAAGTAATCTCTATCGATAAGGTGCTATTTATCGTAATATACCCTTTCACATCCAAAAAGTGAGGGTACCAAAAAAGAACTCAAGTAACTGCTAAATCGAGGCAACTGCAGCTGTGAGTTGAAAGAAAATTCGCTCTTTCAGTCGAATTTGTTGGTGCTGCAGCACTTGTAGCGACTGCTTTTGCCAGTTGTCCTTGGGCAGGAGCATAACATTTCAGCATGGAAAATAATAACTTAAGTAATGTCATTAGCCGGCCAAAATGGATTAGTAGATGCAGCTACCGGATTGCTGAAGTACTTTATTTGGCGCGAGTCGCATTTCTTGCGCAGCGATTTCGCTTAACATCGCTTTAAGGGAACTTAATTTAAGGACCTGCGTTGTGGGAAATCAAAAATAGATTGCGCATTTAAACGTATTTGACTTGCAGTGGCATTTCAGTTTAAGCTAGCCATAAATTCGGGGATTGGCTATGGAAAATCCATGGCACACACACACACAAATGCGTGCGTGATTACAAATTCCTATTGCGAGAAAGGAAAATTGCCAACGAATCAAATCGAGAATGCATTGGATGCGAAAACCGCATTGATGAAGTTCTCGTTGGGTTTTGCGGTTTTCCCCCAATGCTTCACTCATAATGAATAGCTGCTGGTGTTCTTGTTTTTCTTTGTGTTGTACTTGTTATTGCCGCTTTTGTTGCATTGGAAAACAAGAAGCCTGTTGCTAACATCGACTGCAATCGAACACACACACATGAGTAGCTACAGACGTATGGGTGGCTTCCAGACGGGTACACTGCAAAAAAGATTCCATTCACTTGAAATTCTTCACACTAATTGACTTTTTTATAGAAGCAATTACAACAACTTAATCTTTCTTTTAAATATTATGCAAATCAGCAATGCAATTAATATATTTGTATATTTTCGTATTTATATTATTTTTATTTTTATTAAATAAGTTTATCTTTCGCTTATCTATTTCAATCTGGATTTTAAAGCAGGAAATTTCAATTAATTATTTTTTGCCAGTGCACATATCTCACCGCCTGCTGCGACGCACATTCTATTAGCATACTTTCCCGGGCACTCAGCCAATGAGCGGAACGATTATATGATGAATGGCGACAGAACCTGCCCCACCAGCTACTGAAACTTTTAAATCAGCCCCCACTTCTATCACTTTGCGCCACAGCGGGTGTGTGTCAATCAATTGTCTATGCGATATTTTCGATTGTCCAGTTGGGGCTGATTGTCTTTCGGATGGAGCATGCAGATGGTCGGGTGTCCTAATAATTAACTCGTAGGAGGGCTAGCTGGCAGCTACCCAATAAACAACTGTGCCCCCACATCACGTGTTTACAATCCGCACAGCTGGCAGTTCCCCTTGCCACATCGCCACCTTGCCTCTCGACCATGTGGGGCATGTAAAAAATTCAAGCACGAGCTTATGAAATATTTGACGCCATGTGCTGGGTGTCGTCACTCGCCTTTTTACGACATGCCAATGATGGCCGCCATAAAAAGCCATAAGAGGTACAAAGAAAGCATACCGCGATTCAAAGTCTCTTCACTTTAAAATGATTTTTTCTGGCTTTTAGATTTAATAATCCATCTTCTTCATCCATGTTCTCCAGTAAACCAATAACTGGATCTGTTAAAGAACCTTTGAATGAAACAAATTTTTTAAACATTTTCCCTTTTTCTTTAGTTAAAACTATTATGTGGATTTTCAAATTTAATATGATGTTTTCACTCTACTAGTGTCTTAAAATGAAGAAAATTGTTTCTCCTGAATCATTTTTGGCTAAGTTTCTCCTATTTTGATTACGTTTTATGGTTAACTGCCTTCCTTCGCGAATCTTCAAAGGGCACTTCAAAGGGATGGGCATTGGCTGACTAAAAAGTGGAAAAAAGGGCTAGGCAAAATATGTCTGCTTGGATAGTTATGGCTGAGACTTCATGCCGGAAACCGTCACGCGGCGCAAAATGGCGCAACTTCCGCTCGAGACTTGTCAACTGAAAAGTGGCGGACGAACAGACTTTGGTCCCTGGACGTCTCCAATGGCCGCCTGATTTATTGCACTTTAAATTTGACGATATTTTTTCGTTGCATATCGTTTATCTTCATTGCGTATGCCAAAAACTAAAGCACACGAATTCCATCCATGGCCCATAAATAAAAAGCATAAAAATATACATAATAGCAGGGTGTGTATGTGCGCAGACGAATTCTTATCAAGCACTGGACTTGTAATTTTCTAAAAGCTTACTTTAGGTTTTGCATATTTTGCATCAGAAATGCATCTGCAAGAGCACAAAGTGGGCAGAAGATTCAGTACCAGACACTGAGCTTTCGTGGTATTTGTTTTCTGCCAGTCTCCGTCCGCTTTTCCTTTTGAAGCACAACATGAGTATGATCAACCACGATGAGATGCTTTACCTTACTTATTTTGAATGGGTTGTTATAAGAGCTCTAACTGTATTCAAATTCTATCGAAACTTTAAGTTCAGTTCGAAAGGATTAGAATATGCATTGGAATAAAAACTTTTTTTAATATAATTCCCCTTAAAATTATTAGCAGTTATTAGGAAACTATTTAAGAGTAAGCTTTAATTAAAATACTAATACTTTTGGAGCCTCAAATAAACTCTGTGCGAAACCATTTCAGACGAATATTGAGTCATTGCATTCACATATCGGCCGTGCCCTGTCTATTTAACTAAATTTGAGCGATTTAAATTTAATCTCCTTTGAACATGCCATTTTTGGGGTTGCCTAAAAGCTAAGACAGAGAAAAGAAAATATCAGCAATTTACCAAATGCATTCGATGGAATGGCCCAACTTTCTGGGACGTCGCATGCAGACAAATTACTCATCCGCCCCGTAAACAGAAACTCGAAATACGCTTCAATGTTTGTGGTTTTCTATTTGGATTTCGTTTTATTTTCCATCGGTTTTGGCTGCACCTTGTTTGGGGCTTAAACGAACCGCGAAGAATACCACTAAATCTTGAGCGCCAATAATTCAATAATTTTACGCTTAAATCATAGCAAATTAACCCATTTCCGGCGCAGACAGCGCCATATAAATTATGCCACGCGACTTGCGACTTGAGACGGCTCAAAAAGGTTCGGATTGTGATGGTGAAGGTAGTTCCCAGTCTCCAGCTGAAGTTATAAAAGCTCAAAAGATTTTTTTTGTTGGGTATGCAGGAATTCATGAATGGGTTAATAAGTGCAATATTTTAAACTTTTGTAAGCACTTTTTAAAAGGTTTAGGAGAAAATTAGAACACATTTTAACTATACAAAACAATTCTCTCCCGACATCTAACATAATTTTATTTCAGTGCCTGTTTTTTACAGAGGTACTCAGCCGTCTGCTCTATAATTGAGGTAGTGAAAAATCGTCTTCAGAAGGGTTTGGCTAACGCTTATCTCTGGGGCCAAGAAAATGGCCAGTCGCGTCGAATGGAGCGCCTTGGTGGATTGCCAGGTGTGAGTCAGTTGATAGTTGTGGCAGTGGCTGTGCAAAAAAAAAAAGCAAAAACGGAAAGAACGAAAAGTTGCTACAAACAGTCGCGTGAGCGTGAAAATGGTTTTTCGTTTCGCTAGCGCCCACACCTCACCCACAACCACCACCACCATCCAGAAACCGCCACCCACCGCCTTATGCCCACCGCGCCTTTTCCTTTCCGGAATTTTCAGGGCGATGGACGTGGGGCGTTGGCTTTGTGTTGCGCTTCGCCGAAGACAAGCTGACAAATGCTGAAACGTATCGTATGCCATCTATCATCGTGCATTAGAGCAGCGTCCGTCCGGCTGTCCGTTTGTCCAGCAGTCCGGTTGTCCGCTTGTCCGTCCGCTCGGCTTTCCTTTTCTCCTTCTCGCTTAGTTGGCAGCAAGTTAAGTGCCCGTTCAATGGCCGGTTTGGGCCACGTTTTATGTTACAATGTTAATTTCCTACTTGGGCTTTGGTCTAGACTCTGCTGCTGGAAACTGATTGCTGCCTCCACTTAGTCGTGGGGCTAGCTTGGGGCACATTTGAGTGCTGAATGGTTGGGGGTCCTCTGTATGAGTGCTAGAGATTTATGCGCCAGCGGGGCAATCATGTGGAATGCATGTTAATTATAGTACATCGAACGAACCGAACCGAAATGGAACGAAATGAAGCGACAAAACACGGTAAAAAAATATTAATCACAGGCAAGGAGACGCCTCTCTCTAATGTGCTGTCTCCAAAAAAATGTATTGTTATTTGAACTTAAATATACATTTTTTCTTTTTTTGCTTTTTGTTTTTCATGTTTTGTAGAAACATTTTAAATGAATATAACAACTAAACTGTTTAAGTATGATACTCATTGTCATGTTATCGTAACAATTTAAAAAGGAAACAAATTTTTTAAAAAATTACCTCACAAAAAGGTAGGATTTTTTCCAGTGTAATGCCAGTGAAGCAAGTGAGTCGTGTGGGCTCTGATCTGGATGTTGTTGCAAATCAATTTGATGTTATTAGTTAATAATTAGAAGCCGAGGCAGGCAGCAGCAGTCCCATCAACAGCGTCGCGCACTTAACCAGGCAGCCTGGGGTTAATGCATGCGACGTGTTTGAACTGTAAATGAGGTGGAAATGTCAGATGGAGGAGTGTATTCCGTTCCTCACCTGTGAACCTACAGAAACTCCGCCGCTTCACCATTACCCCAACCCCATCAATCGAGTTTAAATCGCTGGCAGTTTGTGGTTCTTATTTATGAGTGGAAAATGTCTGCGAATAATGCCACTTAATGAATAACTCAGGAGCAGACGAGGTAATTTAGAGGGGGGCGCTACAACAAATACGTTCGTATTGCCAATAATTTGACAATATTTCCGCACGTGCCCAACATCCGAGTCAACCACCTGCCACCTGCCCCCTGCCTCATGCCGCATGCCACCCATCGATCTGGACTCTCACGCAGGCAATTGGCCGGAAATGTTGCTGCGGCATAATTTGTCAATTGTGCGTGTTGATTTCTGAATTAGCTAATTTGGATTTTAGTTATTAGATGGTGATTACGTGTGTTTCTGCATGTCTGTAGATGCCACCCCATCGAAAATGTGCCCTCATTTCTGTCAAATGAGCTTTGTAATTATTTTTTAGCTATCCCAGTTTGTCAATGAGCTGCTTATTTTTGTGGCTGCGGTTTGAAATGCGGCAGGGCGTATTTACTATTTATTGTTTTTATTTTGCTGGAATTTAAGCTCATATAAACATCAGTATCAGTTTTGTAATATATATTGGTTGGCAACCTCGGCTTTAGCCCTCAAAACGTTTAATTAGATATGTTTAGGATGTTGGAATTAGTAAATTGCATTTATTGCATTTATGGTAATGCGTGCGTTGTAGCCCCAACTCTAATTAATGGCAAATTATTTTCAGATGTAAACATTTAGGGGGGGATTAAATATTATTTAGTTTGTTAACACATTTCATATGGCCTTGCGTTTAATTATTATCCCCAAAATGAAACTAATTTCCCGTATCGAAAAATTATCATTTTTCGGATGCTTATTTATATTGAAATTATTCCGCAATTACGAATATTATTGTTTAATAAACGCCTAATTGGTGCACACAAGTTGAAGGCTATATAAATCATGCATTCGAAATATTTCGATTGGAAACAAAGGTCATATTTTCATTTGGATAGGCACTTCCTTCTTTATTTATATTTTATTGAATTAGTTTTGAGAGTCATTTAGGTTGGCATTTGGAACTGTTTGATTGCAATAACATATTGGCTATTATAAATTATGCAAAAATAAAAAATTGTTGTTTAGAAATGTTTGGGACCTAATCGCTATTGAAAGCCAGTCTATTTCTTGTTAATACTAAACTGTTCCCACTATAAAAAGTCCCTCGGCTAGTTGAAAGTGCCATATGTACGAACTCTTATACCCAGTGGGCTTAGCCTCAAAAAGCTCTCGCTCTATTTAAGCCAAATACTCTCATGGTTATTATACAATAATGTGGGAGTTAAAGCTCCTCCAGCAAAGCTGCAAGGATAAAGGCCTGCAATGGTGTGCGAATTTCCGCTACCAAAAACAGCTGATGACTGACCAAATCCAAGAATTAAATGAACTGTTTGACCCAACCAACTTTTTCAGAGTAACAAACGTCTTTCGCCATATATTCGCTTGAAAAGCGAAAAATACATATTTCATTATCTTTAAAAGTTAGACGACTTCCAGGAATAAGTACTTCGACTTTCGTTTGAAACAGGTAAGCGAATGCTTTGTCTATTCCGCGAACATAAAAATAAGATGTAATACATATTACTTCATAAATATAAAAAACATAATAGCTTTAAAGGCAATAATTTAAAAATGCAAAATTTCTCATTCCCAAGTTTGTAATTGATTGCTTAAATTAAAATGTATATTTAACATTAGCATTAAATTCTTCAAAAATCCCGTGGTCCATAAATACGATACAAATTAAATAGCAACACTTAGCGAGAAGAATAAAAATAATAGCTTGACAGCGCATTTAAGTGGGCTTGTGGGCGTATCATTGGCTTAAAGAGATAAGATGAAAATAAACTACTTTTAGTGGGTAGTATCTGTGCGAGGCACTCCTCCACGGGCACACATGCAAATGAAAAACACATTGCACCGCCACCAACCGCAAATTGACTAAAACCATGCCCAACGGGGGCGGATGGAAAAGTGGGCTTGGCGGCGGGCTTGCCAAAGAGGCATCCGCCACATCCTCGGCGCCGCTTCTGTAGTTTTCACTGTCTGTCACAAGACAATTTGTGCGCGCAAAACACAAAATAATACACATTCATATAAACTTACAGAGCGAGAAAATATTGCATTTATTTTAGGAATATATTAACATAAATTAGTTTGTTTCAAACGAAACTAAAGGGTATGTAATAGAACTTTAGGTTAACTTGTGTGCTTATGCTTAAAAAATATTGATAAAGGAAGTTTTTCTAATAAAATGTTTTATTTTTAATGCAGTTTTTGTCCGTGTTAAACTGCATATACATATTTATAGAGACTCTCGCACAAATAAGCATATGCATGGCACAGTTGTTCAGCTGCTGCCTGGCATCAGACTCGAGGGACGCTGTTCCTCCGCCTTTGGCTTGGCACACACCGCGTATACGTAACGCAGCCAACTACAATACGTCTAGGATATGCGATACATACACGGATACACGAATATATGGCCACGAGGATGCCCGGCACATGAATACATGCATACGTATAAACCGCTGCACTGTAGAGATTTCAAGTGAATAACTTGTGCGGGTAAACATTTTAGATTTTGATAAATTGCAACTTATACGTTCTCTGTATAAATAAAAGATTTACGTAAATCGCCTGGTAAATGGCTGTAAAGAAAATGTGCGCGGTGTCTTCACTTCCACCCCACTACCACTCCCTTTTCGCCGACATCCTGGTGTTGCTGTTGCCCTTATGCTTGCCAGTGTGTGTGTGTGTGCATAACAAATGCTTACCAACTTAGCCACTGACTCATCTGGCAACTGAGCCTGGACAGCTTATGTCATAGCCGAAAGACGGTGAGAGGGGGCGGGAAGGTAAACCATATCATGAATTTGGCTATAACGTTTTTCGCAACCATTTTCGTTGGAAAAAAACCAAAAGAATATTAACTGGTCTGATGCAGGGGTATTGTGGCAATCAAAATAGGAATTTAATAAAGCAAACACTTTGATCTATTTTCCGATTTAGTTTATTGAGCTAAGATATATACAATTTAGGAGTAATGTATTTTTATCAAAGTATATGTTAATCTAAATAAGCTTTCAAGTTACTGTGGGAAAGAAATGCAACTGCTAAAGATTTGTTAAAAAACTTACAGAATTCATTAGAACTAAACACATGTTTGAGTAAACTATAATTGCTTTATACCCATTACAAACTTTTTCAGAACTGATCTTAAATATGCATCTTACTCCATTTTTTAATGTGGCTTAAATGCTTATCTAGCCTGAAATTGTCTGGAGCCGTATCCTTAAGCCTTAAGCGTAACTCATCGCATCCAATCGTTTCTGTGTACAGCATGCAGTTAAATTTCGCAGAGTATCCCCGGGGCATCACAAGGCCATTGCAACGAGTGCAATCTGCGCCTGCAAGCGTGACTCCCACGCCATTTAATCAACATTAGTGGAACCACAGTACACAGTGTCCTCGACACTGTGTGTGTATGTGTGTGTTTGGAAGGACGAGAAGGAAAACATACACCAAATGGCATATTAATTGATGTCAGCTTGCCGGTTTTTTAACAGCATTTTGTGTTTGCCGTTAACAAATGAACTTGAAAAGCGTTTGCAGCGGCTAAGCGTAAGCAAGTTGGCCACTTTAATAAATATTCCACTAATGGCTATTTAATTGTGTATATTGGTATTTGGTTCAAAAAATGAAGTAGTATTTTACTAGAACACTTAAATGGCCAGCGAGCCACTTAAATAAAATATCCACTAATGTCATTCTACATAATGATATTTTAAAAACGCAAAATTCGTGCAATGAAAGTTCGGTGGAGGAATTTGGATTATTTGTAACTTTATTTAGTGCCAAGCAAACTATTAGCATTCCGTAATAGATTTTGTATTTAAGCTTAACCATTCTACAACTCATTAAACTATTAAACATAAGCCCCCATTTTATCGCTCGCTCATATCCTTGCAACTCCCTGCAATTTTTTTTTGTAGGGTCTTCTGCTTCTGCCTCATTTCATCATATCGCATTTCAGGATTTCAGCGCTAATGCTGCTGCAACTTTGCTTCCATTTAGCGCTAACTGCCATTATTTTCAGTTTTATTTCCGCACAAGGTCAAAATCCACTACAACAACTATAACTGAAACTCGCGCAAAGCGAGTGGGGTAAATGGAAAATGCTTTCGTTTAAAACCGATTTGTGCAATACCCTGCATTTACGAAAATATATCTATTGCAATATTGTCTTTAAGACTTGATTGGATATAAAGTCATCTAAGTAGTTAATTAAAAAGGATTTTGCAATAATTGAATATAGGTAGTACAAACTAAAAGTCTAAATTGAAAGACCCTTTGGGTGGCAAACGATTATAGCAACTACGGAAAATGTTATTTACTACACATAAATTACACGGGAGGTGGCTGTGGGTGCTTCGTTTTGGGTGGCAGGAGGTGGGTGGAGCCAACTGGGGGCTGGAAGTTGGGCAGCCTCAAACAACAAGAAGAACTATCAAACAACTTTTTTTCACAGCATACCGCAGAGCGTTTGTTTAGTGGGCGTGACCTGGTTCTGGCCGTAGCTCCGCTGCCGTTGAAATTGGGTGGGTGGGTGTGTGTGGCACCATACCGATGGGGAAGGTCGTGGGGGCTGAGAGGTGCATATGTACATGCTACATTTGACCGCAAAGTAAAACGGTTTTTTGGTTGAGTAAAACGTTGAGAAGCAATTTCGGACCAAAGTTGCAATGAATGCGAAACGTTGCAATGAATGACGGACGCTTTGGCAGAACTTTGACGGCACTTTGTGTTCCCATTTGGACACCACCCACCCCCCATTCACCCAGCCCCACCCCGCCTTCAAGGTCAACGTATGTCGAAAATCTGAAAATGTGATTGAAAGCGGGCAAATAGAATCTGTTCGTGAATTTCCACTCAGATCTTGTGCCACACACATGATGTCAGGCGATGCGTGCTCGCTTTGTACATTCCACGATATTGCAACTCAGCTGACGTCAAAGGAGATTCTCATCTTGGGGGGGATTTTATCGATACAAAAGATAATTGGGAATTTCAGATTGTCGCTAGGTGCACTTACACAAAAAATAATCAACTAGAATGTCACATCTAATACATAAATTTTTAAATTTAAAGATACCAATAATAGAAGTTGTATAAATTTATTTTCCTATTTAAGAATATAGTTAAAATTAAAATTATTTACAAAAATTTAATACATATTAAAGGTTAAATGCCATAATTATTTTTAAGTGCAGCTGAGGAAAATGGAACCCCTACGTTTCCAATTTTTACTGGGCACTCAAAGTAGTTTTTATTAACAGTTTACTTCCAAATCATTGAGCTGAACCCGCTTAAACTGCAGCTGCAGCATCATCGAGGACCCGAAGGGCTATAAAAACTTAATTTGATTTCGGCTTAACTATGTGCTAAATGCATTTTTATATCTAGCGACTTTTTAAGGAACTGAACGTCGAGCTCCGCCCGTTTGCCCGTTTCCGCGCGATTTCGGCCTAGTTTGGCTGTTGAAAACTTGGCCAAACTATGCAAACAACACTCGTAAATAAGTTCGACGACATTTTTAATTACATTTAAGGAAAAGTTATTCGCCCTGAATGGTCTCTGTGTTGCTGGCGGCGGCGGTTGAAGATCGATCGATACGCAATGCCAGCCATAAATAAGCAATGCCAACGGCAACGAACGGCAACGAGAAACTTAATTTCAAAATAATTTTACCAGTCGACGGCCAAAGTTTTCGCTTAGCCAAAAGTTTTTGGCTCTGTCTAAGTTGGTGTTGACTTGGTCCGCATCCGCATCTCTCTTCTTCGTTTCGGACTGCTTATGTTTTGTTTATAGTTCGCTGAAGCCGTGCACTAAATATTAATAGTTTTATGTTGTTAAAAACGCTAATGAAATGCACTTGCTGCAGTTAGTTCGCAGTTGCCAGTTCGCTGTTGGCCAGGTGAAAGTTTTCACGGCATATTAATAGCTGATTCTGCGAAGGCGGTGACCTGGCCAAAAAGCAGCTTCACTCGAGGACACGGCCAAAACGAAAAGTGCTTACCGCAAGCATCCAGCATCCTGCGTCCTGTGTCCTTCGTCCTGCATCCTGCATCCTTCGTCCTGCATCCATGCTTCTGGTGCTGTGGAAGCATGCGTGCGTGCAAGGACGGAAAACTGGAACATTTTCAGCGCGTTACGTGTCTGCACACTCCATCCATCTCCCCGCTGCATTTTCGCCCTCTGACCCAACGGCAAGTGGCATGGCATTAGATTTTTCAACAAGAATTTGCAGCGTTTGTGTATTTTCGCCAACCCTTCTCCACCGTATATGTTCGTTTACCCAAAACAAAAATGCGGCATATTGGGACTTTAAAATTTTACGCATTTTTCCATATGCTGCTGACCGGCGGCAGGGAAAACTTAATATTTCAACTGGAATCGAAGTATAAACTAATACAAAACTGGAGCATGAAGCAAACAAAAAGCAGGCAACATTGTTGACGTTTGTGTAGGAGTTCAATTATATTTTTAGTATTTATGTCAAACAAATATTGTTTTTGGAAACGTTATTTTGAGATTCTCAATTTATGCTATTTCCAGAAATTGGCTATAATTGTTGGCACTTTTATTACGGAACTGCATTGTAAATATTAGATTCATAAATGGAACTATATAATAAACAAATTTTATTTGTTTTAATATATATTATTTGAGACAGAGATAGAAATAAAAACATCTTTATATTTTCTAATTCTTAAAGTTTCACAAACTATTTTTCTCTCTCTACCGAAGTGCAAAAGCAGACAAATCTTTTAGGTAAAAAAACATTATTTTTCAATACTAAATTTAAAGATCATCACGAATTCGTGTCCTTCTCAGGGGTAATAATTTTAAGTTCTTAGCCAACTCGGTTTCTTTCTATTCCGTTCGGATTCTGTGGGTGTTTTCTATTGCGTTTTGCGAACAAATTCAATTGCAGCACGTGTCGTTTGGCCATGTACACAAAGATATGTGAGTGCTTGTCTACATATATATATATCTTGCACCAATATGTACACTGAGAGAAAGGAGTTAAACATGAAAGTCAAATAAATATAAAGTTGAATATCAAAATAGTTAAATAATTTAGAAATAAACCTCTGAAAGTGCAGTATAATATTTCTGTACCCTTGCCACTATTATCTCTTTAAATTATTTATTTGATGAGAACTCTTTTTTCTCAGTGCATGCGTAAGCCCTTGGAGTGTGTGAGTATGTATGTTAAAAGCAACTGACGCCAGCAGTTTTGGCCACTGGACAGCCCACGCCCCCTTATCGAGTTTATATTTGTGCGGAAGAAATGTCGCTGGAGTGCAAAAAATGCAAGGCACAACAAACTTGTTTGTCAACCTTCCAGTGGGTGGGGTGGTGGGTGGTGTGTGGGTGTTTTAGAGGTAGGTGTTAGAGGGTGGTGGTCTGAAGTGTTGGCAAAGACCCTCACGTAGTTGACGGTGGCCACGAAAAAGTTGCATAAAGTCAACAACTTTCAGTGGTTTAGTGATGTGAAAGTTGTTAAGCTCGAGAAATGTGGCTCTTGTCTTCACTTTACCAACCCCGCCGCACCAAGAAGGTCAATTACTCGAAGAACTCGAGTTAAAAGGCGTGAGAATACACAACACTGGACAAGCGATAAGTTTGGTCAGCAAACTGCTGAGATTTTCCTAAAAGACAGCAGCGTTTTGAGCAGCATTATTAAATTTAGATTTTTCAACTGCCAAAAATGTTGGCAATAATATTCAATTTTCGCTTGCCAAGCAGACACGAGAAAAACTGACAATTTAATTGTATTTCCATCGCATCTAATCCATTGTGATGGGCGGCCAACCGAGGCTGTCTGGCCAATATCAATCAAAAGTTGGCCACGCCAAATGCCATAAAACTCGGCAGCTTATCAACGGCTAAAATGGTGGGAGAATGCTCCATTCGGCGTATAGAAAAACTACACAATCAGCAAAATTAGCGCAATTTGCGCCACAATTGCAATGGCGAAGGGCTGCAATTTATTTAAATACAACGGCATGTGCACCCGTCAAAGCTAACAATGTTGGCCATGGCAACAGCCGAAGGCACATGAGAAATCCAGCGCGGTTTTGAGTGAAATAAAATTTAATGCCATCAACAGGCGTGGGAAGGAGCAGCGTGGATGGGCACGGTGCACGGGGCATGCGGCATGGGGCATGTGGCATGTGGCAGGGAGTGGTAAAAATGTTTGCGGCGCATAAACAAGAATTGTTGCCACAGAGCGCCGGGTAACACGCTAAACCATTAACTAAACAGCTGAAAATAAAACAAAAGCGGTCATAGCAGTGCAATCGAGTGAAAAGTCGCAGGTTGAATGCCCTTTGGGGGCAAAAAGTTAGCCATAGCCCTTAAAAAAGTTGCTAAAATGAACCAAAAAAATATAAGAGATCCATATATTCAAATTGTATTTTAGATTATTTTAATGTAATGTACAAAAATTCCAAATTTTAATATGATATTTTTGTTTTTGCTAATGTCCAATTTTGAAATGGTAATTGAAATTTTAAAACTTTAAAACTAGTTAAGATTTGCTTAAATTTCAGGACTCAAGACACGCAAAACATTTTAATTTATTTAAGTTTGTATATAATTTAAAAATAAGATATAAAAAATTTAGTAAATTGATAAAAGATAACTATTTAATAAGTGGGACATTAATGAGCTGGCATTAAAATTGTGGCTACATGTTGAATCTACATTTAAAGCTCAGCTTAACTAAATAAATCCCTTCACCAAGCCGAATGCAGTAAATTGTATTCGTGCAAAATTAATTTTATGCTAATAATTTATAAAGCTTCACCAGCAGAACTCTATCTAATTTAGTTGTTACCCGATGGGGACTTCACCCAAAACCCATCCTCAAAAACAATTAAACCTGGAAAGCTTCGTCCACGTTAGGAAATTTTTGCGCTGAATTTTCCGAGGGGAAGAAATGCACTCACACCCACGCGCTCATGTGCAGGAGCAATAAAAATAGCTGTAACCGAAAAATAGCGGCACTTAATAAAATAAGCGTGTGGCAGGACCACACAAACACACACCATCACACACCAACACACACACGGTAGTCGTCGGTTAAACCCTCATGCTGTCAATGCATAAAACAATTTTCCACGGAAATTGCAGTAATTAACTTTAGTACCTGCTTGAGTGACATTGTGAAATTGTCTGCATGTGTGTGTGTGTATGTGTTTGCTGGAGAGTGTATGAGTGTGCGGATGTTGTAGGCCAAAAACAGGATGCTTGTTTGAGTGTGTTTGCATGTGGGTTTGTATCTGTGGGTCTGACTATCTGTGATGCACTCCAAAAATTATAAACAAATATTAACGTTTTTTAAGATTAAATTTACAACATATTATTTGATTATTTAAACGATAAGCCTTTAGGGAGTTAACTGAAATGTATTTTATTGTTATTTGTCGAAATAACAGTAGAAGTACCCCTTAAATATGTACAGTGTTGCCAAACCCTCTTCTCTATGTTTTTCTAATTCAATTAAAATTGGCAGCTACATCGGCCAAACAAACATCCGGCAACAAACATCCAGTCCGCTGCAATGGCGACTCATTAGGAGGTCTGCGTATGCAATCGAACACACAACACTCACTCACTCACACACACACATTTAATTCCCAATTGCACACCAACGCCACCCACCTACCGTGTAAGCATATGTTTACGCTTGTATTGGTGTTAATGTTAACTGTCACTACGTTTGCCTGCAGCCTTTTTGGCTTCGTTCAACCCCAAGCCCCCATCCCCTCCGTTTTTAACTGGGCTGACTGGTCTTGTTTTCTTTTTTTTGTTATGCAACTGTAAAAACATGTCAAACCAGCATGAGTGCATGTACATATGTATGTGTTCATGCGTACGAGTGTGTGTGTTCGTGTGAGTGTCCTTTAGGCTGCGTTTTTGCTTTTTCGCCAGCATGAGTGAACTGCTCTGATCGCTGGACTTTATAAATAATTCAGCAGCAAAAATCCAGCACTTTATAACATCAATACTATCAATAAACCCAATTGATCTGATTTTGAACAAACTACGATTGATGGCATTTAGAAAAAGTTTTCGTTAATGCACCAATTCGCAATGAATTGAAGTTTAATACACTACTCGTGCATTAACTTTACACTTAACACAGAAGTTATAACGCATATGTACAAACATTATGTTGATAGTTAAGATTTCAAAACAAATATGTAATGTTAACTTAAAATAAGTTTTACTTAATTGTCAGCTTCTAATCAAGCGACAACTTTCAGCAAATCTTAACTGATTTTCCAGCTCCTATTTATGACCCACATTTCGGTCCAACTGAGTGAGTGAGCAATTTAAGCCGCATATATAATTTTCGAATTACGAGTCCACAGAAGTTATAAGCAGCAATTTATTCAAGTATGCATAATAAGCCCACACAAACACACAAAGTTTCTTTTGCTTGAGTTATTGTCAAAACTATCCCCCAATGTCTCATGCATAATTGTATAGAAATTCAGTTCTGGTTTTAGGTTTTGCCTACCTCACCCACCGATTATCCTGGCTAAGCCTTCAAAGTTCCTTAAAATTGCCCATTCGAGATGTATTTACACTGCTGTGTGTGTGTGTGTTCGTTTGATTAATGAAGATTAATAACGAGGAAAATTGTTACCGATCTGCAAAAGGTTGCTCTGAATTGCTTTGAGTTTTGGGCCTGACAGTTTATTTGCCTGAGTGGATTTTGCCCAAAATTTTATAGTCAATGATACGATTTAATCAAGCAGCGATTAGACCGTGTGAGTGAACTAAACGAATCAGCTGTGGCATAAGTGCTGCAATATTTAACATGTGAATTACTGCGTCCACTTATGTGCTTGTAATTTTAAAAATGATTTCTCATTGCTTAAAAACCATTATTCGTCACACAATTCATACTGGAAGTATAATTGAAATATCGTGACTCGGCGTTGTCTTCTTCGCACATAAAATGTTATTAAAACGCAGAGAACCAGAAGAGCGAGCATAATGTGAAAACTAGACATTGTGGCCGTTAAAAAATCGCTTAAAATTTATGACAGCACTTGCGGCATTTGGCGTTGAATATTTTTTTTTATATTTATTTCGCTGCCTCTTTTCCCATTGTTCTATTTTCAAACTTTGCGTGCCGCCATAAGATTAAACTGCCATTGTTTCCTTGGCAATGGAATCGACAAAAGCGAACTATTGTGCTCAAAGATATTTTGATACTCAGTCAAATGAAAGTAGGATTCATAATACGCACCTCTTCGACCTTTTCATTCTCGACTATATCTTTAAAAATTAAACACATATATTTTCACAAAGTTCACGCTGCATTATACGCTTATTAGAGTAAAAAATATCATTGACTTTAAGTTAGAACTATTGCAGCTGCGGCGAAATGAAGTTCTTCATTTGGATTTCATTCTTATTGGTCTGTAAAGGGTCCAACGAAGAGGATGGAAACATAATAGCCGGTTCGTTTTTCGATTAACTATAAATTTAGAATAAAATTGCATAATCTTATAACTTTTAGAGATGTGCTTCAAGCCAAATTCTGGACCTCCTTGCCAGAAGCTAAAAACATATTTTTGGGACAAGGTAAAGAATCGATGCGTGCTCTCTGGGTATTTAATGGAGCCTTGTGGATTCTTTAACACAATGGACATGTGCGATAAAATATGCACCAAAGAAGCGTGGACACTATCTCATTTGGAAGTATATGTACGAAAGTTGCCTTAAAATATACTTGTTTTTTAGCTGCCAATTCCTACAGTTGACATTTAAGAAGTGGTTACGCTTATTAACTAGTAAGAATTCATTTATGGTGGTTGCAGCGGTATTTTTTATTCAGTTAGCAGTGATATGAGGGTCAAAAGCGATATCGTTTTACTCGCTCTGTGTTTCTACGCCACCAATGCGACAGGTCCAGTTTATCAGAGTAAGAGCCTTTTTGGATTATTGAATATGGAAATTTCTGAAATACTTTTAAAGCTGTTTGCAGGCGAACAGGCGGCTCAATTACTTGTTATCAGGACAACACTTGGAGCTACAACGAGCGTACTCGTAAATGCTATCGTGTTCAACAGAATAAGGAGCCATGCGGCTTTTTCGATGGCGAAAAGGGTTGCAAGGACTTCTGCCACAGGCCCAATAAATAAATCAGAACTAGCATTCCCAAATACATATTCATTTTAATTTGTACAAATAAAAATGCTAACTGTTGTTGATAATAATCTGTACCCGTAGAAATTACATTTTCAATGGTTATCACATTAAGTCGCATAAAATCCTCAGAAACGATAGTAATACAATAGCGTTCTCTGCGACTTCAGCAGTTCGTATGTGTATTTTAAATATATTGTTTATAGTGCTCTTCAATACAATGTTTAAAGATGTCATATCAATCAGATCCAGTAAGTTTAATTATTAAACTTGTTGTTGCTTCTTAACTTTAAGCGATTATTTAAAGTGCTTTGCAGGCGGGTTGAAGTAAAAATCGCTTGCGTGGAGAAAAATACTTGGGTATTCGACAGAAATTCTCAAACTTGTATTTCTGTCATTCCTGACCAGGAACCCTGCGGGCACTTTGTTAGCGAAAAGGCTTGCAAGGATCTCTGCCTGAGAACAAATCAAAAATATTTTTGGATTAATGAAAAAAGAAGAATCTTCAAATAAAAAGGGATTTTATGCTAACAAAATATGCAATTTTTATTAAAATGTTGGAATTAAAAAAAATGTTAAAAATAAGACCTTTTTAAATTTTAATACTGCATAATTTGATCTGGCCATGTCCATGTCAGGCTTTATGTCCGTCTGACTAATAGGTATCTGATTGTCGAGGAAATCGATCTTAACGAGTTCTCCTGTTTTGCTTAGAATTTGCATTCGTTTGCATGTAATGTTATTAAAATATTTACGCTTGAAACCGAAGTTATTAAAGTTTCTTCGGCTCTCTTCATCTTTAAAAATTACAGACTTATCGTTGAAAGCGTCGGCATGAGTTTACTGGTTTTCCCTTCGTTTATTTTGCCGGCTGTATATGAAGTTCATCAGGCAGCTCCAGTGGAGCATGTGTCCTTGGACGACCATTGTCCTTTGGTTTGTTTGTTGTCTGGTTTGCAACTGCCGCTAATGAAACATACTTCTGGCACTTTATTTCATTTGCTCTCTCGCCTCGCCCTAACAATCTCAGACCCATCCAACCCATTTCACTCCCCTCGCAGCATTTAGCTCATTTTCGCAGGCTTGGCTCAAGTTTTTGTGTCCTTGGTTTTATTAGATTTTATTTGCACAGTCTTTATTTGTCTTCTGACGTCGTCTTCTTTCTTGCCAGCATTAAGTGTCACATTTTAGTTCAGGGCTTCCGTTGGATTTTTTTAGGTGATAATATTTTGGTAAACCACAGTTAAGGGTGATAATATTTTGGTACTTTTCAGCACAAACAATAAGCCATTTGACATATCATTGAAACTACAATAAAATAAGCACTTTGTTTATATAACTTAAATAGAATAAGTTAAGTTATGGCTGTAATTTTTGGTTTTTCAAAGGGTTTAAAAATCTAGAGGGTAGTAAAATGGCTGAGTCCTAGCTTGGATAACTCCTTTTTCTTTTGGTTGATTTTCTTTTGTGCTCGGCTTTCGCTTGCCACAGCAGAATCCTTGCTCCTGGCGGCCGCTTCTGTTCTATTTGCTTTGGCCTTTTGTTAGTTTGTTTTGAGCAGCAAACTTTGCTCAGCCAGCTGGCCACATATGCCCCAGGATCCTCATTTGGTTCCTTCTTTTTTGGTTTTTTACACAGAGTTAACTTTTTATTTTTATTTTAGCACATTCGTCAAGTTTGTAAACACAAATTATGACAATTAAGTTGACTGTTGACTTGTTTGAGCTCGTCGTCTGCAAACTTTGCTTGCAATTTAAAAAGCTCGCCAAATTGCATTAAATTCCTGCCGAAACCGTTGACGGGAAATTCAATTAAGCGGGCAGGGCCCGAAAAAAAATGTCACCCGTTTGACATTCCAGATCGAGTTTAATTTTCGTTTTAATCTCCGTGCATTTGCAGTGCACAAAGTTTCCGGGGGGCTGCCAGTGGCACAAGTGGCACAGGAGCCACTGGAGTGTCGGAGCTCACGCAGAGTTCGTCCTGGGGGCAAGGAGGTGTTAAAGGTGGCCTGCAGCCACAATTGTTCATTAGATTAGCAAGTTGCAAAAGCAAAAGTTTGTAGCCTGGCTCAAATGCCACTTTCACGGCTGCTGACACACTTGAGTCGGATTGCGTTTTCTGAATTTGGCCCGACCTTTTCCATTTCCATCTCCCCATCCGCATCTACTTCCTTTTTCTTTTTGCGATTCGAGGAAATTTTATGAATTTTCTTATCAATTCAAAAGGCGAGAAACGACAGAAATTTACGTGCTCAAAGTGGCAAGTTGTCACAGCGACAAGCCAATCTATATATGTATGTATGTATGTGTTAGCCAACTTTTCGGCTCTTTTCGCCCTCATTGCAGCACCACCACATCCACATAGCTGTCTCAATTTGTCATTGAAGTTGCCGCTGTGCTGCCGATAAGAAAGTTTTCACTTGATATAAGCAAATGCGGCTATTGATGCTAAATGTTGGCAGTTACTCTTCTCCCTTGACTCTGCACTGTTTTCAAGATTTGAATTGAATTTCAACGTATTCTTTTTACAGTTTTCCTGACGCATATTTCCTCCACCAGAAGAAAACACACAAATGATTTGCGCTTGAAAAATGAAAGTGCTTTGTCACCATTTACCCAAAGCACTTTGCCAATTAAACTTATCTGTAATTGCCTTAAAGTTTGAATTGAGTTTCAGAGTTTCCAGGAATTTTCGCCAGCTGCAAAACCAGACTAAATTTAATTCATTAGAAATACGTGTTTTTCATTAAAATAATTATAATTGGTCAGTTACTGCGGTCTGGTTTTTGATAGATGTATGCCCACTAAGCTTTATTCAAATAGTGAAATCTGCAGTCGTATTAAAATATATATTGCATTAAATGGCACGTAAATGTGGTAACGAATTAAATGTTGAAAATGTGTGTGCCCATTACCACTTAAGTATATAATATTTTTAATGGAATTTAGTAAGCTACAGCTATTCATGTTTGTGTATATTCATGAAAATAAGCGCCAACGCTTTGTCACCATTTAGGATAGCAATTTAACTTATCAGAATTTTCGCTTTATCTGAATTAAGTTCACACGTGAAGAACACGCAACTACTGGCCAACGGAAGTGTGGAATATGCCCAGTGGGGGGAAATGTTGGCAGGAAAATGGAAAATGTTTGCCACCAAAAAGGACCGCAGACCGAAGTCCGAAGTGCGTAAGGCAACACTCCTGTGGTGGCGCGTGTTACATAATTAAAAGCATGGCTCGAGGTGGCAAGAGCGTGAAAATAAAGCGAGAGACAAACTATAAAATAAACCAAATATCACTGGGAGCGGCACACTCGAGCGCATAAAAGAGTTTTTATTACCACGTGCTACCTGGTACCTGGGGCAAGGAAATCCTAGTCCTGCGTGGCCCCCAACCTGAGTAATAGCCAGTGCGGCTCATTGTCCTTTTCCGGTAATAATTTCGCATTTACCCCCAGCACGGTGGCAACCTAACACGTTTGTTCTGCTGGCTGCCCGGCTAAATTAGCTGTGACAGCCGCGTGGCATAGGCGGTGGGTCCTGCCCATGTCCTTCGTCCTGCGTCCTGCGTGGCTGCGTGGTGGAGGGACTCTTTGGCGGCTTGAGACATACCTGAGGCGACTCGTTGCGACCACGTTATCATTTATAATGAGTTAATTACATTTAATACGCATGTACAATGGCCTGTTGAACATGGCGCACAATTAAATGTGACCCTGGCCAAAGGAGCGTCCCTGGCAATAACAACAAAGGATAACGTGGCCATATCTCGAATGATGTGGGTGTATGCGTGTGTGTGTGTGAGCTTAACGCTTTAAGCAGTCATTGCATTTAATGGCTGCTTTGAGGTTTATTAGCTGCTGATTGTTAGCGTAATTACAACTGCCTAGTATTCTCGCCTAGTACGGATATGCAGGAAAATAGCTGGACAACTTGCAAACCATTTTATTTTATATAAGATACCATATTATCTATAAAATTCTACACAATAGTCTTCTATAATTTTATTATTTTTTTTTTTACATTAGATCTAATAGTTAATGCCTTGCATTCGTCATAATTTGTTTGCTAAACGTGGAAAAACTTTTCGGTAACTAAAACAATATGCCATTTATCAAAATCCCATATTTCATATCAGCAGACCGATGGAGTGGGCGAACTAAAAACATTTATCAATAACCGCCCCTCGCCGAAATGCTCCCCTTTGTGGTGCATACTTTCGGCAGCTGCCATCGGCCATATTACGTATACGTGATGGTGACTGGAAATGGAAAATCCATTTCCAACGCCTCTTGGCGACGAATTCTTTGCAGACATCTAAGCATTTAACAATTTGCGACCACGCCCACCCGAACTCCCACATTTTGGCTGCCAGCCATTGCATTTCTCAGACAACTAAAAAAGGGAACCAAAAAATTATTTTAAACCACAATTTTGTGGTTCGTTTTTCCTTAGGTTTCCTCTTTTTTTTTTTTTCGTTCAGCAAATAAAAATTTTGCTTTGTGCCTCCTGTTGTGCCTCGTGTCCAGGCTCGTGCAACTGACAGCTGCAAAATTTGTGCGCTCTTGTTCATTTGTTTGACTGCCCATTGTCGTGTGTGTGTGTGTGTGTGTGCGTGTGCATCAGTATATGTGAGTGTGTGCATCAGTGTGCGTGTGTGTGGGGTATGCGCTTGTTTGTTGTTATACCAAAAATTGAACACACAAAGCAATTGCTATGCAACATTTGTGCAGACATGGCCCAGAGTTCCGAAAAAAAAGAACCCAAACATTGCAAAAAAAAAAAAAGAAAATACAAATAAAATTGCTGTACAATTGAACGAGTACAAAGGCCATTCATGTATGTGTCTGTGAGTGCAAGAACGTTTAATAGTTTTATTGCTGGCCACAAGCGTTCTTGATACTCAGTAATCAACGACTTACATAGACTAGACGAATGGAAGAGGAGCATTCAAAGAAACCTCAAAAAAAGGCTAAGAAATTGATTCCAATAATAATTTGGTTTTATTGTGTAACAACTTTTTGCAAAATTGTTTTTTTAAAATTTGTTTCACATTGTTTTTTCTGCTACTTTCTAGGCCCCAACTGAAATAGGTACATCAGTAACGACTCTTTTCGGCCCAAAGTAAATTTTGATGGAAACATTTTTGGCCAGCACATTCGTTGGTTGTCATGTCAGTGGTCAATTGTTTATTGTTAACATGGTCAATTCAACGCCAACCATCCGCCAGCCCTGTGGCATGCTACTCCCATATATATTTCACAAAATATCAAATTACTTGGCTTTCCTTTGATGCTGCTCCAGAATGTATATCTTGAGCAATTTGCGGCTTTGGCTCGCCTGTCAGCACTGTTCGCATTCAGAGACGAATTAATCCATTTTCAGCTTTCTGTCAGGGGACTCGGTTGACAGACGGAAATGGAGACTCAGTCCCAAAAAGGAGAACCTTAACGTTTTAAGACCACCAAAGTGCAGATGCAGATACAGATGCAGCTGCAGTGCAGTTCTGGCTAATTAGGAATTAGATTTCGGTACGGTCTCGGATGAATGTGCGTCGAGTGCTAAAATGGCTAATGCACTTTACTGTTCCCACTGACAGACGGCCGAAAAGGAAGCTGGATGGTGGGTGTATTTTATGGTTTTATGGTTTGACAAAGGACAGGCCACCGCACAGAGATGACCGACTTCATCATCAACAAAGCTGGCGCCTCGGGCGCAAATTTCAATGCGTTTCGAGCATAAAATAAATGTCCACTAAAAATGTCCCTGGCATTGTTGTTGCTGCCCCTGGGGGCGTGGCAGCATAAGGGGGCGGCCAGGCGGATGACGAACAAAAAGCAAGCGATGGTGTGAGTTTAGCGGCGTTTTGTACACATAACGCTTTTTACTATCGAAAATTAAATAAAAATTATTCGAAAAATTTACAAACCCCATAATTTTGTTGAACTCGTTTGTAGCTCGTATAAAACTCATATTTATTTTATGTCATCTCAAATTCAAATGGTTGTTCCCAATTTTTTTCCGAGTGCTGCACTCAGTTCTCTTACATGTCTCAAGGACATGTTCATAGCTGACTGCCTCGGAGTTCTCGCTGAACTGAACTGAGCTGAACTGAACTGGACTGGACTGCTGGACAGAGCTGGCCCAAATCGCTGCAAGTGCTTTTAAGTCGTTGTCAAATGCAAAGAGCACAATAATTCAAATTTATGACGCGCAATTGTGCTCACACACTTTCCCTGCGCCACCTCGTCCACTTTCCTGGCCATTTTGCCTGCTGGCCCTCGATTTCGTCCTTTTCGCAGGCATAAATAAAGGAAAACTTGGAACGTGCGTCCAGCTGAGTGGGCGGTTGCTCGTCATGGGAGTATGTAAATTTAGTGGCCACCGAGTTGGGGGAAAGTAAGCGTAAAAATTTTATAATTTGTGGCTCTCTCACTGAACAATTATTTTATTTCTTCGTTGTCCGGTTCGGTGCGGTTCGCTTTGGTTCGGTTCGGTTCGGTTTTGGTTCTTTGGAATCAAGGATCTGAGAACTGAGAACTGGGATAGGTATAGGTGAGGCCGCAAGAAAGTGAAGCTGTTGGAAAATTATCTGCTTTTGATTTACGGACTTTGTTGGACGTGGTCGTAAAATCTGGCAAAGCCCACGCGGGGTAATTTCGTATTCGGTGATTTGGCCGTGGCTTTTGTGGCAAGTGATAATAAAATTGGGACACCGAGAAGTTGATCTAGATTTGAGCTCATGCTTTGATTTTCGATGGTTATAAAAGCTTTAGTATTTCCAGGAAATAAATTGGTAATGCAAACAAAATTTTGGGCAAATATTCCATTTATATGAAATCAACTCAACAAATTGCATATTTATTTAATTGCTTCTAATAAATCCCGAAATAAATACGATGCTCTCTCAACCAAAAAAATAATAAAAGTCCAGGGGAAACAATAAAAGTATCATTTAGTTTTGCTTTGCTATTCAATTAGGCGTCCAATGGCTGCATATGTCATAAAAAAACGCACACAAAATTATAAAGAAAATATGCAGAGTCGAACAATTAAAAAGCAATATCTATGGATACATTTATTGGGGAGAGGTAGAAACTATTATTTCGATTTGGGATGTGTTTGCGGATTTATAAACAAATCCCGATGCAAATCAACGACATCGAAATGCAGTTTGATTTATATTTATGCTTTTGCAGCAGGCATAAAAAATCAAACGACATTGCAAGAAAAAAACACAATATGCAGCAATGCCAAAAGAAACTTTGGTAGAACAAAATGCAAATAATTGCGACGGGCAAATAAATTAAAGCAAATTCGAAAGAGCAAATGCCGCAGTTGTTTGGCACAAAAAAAATGGAGGCCACACCAAAACCAGAGCAAACATTGATTAATACGAGGCCAAATGCATTAGGCCAGTTCACATAATTTACGACCAACTGTCTATGCATGCACAAACATTTATTTGTTTAATGTATTTTGCAGCCATATTTATATGCCGATCGCCTGAATTGCCGTTGTTGTTTTCGTTGCATTTATTTCGGATGCTGATGTCGCTGGCGATACGCGGCGTATACGTAATGCGAAATGTTCTATTTTCACAAAGAGCGCAGCGGCAGCAGGGAACTTGACCAGAATGTCAGCTGCACAAACACGGTTAAACCACGGATGCCTCCAGGCCAAAACTGCCGACTAGCCGCTGGATGGCAGATAGTTGATAGCTTTTTTTTGTGGCATACTCAGTTTGGCTTGTTTCAGAAATCGCCTGATATTTTCGGTCTATTGGTTTGAAAAATCGGTCAGTGTCATTGAAGTTTAATTTGGGTTAGTAGAGGAGAGATTTTTGCTTAAGGATAACATCTAATTTAGTGCACTTTATAGCATAATAATCGTTAGGAAACGAACTAATATGTATACCCTGTTTTTATTGACAGTATTAAATAGGTTTTTTTTTTGGAACTGAACTGATTTAATTCCTATTTCGAATTTCATTGAAATGTATGAATATTAAGATAAGCCTTGTGGCATAAAAAATAATATTTGCATAATCACTATGACATCCTTAGGGTATTTTAATGTCCCTACACAATAGAATCATAAGCTCTTGTTCTTTTAGCCGCCTCTGTTGTTCGGTTGTTGGGAAAATAGCATTTGACATGCGGGTTCAAAGCGTTTGGCAGCCTGTTTGAATTCCTATTTGCATTGCGTGTGTTTTGGCTGGATCACCTGTCCTCCTCCAAAGCACCTGAGCATTGCCCACTGCCTGGTGCCCAATGTCAATTGTCCATTGTCCATGGCCCGATTGTCAACACCCCGCTGTTCGCGAAAATATTTTTTGGCAGGAGAGCAATGGCGGCGACAACGAAAACCCAAAAAAGATACACACAAGAACACGTTCGATTTTGCCAGCAAGCAATAGGCAATAAACACAAAACGCAGCCAATTGAGTTCGAATGCAAATATTTGGAAACGCGCAGAGGGCAGCTCAGAAGCAAAAACAACACCGGCGAAAAGGTTCCAGGAACCCAAAGAATGGGGGGCTGAAGCTCAAAATTGAAATTGAAAAGAATTTCGCGCCATTTAGCAGTTTTTTTTAGGAAAATCGTTGGCATGGAATCCATGAAAGGTTTAAATTTGATTGGCAAGTTTTATACATATTTTGGAATTAGATTTAGCTTGTTTGAAAATAATATATTCTATATATAGTATTAAGTCTAAGTGGAAAATAACTTCCTAGCTTACGTTTTTTTTATCTGTCGTTATTGATCCACTTTACTTACTTGGTAAAATAAATCAATTTTGCTCATTTAACATGCACCAAATGACAGAAACAAGTGCGCTATAATCCGGACCTTCTTTTTCGTTGATGCGATCAGTCATGCTATTATTATTTAAATTGCCCAGTGTTCAATTTCGCAACTCAATGCCCAATGGACAGTCGAATTGACAACATAATTTCAGCATATGACAACTTTTCTAATGAGAAAAAATCGGACACTCACACACAGTAGAGCAAACTTTCTTTTGCGGATATCAAGCAATTTGCTTTGAGAAAATGTGCAGTCAGTCCGTTTGGGAATGTGTGTGTGTGTGCTTATGTGTGTGTGTGTGCTTATGTGTGTGTGTGTGCTCAGACACAAGATGTGTTTTCTAGAGTGTGCTTTGCAGTTGTCACTTGCGTGCCCAAAGCAAAACTGTCAAAAAGCATATGACAAACATTTGTCGTCGGCTGACAAAACCCAGAAATGAGCCAGGAAAACAGAGGGACGCACCCGAGTTATGTATGCATATCAAACGAAATTTATTTTTCCGTGAAAAAACGAAAGATAGAACGGAATAAAGGGAAAATGCTTTAAGGTAGTGCGTCCTGCGCCCTGTCGTTCTCCTTTGACCTCTCGTGCCGAGCTCCTTAGTCATCGTCGCTGACATCCAAAATGGTCTTAAAGGCAAAAGGCTCAAAGGCGTAACCAGCGCCCTCGTAGAACTTGCTCATGAACTCCACCCTGCAAAAACAAATCGCAGGTTAAAATGCATCTGAAATGTGTCCTCATTATACGAATCTCACCAGTGCAAACGCAGTGTGTGCAGGAAGGCCGAGAGTCCTTCGATGAGCACCAGGATACCGACTGTGAGCAACGCCCAGGCTCCAAAGAATACATAGATGAGAATTCCGCCAATATAGCTGTCGTACTTGAATCCCATGGAAAACACCATGTTCCACAGCACTTCGGAAAGCTCTGTTAACATGAAACATAATATATTATTGAAAATGAATAATAATTGTATGAAAGGAATAAAAATTGTATAAACAATGCGTTTTAAATGTAATAAAAAGTGTAACTTACGTGCGTGAGCCAGGGATAATGCCCACAATCGGAGGTATGAGGCAGTGTGGGAGACCGTACTCAGGACATACTCGATAGTGTGGATGGCCTGGTGGATGAAGATCTCGCCCATCTCATCGTCCTCTCCATGACCCTCTCCTCCACCGCTTTGTGGTTTTGGTGGGGGAGCCCCGCTCGTCTTGCGTTTGATCATGATGTACAGAGGCTTGCCCAGAAGCATCCAAGGAATGCAAATGATGGCAATGATGACAAAGACCTGTTGGATGCTCTTCTGACCCTCGAACATGAACTCCTTGCAGGGCTCAGGAGTGTCCTGGCTGCCCTGCAGTATCATGTTGATGAACAGGATCAGGATAGACGGAGCACAAGCCGGTGAAAGTGGTCCTTCAACGGTGTCATTGTAAACGACCCACTTGAAGAACATCATGAAGACCATGTACCCGAACAACAGGAGAAGGAACAGGACTTGGGGCAGGAACTCCAGGAAAATACTTGCGTACTTCTTGTAGTAGGCAAAGTTGACCACCGACATGGAGACACCGAAGATCATGTGGATCACGCCCACAATGATCGACAGCTTCATCTTAAAGGTGTTCAGAAAGATGATCTTGTTGTCGGCCAGTTGCCAAATGGGATCCATGCCGAAGGGATATGTCTTGTAAACAGTATCGTTCGGCCTCAGGGTGATATATTTAAGGTTTTCATCCTGAACCACGTCCCTCGTATAGTTCATGTGCCAAGCGGAACCGAATATATTCATGGACTTTGAGAACACATCGTTGTAAATGAATCCGGTGTAAATGGAGAAAATTCCCATGAGGAAGATGATGTATCGTCCGCCGAAGAATATGTTAAAGATCTCCTCCTTGATCGAAGACAGCTGCTTTTCCTTGATGATTAGCCAAGAGGCGAAGAGCAGCAGGATCAGTCCGTGACCCAAGTCACCGAACATCACGGCGAACAGAAAGGGGAATGTGATGCAAGCGTAAAGAGCCGGATTCACTTCTCTATACGAGGCCATGCCATACGAGTCAACCAAGTTCTGGAATCCATTGGTGAATTTATTGGTCCTCGTATAAGTCGGCGGCATCTCGTTCGTCTCGATGACATTCATGAATGCCGGTATGGAGCTCTCCGAAATCTTCGAGGCTCGAGCTAGTGCATCCTGAACCGTGGAAATATCGTTAGTGGGCACCCAACCCTCGCCAATCAGGCACTTGCCCGTCACATCGGGATTGAAGAAGTTCAGGATATGATAGATGGCCTTCATTTTGCGGACCATAATCGACCAGCGTGGCAAATGCTTGGAGGCTGAGTTCAAAACCCGGCTGCGATGATCTGCGCTCTGGCTGAGGACCAACTTGAGGTCCTCCAGTCGGACATTCACATCCTTGATCATCTCTTTTCGCTCGGCATGTGAGCTGGGACAGGGATAGACGGCGGCATGATATCCCGTGCAGACCTTCTTGATCCTTTGCTTCAGCTGCTCTCCCTGGAAGAAGGCCACGAAGACGGTCTTCAGCACAGGCCTTCCAGTTTCCTCGTCGGCGACGAGGCCATCAATGTCGGCTCTGCGCAGGAAGATATTTCCTCTGGAAATGCGCCACAGCATGCGCTCAAAGCTGAAGAATCGCTCCAGCTTGATAACACCGGCAACAAAGGCCAGTTGACCCCGCTGGGCGGCTCCTGGCAAATTTGCCGGATCCTCGGGGTCCAGTTTTCGGTTGACGTCCAGATTAATGACTTCCTGATCGGAGAAAAAGCCCTCGGTGTTCTCTAGCACGCATTTGAGTTCTTGCATGTGCCGGAAGTTGGCATCCAAACTGGCTCCATTGGCGGACATTTCGCGCAGTTCATTGTCGGTCTTCTCCAGCTGAGCCTCCAGGTCTACGATCTCGCGAGGATTGGGAGCACTGGGCTCCTCCTCCGGTCTCAGGACTGGGAGCTTTACCTCGTCCTTCTTCATCTCAGACTCCACGTACCGAAGGCGGCGCTCCATGTCATCACATCTCCTGACCTCGTTGACGTACTTTCGCTGGAAGGCACTGACCTCCTCGTTCAGATCGCGAAACTGGACACATCCTTTCTCGCCCAGCTCGGCGATGGAGGCGTAGGCTGCCTCCGGCTGGATGAACAGCTGGCACAGGGCCATCTTCTCGCTGCGGAACATGTCACCCATGTTCAAATCGAGTGTCTATAACTGCAAAAATAAAATATATATTTAGTTTAAAATGGCTTTGCTAAAGGTGTAATTAATAGAGATCGACGGCTTAGTTAATGCTATAGATTCTTGTCTAATTCGACTGTGACGACTTTTTTAATGTTGGTTATTCATGTTCGTTATTGGTGTACTATTACTATTTGATTTTATAACAAAGCAATTAAGGTGCACATAAAAATTGACTTTTGAAGCTTTATTAGATATTTTTATTGCCAAGGCATGTGATCAATCGTGGTATATATAGTCACCGAAAATTCCAACAATGATAAGAGTGCAATAACTTAATAAATTAGTTTATAACAGTGTCAAAATGATAGGAGCCTTGAACAGAACTAAAAATTCATTCATGCCATGAAATGTTTCTAATAATATTAAATGAAACAATTTGTTAAAAATAGAAATAAAATGATTTTTCTTGCAAAAAAAAATAAAATTCTTTGAAGAGTATCCAATAGTATCACTGTATCTTTTCTACCACTGCATGCCACACTTTACTAATCAGTTTGGATAATTAGCTGTTTTCCAGGGCTTTAATGGGTCCGCCGCCTGACAGGTGGACTCAAATTTGATGACGCACATTGTTTATGGTCGGTCCACTTGAATGCAGTGCCTGCCAATGTCGCAATCAATCACCTAAGTGGAACCCAACAATTCGGAACAGAACCTGGCCAAAATAGATTAGATTACGCACCGCAGGCTACCATGTCTATCGAGATCGTTTCGGTTGTTATCTACTGGCATTCGGGGCATTATCTGGAGTGGGCGTTGAGCGCTGAGCGCATTAATAATTTGAAATTATTAACAATTACCGCCAATCAGTTGGTTTATAAATAAGCCCCGAAAGTCTTTTATTGCATTAAACGCTTATTACCAGCCCCGGGACTCAGTGCATTGTCTTCTGATAACCGTTTTGGGCAGGCCAGATTATATGGATATTTATGGTTAGACCAATGC
Source organism: Drosophila mauritiana (assembly GCF_004382145.1). NCBI lineage: Eukaryota > Metazoa > Arthropoda > Insecta > Diptera > Drosophilidae > Drosophila > Drosophila mauritiana. The sequence continues at coordinate 11,473,263 of NC_046667.1, read as the reverse complement.
CTGGCTGAGATTTTTCCCCGCCTGTCTGGCCATAAAATCATGATTGACTCTCCCTCTCGACTGGCTGATAAAAAGACACGCAGTCTGTGGCCTCACTTCAGCTATTTTTTGATAGTTTCGACTTATCACAGACACCAGGAATGTGATTTACAGCGAAGGGAAGTGAGTTCTTTCAAACGGAATTGTGGGATTAAAATAAATTGTTGATATTTTTAAAAGCTTCGTAAATGATTGAAGGCAAAGGCAGTTGCGAAATTGCAGCCATATTACAAATAAAATAATATCTAATGATGAACAATTGTATCTTTGCTATATCAATTAATTAAAAATATCCACAAGTTGTTTAGAAAAAAACTGTTCGTGTTGTACTGGTTATTATTATCGTTAATCGTTACGTTATCAGTTTGACGCTGAAGTCAACTAGAAGTAATTAAATTTAGAATTTTTGTACCCTTGGGTCATGTGGTTAAACATTGTGTCACTCTTTCTACTCGATTTATAAAATGTATTCCTTAGAAGACACTTGCATATCAACTTGGAATTGAATGGATTTTACTTTAGCTTACAATAAGGAGCACACCCTTGTGATTTGCACAAACGGTTCATAGAATTGATTAACTGCAGCCGACTGGGATTTGCTGATGGCCATCTGTGGATAAATCAGTGCAAGTCGGTGCTTATCGGTTTCAGTTTTGTACATCAGTCTAAGCCATAAATCTGCACAGACCAGACAATTGCCTTTAAGATGGCCATAAATCTTCGGGGGCAAACTTCACGCAAATGTCTGATTATCGTGTGGCCAATACCCATGGCCCATTCCCATTGCCCATTCCCGTTTTCCATTCCCGCTGGTTTATGTCTGCAATTACGGCTTCACTGGGGATTGTTGGATTGTTCGGATTGCAGGCGGTGTTACGGGGCTCATTAAGAAATCCGTTCGTGGGCCGTAAAAATATTATCGAAGCCCCAATCGGTTGGGTGGCAAATTTTAACTCGGCGATTGAATGGTTCAATTTGTACGCCCCACATGATCCATCACGTGCTCTAACGTCACAAGGTTATTATGGCTCCATATAGCAGACATAAACCAATTTATAGTTCAATACTAGTGTCAGGCTAATGAAAATCGATGTTTAATGAACGTTATCGAGTGATTATCAATTTCCAATTAAGATACGTTATCGCTGAAGAAATTACCATTAAGTCAAATGCAATTTTGAATAATTACGTGAGGAGTGGCTAACGAATTACTCTGTTCGCAAGGAACATTTATAATGTGCCCAGTTAGAGCTTATCTCGGAAAACATTGATAACCTGATATTATTAACCCTAAGGGAACTGATAACAATAAGTGTGTGCCAAGAAATGGCCGAGGAGTGTGGCTAACACGCGCATTAGCAGCATGTTTGCCAACGTGGCGTATGAGTAACGTGAGAGTCTATTACTCGACTACTTAGTCACAGCGATAAGGGAATGAATCGACCGAGTTAGTAATCACTTAAGTTTCTCAGGAATATTTAAGGATAATTTAGATTTAAATCACTACACTTACACTACGTGAAAAAGAAAAGTTTCCAAACGATAGTTACTAATTTTTTATTCGCGACCTGCCAGTTCAGCGGCGCTGAAAGAACTGTGCGATCGCCTAAGACCTGTTGAGCCCTATGGCCAATTAGACTGGGGCTAATCTAAACAATACACCAATACACCGGGCCAATTGCCATGGGAGAGAGCTTCATAATCTTTGTGCCTACAATTTTTTATCACACGCTCGAAACCACTTTGCGATTGTGGCTTATCGCCGGTGAGAGACGGTAATCGGCGAGTAACCGAAACACAATTATGCCAGTCCAGCAACCTCCGATTGCTGGTCAATTTTCTTGTGGCCGGCCATTCCCCAAGGCATTATCAATGATTGAGTGTAAGCACGAGTTGGCCAACACTCCAACCACCCACGCACACAACTCCATTATCTGATTGACACTATTCGGGCTAGTGGGTCCCTTGTGTTGCAACAATATGACACCCGCTGATATGGCACTGCCGCCGATGCAGACTTTATTAAGGCACCACCAGGTGATTGAGGGTGCGATCAATCAATCATCGGGCATTGGCAGTCGTACATAAGGTGAACGAGATATTAAAGTCCTGAATGCTGAAAATGAACTGAGATAAGTTTTCATTGCATAAATAAATTGCAATCCATTTTTATTATTGCAACTGAACTTTAAAGTAATCAACGATTTCTGGTTAATTTCTTAACGGCATCCGTTTCACGAATATATTTAACGGTCTTTATGAACTGAAACTTCAAAGTAGTCACTATTGTTTAAATTCAAGAGAAATTCAACAGCTCTTGCATTTGTATCATTACTTTCACGTACTTTAAATAGATCTTTAAGCTGAATGTGTAATCCTTTTCAGGAACTTGAATCTTCCACGAGCAAACTTCAATAACTCTCCGTAGCTTAAACCTGCTTATCTCCTGTTGCAAGTGGCACCACCCAAAGACGACCATTCCACCTTAACGAAACGCGGGGATTACTTAAAGATTTCTGCCAGGATGTGTGAAGGGAAGGCTGAATGGCAACCTTATGTCTGCTCAATTGGTATTAGCCCCAAAGTCAAGTGCTTTGTTTATCAGGCGCGTTCTATGGAAACCGTCCTAAGTACGCCGGCCTTATCGTGAGTCACGTGCTCCTGTTGGTATGGCAACGTTTGATTAACGGAGCACATGATTCATTTGAAATATTCGCAAATTCACTCTCTATTTTATGGCCCATAAATCTCTGATATTAAACTATTGCTCAGCAATACAACTTAAAGCCAACTGAGTATTAGAACGTTAAGTCAAAAACAAAAAAATCACATAATATATTAAAAGCTGCGAGTTAATCGTTTTTGGTATGTAGCGATTAAGCAAAGTTTGTTATCAGCACTTATTGTTCAAACAAATGAAGTTAAAAATTTATACAATATAGAGTTTTCCCACTCTTGATTTGATTTTAATTTCAAAGGCGTACAAACGGAGTAATTAACGTTTCCGTTTCAGTTTAAACGTGTTGGCCTTTATCGGCTTGAAATTGGAAATGTAATTCCTAAGATATTAATTATATATCTATTAATACGTGTGATTAACGTAGCTTATCTAATACGGCCGTAGCTGACGCAGATTCGCAGGAACTGAATTAGCTGTATAATCATTTTAATTTTTGGCGACCACTTGACTGGTATGATGGCCTTCTGCCTTTGCCCACGTATGATAAGCGACCACCTGCCAGTCGTTGGTCATTACAAGGACTTCGGTCCAGTTTTGCTAATTAAAAACTTCCACCTAATGAGCTTAAGCATCTTAATTTATGCTATTTAAATGAGCTCGAATTCGCTTTTTCACACACATGCGCGCGCACACACGCACACACACACACACTAGGGGGCAAGTAGACCGCAAATAAATCGCATACAACTTTAAGCTGCAACAACATCATCATCCTGGTGGCGCGGCTCCTAATGCCACATAATGATCCTGATAATGGCCATCAGTTAGCGAGTGTGTGAGTGAGTGTGTTTGTTGCCAAGGAGAGAGGATGAAAAAGGAATTTAGCTGCCAGCACGTTCAACTTTTCGCTGTTGCACATTAAATGGGGCAGGGACTGGGCCACTGAGTTTTTGGAGTTGCACTATCGGCTTATGTGCGTCACCATTTCGTCTGCTTTGGGCGAAAAAAAACGCAGTTAAGACCAAGTATATGCACTGCGCAAAAAACCAGTAATACTTCATGTACTTATTAAATTTTATTTCTAATGTGTATTCTAGGTAACTTGATTTTCAATGATAAATTGTATGTTTAAGTTACAACTACTAATGCCTTCCTAAATAGTATATTAAGCTTTATATAATACAATTTTACATATAATTTTAGAAATGGAAATTTAATTTGCCATCGTGATTTTCTCTCAGTGACCCAATTTCCCGGCAATTCCGGGACTTCTGCCGACTGCTTTCGGCCATGGCCAATAACTAAGTTGTTGCGTGCGGTACTCTGGATTAGTCTAATGCCAATATGTACGAGTTGCAACAAAATGGCCGGCGGTGTAAGAGCTTTTTGGCGTGGTTTGCCGCACAAACGTGCAGCCAATTGGATTCTGATGTGTTGGCCAACGCGGAATAGCGCAGATCTGGGCCGTTTTATGTGGCGATTGCAATTGCAGTTCCAGGGGCACTCGCCAACTCGTTATCTTTAGTGATTTTCGGGCTCCGGGCTTTGTTGTGGGTAAACACATGCCGGGAATGGAATTTCGTGTGTACTATGTATGTATATTTCTGAGGCTAGTAGTGAGTCAGTATTCTCGTAAGGTGGTGGCTTATCGCTGGGTTATCTTTTATGGCCCAGGTTTATCATCGTTTACACTCTTGATTAAACAATTAGGCACTCTGTAGCCTTGATTTATGCCCCACTATAAAAGCTGTATTAAATTCAATCTGCAGTTTAGGTTCAGTTTTAATATTGTTTGCTTATGCTCGGCAATATTCGGACTGTTTTCATTTTTGCTGGCAAGTGTACTCCTTATTGCTCGTAAAATAAAAACTAATGTTAAATAAATAAGAATGGCCTGAAATGAAATTAAAGAACCCAAACAAAAAACGGAACAATCAGCACGATTACGACGAACTACCAACAAAAAAAGAGAACTCCTGTCCATTGCCCCAGCCACGCCTCCTACGCGAACCTCAAGGGGGCCCGAAAGTATGCTACGTAAAATTTAACATTAGCAGCAGCCGTGGCAGCAACGTCATTTCGTATTTATTGTACTACCTTTGTCAGCATATCTAACATTTATTTGTTTTTTGTTTCGCCACTCTTTTGGGTGATGTTTAATACTTATTATTTTTTGTAGCTACCGGGGGGGCTTTACTGTTATTGCCTCGCTTTGTTTTTTTTTTTTTGTGTTTTGTTTTCCATTCAAGATGAAAAAATCCAATTTTCTGCTTAAAGCATTTTCATAATGCCAAAGCACCCCAAAAAAAAAACACGACCTCTCGAAAATTTACAGTGAAAAGGGTTCAGCTATTGTTGCTTCTCACTTTTGTTCCGCAATAATGCACGTAATTTGTTCAGAAACGAAAATGTGTGAAAATGTTGTAAAAACCAGCGCTAATATGCCGTGCCACATGCGAAATGATATATCGTTTGTGGCTAAAACAATGTTGAGGCTTACACAACAATTGCGGACAGTCTAGACAATGGATTTATTTGTTGTTTGCTGTTTATTTGGATAATGGTGAAAGGGGTAAGTTTTGAATAATTTGCGCCAGCTGTTTAAAAAATAGGAAACTGTCACAAAGTGTGTATACGTTTTTAGTGACGAACTTGCTTTAAGGAATTATCTGTTGTATAATTAAGGAAATATTGAGTGATGAATTAGCTATACTTAAAGTCTGGAACTTTGTTTGGATACGAAATGTGTCACAATTTTAATGCGACTTTTTTCTGGAAAAGAGGCATCTCGACAATTATGGACATTGTTACGGGTATTACTCATACGCCACGTTGTGCGCCAGCTTAACTGCAATGCATATCAGTTTGGAGGGTAAAAACGGAAAAGTAAACCGATTGGGCACATAAAGCTGCGCTGCGTCATGTCGTGCATAAAAGTCAACTGTTGCGTTTTCCACGATTTTCCCCCTCGTTTCCCCCCTTTCCATCTGCTTCAAACAATGGCAAAAATATCATCGTAGTGGCTCCTGTGACTCTGCCGTGCTTGTCTCAATTTGCTTGGTGCTGCGTGTGCTCAACTATATTAAATGATTATTTTTTATTTTCATTTTCATTGTTATGGCGAAGTGTTATGGGCCAGCCTGTTGCTCATATGTGCCATGTACTTTGTCTAAATTGAATTATAAAACAGATCAGGGCACATCTTTCGAATACTCTGTATATTATTAGGGTAAAATATATGTTTCCCGATAATCTCAAAAAATATATATTAATCTTTTACAAATTAATATGCATTTGAATCAAAAGATCTAAAGCAATATTTTTATATTCCCTTTTTTTAAATATCCGTCTTTTAGCTCGACTACAAATACAATTGCAAATTCTTGGATAAAATTAGATTTCCCCTAGAAATATTTTCAAAAGCAAGCGTCATTGATTTGCGCCAGATTTCCTTCGACAGCCAAACGCTGGATTTTCCCCAACCCCAAAGGCAATTTCCCGCCAGGACACGCGCTTGGCAACCTGGGGCCGTGCCCAAATATCCTGGAGCCGCCGCCGATACGTTGCCAATTCGCTGTGCATCCCTTTGGCACGAGATCAACAAGGATAACAACAACAACAACAGCTTGCGAAGAAAATTTGGTGAAATGGGAAAAAAGTTGACGCCCTGTGAAAAGTTTCGCCACAAGGTCGCCCTAGAGGCAAAAGGTTAGTCTATGTACCTATGTAGGGGTTGGCATTTTATTTTCGGAACGCTTCAAAATTGGCTTTATTTGAATTAAATTTTATTTTATTTCATTTCATTCTACATTTTTTTTGAGTACGGCACCCATCGTTTTCAATTGAATTTGACTGCTGTCAATCACGCGCTGCATACGCCTCACTTGGCTGTAAAATTCAAATTTTATGCTAATTTTACGCAGGACGATCAGCGGGTAGCAGGCGTAGCATTGTTCGTTGTCGTCAAAGGGTTAAATGTGTTAAATATTGATTGGCTTAGACCGTCGATGTGAGCCCCAAACACGGCCGAATGCGGGACAGCAAAGAAATGAGTGAAAAAAACACAAGATCCCGCTCAAATGACGTTTTAAGCGCGCCCTTAAAAAGAGATTTGTCAACAGTTGCAATGCGGCAGCAGGAGGCGGCGGCGGGCGGCAGGGGGCGTGGCCGTACGGGTTGCGGCACAGTCAGGAGCAAAAAGGACGAAAATAGACGAACTAAACCAGGCCAGAGAAAAAAACGGGGAATTTGGGCGACTGGGAGTTGGGCCCGTTAATTTGCCTTTGATTATGTAATGGCAATGCGAAAGCAGCGCAAACAAAAGTTCGCAAATGGAAATCAATGGGGAAAAGCGTGCAAAAAAATGGGACTCTTCAATTAGAATCCGAAAATGCAGCAATCTAGTTCCCTAGGCAAAAATGTAGATATGTGCATATGAAGAAACTAATTTAATATGTTTTTTATTTATCCTAAATGTAGATTTTAGATTTTTGAAAAAATAAAAATAGATGACCTCATATTATATGATTGGCACATATTTTCATTTATTTCAAAGCTGGGCGACATTCATTTTAGAGAAGAGAATGCTTATTAGTTATTTGAATATTGAATTTCCAAAAATACTAGCATCAACAGAAATTTTTAAATACTTTCTGTTTATTTTTTTTCTTGTGTGACTTTGCTTGCATATACAAACATTTCAGTTTCATAGATTAAATTTTATGATATGTAAAGAAAAGCCCCCATTTTCCATTTATAAACTAAAACCACTTTCTAAAGAAACACCATCATCCATGCATATTGGGTTGCAATTATAAAATAGATGAGATCATTGATAGGACATATCGCTTAAAGCACAGCACTCCTTTCCAAAAATCTCATATAAACAGCAGCTCAGTAGATATAGCTACCCCTCGCCCACATTTCTGCTCTTTTTTTATTTTGATAATTTATAGTAGCTGCTCTTGTGTTGATGTTGATAAATTGTTGGATGCCAAGGGTTAACTCGGCATCCGGCAGGCAGTTTTTAGCTTTTGTCAAGGTGGGCAGACGACTACCTTTGTGCGAAGGTGGCTGAAGATAATCTACAATAATAAATTTATTGGCAACAATTTTTGATTTATTATGCCATGTGAATAACATAAATAGCTCACCACCACCTTTCTCACATATGACACTAATGATGCGGCGCCAGCTTTGATGCTTTACCTTTTTCCCTGCATTTTTTTGTTGCCAGGACTGAGCTCAAAGCCTGGCTTTTCTCCATTTTCCGACGCCTTTGTGTTTGTATGTGTGTGTGTTGGTAAGGCGTGGGAAAAGGATGCCTCTGCAGGAGTTTTAAGTTGCTGCGCAGCCTTGAGCTTCGGACAGAACGTTGACTGGCTCCTGTTCTCTAGTTACCCTTTTCCGCTGCACACCCTTTGTTGATGTTATTAACATGGATTTTTACAAGCCATAAACCCATATTTGGCCAAGCCCATTGTCCTGCAACCCACACTGCCACATAAAAGGCCAGGACTCCCAGCTGCGCCGCCTAAGTCCCCTTGCTATAGTTGTCCTTTTTCTTACGGTGCATGAGAAAAGTGTTACTGTGGGCGTCTTAGGCAAATTACTCAGAAAAAAACTAGAGTATAAAAGAATACATAAGATACGCTTGCATATAATATTAAGATATTTAACATTTTTGTACTTTTTGTAAATTTTACAATAATTTGATGTTTCCTATTTCTTGAATGGCATTCGACTAATAGGTATGCCAGGTTCCGAAGGCTCCGATTGACCGCACAGATTTTATTAGCGCCTTGTCGCCGGGCCGTCTTAAGTGGCTGGGTTGCTATGCACGTTTTCAATATATCTCATATTGTTTGGCCGTGAGCTGCGCGTGTTTATTTGCTTTGTGGTATTTATACAGGAGCCAGTTGGGTGGGGCATTGCGGACTAAGACCAGCCTGTGCAGAGGGTATTGAAATGGCCAACTACTTAGCGATTTTGGGGCAACCCCAAAGGAGTGTTATTAATAATATTGGGCATTTTTATTATACAGATTACTAAGGTGGAGCCCTGGAAAAGCTGACATTTCCATTTGCAGTTTTATGGTCATTCCAATACCAATCCCAAGTCGTTTAATCTACTTTCCGTGAATCTTTAATGCTTAGTTCCTATATGTAGCTTCGTGTTTTATCCGCCGACACTGTGACAGTCATAAAAAATGCCAGCAGATAATTTATGTATCACGAATTTGCCTTCGCCTGTCAACAATTTGTTTGGCATTATTGGTTGAGTTATGAGTCTGCCTCGGAATTGGAGCACGGACATGGCATGTCTGTATTCTGATTAGGAATACATAATTTATATGTTGTTTGCATGATTTCCTTTTAATTCAATTCATTTTCCTCCTAATGTTATTAATAATTTAATAGGTGGCATATCCCCACAGAATTAACTGATTAAAATTTGAAGCTTATTTATGTGGCACTCCTTAAAGGAACACTTTCCGCTATAAAGACGAAAACCTAGCCTCATTTTTTGTTGACATTCGTTTTGATTCATTTTTCTTGTATTGTTGGTTTGCTTGAGCTCCACAATGGCAACAATGTCAACGGCCACAGATGAAACAGATGAAAACCGAAATCGAGGAACATAGTTCATCGAGTGCCCCGACCCTTGGTGATAAAAAGTCACATCAATTTTCTAGGGCTGACCGCAAACGTGCGAGTCCGCCGAGTGCATCAGTCCATCAGTGAGAAGAAAAGAGCAGGCGAGAGTGTATTTACAGGTGTGGCCGTGAAAATAGGTACAGTATAGCCTATTTAACTGAATAAATATTTTGTCTATTATGTAAATTTAATTCGGTACAATGACATCACTTCACACACAATAAAAGTTAGATCCCTATCGATTTTATTAAAATGTTTTCATCAAATATACTTCTTATTTTCATTTCAACAAACAAAATAACTTGTACCTTAAAGAAGGTTTTTTCAATGTCCTATTATTTTCACCGCAGCTGTCCATGTGGTCTAATAAAATGAGTTGTCGAAAACGCTGCACAACAAGCACGCTGCAAATATATTGACTGACAGGCAGGACTGTCAAATCCAACCAGGACCAGTGAAAGGACGACGCCGACGAGGACACAAGGCGACTTTTGAACGTTGACTTGGGTACTGAGTGAGTGCCGTGTGAGTGTGTGTGTGTGTGTGTGTGCGAGAGAGAGTGGGTAAATGACTTTGCAAATGGACATGCCAAAAAAATGTAAAGCAGTCGGAGCCTGTGCCGCTCTGGATGGAGGGCAGTCCGTCGTCCAATCATGGCCATTTCTCAACTCAACTCTTGTTGCACTTTTTACCCTTACGTTAACAGATGATTGTGGGGGAGGGGGTGGGAGGTGTGACAAGAGGGGTTTTGGGGCTAGGAGGCTTGGTTACAACTGGTTTTTGGCTTTCCACTTCGAATGTGTTCATTTTGAAAACCCACAACAAAGCGGAAACGTATTGACAACTAAGGAAATGGACTTAAGCCATGATTTATAGTCTACGGATTTTCCATTTAAGTTTATTGGTTTTCTGTAAATGCAACTGCCAAGAGAGTGGGCGGGCTCACTAAAAAGATATTCGCATTGCAAGTGGCCAGCAACATAAGCTCATTGCAACACTGTATCCTTCTTCCCCGAATCCTCGATTCCTCGAGTCCCCGATCCCCATTTGGCTATTCCGTTTACGATTTTGGGCAAGTTCTAAACCGGCTTCCCTTAGCTTTTGAAGTTTAGTTTTCGGCTGGGGATTCCTCGAGGAAAGCAAAGCTGCCTGGCTTCGATTTATGCTTTTGAGTTGCAACTTTTGGAAATTGCTCATGTTTCACACATTGGCTACACTTGGTGCTGAAGTTGTGCGGAAAATAGATTTGTGCCGGCAGGGAAATCCCGCTTGTTCAAGCCCATCCGTGTCCAGTGCAAAGCTGAAACTTTTACACTTGTCCCGGCATCCAGACGAAACAATGACCAGAAGTAATTGCCAATTTGATGGGAGTTTCAATGCACAGGGAAATGGTTCAGGAACTTCCACTTGGCTTACTGTACCTTCAAAATCCATCGATATCTTTTGTTTTGAGATTATTGTTTAGAAATTGCTCAATATTTGTTAACCATATTCTCGCCTAAGGGTGCCTGTAAATATCATTGTTCTATAAAGTGAAACTTTGTTTTCAAGTACAGATTCCAAGTGGAATAGTAAATAAACACTTGTAACTTACTCTTACTTTTGACCGCCTCTCAGAATGTAGGTCGATGTTGTTGTACAATATTATTGATATTGAACATCTTCTCATTTGAACAATTATGGAATTTATAAAATTATTATTTAAGCAATTTGACCAGAACTCTACATGCGATGTAGAGATATGAATTTCGTGTGTTACACTTAAAAGTAATAAAAAAACATTTTCATTTAATTGGTTAATTTATTTAAACATTATTTGTAAAAAAAATTGTACATTTAATCATCTTGTTATTTAAAATAAAAGGGTTTAATTTTCAGTTGTTGTATAAACAACTTTTTTGTATGTGCAGTCTTTAATTTATATAAGGTTAAAGCAATATTGGTGTATTCGACCATTCAATATTTGGGTATAGCATAAAAATGTTGAAGAAAGAACGATCTTTTATTTTATATACTTATGTACTTTTTATACTTAGGCTAATGTTTGTGAAATTTTTACAATTGAAATTAACACCAAACAGTACTAAAGAATATCGCTGAAAACTTAGGGTATTTGCCATCCCGTATATCAACGATATAATTCTCGGATTTTAGAAATCTATATTTCTATTCCCTCAATAAATTGAGCATTTAATTAAAGCATTGGCTGTGGGAATTTAGTACATTCTTGCATTCTGGATGCACAAAATGTGGAACATACAGGCACAAAGCCCCAACATATTGCTGGTTGGTATTAATGTTTAAGTAATGCGCTATAATTTGTTAAAGGAACTTTAATATCCAAGCATCTGCTCATAAATGGTATATGTATATGGACCTCAAGAGCGCCGCAGTGCGCACAGTAGTTGGGCAAATCTATTAACACATTTAACAAGCAAATACCGAATGCCATTACAACTTGGCCATTTGCTTGGTCGTAAACAGACTCTCGCTTCGTAAACTTGGCTTGGGCAGCCATATGGTATAACCAATGTAGAATTTTCCTGGAACTGCAGTTGCATTTGAAATGGCTGCCATTCGAAGATTTACTGGCTTACAAAGCAGTCGTTTCATTTCCCTTGGCCCTGTCTGAGGCTTCGGATTTTCCAGATGAATATTAATTTGGGAAACGTCTAGTTTACACAAGCAGTGCCAAAGCTCATGTCTATTTGAGGTCATAATTATGTGCCTAACACGCTGTGGCTTTTCCCACGTGTGTGTGCGTTTCGGTCACACGTGCCAATTGCCCGGCGACAAGAATATTAGGAAAACTACTTGTGCGGCGGTGGGGGGTGAAATATGAAAAATCCATTTTCCCGGGCTATCAATCAAGCAGTCTTCTTACCCAAGTCACTTGGCACCAATAGACATGTATGACCATCGATTCACCCACTCATCCTTAGCTTCTTCTGAGCTGCGTGTGCTTATTAAGAGTGGGCCATCTTTCATTTTGGCCAGAGTAAGATATTTGCTACTTGGTAAGGGTATTTCATAATTCTAAAAATGGTTATGAATGGCAATCAACTAGATTTTTTAGTTTCCATTGAAATTGACTAAAGATTCCACTAGTTGTATATGTATATGTTGTATATGTATATGCTGTAAGATTTGCATTCGTTTTATACCAATAGTTCAAACATAAATACTTATTTTTTTTACCAGAACAGTATTAATTCCAATTAAATCGACGATATTTAAACCAAACGAGCTTTGAATTTACGTTAAACTTTTAATGAGTCGCCAAGGTCATATTAATATCCGTTTTGTGTGCAGCTGCCTACATTGTTACCCTGACAAATTTCTGTGTGACATGTGTGAAATCCGCGTGAAATGTGTGAATGCAAAAGGCACTCCCTTTCACAGACCTTCTCCCCCAGTGGTTGAGTGCGGTTTTCTGTGCGGGCCTTTTTGGAATCCTTCAAAGTATCAAATGTCACATAACTAAAACATCAAATGGTCGAGTGCCCCCGGGCTTTGCAAATCAACTGCGGCTTTGAGCCAAGCACAGCTGCTTTTCAAAGAAGTGGCAGGCCTGAAAATGACTCCTAGTCATAGTCACTCCTTTTCAGCCACACACCCACATCCACACCCATATTAGATGCGATATGCAACGCATAAATGATAAATGACTGCGGCCCTGAAAGACAGATAGTGACGAGGTTACGGCGGCAAACTACTTTGACAAATGGCTGCCTGGCAAGGATGCTTCTCCTGTGCGCATCCCTTTCCTAATGGCAGGACCTATTTTCCATGCGCCTCGTCGGCTTTATTATAAACTCGCATAATCGCTAAGCATTTCGCTCTGGGTCGAAGCGCTTTTCCTTGGCCCGTTGAACTTGTCAGGAGTTGCTTAGCCGACTCGTTAGCGGATAGTTCAGAACACTGAAAAAAAAGTTTACTATCTAAGTAGGTCACCCAATACAGAGTACTATTTAACAACGTGCAGCAATGTTATCAAAGAAGCACATTGTTAGGAATTAGGAATAAGTATTTATAATTTGTATAATTAAATTCATTTAATAATTAACGCATCATTTTTTTCACAGCGTAATAAATATAGATATTTTACACTTCTTCTTTTATATTAATAAATAAATTTCAGCTCGGTAGCTCTGAACTTACCTTTTTTTCAATGTTTTGTTCCCATTGCTTGGCAGATTTCATTGTATGCAAAAGATGATTAATGTGCCCCAGACAATCCGAGCCCGAGACCCAGACATCCGAGGGTCCTGCTCCTTTGGCGGGGAGGTGGGCATGGTGCCAACTTGTAGCCAGTTAATTGAGCGCTTGATGCGCCCCTGCCCATTTTTGTGTGAACGCCTTTTCAATGGCTTTCAATTGCAGTGGTGGCAACTAAAAAACGAAATCAACTGCATGTCAAAAAGTCAAACTCAACAAATGGCACCCGAAACTTCATTAAAAAAGGACCAACGCTGACAAAAGGAAGCCCGGTTGGCAAGAGGAGGATCAGAGAGTCAGAAGCAGAAGACTGCAGTGCACTCGTGTTTTTCTGGGTTATAACAATGCGGCAAGCAGAACTTGACTTTTAATGTTTCCTCAATTAGAAGGCGCACAAAAGCGCCAGCCAAAAAGGTGAAGTCGTGTCGTTCTGCCCTCCAACAACCGACAACAGTCAGAAAAAGCATAAAAATTGACTGAGCAAAGCGAAAGGAAGAGAAAAAACTTAAATACGCATTAATAACAAAGTGCAGACCGTTCTCGAGTGCTGGTAGTTGTTCAAGTAGAGCCCGGCAATAAAATACTTGCAAAATAGATGCAGCCCACTGCCAAGGAGCCGAAGTCAACGACTCACCAGCCGCAACAGCGGGTTGCGGATTCCAAGGGGGGTCTACATGGAGCCGGGGTTCAGGTTCAGTTGGGGCTGCCATGGGGAGCATAACTCAAAAAGGTTAGACAACCCGGCGATGACAAAAATGGCGGGGCAGCGTGACAGCGGGTGCCAGAACAGCACTCCAAATAACTCACAAAAATACAATTTGAGAATAAAGTATTATAGGTTTTTAAGCAAACTAGGTTTTTTTAATGTGAGTCACTAAAAAGAACTAAATACAAACATATTTCGGATATTTACCACAGGGGAAAAATATAATAAAAATCAAAAAAAACTGATATGTCATTCATAGAACAGTGTATAAATACGGAGTCAATTTGATTTAATTTTTAAATATTAAATAAAATATAACACTTGCTTAAATAAATCTCGCTACTTTTTAACTTTAAATTTTTATATTTTTCCAGAAGGTATAATTAAACATTTACATATTGAATATAAGGATATATAAGTTTCTGCTTGCCGTAGCTAGTTTTCTTTTAACTTGAGTTATTTTTCATCTTTCTAAAAAGTTATTTCTCCAAGTGCAGCTTCCCTTCCTACCCTAAGACCCCCCTTACACCGCTCTTCATGCAGGAAATGGCAGCACGTTCGGTACACAAAACTGATGCAGTTCCAGAGGAGCGGAGCTCCAGAATGCCCAACTGGGAGGACGAAGGGGAGCGTGTGGCTGTCTAAGAAGATTGATGATGTGCAGCCGCAGAGGTGCTGTGCTGCAAGTGGAGAAGTGAGCTCGTGGCTAGAAGCTGATAACTGGGTCCTGGGTCCTGGGAACTCGGAGTGGCCAACTCCGCAAACCGGCATCTGCTTAGCCCCGGCTTAACTTTATGCTGACAGCGCCTTGGCACTTGCCAAGTACTTGGCCAATCCGCAGGCACTCCGTTGGCCCGATCAGCCCTCGCTTAGCTGATTTGCTGCGTGTTTGGCCACCGCAGCGGAATCCTGCATTCATTGTTGCTGATTTTGAATTTGCACTTTTGCCACCGGTCGTCGGCAATCATATATCATTGTGGGCGTGGACAGGAACTTCCGACTTGGGGGCTTGGCTTCTTCTAAATGGGCCATGTATGTGGCACAAAGGGCCACAGGTTGGGCTGCAGGAGACGCCTCTAGTGGTTAGTCTATTAGCGGAATTTTTGAAAATAGTTACAGATATTTGATTACTAGTTTTAATGGGAGCTTAATAATGGCCAACGAGTTTTCTTTAATATTTAATACACAATAATTATATTAATTGTTATGCCCGTTAATACACATCATTGCTTAAAGATATTTTTTTTAATATATGCTCTGTCATTCGATGTCCTACTTAATTTAATCAATAAAATTCTTTTCTGATTTATTTTCGCTCGCAATCCTTCACGGCTTAAAGTTTGTTTTGACTTTCGGCCGTGGTCAAATGGAAATGGAATTGGAATTCTCGCAAAAACCCCGCGGCCGTAAGCTAAAATAAATTCAATTAAAACTGTCAGCAGGTGCAAACAATTGACGTTTTCTGTGGTCGATTCAATTATCAATTTCGCCAGCTTTCACCCTTCTGGGTGGCCAACGTCGTCTTAAATACACATAAAAAGGCACTGGCAAGCAAATCAATACCAGAAAACTAAGCTCACTAGCGTTCTAACTTCATTTCTACTGCCACCTGCAGTGACTAAAAAATTACCTTTTGAAAATGGCCGATGGAAAAATAGGATGGCGCAAAAAAATAGCCGACAGTTCTTTGCGACATGTTTTATTTGCATTGTCCTTGTCGTCATCCTTCTTATCGTCTGTTGGTGGCAGTCGCTCTAGCCAAATCTACGGGATGCCCTGAATATTATAAAGGCATTTGGACTGTGTTGCGGTTGATATGATTTCAAGGAATTCACATTAGAGTGGAATACGGTGAGTCTTTTTTTAATTTTGGTCTTTTATTATGATATGTAAACCTTAATGAAAAAACAAAATAATTTATACTAAGTTTATGCGCTACAAGCATTACAAAGACGATCCTGCCTAGCTCATTTTAAGTTAATACCTTTAAAACCTATAATTTCAAATTTCGTTGTGAGAGCATACAAAATTCGTATATATATTTTGGGAGCTTTCCAAAATTTCCCATTTTAGGAAGGGAAGTGAAAGAGATGGCGCGCTACCTCGGCCAGTTGGGCGCATTATTTATGCATACAATGCTCTTTGAGTCTGCCGCAGTTATTGGTGCTCACCAATTTTTTTCCGAGTATTTCTGCATTCTTTAGGTGAGTGAGTACACTCGAAAAAAGATCACCCACTTGACAGCTTGGAATTAAAGAAATGGCTAGAAGGTTTCAAGCCACAATTCCCTAAAAAGCAACATACCTTAAACATTATTTATTTAGTAGGTAGAATGTGGTATAAGGTCTATAATTTCTTACCGTGTGCTTGAGGATTGTGTGTGCCCGGTGCACCTTCGTTTTTTGGAAAAGTCTAGCGTGGTCGAGGACAATTTTATTGAACTTCAATGGAGTCATTGATCTTTTGCGCCAGACTCTGTTTACGGCAACTGTTCAACCCCATTTGGCCATTTGTTAGTTGGCTTTAAAACTCGCATTTAATTCGTGGCCGGCACCAAATAAATTTGCTAAGGAGGTTCATCGAGCCCATAACTCACGGCGATTGTTTAATGTTGTCAGCAGCTGCCCGCAGGAGTTGCGGGGTTATCCCTCTGGCTAACCTCCAGCAATAACAATAATTTATAAGAATTGATTATGCTGAGTGTGCACTCATAAATCGTCGCCCGAATAACAGTTAAGGCGACAACAACATCATCCTTTGAGCCACGCCTTGAGCCATTTTGCGGTTGCACAACTTTAAACAAACGCTTGAAGATACTCTCACGCATATAAACGTTACCAATAAAAGATTTTGTTCATATTTATTTTATATACTTAGAGCTATCAATTAGGTTTAGCTGTCTTGTCAAATAATATATATAATTTGATCTTAAGCGAAAAGTGCTGATTGTTTAACTAAATAAACTTGGCTGTGTTTGTTTCAGCTTAAGCTGCTTCTAAGCCCCTTGCGGATTTTACAAAAATAAACATTAGTTTATTAGAAGCACAAATTTCCGAATTTTTTGTACTATTTTAAATATAACAAACAAACAATAGTTTGTCATATTTAAAACAGGCAAGCAACTTGGTTTGGAATCAGAAGAGACTAAGACTATTTATAGCTGATCCATTTGTTAAGAAGCTGGTATAATAAATTACTGGATAATTAATAAAAATGTATGAATTAAATTTAGAGAACGCAGCTGAAGTTTACTGGCCAAAGACCAAGGAAAACAACGAAATAAAGGCGAATTAAAGACCTGCTGAACTACGATTTTATATTTTATAGCGTAGTGAAAAAGCTCTTGAATCCGACAAACAAAATAAAACCCGAATCGCTTCGCTCCTGCTGGCTATAAATTAAGTTTGTTCCGCTCTCCCCCGCCAATCGCACTATTCCACCAAAATAAATACATCAAAAGCCCTGCCCGCCGTTTCGATTTCCGAATAAGAAGAAGCCCCGGGACCGGGATCAAAACTCCAAAATTTCGAAAGTTTTCTCACGTTTTGCACGGCGAAGTCATAAAAGCAAATCATGACCGGCAAAGTCTTTGAATAGGCAAAAGCCAAGAAATTTTATTGATGTGCAAAATGCATGAAATTAGAATTTAAAGTGTGACAAAACTTGGCCTGCGGTTGCTCATCCACGCCGGAATTATGAAGGCTAACGCAATTAGGGGCCCATAAAGAAGTCCTAATTGAATGCCGTTGCAGCGTGGCCCTAACACAATAAAAAAGCAATTTGCTTGCACTGCCCATTTCGGCCAGCATTTATTTTGTGCTCACTTTTTTATTTTTTCTGTATTTATATGTGCGCAAATCATTTTAAAGTAATTAAATTTGCCCACAAAAAAGAAGTATGTAAGCTGGCGAATAGAACTGCTGCATAAAGGGTCACATGTAGAGCGGCAAATAAAAACCATAATTCGTCTATAAAAATCTCGTAAAAAAGGAGGCCTGAAAAAGGGCGTGTGCAAAAAGGGGCGGTGGTCGGCAGTGTGGGGCTCGAGATCCTGGCTGTGAGCCCAGGGGCGGGCACTTCTGTTTTTCATGTTGCGGCTGCTGTAAACCGAGCCACTTAATGACTTCCGCCATAAACTATTTTCGGTTCAGCTAAATTCCAACAACTTTATTGCCCAGCACAGGCCGGCTGAGAAAAAAGAATACGACCCGCTCGGGAAAAAGGACAAAAATTGCCAATGTATATGCGAGTGTATGTGTATAGGTGTGCCAGTATATGCTCGTGAAATTCAGCGAATGTACGTAAGTAGCAAGGAGTAAGAAAGAATTTTATGTTTGCACAGCATAAACAACATTATTTCTTATGGTCGACGAGCACCCAAGAGCTACACACACACACACTTATGCACTGCAGATCCTGGCGATGCGGCTGTATGCCAATGTGGCACCTATACAAACGTAATCAGGACGGCAGGAAATATTAATGATGCAGAAGCCTCCAAGAAATAACCCAATAATGAATTTCATATCTGTTCGGAACTTTGCAATTGAGTTTAAGTTGCGTATAATTTGGTATTAGTTTTTTAAGCGTTAAATGCGAAGATTATTTGATTAGTGTACCGAAGATATATTATTTTTGATTGTTAATCATGTAGCTGAACATAAATTGGAGTTGAATTAAAAGAATTCCCATGAAATTATTAACCCATTAAATAAAATAATCATATATTCTTGAATTATCGTATATTGTTAACAACTGAACCACTTGGCCTTAAATTGCCATAAAGCATCCCGATTTAATTGGATTGCTTTGCTTGGGATATCAGTGCGCTAGCTGCAGTTAATCATCTAGAAATGGAACGGCAAACGTCACGGATGCAGGATGCTGGTTCAGATACACATGGGAGCACACAGACACACACACACACATGCTCAACGTATCCGGTTGCCGTGCTGTTGTTCTTTTTGACAAATTAAAAATTTAATTCGTAATTTCGCAAGCACATAAACAGCTTTCAGGTAAGTAAACGAAATTAAGCTGCCATCGCACATGTTCCTGGCCAAGACGCCCGACTTACGTTACCATCACGGATACTACCAGTACTGCCTGTCTGTCTGTCTCTCTCTTCCTTGGATCTGTAAAAACTGGGTGCTGTTGTTTCGCAAACAGGAAGTTCCTCCTTAACTGTGTCGCTGCGTTGTATTTGCTTTTCCGGTTTGTTTAAGTTGCACGCGCCCTGCTTCAGTGCAAGCGTTTTGAGTTTAAATTGCTCGGATTTCGTACGGGACAACTCCTACATCTCACTTTTCCAACCTCCCACTTACCCGCTTTCCCATTTGGCCAACATCAAGCTGAGCTTTTGGCACTTTTTCCTCACTTCGGCGCTGATTGAATTATTCCGCTTCACGCCGTAAAGAGCGCTACACAAAAATTGCACAACCAGTGGAATATGATGGCTAAACCGGGGAGAAGAAGTTTATTTTATATTATTACTACTTCAGCGTGGATTCCCGGCTACGTGAGACCTTTTCCTTTCATTTCTGACAGCATTTTCCAGGGTGGATCCAAAAGAAAATGAAGGGAAAACGAGAAGTAAGTAGGATAACCACTCTGTATGCTTGCTCGTCTAACTGTTATTTAAGAAAAGCACTCCTCGCCGGGGAGTTTTGGCTTACCCTTGAGGAATTTCATTAAACTGCAGACCGAACTAAAACAAAATCTGCTGAGGGTTTTGTCAACTCTTTGTAAGACAAAAGAAATCATTCCGGCGTTCTGGGGATTTCATTTATTAAATAAACATTCGCCCCACGGTTATCAATCAAGGAAACATTTGGCAGACACTGCAGTCAAAGTTCGGACATGGTAAATGATATGGCCCAAAGTATGGCTAAAATCGAAAGAGTAGGCCTGTGAAATGCAGCAGCTGACTCAGTTGGCTAAGTGCCTGCCAGCGGAAGAAACCGGAATAAATACCCGAAAACAAAGCCAAACACAGAAACAGAAGCTGTCTGCATTTTAATAAACTTTGGGGTTGCCGGGAAGGAAGTCAATTTGGAGCAACTCAATTTCAGCCACAAAGCGAAACGCACGCACACATGAGCTTTGTAATGTTAATAGGTAATAGCTGAACAAACAGCACAAAAACGAAGGAACTCAAAGATAATTTCCTTAAATTTACCAACCCGCCGGGGAAGGAGATGGCCGGGGGGAAAGCAAAGTATCGCCAACTTTGATAAGATAACATAATTTCTGTCGTTTGTCACTTGCTGAAACTGACAATTAGAAAAGTTTATCATACAACGGCAAACTCCAAACGGCAATGAGGGTTCCATTTCAGTGGAAGTTGAGGTTTGGGTTTGGGTTGGGGCTTGTCTGGGGCGTGAGTTCTAAGACAACAGCATGGGGGTTTTCCGACTACCAGTCTTATTATGTCTGCACATAAAGCGACAGACATTTGTTGGCTAGGAGTGCGTGGGGCTTAGCTGAAAAGAATGCCACTGAGCACTGGAAACATACATATTATCATACTATTAGAGCTAAGATAAAAATTCATTGAAATTGCTACTTGGTTATATAGCTTTTCTTTCGTACTACATCGTATACCATTTAAGTCTTCTATTATGTTTAATTTCCAAGCAGTATTATTTAAGTGCTGCTACAGAATCTTTAATAAATAATATTTTTTTGATTAATTTATGCGCTTTATTTAATAGCATATTATATTTTTGAAATTAGAGCTTACTTAAGACATAGTTGACATATTTGTCTCATGTTAGTTTACATATGATAGTGTTTGTTTACGGTCGGTATGCTTTTACCTAGTAATGTTTTATGCATTTAGAATGCTTTTTTTCGTCCAGTGTGGCTGTAAAGGGAAGTCTAAGCCGAGCCAACTGTTTGCGCCTCAATAACTTCGGGCATCGAACCAAGTTTATCTCGCACGACAACGACGAGCGTCAGTCAAAGTTTTTTTCATCCTTCCCCTATCTGAATACATCCCCTATTTGAAAAATTGCCCTTGGCCAAAGAATCGAATCAATTGGGTATGGGATGGGATGGTATGGGTTGGGCTTGTTCTTGCTTTAACTTGTTAGTTTTCATTTTGAAGGCGGGTCCGCGGCATCGAGGCTTCGTTAGTGGGTTGTGGCAAATGATTTGTTCGAAATAAATGACTTTAACCATTCGTGAATGCGCCCTGTGGCGGTGGCAACAAAAAGCAGCTGCCGCATTCACATTCTCCCATCAACCGCAGCACTACAGCTAAAAAGTAGGCAATGTTTTTCACTTTATTTTGAAGTTCCCTTTTTTTTCGGTGGGAGGTGGTCGGGGGTGTGCAGGGGTTCGAGTGCAGTCCGCACTCACTATATTTGACTGACTGGCAGTTTGCATTTCCACTGCAGTCATTCACTCACTCACACACACTTCATGGGTTCTTATTTTGCTTTATTTCGCTCGACTCTTTTTTGGCAAGCGCGAATTTTGCGTTCTGCAAAGCGAAAAAGTATGTATGAATAAAAGTCTGACAAAAAGGATGAAGAGGTTAACATAATACGGTCGAGCGCTGATCACGGCTTACCCTATGGTAAATCCAATGAATCCATAAGCACACATAGTTATTTGGATAGAGATTATGGGAAATCATGTTCATCATTTAGTGATATAAAGATTGGCAAAGAAAGTCTGGAAATTATACCAAATATTTGATATTATTTGTAGGATCATTACTGCTCTTTAATTTAGTTAATTGACTAACATTTTCGTGAGCAACCCATTAAACTTTAATTGTCAAGATATCAACTTTAACTGCAGTCACCTTTTCGCATCAACCCAATCAACTAAGGGCATATTTCGGGCCAACTAAAGCCGAACACGAAATGCATCATAGGGAAAAATATAGTAATAAAAGATATAGAGCTCTAAAAAACCCCCGCTGCCAACTCCATTTCGCTGCTGGAGTGGATTCGTGCCCTGTGAAAATAATAAATTGGTTGGCTCTGTCAGCGCTCAGGTATACAATTTTATTAGGCAAACGACGAAGACTCCAACGGGGGGCGTTGTGGTAGCAACAATTATATTAATTAATTTGTACAGCGAGCAAACAGAAATGGTAGCGCAATTCGGCGAATAAAAATGACGCCAGATTAATATCGCCGTCAACGGATCCGGATCCAGATTCTGATTCGGATTCGTATTCGCATCCTGGGCGGAACGGGTTTAATTGAATATTTTATTTTTATTCTGGCAGGCACTCAACCCGTCTCAACCCATTTTGCGTCGCTTTGGATGTAATTTTGCATTAAGTGCTTATCCCGCTGGAATATAAATGACGTCATTTAAATGTATACGACGCTCATGGCAAAAGAACTGTTAAATTGGGTGAAATAATTGTGCACAATTATTTAAAAAACTACAGGAGCAACAACGGAGTACCAGTGACGACAGCGAATAAAATGAAATTAAGTGCCAGGCAAACGGATTGCGTTGCATTAATGAAACAATTAAGAAGTTTTCGGCTCCCTAGACGACTAATGAAGCCTTAGACATGGCTGAAAAATACACCCAATTAATATGTGCGGTGCTGAGATTATTTATGTCTGTCTTGTACTTTCCAAATGAGCCAAAATATCAAAAAAAAAAAAAAAAAACAACAAAAAATACGAAACGCCAAGAAAAGGTCTTAAAATTAAACAAACCAAAAATGAAATGGGTTACTGTTGCGGTGGGTGGTAGGCCAAATATTAAATTACATTCATTAAAATGTTGTCAGTATCATTTGCATAATTGAAAATTAGTGCTTAGTGCCCCCATCGCCACACAAATATCAATAAACCTTAACAATTAAAATGGCGTGACACTGGCGCAAAGCAGCAGAAATCGGCTTTGATTTGGCCATTTAATGAGGCGGTGGCAAAAACAATTCGCACCACTATGTACGTATATACCACACGCATGCTGCGGCTTTCCCGGCTTTTCCGGCCTCTTTTTCGGCAGCAGTTGCTGGCTGAGTTCCCGGCCAAAACCGAGAAACCCTAATCACGCCGTTTGCAACCGATACGTGACCAGCCTGGCCACGGCTGAATTATGCAAAGAGCAATCAGACGACGTCGGAGACGACTGGGCAGATTGAGGCTGGCGAAAATATGCGGCCGGAATGGAAATGGTGCAACTTTGTGACGCAAATAATTAATTACGCCACCCATGATGAAAATCTAGGTGCAGGCTTATACGCAAAAGATTCCATCTTTGCCCGACACCTGGTTATTTGGCAGGCTAGGATAAATAATTCTATTTATAAATAGCAATCAATTGAAAAAACAAGAAAGTAATGGGAAAATTTTGTTGTTGCAGTATTATTGAAAATGTTTTAAGATATGGGAGTTGAGTAAAAAGTGATGAATTCTGGCTAGCTACAATATTGCGAGTTTCAATCATTTCATTTTTTTGGGCTTACAGCCCTGTGCTTTTACCTGATGAGGATTTTTCGCAGGAAATCGCAGCTAATGTCACAAACGCACATGTGAAAGATGGGTGTATGTATGGGCAAAATCACGGCTGTAATTGTGTGCGTGCGCCAATTACAGCGGCTTTGCCATAGAGCCCTCTTTTCGGCGACGTATATAATTAGCTGCTCGCTGGCAGTTCCATCATCTGTCCACTGCTTGCGGCTTTCCGAAATTGCTTCATTAGGCTTTTGGGCCCGAGAGCCGGAGTATTTGGACCCGGGGCTTTGATTGCCGGACTCGGGTTGGAGCCACTTGCTGACGGCTCTTTGCGCCACACACACACACGGAATTATAGAAAAGTCCACGTGGACTAAGCCCCGGACATGGGTGAAATTTTATGGAGGGGGATTAGTTTCCATAGTAGGGCATTTCACGAAAGGGAAATAACTTTTTGAGAAAACTATTCAATCAACTTAAAGTACAACTGTCTGCTCTGCACTGCCTAGGTAGTTGAGTCAACTTTTTAATTACATTTTCTTATATTTCTGAACTGCTTTGTATACCTATGATTTATACCAAAATTTACATTTCACTAGTTCTTGTATAAAAGGCGCAGTATACTGTTTCATTTTAAAATGTAATACTTTTATTGCAACATTGGGCCAGTAAATACAACTTATATTGCATTACTGCAAAAGTGTAAAAGTGTATGTTTAATTAAACTATTTATTGGTTTTATTTTGCTTTATTTCTCTAACTTTCAGCCTTTCATTATCCGTGTCCTTCTTCCGTTCATTATAACTATCTCCTATTTTCTTCTTTGATTTTTAATAGGTTTATGTCCAGTAAAGCCAGTATTTCCTCATTGAGCTCAGTGGATAAAGTCCCAACATAATCTGTTCGACGACTTAAGCTCACACCATTTCATTTTCTCATAAGCAACTGACGGCATTTCACCAATCTGTTTGCAGTTTGTTAGTAGCAAAGCATTAAACAGGAGTAGTGCCAAAGAAACCAAAAGGGGTCGAGCCCATATTGCCCCGAGTTTGTAGACAAAACTAAAAATAGGAATGCTGAACTCCACTTTGAGTGATCGCCTAGAAATTACCCCTTAGTAGAACTATGCAACAATAATGCACCGCAATTTTGAGTTTTTATATTTTTGGAATATAAATAATATATTTACATTTTCTACAGGCAATCTTATTCTTAGCCAGCAGTGTTTTTGTCAGAAATGCGCCCAATAATAACGAATAAAGGGTACTAAAATCTTCTCCCATGTAGGCCCAGACACTTCTTCAATTTATGGGCGTGTGTGGCATATGCGAGTGCAGATGTCAAAGCCAGATGCCAAACAAACACCTCAGTTCATGTAACGCCACCACTCGGAGGTTCAAGTAGACGCTTAACCTGCAGCCGGCGGCGATGAAGCTGACAGTCTCCTCGTGTTTATATGATTCCTATGATTCCAAGACGGACTCAACTCGTTCCGAGGCTGGAGTAAATTAAAAACAGACTCCGAGGGCAAGGAGACGCATAGAAATGAGCGAGAATTGACTCAAAGGCCTGACTTGTCGGGCTTTCAAACACTTCATGAGTGAGAAGCCCAAAGCAGCAGACGCGTTTTGAAATGGAATCAAATGTGGAGCTCGGTTGACTTCCGTATTAAATGTATGCGCTTAATTAAGAAGAATGAAATCAACATGCTTACAAAAATCTATAGACGCACGTCTAAGGTAAATCTATACCCATATATTAAATACTTTAAAAAGAAATTAAAAAAAAAAAAACAAATTATTAATAAGAAATATAATACATGTTTCGGTATTGATTCTATTTCTTTGCTACATTAATATGGAAGCTAACTATTTAAAATATAGAGCTAACCTATGTTATTTATTTCAAAAGGTAGCTGTAGCAAATTTGCATTCCGAAAAGGACACACCCCTTGAGAATCTTCCGAAACCTATTTTCTTATTACCCTTTCGGAAGTAGTAACTCTTCAGATTACGTATACGCACAGTTGCACAGAGTTAATATACAAGTTGGCCCTTTTAAAACACGGTTGGCTGCTTAATGTGCGGCGCGTGTTGGTCGGAGTGATATAAGCCCGGGATAGACGGAAGTATCAAACACTTGTACGATAAAAATAATGAACTCGATGTGTGTTGATAATGCCCGGCACAGGCACTTCTAGCCGGAATGGCCAGGAAAACCAAAAAAAAAAAAACGAAATGAAATAAAAAAGGGACAACGGTCCCCAGTTCCTTGATAAATGATGCTCGAGCGAGCCGCTAGGCCTGTAAGGGAATGTGGCTTGTTGTGCAAGTAGATTAGCATTGAATTTGAATGGAAAATGAAAATGTTTTCCACACACACACACATTCATATAAAATCTCCTTAGCTTTATCCTTGCGTGTGCCCAGTTGTCGGCAGCAATAATCAAATGAACTAGATTGTCATAAATCAAAGTTTGTTTGATGGTCGTTATTTTGACTTGGGTCAGAGGCATGCATAGATAAAATTTCGGCAAACAAAAAGCATTTTTTCCTTGATGGCCGCCTATTTGTCAAAGCTTCGAGATTGGTATCCCCAGTATCAGTTAGGAGTATTTAAGCGCCAATAGGAGCGGCTAAAACCAAACAAATACGGAAAGTATTCAATTACGTTTGCTCTTCGCAATCAATGGACATTCAAGTTGTTTTGGTCGGAAGTGAATGAGAATCCAAAAGATCTGACAAATGACAAAACAAATTCTGAAACTTGATTTATTAATTAGGGACAACTTTACTAAAACTACATATATTGCTCTTTTTAATTCGTATTTTGTTGTTTGCCGTGATAATATTGTAAAAATTTGTTTATGAAGTGTCCTTCAATAACCAATAAAGTTGGATTACATTGAATTTAATTGGTATGTTTAAATATCGTATATTAATATGAGTAATTAAAGTGATTGAAATACAATTAAATACAATTCTCACGTTTTTTCAAATCACATACCATCCACTTATGATTAGGGCATTTCCAAAAGTGAGCAACCAAATTGCGTAAGAGCTATCCAGCAAATCAGCAAATTGTACGGAGGAGGGAAAATTCCAAGAGTCGTTGCCTAGAAGCAACTAAATTGTGTCTAAACACTTTACATTTGCAATTAAAGAGGATCTGGGTGGTTGCTAGGGAACAAGGACATCGATTACACTTTGACCCAAGGGCAGTAGGGGACTCCTGGCATATTTTTTACCTTTGGAAGTTTTTATTCGTGTGACTGTGGGAAGTCAAAATTGCGGCAGTAGCATGTAAATGACAATACACGTTTGGTCCTTTTGCTGTCCTTGCAATTGACCTGTCAATTAAACAGGTTATGCTTTTGAAAGCATATAAGACTGATTAACAGGACTCGCGGGAAAATTAAATGAAACAGGTAGATAGCTCACATAAACTTTTAATTGAACAAAAAGGCAAGTGCAGGAGCAGCGAGTCAATGACTTTTGTACCTTCTTTTTAGCCCGCTGGCCATTCATAATTACAGACAAGTTACCACCGCAAAGAAGAAAAGGAGTAGCTGCCATCGCGGCTGCAAAAAGGAGCAAGACTTTTTAAATAATAATAACCGATTCATGGAACTGCTGATACCATATATAAAAACTTCATAATTTGTTAAGGAAACATTCAGCAAGCGTATTCCAGCACCGATATACCCTAACACCGATCTACCCCTCCGATTAATGGGTACCACGCTATACAGCCGCCCGAACAAGCGTGCCACAAAGGAGAAGTTGGTGTTGGCGCTCCTTTTCAGGTTGTCTGTGTTGGGGGTGCAGTGAACTTGTGTATAGAAAATACGAGCAAAGTTGCGAAACAGAAGGCAAATTATAAATTGGGAGGGGCGAGGTGGAAAACTGTTAAAATGATTTCCTGCATTGTACGCTACAGAAAACTTTAAATGCAACATGCAGCAGGAACACGCAGTTCGTTAGGCGAGGTCCGTTCGCCAGGAGTTCGGCAAGAAAAACTTGCAGCTGATTATGCACAACCAGTCTAATTAAAAATGGGTAATGTAGCTGCTGCAGGAGCAACGGAATAGTTCTGGCAATTATTAAAGCATACTCTTCTGGGGCATACGTTTTCAAATTTAATATTCGTGCAGACGCCTCGCAGTTTATTACGAAGGAAAAGTTCAACAAATTACTCTTGGCGAATTAAATGAAGTATCTGATTCCTGCAAGATTAAAGCAACCATTAAATTATTAAATATCCTGGTATTGATGTTGCCCCACGCATTTCTATTGTTTAATCAAGGCAAATATATATTGGGTGACTATAAATAAACATAAAATCAGCAGAGTAATTGCACAAAGCAATAAAATTCATCAAAAATGCGCCAGCAAACCGAAAAATTTACGCTTAATTTAACATCGCAGACGTTGCCCAAGGGCAATGTTCTTCAACAAACACACGCACACACACACTATGTACCTATATAAGTATAAATCGAACAATAGCTAAAGTAATGCTAATCAATTATGAATCAATGTTCGAGAGCGAAGAAAAAGTCAAAACGCGTACGGCAAAGCCGCACACAAAAAACGTGGCGCAAAAAAAGCAGACGAAATTGTACAATTGTGCGGAAAAAAGGCGATGGATTGGGAAATTTTCCCGCTTGGAGGCTGTTGGGTGGGTCCAGCAATCCGCAGACGTACATATGTCGTCATTACGCAGGCATTGTGTTTGTTTTAATCAGCGGTGACGGCAAAGCCCGGAGTCAGCGGCAAATGTTTGCAACCCAGCCCCTGAGGCACGAGAAGGGGAAACAAACGGGGCAAAAGCGAAAAAAGGAGCCCGCCAAGCAAATCAAATCAAAAGCCAGACCAAGAAGAAAACCTTGTATATCTCGAGTGTGGCGATTTACACTGCAGATTGAATGGGGTATGTGGGCTTGGCGAATTGGTTGCACTTGGTAATGGCCACCAATTTCAAAAAATTGAATTAATCGAATATACAACACTGCACCAATGATTCCTATGAGCGGAAGATTTATCAATGGTGCCAATTATTAGTTTTAAATCTAGCACATAGTTCTTATTAAATGTAGAATTAATGAA
Organism: Drosophila mauritiana; assembly: GCF_004382145.1. Classification (NCBI taxonomy): domain Eukaryota; kingdom Metazoa; phylum Arthropoda; class Insecta; order Diptera; family Drosophilidae; genus Drosophila; species Drosophila mauritiana. The sequence goes on along the minus strand of NC_046667.1, from coordinate 11,444,416 downwards.
CAAATATATTTGGATGAATTTCTTTTAAATACCAACTTTTAAATAAATCAACGTTGTTAATAAAAGAGTATTCAACTATTTAGAGGCACTTCTCTTTAGGCAAAACTTACTCGTTTATAAAACCCTTGCAGAGGGCATATTGATTTAAGTCAGAAGTTACCATCGCATAACAATATTTACAACAATTTTTTAAAATTTTAATAAATATAATCATAAATGGTTCTTATTCTGTATGCATCATTAGTGGTTTTTGTTAAATATAATTTTACTGTAAAGGTATGTAGCTTCGGCTTGGCAAATCAAGCCTATGTTCCTGTTTCAACTAAAGTTGAACGGCCACCGCTTTTTTTTACATGGTAAGCCTTCTTTTCTGGTTGCCTGCCATTCCTCCACTTTTATTTCCAATTGGGAAGCAATAAATGTGCGCCTGCGTTGGCAGCGGCAGCATTCGTGCCAAACAATGAAAAAGACAAACAATCAGCAATCATGCCAAAATTTGTTTTCATTTTTGTGGCGCCCACACACACACCAGCACGAGCATCGGCAAACCCCGTAAGCACATGTATGGGTGTTAGTGTCCTGCGATTGCCAGCCCGGCCATTTGGCATTGATTGAAGTGTATTTGTTATGCAGCCGAAAAGTGTTGTTGCCCCAGCCAACCGTGCCGCAACACTCCGCCCACAGCAGTTTCTTCATCTGCAGCCCGAGCAAATTACCTTAAACTATCCGCAAGATACAAGTTTCGGTCGGGCTCTTTAACCATCACATATATACGTACGTTTGTATGTATGGTTACGGTTATCTGTCTGAGAAGCTCCCAATTGCTCCTTACTGGAGCTCATCGAACTGGAATTGCTGTCATGACTCAAACGCTTTCCCACAAATCAACCAAGCAAATGGATTTAAATAAAAGGAACTATAGACGGTTTTATTTGAACTTTTTATTCAGCCAAGAAGTGACCGTTCTTAATATATATATGTATTTCTTGAAGTATTAAAATGATTAAGTATGGACTATCTTGGTTAAAAAATGATATTTATTTTGATACTGGATAAAAACCAATAAAGCTAATGGCCGGAACGAGTAGAATCTGACCAGATTAAAGTGGTTAGCTATAGAATAGAGTGTTAGCATTATTTATGTATGAACCCACCTCCGCATTATGCTTATTTTGTTTCCGCGTAGCATGACAACCGCAAATTTTAGAATTATGACATGAGCATGCCACACGGCGCGATTCGAGTGACACGCCCATTAGGTTGCATGCTCCTGCAGGATATTTATCATTTTGCACTGGCCATTTCACCACATCGGGTGCCCCACATGTCGGACCAGTAAACATGCGAATTAACTATATATATATGACCAGAATGACAAAGATAAAGCACCCGCACAAATATGTAAATATACATTTGGCGGCAAGAGCGGCTGGAAATGCAAAATATTTTCCCACAGTTTATGCCAATCAAGATTGCAAGCTGACTTTATAAGCCATTAAAATGATTTTGAATTTGTGAGACTCACCTGGAGGGCTTCTAAGGCATTCAACTTAATACCTTTCCAGGGAGGACTTATTTATAATATTAGACCTTTGACTTCCTATTCCCAACGAAGTTGAACAAGTTTCTGTCTAATTGCTTAAGTGGAATACCAAAAGTACTTCAAATCTTTAATGGCTCATTTAAGAGGGCTTTACGCAGGCACTTTATCTACCGTTTTTATTTGCATTTATTTGGTAGTTTTATTCACATTTCTGCATTTTAGATGGGATGGCCTGCTAAAATATTCTCGGGCAAGGCAAATGGCATGCGACACGGTAGAAAAGCATTAATCGAGTGGCGAAGTGGGCAAATAACAAACGCCGCTGATAACTAATAATAACATTTAGATAGACACGCAAGGAAACGCTTTGCATTTGCCATTCGCCATTTCCCATTTCCACGGCCATTTCCCGCCAGAAAACTGCACGCAATGGAGAAAAGCTGGCAACCGAGTGGTCCGCGTTAAAGTCAAACGCCGAAGGCGTCGCCATTCATTCCCAAATGCCTCAGAAAGTGAAAACGCACATGTGTCCATGCGAAAATAGATGGGGCACGGGGAAATGGCAGGTCGGAGGTGGCGATCCATTGTGGGTGGATATGGGGCGGCAATACTCATAAGGAAATTGTCATAAATAACGCAAGGATAATGGCTTCCTTTGCAGTCGTTCGGCTCTTTGTTTTGCCACACCCTGTCATCGGTATGAATTTCAAGAATTTAGTTAGCAGTAAAGTCAAGACAGAGGTTTTTTTCTATGTATATGTTTTCAATATCATTTAATAGAAAATTGATTAACTTTGATAATAAGAAATATTATTAAGAACATCTTGGGCACTCGCAGAATCTCAATAATACTAAAGGGTATCTCGCAGTACGTTTCGCACATTTTACCACTTGTTTTGCTGGCTTCCTTGGCATTTCTGAGCTTTTGACACCGAATTCCGCTGCTTTTGCTGTTCAGTGGTCACGGAATGAGGAGGAAGTGAGATTTTCGCGTGGTCCGGAAGCTTCGACGAGTGGCTAAAGTGAAAATCACACTATATTTCAATTTCATGCGACAGTGCGCAGAGCGGCGGCGCGTTTACAGATTTATGACTAAATTCTCATTCACATATAAGCAGCTAATAAAACGCCGAGCTAAGCAAGCTCTTTTTTTTCGGCGCTTTTCGGCGCTTTAAAAACGAAAACTATTTGGGTAAATGTTTGCCCAGAGCTGATTGCGTATACGCAGCGTGTGCCCTAAAAGTTTATGGCTGCCTTTGTCGCCGTCAGTTGCCATTCCATGCCGTCTGCCGCACTTGAAAAAAATTCTGAAAACGTGGGCAAAGTATCTTATATTGTTTATAGGATTGACACTTATTTAGTTGATTTGAAAATATTTTTGCTGATAAGCTAACATAGTCTGATATTTTTTGTGTGTTTTTACTACTCGTTTTCTTCATGTGCATCAATTTTTTTGTTTGTCTGTTAGTCTGCCGTTCTTGAAATCTTTCTTGTGTCAGCGTTAAAATTTCAGTAAAGTACCAGTGGATGCCTGTGCAAACATGGCCGACGCTGTTCCCTTTACTTGACGACGTACAAAGAGTTTCGTTCCACCCTCGTGACGGAGCTGCCTTTGATCCCTTAATGCCAATAAAACGTTCACATGTCTTCTGGGCGTGTTGCGTCAACTTTTTATGTGCCCGCCCACCCATGCCGTCTGCTCCTCCGCCTCCCATCGCCGGAAGTTTTTGCATGTGACGAACTGCCTCCGCCCGATAAGCAACACTTTTAGCGGATTACGCCCGGCTGAGCGGTGGATGAGCCTTAGCCATTGGTATTACTTCCGGCATGGCCAATGGCCCTGCCTGCTGCGAACTTTATCTGCCCGACGACGACCTGGCTTGAAAGGATCCAAATGAGCGAACTCGCGCGCACAAAGCCCGCTAATTATGACGCGTGTAAGCCGAAACTCGCTCGCAAAAGACCAAAATGCTTACGCGGCCATTTAACCAACGTGATGCAGCAACAATGACGCGTTAATTGCAAAAATAATTAATAATATTGCCAGGCCAAGCAGCTGCTGGGTCTCGATAAACTATTGCCACATAATGGCAACGCGACACAGTGGAGAATTATGGTCGCAGATTACGTAAGAAGTATTACATTAATTTCATTTATTTTATGTGTGAAATAAAATTATGAATTTGGTAAAAGAAAAATAGTATACTAAAATATTTACGAATTTTTCAAGTATTTATTTATACATATATATATGGTCTAAGCATCGGATTCCTTATTATAACAGAAGAATCGAATTCTTAAATTTCTAGAATCTAAATTCGCGAAATAGTTCGCGTAAGCTTAAACTCATTTTCCCTCTGCAGGTTGCTAAGTTATTTTTTGACCAAATTCCACTGTTTCCAATTTTATCGGGCTTTCTGTCAAGTGTCAGCCACTTCAGCAGCAGTTTTAGCCGCCAGGGGAGCTTCGGTGCCAACTTCAGATCGTTCAGATATCGCAGGACCTATCTTTGGCGAGTCACTCCTGGCATTTGACATCTCGCTTATGTTGCGGTAGCCAGCTTAGAGTGCGTTTGTTGTCAAAGTGCTGTCAGATTTGTGTCAGTTGTCTCAGATCGGCCAAGTCAACGTTCCTTTTTCGGCATATTCCGCATACGCCCTGTGGAAACGGAGAAGGAGCTTAATTAATATTGATGCCGCATTAACAATGCGGTATTCTCGGCTCCCTGATTAAATCTGACTGATGACTTTTGTTGACGAAAACGAAAGTGAATAAAAACTCAACAAAGGGCAGTTTCCTAATTAACCAGCGAGCTTGGCCCAACAGTTGGCCATTGTTGATATTTAAGCCTTAATTACCGGCAAGGCCAAGTTGGTTGGGTTAAAAGTCTTCTGTTTTCAGTGCCCTGAACTGCAATTGTTGTGCCCGCTTTTTGTCCAGAGACAAAATTCCCATCCCGGTCGAGATTATTGAAACGTTTTCCTAATCAGCACAAAGTGCTCGACCAGAATAAGTCTTCATCCAGGCCAAGCCGTAAACTTGACTGTTTGCCTTTAGCAATGCATGGCCCAAAAGGCACATCGGGTCTCCGGACCACGTCCTGGAACTGAAAGTCAGGCTGACTGGCTCGTCGAGTTGTCACAATCACTCTGACAGGGAGGTCAGCCAAAGTATTTCTCTATATCCTAGATATGAATGCACTGTGCTATTTACTTGCTTTTCCAGTAGGAAAAACGTCTGCTAACAAAGGAATTGGAGAAAAGGATTTTTCCTTTGTATATATATTATATTTTAATCAGCTTTATTGTAAATTGTTAAATTCTATCATAATAGTTTCATAAAACATGGTGTCTCTTCATATATGTAAAATATTTTTTGAATTTGTAAGCTTATATTATTTATTATTATGTTGATAAGGATAATAACATTAAATACAAATTTTTTAATACTTACAATGTATTTGCTCACAGTGCAGCTACTAAAGCCTTTGTAGAATGAGGAAGTCTAAGAGAGGAATTCATTACACTGAAAGCATTTTTATTCTTATGCTTTTGGCTGCCTCATAATGGTTGATGCATTACGCTTGACATTCTGATACAGTCTGTTCTGAGTATATATATATTGCTTATGAAACCCATTTATAGTTAAAGAAACTGTGGATTTCAACCGACAAACAAATGATTTTGAGTTGGAGCCTTGTCAATCAGTTCGCATAAAACTTAAAACAAAGTGTATTAGCTAACATGCAAAGGAGAACACAGAATTCTTTACTGAAGCAAGACCTTTTAAAATATAGGGACTCTGAAAATATTAACTAGCATTAATTACGGTTTCATTGCAGAGACTTAATTGCGAGTACCTCAGCTTGCCGGGTGGTGTAATTACGTAGTGAACTGCATACTGGCAAAACCAATAAGCGTAAGTTTAACGTTTTCAATGGCGTGCAAAGCAAGCGGAAGGAAACTTATTGTGCTGCACACACACAAAGGGAAAAACCGCGAGGAAAACCTGTTCCCAACTGGACGCCTGACGACCGACAAGCGACCAGGCGGCAAAGTGGAGGTCCTGGCGGGCAGTTACAGGCTGAAAGACCACGAGTACCAGGAGTGTCAGTAAAGGATAGTAAGACTCACAAGCAAAATGAAAATACAATCGCTGGACGTGCTCTTAACGTGGGCATAACAGCAAGTCGAGTTTCAGGAGCTGGCAAAAGCAAACAAAAGGCAAGGATTGCGTCAAATGAAGCGCACTGGGCGGACTACAAAAGCTTTCTTCGATATTAGCGAATGCCTGGCATTGTTCCTGTAGCTGCACCAGGAGCAGCATCATCACCATCATTATCACCATCATCGTCATCGGTTTACACACTGCGTATACGCAATGCACGTGCAACAAAAGGAAATTGTTCCTGTGCACTCTGCCGTCGAATTTCAATTAACAAAATCATCCTAATGCCAGCTCGCCCTCAGAATAGTTATCTGCCAGGTTGGACCGAACCGGCAAATGCAGCTGATGCATAACCATGAGCTCAAGTAGAGCTCATCCGTATCCTGTTTGGCTGACAGGAGTCTCTTTAGGCAGATTCGGTGTTGACATTAAAGCTGCCTCGATATGTTCATAAGGGGTTGCATTGTAGTGCAACATATAGAAGCTTTTGAAGCGCTTGGTGAAATATGAGCAAGCAGCTTAATAATTTGTAGTAAAAATCCCAAAATGCAAAATATTTAATTTTGACAAGTTTATTAGAACCATGCACTTGCACTTCTTCCGTTATCTTCCTTGCAAGTTTCGTTTTCAAGGCACTTCTCAATTACACAACCTGGTTCACTAATTTTGGTTGGTAAAAAAGGAATTCATCTGCGAAAGTTGCCGACTAACTAATTGCACACAATTTTGCACAAGCTACATTTACTAAAAATAAAGCAGCTCCCTACACTTTTCTCTCTATTTGTATTTCCTCTCCATACACACACACACACACACTGGCAGCATCCTTGTTGTAACAACAATTAGAGCTAGGATCACGTTTAAAGCAACAACATTTTATTAAATTGCTGGAGTCGCAGTGGCAACAAATGAGATAGAGTAGCGCGTTTTTAATTTGTGCAACAACGAAGGTGAGAGGGAATGGGCTTGGGGCATTCAGAGGTACCGCTCCACATTACACAACACCCGAAAAACAGAGCAATGCGGCGTATACTTAACAACGGCTGGCAACGCAACCAAAAAACTGGCAACGGACCCCAAGTACGTGTTGCCATAAGTGTTACGTGAATGTGTGTTTTGGTGCTGGGGCTTCTGGGTATGTGTGTGTGGGTGTGTGTGCGAAGGGTTCGAGAGTGTGCGGATGACTGTGACCCAAAATCATTAGCAATATGAGCAGCAGTTTGTATTAAAAACAAAGCCAGGGAAAAAAGAGAATGGACTGTGATATGCAAAAAGTTCGAAGAATAATCCAGTTCGGAGTAGACGACAGAGATACCCTTATTAAATTTCACAGTAGGGGAAGAATTCCGGAATTCTTTAATTCCTTTTTAAGTTAATTACTATTTTTTGATCATAAGCTCTACAAAATATACATCAAATTTTCATATATCTAATTTTCGAAATTGTTTGAAATCATTCATGTCATATTTTATATGTTTATTAGACAAAAGAGCATACTCAAAAATATCCTTTAGCCACCAATTTTTGCTCCCCTTCATTTTTGGTGGCATGTGTGTGCCGGGCAAAAGGTTAAATTAAATGGCTAAATGATAAGCATTTGGGTTAAATTGCTCCGGCTGGCAAGCCGACGAACTGTGTATGTGAATATATGGCAAACTGGGGGAATCGTCCTCGGTTTTAAGTCTGAACGGAATGCGTACAGTCGCTTCTAATGTTTTTAATAGCAAAAGTTATAATGAATTTGTTAAAGAGCAACATAAGCTGTGGTGGTGGAAGTTTCACTCTTGATTGTTTAGCGTTCTGTTTGTGTTGGCTTTTTTTCCCCCATTTCCCTGCCTTATTTTTAACAAAATCTGTTAACCTTTCGCATGGAAATTATTCTGGGTTTTTTGGTTTGTTAGGTAATCAGCAGCGGCGAGCTTAATTTTTATTTTTTATTTTCTAGTGAGCTTCGTTTGTGCGGTTAACCTGAAGCCGACTCTGTCATCATTACATGTTTATGTGTGTTGTGCATTTTAAACAACTTTTCCTGTCCTGTATTGCTTTGTTTGACTTTTATTTTAATCACGAAAAATATTGTGCAAATATTTAATTATGGGCTTGTTAACATTATTTGTGCGGGCCCATAATATGACCAGAGCCTACTGTCTGAATACAGATTAATGTCGGTTGTGGGAATTGACATCATTAGTACATCTAGGAGTATTCTTGAGGTTTCAAAAGAGTACGGGTACGATGCTTTCTAGTGGGCTGATTTTTAGACATGCTAGGAGGCCAACTATTTTCTTTTAGATTAGATCACATATTTAAATTTTGATTGATTTTTGCAATCTTGATAGAGACAAACTTATTTCCATAAATTTTTATTCTCAGGTAATGCATTTTTCTCGCTCGGTTTCTCTACAAAAATCACTTATTCAGGCTTTTTTCATAAGGACTGCAGTGCAGACAAGGTCTTTAGCTTTAGGAACACAACTTCAGTCGTCCGAGAGATGACAAAGTTTTTACCTCGGCCTGCCGAGCAAACAACTCGTTAGGCTAATGAAATTTCTTGTGCCATGATGTGGCCAAGAAATGCGGAGGGTGTCGATGGCCCGCAGCTTATCACAGCTACCGCATCAACAGGCTGCATGGAAAATTCAATTTTCCAACACTAATTGAATGGTTTATTTTGACAAGGTGGCCCCATGTTAGCTGATAACCCCAAAGGGTTTGCCGCAAATACCCACTAACATACAGACACATGTATACAGACATACGGACAAGAGAGCTTTCGCACAGGTAGGTGGAATATTGGAGCAACAAAATTTGGTTAACTGCATATTGTTTGTGGTAAATTTATAGCATGGATATCGCGTGGCCCCTGCAGCTGTTTCGTAACCAAAATTGAAAATTTTTATCGAAATTTGTGGAGTTCAGCACTTGAACTATAAATTGCATTTCCTTTATTATTTTCATTAAATTATTCAATGGCGAAAATAATGCGAAGAGCGATTTGATCTTTAGGTAATGGGAAACGAAATGTGAAATATTTTTGATGGGTACGAATATAATATTCTATAAAAACCTGTAGTCAATCTAAGGTGTTAGGAATCTTTATTTACGAGGTTCGTGGTTACTTTTTATAACAGCACCTGCAGGTCTTTTCAACCTTAAACCAGTACACAACTTCGTGCCGGTATGTTTCATTAGGGTTTAGATTGATTGACGGGAAATTCTGGTGATTTACGGCATCCGGAAACTTCTCCGTTTGGACGCAGAAGGAGCCGTGTTTCACATAAAAGGATCCCTTCTTGCCAGTTATCTTGGTTATATTATTGGCGGTATAGAACTGAACGCCTGGCTGATTTGTCCATACCTCTAGTGCCCGACCACTTGGCGGATGCACTATCTTGGCCACCTTCACGGTAGATCTCAACAGTTGACCTCCATTGACCACATAGCAGTTGTCGAAACCCTGGATCGGACGATGCTCAAACTGCTTGAGGCGATCTCCCAGGACCACAGGTGACCTGAGATCATAAGCCGTGTTATCAACAAGGGTTAACTCTCCTGTTGGAATTTGCCGGTCATCTGTTTCCACAATCTCACTAGATGCTATCTCCACCGTGTGCTCTGCAAGGCCTTTGGGTCCTGCATTATGACCAGCTAGATTGAAATAGGCATGGTTTGAGAGATTGACAATTGTCTGGCGGTCAGTGTTGGCCTCGAAACTAATAGACAAACGGTCCTCATTGTCCAGGCGGTAGGTGATAAGGCACGTTAGAATGCCTGGATAGCCCTCGTGACCATGTTGGGATTGATGGCGAAACACAACACCCTCTGGTGTCTTCTGCACCACTTCCCAAATGACGCTGTCGAATCCCAAGAATCCACCGTGCAGATGAAACTGGCCCTGAATGAATCGGGTTTTGTATTAATATTAAATTGTCACAACCCTTATTTATGCTAAGCACATAAAACTTAAATCTAATTTATTACCTCAAAATTCCTAGTCAGGTTGACTGTAGTCTCATCCAAAGTAAACCCACCGCTGGCCACTCGGTTGGCCACTCGCCCCAGGGTTCCACCCATATAGGCCGCCTTGTTGGTCATATAGCCAGCGATGTCGTCGAACCCGAGGCACACATCCTCTACCTTCTTGGAGCCATCCGGAAAGAAGATGCTCTGGATAGTGGCCCCAAGCTGGATGACCGTCACGGACATGCCCTTGGTGTTCTTTAGTGTGTAGGAGTGAACCATCTGCCGGGCTTCGGTAAGCGGGTTCGTGACCAGACCGAAGTTTCTCTCCTCTACGGTGATAGACATTTTTGTGACCTCAGGTGTGATTCCTTCCACCTCATTAAAATTTGATAGAAAATGCCTGGTTATTTTGATTTAAAATAAGTATATATATCAACATATTATTTAAGAAAAATGTCCTGAACTTTTTAAAGTGGGATTCGCCCCGACATTACCCGATTCTCCCCAGTGGGCCATCATTTATGCATGCAAACGTGCTGGCATCGGTTTATCTTTTTGTGTGCCATTTGTGTGGTTTGTCTGCGGTTGCAGTTGCATCTTCAGCTTGTTGTGGCATTAACAAAGTCGTTGATCTTGCCGCGTGCGTTGGCAGCTGAGCTCTAATTGAAATATTTTTATTGCCATTTAGCCTCGGCCCTCGACGGTCGGTGGTGTCATTAATATTCATTAGACGCACATCCAAATGCATTAGCAGATTGCAGTACAAAAACAGTCTGATAAATATGTACAAACAACTGCAGAAGCTTCTGGGTTTTCGTAGCAATGTGCTAATGCTTTAAACTTGTCCCAGAACAAAGCGTTTTATTTGCGGAAGTCATTAAGTGGCCGGGACGGAAGAGACAGCGAGACAATTTCTTGGCTAAAATTGCTGGCTCCACCCGAAAAACTCTGTGATTGCGGTTGTGGAGTGGCACATTCTTGTTGCCACATTTTTTGGCTTGTGCATTGCCTGCTTGCCTTTCCCACAATATTACGTATACGCCTACGAAGCAGATGCGACCGCTCCTTGCAAATTGGATCTTGGTCTTGCTCTGGGTGGTCCTGCGGCCAGGAAATGAAGTTGAAGTCGCCGACATTAACGCAAAAAGGCGACGTTGCAAGTTGCAACTTGCCAGTGGATTCCGGGGCAACGCGGTGCAGGAATTTGGTTTCCTCCTTAATTTAGCAAACGTTCGCTTCTTTATTTTTGACAGCCATCAGCGGTGGTTTTGTTTTCGGTTTCAAATTCTCTTTGTAGTCTGTTGTATGTAAATTTCGAATACGCGGCAGGACATCAGCCGCAAGTCCTGATGGTGTAACTTTCCCCAGCTTCGCTGTTTTGTATACCATAATAGAATAGCTATTCTTCAGGGGCAATACAGTTTTCGGAAATGGTTTTTCCAAGGGAAACTGTTGCAAATTGCATGAATATTAGTTTCGCAGGAAGCGCTTTCGTTGCCTTTAAATTCAAATTAAGGTAAAATATAAAGATCTATGTGTCTCAACATAGTCTTGGGAATAAAAAACATTTCAGTAAATTAAGTGATAATTAAAGCCCTTTGAGAACTGACTTTAATTTGGTTTCCTAAATATTCAATTAACCACCTTCATGTATGTAGCCACTATCTGCGCCGTTAACGCTCCAAACCAAACGACCCCGGTCGGCAATTAAATGTTGCCTTGCCTCCGGCAAACAATGCCAGGATCATATGCCCCCCCGTTCACAAAACACACCCTATGGGGCCCATAGTTTCTGTGTGTGCAAGGATGTAGCCGCCGTATTGGCCCTTTCATACATATTGGCAATGTGCAGTCATTTGTTCATTAGCGCAGCGCATAAAACTCATCAAGGGCAATTAACATTAACGCAGGCAATCAGCGCGTTGGTCCAGCTTTCAGTTCGTCCTTGTCGGCGCCTTGAGCGCTGGGGTAGATTTGCACGGCTGGGGGTGTTTGCGGTGCGGCGGGGTGCTGGCCTACTCCCAGGACATTAATTATCTTATTGGCCCATATCCCACTCGCCGCAGTATCCTCCGCAGTATGAAACCGAAGCCGAAGTGGCAATATTTGAAAGTCTATTAAACGCTCAGCGATGGCAATCAATGCTGGCAGGGCCACAAATATTGCCCATCTGCTTTTATATGTATGCATACATACATATGTATGTCCGGTGGCGCAGTACCAGGCCAAATTATTGAACATGATATTGAATATGAAACTGGATGGGCACCGTGGCTTCGAGCGGTGATTGTCCAGCGGATCGGACCGAAATCAAAGCCACAAAAGAAATCCCAGTTTGCATATTAACAGCAGCTGCTGCCCGGCCAAAAATTGAATAGAGGCGGTGGGTGTGTTGCCCATCAGTGGGTGGTGGCGCGGGGGGCGTGGTCGGCTATATAGTCCTGCACATCCTTTGTCAAGCTGAAAATGCAAATTGCCATGACATGCCCTTAACCATTTACCACACGGCGCCCGGCCATCGAGTTCTATTTCTTTTTTACCCCCGGCTGTTTTCTTCTCCTGGCTTTCTGTACTTGCTTTCCCGGCCACTTCAGGCCTGGCAGGCATAAAGCAAAACGCAAAAGGAAATCAGCAATGGACATGCAAATCAAATGGGAAAACTTTGGGATGGGCCAACTGCATACCCCTTCTATTACTATAATTATATTCTTAAATATAGAATTTATAGATTTTTCTACTTAATTTCAGATGGGTATAAATAAATAGGATGGTTGTCCTAAGGTTACCTCTATCCAATTATATATAACATTATTATATAGTATTTAAATCGCTGAGCTACCCTGCCTTTCCTACAAGGTATGCAGAAAGTATGCAGGCAAAGAAACAGCTCTTTGCAAAAAACATGAGCCAATTCTCCAGAGCTTTTTGACCATACGTCTGCGGTTAAGTTTGCCCCAGCCAGGACCATTCAACCCATCCATTCAAGGCTGTGGATCTGACATCCCCCTGTGCCGCCCTATAAGAAAACCACCCAGGGAATGGATAAGGAGAATCAAAAAAAAAGGCAAGCCGCACAAATTGTTTGGGACGTCGCCGGTAACGCTGCGTGAACCCATGCAAATTTCTCCCTCAGGTAACCTTTGTGCTTTGATTGATTGATGGACAGGCGGAGAGCGGCGTCGCCGTGGTCATCATCTCGGTATTTCCCCAGCTAGGCAGTTTTCTTTTGCGAGAAAACTCGGGAAACTCCAATATTGAATTTAATTTGTAGACACGCGTACGAAAGTCGAGAGCTGTGTATGCGAATTTCAATTTTTACCTTTCGCAAATTGAAAACAAAAGTGCACTATTGGGGCCGGGTCTTTGGTTTTCTGATTGCGGGCATTAACAACTTTTGACATTGTTTTACATTTCTGGGGAAATCAAAAGGAAAAGGTAAGTCCCGCGTCGACTGGGGCCCCAAAATCAATCCGCAGTGAAAATCCGACCCTTTCCCTTGCCAAATTCAATCAAACTGTCAGCCCGAAAGTGGTGAAAAGAGCGGACATCGTTTTCCCTGGCCAGCGAAACTTATTGTCAAAATTAATTAAAAATTGTAATGAGTTCTGTTCTGCAGAGTGGTGGCAGCAAATCCGACTCGACTTAAACACATTGACGGCGATTAATTTGTTTGGCATTTTGCAATTTGATTTAAAATTAAGCCGAACACCGGCGTGAATTTCAATTAGATCCGCATTTCGGATTTCGGTTTTGTCGGACATAGGACTTGGCCATTTTATGCCAATTTGATTGGCCTGTCAGCGGGTGAAAATTTAGCTCTTCAACCGGCAATTGGTGATTTTATTTACCGCTCACAGTGCCACGATTTCGAATTTAAATTGCTTCGGACATGCCTGTCCAAATCGATTAAAGCTCAAATAGTGCTGCAAAATAAAGAAAAATAATGAAGGGTGGGGCAAATCAATGGCTAAATATTGCAAAATATTTTCAGTGCAATGTGCCAAAAATAAATGCGACAGCAGTTGGCCTGTCACATGGCCCAAATGAAGAGCCATTTACATAGTTGTTCACTTGTCCCACTTTTCCCACTCGAAAAGCTCACTTTATATGCAATATAGTCTTTTTGGGTTTTTGTATCCTGCATTTTCGCAGGACTCCTCTGCAGGACGAGTGCAAAATCGTGTTAAGTTAGAGGGCAGTGCGGAATGCCTATAGAAAAAAAAAGAAAAAAAAGAAAATAACAATTTCATCTGTTGTGCACATGCATATGCACAGAAATATGAATTCCGGCATGGGAACATGGCATATGAAAATGTACAATTTCGGCCTTCGGGGAGGAGTAGGTCTAGTTGGAGGTGTACCATATTGACAGTGCAAGAAAAGGGAATTGTTTTCGGAATGACAATTTACAGATATCTTTCATATTCCGGCATTGTGGCCCGGAATCTTGGAATTTGAATTTCATGTGGGTGGCCTTCTAAAACGCTGCTCACATTCATTGACTATGCTCGCTTTGTCCCATTTAAAGACTAAACTAAGGAATGGAAAAAATACCGGGTTTTTTCATCAAATTCGTCTCATAACTCGTTAGAAATGCTTTGACAACTGAGAAGAGACATGGGCATGTGCAAAATGGTACCCAAGTGATGTCCTTTGCGTTGACTTTTTTGCCCTAATTGAAGCAAGTATTTCACCAGATACTCACGTGCACTTTGCCTAAATTAGTCGAGAGCCCTCGACATGATTTTAATTCAGTCAATTATTTGAAGTATTTGACGATTAGCTAACCGCGTGGATTGCACGAAGTTTTTCAATTAATTTTCAACCACAATGGCAGTGCGGAAAATGTACCAAGACGTTTGCCAGAAATCGAAGCTCGGTCAGAGCAATTGCGGTGGCGATTTGACAAATTGTCCAGGTGAGAGCCCTTTTGTTTTGCCCACCCAGTGGGATGGATGGCATTGAATCCACCCAACCCTGGAGGCCAGTTTCATCCATTCCCGGCCCGTTTACCAATTCATTTTATTTGTAATTTCGCCCAACGATTGCGGTCGGTGCCTGCAGGTGATAAATGGCAAAGGAATCATGAAATAATGGACCAACATTCGCCGACCAGCATGTGGCTGAGCTACTTTACTGCGCGCCCCCCCTTTCCATTTATCCACCCAATTTTTCGCCGACTTTCCCATTAATGCGTATAAATCGCGGCTAGGTTTCTTCTGCCCCAAAAACTGAATTATTCGCTTGTGCGACTCAATTATATGGTAATGAGAGCGGGCGACCGACCGACTCAAAGATACATATTTAATTTAATAAGCATTTGCATTTGGATCTCTATTTGCCAGATGGAGCACATGGTCGCATATGCGAGACGCCTTGTTGGCAATAAAGGACACTGGCATACTCTAATTAAGAAAATTAATGTTCTGAATTTACACGCGGCAGCGACAAAAGCGAAACAGCCGCTGCGACACTAATTACAAACGAAATGTGCATATGTGTTTGTACTTCAGTGGTTGTTTGATGGAGTGTGTGGGTGTGCGGGACTGAGGTAGCTCCACTCTTTTCCACCGAGGTCCTTGAATAGCTGGATATAAGGCAGCGATGGAATAAACAAATTACCATATCTGAACCCATGGTTAATTGAGCAATATAGTATATCGCAAGATTATTATGTCTATTAGCTGTGGGATTAAGAACGTATTTATAATAATTGTTTAAACAGCAGTACAAGTTGCAGTTAGTCTTAATCTTTCTTATTCTCTTATTTTATTTAATGTGAGTTATCGAGTGCATTTTATTTAATATTAACTGCGGTTTGATCACATAATAAGCTCCTAAAAACCTGATTTGAAAATACCACTTAAGTTGTCCTGACTGTGCTGTTCGCCGGAAAGTAAGCAATCCTTTTTATTTCCGCAAATAAAATTTATTTCATTTTGACGTTGGCGGTATTGTCGGCTGGTTTCTGCCTTATTTACGTATTCTTTTTTTTTTTTAATTTTATCGCTCGCCAAATGGCGCTGACAGGCAAACAAACTCTGTCGTTGGCCTGGTGAAAGGATTTTCTCGCTTGGCGCCCCCACAACGCCGGATTTTTGCGTAATTAACATGAAAATATACGCATACGAGTGAGTGACAGTCGGCATTTACATACATATTTGGTTTATTTTGTGTAATTAAAATGAATTTGTGTGAAGTGTATTAATTAGGAGTTAAATGGGTTAAATATGAATGCGCAGCGGCATGACCAAAGTTGGCCAGCTCATCAGTGTCAGTCATTAATTAACCGTATTTTTATCTGCTCAACTGGCCGAACTCTTGACCTCTATAATTGAAAAGCGTAGTCATGAATATGTGCTGGATTTTCCGAAGTGTTCTAGTTCTCTTTTCACATAGATCGAATTATTGATTATGCTGTTAGGAGGAAATGGGAAGTTCCACTTTTCGTGATCCAGCTTGTTCCGAATAAAAGTTGTGCATTCTTCATTGCGCCTTCTGTATCTTTAATGCAGCACGAATTTACATAAATTCTTGGAAAGTTGCAACTTTTTACCCTCCATTTGGGGGGAAACAAGAGTTCGACAGCAACTTTAAACTTGTTGAGAAGAAGTCTTCATCTCCAACTACACTTTCATCCAGGGCAGGTCTGTTAAGCTGCCTCCTTTCTTTTTATTTCTTTCCCTTTTTTTGGGAGATGGCCGAAAGTGTGCTCTGGCCAACATGTCGCCTGCTTATTATTGACTGCCACGAGCGCCATGTTGGCCCATTTGGGCCATCAACTAATGTTGTTTGCCAACTTTGCCCGGGAACTCGCTTTGCATGCTCCTCGAAAGTGTCGCCAGTTGGCCAAGAACCATTGCTCCTCGGGCAGAGGGGCAACTTTATCGTGCCACGCCCTCTTTCGGCCGCATGAAAACTTATTTCTCCCCGCCCACTGCGCTTTGTACTCGAACTTGTAGTTGGTCCGCTGACATTTTTCGTTTCTTTGCCGGCTACATTTTATCAGCACTTCTTGCCATGCATTCTCTTTATCAGCTGACCGTCGAGCCTGCAACTTCACTATTTTGGCTCGGAACAGAAAGAAAGAAATCCAAATGCGAACATCTAGAAAAACTTTTTTGCGTACGCATTGAGGCCAAGATTCCAATTCCCGTTCCAATTGCCAGCTCTTTGTCTTTAACCATTTTTATGGTGCTGGTTGTGCGCCTAGCCTAGTGCGTTGGGAAATTGCATTTAAACTTTTGCTGAAACTTTTAGTTTATTGGAGATAGAAAATTGTGGCAACACCATCTACATAAGCCATTTTAATTAGTTGGAGAAAAAATTATAAGTAGTAGAGAAGCCCAAATTAAATAAGTAGAAAGAAGGAGTTAAGCTATTCGAGAGATGGAATCGACAGCCAGTTACGCTGTAAAATTCATTTTGAAATCGTAGAGTTTATTACCAAAAAAGCTGATTTATATATACTGGAAGTCTTTTATTAATGACGATTGCATAAATCCGGATTAATTGCAATGTTATTTTTAAGTGGCATGATACCGGTAAGTTAACACAATTAAAAAGATTGTCTACCCGCGTATTCCAAATAAAAATGTGATTCTTTGTTAAGACCCAGTCATTATGCCGGTTCCATGGAGGTCCAATATAACCTTCGCTGGTATGTGGCATATAAAAAGTGTAGCTGTGGCAAACAAGAAAAAAAAGACCAAATGTAAAACGGAAAATGGAAAAAAGAAAACGAGCGAAAATCAAAGCTGGGCGCACAGATACAAGCGCTTTTCCCCAGCGGAGGGGAGCCGCTAAGCCAAAGCTCCTCCCTGGAGATCCCGTAACGGAGTAAAGTGGCGAAATTAATTAGCCCCCAGTGCGGCAGCCTGATTACGCCGGAGAACCGAACTCCGTCCCGCCGCAGAACCAGCGCATTTTCGCGAAGCACGCGTGAGGCAAGCAGAGCGTGAAAATATATTTATCACACGAATTTATCTTTTTTCGCTCTGATTACGCGCGTAATTTTAATTGCATGCAACTTAATAACGCGCTAGGAGCTCATTTCGGACTCCCATCTGTCGGTCTGCGGCGTCTGATGCTGTCGAATCAGTGGCCACACCTTTGAGCCAACTCATCTATTGGCTTCGGCACATTACGTATACGCACCATGTACACGCCTCGCTGGCAGCAATGCAATGTCCGAACACTGATTTCGCTCGATTGGTAGTTAAGCCAGTGGCTTTCTAATGCACCTTTTGACCCAACCCGGCCATTGATTAATAACCTCAGAGGTTGGGGCATCTATAAGCAGCTCCGGCTGCCTTTGATCGATGCCGTATGGCGTAGTGCGATTACCAATAATGAAAGGCTTCGATGCGTGCTAAGCCCCCGACCAGAAGTGCACTCATACATGAGATGCACCTGCTAATACAGCGATTGTTCTCTGTGCGAAGCAAGGCAGTTTACACTTGGAGAAATTCGGGGAAATGAAGACATTACAGGGAATGTTACCCTTTAATTAATGAATTTCGCCTCTACTAATGGTTTATCCCAAGAATATAATTATGAGCAATCTTTACAACTTTAAGTTCATCCCCAAAGCATTAATTTGCTGCGTGTAGCAGTATCTAGGCAGTACAGGCACCCCCACAGTGTGTTACATTGTGTGGCCTGGTAATATGAATATGTAACCAGCTCAGCCAATGAATATTTTGATCGAAGCCCGACGAAGACGAACTTTCGTCGGGGCAAACTTGAGGGCCGTTCCAGAATTGATTTGATGGCACTTTGATGCCCGCTCCTAGCCGCTCCTTTCAGATCCGATCCATACCCTTCATCGCTCACTCACATGGCCACATGTGCGGGCTGACAGCTACGCAAATAGGAGCGAACCGCGTAGAACAAAAGCCGAAAACAGAAAAAATTGTGGAAATAGTGGTGGGTGAGCCAAGGAGCTGCCAGATAGCGCCGAGATTTACGAGCTACCTGCCCAGGCGTTATCATAGACCAAGATTGATGGGCCAGCGAGTGGCAGGTGACTTGGGGAGTGCGCCCAGCTGCTGCCCCCAACTGCCACCCCCACTGCTTATGCATAAAGAATGAACTGTCGAAGCGTGTACTTATAATTTGCCTATTGATTTGTGGATTTCACCCACTTAAATTCCAGTCCGCTTGGCAATTACACAAGGAGTGTGCGGACAGCGACGTGACAGTCATGTGTCCGGCAAACAATTGTCGTTGTGCGTCCGAAAATAGCCCAGAATATTTGATAAATTATAAAAGTTTTAATAATGCCGCGGCACTTCTAGGGCGGGTCAGATGCGTAAAACTTTTTAATTTGTCTCCCACTGACCGGCAATGAAAAAATCATCGCGTTCCTGTCCAAAAAACCAAAAAAAAGTAAAATAAGGAAGAAGGCTCAAAGAGCTGGCGAAATGTTGCCAAGCATGAAATTACCAGGCCCGAGGGATGGGCTCCTAGGAGGGATTCACGCTCTCGGACGCCGGCCAAAATGCAAACTGTCAGCAGATTTTCTCTTTGTGACTTGATTGCTGACATGATATATTGGGGACAGGGTCCACAGAAGAAATTAAGTCGCTTTTAATGAGCGCCAGTGGCAAAGTTTAAATGTATACATACCATCATTCAATGCATTCAATGTTGTTGTGGTTAAAATTGTATTTCCAGTAAATTGCGTTATTCGTGATGCCATTAAAGTTTTTTAATAAAATAAAAACCTTGTTAAAACAAAAATCCAATTCCCCATAACAAATGTCGTAGGTACACGGATTTCATTTTTTTACCGCACGTATAGTAAATATGTGGGTTCGCGAAAGGACCTGATGTCGCTGCGGATATCCTTAGAAGTAGCTTTCCCTTTCAGCCCTTTACCTTTCTCTTTCGTTCGACGATGCCATTGCAGAACTGTTATAAATTATTTCCAAGCTATTGCGCAAATTGAAGGTTCCTTTTAGTCTTGCTCTTTGTTTTAACATATAGATTGGATGCCTGCCAGCATGTCATTAAAATTGCTCGGCATCCTGCGGCCACGCCCCCCCGCCCAACGCCCACCTGCCCCTTTCAGAGTGCATTTACTGGATAAATCAGAATGTTAAGTGCGTGGGCGAGCATCAAAAGGGCGGCGGGCAAGTGCAGGGGCCTCAAAATTGTTGCAATTATGGTCTATAAATTGTAAGCACACACATATTGTGGGGCCACGCCACCATCCGACGCCTTTGACAACCGCAAGTGTTATGCATCATTAACTCCGAGTCGCAGTAGTTGTCGGCCTCGAACAAAGTAAACATTTCAACACCTTGGCAAACCGCACAACTAAACCGCTTCATCCTGCAGGTCTCCCAACCCACCCTCCAACCCACCATCCAAACCACCCACCGCCTACCGCCCATTGGCAGAACCACAACCACGTGTGCATTTGGTCAATTTGATGTGTGCTAAATAAATAATTATGATTGTCTATCAGCCACTTGACCGGAAATTAATGGCCACCCATTTGCTTCTGGGTTCCTTCTAACCGAAACTTTGTCGCCTCGAAAATTAATATCAAAAATAGTTTTGCATTCCGCTCCTTGCTTTACTTTGTGTGTGTATTCCTGGGTGTGCTCACACTTGAGTGCCTTGTCTCCTGGTTATTTATGCTATTTATGTGGCAAGAGTTTGAGATTTTGGCCATTGTTCAAGGAAATGAGTGGGGGATGCCCAAATGGATGGTCAAACTTAATCCGGCGGAATATTCAAAAGGTGAATTAATGTTGGGAATTAATCTTGGATGTTATTTTAAAAAAGCCACATGGTTTGGTTCGATTACACTTGGACATAAAATGAAGTAAGAGTAGAGAATAAATGTTTGTAAGTTATTCTTAGTAGGTAGGTACTTCCATATTGGTGAGAGAAAAATACCAAAATTAACTTAATTGAACTCAAATAATTGATTTAATAACATATTTTCTCCAGCACCACACATCTAAAGTTATTTAAATATTGTTGTCTATATCAAATAAATTATTCACAAAAATGGTAGGTTCACTTACTTATAGTAACGAATGTGACACTGCAGTCATTACGCAATCATGCAGGTAGCCAGGCTCATAAATAATAAAGGCAAGAAATCGAGAGTGGGACATTTGCCCAACCCTTGACACTTGGCCACATCCACTTCATCAATTCTAATCAAGCCAGAGTCCTGGGCAAATCTCCGCTGAAAATTAACCGCAGCAAACTGCCAGCCAGGGACTTGGGCCATGACCAGGGCTAAAAAATTACCACAACGCCAGCAGGGACACGTTCGGCGAAAACAAATTTATCCAGGACACGCATGGCATATCCTTGCTTATGGGTTGGGCTTAGGACAAACACACACACAAGCAAGCGCGCATAGGCCAGCGCATATGTATAATTCATAATGAATCCTTTCTATTAGTCAAACGTAAAATGAAATGGTTTCCCCGTCTTAGTGGCGATATTGGCTGCAAAGCCGAGAGCCTTGATCCCTGAGCCCCAAGCGTGAGCCCGCAGAATCCGAAGGACCCAAGGACCTAAGGCCCTAAGACCGAAAAGGAGCAAGAGGCGTGGTAGATTTTGTGGCATTATGTTGTGTGTCCTTGGAGACTTGTGCTGACAGCAGGAACAACAGAAGTGAGTAGACGCAGAGTAGAGTGGCACCAACAATAGCTGGCGAATCAAAGATATGCAAATTGAAACAGATACGAGTGGTCGGGCACTTTATGGATTTTCTATGGGAGCAGCCGGCACTATTACGACATTTCCCCGGCGATTTCGCAGCTCCAAGTGCTGTAAGCAGAAATTGTATAAATAACATAAATGCTTTAGGGATATGATTTATGTGCGACTGACTACAACTTTCGCCTTTCGCTTCGGCGGCAAATAGTTTAAACTTTGGTCAAAGCAAATTAAAGTTAACCCCGTTCCACATAAATTGCCACGCATGAGAAATGTCATTGAGTGCGAATCGGATTCCATCCTCCACCGTCCAGGACATATAAACATATATATATATATATAAATATGGTGCGTGCATTGTGGCCGAGCCAGCTGGAAATTGCCACGCATGACTTGGCTTAAATATATATTTTTTGGCGCTGCCTTTGGCATTTTTGCCGAAAACCATCAACACTTTACCAATCCGCCTACTCACCCCAAGCGCATGACCTTGTTGTGGGGCAGGGGAGTGGGATGCGGGTTGGGTTAATTATGCCAAGAAATCCATTAGGGATGCCACCGCAAAGCCTGCCATTGACTTTGGCCAAACTCAAAGGGTTCTTAGAAATTTCTGAACGGTTCACCGGTAATGTTCTTCATTAGTCGTGGCCATCAGATGGTGGAAATGTTACTACAATTGACGAGAGAAATTCTCGGGAAGAAATGCCAAGTGCTTGGCATTCGCAAAGATTTCAAACTATTCCTGGGAACTATTATGCCCCGCCTGCTGTCGCTAATCATCCAGCCTGGTATTTTCACTAACCCAATTTGACGTTCAATCTACACGTAGCTAGGGTATTCAAGGTTCTGCCAGGTCCTGTGGAAAATATTCGCCTCAGCTTTCTTTTTATTGCTTTTTACGCTTGTGTGCATTTTGAGCTTTCAATTTCTTTCCTCTGGCCGCGTTTTTTGTTGTTTCGAATTTCTATAAATATTTTTGCGGCTGCTTTTTGCTCTTTATTCGCCGAAGCTCCCTCTTTGTGCCGAGTTTTGCTTTTGCCGAGCATTTTCCTGTTGTTATTTGAAGTTTGGATTGCATTCGCATTCGGTTTTGCCCCCACCTGGCTTGCAGTCGAGTTTTCCCAAGTTTTTGCACATATTTTCAGCTCTACCCAGCACTCACCTCCCCAAACCCCACTGGAAATACAAATTCTTTAACTTTTCCCCACAGCAGCCAGACAAGTTTCCTTGCGGAGCCGGAGCGCAAGAAGTCAACGACTTGCGGAGGGGCCATGCTTTCTTAGCCCCGCATTAATAACCATAAATTGAAGTCCGTGAACGGAAAATTGGTAATTCAATTACGCTAAACAGCCACGACTATGACGCTGGCAACAGCCGGCATTACGCAGCCGACCAGTTGGCCAATCAGCCATGCCAATAACTGACTGCCTTGGCTTATGCACTGGAAAAAATACATATTGAAATAGTTGGCTGATTAAGAAATGTGTGCAGAGAGGTGACTAGAATTCCATTCTTAAATTGGTATCTAATTTTAATTGCTGTTTTTAATAATATATTGTAAAAGGTGAGACTAGTAGTTTTAGCAACACAAACAAATAAAATGTAATTCTATAATTTTAGCATTAATGTTTAAATTCCGATGCCATTTATTTTCTGTGTGTAATCTCGCAAGCGGTCAGCTTGAGGCGCATGCATAATTTGCACTCGCAATCAACGGCAGCTGCTGCCATAATGCCAATGACTCGACTATCGACCATATGACCTCCGACCCTCC
Source organism: Drosophila mauritiana (assembly GCF_004382145.1). Lineage (NCBI taxonomy): Eukaryota > Metazoa > Arthropoda > Insecta > Diptera > Drosophilidae > Drosophila > Drosophila mauritiana. The sequence goes on along the minus strand of NC_046667.1, from coordinate 11,421,278 downwards.
GCCAATCGACCCTGCGTCTATCATAGCCCCAATACGCACAGGCACACCTCCGCCAACCCGAATGCCACTGCCCCCGCCGCCACCATCGATTCAAAGTCAGCTGGTCCGATCTGACAATGCAAAAACTTGGCATTGCATATTCAGGGGCCTAGCGCATAATTAAGCCGAGAACGTCCAAAATACGCAATTTCGATTGGCCACAAAGTGCAGCGAACTGTTATGGCCCCTTTGGCCAGGCCCGAATATCGCAATCATCGCTCCCAGCACCCCATCAACCTCATCAGCCGCATCTTCATTATCATTATGGATATCGACAGCCGCAGCATCGCCAAAGCAGAAGCAATCGCCATCGCAAAGCAAAAGCGGCCGCAGGCCATATGGACACGTGCTAAATAGCACGTAAACTGCGTTGATAATTTGCAGTGCCGCACACAGAGGGCTTGCAATGCCAATTCCACAGAAATTAAAGGGTACAAGAGAGGCTGGAATTCCGAGTTACTCAGTACTCAAAGCTAATATATCAGAAAACACAACGAACTGGGTTGTTCTAGCACAACTTTTCCGTATTACCAGATAATATAATAAAATTTGGTGAATTAATCCGGACTTGCGATACCATTTAGGGTCAGGCCAACAACTCCACTGATTATAATGTTGACACCACTAATCTACTCAAAAACAGGCTATTCTTGGTTGGCCAGTGTTCGCTGTCAATTGCCGTTTAATGATGAGTACCGCGTTAATGAAGCGTGCCATAACATGCGAAAGAAGGACTCGCGGCAAGTGCAATTAAAAAATCATCAGCAGATGGAGATCGCGTTGGTGGCCGGGGGTTGTAAGAGTTGCAAGGAGCCGCTGGCAAAATTGTCGCGCTGAATGGCAGACATCCTCATCCGGATCCGCAATCCACTTCCGCATCCGCTTTGGAAAACGGCGATGGCCAAAAAAGCGAACGGAATTGCAAGTAACAAACGGAAACCGCAAAACGGACCGCAATTGACGCACTCCCCCGAAGCCGCGGATCCCAAAACTGTCGACCTCCAAGCAAAGTCATACCCACACGCACACACACTCACACAAAGGCAACACAACACTGGGCAAAATCAAAAGCTAAACAAAACAAAGCGAAAGACAATGACAACAATTTTGCATAGTTATGCGAATGTTGCTGGTTGTCCGTTGTCGGTTTTCCACTTTTGAGGGTGCCAAAATGAGCGCTGGCGAAAGGATGTGCGGCCATTTATATACACAGATATATATACATAAATGTACATAGCGCATATATATATATATGTGTGTATGTATCCTTACCGCAGTCCCGAATGTCCTAGCCGCCCACACAAAGTCAAAGCGAAAGCAAAAGCAAAAGCTGCTGCTGTTGTAGTTTTCATAATAACAATAAAAACTTTTTTTGTACCATTTTGCAGGAAAACTTGAAATGATTGTTATGCAATTGTTGGTAACACAATTTTGTCGTTTTTGTCAACAGCAGCAGGAGCAGCAAGAGCAGCGCCAATGGCAGCAGTCCATGTCCTTTCCAGGACTCGCCGTCTATGTGTGTTTATGTTTACACTATAAATTCGCATTAAGTAGCGCCAAAAGTTTTATTGACTTCGTGTTCATGGCGCTTGATTTTCATGCCAGAGTATGCCAGTCGAAACAGATAAACAAACAGTAAACTTTAATTGCAAAAATTTGTGGCGAAAATTAATGAATGTACCCAGGATTGGGGAGATGTCCTTCCCACCACGCCCCCTCAATCACTGTTAATGTGTGTGTGTGTGTGTGTGTGTGTGTGTGTGGGTGATGCTGTTGACACTACTGACCAAAAGTCAAATTGCCAAAGTGTTTGCTTGCCAGCTGCAGCTGCAGCTGCAACTGCATTTAAAGTCCTGCTATCCATTTTGGCCTGGCAACTGGGTGATCCTCTTGGAAACTCTATCCCAATGGGGATTGATGGCCAAGTGGGCGGCAGGGTGCGTTTTAAATGACTTGTTAAATGTGTTTGATTTTGGCCAATGCCAAAATGCCAAGGGGACACATCTTGATGTGAGTGCTGCGAAGGAGAATTTAAGGCAGGCAGTTGTATGTTTGTCCTAAATCAGGGTAACATCCCAGTAGATTGAAATGCAAACGGTTGTTTCAAAACATTTACCAATGAAATACATTTAGTGTATCCTTACATGATTTTGAAGTGCGTTAAGCATTCGAATTGAAACTTTGTTACGTGACTTTCTGCTGCCGAAAAGCAAGCACATCGAATAAACAGCAAACATTGCGAAATCTACTTACACAACACTCTTAATTATTAATGGGTGCAAAATATAAAAATATTATTTGCAATCACCTCCGGACAGTCAATCAGCAAATGTGGCAATAGCACACAATTCACATTATTGACTTATTTACCGCCTTCTGATCACCCAATTTGCACTCAACGGCAAACAAATGTGCGGATTTTAATTTATTTTCACGCATTTTCCAGGTGCTCACGAGCAATTTGTAAATAAGTTTAATAGAAAACAAATGCAGAGCGAATGCGATTGCGAAGGCAACCCCATAGCCATATTTAAATGAATCTTTTCATCAGTATTTACAAAAGATTCCGCAAATGGGAATTGCATTTTTATTGTGCAATTCGACTGCGTACGTTTTCCCGGGCACCGCCGTTTCCCGCAATTAATTATGGGGCCCTAAAAGTTGAACGAAATTAATTTACGTTTCGCCCGAAATATGAGCCAACTTCTCCTACTCGTATGTGCCGAAAATTTGTAGAGATGTCAAGTTTTCGAGCCAGCGCTGCGCTTCAATTAAACTTGCAAACAAGGATGCCATGTGAGGTCTGAGCCCAGCCTGAGCCTCAATGTTAGATCCGTTTTTAATTAAACTCAACTGCAAACAAAGTCATTCCCCACATCCTTTTTACCCAGGCTGCTTTTGACACGCAGCTGAGGTTTTGCACACTACATTGCACAGAGACACAGGACAAACACGCCCATACGAGGATCCTTCGGATCCTGCGCCAAGACAGTTATCCCGGCTGAAGGTTGTTTGCACCTATGTGAGCCCAGACACTCCTGCAGTCAGCCTGCCACTCCGCCTGTTATCCTGCCAAAGCTTCTCGCCCAGAATCCTGCCATCCATGCTACCCCGCCCACTGCCTTTCCCACAGCTGCATTTGGGATTATGACAAAATGCAATTTGCATTTGCAAAGACGTTTGTCGGGGATCTTACAAGGCGGCTGGCAGGCTGCTGGCTGACAGGCGCGTATTAATTTTAAATTGACTGTGAAATTACGATGAGCCCCTTATGCAACCAGCTGAATGACAGAGCCAGAAAATGGAGTGCAGTGCCTGGAAGCAAGGATTAATTATGAGGGCTGCCAATTGCCAAGGGACTTTCATTGATAACAGAACATTTTACTACATCCGAAAATGGTGTTGCCCGAAAGTAAGTTAGTTAAAAATTAAAAGTGTATAGATAATTTGATACAAATTAATTGGCAATTTAGAGCAATTATATTGCCTTTGGTACTTAAAAAATGCAAGCTTGTTGTTAAGAGTAATAGATATAATATATTTAATTATTAAAGTTATATCTTAACTGAAAATTAAAATAGAAGTTAATGGTGCTAACTCCATAGATGGCATACAGATTTTTGATTTTATTAATATATAATAATCTATAATATAATCTCTTAAAAGTGGTTAATGAGCGTTACTCAGCGAGGGTAGAATTCATACAGTTTTTTTGCACTTCCATAGAAACTGTTTTTATAATCATATTTTACACACTAGATATTCCATTTTTGGCATTACGTTTTTATAATCTACTTAAGCTTTTGACTCCCTCTCACAGTACATTTACCTATCGTAATAAAATGTGTTTTTCAATTCACTGTCTTTACTTCACACATCGTAATGATAACCATTCGCATTTGGATTTGTGTGTCGAATCATTTTTTTTTTTCAACACTTTTACCAAACTATTCGAATTCAGAATATTTCACGATATCAGTGATACAGACCTCTCTGTGAAAAAATTCCATTTATGTATATGAAATATTTTTATTTATTTAAATCAAACTCGCAGGGTTGTCACATGGGTAGCAGCACGAAAAAACCTGGATGTTTTTAAAGTGCTCAGTGTGCTCATAATTTAAACAATATTTATTTTGGGGGCTATAAAGGGGTACAACAAATACTCTTTGACAGATGGAATTGTGAGTTTTCGGTAAAAAGTGCCGTGTAGCTTATAGTTCAGATTTAATATCTGTTTGTACCATCTCTGCCTGTTTTTTATATCGATTAAAAAAAGGGCTTTCGCCGGCAAAGGCCGACCAAATTGCCATAACACGGCCCATACAGGGGTAAATATTTGAGTCGAAAAAAAAATGTACAAAGACAACATGGTGCTGCAGCAAAATCTTGATTATCTTGGTGCGCCGCAAGCATTTCGCCTGACTTCCAGATATTTTCATTGCATTTCCACTCGAGCAACTTTCGCTTGGCTGCGCATTTCGATTGCCGACGGCGATTCTGCAAGAATGTTCGCGGCAAAAGTGGGGGAAACACAAAAAACCCAGTGACATAGATTTTGGTCGCTAGTAACCATAATTTTTATGATTATGAGACCACCTCGAGCCCAAGCCACTGATTACTCTCGGTTAGCAAATAACATTCGCACACAATGGGAATGGGTGGACAGAGGACGAAGGACGAATCGTCCTCGACGGGCGTAAGTCAATAAAATCGAACAGCTGCCATTAAAATCATTTAAATGTTATTGTCTCTCCGAGCAGCCCTTCTATATCCTATGCCCTGCCGAGTTATTTCTGCTTTGGTGCCTCTGCGGCCTGCTCGACTTTCGATTTGCTGACTCAGGACTCGGGGTCCTGGAAACGAAACTCGAGCGGAGGAAACCGGAGTTGCAGACATTTTTGTTGTTTTTTGTGTTGGCCTTAGCCGTTGTCAGCAAGTTGCAGTTGAATAATACTCGGGGGCGTAATTGCTTTAAATGTCCTTGTATGAATGCGCAATGAGGGGAGCATGTTACTGAGTCGTTTCTATTTAAAGGTAACGTGCCTCAGACACGAAATTTTTGGGAATGTTTTTGAGCCAGCTGGCTGAAAATGTTCGGAAGTTTTACTTTAAGTCGGCTTAGATATAAACAGAGACGGAAATCAATAGAAACGATGGGAATCGAGCCATCTGCTTGAGAAATAAGTTCAATACCAGTTAGACAGTATTATTTTTAAATTCTTCAAAAAAATTCATATAAAGAAAAAAAGAAATTTTTCTTTTCTTAGCTTCGTTAGATATTCATTTATTTAAGATGAGTTACCTAACAACATTTTTACGATTTGGTAATTCTTCTGCAATTTATGTGTACCACCAACAATCGTTTTAAAAGACAACCTGAAAAATGCAATTTACAGGTGAAAAGCAGCAGGTAAGGAGTTAAGAAAAAAGCGGGTCAGAGAGTAAAGTGAAAACATGAAATTTGTGGCAAATTTGTTTTTAATTTTCCGCTCTACTTAAGACCGAAAATTGCACCACAACCAGCGACTGAGCGAACGAAAAACGGGTTAGATAAAGAAGCTGTTTACTGCCGAAGTCTGAAGAGGAGTCCGGAAATCCAGGGGCAGAGGTCGAAGGTCCTATCTTCCTCCTGGCGTCTGGGAGGCATGCAAATACGAGTATGTGCGGCTTTTGCTAAAAAATCGAATTTGCATATGCATTTGCGTTGCAGCTGCTGCTGTTGATGCCTTCTTTTGTGGAAGATGTTGTGGCAGAAGAAGAGAATTTTTGCGGATGTTGTGTGGTGCTGCACTGAAAGTGTAATTTTTACCTGAAGTCAGAGAGTTTTGTTTGATTTTCGAACGTTCTTATAAAGAAGCTTGATTAGCTTTCTTGATTTTTTAATATGTTGCTTTGAAAGCATATCCATTTAATAGATTAATATCAATATTTATCAAAATATTCTGTGTCATAATTTCCACTGCACTTGCGTATTCGACGGTTGCACACTGTCCTCTCTGCAAAGGAATTCATTCCTTGGCTGCCACAAATTCGCACACACACACATCCATAATTATACACTCTGCTCGTGGTTCAAGTCCATGTCCAGAAACCATCAGCAACGGCATTTCGCTCCAATGGCCACGGGAAACGCGCTGCGCATATATTAATAAATTCAGCCGTGCGCCGGGCTCGGTTTTACTTTAAGTGATGTGCTCCAGAATGGATTCCCAGACACGTTTGACGCACACGGGGCGTATGTGTAATTTTTGCGATTGCGTTTGGGGAAAGCGAGCCGAACGCAGTGCAGCTGGAAATGCGTGACAATGAAATCGAATTTCCTCATTATAACGTGACAGTCGCAGTGAGTCGAGTCTGCAGTATTGCTTAAAACGCAAAACACAGATGGCTTCAATATATCCAGAAATTATGAATAAATCAACAAAACACCGGATAAAGTCTAAGGGGCAAAAACGTAAGTCAGTTTTCATTTTCAGCAGGTCCTTTGGCGGAAAACATATTCAGGGCTGGCAGAAATGCTTTCATGTGACACACATGGATTTCATTTTTCCTTACGTTTCCTTTGTATCCTTACCAAAAGTTGGTTATTATAGAAACAAAAATTAACAATTAAAAAAAAAATTAAGTTAAGTATATATAAGCTATACTGCTGAACAATTATCAAAAGAAGTAAGGGACTTCGCAAAAAAATATTAAAAAAATGCTAATTGATTTTGATGGATTTCTCAATAATTTCTTATCGTTTTTGCTTTAATTTAGCAGTTTTATATTTTTTATAAAAATGCTTATTGTTTAGAGCTAAGGTTGGTAGTGTGTTAGATCCATCGGCGGCTGTTACTTAATCCCCTTTTGGATTTTTGTTTCTCTTTGGCTCTTCTCCTTCACCTTGTTCCACTTGTAATGTTGCTGTCTTCTTTATGACTTTGTTTCTGGCTCTTAATTAACAAACAAAGCTCCTGGCTTCCCAGTATGAGTGCGTGTGTGTGTGTGTGTGTTTGATTATCCGGCTCGTGTTTAGCCCGGGGACAGGCGTTTACATATGCACACGGCGCAGCTGTCTCGGCAAAAGTTCGCTCGCCGTAATGTAACCTGCAGCAAATGAATTTAAAATGTGCATTGGCATTCCATTGACTAAATGCCCGAAACGAATAATTAATTCAACTTTTCTTTGAGCATTAATCGCTGAATATTTAAAGGTCCCGCCCACAGGCGCAAGTAAATTGAAGTCGGTTACATATTACGAGCCCCTTTTTGGCCGGCTGCCAGGACTCGAATGCAGCTCATTTCGGTTAACTAGCAGGCTGTCAATTTGCAGATTGGCGTTTAATGACAGCTCAAAGACACTTGCCCGACATTTCTGGGGAGTGGGGGGTGGAATTTCTGCCGATGCAGCAGCATTTGGCAATTTGCAAGCGCTGGCACGATATCGAATTTTTGTTTGGGCCACCGGCCTGCAGGAGTCGGCAATACACCTTAATTAAAGGCAATTATGCGCTCAAAGGCATAAATGATGGGCCAGCTCGGCCCAACTGTTATGAGCCAGGCCAAATTGCTGTACAGTCGAATCGGTTTAGTCAGTTTCCATCCTGCAGAAACTTTTACGTGCCTTCGTTTTTAGGGAGCTTTTTGCTCCTGATACTGCCGCCGGGCCTCAAATTTTATTTTATTTGCGCAACGAGCGTAATGTAGTTAAGAAAGTGCAGATTTCGGGGTCTCTGCAGATGCAGGGCGTGGCCTGAAAAGGACACAGTTACAGGGGCGGGGCACATCGAGCATACGCCCGAGTGGCCTGTAATTTCGGTAAGCTGATTTGGCAGCATTGTCGAACAAAGCGGGTAAGACCGTCGCCTGCCAAGCTCGAAAAGTTCGTGTCGTTCAGAAAGCAATATGCAAATAGACCGATTTCAACGGCACTAAGCTGCAATCAATATTCAAATCCCATTTGCCATTTCAATTTGATGTAATAAAATTTGCCATTTTTGATCGAGCAGCGACTCGAATTTGACTCGGTCACTATTTATTCTAATCGTACAGTTTTAATTCCTAGACAGAAGCAGCAGCGACAATTCAGATTCGTTCATCCACTTCAAATGAAATGCAAATCCTTTGCGAAATCCTGCCGCACCTAAGGGTTTAGGGACTCGTTCTGGTAGCTCCTTTCCCCTCAGCAGGGCTTCATTATTATGCTGGGAAATAACCTCTGTCTCGAATTAATTAAAATGGATTTACATGAGCTCAGAGTGTCCGGAACGTTCGGACCACAAAGGACACCTTTGTCTTTCTTATGCCATATCCCAGCACTATTTTGCATGCCGATTCCAGCCTGCCGACTTCAAGCTCGCACCGCAAATAAATATTTATATTTCGCTTTTTAATCTTTTGTAATTTTAAGTCGCGCCATACAGCCTCTCCACCCCATTTTTGTGCGCTATATTGCAATGCCCGCTGTTGACTTTTCAATTTGAAAGTAGAAAGCACTTAGGTTTATTAGAATGGGAATCCTGGAGTTAGCTTCAAGTAGCCCTTTGAAGCCGGCGGATTTTCAGTCATAGCTTGTTGGCTTTTGGAAAGTAAGACTTTTTCCAGCTGGCTATGTCGAATGTCGAGTACATTCAATTTAAATTGAATTTAACGCCGCTTCCGATGGCAGTCAAGTGTCAGAAACGTCAATAGTATGACCCCCACTTCAGATGGGCTGCGCCATCGATCCGTGGACTGAAAACCGGGCTAAGGTAACCCACATCAAACTAACCAGGTCAGGTGAGGCTGGTCTGGCCACTCTGTGCTCCCTTTTGCTGCCAGGGAAATTAATTTCAATTTACATTTAAATGCAGTCCGTCGACTGGCGACAGGCGGCCAACTTGTGACCCGACCTTGCCGTTTCCCTGGACCTCTACACATTCTTAATGCCTTCCATCCTTACGCTTTTTTTTAATACCATAATTGGCTTACTGACAAAGGTTAGCGGCAGCAGCAGGAGCAGCAGGGGAAGTTGAGAGGCTGAATAAGAAAAAATGAAAATAACTGCCACCGAATCGCACACAAATTATTCAAGAAAGATTTTTGACAGCACTCGCGCTTTCCTTCTGGTTCCCAGTGCTCCTCCTTTCCGCCTCCTGGCACTTGAAAGGACAACCTTGAAACGAATGCCCGGCATTGCAGAAAATGTTGGCAGCATTAAAGATTTATTAGCTAAGTGCACTTGTCGTTTTCGCGTTGCCGATTGTATAAGCCATGGTTGAGTTGGGTCACCGCGGCGCCTTCTATTTGGCCATCCTTCAAAATACGGAAAAAAATATCCAGATATGAAGAGAAGCAAAAATATTCGAAAAAGAAGGGCAGAAAAATGTATTGTGACTCTTAAACTTAGTCCAACAGCTTTAAAAATGAAATATAACGAAAGACTGTTTTAGTTTACACTAAATATTTATTTCTTATTTTTAAAAAACTCTTTTAATTTTAACTATTATCATAATCTGCAAAACATTCTTCGTTTAATAATTAAATTAAACTTAGATATATATTTGGAGCTATGTTTATCCTTAAAGTCCTTTGGTGAACGGGTCGCATACTTAATATTAGTTTAATTTCGCTTCACTTTTTGCTGATTGCAATTGCATTGCTGAACTGCTGAAATTCCGAAATAGTTCGGCTTTGTGCGCTTTTTGCATTTCGAATTCCCCCATCAACAATTTCCATTTTGTGCCGGCAAGTTCATTTGGCAGTGGACGAACCCCCGATCTCTGCCTCTCTGAATAGATATATATATAGAAATATATATCCCGTCCTCTTTTCCCTGCCTTAGAGTGCATTTTCTGGCAACGCCTTACTTTCTATGCTACATCAATTTTATTGACTTTTCCCATCGTTCCACTCGATTGAATGCACAATTTCATTAGCAGTCATGCCACAAGCAGCAGAGAACGTCTCTCCGGGAGATTAAAGGGAGAAATCCCTCCACTTTATCCCATACAATCGCCTAGGCATTGAACTGCAGTTATCCAATGTCATCAGAGACAATGGAATGCTCGGCTGCCAGCGGTTTCAGTTGCAAAACAGAGGTGGCCATCAATACCCGTCCTACTGCAAATGTTGGCCATAAGTCAGCCATCATCACCATCGAATAGGGTGTCCTTGGCCTAATCGCGTTAACAGCCAGGCCAGAAACTTTTAATTTAATAAACGCAAGTCATGAACATCAGCGCCATCTTAATAAACTTCAATTCCCACAGCCAATCCCATTTCAGTTCCTGTTTTTGTTCCACTTCCTGCTCCTGATTATGACTGGGCTCCAAAAAACTTTTAATTAGTAGGCTGGCCGAAAGTTTTTCAATTATTGCCACCTGCAACTTAACCCTTCCCCCCGCAATAACGATTAGGGGTCCACCATTTTGATTTTAAATTAACTACCAATACCCAAAGGGCCAGCGCTAATGACTACCATGTAATTAGCCAGGAAGCGTGTGCAAATAATGCCTGGGTGTAGGCGAAGGTGAACCCGATAAGGGACTTTAAAGTTTTGCTCCTCGGCATTAATATTTCTGGCCGTATTTGTCGCCTGGCCGCAGTCAAACAAATGTATCTTTGGCTGCATGACAAATGCCGTCTAGACGCCAGGAGCCCACAGGGAAAACCGACAGGGGAAAAAATAGGAAAATTTGAGAGCTTAGCGCGGCTCAGTCCCTTCAATTTTTTGGTGACATTTTTCGATTGGCTGCAACTTGCAGCAAAGACTCGTCTGCAGTTCTTCCTGCTCGAAATCGGTTTTTTCCATCCACCTTCGAGTTTCCGATGGAAAAGCCTTTTTCATGCCCACAAATCACTGTCTGTGCTCTGTCTATAAATGCTTGATGATGTTGGTCTATGTCGGGAAAAGTTGATGCGCCTGTTAAAGGTGGATTTGCCCAATTGGATGTGTTGGGAATTATTGGAATTCAGTGTTGCTCTTTCCCTTTGCTGCTAAGTATTTGTAAGTTAAAACTCTAGTCCGTTGAATAAAATATTTTAAGCTTATAGAAAGTATTCGATTGATAAATTTCACTTTAATTTTGTTAAATACAATTTTACGTGTGTTGTCTTTATACCCCTGTTGACATTAGGTTCTTTTGGCTTTGTTTTTTATTGCAGTACTAGACTCGCAGGCTTATTCAAATCTTTTATGGTCGAAACGGAACCCCTTCGCCTTTCATGTTTTCCCGAGCCAGCGCGTCATAATCATATATCAAAGCCGCACAAAAGCCGCCTCATAATGAGCTGACAGCAAAAGACATCGCGCAGCAAGCTGCACCACCGAGCTGTAAGTTGCACCAGCTCACGGCGTCTGCAGCTTCTACTTTGCAAATTACTTGCACGTTGCATCCACACATCCACATTCACATCTGCACCAGGCGACATCCTTCGAGGGTGGATGGATACAGGGTGGCTGTTGTTGTTTATGCAGAAGAAACTGTCATGAGTCTACTAAGCACTTGTGACATGGCCCCATGCCACATGCATATGCAGCATTTGCTGCGCTGCGCCGACATAATTTGCGACGAAGTGCTCCACAAAATATGCACATGCAATGGGGCTGGGGAAAATGGAAAAAGGCAAAATAATAACGGAATTCCTTTAATTTTCACACCACTACAAGGCGAGGTGCCAAGCCAACCAGTTGGAGTTACACTGAAAAAATACAGACCTTGATTATATTAATTTAGATAAAATCCACTAAGTACTGAAGAATTTGCAGCAATCAAAATAAAGATCGCAATCTTTCCAACGATTGAATTGATAAAATTGGAAGGTACAGTTTTTTACAATAAGCTAACTACAAAATGCAATTCTTTGCTCACGTTTTTATTCCCTGTGCTGTCGTAGTAGCAACCGCAGACATTGACGACAGTGGCCCAGAGGCAAGTAAACCGGAGTTGGTGTCGGAGTTGGAGTTGGAGGCGGAGTCGAAGCCGGAGCCGGAGCAACTTGAACGGTTAAGTACTCGGCACACACTCCCACGGCGTGGAGCAGTCAAGTCAACTGAAAACGTGACAGGATATCCTGCTGCTGCTGCTCCTGCCGCCCAGCTACTGCACCTTGTCCTGTGATTTTCCCACTTCCAGCGGAGTGGGTGGCCTTTCCTTTGCTTTCTCTGGTGATTACGCAACCAGCATGCAAATGATAAAGAGAACGTGTCGCTTAATGTGCCCCCACATTATAATTTGGCATCTGAGCAGTTGGCTAAGGCAAACGATTCTCCGTCTGGCCTCGATATATGCTCCTTGAATGGAGGTCAAATTCATTTTGGTGGTGAAACTATTTCCCATTTCCCCTTCAAATTAAGTCAGATTTTCACTTATAAAACCGATACAAACCAATCACAGTGCTATTTAAAACTAATTAGCAATAAAAAACTCACATTGGCCTACAAACTTGGTAAAAAAGTGCCCAGCTTAAGTGTTTTACTGTCGGCTTGCCATGCTCTCTGCGAATTTGTCAATCAAAAAAGTTCTAACATCTGTCTGTCGCAAGACTTATGACAAGCTCTAATTGAAAATAATTTAACTTAAAATGGTAAAATATTTTCGGTTGTGGTCAGGATGAATTCAAAGTTTTTGGTATCACTTGTGTTGCGGTTGCTGCGTATTTTTCTAAATCATTTGCAAAACAGTCGTGATAAACGTTTGCTTTTGTCGCTTTTGTGGTCGGCTTGCCCGGCTCCAGCTCACCTGTCATACAAATGGAATTTATGTCCGACTGCGGTTATCCACAGCAGCAGCGGGATATATGGATATATATTCATTTGTATCTAAGAGAGTTGGGTAAAAATTGCATTGATTAAAGTTTGTTATTTGAATATTCATTGGCAGTGGCGGCTGCATAAAAGACGACAGCTGTTAATGCCAACGTAGCATATGAAATATTTATTTATGTATTTATAAATTATTTTTCGCAATTTATTGTCTTTGGATTTATTTGTCAAATTTACATTTCTAATAGTGCCTGCACGATATTGTTTGTGGTCGTAATTAGATATGTAAATTTGCAATTTGTATGGCCCGATGGCCGAGAGATAAATACTTCATGAAACTGATAGTCGATGGTGAATTAGGAATAAGTGCATTTTAATTAAGTGTACATCAAGTGGCCAATTGGGCAACTAGACGAAAGAATTAAGATACATTGAAGCGTGCTGGAGCTTTATTAATTTTAATTACACTGTGTATTAAGTGCGTAGTGTGTTGTATTTTATGCGTCCACGTGTACGGAAAAAATGTATTGAATTTATCGAAATGTGTGTTGTGTTGTTCAGGCTTCGAAACAATAGTGATAATAATTTGGGATTTTCATACTCAACTCAGCATTTTTCTAACATTATGTTTGTCCATGGGAATTGAATTTCCCGGCGGCAAACAAGGCAAAAATAATATGAAATTAATTTCTGTTTATTTTAGCATAAATTATGCTTGCTGTAAATTTATGTTTAGTGCACAGAAATCGAGTCGCCCTCTGCCGCATATCAATTAAAAGCAATTCCCTTCCCTCACTTCTGTGCCAAATTGAATAAAGCATTGTTGGTCATTTTTAGTTGATTTTCGATATTTATCGCTTTGGCTGGGCCTATGCCAGGCCCGAATTTATGGCGAATTTTTAGCCACAGCCAAACATTTCCCAATGTCCTTGGCGATCTTATTTGTGTGTCCTTGCAATATTTATTACACACAGTTGCACATGAACATGGCGTATACGTAATATAGGATTTTGTGGCCCATAGCCGCTGTCCTTCTTCTGCCCCCATCTTTCTTTTCACTTTTGTTGTGTTTTATGTGTGCTACATTTGTTTTCATTTACAAGTATTTCACTTAAAATTTATTTGCCTTACACATTTTTATGGCTTAGCTTGGCTTTGTCCTACGCTTCGCCGGCTCCCCCCCAGCAGGCAGATCCTTTAAATAATGTATTTGCGAGTACTAAAATTAAAATTTATTTACCATTCAGTCTTCTATAGTTCACTCAATAAAAATGAAACATTGCAATAGATTCAAATTAAAGGTCAGCTAAGATCATTGCAGTGCTTTTCCTACCCCAACTCATCAGCCTTTTTCGCATTAAACTTTCGAATTGGTGCCATTTTAATTGGCTTTTGCTAAAGTTAATCAAATGGATGGCCCTATCATTGTTTCAGCTCCAAAGCTCCCCTTTTTTAATGGGCAAAGTTTCGGCGTTTTACCTTTAATTTCGATGGACTCATTTCTGAACCATTTTGGAGGCTCATAAAAGCATTAATGAAATGACAGCTGCTGAAGCAGTTGGAAAAACGCGTCAGGCGTTATGAGAAGGCGTCACTGCCTCAGTTTCCATGGTTATTCCTCTTTATTTTTGACTGCGGGGAAAAATCTGTTTTTTAGCACTGGATGTAAAGGGAAAAAATAAACCTTTTTGGCAAGCTCTTAAAATTCTTTTCGTTTAAGCCTTTTGCCTGTCTCAGTGCACTTCTTATTCTTATTCCCGTCTGGGTCCTGTGAATTTTTATTGTGCAATTGTATTTGCTGCTCATGAGAAATTGTATGCGTGCAAAGACGCTTAAAACTTTCGCCGCACTTTCCCCAACTGTGTCTGCCATTTCGATAAGAGCTTTGCTGCACTCCAGCCTCAAGTTGCATTGTTTTCCTGCCAAATGCCGGCTTAAGACTGGCAGGATTTTTTGATATAATTTTTAAATGCTTTCCCCGGAGTGCTCAAGTCGCTCAATCTGGCCGAGAGCTTCTCGAAATTGGCAATTTCGATGATTGCTGGCTTTGAATGTTGCATATGCCATAATTTAGTTCAAGGCCTAGAACACTGATAACCATTTAGAGCTGATTGAAATTTTCCCAACCAGAACACTAATCTAAAATATGTCTGATATTTCCATTCGATTTGCGACTATTTTCATACGGACTGTATTTTTTGGACAATTTTGCCATGCGCCGCCTAATCCCATTATTGCCCATTTCAGAAGCATTTCACACAATTTTGCGGCATTTTGTTTTTCATCCGCACATCGATGATAATAATACCAGTAGTAGGCATAGCATCAAATTCTGTCAGCATATTTTTCCACCACACCACTGCAAAATTGCTGAAATATCAAACAGCGAAATGAAATTGGTTGAGGCATGACCAAGAAAAGTGCAATGTTTCCGGCTCCATTTGGAAGTCCAAACCAATAAGAGAAACTCGATACAGCATTATATTTTTGCTGAAATAATGCCACATATTTAAGACGCATTTCCCACTCAAATAGCTAATTGTTGCACTTCTGTTGGCATTCCAATTCGAATAGTGGTCTTATTTCGTATTTGTGGTGGTTTCGCGCCCTGATTTTCCTGGGAAACAATAAATAAAATGTTTGTCTAAGAACGGACTGACAGCGTTTCCCCTCGTTCTTTTTAAGCTACTGTGTTGTTGACACTTGCCAAACCGTAAAAATGTCCAGCATTTGCCTGCAAGTAGCGAGCGGCAGGAAAACTCCACTGACGAGGGCTAAAAACTGCTAGCTATGTACACCGATTGCTTCTGTTGTGGTCGAAATACCCTAACAACATAAATGTAACGGGAATGTTGGTTGCATAGATTTACATATTTGTATTAACTTAGACTGCAAGTGTGCAGCTTTCCTTTTAGGCCAAGTTGTTTATAATAAATATTATTTGAATAAATATTATATAAATAAGCTTAAACAAATGTGAATAGATTGCACTCTTCATCCAAATTGCGATGTTACTTTTCCCACTGCCGCAGGGCATCAGCGTTCCGATGCGCGAGTGTCCTTGGAGTCCGCTTCAGTTGCTTCAACTTCCGTTTCCGCTCGCTGCTGGCAGCAGACATGGCGACGGCCACGGAGCGGGGGAATGGCCAGCGACAGCGACATCGGCGCGACGTCTGATGTCAGGGCTTTAGCGTCAGCGGGTCTAGTCAGAAGATGGCTTTGAGCAACGGTAAATCAATAGTGCTACCCATATCACTTGCAGCCACTTGGTAGGAGTTAGGATCTAGAATCTGAAAGTGTGAGTGGTAGTGGGGTGGTGCGTGCTCGAGCTAAACTTTTCCACTTGCCATAAACTTGGCCAATATTAACTAAGCGGGCGTCAGCAGCGATTGCGGGGTGCCAGCTGCGTAAATTGCGAGTGGAGTTGCACTCGGATTGAGAACAATGACTCCTTGGTAAAAGTTGCGGGTGCAGGGCCACAAACTTGCCAGCAAACTGCACTCATTAACAGCTGTTGTCTTGAGTTGGCAGTCAAGATTGTGTTTACTTTTAGAAAGTTAATTATATTCGTGGAAGCGTTTGGCATTTACTATTTTTCGTATTTATTCAGCAATTAGTTGAATTGGCTGCCGAACCCGAACCGAATTATTAAATTCACATTTCAAATGCAATGCCAGGCTGTGGAGGATGTGTCGAAAGTTACCAGAACAGAAACTTATTTTCCATTGCGAGCGCAAATTAGTTTTCAATGTATTAAACTTTTCGACAAAATTAGCTGCGCTCGGAAAAGTCGAACCGAACTAAACAAATATCCGAGCAACTAGTGTTGTGTTTTTTTTTCTAATACAGCTTGTCTACAAGCTGCATGCATATCTCCAGGGTATACTAGAAACGTTGCCAAATCTGGATTAGGGTAGGGGAAACTTTAATGCATACCTCTCCCTTTTCTTTTTGCCTAAAATAATATTTTTTAACTATGATTCTGGCAAAAGCAATATCTGGTTGGGCTATTGAAATGTTTTAAGTTTCCCTTAACAAATGCAAATGTTTTCGAAATATTAATTTAGTGGGCGCGTTCCGGGACGAGTGTGAATTAATTAAAAATTACGCTAGAACGCATTGCCAGCGGAAAATAAGCGAGTCCGAAAACCGAATTCGAAGCGAGCCAAAATGAAACCGCCTGGCCACAAACCAATGCCACATATTTACTTTTATCACAGCCCGAGCAGCCGGAGCCCAGAAACCCCAGGGAAAGCCAAAGCCGGGCAGAGCACAAACAAATGGGACTGCAGCTGGGGGCGGATCCTTCTTCATCCGGACTCCTTCTGCTTGGCTCCTTGGCCTGGCCTGGACTACAAATGAGAGGAGAGTAGTCCGTTGTCCGTTGTCCGTATTTGGGACCACGCAGCTCTGCCACTGACAACGGCGATGCTCTCAAATTGTCGGTCGTTTAAATACATTTAAATATAAATGCAGCGCGCAGCCCAGAGCTGCGATAAGAAAGCGGCAGCCATGGACATGAATGCGGATGCGGATGTGGATGTGGATGGGGATGGGGGTAAGTGAAATTCCTCATTCATTCATTTCCATTCACTCTATCAGCGTGGAAAATCGTGTGTGCGCGGTCTTTTCCCTTTTCACGTGGCATGAAAATGTGGGCGTGTGGTCAGAGTCTTGCCACAGCCATTTTAAACGGGCTGCAAGTCGCAGCCAGCGATAAACAAATATATATCCAACACTTGTGATGCGCATTTTAAAATAATGAACGAGCACGTAAGCAAAGACATGGTAACGATTAATTGTTACCCATTAGCGCGGACGGCAAACAGTCGTGTTCAAAGTTTCAGTAGTGACGTGAAGATGCACTTACTTAAACCACACTGCAATCTAAGCTAGTAGAACCTGGAGTTTTGTTCTTTGATATTTAATCAAAATAATCCTACTTTTTACAAATTAGTGTATTGAAAACCTAAAGGAATGAAATAGTTTTCTTAAGTGTGGCAAAAGACATTTCTATAGGAATTTATTATACAGATTTTTTTTAGTAATTTACATTCCAATTGCTTGATAGCCGTTGTAGTGTGAAGAACCACGACTACCCCATAAAGCCTTCATAAAAAAACCATCAGCTTGCTCGAGGCGAAGACATGACATACGGGAGAAAAATTTAATTACATATTTCCTCACAATACGTATGCGCCTCCATGGCCTCAGCCTCGCATTTTTCCTTTTCCCGATCGAGGAGTCGTGGGGTTCAGGTTCAGGTCAGCGAATGTGATTCATTTCGCAGCCATGGCCGTTGGCGTGATTAAATTTTCATTTTAATGCACGACTGAAGGAGCATTCAGCTAGTTTAATTGAAAAACAGTGCAGCTGCAGAGCTAATATTTGGTTTGCAGCACGACCAAGCCATCCCATTTCATCACAACGTCACCCTGTTCCATTCCATTCCGAGGATTACACCACGCGGAATTCCTGTCCGCAGTCATGTCGGCGCTTTAACGCTTACACGGATCTCATCGAGCTCTGCTGGCCAAATGAGTTCCTGACGTGTGTTTCATGGTACGTCGCATTAATTTCATATCTCATGTTTCCAATGGCATTTGCATGCATAGTTAATCGAATTTACTGCAGATTTTCCATACCCATATCCACAGCCATGCTCACATTTTTACCAAACTAATGGAGCAGATTATGGAGCAGCTTGGTGGGGAGTGGAAAGTAACAGTTGTTGTCTAGACTTTTGACTTTCGCTGACCTCTGTTTACTGCTATTTTGGCTTGGCAATTAGAGAGCTAGCGAAATGGCCATTTGACTATTGTCATGGCTCATCCACATGACGATGACTTGGCTAACTTTCTGGTGGTGCCACGTTTTGCCTTGTGGTGCCCACTATTGATTTGATACTTGTATCTGCTCCAGACATGAAAACTCTCGATTCGACCGACTCCCTAAGTGAGTCATTTGCAGCTGCTTACCTTTAAATTCGCATCTAGACAACTGTCTGCCTCAATTTCTTCGTCACATCGCTGTCAATTATCTGGGCGACACAGCAGGACTTTATAAGCTGCCACTTCGGAGAGTTACCAGGTCCTGTTTGGGGAGACATCAGGCAGGCGACGGATGTATTCATGCATCAGCCGGGCCAAAGTGACATTTATTGGCTGTCAGGAAGTCCCTCAGTCCGTCACTCAGTCACTCAGTCGACAGTCGGTCGGAAAACTGGGAGAACTGGGAAAACTGGCAGGGCGGAGTAAGTCATTGGGAAAACACTTTGTCAGCCTTCTACTTTTCGAGCAATGAATTGATGTGTCTTGCATGCGAATTATGAAACACTCTGTGGCAATGTGAGAATGTGTTTCACACGTTAAGAGGACTCTGTCTGCAGCTAACCAGGTCCTCGAAACAATCGATTTTATCGCCAGTCCCAGATGATTATGGCCATTGAAAAATGGCAAACGGAAAATAAATTTGTTGTTTTGTTTAAATAAGTGAAAGCGTTATTTGGATCAAAATTGTAAACATAGTGAAACGGGTTTCATCCTTTAAGAGATCGTCCTCCAATCCAAAGTCACTGCGCTTGGACACCAGGGGCAGCAGTTGAGGTCCGTGCAACTCTCGCCCAGACAGCAGCGGCAGCAACTGTCCGCAAGTCCTGCGAACAGGCAGAGGAGAATGACGAGAAGCAGCAGGAGCGAGGACGAAGGAAACTTCAGGCTTAGGTGTGTCATTGCTGGACAAGCAAAGCAGATTGGCACCCGGACAGCAGGTGGACTGATGCTGAACTGAATGCACCGCGGCATTAGGCAATTTTCCACGGCAGATGGCGACGGCGATCCATCATCACCAGCCGGCGCATGGCAAACAAAGTCATTAGCTGCACTTCATCCGGAGCCGGAGCACACGAAAATAGCAGCGCACATGCGTTCTGCACACGTGCCAGGACCTACACGGACCGCAATTAAAATAATGCAAAATCAACAAGACAAGGACCTCCAGAGAGACAGCTTAAGTGAGCACTCTCAGAAAAAGAGTGTTTTTAATGCATATTAAAAACTTATCAATTATAGTAAATACCACCTTGATCAAAAAGTTCCCGGAATCACCACCGTGTGGCGCTTTCAGTCACCCGATTTTAGTTCTCTTTTTTTTTTTAGGTTGGCACAACCCTCATTGACATTCTATAAAATTTTCAGCTTGATAGTGTGACATTTGTAAAAGTGACGCCGTATTGAGTACATCTACGATTGTGCGTGTTCTCGATTTTGTACTATTTTGAATCTTTTTTTTGATCTTGCACCACGATAACGCACCGTCGCACAATGCCATCATTATCCGTGAACATTTGGCTAAAAACGGAACGAATACCATTCAACAACCACCGAATTCTCCTGACTTGGCTCCCTGCGACTTTTTCCTATTCGGTCGACTCAAGAAACCGCTCCGTGGAACACGTTTCAGCACCCGGGATGAAATCATGGAAAAATCGAAGATGGCTTTGATGGCCATACCGCAAATTGAATATGAAAAATGTTTCAAGGATTGGATCAAGCGCTGGCATAAGTGCGTTGCAGTCGATGGGGAGTACTTTGAAGGGGACAATATCGATTTTGATGTATAATCTTGTATTTTTAATTTTCTGAATAAATTCCGGGAACTTTTTGATCAAGGTATTATTGCTGTAAGAAGTTTAAATATATTAGACTCTACAATTGAAATTTTATATTAATGATTATATTCATATATTTTTGTTTCATCTGAAACAATGTGCATAAATTTTTTCTAGTGTATGGAAGAAAATGTTAATGTCGTTGAACTGTCGCTGATTCATGTCTTCAACAAGTTTATTGACAACGCGGCGTATGATTAATGTGCCTCCTAATTGCTGAGTGCGACAAAGTGAAGTGCCCTCGATATGTTCTTAGCAATTTGTGTGTTTTGCTATGGCTCAGCTTAACCTTTAGGACAAGTCAAGAGCCGTCTAAGCCTGAGAGCAAAAGCCAGCATATATTGTAAGTTTATCTGTCGTTTAAAGGGTCATATCTGCTTCTCAGCTCCTTTAAATTGGCAGCAAAAGAACGATTGAAAAGTATTTCGCGTAGTAAGTATGTTCTAGCCAATTTAAAAAATTGATTCATTCCTTAAGGAATATATGTGATATGGATGAGGTCACTTCCCTTCAGGTAACACACTCACAAAAGGGGCCAAGAAAGAACTTCGATTTGCTGCGACAAGCGAATGCAAACAAACAAGCAATAAGGTACCGGAGAAATTGTCGCTTTAACTTAAGTATAATGCCACTTGAATGAGTTTGCTTGGCACAAATGCGAAGACCAAAACGAATACGACCCTTGCCTAGGGTTGCCACAAAAGTTTCCAGAATAATCACCTTAAATTTGAATTGGGTATGATACAGAAGAATTTAGAAACAACCAAACAGTATCATTTAAAGATGTTCTAAACGGGTCGTATAAATATTTTGAACAGTCGCTATCTTGTTAAACTTAAAATACTAGTACCTTCCTTCTGAACACCGGGAATATCCTTCCATTTATGCTAGTGCACGAATGGTCCTTTCAGTGCACAGAATGCAACGAAATAATACGCCGAGAAGGAGCAGAAGACAGATGTATGCACTGTATGCCGGAGCAACCGGAGCAGGGATTTGGAATGGTTTACTGAGAAGCCGTCTGGTGGCGTTAAAAGAGTCGTAGAACTGAGCCAAATGCAAATGCCAGGCGACACGTGAGCCCCGCCCATTGGCACGCCCTTTTGGCATCCAATTTGCCATTTATTCAATTTAAATATTCACACCATTGTGTAAAGCGAACTCGTATTAAAAATATCTGAGATGGAATATCCGAGCTAGACGCCGCTGATGGCATAATAAGCCAAGGAGGAGTACAAAAGCTGGGAAAATAGTGAAATAAAGCGCATTCGAGTGAAATTGAACAAAAGTCAACATATCGCAAAATGAAATAAATATTTTTATTATTATGTAAATGGCACAATGCAATGAAATTCAATTATATTAAATTTGTATGCACAAAACGAGGAGAATAGGACAACGTATTTTCATATCTACCATGCAATTATCGTATTGTTTTTAAAATAACTGACTGGAGTGAAATGTTAAAGAGCCGTACATTAAAATAAATATTTGCAGTTTGTTTTAAATAATTGATGGAACAATTGCGTGATGCATGTAAACTGATACAAGTCGATTTTACCACTAAACTGGGTGAAAAAAAAACCTTTAGCTGCATTTGTTAAAAGGCGTTCATGAAAGGCCTTCCATGTATTTAGCTTGTCAATGTGCAATTATTGGTATTCTTCTTTATTTACATTTGGGCTCTCGTATTTATTTATGATGTTTACGGAAAAATGCCCCCTATATTTTAATCCGCCAAAGCGTGGCAGCATAAAGTTCTGATGGAATTAATCATTTTTGTTTTCGCTGTTGTTTGACTTTGGCACGCACATGATAATGCCAACTAAATTTAATATTAATTCAATATAAATTCATTAAAAGATTAATTTATATTGTTTCCATTGTTAATCGATGCACAGCAGCGTGCAAATGCGCTTAATGAGCTTTAAAAGTGGAAATAAATGAAAACTAAATGCAAACTCGCGCTTCGGCGAGCGCAAAGTGCATAAAGTTTATGAAACCCAATAAATGGCGTGGCGCCCGAACAGGAACTGACCAAGTTTTTTGGTGGCGCTCATAAAATATGTACACTCAACTTGGCCACTCATCGAAGTCGAAGTCCTCGCTGCATTCTGCTTGCTTTCTTAATTAAAAATTTCATTTTAGGAGCAAACAATGGGAAACGGGCAGTGGCAACTAATGAAATGGAAAACGCCAGGCAAGAAATAATTACCCATGCATATAAGCCAAATGCAAATTTCAAAGTTTGTTTTTAGAGGGAAAAGAGAGTTTGGAGATGGCACACCAAAGAAACAGAGCGTCGTATAAGTTTCAAGAAGCTTTTGAAAACGTCCTTAAGTGAGTAAATCATAACGAAAGTTTCTTAGAGTTTTTGTATAACTTAAAAATAAATGCACTAAGTCCTTTCTTAAGCAGTTGATTTTACTTACATTTTTAAGACCAAATTGAAAAATGACCATTGTGTTCTGTATTTATTGTAATGCAGTTCCAATATTTACATCTTCATTCTTGCCAAATTCCAATACACATTCTTCGTTTTTGCGGAAATGCATTTGCTTAATAATGAACGAAAGTCTATTATTTTAATAGTAACAGCACTTTGCCTACCTCTAGAACTTTCATTAAAATGCCTTTTGTGGCCACAACTCAACGAGATATATTTAAATGTTTTTTTTTGCACATTAGTGTGCATTAATATTATTAAAACTAAACAACAATGGAAGTGCTAGCCTGGAGCACTGACCCCATTTGTCTGGCCGGGGAGTTGAAGTCGAAATGGAGAGTCACTGGTGGGCGTAGTTGCGTAGGGGCGTGGCACTCCTGTCGCCTCACTTGATGGAAGTCCTCTGTTGATTTGCGACGCCTTTTACTTTTCGCTTTATGCGCTCCTCCCATTTGTTTGCATTTGTGTTGACACTCACTTCATTTAGCAGCCCACAGCAGCTGCAGTTGCAACTTGCAACCTCACAAAGGCATCAACAGCAGCAGCAGCAGCGGCAGCAACTCTTGCAACACCAGCCACATCAACAACAAGAGCAGCAGCAACATCAGCTGCGAGTGATGTACGTGAGTGCAAGTGCAATCCGCCCCCGGTTGCAGGTTAAGGACCTTCTTTTGAACTTTAAAATGTTTGCTTTTGGACATGTGGGCAGCATTAGAGTAGGGTTAGTCGCCTGGATGATACCCTGCATGTCCAACTAGCCTCCAACTGGCTTAGGATGTCAATTAGCATACAACACATTATACTTTTATTTTGCATTCCATTATTGTTGTTCAAATTTATTTCCCAACTGCAGCAAATATACATTCAAGCGGGGTAGTTGCAACCTCGACTACCCTCTTAGTTATGACTTACATATTTATTTTGCCACTGTTTCCACTGCGGCACCCACGAACCCCCATTTAAGCCTCCTCATACCCTCTCATCTCTATTTGTGTTTGTGTTTGCTTTGTGGTTTTGCCATCGCATCCAGTACCCGTGACGCTTTTTAATCTTAACCGCCTTCCGTTCGCCGCAGTTGTCCAGGCCTCCAGTCAACTGCCCCTTTTCTGGGACTTGGGTCCAGCCAGCTGAACAAATATTTATAGCCATTTTTACCCTTGCTACAGTTCCACCTGGCGACTTAAGGCCGGCTTATGTGCTCGCAAACCAATTAAAATGGCCAACGGAATTGTAAGACCCCAGACACGAAGGCAATGGCAGCAAATTAATTTCAAAGGATTACGACTGGGCATGGAATTGTATTTAGTTCATTTTGTTTGGATATTTGGTTATGGTAAGTCAGTAGCATCAAGCTGCATTCCCTAATTGTGTTATTTTTAACCATTCCTGATGAATGGAAATTATCTTAGGTATATGCTGTAACTATCCATCATTTATCTTGATTTTGTTGATTCAGTTTTTTTTCGTCTCTGTTCGGGACACTTGTGGGATCCCTCCTTGTCCGCCACATTTCGCAATACTTTAGCTGCCGCCTCCAATCGCTGCCGGCGATGCAACTCGACACTCTGCTCCGGATTGAGGTCCCTGAATAGAAACTCATCATCTATGTATCCTTCATCTTCTGCCTCAGATTCGTGGTCATATTCGTGCAAGCTTCTCAAGATTATTGCCTTCAATCGTTGCAGGCGCTCCATCATAAAAAGTCGAATAAAAATTATGATAAACAGACCAGAGATCAATACGTAAAATAACAGCTTATTAAGCAGAAAACCAAACGTCACGGATATAAAGCGCATGAGTTTTTCAATAATCGCATCCATTTTTGAAATTTTAGCTGGATCGACTCGTTTAGATTTCTTACTTGAAATATTCTGGAAAAAGTAGGGAAACTTAAAATCCACCGCATGCCTAACTTCGGCTTTTTTTCATTTGTGAATTTATTAACAAATTGCTGGAATTGGAGGACTGAACTAAATTCTCTGCAATCAATGGCATGTGAAGACATTGAGACAAAGTCAAAGGACGCAAAAGTGTGCATTGTTTACGTTCTGGGGGAGGACAGCTCTCAAGGATTCAGTTTTGGCCTGCTACTGAGCCTTAGCCTCATCCTGCGACTGCGATTGTGCCTGCGCCTGACCAGCACTCAAAGGTTCAGGAAGGCTCTTAACCCGGTGCTTGAGGCTGTGGCTAAATCCACACCACTGTGCTAGGGAGTCGGATGAACATAAATTAAAAATGTGTTAGACTCGAAGCCACACGCACCCACACACATGAAGCAACGTGGACACTTATCCAGGCGGTCGCATACACAGACATATTAAGGAACGTGACTTGGCTGTCCTGAGAGAACCACAAACACAGCCACATAAGTTTAGCATGTTATGAAAAATGTATACACAGACGGCAGACGGCGGAGAGTGAGAAGGACTGCCTTTGTCCGCCCGGCACGTAACCGGCCACGCCCAGTCTCCTCGGCATCCGATCCTGCCCGCCCCGCCCCCACAGCTTTTAATGACAAAAGTTATGACGACAAATGACTCGGTCGACTTTCACTACGAAATCAGAGCCGGAGCCTCACAATGGGACCATGAATCATTTCCCGCTGACTTGACTCCGCTCTTCTGAATTCACTTTTGCCATTTGGCCGCCTTGATTTGTAGTCGCTGTTAAAAGCGCTCTTCATTTATCATTATGCAAATTATAAATTAAATTTTAACGGAATGCTGCAGATAATAATGTAAATGTTTTAATGCCACGCTGATAATTATGCAAGTCTTGCTGCATCGGCGAAAAATTCACGCTCGACCGCAGCCGCCGTCGCGGCATGCAAATTGAATTTGTTAATCAACTGCATTTAGGCTTAATTGAAACTGCGAATAGTGGCCATAAAAACGGGAGGCACTTTAAATATTAAATTCCATAAGTAAAACCCAGATCTGTGGGAAAATTGCGCACGTGTCCCTGGTGCTTTTGCGATTATCAGCCAAAGCAAATACAAAGTCATGTTTGGGTTTTAGTAAATTGTACACACCATTGTTAAAATGGTGTTATTTGAGTTCTACGAGCAATGACTTGGCCAAATTAAATTCAATTGGGGCGCTTCACACTGATTATTAAATGCAGCCAACTAATTTTCAGCTGCAGGCGAGTGACGCATTTTCCTTTGAAACTGTCAAATAAACATGAAATCGAAAATTGCATTATGATTAGCCGGCAAGCTTTCGTATCAGTCGTCTTGTCAAATATGAGTTAATAATTAGGGCAAAACTAAACCAGCTCGAGGCATTCAGAGTCTCGAATTAATGTCTATATTAATAGGAAATACTGTCCCTATCCCATACTTACTTACACACTCGAAAACGTGGAGCAATGTTTACGGCAAACTGCCGTTGCCTCGGGCGACCTTGTGTCATAGGTTGCGTTAATTCAATTTTATTACGCATACGCAGTGTGGGCCAGATACAAAAAGACATGTCGGCGCTAAAAGTGGGGCCTGGAGTATGTATCTCCGCATAAGCCAGCGTATGCATATCCTTGCTAATATCTGCACTGCGACAGTTTGAAGTGTGTTTAACAGAAGTGTGTGTATGTTGATTTACTCCTTTCTAGAGCAGCAATTAATTAGCATACCTTTGTTTAAACATCCACAAGAACATATTGGGCTTACACAATATGAAGGCGCATAAATTTGCGGAATTGTGTGGTGTTTAGATAATAGAAAAAGGCTAGAGTGCATTAAAAAATAAGGAACAAATAGTTCAAACACAATTCATAGATAGATATTGGGAGATAGCTTTTGTTCTCATTTATTTATAAAACAATTTTTTTATTCTAGTGTCAGATAATATTTGTAGATAGTAATTGAGGCAACGCTTTCGGTCGCAACTTTTCAACTGATTCGCTGGGCTACCTTTTGTTTATCAGGGCGCTCAAATTACTTTGCGAATATTTCTAAAGAAACCGCCGCCTACATATTTCCACCTTTTTTAATATTTTATGCTCTTTATAGGCGCAATGTGGGCTGCATCTGATGGCGTTGCCACTTTTGCCTTTGTGCAATTGCTTTTTGCGGATATTGTTGTTAGTTTTACTTTTGAGATCCGTGTTGGCTTTCGCTGTTTGTTTTTGCATTGTGCGATGGCGCTTTTGTTTTACACGGCCGGGCACTGAGACTGTGGTTTTTGCAGTTGTTGGCTGCTCCGGCTGCCGTGTCCTATTTGTATCCTGGGTATTTGTTGGCACACAGACACGAAAAATACTCACATATACTTAGGTTCACTCGCATTTATGTCTATTGGCGCGCGTCCATTTCCATTTCATTTCCGTTATTGCAAAACTTTTCGTATTAAATATATTTCTCTACCAGCGTTTGTTTCATTTCATTTCGAAGCGAAGCCTTTGCTGTCGTGGCTGTCGTTTTTGGTTTTTGCACTCCAGCAAAGTTGTTTGTTGCTATTATTTCTGGTACTTTATGCGCCGTGCGCCATTATTGCAGTTGTTTCCTTTATTGTACAAGTACGAGCATAAAAATCCCCGCATTTCCATATAAATATCCCACCCACAACCCACTCGCCTCATTTATTGTGGCCTACTTACGGACGAGTTTACTCGGGCCAGCGGCTTACAAATTGACATGCAATTAAATGTAAGCCACAGGCATTTATTATAATTGTTACACCCCTCTTGCCACCCCATGGCTCACAGCCCCGATTCCGCTCCTGGCCAAAATGCTGACGCTGATTAGGCAGCTGGGCAACTACAAACTAACATTGTTGTCGGCGTCCACTGGCAGCTGCAATTAGCATTCTGCGCTGTAATAAATAAAGTAAAATTAACCACAATACCCCAAACAAAACGCTCGACCGAATTGTCCTCATTAATTTGATTTTGCAAACAAAAAGTCAGCTGAGCTGTGTTCTTGGCTGGCTTTAATTTGAAATAAATTAATCACTTAGTCTTTTAAAGGAATAAGAATAATAGAATAAGTACACAATTTCTCATGTATATCACTATATAATGTCATATCATTTAAAATGTATATCCTTTTTTTTCTAATGATCAGAAATGTATACATTTGTGTAATTTACTGAATTGGTTTGAAGCGTCCTTTTTATATGCACTTTTTTTGCATCCGCATTTATTTTGCAAAATTGAGCTCACCTTTTTTGCATATTTTATGGGTCAACGCATTCAGAACGAAGTGACCGCAAATTTTTAGCGCATTTGAATTAATGACACTGAACATCAGTAAAAAAATGCTGGACCGCAAATCAGGTTAGTTTACTCTCTTCTGACTCGTTAACCAAACAGTATAGTATATTTGGAATATTGTAAATGTAAAAACTTTTAATTTTCGATTACATTTTTCTGTTCAATAGCTAGCAGTTCTCAGTAAATATGAAATAAGGATTTGTTTGGTTTCTAGGAAAGTACAGCATCGCTGAACCAAAATGTCATACGATCCCCGTCGGTAAGTTTTTGAGGTACTTTGATCGAGTGATTCCGTGCCACGGAGTTGTAACGCCTAAAGTTTTCATTTCCGGCGTTCAGGCGACCCGCCATTTCGGCAGCCTGCTGATTCAAGGACTGTCTGTAGGATAAAGCTGCTTCCGAACGAATGTAGCTGGGGCCATCCTTGGATTCTGGTAGTACATTTGACTTGTTGGTCTTTGAAGGAACTCGATCATTCCAAGAATCTAGCCTTGCATTTTCTGTGGCAACAACAGAAGGGGCTTGTTCTTGAGGACTGGTCAGCAGCGAATCTTGCATTTTAAAATCGGAATGCTTTGGCTTTGCAGACTTTAGAGATGGTTTCGAGTCTGAGTCAGCAGGATTTAATTTTGAGGAGCGCCGAGTTCCTGTTTCTGATGGCTTATTTGACACTTTTGATTTCATTGTGGTAGAGGAAGCTTTGGCTGCTTCTGAGAAATTTGTTGACTTCAAAATGGACTTCGGAGTGAGGGTGGTATTTGAGGAAATACTGTTGCCTATTGCTGATCGTTTCAATGTAATGTTCGAAGACTTTGAGGCCATGTTAGCCTCACTTTGCTTATTCGTGCAGCTCGTCTTGGAGGCCGCACTGAATTGTGATATGGATAATTTGGAATTGGCTCTACCATCACCACTGACCTGACGGTTCGACCTTATTGGCATTAAGGTGCGCAAAGATTCCTTTGTAACCGCTTCCTTTGATTGGGAGTCCTTGGACAGCTTCGTTGTTGAGACACCACCCGCATCAATGCGGTTTTTTTCACTGAGAGCTTCGGCCTGCTTCTTGGCCACGGCCATCTCTTCATTGATGGCCTTGGATATGTCGACCTCGCCGATCGTGGACTTTCCTATACTTTGGTTGCTGTTCCGGGAAACCAACTCCTTGGATGGCTGCACATATTCGGACATGGGTACGAAAACCGGTGGCGGATACGTAACGCAGGTAGGTATTTTGAATTCAGGTCGGGCTCCACTATTGGGTGGTCCCACATTGAATGGATTGAAGGGTTCTACGTCGAAGTCATCAAAAAACATGTTGGCGAGACAGGTTGCCAATTTCCTATGGGACCTACGTGTTTGACCTCATTTTAAACATCCAGAACTCACATATACTTACCTGATTCGGATTAATTTTTAGAAGGTATGGGCCAGGACGTGGTAATTTCTTGTGTCTGTGTCGGAAAGCCAAACTATTTTTTTCTAATTTTTGATTGGCTTTTCGATTAAGGCCTCTGAAACGAACTGACACAAAAATCAGTTTATACTAGTCTTGAACCATTCCATTAAGGTAACCACTCTGTTTTTGTTCTTTCTCTGCTATTTATCTATACATAATTGGTATGGCCACATGAATTCACATTGTTATTTTACATTCAAGTAATCTCGGTTATCTCTTTCTTGTTTTCGTTTTTATCTCTGACAATCTCGGGTGCCTTTTTCAAGTTCTACTCTAGGCTTAATTAAAAATGCCTCCCGCTTCCTTCCGAGCTAACGCAGTTTATCAATTCGGAGTGTACGTGATGATAAGGTCTACAATCCTTTGAGTTTTTCTTTCTTGAAAAAATAGGGTGGGTGCTCAGAGTTAGGGCACATTAATTAGCAGGCCGAGGAAATTTCAAGCGAGTGCTGAGACTCTGTTGTCAGATCTATTTAAATCTCTCATCAGTATTTCGATCAACTTTTAGGAGAACGGTTGCTAAAATTTGAATACGGAAATTCTAATAATAGAATAACAGAAACACTATTATAATGACTAGTCTGAAAAACTCGACTGTACAAGACAGTTCACCGCAAGTGCCCCAGAATGGCATGGTCACCTATGGCAGCGGGCTCGTCTTTGGCGGGAAAGTTTATCCAGTATTGGTGGACGGCGTGCCTATGCAACCACCCCTAGGTGCTCATCAGGCGGCAATGCAACAGCGCATGCAGATGCAGCAGGTACAGCCACAGGCGCCACAGGCGCCACATACCCACTGCCCCAAGTCCATTGTTCAACATCCTATATATCAACGAACGGAGACCCGGTCTCCTGCGCCCTCATACATGTCCAAGCCAAGCCAGCAGAGCTCTGTGACTTGTCGTGGCCCAGTCATGGTGCAGCAGTACCCGCCGTCCAACAATCTCGCGATGATGCAACCGCTGCAGGCGCAGATTCTACAGCGCCAGCAAATGCAAACCTCCATGGGCAGTCCTTGCGGCACTCACGGCTACTGCAATCTGCCAACGAATGCGGGTGGTGATTCCTGCGGCTGGGACGGCTATGCTATGATGCAGCCAATGGATGCCAGCAAGCCGTATACCTTTGGCTGGAGTCTTACCGATTGAGTCCTTTATCCTCTGTAACAGTGTGTGGACAATTAATGAAATTAAATGTGGATTGATTTAATCGAACTTGTTTCAATCAAAGTATTCAGCTCTCTTGGAGAAGTTCCCCATAATGGCAGTTGCTCGTCTGGGCTTCCATTTTGCACTTCATCGAGCTCTGAGGTTGCCCCTCGTATCAGAGGCACCTCGTTTCGGGGGTTGGTCGTCATTTAGTGGTAAATTTCCGTCTTAGTTGCCAGCGAACGTCAGACGTGACATTTTGCAAATTCCGTTTTCAGCATTTTGTAATCGTTCCAGCATACATGTGCCACTGAAAGTGGATTCCCCACCCATTTGCCTCCTCATGTGGAGCTGCCGGTGGTATCAGTGGATAGGGTGGAGCATGTGTGGCAAAGGGGTTGTAGCTGGTTTTCTAGTGGCTTCCGATTTTTTCACTCGCCTACAGCGACTCTTGGGATGATAGTGTTATGGGAAGTGTCTAATGCCATTAAAATAGTAAATAAGAGCAATTATAATGGCAACAAAAACCGTGGATTGTCTGCCGCATCATGGATTTATGATTTATTTGGTAGGCTCAAAATTAATCCAAGATATTGGTGAACTGACATTTCCGCTTTCATATTGCTTAAAGCTTGAGGGTGGAGATGGAAATGGATGCATCGGTTACGTTTATTTATACTACGGCATAGCTTATTATGTAACCGCAAATGAATGCCAGCAAAGTTTAGGATTTCAGCAAATTACTGCCATCGCAATGGACGTTACCAAGGAATCAACTTTCCTGCTTACTGTGATAAATAACATTATTTCCATAAATAACTTTCTTTGTGGCATGCCTTCGATGCTAAGCTTCTGACGTCATCGGGATTGTGCTGAAGAGAAAACTCAAACCGCAAGCTGCATGTTGGCAAACACTGACACATACCCACTCCGCTCTCTAATGATGATCCCAAAAGTCAACTTGCTAAAGTAACACGAGCTCAAACATGCACACACACACACAGCACAAACACAGGGACAGCGGACTCATAAGCACATAGTGGTATTAACGCCATAATTCGTAAGTTACACACACACATACAGGCGCCGCAAAAGGATTAAGTTATATTAAAGTTGCGAGCGCTGCATTTTAAGTTTGCCTCCTTTGACGATGTCATAAATGCAGGAGGCCACGAAGTCGAAGCCATGAAGTCGAAGCCAAAGCCAAGGAATTTGCACACACGATCTTGGGTGCAGAAGGACTCCTCTGCTGGCCGAAAAGTGCGCTATGCAAATTCCGAGTGACCCACATTTAAAAAATAATATTAATATTCGGAGCGTCGAGCCAGTTATAAATGCAATATATGGCATAAGTTTACGCAATGCAATCCGCCGCTTTCGAAAAAAAGCCGCCTGGCTTGTATAAATTTGCAATATTTTTATATAGTTGCAGTAGCTGGAATTTTTTGTTGCTGCCAGCCCGCATGTCAAGAGTTAATTTTTGTGCTCTTATTTTATTTCATTTTTTTTTTCTTTTTTTTATTCTTGCCCTTGCCTTTCCGTGTGCGCACATTTATGCGAAAAGTTGGCGTAAAAGTTTAATTTAAAAATGCATTTGGACTGACTTTGACCGTTTCGCTAGAACAATAAAAAAACGGCAACAAACAAAAAGCGCTACAAAACCCACAACTATTAACTGCAAAGTCATTGGAGCAGCGAGAC
This sequence comes from Drosophila mauritiana, assembly GCF_004382145.1. NCBI lineage: Eukaryota > Metazoa > Arthropoda > Insecta > Diptera > Drosophilidae > Drosophila > Drosophila mauritiana. The sequence goes on along the minus strand of NC_046667.1, from coordinate 11,388,878 downwards.
ATAAAACAAAATTAAATAAACTGACTTTCTTTTGGCTTTAGTTCTGCGCATTTAAATCAATTTACGCTTCGTCTCTACTTCGCATTCATTAATTGCCAACTGGAAGCTGGGTGTTTAATTGTTTTGGCTTTTGTGTGGATAAAGCAGTAGAGAAATGTGCGGAATAAGTGCTCCATGCCCTGGGTAAATTCTAAGAATTCTCCTAATTCAAAGCGATGACTGATTAAATTAGATCTGCCAATGAAAACTTGGCGAGTTTAATTCTCAACCTGTTCAAGTTGCTTCTTGACATTTTGCCGAAATTTGGTTTACGAGCCAACCGTGTCTAATAAAACTTATATGTCTGGGAGTAATAAAACCCACACAGCCCCTCCATCTTCCAGTCGAAATGCCATACGATTTTTTAGGCCAGACCGTTCGGAATTTTGCGAGGGCGAATGGAAACGAGCAGCCGACTTGTTGAAGTGTTTATTGTTTAGAATCCCGCGGCGTCGGCATCAGAATACATAAAACATTTTTTCCTTTTGAATAAAATATACGCAGATGAGAGTCTTCGAAGGCGGCTAAGTAACCTCTTCAACTTCTGCATGGAATGGGTGAATGTCTGAGAATTGGATACGCATTTTAAATGTGAATGAGGTATCTCAGGCTGTTTTTCTTACATTTAAATATGTGATATGTGTAACCGCATTCCAACATTTCGAATTAGTTCTGGCCTTCAAAATGCATTATTCTCTGCATGGGATTGAAAAGAATGGGATTTGCGTTGTTGCAAACACTTGTGTATGTATTGAGACTTCTTAAAAACTAAGAAATCAGTGCTTCGGGTGTCAACACCTGCTAAGCTCAATCTAAAGATAAAACAAGTTTACTTAGCACACCTTTATGTCAATTCACAATGGATAGAAAGGTCCGAAACACCGTCCGTCGAACTGGACGGCTCACCAAACGGAGGCGCTCAGCGGGAGGTAACGAGGTTATCAGGAACAAGGTTGCACAGGTGCCGACGGTGGTGCCTCCTTTGGAGCAAAGTAAGGGCCTACAGCAACGGGTCTTCCTCTACATCCAGCTGAACGAAATGACCAAGCTACCCGAAACGGGCAATCCTCTGGAGCTGCACCTCTACCATCCGAAGAACACACTGCAGAAGATGCAGGAGCGCTACACCACAGATACCATAATCTATCAGCATGAGTTCAATCTGAAGAAGCCCGTATTTGCAATGGGTGTGATGCAGGACGATATCGAGGACATGAACACGTTCAGCGATCAGCCGCTATTGATATCCCTTTATCAAAGGATTCCGAGGCGCCGCAAGGGAGGATCTGGAAAAGGGAAGTCAAGGAAGCAAGGACGCACATCCTCTTCATGGGAAATAAGTCAAATAATCACAGATGCTTCGGAGAGTAAAGAAAATGTTCTAAAGGAGAGATCAAGTAAGAGGTCATCCGAACGTGATGGTGAGGAAGCTGGAGAGGAAGGTGAGGGAGGTACCTTTTCGGAGGAGAGACTGGAACTCCTATCCCGCGGCCACTGCGATCTTCTGCAGCTTTTCCAACGACGTCGTTTTATCAGCGACATCACCATCTATCTGTACCCGGAGTATCGTTCGAAAAAGATTAATGATAAAATCACCACGTGCAGCGTTTGGCACATGTATTCCATTCTGCCCATCCTGAAGAACTTTAACTTTACGAACTTGGCCTTTCTGACCCTGGAATCGATATACAATGTTCCCGAGAATCTCCACTTGAAATCCGCTGAACTGGGCCTCAGTGTTTCTTTTCGTTCAACAAAGCCTGAGGAGTCGAATGGTGCTTTTAGGGTGATTCCCTTGTGCACCTACTCAGGATTCATTTCACAGATCATCAGTGACCAGAACACGATCATCGTGTGGGAGAACATCAAGCGGGATCTGCACCTCAACATGAACTTCAGTTTTAACCAAATGGAGACCAATTCGAGGGTGAAGCTTCCAAAGCTTTTTCGCATGCTACTTTGGGAACAGGACGTTGACTTTCAGATCCATAAAATTGATCCTGTTTCGGACCTTGCCTTGATCAACAACTCTCTGCACCGTTTCGTTCTCAACGAGGAAATGAGGAAAATTCTCGAGCAGGCTGTAGTTCACAATGACTATGAATTGTTGCTGCAACTGTACCAGGAGACACCGACCAATGTCCTATACGAGGGAGTCCTTAATCCAAGTATCTTTGGGTACCCAGGCGGTGAGGGCTCTTAAGTTAAGATATCAATACGATAACACATGGTTCCGCATTACCTTCCCCAGTGAATTATTGCCGCTTCGCATGCAGGCTTAATCCCGTTTTCAAACCATCCATCAAGCTAAGCCTTCCCAGGGATACCTTGGTAATGGGCCCAATGTTCTGCACCTTCAAGATTTGCTTCTTTCAGCCAATTTGCGAGCGCAATGAACCCCTGGACCAATACAATGAGAGCCTCCTCAAAAGGGCAAAGCTGCGACGCTGCTTCGATATGGAGTTCCTCAAAGAGGACGAGACGGATGGGGATGTGCTACTCGAGCTCTACCGTGCCTTTGATGATCTTATAACCGATACAATCGAGTTCATAATCAAGCGAGATGTGCAAGACATTAATGATAGAAAGGAGTTCTTTTGCTGCCAGCTGAGCAACATCTGCAATCTGGTGCTGAAAATATGCGGCTGCGACTTTAACATACGAATGCCAACAAAAACGAACATTGAATTCAGAGTGGGTATCTAATCGAAAAAGTATTTGTATTCAATAAGTTACCCATTAATCGATAAGGAAATGCTGACGCACATGTATAAGGAGCTGATGGATCGCATTGAGGGTGTATTTACCGCCTGCTGTTGGAAAAATAATTGTGACTCTACGCAGAATCAGGATCAAGAGGAACATGGCTTGAATAGGATGATGAATGAAATGCGACTGGTCAGCAACACTGGCCAACGCGATTTGGCCATTCACATGTACGATGAGATTGACCACAGCACCACCAACCGCATTGTATTCGACTTTGTAACCCTGCTGAACAGCGTCGAAAACCTGCAGTTTGAACAAGCGGCGAGGTATTTCACGAAACCCCGAACCACCGATTGGAGTGGATATTACTTTACGTGAGTTTTGGATGCGGATCTGAGCAGGGCCATACAGCTTTGTGCCCTAATAATTTCCCTTATTTATTTATTCATTTATTTTACTTCTATAGCGCAGTCTGCTCTTACAGCTCTATATTAACTATATGATGGACCTAAGATCAACCGACGAAGAGGTCTCGAGTACGGCCAAATCTAATATGATTGAGAGTCTGCGTCAGTTTGCTGATAAGAACAGAATGGAATCGGAAATCTGGATCCTTTTGTACTGCTATTACAAGGAATATAATTATTTACCCGGAATGGAGTTGACGCGCTGGAAATTTCAGAATCTAACGAAAATTGCACCCAGGGCTCTTAACTTTACTCCTACTTCACTTTATGAACTGTACTTGCCAGTCGATTTTGAAATGAAGAGCTCATCCACCACGATGAATACTCAGTTTTATCCTGTTTTTAAGCTCTTCGCTCGCCTAGGAGCATACGCATTTGCGGAAGTTATATTTTCCGAAATTGAACAGTGTTTTACGGAAGCTGAGGCCTATCTCATAAGAACCACTTTGAAGATACTGCAGCGGCAGATCGATGATAAGTTCCAGATCATAAAGATGCCTACGGATAACAGTGTGTATGGAAAGTTGAAGGTGAGAGTAGTTTTTTATACAAAACGAAACATATATTTAATTGAAAATTATTGTCTAGCGCTGTTACCAACTCCACATAAACGGCAGTGTAGAGTATTCCCGTGGGCGTTGTGATGAAGCTCTAAAATACTTTCAGGAATTATTGTCCGTGGTAGATCCGATGGATATAGTGCTATTCAAGTTGAGTTTTCTGCGTCTCGGTCAATTAGCCTTACAAAGGAAACAATACGAGCTGGCCGAAAAAGCATTTAATATCTGTTTGCCTACCAGACGCAAGAACTTTACAGCCAACTATGGAATGGGCTTGACACTTTACCATGTGAGTTTTATTTGAATTGTTTCAATATGCTGTTTATTCACATACGTACCAACAGCTCAACCGTCTTGAGGATGCCATTCCGTATCTATCGCGTTGCACAGAAGTCGACATCTTTATACCAGATGTCTGGGGATATTTAGCTACCATTAACCTTCGATTGAGCCGAAATAAGACGGCCTTGGAATGTTGGAAGGTGGCTAAACTGGTAAGTATATTTAGCGGTTTATAATACTATTAATTCTACTTAAATACTTCTTCAAAGTACCCCGAAGTAAGCATCAGCAAAAGCGTTTATGCCGAACTAGATAAGATCCAGTACTCAGATGTACATCTGCTTGTAGATGATGACGGAAATCCAGCCGAAAAGATGACAAAAATGGACTTTATTCCTTTGTAATTTGGTGAAACAAAAGGCTTTGCAGTTACCCAAGAAAATATGCGCCACAGAGTAAAATGATCCTAAACAAACACCTCCGAAGTCACGCCTTTCATCAAGTTTTGGCAGCATTTATCACTTAAATTCAGTGCCCAGCGCATAGGTGAAATTAAGTATACGCACACGCATATGTTTACAAGGTATTTCGGTCCCTAAATGTCCTTCGCCTGCCTCGTCGAGCTGGCGCTTGTCAAAATTTTAGCCGCAGAGCAGCAGCACATACGTGAATATGCCAACACAATGCATTTTTGGCCAAGGGCAAACCGCCACAGCAATAGCAATAACAAAAGCAACACCGCCAACAAACCAACAACGACAAAACAGAAACAAGTGAGATACGTAGTTAAACCCTTTTGGCCAACACTCAACCCATGACAGGTGTTTGCTCTGTAAAGCCTTAGTGGGGTATAAGGAACTTACCAATTAGCTTGGCTATCTTCAATGAAAAACAAAAACTTTTGGTTTGGCCTATGTAATATTCTCATAATAATTATGTTAAATGTATTTGGCTAAATAATAATTTTAACATTACCGCTATTGTTATTTCCATTGTTTGACTGTGTTTAGAAATGCTGTTTTTTTATTAGGCAACCAATGAGTTATCATTTCCACAAGTTATTAATATATAATCAGCCCAGCAGATTTAATAATATGTATATTCTGTTAGAATTCACCAAGCTTAACATCTTTTAGGGCTTTTTACTTTAAACTTTCTATTTTGAGTATTTTTCTATAAAGAATTTTTACCAACTATAGGGCATCCCCTATTCTTTGGCCTATATATGCGGCTCTCCTGTTGTTGTTTACCTGGCAGCGAGTGCTCTAAAATCCGCTTTGACAGCTCGGCTGTCAGCTCAACTCAAACCAAGCCAGGGGGTGTTGTCCTGTTGCCGGGAAGTGCAAGTGGAAGTGGATGTGGGGTGGCAGTGGAACTGGGGTGCTGTACACTTTTTTGCCTGTCTTGTTTGGGCCTGACCCTCAACTACATATGCTAATGACAGGACAGCCAGGATGGGGCAGGGACAGCCACTCAGCTCGGGCTGTTGAGCTAGTTTAAGGCCAACAACTCTCGGCTGCTGAGCACACACAGTGGGGCACAGTGTAACCCACTAGAATCCACTAGCACGCACACATTGGCTTCATCAAAATGAAATTTGTGAGCAAACACATAAAGTGAATCAAGTAAGCCAGCCAGCCAGGTAGCCGGGACACATGCTGCTAATGTTTTAAGACGGCTTTAAAATGCGTTTTAGCTGTCGCTCGTTTCAGGTCCATCAACATCACGCATACGACGCGTGGGCACTGCCGAAAGGAACAACTTGCCATCATCCCAACGCAACAAAATCAATTAGACACTTGCATTTACATACCTATTTCGATTGCTGATGCCGTCCATAATGCCTGCACTCAACTGGCCGGCGAAACAACAATTGCAATTTAATGTGCTGCCTGCGCCTGCTAATGATAATGTTGTTATGTGCCTATTATGCCTGTTGTTTGCGGGCTCCATGGTTTCTCCATGGGTTCAATGGGGGTCGGTGGCGAACCCATTCGAGTCTGGTTGCGAACACATGTCATTAGCATTTGCATTATGCGAACTTTGCTGTCTGACAGCACTCAAAGTGATGCTGTTAGGCGGCTGCACCCGTGGGCATCCCCCCCGAAACACCAAATGAAATTAAAGCTGTACCCAAATGAGACCAAAATCGATGTTTAGCCAAACTGTCACAATGTGAATGTTCTCTATGTTGGTGCGGTATCATTTCTAATGCAATCGGAGGCAAATATTTGTACAAGCGAAATAAATCAAGAATATCAAGCTTAATGTTCCTATTGTTGTAACCGATATTTCAGTTTTAGAGTTGGATTTCTGCTTTTAAAAAGAAGCATTCTGGAATAAAAACCTTTATTATTGCATTATGGAACTGCGTTCCTCCTATTTACTAAACGTTAAATTTCTGCTACCAATAGCCTAAATTGAATATCAAATGCCTCGACCTTGCTCGCACATAATATTAATTTGTATGAATTTCATATGCCAAAATTCCGAAACAAGGCCGAGTGGAGAGCCAAGCCAACCTTGAGGATGTGGAAGGATACAATGTGTGGTGTGTGGAAACCTGAAGCAATTTCTAATCAAAATATGCGATGGACAGGCTAATATGCAAATACCTTGTAAGCAGCTCAGACGCAAAGCAGCTCAGCTTAATACCAAAATAGCTCAGCTCCATCCGCCGCACATATCTTCAGCTCCGGCTAATATCGCAACCGCATAGAAAAATCCTATAAAAAAAGAAGAAACTGGTGGCTAAAACTACAACAGCTGCGGATCCTGCCAAAAAGAAAAGTATGCAAAGCTTCCGCCCGGAATTAAGTTGGCAAAGCGCTAACGTAAAATTTACACCAGACTGGCTATAGAATCGTTAGGCGGGGCAAATGTTTGCCGGGGTATGACATGAAAATTTCATTTGAAATTGAATATGAAAAAAAATGGGATGCCTCGTGTGTGCCGCCTGTGCGGCAGCTGCTGCAATTGACAATTATTATTATTGTCAGTGCGAATAAGAGTCGGGTTCGGTTGGATGTTGGGCTGGTTGTTTGGATGTTTGCTTGGTTGGTATTCATATGACACCCGTGTAGCTCATAACCAAGCATCCAAAATGCCTCGACATCCGTCGGCTTCAATAAAATCCAATGGTCGCATTAAAATCATTTAAATTCTATTGTTTTGTTTGCGTTTTCCTTGAATTTCCACCCGCCGCACCTCACTCCTTTCCGGATTGCCGTGTATTTCTTTACGACTGTCAACCGCACACGCAAACTCACGCACACGGACGGATAAAGCCACGGATTTTGAGTACGCCGTACACACGGTGAATGCCGCATAAGCTGTTTTCGTTGCGGATTTAGGTGATATCAGCAAATGCATATTTAATGGGCTTGCGATCAATATGATATGTGTGCGGTGTGGCAGGACCCCGCGATTCGTCCTGCCGATTAATGCAATTTAAGGATAGCAACGGATTCGCGAAATTGTTTAAAGTTGGCTGGGGGATATCGATGTTTCTGTATTAAGAAGAAAGTTGTATGCTTTAGGTATAGGATTATTTAATATTGTTCATGGTTGCCATATTTCATAGAATATAGAAAATATTAACATAAACAACCAGTTTCTTTTAGGTCGGATGTATTGTAGCTCCTTCAAAAGTATGACTGTAAAACTTATCCACACCTTCCCCTTTTACTTATAGTTCGTGCTGAATTCTTTGAAATCGCGAAATGAAATCGGTGGCGTCACTTAAAAATCATATCTGCCAAAAAAGAAATGGCACCTGTTCGTGCTCCCCTTTCCCCTTCGCTTCAAAACACACCAGGTGGGATTCCATTTGCTAACCTCCACTTTGGCCCCTTATGCTCCAATGTTTGCAAATTCTCAACTTTCAAAAAAACGCGAAAACGAAACACGTTGAATGCGCGCCGCACGCAAATGCGAAATGGAGACGGGGTAAAGGGTTTTCTTGCTTTTTCACAGGATCCGTCTTGTTTGCATAATGCCAGCCAGTCAACAGCCACCCACTTCCACCCACTCACACGTACTCGTGCTGCTGGAGAGGAAAGTAAGTCAGCGGTTTTCATTTTACAATTTGATAGCCGAATAAGAATTTTCTGCTGACAGAAGTCGGAGCAGGAAATCGTTCGAGGAGGTCTGGCGAAAGGATTTCCACTTTTGTGCCGTTGATTTGTTTGTTGATTTGCGTAAGTAACGTTCGAAGGGCGTCGCCGGGCCCTAAATCCTTTAGCCAGCAGCTTTATGGCCAAGTTGTTTTTAGATTTGTCGCATTTATAAATTATTTAAAGTGGCAGAGCGCCAGCTCAGCTTGGCCTGATGAATGTGTGCGCTGACCATCATTGACCCCGTGACCCCAAAAGAAACAGCAGCATTTTAACGAGAGGCACTCTAAGCACACTGAGAAATATTATCCTTTCCAAAAGGATACACCTGTACTGTGTAGCTACTGCAACAAATAGTTTATTGGTTGGCGTATAAAAGCACAAAATCAGCCCATAATAGGAACGGGTTTTTCGCATTTTGGTGTAATATACAAAGGACAACAAATAAATTCACTTGTACAGAATGGCAGCCAATTAAAAAATATATAATTTTTCCCTGTGCACGCACTCTGGCAGATGGACCAGTGACATGAGAGACCATAAACAGTGGCTAAACAAGGTGCTTAAATTATGCCACAAGTTCTGAAAACCGGCTGTAAATAACAAGCCGGACCAGCAGTCCACCCCCGCCCACTTCCTTCCGCCCCTGGGTGGCCAACCCAACGCCCCTTCACCAATCCTCAGCCCATCCACCATTTGAGGACATGCATTCATATTTATGGTTGTCTATCTGTGGCCTCTTGTCCCCCCGACTGTTCCGTTGACAAGGCCATGCGTCGCCTGCCACAAACTGTAGCCACTGCCGCACCATCAGGACCCTTTGCCGCCGTCCATGTCCTGCTGCTCCTGGCTTGTTGCTAGTTGTTGGTCTCATGGCTGGATGGCTTTGGTTTCGAGAAATCAACGCACACACCCATGTGTGTGGACCGTTCTGTGGGTGTGCGATATTTGCTCGAGTGTGTTTGCCTTTGCTTAGCGCTACTCAGCCGGCTGCTGTTTACACACACATATGCGAGTATCAGCGGCCAGCGATTAAGCTCTGCTCCTCGGCGAGCGTTGCGATATCGGCGGTTTTCTTACCGCAGGAGTGCTGTATGTATTGTGTTAGCACATCAAAAAAGAAACGGATCTTATATGTATTATAGAAAACATAAAATCGGACTTTGAAAACAAATTTGTATATAAGCCTCCTGGAAATAAATAATTTAATTAATTGAATGTCCTATTTTTCACGTTAAGAAAATGTTCCACATTTGTATTCTGTCAATATGTATAATATTAGTCCTTGTATAATTAAAATACAATGCTTTCGTTAAAAAGCACTTAGAATCAAATTCGAATAAAAAATATATATAAATTATGTTAATTGCGGTGTATAATCGTGGTATAGCTAAAAATCATTGTGGTTTAGGAATATAATTGCCAGCCTTGACCTCGAGTTTAGCAAGCAAATAATCAATTAGTTAATTATTATGATTATATTCATCGATTATGAATACTGATGGCAAAAACCGCAATCCACAAATTATGTTGGTTGTCATAAAAGGAAATATATGAATGATTAGAAAAACAGTTGTTTTTTTCTGAGTGTTTTGCCATGCGACACTTTTTCCGACTGTGGTTACAGCTACCTGCCGACTCGAAAATCGGGCTTCCTTCCTGCACAAAACGATTTTAATTAAAATCGGATTCAGCATAGACGATTTCCGGAAATTTAATTGCGTGTGGCTGCAAACTGTGTTTACATTGTGTGCAAGCCGCTCAACCTGAGTCTTTGATCTAGAGTTCCACAGCCCCAAAGAGACACTTCGAGCAATAGATGTCAGATGCCCCAAAAAACAATATAAACTACATGGCAATCGGGGTCGGATGCCTCAGGGAAGGAGGTGTTCGGATGGTCGAGAGCGAATGGTGGCAAAGATAAAAAATAATAAAAATTCATAAATGAATGCTTGAGCGCTCCTTGACACACGGAAGTTGGCCACCGGATGTGAATGTATATACGTGCGTGTGTGTGTGTGTGGGCGGTGCTTGAACACAATGGATCCTGTCGCTTTGAGTGAGAGCGTGGGTGTGCGGAGGAAATTCACAATGCGAAAGACAAACGTCCTGCCGACTTGTCCTTGCGCCTGGATTTTTGGTGTTGTTAGCAGTTCCGGCTTTGAGGCAGTAAAAGCCATTATGGTATTTATTTTATTTTGCCCAGACAGAGTCTGAAAATTGTTGACAATTTTCTATTTTAATCTGCGCATCCAGGGGCGGTCACTTGATCTGGCCGTAGAGGTAGCAACTTAAATCGTTGGACACAGGACACAAATTTATTGGGGCACAACCAGCCGCACTCGTCCCTCTGTTCGCCCGACTGGCTGACACATCCTTTATCCTTTTCCGTTTGCGGCCATTGCAATGGGGCAATAATAAACAGTTTCCGTCACTTGTTTGACATATCTACAAGGCGCAATCTGATTGCGCCGCATATATGTTTGTGTGCTTAATGATATGTACAAGGACTGGCCAAACATTAACCCTTTTCGGTGCGGTGCGGTGCGATTGGGCGTGAGCGGGAGCGTGTGGAAAACAAGTGCCAGCCGACTGACTGGTCAAATATAAAGCGTTTGGACCGTGCGGTTATTGCTTGATTAATTTCCGGTCAAATGGCCCCAGACACTAATGACTATTTAATGTTACAATTTACACTTTATTGATTCGCACATAGGTATCTGATTGTGTTTGTGTCAGCATAATCGAGGCATTATGTCAAGCTGTCAGGACCAGGTCAATTTAATGCCGCTTAAAGGACACTTTTGTTCGAAGAGTTTCCGCCGCTCAAACGAAACAAATTAGCCAGGTAGACAGCGTTCGCATTTAACGTGCAGGCCCTGCAACGAATTTATGCTGCATTTTCCCCACCCCCTCCACTGGTGATGGTTTTTCTTATTCGCATTTATTTCCCTCATTTTATGCCCTTTTGCCAGCGAAGGAAAATGGGGAAAAGTGGTTTGCATTTTGCCTAATGCGACGTTGCATGAAAACGAAAACAGCCACGTAAACAGAAAACAAAATAAGCGTTACACCAACAGGATCAAGCGAATATTTTATGCTCTAAAACTAGTTTTTAATTTATGTGGTGCATTATAATAACTTGTGAAATATTTATAAATTAAAATAAATCGTAAGAAATTGAATAAAACCACTTGTATTTATATTGTGTTGAAAAATAATAGGCTTCTCACCTATATTACTAATATTTTACAAAAACTTTAAATAACTCCAATTGCCTTGAAAGGCGGATACACAACATCCTATACCCAGAAATAAAATGTCCATTCTTGTTCTTATACTCCTTTCTCATTTCATAACTTTAAATGACAATTGCAAAGTTATTATAACAAGAATAACCATTAAGTTTGGGTTCCCACCGAATCTTACCAAATACCCTTATGGCAAGTAAATCTGCAAGTCTAAAACCGGGGCAAAAAAATACAAGCAATGCGAAATTTTTGCATTTTGCATATGCAGAAACACAGACGCTTTGGACTTGAGTGACCCCCGGGGAATGGGGATTCGGATACCAGGACCAAGTCCGTTCTCAACTGCTGCCTGTCACAAAATTTGCAGCCAGCTTCGGACTTTTCAGTGGTCTTTGCGGGGTATATGGGACTCGATAATTCATACACTGAAATATGCTAGTGTTGAGTCACTTTACATAAGTCAGAAGAAAGGCATTTAAAATAAATCTTCCGAAAGTTAAGAATGAAATTGTAGTTCAAAGAATTTTTCAAAAAATGAGTACAAATATAGATAGTTTAAACACTGTAATATTATTTTATGTGGATCTATGAGATATACAATTTTGTATCAGAATTTCTTAATCATTTCAATAATCTTCGAAATGGGGGATAATATAAAACATTTCATAATATTTTTTTCAGTGCTTGTCGGGCACAGCGGAGCCCAATGGCTTTCGGAACTTTGTCCTGGGTGTTTTTCAGTCGAAACCGTTTGAGGTTGGGCCTATGGGACGCATGCCGAGCTGTGGCTGCTTCTGGACGTTGGAGTAGTCACAGCTATTATTTTCTGGCATTATCTCATCATATTTCTGCGCTGCGTTAGTGCTTGCAAAATTGCTGGAATTTCCTGCCGCTCCTGCTCGTGGGGACTCAGGAACAGGACCTGGCAAATAACCATTGAGTTGGCGAGAGGATGAGCAGGATGCGAGCCTGTTTATGGCTGGAGTATGCCAGCTAATTCACAGAAAATACTCAAGAATTATGTGCTGGCTCAGGCTTATCCTCGGCAGAAAACAGAGCAACAGACCAAAGCAGTTCATCATCATGTGTGCCGGCGGAATTTTGAATTCATATCACGTATTTTATTACATCGTTATTCATGATATTGACTCTCGACGGATGGAAAGTTTTACCCGCCGCTCGAGATATTCAAAGTGCAGTTCAATAGATTTCGCCGCCATAAAGAATACATTAAGTTTAGGGTCTCTCCTCGGCAGGCAGCACATAATTAAATTGATTTCCACGTTCGTTTTGCTCCCAGCGATTTATGGCCATGTGCGATAAAGTCAATTCGAGCAAATTGAAAAGCAAGCAACGAGTTTGAAATGTTGCTAAAAATGGCAGCATAAATTGTATATGCATAAATTATACATGCCAAATTGATATAGTTCTTTTTACCCGGCAAGAGTTGAAGCATTTCTGGCATTTTCCCCGGCAAAGCGAAAAACATCCAGCTTTCCTGGCATAGCCGGGCTTTAACTCATGAACTATGTGCTTTGTTCAGATATCTTGCCTCAAACTCCTCCAATGTTTGTGTGCTGACTTTGCAAAACCCTCGAATCCCCGACTGCATGAAACTTCATATCAAAATACCAAAGCAAATATTTATTATCCGTGTGTGCGGAGGAAAATTCTCTTTCGATCTAAGGCCACACCTTGGCTGAAAACTGAAACGACAACTACCGAAAAGTCTAGAGAAATTTCGAATAGAAATTATTTCTGGCATTTTAATAAACGACTAGAAGCCACTGGCAACTATTCTAATAGGTTTTGTTCAGTACCTGCCGAAGCAGTTTCAAGTGCTTTAAATATTCATTTGTAAGCGCTCGTACCATGCGGCGTATGCGTAATTTAATCAAAACCAACGAAGAATCGTTGAAATTTATTAAAACTGCTTTTGACTTTGCAAGGATTTTCTAAAAATGTCAGAGAAATGGTCGGTGAAGCGTACACTAACACTAATTAAGTCATCGTATTAGCTAGCCTTTTCATACTTAATTTGGAATTTTATACGACCACCTCTTGAAGCCGCCTTCCCTGCATTTGCAGCGCATTTCGCGACGCCATTTAAAACAAACATAAAAAAAAGCCCAGCAAAACACACCGTGAAGTGCTAAAATTAAAGCAACAGCAGCTAATTACACGGCGACCTAATTTTATGCGAGAGTGCGAAAAAAAAGGAGTCCGGCGGTTGGGGATGCGCCAATAAATGGCAACGAGGCCAAGCACCTCCGAAAACAAACACAGAACCGCAGGGAAATGCTGCGATTCCGCCCACTCCACGGAATTGTATCTGTGTGCTTGTTTTTTGCTAATTAGCGAATAACCGTGTTTAGATTGCAAACACTCATGCCGGCGAAAAGAAATAACAGACGCCGGCAAATTAATTGCCAAACAAGTGAGTGCAGAGTTGCCAACTGAAAACTGCCGTCGCCCAAAACCAACTGCCACAACAGGATCGGGCCTAATGTCCGCCTTACAAAAACACCAGCGGAAGTCGATGCGAGGGGAGCCACTGGGGTGGCTGGGAACTAGAAAACGTTATCGGTTTTCTTGGATTGGATAATAAAAAGAATTCATCGTAATTACATCACAATTTCTAACCATTAAAAAAATTAAATCCTAAATCTATATTCTTACAGGCTTAAATCAACGCCTAGTTAGGAGTACTATGTGGCCAGGAGACACTACTCTAGTACCTGCCCTCGCAGGGCTGCAGCACGCACTAGTGCAGCAGGGAGGCGGAAAAAATCCTGACCCCGGGTAACAGACGCGATGTGGTCGACGACAGCGGCTCTGAAGGTGACGTGGCCACAGCTGCGCTTAGTTAATTAGTTTAGCAGTATGTTGGTCCTGTGTCGGCGGCTGTATCTGTATCTGTATCTGTATCTGTGCCTCTATCCGTAACTGTATCTAGCATGCTGCGAGCATCCGCGGGAGCAGATTGAGTCTGGGCCTGTCATTTCGGGCCACCGGGATTGGAGTCCTTGCTGCGTTTGCGACTGTTTGCTGTTGGCGGTTGATCAGCAACTCGCTGAATTTTGGACCCTCTGTTTGCGTGTTTCAGTTTCAGTTTCCTGCTCCTGTTCCTGTGCCCAGGCTCTTCAATTACCGTCCGACAAATTGTGACGACAACTGTTTGCAGTTTGTGACTTTAACATCGCTTAGCCGGCAGCGGATCGGATTTGTTTGAAGTGTTGAGTCGACGAATGCTAATTAGACCTCCCGTCGGGGAATAAGCTGAAGTACAGGAATGCGACAGAACCATCCAAAATGTTGGCCTTTAATAGGCAACGGAATTTGAAAGATTCGGAAACGCTAAAAAAAAAAGTAAATATAAATAACTATGCCTGACCATGGCATGCGATTTCGTTCTTTATACACGTTCGCAATAAGTTTACGCATTTGATTTAGTAAAACAAATATGGTTATTGAGACTTTTATTCAAAAGTGTGCAATTTGCACAAAAGACTTGCTGGCATATTCTAGCAATTTCTGATTCAATTGAGCTGTGTGTGTTTGCTTAAAATTCCTTGATGCCTGACAAACACTTTAGCAGATTTAATTCAAGTTTTTAAAGTCTAACAACGTCAACACCCGCAAGGACATCGGGAATAACAAGGGAAAGTGTGAAACTTTTATGTTGTTTGTTAAAATATAACCTTAAGCCCCCTTGTTGGTCAAGACAGGCTGCACACACCCGCTTTCCCGCTATCCCGCTCTCCAATTCCCTGGAAGGAGCAAACGAAGTTGGACGGACGAAGACTTCCGAGCAATTCCCTGGGGGGTATTTTTCAAGTGGAGCCCGTCGTGGGCGAAACTTTTGCCCATCTCCAATCTCCATCTCCCTCGGAGACGGGCATTAAAAATTGATGAGTTCTTAATTTGTGTTGCGCTGCCGCTGCCGCTGCTGCTGCCATATTGAAAATAGATTAAGTTCTATTATTTGCAGTCATGATGTGGATTAGCACGGACACTCTGCAGGAGCCTCGAGCCCGGAAAGGAAGCGATTCCCGATTCAGGGATTCCGTATCCCTATTCTCTTGGCCGCTGGCCAGCGGGGCAGCCTTTATGGACGTCATCATTAATCATGCTGACAAGGGCCGCTTGGATTTTCATTTTACGCTGCTGATGGCGCTGCCGCTTCCACTTCTGATGCCATTCTCAAACCCATTTCCATGGCACTTTTACCCTGGCTCCTGCAATACCCTGAAAACCCTATTTCGATTCTTATGCCGTTCCCATGGCCCGTAACAATTTTGTTTGCCTTTTGCGTTCAGTTTGTTTGTATAATTTATGTGCCTCACCGACGACCAGGCCAACTGGCCAAATCCGCACTCCCTCTATCGGAAATGGCCGAATGGATGGGAACTTGGCAGTGCTAGATACAAAAGCCAACGAAAAGTATATGGTTAATAAAAAAATCATTGTGGGAAGGGGAAGAGAAGATCAAGGGAATCGGGATTAGGTGTTATCAATTTGCTATTAATCACTGTGTATTGGGTATTTTTGGCCACCAAAGTTATCCTAAGCCAATATTTAGCTTATAAATTATTGGTATACACATTTTTAGCTAATAACATTTAGTTAATAACATTTAAAAAGTGAATTCATATATATTACATTACATATAAAATATTAAATGATATAAATATTAACTATATGTATTTTATGTAGGTATATTCGATTGCCCAAGATTTAATAGTAAGGTTTCGTTTTTTTTCTAGACACAAATATATATTTTTTGATTTTAATCGGTATTTCCCCATTCGTGATGGTTGTGTTTAGGTATTTTTCAGCTCGATACCCACACATAACAATTTGCGAGTTATTTATGCGCAGCGCGGGCTCTAATTGCAATTTCCGCGCAGTCGCGAAATGTTGCAAAATGTATGGACCGACCTCATGCGACTTCGGCAAAAACTCAATAATATTTGCCACGCACATACACGTATTTTTGGCAAATTTGCCAATGACGATGGGACATCAGAAATGGCTGGGTTCGCGTGGGAATGACTAAAATTTATTCATGGTAATTTCGTCAAACTGCGCTATTTCAGCACTCACAGAATAAAGCACACACACATACACAATAACGGTGGACAAACGCGGCAAACACGGGATTTGTTGGAAGGTAAATTTAACAGATTGCCTCTGTGGCCTGGTCAGATTTTTGGGGACCCCTATGCGAACAGATTTGGAATTCGGCTCTTTATTTAATACGGTCCAGTGGCAGTTGATTTGATTTGGCGCCCAACGTGGGGCGCTGTTTATATTGGGAAAATTTAATTAACAATTTTGTGACGCCTTCATTGACTGCTCATCCTCGACCTCGTAATTGTGATGACTACTTTTTTTGTCATGTACGTAGTACCAGCCAGCCGATCGCTTTGTTTGTTTTTGTGTTCAGTAGAGTTTGTGTAATTAGCTTGGCGCGCATTTAAATTTTCAAAATTAATTAGTTCAAACAACAGTGCGGTTTTTGTGCTTTCATAATGCGCCCGTTCAAAAGATTTTGCACGTTTTTTTCTATATTTGTTACTTTACAATGCACAAGCTGGCGATGGCAATTTGTTAACAGGTTAATTCAGCTAGCCAATTAATATTTTTATTTACTTTGCTGTTGTCTTGTCAATAATGTGAGTGAGTGTGTCAATAAAATGAATATAGTGATTTATTTCGCTTATTATAATGGGTTATAATTAATTATTAATAGCAGACATTTATTATAAATATTATGATGAGATCATACTTGCTTACACATGTAAAAACCCCTCGAATTTGCATTTTTGTAAGCATTATAAATGTTGCTCATTAAATTGATTTGATATTCAAGAAGAGTCAAATCTAGGCATTTTCATACTTATCTGACCATTTGAATGCGAATTTATTATTCCGGATGCGATGTCGCCTGCGAACATTTCCTAATTAGACAGGGTTCCCACAGCCCTACGTATCCTTTCCACACACTTACATGCACACCAACACCCACCCACACACACACCCAAATTGGAATGAACGTCGAAAACTTTCAACGCCACAATGAGGCATTGCGTATGGTTTAAGCTTTATTTATTTGCGGCCAT
Source organism: Drosophila mauritiana (assembly GCF_004382145.1). NCBI lineage: Eukaryota > Metazoa > Arthropoda > Insecta > Diptera > Drosophilidae > Drosophila > Drosophila mauritiana. Next base: position 11,371,330 of record NC_046667.1, on the reverse strand, counting down.
AAATAACGCTTAACGCATCTAAATCTTGAACTTTGTGCGAATGCGCTGGGTTAGAATGAGGGCGGAGGGGCGGAAAGGGCTGGGCGTGGCTGATGAGAATGGCCCGAGTTGTTTACCCGGACTAAGGATAACTCGACATGGCTTAAACGGATGCCGTCCGATTCAAAAGCCAAAAGTTAGAAGACAATACAAAAATCGTAGGTATTTCCCCTGCCGAGATTTATGAGCGACCTTTTTGCGCTCTCGTGAAGGAAAACGCCTAATAAAATGCTTTAAAGTTGAACATATTTTTGGCATTCTTTTTTTAGTTTCACTTGTCCGAGGTTTTTTTGTTGATCTTGCGCCATATTTTATATTGGTTGCAGTTGTTGTGGCAAAGGGCGGTAAAACACACAAACTAAAAAAGATAAGCAGAAAGAATTTTTGGAATTTTATATATATAAAAAACGATTTATAGATATTCAACTTTTTTAAAACAAATTTTTAAAAATCATCAAAATCATCAATCAACAAAATCATTTAATACATCTATTTTGAATCACATAATTCGTTTTCTATCTTTGCCATTAATAAAATTGCTTGACATACGAAATTAAACGCTTTCATTAAGTGTTTTAAAAATGTTTAAAAATTTAGATCTTTCATATGCGTTATTCCCTTGTCTTGTATTGTCCTTGGTGTGTGCATCCTGGCCCAAAGTGATGCCTTTCAGGGCTGTCATGTTGTTCCACCAACTGATGGGTTACAGCTGCCTGCTAAAACTTGTGTCTCGTGCTGTCCGCCCACTTTTTCCGCCCATTCCACCCACACAGCAACTACAACATACACACACACACATATTGGCTTGGCAAATGTCAGTTTTGGCACCTACAACACTTTGTGGAACTTTTCGATTTTTTTTTTGTTTTTTTCTCCTCTTTTTGGAGTTGCGTGAGTGAATATTTTTGTTTGCCAATGGGGAAAGGGGAAAGTTGGTACTGGAAGTAGGGGGCTGGGCCAAAAGCTTTAACACACTTTTCCCTGTCGTTGTGGATTTTGCTTACAAATTAACATATAAATTGATTTTTCGCAGCGGCAAAGTGTTGAGCTTTTTCGAATTGTCAATGTGGGCCAATAGGTGGCACAGTTGTAAGATCATCTAGAAGTGAATTTGAAACGCATGCTCTTACCTAAAAATTCAATATTTTTGTTTGCCACTGAGAGCGATTAAGATTCAATTGCAGACAGAAAGTAATTGTTGTATCATGGCTTAAATTCATTCGGCCGTCCGAAAACCATTTAAGTCCGTAAATCGTTTTAGCGCTATGCCTTAAGAACCGGGTCAGCCGGAAGTTGTATAAATTACAATCCTCAATCCCCTTCCAAGTCCGAAAAAAGAACGGAAGCCAGGCAACCACATGGCCAGCTTGGACTTATTATGGCCGAGATACTGCTGCAATAGTTATCTTTAAAATAGCCACAAAATCCATTTAAATTATACAACAAAGGATGGATATAAACAAACAAAGCTTAGGCCAGGCCTTAGGGCCATCTTAGATCCAGCCAAAGTTCTGGCCAAGTTAATTACACTTAATACGCATGAAGAAATGGTGAGCGTGTGTGTGCGAAAGGCTTTGACCAGGAAACCTGTTTGGTTATTTGGTGATTTGTGTTTAGAGAATGTTCAGAATATCTTTGCCAAAGGCTTTGAGGGCGTTGGGCTGGATTTGTGTGTGCGAAGAGAAAATATTGGGTAGTTATTTTGGCAATGATAAGCATGAGAGATTGCTAGATTCGGAAGGAAGTGTAAAGCTTTACATTCACTTTAAAATATGCATTGAGGGAGTTTTGTTTATTGAACTAATATGGAGCCCTAAACAAAGTGGAACCGTTGATACTTTACTATTTACTTACTACCTTACTACATCTAAAATATGCATATTTTGAACATTTGCCAACGCAATCTAAATATAGTTTTAATATCGGGGATTTTACTTAAGGTACTTAGCATTCGAATCCATTTAATAAATCCTCTCAGCCATCCCATCCTATTTACTTCTCGAGTTCACAGTCCAAAGTGTGACCATTAAATATTTTGGCAAATATCCTGGTGTAATCACCAGCAGAATGGCCAAGGAGCAGCATCTGAAGAGGAGGAGGAGCTGAGTTGTAGCAACAGCTGGCCAAATTATTCTAATTGCCAGTCAATGGACGTTGCCTGGCAAAACAAATTTAAAATTCCATCAATTTGGCAAAATAGTGAGATGGCCGAGAGATCCGAATCAAATTATCCTAAAGACGTTGACATTGCTCTTTGTGTGCCGGATCTGGCAAATAGAAAGTTTCGCAAGAAGTCCTTTGTTCGTTTCATCTGTTGCAGTCTCACAAAATTGATTTGTCAAGCAGCCACATTAAAAATTGACAACTAGACAAATACCAAAAGGAGCCGGCCATGGAAATACGTGGAAGGTTTCCCAAGATGAATGGCCATCCCACATCATCTTTTGGGCCAGCTGGCAGGCCAAAGCCAGTTTGTAGTCAATATTTTATGAGTTTGAATTAATTTGGAGACGTATTCGCAGCTGCTCGATTTCTATTCCAGCACGTTTCGGTCCTGTCCATTGTTAGTCAGTGGAGTTTTTCAGCTTGACAGTTATTTTGAGAGACCACTTGCCCGGGGACACTCAAAGTTTTTCAATATTTTCCGTTGGCACGACAATATTAGTGATGCAAATTAATGTGCATGCATGCGTGAATGTGAATATATAATTTCGATTCTGCGAGGAGCCTACATATGACAAAAGAATGTAAATGGACATATTTAAGGTACAGCTCGAAGCGAGCCAGATAAATGAAGCAAGTTTGCATAGGGTCATTTTGGGTCTGGGATTGAAATTGGCTAAGTTTCCTGAATCTAAGGGAACGTGCCTTAAAATACTGGAAAACGTATGGCAAAAGTTTTGGGAACTGCTTGTCTTAATTCAGAGTCTTAATATTATATAAGGCAGACATCAATATTTAATTGGCATATTAAGCCAGCTCCACACCTAATCTCTTTCAACCTAATGACCAACAAAGTTCTCCATGAATCACCTGCCATTTTGAAATGGTTTACTTATGCATGACTCTGATTGCCTCTCTTGTGGCTGGAAACCACACTCTCAAGGATACTTACATACATAGATCGACTGCCCAAATCGTTTATTTTATGCACAAGCACTTCCGAACCACATCGCAAATTTTATAACAAACATTAATTTTGGTTAATAACTTTATAAGACAAACTAGCCAACTTGTTTAGATATCAAACTACCGCTCACAGCCGGATGTTCCGCCCTAATGCCACAAACTTTGAGTCAACATTTTTCACACAATGTTTGTGGGGCCGAGGGGTCGAGTTGGGGGCATAAAATAGAATTGGAATAACCATACGATAAGCCCAATTTGTGCGCAGCTTTAGTGGGGCATTAGCCATACATAAAGCAAAGATAGACGCCTCCATATTCGTGCGTTGATGTGCGTCACTTCCGCTTGTAATTGTAGCTACAATGTCACAATCACTAGACCATATAAACGCAGGCAAGTCGTCGAAAGGACGATGGGGAAATGGGCGGATGGTGGACGCAACGGCCATCTCTCGCACACATAAACAACCAGGATACCCACACGCACACACACTTGCGTGCTGAGGGCTGGCTTTGTGTGCGCTTTTAAGTGGCTCTGTGTCTTGCCCACTCGGCCGCCATTCCACAAAAGTGAAACTTAGATCGTGCACTGTGGGCTGGAAAATATCTTTGTAGTGAAAAGTAGTAACAATAATCTCTAAGTTTCATACGTGATAATTTCTTTTCAATATATACATAAATTAAATGCAAGTGGTCCTAAAATAACGTGATCAAAAATAATTAATAATGGGCCTTTTTAAAATAGGGCAAATAAATAATGATTTCATTCACTTACATATTTAAATAATGTTATTACCCAATTGACAATTTCTCAACTTACTCTGCCCCACCGTACATGAGACCTCAACAACGCGGTCCTTTCTCGTACTTGCCACATTGTAAGTAGCCGCACCGAAGGCACATGCCCACCCACACTCGCATCCCGAAGATACTCGGCATCCGGGAGGAGACATGGATGTGGGTTCTGCTGCGTACGGATACTGTGCATCGCCCTGGTAATATTTACAAGTCACTTGTTTTTATGCCTACATTAATTATGCGCGCCTCTGACTTTGGTTTTTTGGTCGGAGTCGGATGCTCGTCTTCTTTGATTTTGATTTTGATGCCGTTGCCGTTGCCGCAATTCCAGCTTGGCTTTGGTTTTCCGGGCTCTCTGGCGCTGTCAACTATGTGGCTGATGCTTGAGAGAAAGCCCCAAGTTCTTCGCAACCCCGACCACTTCTGTGGCCATATTTTTGCTGGCTTTACACGCCTTTCGGGTGTGCTGGCTTAGGGCTTTTGCCAATAAATTTCGACACTCGTGTGGAGCGGCTGCCGTTGGTGTGGAGCTGGTTTAAACCCTGCTCTTAATTGCTCCACACTGGAAATTGTCTTTCGCTCAGGGGCAGCCAGCTACAGCCATCTACAGCTGCTCATAAATGTCAGGTCGAGGTAACAACTGGCTGGCTGCATTAAGTGACCCAGTTGTGCTTCCCTTTTGGCGCTCGCAGCCTGCGTTCTCCGTTTGCGCCTTTTAATGACATTATTGCGCACTGAAACGTATAATGCGTCAGTGCCCGGGTCCGGGTTTTATCCTCCGTCCGGGCTTTCAGTCCGGGCCCTGTGTGCTGCTGGCTTTGCTTTGAGTTGGGCTATGACCTTGCACGCGCCTTGACGTGCTTACTTTTGGGCAGACACTGCGTATGCGTGATGTGCGCATCTTGAGGCCTGCACATAACCTTGTGCTGCAATAGGTTTTGTTGCTGTGGAAATTTTGCGGCAGCAGGGCCGTCATTACATATGCCAAAAGCGATTGCAAGTCTTTGGGATGTTGCGACTTACGATAATAACATTTTCCCCCACTGAATTTAATAATCTATGAATACTTAACATTGTTTAACTTTATTTATGCCCTCAGCATTTTTAATTAGGACATAATTCATTTTCTGTCACTATGGCTTTGAATATGTAAGCACTTTGTGTCGAAACCAATGAGAAAATCCATCTTCCTCTTTTAAATATTAATATTTGATATGCTTCCATTTTCGACTTTGTCAATAATTCAATCGATTTTTTTCCAATTACATAATCTGGCCAAATTATTTCAATTCTGCATTTAAGGCTTAAAATAGCTTTTAATCAACAAAAAGCTATTTGTGTGCATTTTCCATCCGGCACATCGTTCATCTCTGATTTAATTTCTTTTCTATATTCCAACACATCTAGCTAAGAATTCCCTTCATTTTCAAATGGACGTTTTTGCGTTGCCTACTTAGCGGCGCATTTGCATTTCCCTCTCCGTTCTTTGTTAGTCCGCCATTATCCTGGTGGAAAAAAAGGGGAAAAGGATCCATCTCCATCTATTTAATATTCAATCGCTGAAATTGTTTGCGTCGCCTTTGTTGGCAGTGCGTCCATTGGGCTTAAATAAAAAGCGACATAATTTAGTTTTTATTAAATTCTTCAGTTTAATGCGTTTTATTCGGTTTAATTTCTCTCTTATCCTTTTATACACTTTGCTTCTCTTATTATCTTTATGCATTTCGATTTTAATTTACCTTAGAGAATTAATTTATAACTAGATTGTGTGTCTTCCCATTGTTCTTCTGAATTTATCTCTCTGTTACCTTTTATGGCCCTTTTATTAGGTTTATGCGTGTATGTTCTGCTTTGCCTAACCATTAACTTATGCTAAACATTCTCTTTATATTGTAGTGTATGCCATATAATATTTAAAATTATTCTGCCAGCTGGCAATTCTTTTGTTTAATATATGTACCTTGAGTGTGTCTGTGTTTGGGTTGAGATTTAAACAGTTTGCTAGGCTAAAATGTGTTTTTGTTGTATTTTCGGTTTTTTAATTTAGTTTCTGCTTCTATATTCCTTTTGGTGCATTTGCCAACTAACTCACTTGGTGAAAATAAAATTTAGTCATTCTCTACATACACAAATCATTCCGAGTACGAGTGTGTTTGCCTTGTTCTTACGTCTAATGATTTATTTATGCAATTTACAATATTCCATATTGTGCTTAAATGATTGCTTCTGCCCTCACTCCCTCATATGCATTTAGCTATTGCTAATTGTTTTTTTTTTTTCGTTTCTTCAAAATACTTTTGCAAGCATTTTCGCTTTTCTCCATTTTTCTTCAATTTATGTTACAGTGGAAAAGTCTTGAACACTTTACATAACTTTTACGTTAAAAGGGAAAGCTAGGGCTCTGCTTAAACGATTTCTATGGCTACATTTACATACAAGTCTCAAACGGGGTTATCCTAAATTTAGTTAGTTCTTACAATGTTAGCCGATCTAATTTACGATATCTACTTTAACGATACCCGGAAACACTCGTGTTCATGTCTGTTTGATCCAATACAACAAACTTAAGGCGGGAAAATCAAATTCTTAAGTGAGTGTGGGGTGTAGGGTGAAGGACGAAGGACGAAGGCTTGTTTCAGAGTCGAAGAAAGTTCTATGGAAAATAAATGCGATAAATTATTTAAATGCAACTCTGGAGCGGATGTGGCCCGAATTAAAATTTCATAAACTAGAGCACACTACACGGGGTAAGCCCTTGATGCCACTCGCGATTTTCGGCCGGAATTCTCGACTTAGTCCTTTCCCTTGAAAGGCTCAACAGTTCAGCAGCCGGGTCCTCGAGCTGGAGTCCTTTGTGCCACGGAGAGCAGGTGTCGCCATGGCGAAAACACATGCCACTTGGCTCTGAAGTGAGCCACCGACTCGGAACCTCGTGAAGTGGATGCACAGAAAGGGGTGGATGGGACTTCCTCGTCGATTGTCAACTAACAACGCCTGCGAGAATACAACAACTCAATCGGCACACATAGCCCACATAGGAATCCCCCCACATGTCTAGTAGTCTTGTAGGCCCGGGATTTCTTTGCGTCCCCTCGCTTTTTCTTTCCTCGCTTTCTTGCCATTGTGCTGCGGGGAAGCTGCTGAAAACTTTATATTAAATGAAAAAGTTTTTCAATTACATCAGCGGAAATAAAACGCTGCCAGCTTGCCACTCGAAGCACGCAGCAAACAGAAACAAACAACGACAAGAGGCTTTTGTTTAGCGGCGTCTTTGTTTTTCGGCTTTATTAGGTTAGGTCCGCCTATTGTTCTGCCAAATACTCTGAACGCAAAGAGTCCTGCGGAAAAGTCATGATATTTTGGGAGTCCTGACACGACTTCATGCAACTGTAACTAAAATCACAAATTGAAATGGTTTGAATATCAAAATATGACCTCTTAAATTGATTGATTATCCATAACACTTCATGATTTAAACTCAACTTTCAATCGGAAGCAATTTACAAAATATATATTGTTCAGGTAAAACTTCCCACACCTGACTTGAACTTTTCCTTCATTCCCATTAACTAACTGAAACTTTATCCTTTTACATTGGGCATTTGATCATCGGCTTGCTGAAGAGGTCCGGTTCCTGCTCTCCCTCTATTATTTGGTTTTCTGGCCCTTCTACTTTTCGGACTCGCATTCGGAGCTCTCTCTTTCAGCCAATTATTAGGTTAAACTTGGGTCTGCCTTTGTTTGTTTTGCTTCCTTTTTTTTGGGGCGAGCCAGCAAACAGAAAAGGAAAAATGTAAGTGAAGTAAAAAATCAGCGGGACGGAAACAAGTGAAGGGTGAACTTAGGCTATGAGTGGTTTTGGTGATCAGCCTGGCCATTTACAGAGCCACTGAATCGTCTAAGGCCGCTTCATCCCTGGCAGTTGGCTGCTGGCCGGGTCAAATGTCGCTGGTTTCCTGGCCATCGCCCACGTATCCCTCGTCGGGACTGTCGGCCAAGGGGCCATTAAGCTGTTTGAGTTTCGCGGTGTCCGAACTCTCCTCCTCACCGGCAGGTGGCGCTGCAGACCCGGCGGCTTCCTCGAGGCGCGGCGAACTCGCCTCGCTTTCATCCAGCTCCGGAATGGTGGATGTGGCCGTGGATTGTGTGCTTACTGCTGATGTGGGCGGTGGTGGTGTTGCCACCACTGCGGCTGGTGGTGGAGTTGCAACCGCTGGCAGGCTGGTGGGTGACTGGGCGAATCGGTAGCCGGGCAAACAGCTGGGCCACTGCTGAAACGGCGCCGGCATCACCGCCAAATCGCTTTTGTAGCCCTCTGGCGGTGAGGGGAACTGATGCTGCTGCTGCAGCTGCAACTGTTGCTGCTGCTGAAGCTGCTGCTGTTGCTGCTGCTGCTGCTGAGGATAACCCTCCGCTGTGAAGCGCACATTGGGCAGCTGGTACTTCTCGTAGCTCACCGTCGGACCCCTCTGGATGAACTCGGCCTCGAGGCTGTAGCGCAGTGTGGGATTGCCACCCACACCGACATTTCCGCCTGCCGCCGCAGCCGCCTGAAATTGCTGCTGTTTGTGCAACCTGTTGTGTGGCAGCGTGCGATAGAAGTTGTTGGCAGGCTGCACCTGTTGCTGCTGCTGCTGTTGCTGCGGTGGCTGCTGCACCATATGGGCACTGCTGTAGTCGTATGCGAAGGATCCATCTTGGCCCAGGAAGCACACCGGATTCAGGTGGACATCAACTTGATGGGGTGCCGGCTTCAGTTGCATGCCGCGCGGCAAGGTGGTCATCGCCTGGGCAAAGCGTCCCATTAGCGGATGTCCCGTATGTGGGTGCTGGTGTCCCTGATGCGGATGTGGAGCGGCTGCCAGCTGATAGCAGCCCTCGTACTGACCGCAGTCGCTCTGCGTCTCGTACTCCCCGGCTCCGTCCAGACTCACCGCCGTCTTGAGCTTATGCTTGACACTCTCCGCATCGTTGACCAAGTCCGGATTCTTCTCCTGGTAGTTTCGCAGCGAGGCGGGTGGAGAGCAGTAAGCTGCCGCCAAGCCGTGGCCATTGCTCAGGAGCAACGGCGGTGATCCCGGTCCAGTGCCCATCAGATTGACATTCAGCTGCAGCTGCTGCTGGGCGGAATTCGGAGTGGCGTAGAGGAGTAGGTTCTGCTTCATCTGATTGCCCAGAATAATGCCACCGCCAGCTGCTCCATTCGCCGCCTTGGTGGGTGTCAGGGTATCGCCCAGTAGGAGTCCTGCGTTTCCGTTCAGACTATCAGCGCCATCATTCAGTATCGAGGCGCACTTCATCATGCCCATGCCCGTATCCTGGGTGCTCCCCGTCGAGGAGTCAGTGCCACCGGCAATACTCGTAACCTGATCGCACTTCTTGCGCTGCTTGGCCGGCTCCGAGGTCTTCTTGCACTTGACCACGATGGTGCAGAGGAGTACCACGAAGATAATGCCGCCTCCGGCACTGCTGGCCACAATGTAGTTCATGTAGTCCCTGGGGAAGGAAACCTCATTCACCACCGGCGGCTCCTTAATTATGACTCTCAGGGTGTAGTTACTGAAGGTGGTGCCAGCTATGTTCTGGCCCACGCAGGAGAAGGTACCATTGTCCTCGGCACCAACGTTGTAGATGAAGATCTCACTGCGTTTCTCCTCGGCGCCACTTACTCCGATCGTCTCGTCGATATAGTAGTACATGTGCAGGTTGTCCATCAGGCTGTCGTTGCTCATCACCTGGCCATTGAACAGCCAGAGTACCTTCGGCTCCGGGATGGCCCTGACCAGGCAGGTGATGGACATGTTCCTGCCCTCACTCACCTCGGTATAACTCGACTGGGGACTGACCTCCGGCAGACAGGCCAGCTGCTCCCGCTGCAGGCTCTTGATCACCTGACCCTTCAGCCTCGCCGGTTCCATACACTTAGGTTCCTCGGCCAGAGGGGTGTTATAGTTGACCAGCCAGAAGTGGATGTCCAGAAGGCGGCAGTCGCAGTTCCACCGATTGCTGTGTAGGCTGATGCCGTGTAGCGACTTAGGCAGTATGTGGGTGCCCTGGATGAACCCAATCCGATTGCCGTCCAGTCGCAGCCACTCCAGGTTGTCCATGCCCACGAAGGCCTCGTTCTCGATCCGTTCCACCTGGCAGTTGGACAGCTCCAGTGTCGTGAGGAAGGACAGGTGTCGGAAGGCTGATGTCTTCAGCTCCCTGATAGGATTTCCACTTAACGAAAGGCGCATCAGTGAGCTGTAGTCCTGAAACGTCTCGCTGGGCACATTCTGCAGCGCATTCTCGCTGAGATCCAGCTCGACCAGATTCGTCAGCCCCCTGAAGGCCTTCTCGTGTATCCGGATCAACTGATTCCGGGACAGATAAATCTTCTGCAGGTTGAGCAGATCCATGCGTAGGAACCGCTCCGATTGCAGCACCTGCAGCGCATTGCCACTAAAGTTAAGGACCTGGGTGCCCGGATCCATGCCCTCCGGTAGATTGGAGAGCTGCTGTCCGCCGCACTCCACCGTCTGCTTGCCCCCCTTCCATTTGCACACACACACCTCCGGCGGACAGGCGGCAGTGATGGCCAGAAGTGCAAGGAGCGGTATCCAGATTGGCAGACCACTCATTGTCTCAAGTGCCTCTGGCTGGGCTGAGTCCTTTGTTCAAAGATCCTTCTATGTTTCGTACTTGCGTTTTCTTCGCTCTGCCTGTGCAGCACTTGGATAAACAATTTTCGCCTGCTGGCTCACGTTGGCATGTCAAATTATGCAGCCGGGCTTTTTCCGCGGGTAAATATTATTAGCCGATCGGACGCTGTCACGTCTACTCGAGCAGTGTCGGGCCATAAAAGCAGCGCTTCTCCTTCCACTTTAATCGCTATCGGAGTGCGGCCCATCATTGTCCTGTCGCTGGCGCTTTTGTCATGGCTGCTACTTCCGCTTCCACTCGGCTCAGCCTCTACTCCTTCAGCGTCCTTTGTATTAATTTCATAAAAATGCCAGGCTCTTGATTCGCGCTTGACAGCGCTCAGAAGTAGGCAATGGGCTCGGGGGCTATTGTCGCCTTTTGCGGCTTTCCGACTTTCTCCGCACGCCTTCCCCAGCTCTGTTCTTTCTCCTCCAACCTCTCTTTTATCTCCCGGCTACGTTGTTTCACTGGCGGCAGAGAAAGGCTGTTGTCCTTAATGAAATTATAATGTAATGCATTTGCCGCGTCTCCTTGTCGAACTTGTTTTGTGTCTCGTTTAACGCCGCTTGCTGCAAGAAAATTAAACAAAAAAATTAAAAAGAAAGATTAGTCAATGGGTCTGAGAAAAGTTATTATTATAATTAAGGCAATCTTATTTTGCCTAAATTAGATTTAATAATATAAATACATGGCTACGTTATTTATGAGTTCAAAAATATATTCCAGAGCTCATTTAGCAAAAAGCAATTTCCCTGTTTCGATTGCCCATTTATTATATTTATGTCAAAGTAAAAATAATTAAAATGCTGCGACTTGTCGATTTTCAAATTGCAAAATGCGATTAAAACTAACAAAAATGTAGCTTTCAAACATTTTACTCTAATCCCAAAACATTTCATGTATTCTGTGATTACAGACAAACTAATTTTTCCCTCGTGCGATTAACGCACAAAATAAATTGAAAATAATTTGCCTCATTATCTGCGTGACATATAGCCATAAATAAAGCGCAGTCGAGCTAAATTATTCCCGATAATAAGCTCACTGGCCATTTTTGTGTCTGCGCTGGCTGATTTATTTTTAATAGTTTTCGCAGCCGGTCGCGTTTCAACGAGGCTTCTCAATTATTCAAGTGTTTGTTTTCTTGCATAATGAATCGGATCGGATCCGATTGGCTCGGAAGTGAATCGAGTGCCTCAACAAGCTTATTATGGCCCGAATTGATATTGCAGTTATGTAAATATATATCCCAGCCGGATAAAATGAAATGCAAGTCCCCACTCGCAGCATTGACACAGCGAAAGTACGAATTGTTCGACTTTAATTGGATGGAAATGGATTGGTCGTTTTGTTGATATAATCCCAATAATTTGCTGCCCCCATTAAGACGCATCATTGTGTTTTTCCACCTTGTTCCCGCACTTATTTGCTTATTATTCATATTTTTATGAGGGCAGTTCATTAAATTCACCCTGGGGGCATGGCAGGCTGACATTAATATTTGTCAAAATTAAAAAAAAAAAAACAAAAACAAAGAGCAGACCAAAGTAGAGCAGGAAACGAGAGCCATAAACAATTGAAAATGTCGGGCATAAATCATGCAACATATTGCACGATGGCTGCTGCCTTAGTTAAATAACAGATAAATTACAGGAAAATTAACTTAAATGCAGGTTTATTGTGCGCACCGAGAAATTGCGTTTACGTGGAAAATAACATAAAAACAATGCCCCAGATTTCGACCATCTTTCTGGGAAACCCAAGATGAGCCGGTTCGGTCACAAAGGCAAATCCCGAAAAGATTCCAGTTTCATTAGCCGCCCCACCGACCCACTCCAAATACCCAACAACAGATAGACTCGAATTTCAGTTGACTAAGAACGAACCGTCTGGCGCCAATGCAAATGCGTAATGGATACTCGGATTCCAGCAAATTGACTTGATTAGGCAGGCACCTGAAGTCTGTTCTTCGACCGACAGGACGACAGGACATTATTAATAACCGAACATTAATCATGGCCATCGACTTTCTATGGCCTAATGTTGGCCCAGCTGCTTTTGGCTCTCACTCAAATGTGCGGTACTTAGTCCGAAACTGAAGCCGAGATTGTAATGATACACCTGAAAGGTGAGGTTACTCAAGGACCTGACTTACACCCAATGACAGTCTGTTAATTGGAAAACCGTATTCTGACCGATAGTAAACAAAGGCATTTTTCTCGCTGCACACTGAACACTTCAGGAAAAATTTGTAAAATGTATTATTTGGATTTCAACCGAATCGACTGTAAATGTATTGGTATTTGCCTAATTGACCAATTGAATAGTGCTTTCCTGCTGTTTTTGTTTAGTTTAAGCCGAATCGAAATTTTAATTAAATTTTCGGAAATGTCCCTCTCGCCAACTTGCGCACGGAGATAAATGGAAAATGTTCTTTCTCATTTGGTTGGCTTGTCAGCAAACATTTTTTGACATTTTCATTTGTCAGTTATGAAGCAGACACACAGACAAGAGATAGAAAATCCTGGCTCGCAACTGTATGTGTGTGTGGAGTGTGCACATTTGTTATATCCTTATCACAAAATGATTTGACAGTCAAGACCAAGAGGCAGTTGAACCTCTGTGAAGCACTTCCAACTGTCCTTGCCCGAAACTTTTTCTATCTTGTGTGATTTAATAAGATGACAAGAACGTAGCAGACTTGTAAAATTTGAGGGATTTGTTCAACTCCTGCCTGCTGCGGCTACTGCCGGAATAATTCGGTCTAGATAAATATTTATTTTATTTTCCACATGTCCCATGTTAACGCAGACCCAGACATTGACACGCCATTTAAACTGCTGTCACTGGGAATAATTTCAATTTCATTCCGTTAGCTCGTTCGCAGGAAATCAATAGGCCTTTACAACAAATTGACCTTTCACTCCAGGAGCAAATGAAAATTTCATAAGAAATTGATTGTGCAATCGTGTTGCTGTGGAATCTCTTTGAAATGTTGATAATTCTGATAATACTCGTTATCGGTGCCAATAATTTGTGTGGGAAATACGGCTTTGCCGAAGCTTACAAGATACTTTGTGTGCCTGTACAACAGGGCGTATGCGTTAAAATCAAACGTATAAGCTGAAAAGTTTAAACTGTAGTCACATTTATTAGTTACTGATACTGATACATTCTTCCAATTACATTAATTAAATAATAACAGCTACTGAAATTTAAATTCACTTTCCAAATTGTACATCATCTAGTTGATTTTATAAGGAAAAATCTAATTTGAACCTAAATTACATTCATTCATACCAGCTTAAACATTTAGCACTGAAACCGCACAGCTTTATGGCCCAGCCCACCTAATAAGCCTAAACCTAATTAAAAACTTATCAACAGCTGCGGCAAAATGGCAATTTTCCAAGCATTTGTGTTTGTTGCCGTTGGCAACCTTAAGCCAGACACCACCAAACGACTTCGGTTGACTTTTCTGGATCCCCCAGAAATTGCATTACAGTTTTTGAGAACACTAATTTAACATAGTCTCCTTGAATACTTAAAATTCCACAGGCCACTTAAAGCCGCACCTTGAATTAGACAAGCAGCCGTGGTGGAACTTCAAAGGCGCGCTGCGAAACATTTCATAACATGTGAAAATTAAAATTTACATCACAACTTAAGCGACGTCCTGGCACAGGACCTCGTCCCGTCGAGATCCGTTTTTTCCCGTGCTTTTTCGCCGCTCCTTTTTGGCAGGCAGAGCACTTAATTTGGCACATTGCCGTGCATATTCTGGCACCGAGACGACGACAACAACCCGCCCAGGTGCAGCCACAGTGGCGACAACGGCATTTTGTTGTACAATACATAAATTTTTTACAACCTGCCAAAGGAGTCAGAACGAAGGCAAAAAAGTGTGATGCCATATATGGCTATGGAAAATCTTCTAATATATGTACAAATATATTCCATTCTTTTCATATACAGCGGACTTGCTTGAAAAGTTAATTACCATAAGAGCATTCATTAAAGTATTTAAATAGTTTAAGAAAAACTTCATCCCTGTAATTCATAATTTAATATTTCAAGACTTACTTGAATTGTATTAAATTATTGCCTTTGACTCAATATTCTTAATTATTGCAATATTAGCAGCATTTAGCTTTAAAAAAGCTATGTTGCCAGCACTCTCGCGACATCAGCTACAAAAATCGCAGCAATGGTCATAAAACTTATACCTTTGCTGCGAATTACGAGCCCGCAACTAGCCGCAGCAACAACACCGCAGTTGGGTGAAGTGGGCGCAGGGGGGCGTGGCGGCAAATAAAATTACGCATGCAATGGCAAAATAAAATATGCATCAAAAATAAGCTGCAGCTGAATCCGCGAGGTGCAAAAAACGCCGTAGCTTACGGGAAAACATATTTATATAAAAGTAAATAGAAGAGCCAGGACTTTTGGGTTCGTTAAGCTCAGCGGGCTGCAATATGGGTGTGTTGCGGATAGATAAAGAGTCCATGGACAGAGTTGGTAATGCCGCAGCATAAATTTAAAAATTTATATATGCCATAGCGATCTTAGAAACAATCTCACTGCTTGTGTACAATTAATTCCTGCATTTTTGCGAGGGCATCCCGGATTCGGCATGGCATTAAGTATGCGCCCTGTGTTGCCGCTGTTTTATGTTAATTTCCACTTTACGCTTGCCGACACAAACACAAATAAAAATATGAATATGAATGTAATCCAAACAAGCGTTGTGAAAATTTTTACTTAAAAGATTTTTTCATTTTTATTTTCTCTTTACTGTAGATTTTTTTTTGAGGACTGAACAGCAGCTGGTGCTGCCCTAAAAGCTTTAAGAGCCTCGCGCCTTTCGCACGGCGGGTATAAAAAAATCAACTAATTTTCATTTTATGCTGCAGCAGAAACAATTTTAATTCAAGTGCGCCGCCAGACGCACGAACACAGCACCACTAACAGCCTCTAAAATTTTAATAGCTCACACATTATAAACGCAAATAAACGCCTCCGCCGGCATTCCTTTGAGCACTTTCGTCCTTTCGTCCTACTGCCACTTCGCATTTCGATGTACATTTGCCTAGCAGCAGCTTAGGTTGTTTGTGGCATGTGCACTTAGGGATGGCAGCACAATTGAAAGGGGCGGGGGATGTGGGAGAGCTAGAAGGAAGGAAAGTTTTCCGACTTTCCCAACGTCCAGCGCTCACTTTGGGGGAATTTCCCATACTCTTGCGTCCCGCCTGCAACTTAAAGGCACTAAAGTTGCACAGAATTAAGCATACTTCCAGGCACTCAGCGGCATATTATGTTTATCATTATGTTTATACTATGGCTGTATATATGGGGCCTAATGTTGCCGCTTTCTTGGCCAACGCCAGCTGTTGCCCGGAAAAGTTCATCTCGGCCCTAAGGTGAGTGGCAAGCTGAAATCAAAGCACTGCACGAAACTTTTTAATTGCTTTTAAAGTTTCGCAAATATAGCAAAGCATTTTGGCTATCGAAAACAAACACCAGTGGGGACATTTTTTACTGTGAATAAAATATTACCAAAATATATTAAGAACAAAGCCCGCTTCATGGCAATTTGTGCAGTTTGTCTACCTTTCGTTAGCAGTTTATTAACTTTTACGTACCCCTACATATATGCAGCTTAATTGCTTTTTAATATACGAAAAACTTTAGTCGAAAACAACAGCTGGTAAGGAAAATTTTGCAGCACAACATGGAATAAATTTGCTTAATTTTATAATGTTTGTATGCCATTGATAAAAAGAATCAATACGAAAAACAAGGAAAATTTGTGCAAGTTTTACGACTTAAAACGTACATAAAGCTTTCCATTTCTTTTGTATTTTAAAAGGGCTATTTTGAACCATCGCTAATCTTATCGTAAATACATATGCTATATATTTTTATTCGACCTTTCAGCTCACCCATTCAAAAGCCGCAAAATGCTCTTCTTTTTGTCTCATCTTTTATTGCCCGTGCGTAATGTTTAATTATACTCTGGCTGATGACGTCCTGATAGCTTTTCTGTTTTTCCGCATCCCCTGCATTTTTTTTTTGCGCATAAACATAACGCAGTTTATATTTTATTTATTTTTTCCCTTTTCTTGTGCCTCTTTGCTCCTCATTTTCGAGCGGGAATGCCGCCTAAAAACCAATCATAAAAAACCCAGCCGTACGAAACGGTTTTATGACATTTTCCTGCCAGCGAAGCCCCACCAAAGCCACGCCCCAATGCCCCCCAGCCATCCACACATGCGGCTGGGTAATTTGCCATAAAAAATTGGAGCACAGGCTCGTATTTGTGCAATTTCACAGAAATTGTCAATTTGCACTCCCCCCAAAAGTCTACCGAAGTCTAAGCCGGAATGATGATGACGAGGAATGTCAGCGGCTGATGGGCTAAAAGGCAGAATGTGGCTTATCCGAGGGAAGGGTTTTGAGCTATATTTTTTTTGGGTTATAGCTGAAGACATGAAAGGAGCACGCAAATACGCGTTGATATTTTTATGTGTCTGCTATGTGCATTGAAAAATCGACTGTTAACATTTAACGCTGCAAATTTAACCACATTTATGTATTCTTTTCAGTTCCGTCGGCTTTATTTGATTCTCATTTAATTTCACACACCCAACGGGCTGGCCCTTAAAAATTGGCATAACAATTACGCCGGAAATAGGCAATGACAGTGGAGTTTCTACCGTTACGGGGTGGCCTGGAAATGCCGGACTCTGAAGGGACTCCCTTCTCGGAATGCGACTATTTGCTATCTGCAGAGCACTAACAATGGTCTGCCTCAATGGCACGTAATTGCAGTGCGCACAGTCGCAGCAGGCACAGTGGGCCGAAATCGTTAAATTAGGGCTAGAAATAATGATTAACCGACTAGAAACCAAAGAAACGGTTTAATTAATATTTATGATAAAGTAAGCCCCTTTTTTTTACCCAGAATCTCAAATTTCTGGTTCATCCTCTTTATCTTGGTGTTGTTATTAGTTACGGATATAATTATATTCAGAATATGTCCGAATTGTTGTGCCAATCTTAAGTTACGTAGACGTCCCACTGTAACCCCAACTATTGTACGGCACTGCAACATATCCTTGCAACTAACGCTTCCGTTTCCGTGCGTCAAGGAGACGGCTGCCGCCAACCCCCGCTCCATCATCACCACCATTGCGTTTTCTCCTCGACTTGCCACCGATGTTGTTGCAGTCTTCTGCAGGATGCCTCTTCAGACCGCCTTTGTTGTCGCTTGCCGTGTGAATGAGTGCAATTAGCAGAGCCACTTGCTCTCGACGATGCCGTTTTTGTTTGTGTCCGGCTCTGTTGCTGATCTGTCGAGCGACTTGCATTAAAAATTAATTGTCCCCTGTCTCCTGTCTGTGTGTGCACTCTACAGTGTTCAATGTAGATGTCAATGTTTCGGGTCGTGATTGCGCAGCACAAATGTCGATTATGCGAGAAAATTGTTGAGCACTAAGCGGACACGGCGCCCGGAAAGTTATTGAAACATTTGTGAACGCCATTAGATGTTAGCGATTCTGTTTGTGCTCGAACATGGCATAGATACATAAATATATGGAAATGAAATGCGTAAAAATATTCCACTTAAGTCCACTGTTTGCCTTTAAGAAGGATTAGCGGACCTTGTCGGTATTTCCTGCATTGGGATTTCTTGGGGCTGAGCAATTTTTGATTAAAATTACATTCATTGCGGCCTTTGAAGTGTTGGGATTCGCCAACGGACGTCTGTAACCTAAATTTCTTGTCCGGTTTGGGTCAATATTTTGCCAGCTTAGGCAACGCACGTGAGCCGGACCAAAAAGGACTCTTGGATGGAAAATCCCCTGACCAAAATGTGGGGATGATCACGTTCACATTGCCGCCACGTCCTTCTCAGCGGGATTTCGTACCTTTTTGTGGGCCAGCATAATTTGCCAGCACTGGCCACGTTAAGGAGGTCCGGTTTGCGTCCTGATGGATTGTTTGACTAATTAATTTTGCTAGAGAATTTTACAAAATTGCATTGGACCCGGACCAAAGTTATTAAATTTTTAATGGATGCTTAAAGGCCCGAAGGCGCTTTATGTGTTTTTATTTCGCCTCGGTCGAGGCAACCAGCTGCTTAGCATTTAAAGTGATTTTCATTTGGATTTTTCCTTAATGCTATTACGTTTTGTTCGCTTTTCCCCTTCGCTGTTCCTTTCGCTTCCTTTGCTCTCGGCTCTCAATTATTTAGCCATTGACAATTAGAGACTTTCGCAGATGCTGCCGCACCTAATGCGATTTCGCCTCATTATTCTCAACAATTGTTCATTTTCCAGCGATTTTCTCGGGGAATTATATTTGATTCATCGCATTCCTACGACCCAATTATCGAACACTTCTTTTTGTGGTCGAGTGTCGTCGTGAATAGGTTTAAAATAAAGCAGTAATTATATAAGATATTCTTTCCTAGAAATTGTGACATTTACAAACATCTAGTAGACTTTTCTTGACTTTTCGCAGAAACCTGTTTGGAGTGCATTAACAACTCAGCATCCAAAATGGATGGCTGTCGACGAGCTAGAAAGCGAGTCTATGTATCATATTTGCTCTCATTTGTTCTGCTCACATGCTTTTTCTACTACCTCATGGTCCACAACAGTAGGAATAATTTGGGCATAATGCGACTTCGTGAGGATGTCGATGATATATCGGTAAGACTGTTGCTTAATCTCTTCTAGCAGACAACCCAGCCCAATAAGTTTCCCCCAGCACATCCTGCGTCAGCAGCAGATAGACAGCAAAGGAGATCAGGGCTCGTGCAAGTTCAATTGCCTTGGAGGAGAACCGAAGGGATTAGGATCTTCTGGAAGATGCAGCAACCGGGATGTAAGTGCCTATGTGGACACTCTGTTCAAGCGCAAGATTGGACATTTGATGGACGACGTTTACAATCTAAAGAAGCAGGTGATGAGTTCCGGTTGCTCCTCCAAAACTGCTCAATCGACTCCGAAACACGAATCCGCGGCGCTGGCCAAGCCTCGCATAAACTACGCTTCCGAGGATCTGGGTGCCAGGATTATTAATGTGAAGGCAAAATCTCTTGATGGCACCAATATTATCAGAAGTGTTCTGGGTCTGGACTTTAGCAGTAATCCGCCGGTGAATATGATTCGAGCTGGGCTTTCTCCGGGCTCATGCTTCGGATTTAATGGAAGCCGGGCCACTGTGACTCTTCATCTGGCCAGGACCATCATCGTGGAAGCCATAACCCTGACCCACGTGGCCCGCGAAATGACGCCCGATTTGTGCGTGAAGAGTGCGCCCAAAAACTTCGATGTATATGTATGCACTTAGTTGTAATGGATCGCTACGTCTTCTATGTCTCTTTTTTTTCAGGGATTGCGAATTGATAATTCTAAGAGGGAGCTGTTGGGACAGTGGAGCTACGATAACGCGGCCAACAAGCGCACTCAGAGCTACAGTGTGCGCAGCGACTACTATTTTCGAAATCTGGATTTTTCGTTCAATTCAAACCACGGTGCGAATACCACCTGTATTTATCGGTAAGTGTTTCTCAAAACTCGTTACTTTTAATGGTTTTAAACAGCTTTTGTTTTTTTTTTTCAGCGTTGAAGTATATGGAAGACTGTAATATTTCGAATTTTTTTTTTAAATATTTATATTTTTTCGAGCGAGTCATTTTGCACAAATTTGTATATACGATTACGTAAACATTGAAAGTTATACCATAAAGTAGTCCATAATAAAGTACACGGAAAAGTTAACCTTGCTATTTTTAGCGTTCAGTTTGCAAAATGATTCCCTGCTAAACGGTGCAACTAATTTAAATTTCCCAGCACGAAGAGCTTTGGAAATTTTTCGGATCCCCAATGACTTGTCGCATCCGCTTTGATCTTCCGCGAATGCTGTGTTTTCATTTAATTTCGCTCGACCTGAATGCTGAGGGGTAAACATGGCATAAAAAAAGCCGGCCAGGGACGAGTTGAGTTTGCCAAATAAAAAAAGAAGAGGATGCAAAGTAACATGGGATCTGAGCGGCGGTACCAGAGCCAGCCGTTTGATCTGCACCGCCGTGTCACATTGTCAGTGCCCCGAGACTAATTAGCGATTGTTGGAGGTACCATGCGTGAGGACCACGCCCCCTAGCGCCCCTTTGCACATGCGTTTATGTAATTAGGCGACAATATGCTCAGATGTCATCCGAGATTTACACGGCGTTCGATGGGGAATTTTGGCAGCCATTCCAGCCCAGGGAACCATCTGCCCAGAATTGTTTCGTTTGATTTCGTACGTTTCGTTTGATTTGATTTAATGCGATTCCATTTGTGACTTTCTCGGAATTCGTTTTCGTAATTTGCAATTGTGTGTGTTCCGTGCACACACCCACGCCCACACACACACAGACACGAAGGACATGAACACAAAAGTCTGATTTTCTAAATGTGAATGTCGGTGGATGTGTGTTAGATGTGCCTGATTTTGTTTGCGCAAAAATTTATATCCGTTGTTTCCCTATCTAAAGGGTAATGTGAAATTTATAATGCAACGAATAAAGAATTTAAATTTGATTTAAAAATAGAATTCTTCTGCACGAGAAAAGTAAAGCCATTAAAAATCGCAATTATTTTGAAATGACATCTTTAAGCTATAGTAACTTAAAACCACAAAACTACTTTATCATATATTTATATATCCCATTTTTGGTTAAGCTAGTGTATTAAGTATTCGTTTTCCCGAGCATAGTTTTCGCCATTTTCTTCTTCTTCGGTGGCGCAATTGTGGCTTGTTTACACGGCAGCCAGTGTTTCGTTTCATTCTGCGGTCTGCGCTCTAATTGCGCTCTGCAATATATCAGTGCCCCTACCACCGTGCCACGCCCACCTGACACTCACCTGCAAGCATCCACCCATACATACATACATATATGTATGTACGTTCATGTATGTAGATAGCTCTTCACTTTGCGTTTTGCGCTTTTTGCGCTCTTTCTTAGCCAGCTGCTGCCGTTTTGCCATTTGCTTACGCGTTAAAGCTGACAGGTAAAATGGATTTGTTACGGCAATAGAACAGGTAGCTGGATGGCCAGAGGAGCGGAAGATGGGGATTTCACGAGAGCTGGCTAGAAAATGCATGACAAGTGAGAAGGAAACCCACGGGCTGGTGGCGGTGCAGCCGGAAAATATCCTTAAATATATGTCTGAATATTTTGGGAAGAGCTTTACTTGGAGGATATGCCTTGATTTGCAAGCTTTGCTGGAAATTCTACTGGAAAGCGATAGTTTGCTCAGTTTAAGTGCGTTATATTACAGAAAAAGATCATTGGTAGAAAGTTTAAGTTTAATTCGTTAAAATGGGTACATTTTATAATAATAACTTAAATTCTCCAAATTCTCTTATCTTATATTGGCTGAATGGTTGATAATGGAAATCTAATCATTAGATTTTGAAGATTGCCATAAAAATAGTTAGGACACTAATATTAATTACTAAACTAATACTAATTAAGTTCATGTTAGTAATTCCTAATCCGAAGATTTTAAAGAAATCCCATTTGGTGTTATATGTAAGCAGTTATATATTAATTATTTATTTTCCTTCACTGCTGTTGTTGTTTCCTTTTCAAGTAACTCTTTCTGTTAACCGAACTATGCTGTAAAGGATGCTTTTTGGCCAAATCGAAAAATACATTTGAATAATGAGAGCGTTGAGAGCTGCTGCAGATTGGCTGAGTGCTCTGTTGCATTGTTACGAGCAGGAAAGCCGGCAAACTGGTGTCCTGGCAGTTGGCAGGCAGCAGCTGCTCCTGTCTGACGTCCTGTCCCCTGACAGCCTTCGACTGCCTGCTCCTGTTGGCCACTGACATTTTGGGATTTCGGGCTCAAAATTTGAGTTGCCAGTCGCTTATGTATGCATCCTGGGTTGGCCAACAACCAGAGCAATAATAATTGTAAGCACACTGGCTGTCGGAGTCGAAAAGTTTTGAGTTTGTGCTAATTATGCCGCCAGGAGTTGGGCATTTGCAATGCTTGGAGCATGGAGCTTGGAGTTCGGAGTTCGCAGTTCTGAATACGGACTGGCAGCTAATTTTTGCCAGCTGTCAACGCTCTCCATATAAATCCCTCAAAGTCAGCAGCACTGCACCCACGTGACACATCAATTCGCATTCTTGTCTGTCGGTGGCACACGCACATGTTTGAATACACTCATATCCATCATATTGCAATCGTCGGTTGTGTCGCCGCATGCAACGTCGCTTATCGCTCAGCTCTGTAATGATGGCAGCAGACCCCGAAAAGACCCCGAAGAAACCCCAAAGTCCCCCCCATTTTCATCCCCTACCCATTCCCAGCAATCAATCCATCTCCTCGAACTGCTGTTGTACATTTTTCATAACGCAATTCATGTTATTCATGTGCCAGGGACAAGTCTTCGTGCCCTTTGGATATCAGACTTTCTAGTAAATGCACAGTGGTAAGGGATTGGCATTTGCGTGACAGAAGAATTGATTACTTTTCTGACTAAGCGGCTTAACCCGTTTTCAGTTGTACTTATACTTTATACATCCTGAGATTATAAAATAATCTAGGAACTAGCTTTTTAATTTTGACTTATAAAACCCGATTTTTTAAATTTTTGTTCTATTTACTTTATGAGTAAACATAAATATTGTGGATCAAAAGCGGCAAACAATGTCAAAGCAGATTTCAAAAATTCTTTACCAACAAAATTGTAATAAAACTTCAATGCTGTTCATACCTATATATATAGTTACTTGACGACAGCTTGACGAAATATCTTTAAGTTTTAAATAGCTTTCCCTTCACCATAGAGCAGTAGTTAAGTAATCAGTTTAATATCTTTTCCCATTTCCACTTAATGTTTCGACATTTCGGATATTTATGTGGGCAGACTATTACATGCGCACGCCCACTGTGCGATGTCATAAAAATTGTCTCATTAATCATCACACGACATGCCCCAACGCTCCATGCCCCCTTCCCCCGCCCTTTGCCATCGAGTAAGCCCCATTTCTTGTGTTCTCGTTCGTGATGTTCCCCAACTCAAGGGGCTATTTTGGTGCTGTTTGCAGGAAGCACGGACTTAGTGTGAAAATCCAGCGAGCAATTAAATTGGCTCCCCCATTTTAATTTCCATTTCCACTCCCAGATACACGGATTCAGAACCAGAATCTGAATCAGAATCCGAATCAGATGCAGCCCCTCGAACAAGTGCAGGCAGCATAAATCAAAGGAGTCGGCCCTTCGTGGCAAATGGAAGTGGTATTTTTTACTGGCGTGGCATTTTAAATTGTCTGCGCCATATTTAAAATAGCAACTAATTAATTTATTTTTTCACGCTGCTGCTGGGAAGTGCGCATTAATAAACAATTAAGTCGCTTTAATTGCAGTTAGCCCGGTGGATTATAAATTTCCAAGTGAAAATCCCCCAGCCCGCGGAGCATCCATAATGAGAGCCGTAGCTCCCGACCAAATTCGTTTATTATTGATCAGTTTGGGTCATAAGCTGCTTAACTTTGCCGGGTGCCAAGCCACCATCCATGGAGCTCCTTTTTAATGGAGTCAAGTCCGCTGCGAGGCATTTGGCCATTTCCTAGAAAATTCACTGCTCACTCTGCTAAGCCGAAAATCTGCCCGACACTCACAGTAGCTCACATGGTTCTCATAATTCGATTGGCAAGGGATTGCGTCCTTAGTTTGAGTATCTTAGCATATTTAAACAGAGTGCATATCAATATTAAAGTCACTTCATTTACATACCTTTCAAATGGGTTCCTAACAGATGTCCAGTCTGAAAGTAGAAAACAAAAAGTTCCTTTTAATAAAATAATTAATTCAGGGAAACGTCTTCTTCAATCCACTCGCACTGACAAGCAGTTTTTTCCTTTTAGCATAAATGCCAGCTCCGGCGGAAAAACAACATTCGCTGGCATCTTGGCCAAGTTAATATGATGGGACACGTTAAGCAGGCTTGAATGATGTGTATCAAGGACGAAGAGAAAAACTACCAACTGTGTCAGCAGAATGAAGAAACAACACCAACACAGCAGCCCAGTGCAATGTCTGGTTGGGAAAAATAAAGGGAAAAAAGGACAAGGACGAGCGGAAAACCAAATGGGAATGACGATAGACATTGAACACAAAAAGGGAAAATGGAGCGAAGACATTAGCCTGGAATGACAGCAACAAGATGCGAGATAGACACTCGGCTTATATCAGTTTTGTGTCCTGTCCTGCGAAGGATGCTCCACACCCCCTTCTGGCCCATGGCTGCTGCGAAAACAAAGGCAACTTGCAACCGAAAGGCGTCGAAAGTGCGTGCAACAAATTGAAGCCAACTCGGTGAACAACAAATTCCAATTGACAGACAGCTCTGCAAATGCTCTGAATGGAAATTCGGTAGAGCAGAAAATCGTTGATTTTTAAAACAGCTGTGCAAAATTCATTTCAGCAAAATAAGACAAAAAATGGATGATAAATATATCAATAAATATACATATCTATAAAACACTATTATAACAATGTAAAAATGTTATTGTTATTTAATTGATACAAGGTAACTATAATATAAATATAAATTCTTTTTTATCAGTCACATCTTTCATATTTCATTTCTTTTGAATACTTTTAATTTACAAAAAAAAAATGTTATATAAAAAAAACTAAAATGTAAAGTTTTGCAGTTCTTGCTCATCAAATTTTCAGCCCAGTTTTCTTGAGCAATCTGTAACATGTTGCCAGTTTGAGTCTTCTATTGAAAATCGCTTTTCTGGCCCAAGGACAGTTGGCTTGGCCCAGATCCCAACACTCGCATTCAGAGCCACGCACACACAGGACTTATTCATCACTCACTCACTTAGGCAGCGTGGCGCCCAAGGATCGATGCCGAAGGAAGCTGGTGGAGGAGGATGCCGGCCGGGAGGAGGGAATTCGAAGACGTTGCTCCATCGTCGAGTTCCAATTCCTCTGGCCAGGAAAATACAACGCCGCCAGCTGGCATAGGGCTTTTATTTCCCATTTCTAGACGAGTCCTAAGTGCAGATAGGGAAATGCCTTTCGTGGCTCTGCTTTAGTTTAAATATTTATGTAAGCGCGGCATTTTATGAGAAATATTTCGAAATTGCTCTGCATGGCCGTACTCAAGTATTTTGCTTTTATTATTATTGCAATAGGCCCGAAACTGTGGAAAAACGAATTTATGCCAAGTATTTTTCTTTGTTACAAATGCACTTTGGCAATGATATTTGTGCTTGCCCCATAGCCTGAATATTACAATTTTCATTTAGGGGATTTTTGGAATTTATGAAGCTTATTCGGATTACTAGACTAGTGTTGCAAGCTTTTAAAGTTATGAACCTATGTATCTATCAAAGTATTTTACATCTTTAAGCACGAAACTCTGTACAGCTTATTTTTTAGGACATTCTGAAGTTGAAAAACACATCTTTATTGATATCTCCAACCACTTGCTACGCCTTTCCGTTGCAAACAACATTCCACATACAAATTCAAATCTATTTATATCAATTTACTCACTTCACTGCCGACCTGACAGACAATTTCCAGCAGAGACCCAGGGCTCAGATCTCGTGGTTGAGCAATTTTTCAACAGATAAAATCAAGTCCAAACAAATCAAATCAAATGCAGACAACAGCACAAAAATGTAACTCACAAAACACCGAGAAACACACACACACACGTGCGGCGGTGGCAACTACAGAACAGTGGGAAAGAACAATAACAGGCAGCAACAAAAGTAAATTAATAGAAAACAATAACAATTCCCTTTATTATTATTACTGCAGTGAGTCGAGGGCAGATATCGAAGTGAAGTGAAGTTCCCTTGGAGAGAGATTCGAATTTGTTTCGCCAGCGTTTGTTGTTTGCCGTTAGCTGTTAGCTGTTTGTTTGTTGTTTGTTTTTCGGTAAATGCCCAAGTTTCTGGGCTTCTGAAGTGTCTGTGTTTGTGTTTGTGCATGTGATTTACTCAACGGTATGTAAGTAAAATACAAATCATGTTCAACGCTCGGCCTTGCCCCGAAAAGTGAGCCACACTCTTTTGACACTGGCATACGGGGCGGATGCGTGACGGGGGAACAGCTGAGGTTTGTCCTGGCAAATGGTTGAGTTGTCCCACTCTCTCCGTCAATTTTTCTCTTTTATAAACCCAACAATAGAGACCAAGAAATCAGGCTGAGTGAAAAAGGAAATGGTGCAGGCCAATGCAAACTTTAAATACCCTACCTAAGCTTTATCCGTGAGGTATTTTTCATTTATTGTTAGTCTCGGGCTATAAAAACTTTAGAAGTATGCACCCAAATTTTAGGAATATTTAAATTAAATTTTGTTGCACACAAAAAGTTCTCAGCTATCTTTAACTTTTGGGAACTGACACGCATTTAAAAAGTTTAATGATGATTAAAGGAAAAATTTATATGCATGTATATACTTTGGATACGTATTTCTGCTTTCGGGAGTGGCAAAGTTTTTTAGAAAAACTTATCACACTCGCAGCAAGAGTACAAACTGGGGAAAGAAAATATCACGACAAGCAAAGTGGGATAAAAGTCTCTCAAGGAAAACTTTTGCCAGGTGTTTGTTAGTTAGTATGTGTGTGTGTGTGCGCCAAAAAGTGTGCATGTGTTTCTGTGGCATTACGTGCATTGCATGTCGAATGTGTGTAACAAAGTCTAAAAAACATCAAGCACAAACACAAAGCAGTGGTAACTTTATCTAAAGTACAACATTCCCCAACCTCCGCTCAGACATTTCGTGTTGTTTTGCTGCCTGATTGGTGAGCTCCCTTCGACGGGTCGGTTGTTTTTGGCCAGATTTCACCTGCTTTTACCTGCTTTAAGCCGAAAACGAAACCCTTGTTGCTGCCACGCATGCTATTTTTTTATTTGTCGACTTTTTATTTATTTTTGCTTGGTCGGGGATCATGTCGTGCTTTGGCCACCTTGCAAATGGCTCGCCAATGATTTTTAATGCGATTTCCGAAGCAAAAGAAAGCATCAGACCTGCACTTACACCCAGGACACGAGCCCATTTGGGCGGCTTTGGCAACCTTTTTTAAGTGGCTGGCCAGTGAATGTGGTATGGGCACGGTTTCGGTGTTGGTTTCCGTTTCCTGTTCCGTTGCCGAGATTATGTACGTATGGGTGCGTGCAAGTGACTTTATTTAATGCCATTAACGCAAATTGAAAGTTTTACGCTTTCGCAACGGCCGTTGCATGCGCAATTGAGTTTTTCGGGTCCCTGCGTCTAAATGCCCCCATCATGACGTTTCATCGCATGGCAATGGCACTCCAAAATCACAATTTTCGGGCACGACCCGCCAGAAAATCCTTTTGCCCATTGAATGTCTTGTGTAATTCACTGCGCCTCTCATTGTCCACATACGCATACTCGTTAGTGAAATCCCATCACGAGCCGTGCGTCATGGGAAAATGGAAAAAGTAGCCGGAGTCATTCATGGATTCTATGGCCACTCCATGGCTTAAAACCAAGGACAAGATCTGGCTTTATTGCCAACACTTTGTCGTGTCTGTGGAGAACCCATTACAACTACTTAGAGCATGTAAATAAAGCAGAAATAAGCCAAGGCGAGTGACGAACTGGCAACCAGCATAAGAACAAGCCCGAAGCAAGGTGTATTAACCACCCACCCAACCGGCCACCCACACATCCGCCCACTCACGCCTCCTTGCACCATCCTGCAGAGCATTAACATAATCGTTATGGTTATGCGCGACGTGTGCATAATGGCAGCGTGGGAGGATGATAAGCCGGCACCCAGAGATAGAGACAGATATAAAGAAAAAGAAAGAGATAGCGGGTGATATGGCGGAGGAGAAAGAGATAGAGGCACGAGCAACGGCAGGGACACGAGGATAAACTATGTTAAGTGCGCTGACATTGTGATATATAGTTGGTTTCGCTACTCTCAAGTGGAGAGGAGACATAACTGCATCCTGTGTACAAGATGTCTTTGATGAAATCATTATCTAATTTAAGCTTAACTGGCATTTTTAATCGAGCATCTTTTCAGTTACATTTACTTAATATTTACTAGATGGTGACGCACCATTATTTGAAAAATATCTCAATGTATTTTTACAAGAACAAGCATTTTACTTTCGGTATGCTTGTTTTGAGAATAGCGTACAGTTTTTCTTCGTTTTTCCATTTTGGCTAGTTACCTGCGTTGGGGGCATCCTGGGTTTTAAAGTTGCCAGCGAGCGTTTTGGGGCGTCGTTGCCAGGTGTGCATATCAAGTAGCCGCCACGTCTGCCTTGGGACAAATCCATGTGGCATACTTTTCGGGCACAGGCCATTAGCAAACAAGCAAAGTGCGAAGCACAAGAAGACCGAAAACAAGCACAGACACACGTATGAATATAATAAATTTCCCACACACACACCAACACGGAAGAATGAGAGCGGATAAGGAGGCGGAGAAAAAGTACAGACGGGAAAAGAAACATGCTCTATAAGATATTTCAAATTCCACACGCATAACTTTTGAAATAAAAATTAAAATTCCAATTGCAAACCCTAATAATAAAACAGGCTCGGCCTTTTTTTCGAGCAAAATAAACATGGATTTCAAGACATAGAAAATATGTTTGTATGTCAAATTTAAAAAAATATTTACTTTAAGATTAATTTTTATATAAAAGCCTAGCCTATCAAGTAAGATGTTAATATACGTAATTAAAATATTTAAAAGTTGTTTTGTGTACTTAGATTGACTTGGTATACATACATAAGTACTTCTGAGTTTCTGAGAATTCAGAATTTTTAAAAAATATGGCCCAAGAGGCATTTCAATGGGTTTTGGCTTAGAAGAGCTGGCATTGTGTTTTAATAAGGTGCACTGCAAATTGTAAATACAAATATAAGCATTATAAATAACAATGAAAAGCAAAAAAATGTATATTTGTCTTCTTTAGTATAACATATTTTACTATATTATAGCACAATTTCTCTATAAAAGATTTATGTAGAGTTTTTGTGGCCTTTTGATATTTTGATCAAAAAAGAATGCCCACCATTTCTTTCAGGTCAGTACTTCCTTTTTCGCCAAGTGGCCGCCACATCTTGTAATTGGCATTCCGCACACTGACCGAAATGAAAATGCTACGTGCTTTCATTTCACGTTACGACAGTCGGAGAAGTCCGCACAACGCTCCATTGACCGCCGATGGAAAAGCGGGAAAGCGGGCCCAAAAGCGAAGCTTATTTACCGTGGTTTTGGGGCCGCCCCGGCTCGTTTTAATTTTCTACGTTGCGGGCATACAGAGAGAATGGCGAAGTTTTTGGCGGTTCTTAAAGTCAATCACATTATGCTGGGACATCAGCCATCAAACAGCCGACAAAGGCACTCGAAACCCTTCCAGATGATGGCAAATATTTGTCTGGCCTGCATCCCCGAGCGAAAATCGATCGGCATGTCGAGCACCTTGTATACCCCCAACACCCATTTGCCCATCAAACTGTTTTACTTCCGTTTTATGTGCATATTCAATATACGCAAAAAAATTTCATTTAATTTTTGTTTTCCTTGGCAAGCCTGGCATTGACAGTCGGCAAATTTCGTTGTCAGTCTGACGCGTCTTTCGATAGCTTGTGCTTTTATTATACATATTTGGTTTCCGATGGGTATCCAACTGTTTGTTTTAGTTTTTTTCATCCACTCCAATTCACTTCACGATTGGCAATCCTTTTCGTTCTCTGCTTTAAATGCTTCCTGGAAAATATCCTCTGTGCTGGATTTCTTTCATGATTTATATCTTGCGTAATCCTTGCTCTGCGCTCTTTGGTTTTCCCTGCAACCGCAACCTTTCATCCACCCAATTTATAAGCACCCAAAATACTTGTAAATTTCAGCCGGATTGCCGGCATAAATATACACACCCATATATATATATGTGCGCTGCCACTCAGTTCTTAGCCATCAAATTTATGGCCACTCGTCACACTAACTCATAAAACGGGGGCATTTTAAAAAGGGTTGGGCGCGGTACAAGACTGCAAACACGAGACAACACTTTGCATGTGAACGGGTTTTATGCTGGATCATGGCCATTGGAGTGGGCGGTGGATGATGGTCCGCCGATGAGATTTATGTGCTCTAAGGTTTAGACCGAGTTCCGGCCTGTATTTTGTGGTAAACAGCGCGTCCTGCCGCCAAAACCTGCCACCAAGAGCGCAAAGAGAGAGGGAGCTGCAAAGCCGGCAGAGGACTTGTCGCTATTTATTCTACTAAAAACGCAATAATATATCATCTACAGTTTATCATTGCTATGACGCCAGACTGAAATTATTATCCAGCGAATTTATTGCCTTACAATAAACGCAAAGTGCACGGCGGTATGTCTGTGCGTGGGCTAGGCTTTCTCCGAGTTTATGTATGTGTGTGTGTGTAGCCTGGCATTTCTCCAGCGACATGAAATTGTGGAAAAACAACATTTAGAAAGTGAACTTTTTTGACAAGGCTTCAAAGCCAGGGAAAATGTAACTAAAGAGAGAAATCAAAATCTGGAGGCAACTGTTAGTATACCCTTCAAAAAGAATTAGTTTGAGTTTGCAAAAAGCAGTAAAATATTAAGAAAAGTAATGCCAAAGTTTATATCTTAGACTGATTAATTTAAATCTGTGAAATATCTAAAAACCACAAAACTTTTCTAGGCCTGTAGAGTATGCGAGAGTATCGCAACATAAAGGCTTGAAATAGCTAGCTTGCTAGTTTGCCCTTCGTTTCGTTTCTATTCTTTTTTTTTTTTTGACTGGCTGCACATGGCCCCATGGATACATATACATATTTCTGGCCAAGCTTACAAATTCGTAGCAATCTCGAGAGCTGTCACACAGAAACTCCATCGCGCATATTTTTTACTATTAGCCAAAAGCAAGAGAAAAAATTTGTCAGTCAGGCCAGAGCCGAACTCAAATTGCTCATGCTGTCAACTTTTTTGCGTAACCATTTTCTTTCTATGCTCGTTCCATACATATTTTTGTATTTATTCCATTTTTGCGCAGCGAGACAAATAGCACAAGTTTGCTAAATTGTTGGCCCCATTCCTCAGCTTGTATCCGTATTCTCCATTTTATATTTTCACCCTTTCTGCCTACATTTTTACGACAAACAGCACCCACAGCGTGTTCACTCGTCAGATACTCGCTCTAAACTACATAGTTCTGTTTTGGCAACTGTTTGCCCAAATTGCCACACATTTTGTGCATAAATGACAAATGCCTTTGATGGCATAAAATATGACTTTGGAAATTGTTTTGTAGCAAATAAAATGGGCGTTGCCATCGCTATGAAAGGGTTTGTTTGTCAACTGAGTCGCAGGATATTCCATGAATCAAAGTCGTGGAATTGGTAGATTAGGTGTGAATAGTTTCGACTGAGGGTTCACTAATAGCAAGTGATTTTTTGTGACTATGCTATACAATAATCCGAGTGCTTCATATTGCAGATATTTGATAGGACCTCGATTTATATCAAATGTGTTTTATTTTATATGTATCTATCGCATAAAACGAATAGAAACCCCATTTAAGCCTGTCAATGACGTTTTCTGAACCTTTTTTGCTATTAATTAATTGCCTTTTTGCCAAAAAGTTTAAACAAACTTAACTAATGTTGCCCTACTCACAAAAGTTTCATTCACATGGCTCAAAGTGAAATTTTCACGAGGGCAACGACTTTTCGAACATATGGAAGACATTTCGTGGAATTAGAAAGACTTATTTAAATACCTTAATTAATTAAGCTATAAGAGGCATTGTTATTATTTTATAATATTCATGGAATTATTTCGGGTTTTGTTCGATTTTTAAAAATCGTCGTTGCCTTCCTGCGCTCTCAATAATTAATTAGTTTTCCATATCAATGCCAGTCAGCACTTGACAACTTTGATTCGATTCCTTGATTTCCGAGCTCTAATTCATGCCATGCCTCATATGCGGCTCCAATTAGCTGACGATTGACTTGTCAAAACATCAATTATAACTGACACTCGTCGAATGTTTCACGCTTCCTTGGCAGCTCCGCCATTTCCACGTCGCCCGCGAGGCTTTTCCGGGGAAAAACCCATTTGCATTTACAAGTGGGGCAATAAGTCGAAATGTGAGTTTCTTGTTCGCGGTTCTCCCTTTGCATATCGAATGCGCGCATTAACATGGCAAATAAATGGAAGCATTAAATATTTAATTGGCATAATGCTAATCACTCGATGGCTGCCAAAATTCATTAGCGCTTCGCAAATATGTATATCCACCGATCACATCTGTCAGCACTCAGCCAAACCTCAAAGCCAGCCATCAAAGTCTGAAAATCAACCCATTTCGAGGGGCTTTGGGGTGCAGAAAGCAAGAAAAAAAAAATAAAAACCCTCACCACAATCTGGCACGTGTTTTGCGAGCCCCTTAACCCACCGACCCCCCTCCCTTCCTCCACTGTATCCCCCAAGAAGAGCCCCAAAACTTCCTGGAACCCCAAACCATTCACCATTTCCTGCTGCCAGCTGATGCTGCCTGTGCTGGTGGCAAGCAAACATTACACAATTTTGATTGTATTTCCGTTTCGTATGCGCAGAAAGGCAGCAAACAGGCAGGGGCAGCAACAAAACCCGGTGACAGCAACAGGAAGTTTCGCTTATTTCCGTTTGTTTACCTTTGCGCTGTGCCTTGATTAAATGTCAGGTAACCCCCGGGTCGGAGTTGGGTGGGTTGGGTAGAGGTGGGTTTTTTGGCTCCCTGGCTTTTGCGGTGGTGCAAACACAGCTTGCCTGCTGTGCTACCAACACACTTTTTAGCCATTTTCACCTGGCTCTCCCCTTGGAATATGCCTGCATACGTCAGCATAATCTTATTAACAAGGCAAGTATTCTAATGATGCCTGGGCACTAAATGTCTTTCGTGGCAATAAGAGAGCAAGCCGCAATATTTGTTAGGTTCAAAAGAGTGGGGCTGGCATCTGCGGATTAGTTGGATTACAGTTGGCTAAGTGGGAATTGCGAGAAGAGTCTTGATAATTCTGAGTAAACTTAAACTGCCATAAATATTCGCTTGTTTCTCCTTCCCCATTTCCACAACGTACTAATGTGCCTTAATCCGTATATTAACAATTGTGGATACGCTGAATTATTGGTATTATGCGTAGCTATTTAATTTGTGGACAGGTGACTTTCTGGTCTGGGCTGCTCGACACCTGGCATTCTCAATGATGGCTTAAAGTGTCGCGCAGACCTTAAATTACAGGGCGCACATTGCGAACCGACTGGCCGCCGACTGCAGCTAATTAATTGGCCGCAATTTGCGCGGTAAAAGTTGGTCGGGAAAATGGAAATTCGCCCGCTTTGTAGGTCAACAACAATGATGTTGCGGCTCTGCCTCAGTTGCTGCTGCTGCCGGTTTCGGTTGTCTGCCAATTGTTGTTGCCGGCTCATGCTTTGGCATAATTTATGTTGGCCGAAAAATGTTGGTGCACTTTTGCCGTATTTATTTATTTTCTTATGTTTTAGCGTGTGTTTGCTGTTGCTGCTGTTTTCATTTGGCGGCATTAAAAGCTGCCGCGAAAATGTTTTATTTACCGAAAAATGTATTAGCATGTCTGCCCGGAACATTTACATAATTGCTCAACAAACCCGGGCATAGATACAGATACACACACGTGTGTGTGTGTGGAAAGTGTGTGATATTTCGGTCTATGTCTGTGCACTTTTGGAATTAAGCCAAATTGGAAAATAACCAAAATCGTCGATAAAACGTTGTTTTACATGGAAGCGCCATGACTAAATTAAAATACATTCTGCTAGAGCTTAGTTGGTAATATAAACTAAAATGCAAAATAGGAAATTAAAATTTGAAAAGAATATTTTCTTTTTCTGCTTACTTAAGTTCATATATTCTTTAGAAGCGATTGGATGCTCACCACATCCGCCAGTGCAGCATTAAATTCCCGATAAAATCTATTAAATATTTAACTTATCGCCGCTCTAAATCAATAGCCAAATATATTAGCCCCATTATATACACTCTCAGACAATACATAGACAGGCACACGCACACCACTGCACATAAAAACCCATTCAAGCGTTTCATAATGATATGAGAAAAACGAAAAAAGAGATGTGAAAAATAGCAAGCCCAACACATTGCCTCAACTCATTTTCGCATAAAAGGACGCCAATGTGTCGGGCCTGGCAAAAGGCCAAAAATGAACTAACACATTCGAAGGCTAACACACACACACGCACATGTACACAGATGCTGGGCTAACCCATACAAGGACACTCGCTTACCATAGCTCCTCTATATAAAGCCATTGCTACATGGCAAACAATAAATGTACGCTGCCAGGACAAGAGACCAACTAAATTATCAGTAATATTGGAGCACCAGGATAACGCTCCGCATGGATCTCTGTGTGTGTGTGTGTGTTTCTGTGTGTATGTGCGAAAGGGGCGTTGCTAGAGGGAGGTCCTTCGGTAGGCGTGGCAAATAAACACATCAGGCAAAATGCTTTTTACTTAAATTAACAGAGCTCCGAGCAGCTTCCTTCGCTTTTCGACACCCAACTAACGTTTAGTCGTTAACTTTCAGTGTGTGAGTGAAGAGCACTTGGAACAACTATAAATGTTCCAGCGGAAAACTTCTTAAAAGGGTTATACATCTGCTAATAATAATATACAAAAGTTCTTATGTATTAATACATATAACTTTTTTAGAATATGTAAACAAGCGGCTTACATATATTAAAGGATAGTATACTTAGTTTATAGATATTTTATTATATGTCTTATATGCCTATTTTATTAAAGTGTACCTGATTGCATAGTTTTGGCGACAGCTCACGAAGACACATTGGAAATGTCAGGCAGAAAATCCATGAACTACATTGAAAATGGATATTTGAGAAAGAAAAAACCCTTTTTGGCACTTGAAAACCGAGACGCTAGCACGCATATGATTTGCCAACGAGGCACATCAATAATTGAGTTTGCACCATTTTTCTAATGGCATATAAGATTCCATGTTCGCTCATAGAATTACGTAATGGTATCATAATACCCAACTCGCTGGGGTGCAGGAACAAGCTGCTCATCAGCTCCTCCTTCAGCTGCCGCTCCAGCTTCTTCTCCACCTCCTCAGTCCAATTCCCTCATTTCCAGAGCTTTGGCAGCTCTTTCCTGATATGGCATACTTAAGCAATCGAGGCAAATGTTTTATCGTCACTTTGGCACACACACTCACACTACTGAAATAGGGATATATATATACATATATATGTATGTATGTATTTGGTGCGTATGTGTCTGTGTGCGGAATACAAAATGGCGCCAGTTTCCTTTGCCGTTGGGCTCTCTGCATCGTTTGGTTCGCCTCAATCTCAATCGTTAGAAAAGTCTATCAACGCAGGGGCCCGAAGGCCAAAAAAGGCAGGGTGGCAAGGAATCCGGGCTGAAAGGCGAAAAGACAAGCACAAACTGAACTTAAGCGCCGATTTTCGAGAGAAAATGTTTAATAACACGGCTTCACTTCACTTTACTTGCTCCCTTCAGCCGAACCCTTGGCATCGCGTATACGACAAGTTGTACCATTGTAAATTTAATAAAGCCAGGGTTAAGTAGTTAGGCTGGAAATCAAGAAGCCAGCAATTATTTGGTTACGCAATTACCACAGCCAGGCAACCGGCAGGTTCAATAGGCTTAAATAATTTGCCCAAATCCCCTTGGCGCAAAAACAAACAAATAAATTCAATGCAAAAGAGGCGAACAACTTTCCGGTCTCGAAAAACACAAACACAAATAGTGAAAGTTTACAGGGCATGATACTTGGGGGCTGTTTGGGACAAGTGGGCGTGGCTTGGCAACAGTGGAAAGTCAAAGCGACAAATGCCCGTTTCCCGAATTGCCGCACAATTTATTATTATTGTTCTATACAAACAGCAAATGCGCGAAAATAGAGCTGGCTCAAGAGTAGAAGTAATAACTAAACATTAACCAATTTTTCTTTTTGTTACAACAATGGCATAGTTTTTGCCCTTCTTTAACTGAAAGTCAAAACATTAGTTGCTTTGCGCGATTTCAAAGGCAACAATATCGAAATAGCTCACCCTCCACAAAAATGTTGCCGAAGTGGAGTTTCTCTGTAGTTTCCATTTCGCCCTAGTTTCTGTGATTTTCATTTGGAAACAACATCAAGCATTTGCTTTTTATTTGATGCATTTTTTGCGGCTTGCTTTGAATTTGAAATTGAAAGGAAAAGCAGAAAAATTACAAGTTTGCAATTATTCCCAGTGCACTAAACTCAATTCAAAACGAAAAATGTAAACAAAAATATAAAATAAAACTATAAATAGAATAGAATACTAAAAAAAGCAAGAGTAGATATATTTCAAATATTTATTTGACTCACATCCTGTATTTCAATAAACAATTTTAACTTATTTATTGCCAGCCATTCATCAGCACAATGAATTACTTCGCTCGGAGGTATGTACATTTTGCCTGCTGAGCTGCAACTCAATCATACACGGTTTAAAGAATTTATATTTATGGCCATATGCAATCAACGGAACCAATGTGTCCGCCAATTGTCCATCAAAACGAGAGCACACCCATGCATTTCGCATTAAATCAATTCGCGTTGACTCGCTGGCCACAAAAAGTTGCACAAAGCTACGCCCATCAATCAAACATAAGACACCAACAAAACCAGGACGAAATGACAAAACGATAAGCCGCGCCACACAGATATGTATGTATATGTATGCACATATACGAGCTGCACATGGGTTTATACATTTAATTAAAATGCGGAACACAGACACAATATTCGTCAAAGTGATTGGCCCCAAAGCGGCTTAGTGAACTTAAGTAAATTAAATGTTATGGTTTTTCGGGTAGGCGGAGTCAAGGGCTGATGGGGTATAGAGTTGGGGAAACCTCAATGAAAATTGTCTTTAAAACGGATTTCGGCGACGACAATGCGAATCGCAATAAATACTCCACCAAGTGGTGGGTGTGTCTGGGCTCAGAGGGTTGGTTGGTTGGTTGGTGCACAGAGCTCTGGGAAATTTGCATATTTTAAATTACTAGTGGGGCCGCTCGGCGACGATTGCTTTTGGGGTTGACAATGGCGCGCTGCCACGACAACTCCAATTTATTTGTAATTTGTTCGAAATTTATAAACGCCGCTCCCACAACACCCATATCCTGGCCCCAGAGAGTCTCTATTTCACACACGCACACCCTGCCACACATAATTGCACTCATAAAATGGCAAATACCCGGCTCCGCACGCTTCGATATTTATGCCGGAAAGTGATACCCATTGCGAAAGTGGGTGTTATGGAATAATCGAATTTTATAAACATATAAGGAAGGAATTGTACTCATCTGCATGCAATATTTTATTATGGCTTTGAAATAGTGTTGCTCCCTTGGAGTTCCCTTTCAAGGAATTGGAATTCTCTACGTATTATCCCATTGCTATTATCGAATTATGTACTAGTTGGCATGACCAGGTCGACCACCTCGTTTCCAGGAAGTCCAATCCCACATGCAGACATATCTTAATGCTCGCAGACTTAGGGTAGCTGGGAAGCAAACAAACAAATTATGTGCTCATTTGAATACACATTCTAATGCGAATCACGTTGACAAAAATTCATTGAAGCGTGCAGGATACAGGATACGCACACAACCGCACCGGACTGGAAGGATACCTTGACTTTCGAACTCTGGTCTATCCAATCAGGCCTGCTGTCCGGGTCCTGGCGCAGATAAAGATAACGTGGGAGTGGCAAATGATCCCCACCTCGGACGCTGACAAGGACATATTTATAAAGCGCTCATTTCGAGCAAAGCACATATGTACATGGCTGGAGTGGCATTCCAATATCCAGTTAATCTATCAGGACATGGTGCACTGTGTAGAAAATTAAATGTGCTAGCTGGAGTCTCAGACACTAAGAAAAAACGGATGGCACATTTAAGATTGTTCACTGATATTCAAAAAGCTTACATGCAATATGTGCCTAATGAATTCCCTCATTACGTAGTATTGCGTGAAAAAACCTCATAAAAATCAAATTAACTGCTATGCAACATAATTTTCTGCCAGTGCGTTTGTATGCCAATGTCCTTGTTGTCCTTGTGCCATGTAAATGCAAACTAAATATGTACAAACGCCACAGCCAGGCACTAAGTCGATTGCTTCAAGGACTTTCTCGCGCTTAGCGTAGAAAGCCAGGGAAATTTGCAGAAAGGGGAGCAGAAAGATGGTGAAAGGAGGCGGAGTGGGAGTGGGAGTAGCTTGGATTCCTGGCGGCTTTGTCATTCACACCCAGTTGGATGTCTGCCTCCATCGCTCTATTCCGCATTGTCACTGCTAACAGCTCCTCCACATCTCGCTTTGGTGTCCCCTCGAGTGTAAATGAGTGGCTCCATTCTCTGCACCACCGCACCACCATCCCCAAAACCCCACCCACCTGGCTGGTACATGTGCCGAGAAGGCTTTTTAATAAGCAATTTATTTTTAGCTTAACAACGCTCATGTAATGAAAAACGCGAAGCCTCAGCGGCTTACAATTCACTTGCAATGATTTCTCCGCCCAGCTCCCGCCCACTTTTCCATCCTCTTTTTTCCGCGCTGAGCGTATTTGCCAACGATAATTAATTTTTTTGGCCTACCCCAAGCGCGAAGCTAAGACCATGAGTTCGTACCGCATTAAAAAGAAATTAAAATGTTGCCTTACTCCTCCGCATTTTCCACCTCGCCAGTCTCAAGTACATCTAATGAGATAACTCGGAGGCAACTGGCGAGAATTGAGTGTATGGTGTATAATAATGGACAGCGAGGAAAACTGGTTGAGTATTTGTTGAGTATTGAATTAAAATATTCAAAGGTCTCTTTAAGAAGCTCTTTAATAAAACTTAAGATCAATATCTAACAGTCTCGTTTGAATTATTATTTAAAATGGTACCCTATTCATTAAAATTTCTAGCTGTTTCAAATCTGCGAAACGAACTGAATTATTAAACGTTACGTAAATGCTTGACATAATTAATGCATTTAAATGGCAATTATTTCTATTTAACAATATAGTTATTGTAAAAAGTGGATTCTCCTTATGTTTGTCATTCCACAAGATGCTACCTTCCAAGCAAGTTCCATTTTTGTTCACCATAATCCTGTTTCTGGCTGGACTGGGTCAGCACGCAGCTCAACGAGTACTCCCAGACTGCGTTCTTTATCCAAGATGCCTGATCACAAAGGACCCGTGTTGCATGTAAAGCATCTATAAAAATCAACGAAGGATCTGGTATCTAGAACTGGAACTGTAGTTCGAAATATCAGCACTTCTCAAGGCCTTAACAAAAACTGCAATCTGTTTTTATATATACAAATATCCATAAATATGTGGCCTTAACATGGCAACATTTCAAGTCTTCCAATAAATCAATTTCGTTTTTATTGTGAGTGCCGTTTGTCTGTGTTACTTTTACATGACCAGTACCAGCGATTTTTCTGGCCATTTGTATGTCGTTCAGTTAATAAAGGCCCAGCCTCGAAAAGAAAAAGTAGCAAATTCAACAAGCAGGCAAAAACTCTCGGTTTTACTTTTGGCCCGCAAGCGTATAAATATTGTTTTTAAAACCCAATGAAATATTGCATGCGTTTTTGATGAATCGCCCATATGTACACATAGCATTTATAAATAAATAAATATAATCATAAATAAATAATGGACCAGCACATGACAGCACGGTGGCAAAAACGCACAAAGAAAAATAAATATTACACCAAATTGAAAACTTACTTCAAAGCCACAGCGCCGCTTTTGATTTACATATTTTATTTAATTCGACATAAAAAATGCAGTAAAAAATATAATTTAATGTAATGAATCAAAATTAGTGCATTGTAATTTTAGTATTTATAGGCCAAACAGGTATATATCAATGAAGTATCAACCTTAAAGTATCTCAAAAATAATATTTTAAAGCTGTCTGGAATTTTGTGGAACCCACCTTTTTATCGTTTTAATCATCCGCGGCTTAGTGCTGCAAAAGCAACCTGAAAAAACAACGCAAAAGGGTTTCATATTAGAAATGTATAAAACTTTTCGTTCCATTTTGTTTTGTTGCCCCCGTTTTTTAATATAAAATGGCTTTGGGTGAAAAATTTGGCAAGTGAAACGGGCAAGGAGAATATGTAAATATGTGTTGGATACTGGATGCTGGATGCCTTTGGAGCCTACGGAGCAGCATGCTCGGAATTTAAATTTGTAGCTAAGCCTCTTCATTTTGCGAAAGCAACTGGACCCTTTTGTGGGTGTGTGCGATGTATCTTTGGTGACAAAGGACAATGCCATCAGGCTGTTGGGGGGCGACAATAAAATTAAATATTCTATTTAATGGCGCCGTAGTATGCCAGACGCGTCGCGCAACTTTTCTTGATGCATTCCTGCAGGAACAGGGGCTTGGGCCGGGACCTTTGACCTCATCGGCCAGTTCATAACTACAACTTGAACTTCCTGCAGCTAACCCTTTGCTTGCTGCAAATAACAAATAACAAACTCGCACTGCAATCCAATAAAAAAAGCAGTAAACTTTCATTTTAATTCCGTTTCCTCTCCGCTCGAATTGCAGCCGGTTTATTCGAATTCTGATTGTCCGTTTATTAGCCCGAGGCCCCTCTTGAGTAAGCAAAAAGAAAGCCACGTCCATGTCCTCGCCAGGGGCATGCAAATAAAACAGATTTTATTGGCGGTCCTTGGATCCCTTTTCTTTATACCAATTTTCGCCCAGCACTTTGCCTTTTTTTCTGACCCAACAAGAGCGATGGAAGGGTTTTTGTTTTGCAATTTCGTGTGCCATATAAATTAAACAGATAATATAAATTAGATGGTATCGGGGCGGCTTGTGTGATCAGATACCGAAAGCATATTTCTAAGGCTAGGCTCAGCCAAAATCGATGACACAAATAATGCCTCAATTAAGCTGCCACCAAAGTTGTTGAGCCGGCGATGAAAAACATAATGAAAAGCAAGCATAATATTTTCATCTCCTTTAGGTCGAGTCCACAATTCCGCACTCCACAATCACTTTCAATAGATATTTAATACTCGGCAGCATTTTTTGTTTGCCCATCCATGCCCATCCCCATCGAACCGTCCCCCGCAGACCACGAGGAATAACCACAGCAAACAGAGTCTAAACTTTTTATTCCGCGCTCCTTGCGCCGACAGACGTAATGAGTGGGCGGATGTTGGGGGTCAAAGGTCGGTACGTAGCGGGGCGGCGTAGGCAGACTCGGCATTTGTTTGAGCAATATTTTCGTGTATATTTTTCAGCTTTTCTGAACATTGCTGATGGTTATTTTTAGTACCCAATGAGGTGATTTCTTCGGGTATGCGCATTTAAGGGCATTTCAAAACGGCAACACTACTCTATATGCCACAATAAATGAAAGTACACTGTATACCCATTGAAATGTATTCAAACCGCTGTAATAAGGTAAAAATGAAGCGCATTATGCCGTTTGTTAAACTAACGCTATTTCTTTTTAAATAAAATGAACTTCAATGCATATTATTTTGGTCAAAAACAAATATTTTATATGACTCTCAATAGGTACAAAATAGTCGATAATTTAGTTTCATCATCCCTTGACTCGGGCCAAAAGTTTTAAAGGCGTCACAACCTTAGAGAGCATTACAACTCACTTGTTCCGGCTGACGGGGGAGGTTTCCAGAACTGGGTCTTAGCCCGGGTTCGGGGGTTGCCTGGTTCCTGTTCGAGTTGGCCAGGGTTGCCAGGTTCTTGCACACCCACTCACCCCCACTGACGGCGCATAATTGCGCCGCGTCTGAGGAAAATGAAAATATTTGAAGCTGCGAGCTTCTCAAGTGTAAAAAATTTAATTTCGAAATGTAGGTTTAACGAACGGAAATTGCTTTCGCTCTCCGCGGGAAAATGGAGTAAGCCCTTGCCGTTATTATTGTTGCCTGATTTTCCCTCAACTTTTCGCCATCCTGTTGTTCCTGTCGCTTTTCGGCTGTGGAAAAAGCAAAGTAAATGCAAAGCCAGAAACAAAGTCGATGGAAAGCATCGAGTCCCAGGCGAAAGCGTATCTCATTTGTGTTTTCGTTTGCAATTTGTTTGGCTAACTTTCTGATTGAGCTCGTGGCTCATTGCGGCGCATAACAGGCGCCGAATGGAATTATTTAATGTTTTACATTTGGCCCAAACAGCCGCCCCCCCGCCAGCACAACTTGGCCCCATTTCCCCGATGGCAGACTGCCGGGTAATTGCAATTGATTTGTCGAGCACTTTGCACGCCAATTTGTTTCTGGTCACGGTCAGTTTGGCTGGGAAATGTGGTCAAGGCTGTGGGGGGCCTGCAAATTGAGAATGTTATAATAATAATAAGTGGGCAAAACTTGAAGGCTCTCTTTGATCTTGCGATGTGAAAAACCAAATTAGCACCTTGCCAAAATGCTTTGACCCACATTGGAGCAGAGGGGAGCAATCAATTTCCCATCTCAAGGGTGCCAATCAGTTGAAGCATTTAACGGCCGATGATTTGCTGAGGAGAATGGGCTGTTAATAACTTATGGCTAAAAGACATTTTATAATCATTTGAAGAAATATGTTAGAAGAAAATTGTCAACCAAGTTGATAGGTAGCGGCGCTACCTTTCGTACAATTTAACCATTTAATCCCTTCCATTTGAACTCTCAGCAAACCATGCGAGGTCAAAGTGCATTTCTGTAAAGTGTCATAAGGTGGAGGCCAGCTAACCTGGCTTCTACCAACAAGTTTCGACTGAAAAGGCTTACTGAAATCGGTGCCTGAAAGTGTGAAACAAAAAACAACTCTCATGGAAAATCCGCAAACACACGATGGCAAACTTTTTTTTTTAAAAACCCTTACCCAAACTTCCGGCAAATATGTTGCCAAACCTTTTTTGGTCAGTGCTCTCAGAGTTCGATCAACTTCCAGGGCACTCTATAGGAAACATTAATAACATTATCCGCTCCCAACGCCCAAAACAAATGCAAAACAAACTAATCAAACTTTTTGCAGGATAACCGAAACGACACAAAATGCGCAAAACAAATTGCTTTATTTTCTAATTCAGCTAGAAAGCATTTTCCATACTTTGTTTCCGAGCAGAATCTACGAGCGAGTGGGGGAAAAATCGAAAATCAATTTCTGTTAATGTGCCTGGGCCAAGAGTTTTTTGCCCAGAGACCTTGCCACCCATATA
This sequence comes from Drosophila mauritiana, assembly GCF_004382145.1. Classification (NCBI taxonomy): domain Eukaryota; kingdom Metazoa; phylum Arthropoda; class Insecta; order Diptera; family Drosophilidae; genus Drosophila; species Drosophila mauritiana. The sequence goes on along the minus strand of NC_046667.1, from coordinate 11,327,342 downwards.
GCCAACTACCCAGCCACCCAGCGAACCACACACCCAACCCATGAAAACCCAACAGCATGCGTTGTTCAGAGCATATTTTTGCATAAAGTTTATGCAAACATTTTTACTCGAAACCCGCATAAATTACGGATGCCGTCTCGGTGCCCTAATAAACCCTATCTGCTGGATGTCTGGGACTTAGTAAGTGGCCCGGCTGCTCCTGCTCCTGCTCATGGTTCCAATGGTTTCAATGGTTCCACTGGTTCTGCTCCTGCTTATTTTGCATGTCATTTGCGTCTGAGCACTCTGTGGCCCAGATTTTGGCCCAGATCTGGAGGAGCTCTGCGGGTGCAGAATGGACCCAACCGGTTCTGTGCGCTTCTATTCGGTGTGCGGCAGATAAATCTTCAATATTTATAGCAGCAAACTTACCACAAAAATATGTATTTTCTTTCGGTTTAAAATTTGTAAAAAGCAGGCTGAGATCACAGTTGCTTCTGCGTTTACGTTTCTCCATTAGTCTATCAGTATAGAAAACAGCACACACTTTCTGGGCTCAAGTAAATAAGTATTTCGAAATTTTTTACTTTTTAAAAACAACTGTTGCAAGGAAAAGAAAACACTTGGATAGCATAATTTACACAGGACCTAGTGAACTAAATGCATTCATAAGCACTTGCCCGCAAGAGTATGTACCCTTATTTGTCGACTTCTATCAGAAATTTGTTTCATTTCTTCAATCTATAGGGAGACACATTCAGGCAACCTCAAAATGCCGCCCGTTTCAAAACGCCGTTTACCGAAAAAATCCAATACAAAAGTGAAAATAACGAGCACGCTTTCGAAAATTATAATGGAAGGAACTCAACAGTTGTTGAACTCGGAAAATAATCCAAATATTCAAGTTATTGAGAAACCTAGACTAGTGCGGTATTCAAATTCATCGGTTTACAGTGCGTTAGCCGAGGGACATAATAATAATAGCAACGCACATGGCACGATAGAGCTTAATTCTGAAATTAGTGATATGTCCATGGCATCAGTGTCGGTGAGAAATAAGCCGTTTGTTAACTATCTCCAGGATTTCTCCATAACTAATGGTTCCGTACCCCGAGAAAGTGTTCAGCAGGCCATCGTTCGATGGAATGAACTTACAGCTGAGCAACAAGAAGAATATAATCCTGAAAACTACGTTCTGAAATTATGCGATCAAGTGCATAATCGTGACGAAATTTTAAACGCAGTTACCCTGCATCCGGTTTATGCAATTACAAAAAAAATGCAGAATGCATTTAATGAATCCAGTACGTCCATGAACTCTGCGAAGAAGATTTCCTCCCAAAGGATACGTAAGACAATTAAGCGTTTAACACAAAAACCACAAGCTGTGGTGAATCCCAGAAAATCAATCAAAAAAGCAGGCAAAAAGGCAGCGGGACGTGTAATTTATAGTGGTTCGGCTTACAACAACTTTCTGCGCAAAACCCGTCAAGCCAATCCCGGTCTGATGATTGTGGAAAAGGCCTCCTTATGGCGTAAAATGACTCCTGCCGAAAGGGATCTCTATCGAAGTGTAAGCAAACCAAGACGACAGAAAACCAAAGTATCCAAGCGCGAAAATAAGCGAAAAACCTCACGGTCCACCCAGATTCCAGAAAGTGATTTAAATTTTTCGAACAGGGATTTCAATTTTCAGCATAATTGCCAACTAGAAGTTTGGAATGAAAGTCAAAATTCTCTAGAGGATGCTAACCGCTCCTGGTTCAAATTCGGATACATTGCGAAAGCATTAGGAAAAGTCAAGAGTATATTTAATTAACTATTTCTTTTACAAATATTGTACAAAACATTTGCAATAACTATCACGGGCAAGCGAGAAGGAAATTCGAAATTATATATTAGTTATTATTTCTACGAGATAATATAAGTGTTTACAAAACTGAAGATCTTAAAATCCCTTTCGAAAGATATTATTTCTACGAGATAATATAAGTGTTTACAAAACTGAAGATCTTAAAATCCCTTGAATTGATTTTAAAGGTCTTCTACAGCTTCGTTTTTTTTTCATTTTTTCTAAATGTATTTCTTAAGTGAGTCGGAGGTGGTTGAAGTTTTAATTCCCTATGCGGAATTATTCATCTGTTTGTGCAATTTGTGTGCTACTTGTAGCTCTGCCATCGCCATCTCCTCTCAACCCTGCACAATCATCGCCGATTTGTGGGTGGACTGGACACGGAGATGAGTCAAAGGGGCCTTTGTCTACACTCGACTTTCCTGCATTGGTTCCTGCTCCTGGGCTAACAAATTTCTCGCCATTGTTTACTCGGTTCAGAGTGCGTTCAGAGTCGTTCCAGCCCCCTGAACTCTCATAGCTGCTTCCGTTTCCGGCTTTGTTTTCGTTCCGTTTCGTTCGAAGGGCCCGGGGCAAGCTTTCCACATTTGGTGTTTATTTTATTGTACATTTGCTGCCGGCGACTCCGCTGAGCCGTGAACTGTTCGGCGTGTCATCATTCGCATTGGCTTCAGTTGCTGAACATCATCATCATCATTATCATCAAACCCGGAATCACGAACATTATCACCACCGCCATATCCATGTATGAGAGGTAAATTTCCACGGCGGCCCTAGACACAAGGACGTTGGGTCGGAGTTGGACGGTGTTGATGTCTGTGCCCGTTGTTATGTTCTGGCTGCTGTTATTGTTGTCTTTCGGTTGCTTTTTAACGTGCGCCCTTCGTGTTATTTACTTAACAATTTACTGAATAATTTACACTCCCTCCCCGCCCAGCAGATGGTGAAAGCCATCGTGTTGGGCATATTGGGCCAGGAAATCAGCGTGCAGTGGTGTTTATAGATGCACGAAAAATTGGGCGCACAAATAGGTTTAGAATTTTAAAATATTTTAACAGATTTACTACAAAATTTAACATAAAAACATTTTAAAGAATACCATTTTCCCTCAAACGCATAGCTTAATTTCATTTTACTTTTAGTCAAAAGTGCAATAGCTGGGTAGCATTTAGTCTAGCTGAAGCCGAGAAATTTTCCATAAGTTGCCTGTATTTTTTCGTTGCCGCTTCGCTTCCTGTTTGCTCCTTGCTGGCCACCCCCACCGCGCATACCCCTCCGCTTTCCACTGATGGGCGTTGAATTATGAACCTGACTTTCCTTTTGGGTGTTTCGGCGGGGGGCTCAGTGGAAAGTAAAACTTTCACCTGTGCTGTGTGCCCGTGAGCCTGTGTTTGTGTGTGTGTGAGGCTTGCTGTGGTTGATAGTTGTCCACAGAATCACACACACAGTGAAGTTACATTCGCCTGTGTTTACTTAGTCAAGTCTTTGACTGACATTTAATGCGGTTAGCATACGTGTGTGCGTGTTCGCTTCACTGTGTTGATAATGTGCATAATAAGCCCTAATTAATGTTAAATAATGAATTTTCTCATTTGCACGCCGTCAGCGTGGAAAAGGCAAGGCACTGCCTTCGGCATTTCCTTCTTTTCCATTTCATTTCGAGGCAAACACACGTCTTTCAGTGGGCTTCGAAATACTTGCAGTTTAACCCCACGATTGCCTCAAAAAAGGTTCAAATTTCGAGCTGATGGGGAGGTGGTTAGAAATGGGGGCATGGCGAGGTCCTTTGTTGTGGTTCGTGCACCTTTCCCTTTTTGAAATTTATCAAAGCCACAGCACAAACATTTTAAATATCAGCAAGGTTTTCTTCAGGGCACTTTGTGTGTTTGGCAATTAAATGACCTTATCAAAGGGGCTTTATCTGGTTCGCAAGCCATTTGACAGCCGTAATTTACACGAGCTTAATTGAATGTTGTACAAATTAATGACAAGAGCCGAAGGATAACAACGCAAAAGGGTTGTATCTGCAAACAAATACTGGCCATTCAATTATTTTGAGCTCCTGTCCAAAGTTGTAGGAACTCTTTTATAAGTCCAAACTCTGGTGAACTTCATTGCCAATCCCCCAATGAAGCCAATCCTCACAATGCCCAACTTCACGTGGCCAACTCTTTTAAATCAAGCTCTTTTGTTTATTTACAAGCATTTAACCGAATTATACAAGCAACTTTGCGCATAACAAATATCGAATTTGGCTCCTTCGAACCCAAAATCGTAATGCGGGATAGGATGAGAATGAGTTCGAGCATATAAAAAGTTCAAACTGTCAGAACTTTGACAGCAATATTGTTGAGTTTTATGTACAACAAGCGGAATAACTAAAACAGTGCAGAAATTAGAAACAACATACCGAAAATGTCCGAAAAACTTTGCCCTCGTCGAATCCTGCAACTTTTTCGCCTTGATTCTTATTAAGGATGTTGCTTTTGTTGTTCAGCCGATGATGATGGTGGTGGTGGTGCTGTTGTTGTCGCAGGAGAAAATCAATGTCGGCATATTTTATCCTTTTTTCATAGCCAGGCACAAATATACATGAAATATATATATACAAATAAAATACACCACTACACTGACACAGCAAGGGAGTAGGAAATCCAACCGAGAAGCCAGAAAAACAGTTGCCAAACTCAGCGTTTTTTTTATATAAATATATATGGCAGTTGATTAGCCGCCTGATGCTGTGGATTTTTATTATTACTTTGTTTGATTTTTTGCCCAACTTGGTTTTTCCTTGTTCGGTTTTTATGGGCCTTGATTTGATTGCATTTTGTTTGTAGAAAATATATGTATTTTTTGCTGTTTGCGCTGACACTTTCGCTGACAGCCCTTGGGGCAATTATTTTTTAGACCCGAAATCGCTTACAACGTTTTAATATTTTGTTTGATTTTGTAGTGAATACATGTTGGAGCGAGTGCTCCTCAAGTTTGTTGTTTGTTTTATTTTATCTCTGCCCCCCTCTGTTATTTTTCTTTTTTGTCACTTTTCGAGGTGGGTGGCATGCGCTGAGTGGCATGTCAATCAAAAATCAATCAAAATGTTCGCGTTTTCGCGCTCGTTAGCGTTTACACATGTTGTTGTCGCTGGTTTCTCAAATTGCGGCAAATGGATTTCAGGTTGTTTTCCGAATTTCCCGTCTCGCGTTACCCGGCGCACTCGGAAAATTCTTATGGCGACACGTAGTGCTGCCCCCCTCCCAACTCTTGCCTCTTTCCACTTGCCACTGTACACAGACACACACACACGCGCACAGAAACAGGGAAACCCAGGCACCAAGGAGTTAACTGCGGGTTAGTTGAGTTAACTACGGATTAGTTGACCGCCTGGTCAGGCCCTTTGCCTCTTGGCAGCTTTAATTCCGGCGGAGTGCTCCACGGGTGGGGTTACGGATCCGTCCGGTTCGGAGCGGAAAGAACGGAGCGGAACGGACTCGAACGGATCGACTGCGGCGTGTCTGTCGCTCACGGCGTACGCTTTTCAACTGCTGCGCCCGCAACGCTCGACGGATTTCCAGGCAGGCAGACGCCTCCGCCAAGTGGAAACCAGGCGGAGTTCGGCCTTCTCTCTCGGCCGCGTCCTCGTGCCTCGTTCTTCACTCGGCAAACAAACTGTTATACACGCTCTCTCCCGAGAGAGCGAGAGATTGTGTAGAAGAGAAAGAGCCGCAAGGGAAAGTCGCCCACCACTTTCACCGGTCTCTCAGCTACCTTATTTATATTTTCAATGTGATTTATACGCCTATTAAAATCCAAATCAACGGGACTTGTCAATTGCATACTTTTACCAATTGATATGACAATTAAAAAAGATAATTAATAAATACAACACGATAAAAATGCACTTAAAATTGTATAATTCATATAAAGTAGATGAATTAAAGTAAAAAAGGATATATTCGTTTTATACGGAAGCAACCAGGATTGAGAAGTTATGAAGAGATTAAAGAAAATACTATAATAAAATATATTTTAATAAAAAAATAATAAAAAAATAAAATAATAAAAAAAATAATATTTTAAACGATTAGAATACCTTTTTTTCGCAACCATATTGGTTTATTTTTTGATTATAATTTTTTTAATTTCAATTGAACTTTTTAAATTTTATTTTACGCCCATCATATATTTTTAAGTTATAAAACATTATTATAGTTATTGTTTGTGATATTATTGCCCAATTTCCTGGTGAACAATATCCCGTGCTATTTTATTTCTGGCTCTTCTCAGTATAAGAGCACCAACACAAACTGTTCCCAGATAATTTCCCCCTATGGGATGCTCTCCTAGTATCAAAGTTGGTATAACAGAGCACTCGTTGAGGGAGTCGGCGCCACTCTGGAAATGCAAAGCCCACAGCCAGAAAAGCCAACCTCAACACTAGCAGCTGACTGACCGAGCGGGTAGAAAAACTTCACCACGGACTCAGGCGTGAAAACTCCCAAGCTGAAGTCCTCAGCCGGCGGGATATGTGGCCGGAATCGGAGGCTTCAGTTGCCAGTGCATTTCCCCACCGCCCACTCACGGCCCCGCCCAAATACCCGTGACACCGAGCGAAGCGGGTCCCTGCGGAGGTGCCGAAAATCCATTTTGGCCAGAACCGAAGCCAAGAAGAAGTCTTGGTGGAAAAAAGAGGAGTGGGCGGTTGGCGAAAGCCAGCAGCGAAAAATATCGATTCGCTTCGATTGTTGTTGCCTGGCTGCCCGAATTGTATATTGCTTTATAAGCAGCTTCTGTCTTCAACAAAACATATATATATTTATATATATATGTATATATGTATGAAAAAGGAAAAAACAGAAGAAAATCAGCAGACCCTGCCCTGCGGTTGCTTATTTGGCTGCTTTAGTTTCGATGCCATCAAGCGAAGTCCTTTTCGCGATTTCAAAACTGGAAATAAAATAGAAATAAAACCAGAGATGGGAATTTTTCGTTTTACGCTGTTTTTCTTGTTTGATGCCTCTCCTTCTATCGAAATGAGTAAATAACCAATGAAGCAGATAGAAATGTTTATTGTTATTCTTCGGGGCTTTCTCTGCTTTGCGTGCTCCTTCCTCCTTGGTCATTCAAATCAATTCCGTAGGCAGCTTGTAGCTGAGTTTGTATCTCCGATTTCATCTGCATTTTTATTTAAATTTACATTGGCCCGGCATCAAGGACAAGATTGTCCTCTTGCCGAGTAAACGAGCCATTGCACATTATGAATGTTGGCTTACAATCTTTGTCCTCCTTCGCGAAAATGCTCCTTTGTCGGGAAGTACAATAATTAAGGCTGCGTTAAGTATACGCACCTTGGGCGCGGAGTGGTGCGGCTTGTTCGCCGTGTTCTCGGCTCCACTCGCGCATAGTTTGTGTCGCATTAAAACTATTTAAGTTTTTAATGCCCTAACAGCGATGATCTTGTGCCTGGCATATAAATTACTCAGTCGCCCCGTTTGGCCCCCGCCGTCTTTGCATTAACAGGGCTTCAAAGGCCTCCGCCAAGCCGCCACCCACCATTCGCCATCCACCCATCAGCCAGCTGAACGTCCTTGCCATCGAGCGTGGAAAGCGCGGAAGCAGCGAAGCTCCAAGATGTTGAACACTTTGCCAAAGTTTTTACTTGGCTCGTTGGCAATTTTTACTTTGTTGCTTTATAGGGATTTATGTTTAATCGGCCAAAGGTTACTTCGACTCACACGCACACACACATTGGGTCTTTGGCAGGACGACTTGTTAAAAGCTCCTTTGTTTTACAGATAGAACGAAGGACGAAAGGATAGGGGTAGTGAAATGCGTTACTTGCACTGTCAACGCCCAGATTGGAAGTAAGTTAGTCTTACGTGAATCACCTCAATAAATCAAAGTATATTTCTTTAAGATTCCTTTTTAAAATCGGGGTAATCGTCATCTATTTATTTCAAATTTATATATCTTTAAATTTTAAAACAAGTTGTTCCTCGAGTAGTAAAAAAAATCATCAAAAAATTTCAATGGGAATTTGAAAGCCATTCAACAAGTTTTAATTTCGTATTTTATTCCTCTATTTTTGTAAGCCATCTAACTTAAATGTACAGCTTTAAAAATTAATTAAATGTTTCAAAGCTCTTTCGCCGGCAGCTTTTTAACAATATTATTCCATTAAATACCCGGCAAAGAACAAATAAATAATCCAACTGCGAACTGAATTGCATTTACCCCTCGCTGTTGGCCGTTCATTAACCCGCTCTTAGCCGTTTATTTACTTGGATAAACTGTTACAATTGTCCCCAGCTCAGGTTCGGTCAATAAACGAACTTTCCTTGGCTTAATTGAAGAAGTGGCAGCAGCTGCATGCAAAGCAATCTCTTCTAGAGTTTGCACTCCAACAAATGGATATAGTCGTTTGAGAAGTCATTTCCGATTAGCTTTACTTAGTTTGTAAGTACTACAGTAACCTGATACTTTTCATAGGCTAAACAAATCCTTTATTGATTCTAGACTTAGATCTAAAAATAATAACACTATATTAGAGGACATAACAACCCGTTAATAGAAGCCTCAAAGTTTGGCCATGCAATTTTGAGGCAGTCCTAGGAGTTTTCTACAGTACTCACTCGGCGAAGGACGAACATTGATTGGTGTGCGAGACGTAGTTCTTTGATTTGTGTCTAGACCGATGAGCGCGTGCCCCAATGTTGGTGGAAAACGGAGGACTCGTGGAATCAAGAGGCCAACTTGGCTTACGAAAATTCATAGCCTGAGCGCGAAAGTTTATTAGATGCCCTTTGCTCTCTGCCTTTGTCTTTGCTTTTGTTGCCGTTGCCTTTGAAACGTAGCCAGAATTTTAATTTCCGCCTAGAGCGTGTCGCACGTGGCCGCACTGTCAAGGAAGTTGACAAAGCCGACAGCTTCTTTGAGTTTCGGCCAAGTACCGCCGACCTTTGTGGGCGTTGTGGCCCATCAAGTTGGACGGCTGTCTGTAATTATGACCCCCTCTAATTAAGACGCCAAATAGTTGACCTTAAAGCCAATGAAAAGTGTTGGCACACCTTAAAATAGAGCGGGATAAATTGAAAAAATTTTAAAAAAATGAACAGACAGGGAAACGGATATGGGAAATAGTTGGCGATTGTTTTCGACGCATTCGAGCGTTCGATGCACTCCAAATATTTGTTCAAATATTTGCCAACACGCTCCAGCTTTTCTGTTTCACTTCTGTTCGCCTTGTTAATGCTATTGTTGTACAACTTTTGTGCAAAATATTTTACGCCCCACAATTTCCTGGAAATCTACATTTTTGCCCACTACTTTTTTTTTGCATTTCGAATAGGGGGCAGTACTCGAACACATATACAGCTGAAACAGGCTGAGTACTGAGACAGACACACATTTATGAGAATGGCTATTGGCATCGAGCCATGGCCCAAAGCCTCGTGATGCAGTTGGCTCGTTTTGTGCCTTTCCCAGTCGGTATTTGCAGCTTTTGTTTCGATTTCCCGGCACCAGTGGGCCAATTTCTATTACCGAAACTTTGTATGTACCCTACAGGCATATAAAAATGCTATCAATCGGTGGCCATATCAATTTCCCAGTTGAAGGGTTAGCACCTCCGTTGGGCAGGTGTTAAGGGTCTCTTGGAATATTGCAGCATAGGGTTTTCCCTTAGTAATCGCCATGACTTCATTCTATAAAAGGGAACTGGATATTACAGTCTTATAAGAAAAATAAAACAATAACTATACATTCTTTAAAGTATTTCAAAATTATTCTTTAATTTAAACATTTGTTTGATGGTTTATAATAACTATTAATATTTGGTAATTTTTCAAACATTTGGTGTTAAACTGATATTGCGAATAGGTATAGATCTGATTATATAGGTTTTTCAACAACATTAACATGAATTTCAATGTCATCCCTATTCGATGAGAGCATTCCTTAGTCGTTCGCTTCGGCTTATCGAAGATTTGCTCAAATTAATACTTAAAATGCGCTGCGTTGTCAGGCTGGGATTTGTCTGGCTGCTCTGCCTGCCAAATGGGAAAAATGTTCGCTCCGCCGGTTCTGTTTTGGCACGGATTGCATAACAAATGCACGAGTCCTGGATGGTAATGGAAATGTCAATGCAACCCCCTGGTTTTGGGCCAAGTTTTTGGATGCGGGGCAAGGTGGTGGTGCTATAACTCAATTTAATGTGGAAATTCGGGCAATTAAAGAGGCAGTCGCACTGCAAAGGCAATTGCAATTTGCCCACTTTTGAGCACCGTGCAGGTCATAAAGTGAATCATTTAGAAGAAGCCTCGAGATGAGCATGCATTTGGGACTTCAGCCAGCCAGACTTGAGCTAGTGCAGCAACTCAAAACGGAAGCTGAAGAGCGCAATTAGCAGTCCTCCAGCCGAAAAGAATAAATGTCGGGCTAAATAGCTCAGTTAAATGCAGGGAGCTCGAGCTAATTGCGGCCCATTGAGACTTTGAGTTGGTTAAAAACTTACAGCACCTGAAGTGGCCGAGCAACCTCAACGACTCACTGATGTATTAGGCACACACACTCGTGCGGAGATATAATCTGAAGATGTTCACAAGTGTGCCACAACTGCCAAAAAGACAGCAAGGTTAATTGCCTTGCACTCTACAATGGTTTCTTGCATTTTGTATCTTGCATCTGCATCGGCACTTCACTCTGTGTGTGTATGTGTGTATGCAAAACAAATTGCAATTGTGCTGGTTGCCAAGAAAATTGAAAAATTCAGCAGTCATACAAAAACTGTAGTCCTGGGCATTCCCAACCAATACATACATACTAGGACCTCTTCCCTAAGGACTCACGTAAATGTATATGTGATAGGGGGAATCCCACTCCTGTGCATTCCCCCCTTTAGTTGCGTAATTTCAGTTGTCTTGGAAAACAATTTGTCACAAATTCGAAATTTATTTGCATCGTCTATGAGAATGGCTGGGGCTCGAAACCCTTTGACAGAAAATATAATATTCGAAATATTTCGCTTACAAACAATTAAAACAAAAGTACTGCTCGCATTTGGGGGAAATATAAACAGAATTTAAATTACATTTTGTAGTGCTATTGCGAACTGCACTTTACGGCTTTGAGTAAGCTGAACTAATGTGTGATTATTAAGTTGAACTAAGCATGCATAAAAATTGTACTTTATGCTCCGGCAATTTCGCATTTCGGTTATGTAAAATAACTGATGATAATAATCAATAATATACATAAAATATTAATATGCAAAATGCAATGTCAAATGTATGTAGCACTTTTTCAAGTGATAGTTATTTTGTTTGAAACCTCTCTTTTTTTTAGAGTAGTTATAGTGTAATAGGCGAATACGATTTTTTAGAGCACAGAAATTAAATGTTGTATATTTATAATTTATTATAGAAAATGGCCATTCACAGCGTATGTGATATAGTGGATAGGTGTACTTAAGTGGGCAGCTACTTTATGCCTTTTGCACTGCTCCGCATCTCGAGGCTCTTAATCGATATATATAAATATATAACATTTAATAAATTCTTAAGGATCCCCGGAATTGTTTCGCTCGGCTACGTGTGCGCCATCGAAATGGATTGCATTGTTCTTTAAGCACCTTCCATGCATTCCACATGCTGCACCATAATTCACACTTAACACTTGCATTTTTTCGCCGGGTCGAGGGTTGAGTTGTTAAGGGCCGGGGCCATTCTTTGGGGCAACTATTTCGCACTTTGCGGAAAAGTTTTTATGCCACTTTTATCTGGCAACACGTAAATATTCGTTAAAAGTTGAAATTTAATTTTATACCCCCGACGCATCTTCCAGATGCAGCAGCATCAGCAGCTTTCGCAGCAAGTGCAACTATTTTGCGCTGTTTCGTCAAGTGCGACGGAGGGAAAATCAGCCAAATAAATTTCACTTGCACCTTTGGCGGGCGTGGCGCGTCTGTTCTCGCTGCTTGTTAGCATTAAATTTATGTCTGCGCATAAATAAAGCTTTTCTAAACAGTTTGTGCTCGGCACAATGCTCAACCCTCAACGCTCCACGTGAACTCCGGAATACTTTCCGGGATTCTTTTCTCGGACTCGGATTAGTTCGTCCGGGCGGCGCATCTTTATTCGGTCTGCGGACACGCAATTGAATACCAGATTACGTCGTTTAGATAATTTCATTGAGATAAATCCCAAGCAGCTGTAATGGCATTTAATATTTATTATTATTATTATTATTAATCCGCATGCGCGGTCTCCTTTCGCCTTTGTTTGACTAGGAAGTTGCGTCGTCATCGGTTCAATGACTTCATCTCTGGCCTCTATTTGCGGCCAAATAGCCTTTATTATTGATGTCTTCGGCTTGTTTATGTGTCAACAACAAGCGAATTCGCATAAGCAGATATTTCATTAAGTTGGCAATTCGCTGGGCCAGCCAGCTTTGTATAATAATCCAGAGAAATCGATAATTTCGCATTTTTCCGCTGTGGAAGTGGGTGGAAAACCAACTTTTCCAATGAGCACACATATCGGTTTAATTTGACATTAAGTTCCCTTGAAGCAGGGCACTGCCACAGCTTGAGATTAATGATTGATTGAAAATTCATACCAATGCAGGAAATGATGCTACAGAAACCTTTATATTGGTTTATATACAAAATATTTAATGCTCTTCCTTAATAAGTCTCTGTGTGACTGCCAGGAAAAATCAAACGAAGTAGCAAGACTTTATTTATAAATTATTTCTATACATCTGACACCTGGTTAATTTTTCACAACTTTCATACTTTAGAACCCCATTTCAGTTAATTTGCAGTGACCTTATGCCGTGTTTATAATTTTCAAAAATTGTCATAATTGCTTGTCATTTCGAGGTTAATGGCACGATCCTTGGCTCAGGTCTCCAGAAGTTGTTCAATACCACAATACCATTCCATTTCCATTACAATTTCCTTTCCCATTACCATTTTCATATCCATTAGTAAATTTCATTTTTACTGGCACTTCAGATGTCAGAGAATCAGCAACATCAGTTTTCCTTTCGGCCAGGCTAATTAATATTGGAAAACAAGAAGTACGCGTTGTTTGCCAACTGTGTTGGCTGTCAAAACTTGCGCAATTTATATTAAATTACGATCGAGTGAAATTCAATTAGAAAACATTCCATAAAATCGGCTGCCCACAATTTCCTTTCATTCCCTCACTTTCCCTTTCCTTTCCCTTTCCTTTCTTTTATTTTCTTTTCGTTTTTATATTTATTTTATTGCTGAAAACTGAATGAATGGGCTGTCGGGGGAGCCATGTACTGAATTATTCTGAGCTGTTCAAGGTGCAAGGTAGTCGGTGCTCAATGAGCAACAACAGGAGCAACAATCCAGCAACAAACAAGTGCAAAAATATTTTTATAATTTACAGTCGACAGCCAGGACACAAACAACAATGAGGGCGAATGTTTCGAAGAAGCTAGTAGCTGGAAGCTGTATGCCCCACGAAAGGCGGCCAGAATAAATAGTTGTGCAGGTGGTGTTAATTGAAAAACTTTCGCAACACTAATTAAAAGTTTCTAAACAAAATGCCACGGCAATGTCGAGCTCCGGGGATTATGTGAGGCTAAGGGACCCCCAATCTCCTTCCATGGATCCATTGGATCAGTTACCAATGCCAACCATCAATTGGCTACGAAATGCTCACAGTTTGCTTCTTTATCGGGGCGAGTTATGTGAATTGTCGGGTGTGACAGGCCAAATTGATTGTGGATTGCTCAGCGTGGGTTTGGGATAATTAAAAGAGCTGAGCAATACATAATTGATTAGGTGAGAGCAATTGACAAAGTGCAATTTTCCCCAGCCCCGCTAAGTAGGCTACAAATATTTTTTAATTACCACTCTGCAGAGATGGGGAAAATGGAGCGGGCAGGATTAATATTGTATGCCACTGACTTAAGATGGGGATTAACAAGTTCTGTTTAATGTGTGAAACCTGAAAAGCCTTGATTTAAACTTCTTTCCTTTGATAAATATAAAATTCAAATGACATGTATTTGTGAAATGTAATAAGAAACATTACATAAAATCAACCGCCCAAAAGTGCGATTTGGAATTATTATTAAAACATGGTAAGAGGCTTAACTCACATCAATGCAAATAATTGTTCACATAACAATAAGTAATACAATAAATAATAGCTAACATGCAGAATTTACACATGCAGACAAACGATACATTTCCTTTTACCCAATAAATATTTATAAATAAATACTCTACACATTTCTTATTCTTATTCTCAGGTTAAGTTCAACATTGAATAGATCAGCTTTTAATCGAATATATACATTTTTATAAGCCAGAAACCTCAAGAGGTTGTCGACAATGAGTTTAATTTCCTCCACTTCTTACGGCATTCGCCTCAGTTCCTGCTCGGTTGCCCAAAAATCCATCTGGATGGGATTGCGTTGGTCACTTTCTGGCTGAGTTGTCATTTTTTTTGGCCGGACCCGGCGGTCGTCAGTTGGGTAAGAGAAGGCACAAAATAATGTCAGTGAAAGCGCAAAATTGGAGTGAAAAAATGCTGAAAATATTTTATATCAAGTGACGGCATTGTCCGAAACGAGCAACGTTTCAAATTTAAAATAACTTAAACGACTTGAAACAAGTGGCTTTGCTGCCATGCTGACAGGCGCTGTGTCACGCCGGAAGTCTGGGGCAATAATAGAAAACACACCCAATTTACGTGAAAAATAATTCACTGGGCGCAGCACGAGCTGCGGCATCCACAAAAGGACCTACAACCAGGAGCAGGTGGCTCCGCTTTCAGCCCGCTTCCTGCGAGTCCTGCGCGAATGTTACCTTTTGGCCTCGATGTCTCGCTGGTTTGTCAACTTTTGTTTTGGCGCGTGCAAGTCACAAAAAAAAGTGAGCGAAAAAATCCAGGATATTTTTATTTTTCATGTAGAAAGAAGTTGCAAAGGGATGTGGTTTCGGGGAAACGTAAAACTTGACAAGAGCTTGACTGGCTAAAATCTTTTCCACAGTTTTTTGTTATGCGAAAATCTGATATATATCGACGGAGCTATTCTCATATTCTTGGCTGTGGGATAAATTCTTTTCTTACATTTTTGTAGAATATTTAAATTAGTAAAGCTTCTAAGATGGTCAAAAACAGGATGTACACTGGTCGATATCCAATGCCAGCTCCAACTGTAATTTACTCTGGCCCAGTGCTTCAAAACCTGGCCACCTCAAACCCAGGTAAACAAACGGGAAAACGTGCCCCATGCGGAGTGGGAAAAAGAATTTCCATGACCGGCTCGAACTTGAGATGATAATCAAGGTAATGGCTAGGCCGTTTGGCCGGAAATGACTTAGTGTTTGCTGGGAAATTAAGCGACAGGAAAGAGCACCAGGCGGCGGAAGAAGGTGTAATGAATTTAATTGAAAAGTTCGTATATGAACGTCATGTTTGGGAAATGTCCTGCCATTGTGCGAGCTACTAAAGTGAATTATGGAAAATTGCGGGCACGCGCCACAAATCGACGTAGTGGGCCACAAATCGCTTTAAATGGACCGCTGGGAGAGATTTTTGGTTTTTTGTGCCGGAAATGGCAAAACAAATAATACAGTTCAATAATAATTGCTAATACGGCTTGTCGGCCTAAACAAACATAACGTTCTAGCTGTTCCGTAATTAATTAGGCAGCAGAGCGATGACAGTTACATGTGCCGATCAAACAGCGAAAGAGTCATGGCCCTTTGGGCCTGGTGTAGATACAGATACACATAGAGATATGGCTGGTGTGTTAGATAAATGTCCTACTAGATAGTTCCCACGAGTGCCGTTTAGCATGTGCGATAAATGGGGACACTCGCCCGTTGACTGGGGCAAAATACATTTGTGTTAATAATAGACATTGGCAGTGTCATTTTTCATACACCAAGGGAACCGAGTGCGGGGACAATTGCCCGGAAGGTAAACAAATGGCGGCACCAGGATAGCTGAAAAATTGCTACAAGCTAGCAGTTGGCTCTCCCTTGGATATGTATACGTATGTCTATGGTAAATTATGGTTAGATAAATTATGCTATGCGATTTATCGGCATCACAGCACTTGCCTCAATATTTATGCCAGCTAATCTAAGAAGTTGGAAAAATCATAACTCAGACGGCGGTGCTCCAGAGCCCACTTGTATATGGAAAATTGTCTGAATGCAGCCGGTTCGTATACTCGTACAAAATACTCCTATACGTAAGGGTAATTGAAACTCATCATCTTAAGTTGGCAGCATTGGAGAGGCACTGACTGCTCTGAAAAGAAGCCAGCTCACCGGGCCAAACATAAATTTAGCCATAAAAGAGCATTTAAGATAAGCTTGCAGTTATGGTCGTTAAAATTCAAAATGCCATTTAAGAGGAGCCAGAAAAAGGAAAAAAGTAATAATAGCTGAGTGGGAGGCGAAACAGCACGACATCCTGGGAATGTTGAAGCACTGCACAAAGCCAACTTGCAACGGATGCGGCAAGTAAAAAACGCGAGCCATTTACCTAATACGCTAAATATCCAAAATCACATTGGACCTGGGCACCGAGGATTCAGCTGCGGTTCGCTTATGGCCCAGACAACATTTTATGTCCTTTTTTTTTACTATTTGTTCGCACAACCTACAGAATCCCTCTCAAACTCGACTGCAAACACACATTGCCAAGCTTTATGCTGCCAGCGATAGCAGTTTAGTGTCGTTGATGTTAATTTTTGTAGCCAGCCAGGTGGGGATTGGCAGCTGCAAAATGCATCCCCATCCTCCCCATCCGCATCGGCATCCCCAACTCTGGAAAGAGGAACCTCATCATCGGGAAGCATTGCATATCGGCGACTGCCTCGATTTCTGCTGACTTTCGCTCGGCATTACGCTCGATTGAGTGCACAATTTCATTAACCGTATGTGCCTCAAAAGGGGTCAGGTCTTGGTTCTGGTCCTGGTCCTGGTCCCCGGGAGATCGAGCTAGTGGATGTAGACCGGGGGTAAATGTAGTTACCAGAGTGCCAACAGCTGTGAGACGCGAATTGTCACCCGAGGACCTTCGGCTGGTGCATTTTCCGGACTAACATTCGCTCAAAAATAGGACTGAGCTGGCGCTAAGAAATTTGCATGCTATGGCGATAATGTCTATAGATATAAAATAGTTTTCCAGCTATTTAGCCGATTTAAGTAAGTCATCGAACATGGTATGACGAAAGTGGGTAGCTCACAAATTCTAAGTATATTGATACAAGTCTTGTCATGGTCTTTGCTGAGCTAACATTGTTTTTTTTAACAAATTATTATTTAAACTATATTTAAAATTTTTTTTCTTAATAAGTAATAATGGAGGCTAGCTTTAATCTTTTAAAATATATGTAACACGTTCTTTCGAAAGATTACACTTTTTTTTAGCAAATTCAGTTAAGTGTAGGAAATACAACTTTTGCATATTATAGAAACCAGCTTTGGCAGCTTCAAGAGCACAATTCATAAATTTTGTCACCAATTTCACAGAAAAATTCCAAATGCATAATGAAGCATGCCAAAGATTGATGTATTTTTTTTGCGGCTTTTGCGGTTGCAGTACGGAATCGGTTTGTAATTAGTTTGCAGGTCCGGGTTCGATGACCCGCCGACCTGTCACTCAGTCGACGGGACTCAGACGTACAAAAACTTCTGTCGCCGCCCGACTGGCCCGAGTTGATTTCCCACAAAAGTATGCCAAACACACTGTGAATGCCTTTGAAGTGCTTCCCTGAATGAGTGCGAATGCGAGTGTGAATGTGGGTCTCGGTGCGAATGCGAATGCGATGTGAATCTGAGTGCTTTATTCATGATGGCAATGCCTTTGCTGTTTTGTGGCTTTTGGCATGCCACAGAAGTTATGCACTAACCGAGGCCCGGCACTTTGCAAATTTATGCTCTGTCTGGGCCAGTTCTTCTTTAAATGTATTTTTTGGCAGGCCAAAGTTGCCGGCAATTGAAAAGTTCACCAAGCCCTGGCCAATAACTTTTTAAATGCCTCCTTGGCTGGCTTGGCCAAAAGCTCGTGTGCCGAAAGTCTTCGGAGTACATGTGTCCAAAATAAATAATCCTGGTCCGGCTCAGTCGTCTCTGTCGCAGAATCTTCTGCCTCTGCTGCATGCGAGTGTCTGTGAATCAACACCATTTGTCGTCTGTCAAGTGACAATTGAATGCAATGACTTTTGCCAAATTGATTCTCGACAACGGAACGGAACGCAGCGGAGAGTGGCGGAGAGGAGCAACAATAAAGGCGACAATGAATTCGACTATCGAATGCAAGACACTTCTCCGTCTGCAGTTGCCCAAGATCCTTCAGATGCGAGTATTTATGTGTGTCGTCGTCGAGATGGTCGCATCTGTGAGAATGGGTTTCGTTTCATTTCATCTCAGTGGCTTTCGTTTCGTTCGCTTAGCCTTGAGTTTTTCGCCCGAAATAAATGGCATATTAAGTATACGCTCAGTGGCACCTGCGACTGGGTGCCAAACAAACACCGAATGCGCATCAGGGCCACGCTTCATAATATATGTATATAGATGCAAAATAGATAACCATATTAAAAAAAATGGATGGCCACTTTAAAAATAGAAGCAACGGAAATGTATTGAGAAATGTAACGTAATTTAATTTGTAAGGCTTTAATTTCCGTTTCCCCTTAAACATCAACTACTTTTCGCTTCAATCATAAACTTGAAACTTTTCAAAATGCAAACTTAAAGATCCTTTCAGCCAGCAGCACTCGGTAAGTTGCAATTGTCTGGCTTCGGGCGGCTCTTGAGAGTTAGTGTACCATAACCATTTCATTAGGGGCATATCATGCGGCCATTGAAGGTTGGACCGCACCTCGGTAAACAACCTCAAGATTTTGAATCCACACCGGCAGCTGAAATGGCAATCTGCAGCCCTAAGATGCCCAGAGTTGCGACCTTCAAGCAGCCACTTGGCAGTTGCCAACTCGTCATTACCGGTTGCATAAATATTTACAAGGCACATAAAACACACACACACACACACCTGCACAGCCACACGCGGTAGGTAGTAGCTACTAAAGTAATGTAAGTGATGGCTGGAGGGGAGGGCGAAGGAAGTGTGGCAAGGACTTGGGCTCATAAATTGAGAAGCTGCAAGGCGTTTAGGTCCAAACACAAATACGAGTGCAAACATGGCTTGACATCGACACTGACTGGATGACGCCTCCCACTCGAGGGAATTTTCCCCCAACGTCCCTTTGAGATTTCCCGTCATTCGCCGGAGATTTCCCCCAGCATCATGGCATCATGTTTAATCGCGTTAATTGCGAGCTCCTTGTTACCTTGGCCAACTAGGAAATTCAACTCTGTTTAATTGCCGCGCTGGCTGAGTGGAAAACTTCTTGCAGCTAACTGTCTGTTCTCGCCGGCGTCTTAAATCCTAATTGGAGGCTTAAATCCCATTGACTTTTTGACTTTATCGCGGTTTTTAATTGCACATGTGTTGCCCTCAAAAAGTCACTGGTTATTAATTAATTTGCGGTTTCGGCAAACGTGCAAGTGCACCGACTTAAGGTTTTACTTGTGTCAATTACTTAAGTCGCAATTATTCTGTTTGCGTTATTCCACTTGGCCTTCAGCTTTCACTGAAAATTAAAATTAATAATTAATTCAGAAAGCAATCAATATTAATAACTATATAGTTTCCAAATCAATATGGCTATCGTATGTTTCTATGGATTTTATCTGTGACTAGCCAATTCCGAATGATATCATAAAACCAAACGAATTTTAAAGTTGCTCCCACTATCTAAATAGCGGGTAACTAACAGTCGAGAAACTCGACTCTCTCTTGTTTTAAACTTTAGTTGAAGTTTTAAGTTTGCACTCCAGTGGCCTCGACATTAACCAGAGTTGACAGGTTGCAGCTTTTGTGTGGTTTCCACCCCCAGCCCCTCATTAACATCTCCTGGCCCGAGGCATAAGCTAGTCCGCTCCCCAATCCTCATCCCCAACCACTCAAGCAGTCCTCCTCAAACCAGGTCCACTTATTGTTAATCCTCAGCGGCCTAATGTACAAATGCTGGAAAATTGAGCCGAAAGCCACGGCTGGCTGGGAAAAGTGAAAATAAAGCAGGGCATACAAAAAACAGAGAACACGACAGGGAAAAGAACGCAACTTTTGAGTGATGCTTGCTGCACGATAAGCACCACACCAGCTAACCAGATTCAAAATCCGCTTCGGTGGTGCTGTCCTGGAAAAGGCTTCTTCACAAGAGACACTGTGCTGCAAAGCAGGGGATTTTAGGCATTAATTGTATTTTTCTTTTTCTTAAGGTAACTATAAGCATTCAATAAAAATTAATAGTGGTTATCTTCAAATAAATCATAAATAATATGTAAAAAAGGAAATTTATATATCTCTTGTCTTCCAACTACTTTATTTATTAACCTATTGAACCAAACAAAAACAGATTTTACCTTGCTGATTAGTGTTATTAGAGCACGTAAATGAGGTTTAGTCTTTTGGGTGAGATGCTGCTCGAGTGGGTGGTGGGCTATAAAAAGGCGGAGCTCGTGGGGTCAGCGGAGCTTTTAGCTCGGCTTTCGCCTTTGTCACTAGTCCAGGACAAGAGGGGCACAAAAGTTTGTTTGTTCATTTGATGGTAATTATTGTAAATGGCGGCAGCGACGCAGGTGGAAGTGGGACTCCGCCGGCTCTTTGATAAAAATGAGCCCGGGCTTTTGGCCCAGTGGGGGCACTGGAATTGGTGGGGAATGGAGTGGGTACCAAGGGGAAAACATTGACGGCAAAATCGCTTTGGGCGCTGATTGAGCAACCAAATAAATGCGCCAAACTTTGACAATGGCTGATGTTGTTGATAATAGCATAAGGATGATGCCCCGGCCGGTACTCCTTCTTCCCACAGGATGCCGCTCACGATGGTAATGATGATGACGACTCCCGACTCCCGCTTGGTGTTTATGGCATTCCAGCGGCATCCTCGGCCGAATTGAGCTGAACTGAGGTGTCCTGTGGATGGATGCCCAGCGGCCAAAATGTGAAAAGTTGTCGCGCCACCAACTAGTTAATGGCATTTGTGTGTTGCCGGATTCCCAGCGGAGTCGGCAGCGGTTTGTTGTCCCTCTCTGGCACATCAGCTGTCTCATTCGCTGATCTAGCAGGTGTGAGTGGAGAACATTTAATATTGAAGTTGATACCAATTGCATAGGGAACCTTTATAAAATAAAAAAATGGTTGAATATAATATATTATTTTTTCATTTTCAATATATCATTTTCATATATTTCATAGAAAAAATTTAAAACAAAAATAAATCTGGCTTACTAATTAAATGCTAAATATAATATAAGCCATAAATATATTCATCTTGATAAATATTATTGAAACGAAAAATTAATAATAATGTTGCACATAGCCTATAAATAATTTTTATAACTCTAAATTGCTCAAAGCTTTAATCTTTGAACATAAATTTGCATTGAGGAAACTCCCTATTGATTAAGCAACACCATCCTTAAAAGTTATTCAATGGCCTTAAGCAAGTTGTCCTGTTTAATTAGATTAGTTCACGTAAATTGAAAATACCAGGACAATGTCTTCGGTATGTGAAGGCAAACGTAATAAAAGGGCATAACTTAATAAGGAGGTAAATTAATAGATTGACCACACAAAACACACCCCGCCCATCCTCGTCGTCCTGGAATGGCCATTGATTGGTCCCAAGCCATCGATGAACTGAACCGGGAAAAAAGGAAATATTTTTCTAATTTTGTGAACATGCCGGCAGCCAAACACAAACAGACAACAAGCTAGTTGGCGATGGGGAAAAATGGTGGCTGCTACATATGCATAGTAAAGAGCTGGAAAATCATGTTAACATTTCACATTATGGCCATGCTGAAGATGAACGGAAAACTCATTCAATTTTCGTTGCAAAATAAGAGAATAAAGAAATCTTCCATTGGACATTATAATTTTATAAGAAAAATGCAATGAATGTTGCTGGCCGTAAAGAAGATGGCAGAATATTGAGAGCCTTCGAGGCTGCAAAAAGGTGGGGGTGGGGAAAAAAATTGAAAATGGATACAGGAGCCAGGGAAAACTGCCGACGGAGCGAAATGGAAAATGGCTGAAAACTGGGCTGATTGAGTGCGCTGCTATATTGGCATATATGTAGGTGGTTTTGGTGTCAGTTTTATGGTTTTATACTTTCATTTCCGCTCATAAATACCATATACGACTTCCGCTGAGGTCTCGAAAATTTTTACCTAAATGCAAAGCGAACTTCAAGGTGAAATGAAAGTTTCGTCGACTGTGAAAGCGGTCATTGCATTGCAGTTACCCAGCTTAGTTCGCCAAAAAGTCAGACACATCATTCTGGCTTAGCCCCAAATGGACCACCAAAGTCATGTCTTTTTTAGGGGTTTCTTGTCCCCAGCATGCATTGTCTGCATTTATTTTCCGAATCGTTTGGTTTTGTTAGCTCTTCGTTTCTTATAGAAAATTCCCTTTTTTGTGGGATTGACCCAAGTGCAAGGTGTTGACTGGATTTCGACATGCTCGATAATTTTAAGCCCCTGGAAACTAAAACACTCTACAAGTTTTTTTTTCTAAATATCCATTTGCAGGGTGAACGACATTCCGCAGCATCAATTTCTGATTATCGCAATGAAATGCACTTCAGTTGGTTTCATTTATACGTTTGATTGGTCAATATCAGCCAACTGATTGGATCTCCCTTGATTTAACCCCTGGAAAAAAAGAACTTGCCACTTATTTTAAATGAGTGAGTGAAAATGTAAATTATTGGGAATTGATTGCGGGCAGATAAAAAAAAAAGCCTAAATTGTTGACTAATTAGATGTCGCGCAATAAAAATTGTTAGTTTACTACTAGATTGACATATTTGCACAAATTAATATTAATCAGAGAACCATTATTTGCCTATGCGTTTTTATAATAATACAAATAACAGTAAACATATACCGGCTAGTGACTTAAATTAGACGTTTAACGGATTGTTGCATTTTATGGCACGCAAAAAATGAACAGAAAATAATTAGTTGCAAAATGCACATAAATTGAATGCAAAATTTTAGAGTCAACAAAAAAACTAGCTGAAATCAAGTAGAATAATAAGTGAAATTATTGCAGCTATGGATAATTAAAAAATTATCTATGTTAATCCGTGTGAATTAAATAATACAAATTACTTTAAATATGATTAAATTTTCTGCCACCTATTTTTTCAGCAAATTGCAGTCCACCGGTATGGGTATGGACATTCAACTCAGCGGCCAAGTGGAAAAGGGCAAGTTTTTAATCTGATAAACATGGCCAACATCCAAATACGAAATTAAATTAAAAGTTTTCCTCTTCGGGCACAAACAAAAATCGAATCAGGTCCGTTAAAGCGAAGGGGATTTCGAATCTGGGTAGCAAATAAATGTATTAAATCAATACAAGTTGCCCAAATAGAGAGGAGCTCGGGATGAAGGCTTTGTTGAACTCCCCGAATCAAAAGTGATAAATCTAAACCGGACGTGTGCGTGTACACTTATAGAAATTGAAAATGGAAAAGTAAAAGAAAATGGAAGTGGAAAGTAGCATGGGGCAGCCGATGGCATTTCCCCTATTTTGGCGAGCGATTGCTCCTTTGAGCTGCCGAAACTATAAATTTTATTTTCGCTGAGGGCCTGCCAGTTTCAATGACACTTTAATTTAAATTCGCTCAAACGCAATTGCTAGCCAACGCACCCAGTGACAATCAAAGGGAGCCATTCCGAACTCCACATCCACATCCTTGAATCGAATGGTTCCATTGAGCAAGTTGTCAAATTGTTTGAATTTATTTATTGACTTGCTGGGGCGGCGGCATTTGCATCCCAGTCGACAGACTTTTGACTCAGTGGCTCGAATGAAGCCCTTGCACTGCCATCGGCGGCGGATGTGTAAGTTGCCTGGCACCGGCTCCCTTATCCTTCCACATTTCGCCATCCTTTTTCTGGAGTCTCGTGTAATGAAAGGAGAAGGAACACAGCTCATCCTGCGGGGCAGGCAAACTCGACATTGTCTGGAGGGCACAGTGGTGACGAAGTTGGGACTTAAGATCCTTTAAGCTAAGTAAAAATAGTTTCCAGTGTATTTGGAAATATTTTACTTCAACCCCTAAACTGTTTAATTATTCAAACGTGATGTCTGTTTCCAGCAGATTCCGTTGAATAACAGCTTTAAATTATTTCTAAGTTTATTCATATGAGTAATTGTTAGAACTATATAACAAATTTACAATAAATTAAAGTACAATGTTCAATGGCCTACAATCATAAAGTAACAAAGAAAGTTGAGATCTATTCTTAGACTTTTCTACCCGCTGATAACTGATTTCATTATCCTTCTCCATGCCACACAATCAAATCATTTTATAGCACACTTTCGAGGGCATTGACGAGAAAATATCTCAAACTGATTTTCCACTGTGAGCAATTGAATGGGAAGCGGAAAAGCGCACACAGATACAAAAAGGGTCACAGGATGCGGTGTCCTGGCCTCATCTGTAGCTATGTGCGTGGTCATGTGTGCGTCTGTGTGTGTGGGAGAACCTTTTAACTTTATCGCATGCAGCGAATTTGACCCACACATACGTAGAATAAGTTAAGTAAGACTTGCCGCTGGCATTTGTGTGTGTGTCACGCACGTCTCACTTGGCCACAGCCCTTTGTTGGTGTGAGTTTCAGTTGACTATTTAATAAATCCCAGTTTTGTGGTCAGCATACCAAATTAATGCGATTTACTTGGCCAACGCACACACACGCACCGTCAGCGCGGCAAAAGTGTTACCAATATAGAACGAACAAGAAAGAAAGAACGAAGAATTCATTTAATTTATTCTAAAGATTAGCTATTCATTTCACTGTTTTGCTACCACAATTCCCCATCTCCGGCGAAAGAGAATTGTTACACCCTCCGGAGTTCGGACGCGGTGGCCAGTATGGAATTTAAATTTGTCCTGTCCAGTTAGCAGGTGTGAGAGTGTCTTCGAGTGTGGCTGCGAATAAAACTTGAAAACTTCTTCCTGGCACGTGTTTGACTTATGCGCAGGACAAGTACCAAAGTTTAAACTTTGCCCAGCTGAACAAAGCCGGCCAAACGAAATTCCAATTTCGAATAAAGAGTATCCTAGACAAATTTAAATGCAATTTAAAAGGAGTTTGTTGAACTATGTTTATGTATACGTTTTTCGTAGAATAATGAATTGCTAGCTTTATATATGGTGGTGTATATTACAACATTTTTCCAACCAATCTTTGGTGAAAAAAAATTTTGTACAAATAGTGTTTAAATTTGAGCAAACTCATCATTTTGAATGCCTGCAGGGTAGCACAGCAGTCTCGAATTCAAAATCACAATGGTTGAATGGAAAAAAGTTTACGAGTACAATGCCAGCACCGGACACTAATGCCCGGCAGGAGCCCAAGATCAGGTCGGGTCAGGTCAGGGTGGTCAGGATGGTCAGGATGGCCTGGTAGGTCGGGAAGCTGCCGACAGTTGGCCAAAATCGTGGCCCATATGCCACCCGCTCCTGGTGGCAGGGACTCTCTGCGGGCACTGGAAGCACCCCGAAATTATGCTAATTTCTTTGAATTCCTTACACATTTATATTATTTATTGTTTTTTCTGTTGGGGTACTTTTATTCTATTCCCGGTGAGTTGAAAAGAAATATTCAAAAGTATTTAGAGTCCTGACAGTTTTTTGTTTGTTTGCTTACGTGTTGTAGGGTGGATGGATAGGATTTGAGAAGTTTTTGTGACTTTCATTTATACTCTGCAAAGGGGCAAAGAATGACATGTTGATAAAAGCATTGCTAAGTTGAATTTATCTGAAAAAAGGATGTGAATTTACTGTAAATAACTCCTTTTTATCTCGAAGCCAAGTTAATTAATCCACCAGTGTGTCCTGTCCATCACTCATCAAATGATCATATTTCAACCAACTGTGGAAATCCCGTCTCATCAAGTAGCTGAAGCATTTCGCAATCAGGCTGCGGCTTGAAGCACTCAACTAAGCCATCCAAGGGCAGGATTTGGACCTGGCCAAGAACCGGAGACGAGGCCAACGGCAGCAGCAAAACAAATCAATTAAAACAATACTGCCCCACACACACACACACAGCCAATGAGCGACGGCACGGGGCTTAGGCCAAAGTCCACTTCAGTCAAACTATTACATAATTAAATCACAGCGACGCACGCACGCACACAGCCTCACCCACCGATTGTCAACACACACACACTCATAATAAATGGAGGATTATGTTAATCAAGCGGAAAAGCAGACACGCAAGCGTAGAGAAAACGGCCAAATAAATGAATGAATAAATGAAAGATTTTATTAATGGTTTATTTCTTCTGCCTCGCGCTGTCCTTCAAAGTCACATAAAAAAAAGTTCAAAAAAGTCTAAAAAATAAGTATGCGAAGCCGAATGGAAAAGAACAAAAAGTTATAAGCATTTAGCTTTGTTTTCGTTTGCTTGAATAATTCATTAAATTAAGTGTGCCGAACAATCAATCAAGCCGCCTTTAGTTTTGTCAGCCAGCACAACGATAATGAAATCCACAGATTCCTTTTGACTTTGCCCTCATTATGAGGAAAACTTTTTCCTCGGAATCCCGTTTCTTCAAGCTAAATTTAAGCATATTTTTTTAAGTCGGCAATAAATTTATTCTCAGTTATTCTCCCTCTGGCTGCCTTTGCGTCTGGGAAATTCTTTTCCAGTTCAAACATTGGCGCATAAACGATTTGCTGCAGGCAATTGCGGCAAGAAACTATTGCAACTTGAAAAGCATTTTCACTTTAAATCCTACCCTAATTTATACATTGGGCTATCCTTTAATTAAAAATATATATATTTTTTAATTGTAATATTTTATAGCGTTTATTATAAACACTAAATTAAAAATGCGCATATAAATATCCATTTAGTTTGATTATAAAAGTGCACACTGTCGCAAAACATTTAATAATAAACCAAAAATTTGTATCAGCGTCACTGGCTTTGGTTTAATAAACAAACTTCGTACAAAAAATATATAAAATATGATTTTTTCTAAGTGTAGATCCTAGCATGGACCGAAACCAGACCTCGGGCAGACTTAAATGCTCCTGCAGCTGAGCGCTTCGAGTGGCACAATAATGCGCATAAAAACTAGCATCTTTTTCGAGATATTTCGTGGACTAGTCCTCCCGCAGGAGCGCGCTGCCACGCCCCCTACCAATTGAGCGCCCACTAACTCATATGGCTGTCGCGTGGTTGTCGAGTCCGCCAGATCGTCTCATAAGCAGTTGCAAGTTATTGGCGCTAGATTTCCCCTGACATCGCATCCTGCGGAAAATTCAAGGCGAGTGCCGACGGCGGCAACATAGTTTAGTCCTTTTCCGTCACACATACACTGGTATACAAGGATACGAAGACACTCATCCACAGCCGAGGGAGGGGAATGGCAACAAATATGCGAAACAAATGTTTGCCTTGTGCTTGCATTTTCGGCAACATATTTTTATAAAAATAATATGTAGCCAACAATTTTTGGGGCCGGCACGCCTTTGCACTCGCTTTACTTTCGTTAAGCATTGAGTTTAGTTTTAGTTTATAAACGTTAACAAATAGTTGCCCTTGGTCCATGCTCGGTGATTTTTGTAGCAAACTTATTTACTGCGAAAATAGTTGCACTCGTTATAAAGTTAGTTGCTCGAGTGCCAAATAAAATGCCATACCTTGCACTGCTTTCTCTTTTCCGGCATTTCTGGGGCTTGTTTGTTGGCCATTCCTTTCTTTTTGCTTTTCACTCTTACAATATTTTTGTGCATTCTGAGCTCTCTTAAATATTTTGCGACTTTGTGGCCAGTGCTGACTTTGAGTGGCAAAGAAGCTTGTGAGTAAACATATTTGCCAGAGCCTTGTTAAGCCTTGTTGTATGAAGCGCCAGTAAATGGTTTTGGTATGAAAGGTACACCTTTGCCCCCAAAGTGTATTTCAAAAAATAAGTATTCAGTTGAGCCGACATTAAGTTGAGCTCTGAACGCATTCCACTGACAAATATTAATTCCCAATGACACCATCTGAACTCGGCTCGTTGAAGACAATTTTCGCGCTCACACGCAGTCGAGAAGTCTTGTTATCTGTGCGCTTTTAAAACACGACTGTCGTGTATTTATATATTGGCCTGCAGGCTTTCAATTATTTAAGGTCTTTATAATCGAATAATTAAAAATGAAAAATTAACGCATGAAAAATGCATCCTCAACTCAAATTTACAAGGCGCGGATGGCCGAAAGGGGGTTTAATGCCATCAGAAACTTACCATATCTCCTTTATTTGCCTGGACCACGCTATTTTTCGTCCACTTTTAATTCTTTTTTTTTACTTTTTTAAACTTCTGCCGGCCAAACACTTTGAACTCACACATGGACAAACAAGCACACATGCACATGCAATTCACGGGGAAAAATAATTGGAAGATATTTCGCATACTTTATGGTCGAAGGAAGGAGGAGAAGGAGTTCCGGGTGGTCAGCAAGGATGCGGGACCCAAACACATTTAATGAAAACTGGCTGAGTAATTAAATACATGATGACAAACGCGGGCATGCATCCGCACTTATATTTATAGTTTACTACTCTACGAAAAGGAAATAAAACACTTTGAAGTAGTCGAATAATTCTTAAATAAATATATTTTTATGTAAACAAGCAAGCTTTTAAATATATACCTATTTATTATTACACATGAATGGTTCTATCAGTTTGTATACTTTTTAATAATTAAAATTTCAGAGTAGATTTTTTATCTTTTGTTACTCATAAAGGGTATACTAGATTCGCCCACACTTTTGTAAAATGTTTTGCTTATACTATTTTACTATATTTTCTTGCCAATGATTATCTAAAAGACAAAAGAATTAAGAAGAATATAACTGACTAACGGGTATCTGATAGTCGACGAACTTGACTGCGGCGTTCCCTCTTCTTTTTATTTAAAACCAGAACGAAATATGCGTATTATTTATGGCGAGCATTGGCCAGCGACAAGGAAAGGAGATATCCGGAAGCCAGTTACCGATCCCAGGCCATGTTTCGAGCCGACTTGACCCGCCCAGTCGTCGTTTTCGCGCCCTTTCATGTCACATTATTGGTGGCCCATTGACAGAATATATTAAATTAAAGTCCGTTTGCCACCCTAATGCGTTAAAGAGCCGGGCTTAATGAGGACCCCAGTGGAAGGACTCACTCCCACCCGAATGTCCAACTATTTACGGGTTACTTGTACTCCGGCGGAAAATTATTTGCCGAACTGAGGGACAGAGAAATGTAAAATGCGTTAAGCTCGCCAAGTAGTGTCCGGCACAAAAGCGTAAGAAAAATTCCAAACAAAACTTAATTACTTTGTAGAAGGCAAAAAAGAAATGGGGAAGATGAGGAACAGAACAAATTGGCCAAATTTGCTTGACTTGCTAGCAAGTTTACATTCGTATTTGCCGCTCTTTGTTTATATTAACTGAGCACGGGTGACATTTTTTTCGTGCTTTTCATTTGCCGGGTTTTTTCCCTTTACTTCTCAGTTTCTTTAATGAGGGTTTAAGTATTATTTGCCCAAGGGTTGCCTTTGGCCTTTGTTTATACAGCCAGCTCCACCCACCTCTTTTCCTATAGCCGAATACCTTGTCGCCGTAATTTGAGAAGGAAATGCGCGGCGACCAAAGTAAAAAAGGTTCGCGTGTAATAATTTTTAATTTTAATTTTTAGTTCGCCGCGGCCAGAAAAGTTTGGCTGGCCCCTTTACTTTTTGAGCCACTTAAGCGGACTTCGGGTCAAATGAAATGAAGAAGGTTGACCCCCAAATAAATGTGGCAACACAAAAAGTGCCTGTACTTGGCGGATTCGAGATAACCAAATGAGATGTCGCTGGCCGAGTAAATAACCGGCAAAACTTATGACAAAGGCTAAGTCCGAGTCTGATGTCATTTGCCAGATTACTTCTGGCAGTTGTGGGGCAATTTCAATACAAATTTACTTAATTGTTGGAGAAATGCTTGGCGGAAATGGCAACAGGAAATGTCCTGTTCTTTATACCGCAGTAGAATATGAAGTTCATTCCATTTGCAAGCAAATACGAATTTTTAAGAATTATAGCATCGCTTAAGCGTTTGCTATTGTGCAATTAAAGCGAAGAAAGTTTCTTAAACAAGACACAAGATCAATAAAACGATAATCAAACAGAGTTTGCAAGCCTCTTTGGTTTCCGCTCACTCGCTTCGTTTTCCCGCCTTTTTGTTCAAGTAAATAAACGCTCCTCCCCACAGGATGTTGACCAACAAAGGCTTCAATCAGTCGGCGCATTGAAAGCTACTTTGTTTCTCGCAGGACCTTCCTGTTCCGTTGCCGTTGCTGTAATTTGATTGACTGTTTTCGGTATAAATCACTCTCCGACTGTTGGCCCGGCATGGTCAATCGATTATTTCAACAATCTTGGCGAAAACATTTTCGCTCTCGACTCTGACACTCACTCCATGCAATTATCATTATGATGAGATGCGGAATAATTTGCCAACAAGTGCATGAAAGGACCAAGGATGGTTTGACATTGCCATTCGACGCGGAACCGGCAGAGGAGGAGGAAGTGAGGGCACGAGGAGCAGCGTTTTCGACGAGACATATAAAAGTAAATTCCATTTTTATTAATTGTCCGCCTTCTTGTTTGTCCTCGGATCGGAGTCCGTCGAGTTTTCATCTTTAAGCCAACCCCCTTTCCACCTTTTTCTCCTCAATGGCACTCGACTCACGAGGCTGGTGTGGCCGACGAGGGGGCGTGGCAGGGGCGGGTTCGGTCAATGGAATGCCATTTCGAGTGGCATCCATTGAAACACTATCAAGTGTTGACGGCGGTCCTGCGGATTGCGAGGGTTGCTCTGGGCATCCAGTGCATCTGGTCTAGGGTCTTTCAATAATTATAATTTGTGTGCTTTAATGAGACGTGGAATGGGGTTTTAAAAGGGATCAGCTGCCGCTCGTGTACATAAAAATAATTTTAAATCAGCTGCATATTTACCCAAAGCCTTATTTGATTTTAATTGATTTTTTCGCCAGCGATATTTGCTTTTAATTTGCCCGCCGAAGTCGCAGCTCCTCTGCAGACACGTATTTGCCCATAATTCGACTGTTTGATCTGTCGAAAAAATGTACGCGTACATTTCCACACACACACATACACGCACACTCATTGCTGCGTATTTTAATTTTATTTGCTTTTTAAATGAAGCGTCATTGGCCCAAAGCGAACGCAACTGATTGTGTCTCCGCCGCGGGCGATTGACAATCAGCTGGTTGGGGCTGCCTGCAATCCGTCCACAGCGCCCACCCACCCACTTAACCACCACCCGCTCCAATCAGATACCCTGCACAAAAATTAACCTCAATGCAAGTTATGCGTGCGCCAGTAGCGAATAAATAAGAGCCAGCTAAAAAAAATCCAGAGTGAAAACTTTATTTTTCCCAAGGCGAACACTGAATACTCTTTGCAAGTGTTGATTGGTGATTGCATAAGTTATACATACATACTAAAATGCAATCAATGCATATAAATGTATTAATTTCTACTTTTAGCTATTTAGTAATGTAAAATGTGAGTGCACCTAGTAACGAAAAGATATTCATTAGTAATATCAAAATTAATAATAAATTATTTTATTTGTGATTCATTCTATTAATTTATAAGTATTTTTGGCAATGTAATATTATCAAATATACAATTATACTAATTATACAGGAAATAATGCAACCTTACTACATAGTTAATATGACCACCAAAAGTATGGTTCAAGAAAAATAAGGGAAAATTTTATTTACTTTGTTTCTTTGCGCGCCTGAAGCTACTTAAGTTCTTGGCTTTCCCCTGATTTCCCAGTCTCGTTGTTTTGGTTGTTGTATATCGTAAAATATTTGCGTTATTATGCTAGTAATTTTTCCTCTTTTTTGTTGTCTTACCCTAGACCCTTCGTCTTGGCCAGGTTTTGTTATTGTTGGCTAGTTGGCGGTTGGGTTTGTGACGTTGTCGCAGCAGTTCGGTAGCTCATTTTTATTTCACCAGCCCCGGGCGAGATGACAAAATCAGGACTTGCATGTGAGTACCGGAGCCACGACGTACTACTTGTATTCTCGGCTTCTGCCAGAGCTTTTCCAGTATTTTCCAGCTCGTCATAAAATGCCAAGCATTTTTGCAGAAACACACAAAGAGTAGAGTAGCAGGAACAAGAGATGCTGCTATTAAAACTAAATCAAGCAAGCGTAGCTACTACCATCAGCAGTGGTTTCCGGTTTCCCAGAAATTTTCAACTTGTAGTTCAACTTTGTTTAAGCAAAAAGGTAGAGACAGAAAACACAATTATTTTGGCAAGGCCAGAGCCAATTGCCAAAAGCGGTCCGGAATGCGCCCCTAAGCTCGTCAATCGGGTGAAGAACTATGTCAGGACACGGACCGGCATTTTAATGACCTTCAACTTTGACAACAAGGCATAAATGGCCAACAATTGGGGCGTTAACGGAAATTGGCTTAAAAAGCTATAAAATGTACCCAGTAGCTCGGATGGGAAGGAAGCGCATTTATTGGTAAATAAAGTTCCGCTCAAGGTATAAAAGTTAATAATAAATTGAAACAATGAGGCAAATTTTGTTGATC
Source organism: Drosophila mauritiana (assembly GCF_004382145.1). Lineage (NCBI taxonomy): Eukaryota > Metazoa > Arthropoda > Insecta > Diptera > Drosophilidae > Drosophila > Drosophila mauritiana. Next base: position 11,294,744 of record NC_046667.1, on the reverse strand, counting down.
CACGCTAGAACAGGGCAAAATCTCAAGCTACAAAAGTCGCCTTTTATGGCTGGCAATAAAATTGGTAATTGGTTAGAGGGCATATGAAATAAGCTACTGAAAAGGGAGTGGATTTAATTAAAGTCCAGTATGCAAGCTCTTGATTAGGAGTCCTTTTCATGGCTTTCTTGAGTAGATTGCAGCAAATACTTCTTTGTTTTTTTTTTGTTTGACAAATTAAAAATATCGCATTATGGTATTTAAATGGACATGTTTGATAATTTTTCTTTATTTTTAAAGTATTTCCGTATTCCTTACGGCGGGACATGTCCCGGGAATATAAATTTATACGTATTCCCAAAATATCAGACATAATTAAATATTAATAAGGCTTGCCAATTAAGAGGCCACGGTAAATTTTCAAGTGCGAAATTTTCACATCTATTCATGTCAGCAAATTATCGCATTAAATGAGAAAGGTAAAAATTCAACAGAAATTGGCCAAGAACATTGAATGTTGTGGCAGGGGGCTAAGTGGCAGAGGGCATTTGCCCCTAATAGATGGCAATCTTGGGCGTGTGTATCGTGATTGTTGTGCTCCTCGTCTCGCAGATGAAGACGCAGTGCGCATGTGACATAATTGAGGGCGACACGGCCGCCTCGTATGAACGAACAGGTGAGGCAGGATACACCTGTCCGTCCGTCGGGCACGCATCCTCCGTCCAATAGAAGATTATAATGTACGCGTTGCTTAATTTGAATGGTGCGTGCTGGGCCGCCTTTGAAATGCTGTCAGAGACGCTAAATGAAATTAAAGACTGCTGCCCCCGCGACGTGCTTTCTCCTCCCACTTTCTCCTCCTGGCTCACAGATAACAGGGCACTCATGTTTTAAAAATTAAGCGAAAATAACGAAATTAGCATAAATAAGCGCCGCTAATAGGATTTCCTTTGTAATTATCAAATTGCCAGGCTGGCACACAAGCTACCAAATAAAAAAAAAAAAACTGGAACAAGCAGTAAATAAAAATGTGAAATAAATTAAAGAATCAACCCGGCTTTAAGCATTCCTTTGTGGCATGGCATAAAAAAATAAGTGCGCACATTTACACACATGTTGGCACCTGTTTTTTTGTTTGTTGATTTCTGTTTTGACGCCTGCTCTTGTTCTGTGGGTAATTTATTGGCTTGCTCACCGAAATCGATTTCGCATTATTCGCGTATATCAATGCACTGGCTAATTTGCTTAAAAGCATAATTAACACGGCTCACACAGACACACACACACACAGACCATTTTATGGGTGCACGTGAGTCGTAAAAAATCGACAAACACGCGAGGTGCAAAAGACACGCCAAAAACATGATGCGAAATACAAAACAAAAATAAAAATAAAAATAAAAAAACGGCTGTAAATCAGCGCACCGAGCAGACAATGCCAATAACAAAGGCCTGCAGCACACGTCGTATGCGTAATGAATATTTCGAATGTTTTGTGGCTTTCGCGGCACTTTTTAGCGCTGATAAAAAACTATCACTTGCATTGAGGTTATCCAAGAGTATGAATAAACAAAAGTGGCATATATATTACCATTTTAAATTCATTTAGTTTTTTATCCTAAAAATCACAACTTTCAATTCATTAAAAGATAAATAACTGGACTGGGATAAAAATTAGCAGAAAATATGCATTTATTTAAATATCGTTAAATAAAAGGATGGTTTTCAGAATAAGTCTTTACTATATTGGGATTAAAATCTAAAGGATAAGACCATTAAGGAAAGCCAATTAAAAAATAGCTTAGTAACAATTTGTATTTAAGTACCTTTCACATTAATTGGCATGAATTCAAAAACTTAAAACTTGTCATTTTCGGTGTTCATTTTGCTGCTTTTCTGGGTCATAAACTCATCGGTGGCTTCTAAACAAAACTTCTCAAATTTCAAACACCGGATATTACTTTCAATAGCTTTCTTTTTGACTTTTTGGCTCCCTTTTTCATGGCCAATTAAAAGTGATTAGTTTCGTATTGCGCGCCGTTTATAATATTCATACTGCTCAATGCGAGTTTTGTGTTTTCAAATGGCTGAAAGTAGGGAAACCTTTTGGAATTCCGTGGTAATTAATTAGTCGGCCCTTTCAAATTGCCCAGCGGGCGCAAGCATTTGCTTTTCACGGAACTGGAAAAGCTTTTTGGGCAATGCACGTAAGCGTTTACCTATAACTTTATGACTTTACGAGCGGAAAGCGGGAAAATGGCGGGAAAAGGCGGGGGTAGGCGGGAAATGGCGGGCGGTCCTGGTGTTGGTTGCAAACAAAGTTTTTGTTGGGGCCAAAAACTTTTCTAATTATAATCTACATAACTTAAATTTGCAAATGAGACGCGAGGGCAAAGGCACAAAAGTTTAACGCTGCAAGGGCATGTGAAATTAAATTATGTCGGTGTCTACGCCATGTGTGTTTGTGCAAAACAAAAACCAGCTGTTTGTTTGAAAGAAATGTAAATACGCAGACCTACATTTAAATTCGAGAGTCAGAAGCAAAGGACCCAAATTGAAAACATTCACAGTTCAAATGGAATTCTGTAGGCATTTTATTGATTGCTTCATTTAAATACACATATCCGTTCTGAGAAAAGTGTGCGAAGTACCCAGCATCCTTGGCTACGAAAAGTGCCTACCAACTTGCTGCCTTTATCTTGAAAAATCATCTAATCTTAGCTAGACTTCATATTTTTTGCACCGCTAAGCTGCCTGCCATCTAAATGTGTATTGCTTTTGTGCGCTGTTCTGAGTTACAAAATCTCATATAATTCTTCATTCAAATATTTAATATTATTTAAATAATAAAACATTTATGCAAAATAAATACTTTTAGTATACAAAAATGCAATAAAATTTCGTTTAGTTGACTTGAATTGCTACAAGAAATTAAAAGGTAAGCGATTTTAACTAAATGAACTCAATCTATCTTTAAACCTAAAAAAAGTTATGTTTAGACTCACCCACAACCTATAGTTCTCATTTAATATGAATATTCCTTGTATCTTATGATTACGTTACCATTTGCCAAAGCTTTGTGGATTTTTTGTAGAGAAATTGGTTTTTAAAACACAATTACCGAGCCGCACGAACTGTGTGTGGTGGCAAGCTCTTGGCTTTCTTTTTCTTCAAACACCCTTGGGCATATTTTAGAGGCTCATGTGACAAATTGCGGCAGCACGTGTATCGCATGCTCATTTCGGGAATATGCCAGGTCCTTTTCTTGCTGATACGAGTATCTCTAAGTATCTCTAACACGCTGACAAATCCAATTCATTCTTGCCGCCTTACGTGGCGTATACGTAATGGGCCAGCAACTAAAGGTAATGTGATGGGTGCTACCTGCCATACTCTGCCACTCTGATTCCATGTTTATGCATGTACACTCCTCAAATTGGCTACCACTTCAGTCATTTCCAGCTGCCTCGTTATTTTTTGCATTTCCATTTTAGTTTTTCATTTTCCGATTTCACTCGGCGGTCCATCAAGTGGAAGGCAATCGAAAATGTGCGCTTCGCAACAAAATGCTCAATGTTCAGCAAGAAATGGCCGGACTTCACTTGGCCGGAATGATATTGTTGCATCGCTGCCTTGGCATGGGCATCTGCATCGGCATCGGCAACGGCATCGGCATGGACATCATCCAGCATCCAACAACTGGCAACAATTACGCGCGCCTTAATTGCCCCACATATACACGGGCACATACACATGGACAAACTCGTTAACAGAAGGATGCTGGAAAAGCGGCAACAATAACAACAAACAGGGGCGGATTGGGCTGGGCATCGGACCTGAAATCAAAATCATTGGTGTGAAAATAAACTAATTGAAGAAAAATTTCATTTGCAACACCGGCTGAAACAAGAACAGCGGCAGCAGCAACCGTTACAGCACCACTCGAGGTACCGCATCTTGTTGCATTTGACCCGGGGTCAAGTTGCAGCCAGGCCACGGGACACACACACACACACACTTACATGCGGGGTCACATTCTCACGCCGGAACAGGAGACACCGGAGAAGCAGGACGAGCGCGGAGACGGATGCGGATACGGATACGGGGACAGGAGCAGGGACACCAGGGAGGACGAACCGACGTGTGCTTATTTATCAGATGAACCAATCCCCTGCAGCCGTACACTGGCCACAGCTATTATGTGGCAAGCGAATTTCGCTGGAACATTTCAATTCCCTTTGAGCGGAGCTTGGTCTTCTTTTCATTGGAATATTTACGCAAATTCAGTTAATTCAACTAAAGTCATGTCTGTGTTATATTTCTATATAAAGTACATATTTGGCCAAATTAAACATACTTTTAATTGGTTCACACAGTAAATGTACTTACAGAAGCATTAACTAACATAATAATTAAGCTGAAATAAAATAAAGTTTAGCTAAATCGAATCTTTGTATGATCAATGTTCAAAATATGTTTACTAATTTAATTAACTGTATTTTTAACTTTTCTCCTTCGAAATCCTACTTGTCCACTGTGCGGACTGAAAAGTCCTTAATGCCTGACTCACTTCGGTGGACTGTCCATGTCGGGGCAATATTTTCAGGGAGTTGCCAGCCGCCCGGCTAACTATCGAAATGAATGCATGAAAAAGTACGAAACGGTAATGTGCAGTTGCCATGCAGCAGAGGGGCAAAAGGAGCAGCAGCAGCAGCAGCGGCAGCAGCAGTACAGCAGCAGCAGATGTTGCTGATGGAGCCGCCCTGAGTTGTATGCTACACTTTTTGCACAGCCTGTGCGTGTGAGTGGGCGTGGCACATATCCTTGAATGTTTATTTGCCGCTACCCACTAGCTGCTGGCGGCTTACGCGTTTCCAATGCTGTTGCAAATGCCAATGTTGCCGCTGTTGCCGATGTTGCTGTTGCTGCCACGCAGTTGCCAGCAGCAACAGTTGCGCGTAGATGGATGGACAGGCGACTGGCTGACCGTAGATATTGCCGCTTGTTTGCGCGCGCAAAAAGGCAACAAAAGCGGCAAAGAGAAAAAAAATCATATATATGAAACACAGTCGACTCTTACCGTATGCGCTTTCAAATTTTTCCCCTAATTGGCAGCCAGCCGATTGTTTTTCAAGTGCGAATTCATCGCTTGTATTACGTTGATTATTGAAACGAATCAATGGTCTATATTGGCTTCATTTTTAATGAGTGCATTCAAGGACCTGGGCGCAATCATTGCAATCATTGAAAACCCACTCTACGTAGACTATGGTCCTTTGAACTTGCTAAAGCGCAACATATAAAAATGAAAGGAATAAAAACATAGTTATCTTATATTTTATTTAACCAGACTTTTTATGTTAATTATTTCAAATATTTAGGGTAAATTTACACTTTACTTACACCTTACATTTAGCTTTTAGGCAACACTTAGTATACTTTCATTAAAAGCTGGTTTCTAAGTACTGAAATATCACTTCTTTCACTTTATCTAGCCAGATCGCTTTTAAATTGAATATGCTTCCAGACTTTAGCAGGCAGCTTTGCCATTTTTTGTAGCCTAGTCACAAATCAAATCTTTGATTCCCACGCTCGATAAGCAGGAGGAGCCAGTCCCCGGGCTGAACTAATTTCTCCAACGCTGCGGTCTGAGTTATGGGGCTTAAATTGGGCAGCCCCCAAAAGCCCGGGACCACAAAATTTGCATCTCTCCCTGGGTCCGCCGTCGCCTCCGCCCATCTAGTCTATATCTTTTCGCTTCTGGAAGTGTGGAGGCATCTACATAAATGTGGCTTTTCATTAAAATCTAAAAGCATAAATCTAAAAAGTGAAACCAACAATGCCAGAGCAGACACACAGGCGGACATCTGCGGTGTGGAGCAGCCCAGCTGCCTGCCTCGATTTCACAGGATCTGTGGACTGACTGTTTTATGCCTTTGTTCCTTCCTGTCTGTGTGTGTGTGTGGGTTTGGGTTTGGATGGTTGGGGGTGCGTGGCGAAAACTAATTGAATTTTGAAATTCAAGTCGAAATTAAAAAATTACAAACAGCCGGCCGCATTCGCCAATCGCCAGCCGAAATAAACTGTAAAACGGAAATGTATTCGGCAGGTGGAAATTGAAACTGATTGAATTGTAAAGTGAAGCATAAAATGCTTTTGGCTCCGTTGTTTTTGCTTACAGCTGCTGGCACACCACCCAACCGCCCACAAAGCCAAGGATTTTCCACAGTTGTTTTTATTTTTGTATAATTTATGGTTTTCGATTTTAATTTGCGCACTTAGCCGCTTATTTTATGGGAGTTTTCTTGCTTTTTTTTTTTTTGCATATTTCGACGCGCCTTCTGTGTTTTGTCACAGCAAAACGAGGGAATGATTTAGAGCGAGAGTTGATTTAGGAATTTAACAGGTGTGTCTCGATTTCCTTTTACATTCGCTACCTTTTGCTTAGTTTAATATTTAGCTTAGTTAGTTATTAGCTTACATTTAGGCAAACTCATACAAGTCTAAAGCCGAAACATTTATGAGTTAAAGCCTTGATTCAAAAACAACATATGATTTAGAGCTGTAAAACATAAGATCATACAGTCAAGCATCATTTAGTTTATTATTTATATACTTGCTAAATGTATATCATCTGCCCTCGGTATACGACCCAAGACATATGCATTATGATTAGCGAGCGTAATTGAAGTTTAACTGCGCGTGTAATAAAAGCGATTTTTGGCCATTTGCAACGCATTAAAACCATAAATAATACCAGCCGAAAGTGTGAAAATAAAGACACGCGATATGTTGTATTCCCTCGAAGGTCCTCGCCCATTTCTCCCAGCAAATCCGAAATCATTTTTCAAAACACGAAGAAATACGGCACAATTTTTGATGAGTTGAGGATTTGGGGCACGCGAAATGGGCGCGAGAAAATGTACGAAATGCGATACAGTGGCATAGCATTAAGGACGTGCTGGCATTACCGAACCTAGACCGACTTATATGGGCTTGCACCGATGTGTCGGGAAATGTGGCTGTGCTGTAGACCGCAAACAAACGACGGCGACTTATTCATTGCGCTTGCCATTAAGGTGGCTCTCGTTGCCATTTGGCCATGCCCACTGGCCCGCCCACTCCCATGGCCAACGCCCTTTCCTCACCAGGGTGATATATAACACGCTCATAATTGGTCATAAATCTGACAAACGTAATTTGTCATCACTCAAGCAGCTAGCGAAGCGGGAACAGCGTCACCCCCAATCTTTTCCAGCATAGAAATGTGAAAAACTGCGCCAACTACCACGTACCTGGTGTTTCATGTAAGTCCGTAGAAAATAAAACTTGCCATACATTTTGTAATAGAAAATTCAAAAAACTAAATGGCCGTACAGTGATATATCAAAAATTAATTTAAATCATTAGTCTTTTTCTCTTTATTTATAGATAAAACATGCCGAATTTAAATAGCATTCAAGTCCTAAAGGTATTGGCCCCAAGATTAGATCACTTTTTGAAACCAAAACTTCTTTTAATATTTATTATTGTTCGGGATTGATTGCACCCACATGAAAAACCATATATACTTCAAGTTTTCAGGTATCGACGTCGCCATGGTTTCTCCGGCTTATTCCCACTTCCTTCATGGCTTCAGCTCAGTTGTTGGGCGACTTGGTCATGCGACAAGTATACTGAAGTGGCAGTGGCAGCTGGATATTTTTTATTACACAATCACAACATACACACACACACACATCCCTCGCATTCTAGCACCTTCAAAAATGCCCAGAAGCAGACTATGCTTTTGTTTTAGTTTCCGCTCGACACCCACACACACCCACACACACACAGACAAACAATATTTTCGGGCACTCCACACATAAGCCACAAAGTAGTTACTTTTTATGATCCTCGCCCGCACACATACATACTCATAATCGGGCTTGGGCCCAAACTCTGATTGTTTTCCCCCAAAACGTCTCCGAAGCTCGTAAATATTTTACCAGTTTGGCCCGCTTCCGACTCTGGGAACTAATTTCAGCTCTTATGGATGACATACGACGCACTTTTCGGTGCTCCTTGGGTGCGAGAGCGATTCAACATCTACATTTCGTTATAAATGACTTTCAAAGGGCCTAAACGTTGTAAATGGTCTAAGTGCGTGTTTCTGGCCAAGGCATCGTCATCAGCATTGAGTTTAAACGGACGGCGGCAATCAATAGGCCATGATAATTTATGGCGATTATGCTGGCCAAAAGCGGAGAAAGTTGTCCAAGAATATGACTTAATATTAAACTTTGATTTTGAGGGAATATTTGCCATACTTTTTGGGAAAATTAAGTTCATTTATTTTGATGTCTTCATGAAAGAAATATCCATTTAGAGGTAAATATTTATGGGTGATAAAGTTAAGTATGCTAATTAAATGCGAAAAGTATAGTGGCTCACATTTGGGTACAAAAAGCTGTGCTTAACCCAACTAAGCTGTTTATAAAAGCTAAGTGGTAGTATTTTTGTTTTATAACCAATCAATTGACACCGATTAGTACCATTATCAACTAATCATTGTTTTTTGATTTATGCAGAGTGGCGAAGGAAAGTATCCAATCGTAGTGAGTCATCCACTGGAGTGTTACATAGAAAACAGTCAACACCAAGAGATAGAAGAACAAGGATATACGAAACTCATAGCCACTCAAGGAAACGTGAAGCAGACAAGTGGACAGGACTAAAAATATGAAATGAATGGTTGTTTCCGTGGAAGATGTTACAATTATCTGAAGTGGGAAAATCGTGACAGTTTCCACAAAGACAATGAATTAACAATCTACTCACGCTGCATTTGTTGTTGTAGCATCCCTGGTAGAAAAGTAGTGGAAATGCCAGGAAGATCGCATAAGTGACCAAGCTCATCACAACTCCAAAGGTGGCGTCCCACATCTTCCTCTGCTGCAGGCACCGCACAACAATGGATTCACTTAGCATCTCACCCAATCCAAAGTATATCAGTGCCGTCATATCAGGCATGACATCAAACTGCATACTTATGTACTGATATATAATATTCTCTATCTCTCGACATAGCAAGTTAATGAACACCGAGCTGACGATCAATCCCAGCAGCGCAAAAATCCATATATTATCGGGTCTCCTCAAGGAATGAGTGGAGATGAAGGTCAGGATGCTGAGAGTCCAACAGGTCAGGCACACAATTAACCAGCTAACAGCTTTGAAGCCATGAGGCAGGCATATGATTGGCAGGATAAGCAAACCCAGGCAGCTTGTGTACTTGTTCCAGCCAATCAGAGCGCGATCATTGGATATAACCGGGATAAAGTTGGCCAATACACAGTAGGATGGTATCTGTAGATAGATATGATTACCTTTTCATGGTCATGTACCATTGAATACATATATATATTCACCATTGCAATCCTATATATCACGTTTGAATCAGCCATGTTCCTATATCCATTTACCGCCTTCAGCCATATTTCGCGCCTGGAAAACGCCCTTTGCTTCTGGTATTTGCCCAGAATCTCATCACCGCTATCCATTTCCGAATAGTTTTCCTGAGTTTGCTTACTTTTCACTTTGCTTCGTTGAAAGTTAGCAAACGACACAACAAAGATCACCAGTAAAACCATCAAAAAAGTGTACAAAAACACAGTTACCCGAAACTTTATCGAGTACAAGTCCGCAACTATAAGGTGCACATTGTATGATTTCTTGATTACGACATATAAGTAGACCATTCCAGCCAAAATAAAGGACATGCAGGACCAAAAAGTAACTCCGTCAACTCGATATCCCTGCATACAAATAACCATAACTCCTATCAAAATATAGCGCAGTATGTCTCCCATCATTTTTGCAAACTGCAAAGGACTCAGGCATATGGACTCGGGATTACGAGGATTACATATTTCCCAAAAACTGTTGTAATAGGACACGAAAAATGTGGGCCCAAACAATAGAAAACTAGATCCAAACATGGTCATGGGTGCAAACTCAATAAGCGTCGCTAAATTTGGCACAAAACTGAAAGTGGCTTAAACTAAATTAGGAAGGGAACACGATTATCTATTTTACCCACAAATATTTAGTCAGCATGAAGAGCAGGCTTAAGTGCACCAGCAATAAGAAAGCACTAATCAGTCCATAAATTGATATAGTTGGTAGCTTAAATACGCAGAAGAATATATCTAAGTAGTTGATGAGGTAAACCAACGAGCCACAACTCAGTGTACTCCTGGCAAGACCACATGTCTGATTGGCATTTCTGAACGATTCCTTTGGCAGGGAACGGCGATTCTGAAGTGAAATCCCATTGAATAATGATCAAGTTTCCACCCATTAGATACTTGCCACAGTTGAGAGTTCGATAAACGCCATAACTACTATAACTACCTAATAGTTCAAGTAGTAGTTTTTGAACACAATGCATTAGCTTGCTTTGTTAGTGCAACATGTTAAATACTTTTTAATTTCTTCTAATAATATTAATTTGTATTATAAATTGTGCTAAACATTTTCAGCATAATGATGGATTCCAATGGCCTCTGGTCTTCAAGGTGCAGATGCAAATGCATTGCCTTCGAAATGGGTCAACATAAGGTTCATGAACGATCGTCGTCATCGTCGTCAACGTGACGAGCCCCAAGTACGCCGTATATCTCTGTATCTTTGTATCTTTTGTGATCGCCCAGTCCGCAACAAGATTTGACTAAAAATTCCAATTCCTGCCGTAATGGAACTTGATGCGACACATTTGGCAAATTGCCGTTGCCTCAGCAGCATGCATCAACATCGGCCGAGAACATGATATTTTGCTTTTTGGGCTCCAAAGGAAAATCCGAGAACTTTGCGAGCTCGTCTCAATTAGCGGCAATTGAATTATTACACGACGACACTCATTCAATTTTCAGTGATAGGGGCTCATCCCCACGGGCAAGTGTTGTCACAATTCTGATAGACGAATGCGACGTGAGCATGGATTCGACTGGATATAGGAAATATAAGAACACCCTTCCATACTACATTGACTTACGAATGATGATCGGCGTACTAATGTATCAGAACACGGCTAAACATCTAAAACCAAACGAAAAATGTGTTAAATTGTTACATATAATTTGAGTTGACATGCTTACTAGTGAAATAAATATACCCCAGTTGCAGAGTGTAGCGCATCGTTCACGCATTTGCCACTTTCCTCGGCTAAACGGTTCGCAGTTAAGCCGCCTGCCTCCAGTTCGTCCGCAAAACTCGATCAGTTGAGATCATTGCAAAACTATCGCAGCCAAGATGAAATCCTGGTACCTGGCACTCAGCCTGCTGCTCCTCGCCGCATCCACATTTCAGCCCACCGACGCCCGCGGCGGAAGGGGGCGTGGCGGCGGCTCATTTGGCGGACTGTTCGGCGGTTGGCGCAAGTACAAGAAGCCGTCGTCGTCGGGCGGTGGGCGGCGGGTGGTGAGCGGTTCACCAGTTCACACGGCCATGACGGTGCCGAAACCACCACCGCCGCCGCCGGCACCACCAAAGATGCCCATGATGCCGCCCAAGCAGCAGATCCCCAGCTATCCGCGCCAGCAGATGCCACCTGGCTATGGCTTCGGATCGTATCCGGGCCAAGGCAGCGGAACGTACTATGCCAATGCCCAGGCCCTGCCAGCGGGAGCGGTGTACTATGCCCAACCACCCGTCGGAATGAATCGAGGAATCGGTGAGTACCTTGATATCAAAAGCTTCGATTTAATTAGCATTGGAAAATTAGAAAAGGCATAAGACTAATCATAAGACATTTGGACGACGTTTTCCTTAACTTTCATACTTGTATAAAACTAGATAAGTTGGATTAAAATCTATTAAAGTTTGTAAATTCGTAGCTTTAACAATGCAGCTTTATTAATGCAAACAAATTGTTACTTTTCTAATGCAATTAATTGCTCTCACATTGTCTAGTTTCTAATCTACTCTTCCACTTAAAAATTGTAATTTTTCTCTCATTTTTTTACGCCGTACAGGTACGGGAGATTTCCTCACCGGAATGCTGGCGGGCCACATGATGAACAACGTTCTGTTTGGCCACCGACACCATACGTACCATAGAAATCCGGAGGAGGTCCAGTCGTCGCCCCAGGAAAATGGTCGACAGATCATCATCGTCAACAATGGTCAGCAGGAGGGAGTTTTGCACAATGAGACCACTATTTCGGGAGAATCCTCCGCAGTGGTCCCCCCGGAAAATCCGCTCACGGAGGAGGAGGATGTGGAGGGGCAGGGCGAAGGTGACGGAGGAAGTGAAGCTGTTTCCAGTGAGGAATCCACGGAATCGGAGGCAACTCCTCAGCCCTATCCAGATGGTGGCATCATTTGTTTTCCCATCATGCTAAACGAAACAGATCCCGAAAACTCGGAGGTGATGCGAGAAGTGGAACGGGTCGTTTGCTTTCCAGCTCCCCCCCACAATCCGGATAATTTCCAACCCACCATAACCACTGAGCCACCCATCGTTGCCGGCGATATTGTTGGCGGTGCAGATGATGGTACAGAACTTGGTGGTGGTGATGAGGTCAGCCATGCAGGTACTCCCGTGGATGTGGCCAACTTTGTAGCTGCAAGAGATGATGAAGTCGAAACGGATTCTATTTAACTACTAAAAACTAAGTGAAATAAAGCTAACTAAAGATTTAAGCTTGTTCGGTATGTGGATTTGGCATATAAGTGGTTGTAGGCTGTTAGCAAACGGAAAAAATCATCAGGGAACTGTTTCTGGCAAGATATTTATTAAAGAACTATAAAGTTTAATTTTTATCTCACACTAAGGTTTTGTACAATTCAAACAGTTTTTAAAGGACTTGCCTGTCGTGAGCACACAAGCAGTTTGACGCAAGTCAGTAGACACCAAAATAGAACACGCACGTCAGAGACTCCTTTGTGCTACATCGGAATGCTTACATTTGTCAAAGGGCTTGTCCCGCTATAAAAAAAAAGGTAAAAGCACACTGGGAATAAAAATTAAACTTTAATAGGATTTTTAGGGATCTGGTAACTGCAATAGTTGTTCACATTAAATGAGGTTGTAGCAGCACGAGCATATATATATATTTATAATCCGATCAAAGAGGAAATAATATTGAAATTTGTACATTTCCTTTGATAGTTTATGTACATTATACATAAAACATAAATGATTTTTTTATCAAGCAAATCCAACAAATAATTCTGTTGCCCCTTAAAAACAAAATACCCCATTCAACTACAATCAATGGGTATTATCCAAACAAAAACCAAAGCGACACGAGCTCAAAACACACCCACAAACAAAAACATTTTGTAACGGTGAGCGTGCGATGATCCAACAAGAGCAATGAAGCTCACTTGGCGCTCATTAGACCCAACAACACCTACAACAAAAGTCTCCACTGAGCTACAGTGGTAAAAGGGTAGTGAATATGGCGAGAGGTTTTGTCATTTACATGCATTACAAGCTGACTTTCAGTGATCATTTTAGGAAACAAATAGTTAGGAACAATTTAGTTATAGCGCATAAAACACCAATCTTGCAGCACATATTTTTTGCGAGTTGTAAAGAATTTTAAATTGCGGATGGTGTCAGAAGTAATCACTACAAGTACCAGTGGAAATTATTGATGTGATATCAAAAATTTGGAAAACTTGGAACATAAGAAATGCTGAATTTAAGAAAATTGAATACCAATGAAACACTAACAACGTCAAATATCTCAAAATTCTATAGATATATAAATGGTGCAGAGCAGTGGGTGACTGCACAGAGAGAAACGGTCATGAGACTATATAAAAACCTATAGCATTTTATATTCTTAAAGTTAAGTAACGCTTTGTAAAGACCTCTTATAGGGTTTTAGCTTAATTAAAATTAATGTTTAAAGCAAAATTTAACAGTTTTTACTAATATTAATAATATTATACTGGCATTGCCTTTTTAGTTCCACATGGTGTTTAGGCTTGTTAAGGCTTTGAATGATTTTTTCAAACTGCCCACCAAGTTTCGCACAGTGTACTGACCACCGAACGAGTCGCTCTCGCGGTCGCCGCAAATCGCTCCCGAGAAAAACGCAAAACACGAGCGCTTGGTTCGCTGCTCAGTTGTTCGAGAAACTTTGCACGACACAAAGCGAATATCGCACGCGGCGAAACAGCAAACGGAATAAACAGATAGCCAGAGTAAATATTAAAATAAATTTAAGTTAATCTCACATTTTAAGCTGAGCGTGTCGTCACAAAATGTGATTCTCAGAAATGTGCTAGAGCTCCATTTGTTAGAAGTGCAATTCCCTTGGTTTAAACACTAATTGCGGTGGTTGCTTTTGTTTATATGTTTTTTTGCAAACATTGCCCGACTTGAAGGTCACTCAAAAGCAAAAGGAAAACAGTTTGTTTGTGAAATTGCGTTCAAATATAAAAGAAGCCATACATATCAAATAGCTTTTTTCAATCAAAATCAATAGACGCGTTTTTGACTCCCCCCCTTCTTATTAATTTTAATTATTTCGCATAGTAACATGCAGAAGTATGTAATTAATTTGCATTCATATGTATGTGTGTCTTCAATTAATACTAGTTTCTAGATTCTAGTTAGTTAGATCCTAAGAAAATGCACTCAACAGGTTGATTTGTAATTGTAAAGGCAGGCACCGTGGGTTATAATACCTCGAAATGGAAAAAATAACGAATGATGTAGAACAAATGTATGTTTCGTACATATATGTATATAACAATTTTATATCCAGCCTTCAAGCATAATGAAAAATATATAAAATTATAAAATAATAATTACGTGACAAGGGTTCGATCATTAGATCATGCCTGTAGAAACAGCTGCCCCATCTCATTAGTTAGCCAAATAAAATTTTATATAAACCCATTTAGTTTTGAGACCAGCTGACCAAATGGCAAATAAAACCGATTCGTGCCAAAATGCTTTCCACCCACTCAAAAACACACGTAACTAACCGGCTTTCGATCATGTTGAGTCTTTGAATTTTTTCCATATATGATATAAGTCTTCTCCAAAAATAAACTCTTTCGAAGGCCCAGTAAATAAGTGATTCACTTATTATTGAACAACTCATTTGCATTAAAACGTTGTACTTGAAATACGCAATGATCTCAAAAAGCTTTGACATCTGACACGAAATCTGCGATTAGCAAGCGATTTCTAGACCGAGTCTAGTAATGAGTAATTTGATTAATATACATACGTATGTACAGCGCATATTATTTAAAGTCCCATCAATGATGGCAATCTGTTTTTCCAAAATTATTGAAAATTTGGGTTGAAACAACTCTGTCATCGAACCCACGCTAATCTCTTAGGGTTTGGCCTTTTGACACTAGCGATTAGCTTAGTATTTCAAGAACGAATAAGCGAGAATTGTTATTAAGATGCAATTCTTAGAAATCGAGAGATAGTGGGCAGACAAACATGAGATAAGCGATTTCGTGTTGAGCCGCTACAATTTCCCCACTGACGTCATAGCTGCGCATGCGTTGCAGTTCAGTGGTTCGATGAGTCATCAAACCAGTCTATCATGTTTTTAGCATCACTCGCACGTTACAGCAGGTGCATGTGTCAGTTCCAAACAAAAGTTTACTTACATACAATTGCATGTAAATAAAGCACGGAAATCTATTGTTTATAAATACGGAATTCAAGCGAAAAAGTCTATGGAATTGAGGTGTTTAGTACAGTAGTAAATATGTCGCATTTATATGTCTCTTAGTCATTGATTATAGAAGTCCTTAATCGCCATTTGCGCCTTACTTTCCCTCGTGTCACCTTGTGGCGTAATAAGGAAAGCTTCCGTTGGCCTCTCAAGTCGAAGACCTGACCTTTAAATTCCCGTGTTTATAGTTCTGGAACCCAGCGTGGGTGTGTTTGAGAACCCAAGGCGAAACTCAATGGGGTGTAGCCACGCGACAAGCCGGCCAAATCAGCAAGTTAATTATCATTAAGAGGACCGCCCAAGACACGCATAACGCGCTTCTAATTTGGTCAAATAAAGTCGGCGCAGACTGTTGCCCACCTCCTGGAAACTTGGCAATCAGGGCGTGACACTCGCTGATTGTTTAATATTTTAAGTGGAACACCAAAGTTCCAGAACTGCGGAAAACTTTAATCACGTGTATTTAAATGGCAGCTACCTAGAAAGCTTACGGGAAACCAAGTGTCATTAGACCAACCATAATTTGTGTTTATTATTAACGTAAATTGAATCAATTGTTTTTTACACAAACATAAAGATAAAACCATACTGGCTAATGATGAGTGACATTGGGGTGCAGGAGGAAGCAAACAAATAAGCTCGTCTGCAGTAGTCGAGCGTTAAATACCCTATACAGGTATTGCATATTAAAGCATATTAGCAAAAGTATATAAAATGTAACATGATCATCATAAAAAAATAATATTATTTCGGTTGAACTTGAGTTATGTTTTAAGTGAATATTATATTGTTTTGGTTGCGAAGGGAAAGAACTTATTAAATGATACATTATATGTTCATACATATGTGGCAGGCATGTTGTTTTACTCAAAAACCCAAACACTAGAAATACTGTAACTAATTGAGTGTTGGATCCATTCCAGAATGACCCCTTACCCGACGCGGCTCAGTGGCAGGCTGCTGGTGGCGGTGCTGCTAATATTGGCACTGACCACCGAGGATGCGCATGCCAAATGGAAGTCCAGTGGCAGCAGAAGTCGCAGCAGTACTAGCAGCAGTTCTAGCAGAAGGACCAGCTCACACAGCTACTCTGCGCCATCGCATTCAGTCCCATCGCACCACGCAGCTCCTGCTCCACACCATGATAATGTCAGGCTGAGCTACGGAGGTGGATCCCACTCGCAGCCGGTGAGCAAGGTGAGCAGCTCCCAGACGCACAGTGCGGCTCCTTCGGCACCCGCTTCACCAATTGGCTGGAATGTCCCAGCGAAGCCCCAAGGACCTCCGCCGGCGTACTCACCCTCGAATCCAGTGGGCGGAGCTCACACCAACATACATGAGCGGCCGCCAGCCTACAACCCGGCATACAAGCCAGCTCCACCAAGTTATTCGGCTGCCACCCAAACGCACAGCAACACGAATCTCCAGAGCCCATATCGTCCAGTAGGAGCAGCCAGTCCCGGTGCCAGTTCCAGTTCAAGTGGTTCCCACTACTATGGCGGAGCACACAACACAGCCTACAGAGGCCGTAATAACTCCACTGGTGGATTTGGATCCTCCGGTGGATATCAGCCGATAACGGCCACCAATGCCCATAATGTGCAATCCAGCTATCCTCGCCAACAGTTGCCAGCAGGTGCCACCTACCATCCGGCAGGTCAACTTCCAGCCGGAGCCACCTACCACCCAGCCGGGCAAATTCCAGCCGGAGCCTCATACCATCCGGCAGGTCATTTGCCGGCTGGAGCTTCATACCACCCAGCGGGTCAAGTGCCCCACGGAGCGACCTACTACCCCACGGGTCAGGTTCCAGCCGGTGCCAGCTACCATCCGTCGGGTGGATATCCATCAGGAGCATCTTACCATCCAGTCGGGCAAGTGCCCCATGGAGCCACCTACTATCCTCAAGGGCCAGTCGGCGGAGGTCTGCCCGCAGGAGCCACCTTCCTGCCCGCTGGAGGAGCTTTGCCGGCTGGAGCTGTTTACTATCCACAGGCGCCGCAGAAGTCCTCATCAGGCTTGGGATTGGGTGAGTCCAAAATGGAGTTATCCGCATATTGCAGAGTAGTAACTAGTTTGTATTTCTTTGTTTAACAGGCACTGGTCTTATTGCTGGAGCATTGGGTGGTGCCATCCTAGGTCACGCACTGACACCCACCCACACCCGTGTGGTGGAGAGTTCCAATTCCTATTCCGGCGGCGGTGGCGGTGGAGGCAGCAATGGTGGTGACGACAAAATCATCATTATCAATAACGGACCACCTGGATCGGTGACCACCACAGATGTGGGATCGGGTACTACGGTGATAAATGCTGGAGGAAACCAAGCAGCCGCTTCTCCAGCAGTCCCAGTGCCACCTGTTTATGCCGCTCCACCTGCTACTGGCTCTCAAGCTCTACCCGTTCCGCCAGCACCAGTTGCAGGGTCAGTTCCACTGGCGCCGCTAGGTCCATCGCCACCCGCTCCCGCTGATCCAGCGGCACCTGTATCTGCTTCTGGAGCTCCTGTTGCACCCGAATCTCCTGTGGCTCCTGGACCCGCAGTTGCACCCAATCCGGCGGATACGAATGCGCCAGTCCCTCCTGCACCTGGAGCCCCTGCTGATCCCAATGCACCACCTGGTGGTGGCATCATCTGCGTGCCCGTTAAAGTGCCCGGTCCGGATCCCAAAGATCCTACTAAGACTATTGAGTTGGATCAGATCGCGTGCTATCCAGCACCGCCACCGGAGACTGCTACTCCAGCCAATGGAACGGCACCAGCAGTGGACAGTGCAGTACCGCCTCCCGCTTCCGCTCCCGGATCCGTTCAACTGGCTCCCATTCAGCCGACCACTCCTGTGGCCATTCCCGAGGGATCTGTGCCCTTGGCACCCATAATTCCCGGTGGTCAGCCGGATATTATGAAGATGCCGGGTCTGACACAGGCTCGACTTTCGGCGGAATCTATCGTCAAGGATGCGCACAGTATGGCAGAGCGAACGTTTGGACACTTCAGCCTTATCTCCACGGTGGTAACCCTAATAGTGGCCTACTGTCTCCACTAACGGCCCATTGCCTCCACACAACCCTTAAGTGACTCAAGGACACAGTCTCATTGGCAACCGTAATTTATTGCCATTTTATGTGACTCACGATTCTTATGGATATGCATATATGTCTAGCGCCGGTCAAACGGTTTTCCTTATATATATTTTGTAAAAAATAAAAAACAATCGAATTTTTGATATATACTCGTAGTTCTGTTAGACCTGAAAGTAAGCCACCAATAAATGTACCAAACAATTACAATATGCTTATGTGTGTGTTAATACTTAAAATGGGGGAACAGAAAGGGGAAAGTGGCTTACATATACTGTATAAGCGCTTTTCAACACTTTAAAAAATTTCACAGTTTTAACATCCCTTCAAAATGATTAAAATTGTTATCAACATTGTTTTGTCTCGTAGTCGAACTCTAATCTCTAAAGCGACCCACAAAAAACATAAATACCGACCGAAATATTTTCGGCAGCTTAGTTCTTTGGTTTCCTTTCTCTGAGTAAAACCAATATTCGCGGCACCAAAACATTTTAAATTAGCAATAAAACCTTAAAAATTAAATTTGGACCAGTACATTTCTTGTGTGCCAGAATCCTAGACAAATTTTGCAGGTAAACTAATCCTCAATGGCTTTCAAATATTCAAATACTATTTTTTTTCCTAAATGTTGAATATCGTCATTTTCTGGTACTTAATCAAATAAAAACATCTGATTTTCTTTACCGATTATGTACATTTTTATAATGAAATTATATAATGAAATTTGTATGTTACCTTATCAAATTTCACAAGAAAACAAATATTATTTTAATTGGCATCCGTTCCAAGAATTTAGTAATTCACCTCGAATGTCAATGAATGTTATATGTAAATTTCAGAATGTCTCGTTTTCCGAGGGGACTGAAGTTCATCCTGGTGTTGGTGACGATCCTCCAGGCTCTAAATATGATAACGGGAAACCCCCGTGGCGGAAGCAGAAGTAGCAGCTCCAGTTCTGGATCCAGTTCTAGATCCAGTTACGGATCCGGTTATGGATCCAGTTACGGATCCGGTTATGGATCCAGCTATGGATCCCGTTCTGGATCCAGCTATGGATCCGGTTATAGATCAAATTATGGGTCCACTTACGGTTCTGTTTCAAGCCGCTCCTACTCTCCTCCATCCTATTCATCTTTGCCGAAGACCTTTTCGTTTCCTAAGATCGACTTGGGACACAATTTACCCAAAGGTCCTCCGCCGGCGTACTCAGCGCATGATACCGTGGGTGGAGCACCCACAAACATTCGCGAGAGGCCGCCGGCATACAAGCCCCGCGACAAGCCATACAGAAACCCGAATTCCGGATCTCTGTATCGCAACCAATACCAAAGATGGACTACCTCCAGCTCGAAGTCCAACCGCAATTACCAGGACACTTATAACTCCACCATTGATTATATGTACAGTGCCGCCACCAGCTCACACTATCCCACAAATGGATATACGTATCTTATTCTTATCTCGACTTTTTTATATGTATGCGGGACCTTATTGTAAAAAACTATGTTTAAATCACTCAAACTTATGTTTAGCAGTAGCAAAACAATTTTGATTGAAAATTAAAAATGCGATAAAAATATTTCAAGCACTTAAGAATACTTGTATTCAAAGCACTGTTCCCTCAAATAAGAAACGTGGGGTAAACATTTTAATAAAATAGAACTAGAAAAAAATTTAAAAAAATTTATATAAAATAAAATATATATACAAATTTTAACGGTTGCATTTAAATTTGAATACTCGCTTTTTAAAGATTCTGTGACGAAAAAGCTCCTATGCTTGAGCATTTTAAAGACGCCAAATGGCAAAAAAAAGCTCTCTTGCTTGGAGGAGATCCATCTGATAAATCTGCAGAACAAAACGTGCTTGTGAAATAGTCTCTTAATTGATCTCTATATTCTAAACTTCTCGTGGAGTGGATACAAATTAGAATGATCCTCTATCGGATGCGTCAAAGAGGTGGCCTAATGGCGGTGCTCCTTGTATTGGCTCTTATCACCGTAAATGTAAATGCGAATAACAAGTTCAAAGATCTTGGACCATTCAGTTTTGCCCACTGGAAAATGGGAAGAACGAATTGCAGCCATGAAATCCATATCCAGCCGAGAGTTTGCGATAATATCCGACTAAACGCACCGATTTCTCCACCGGCGGATACCTATTCTAATATATATGAGCGTCCTAACAACACCAACCCGAAGAGCCAATTCCGCTCAGAAAAAGGGCTTGGATTCAATGACCACCAGGATGACTCTGGATCACCCGGAGCTATTGCCACTATTGATACAGGATCCCGCACTTCGGTGTTTAGTACTGAAGAGCCCCAAGTCAAGACTTACTCGGAGACCAGTTTCGTCGAGGTGGAGGAGCACCGCCACTTGACAGTCTACGCACCCAATATGGCACAGCAGATCATTGGAAACATAGGGCTCATTTCCGGGATGGTGATCCTTGTTGGGTTCTTTCTCGAACATAATACATTTTGCAAGTAATTATCATTAAGTTTAGAATTCTAATCAATTTACTGTAAATGGAAAAATAATATCTTCTAAGATTGGTATATTTTAAAAAATATATGTATATAAAATATATGTGTATATTAATGGAGCATAATTAAAAGATTACCGCCATACCGATAAAAATGATGACAATTTGTAGAGTTGCTGCGCACTAGCCTGCAAACCCTAGGTAAATTTGTTCATCGACAAGTTGTCAGTAGCAAACTGGGAAAATTCTGCCTATTAATCAATTGAATTGGTAAAATGAACAAAAAAACAGAATACAAGCTAAGCGAGCGCGACTTAGACATCCGCTCTGATCTGGAGTTTGTAGATAGTATGCTGAAGGACCTGCAATTGGAGGTGGAGCCGCAGGCTCGTGGTGTCATCTTGGATCTGGCTTACAGTGAGTTGATAGCGGAGAGTAGATATATGGAAACATTTAATGTGAATGTCTTGGCATAGCTTTGGCAAGGGACAAGCTCGTCGAGGCTCAACGTTTCGCAAAGTTGGCCAACCGCACCAATGTGAGTGTCGAGGACTTGGAGATAGCCAACCTGGAGCGGACAGAGGATCTGAGCAAGAGAGCGATCCATCAGCCGGTGAAGTCCCTGGTTCCCAGCCAGGCATCTCTGCCCTCGCCGACTGTGAGCCGTGGACTGATGCTGCCCACCTGGCGGCAGTGTCAGGTGGGTACAATGGCCGAATTGAAGGAAAAGGTCGCAGAGACTCAGCAACCGAATCCCATGCCCGTGCCGCCCCTAAATCCGGTAACAACTACTACTACTGGTGCAGGCTTACACTCTGGCTCCAATTCGATGCTGGCTATGGGTTCTTCAAGTGCGGTTCCTAAGAGGTCACATTCACTTGCTACTCCCATTGTCGCCAACGTGAATCATTTCGACAACTTTGCCTCGCCAACGATTTTACCCGAAAAGTTTCGCAAGGGTGTCCGTGGTAGCGCAATAAGATGTCATTCCACTTCTACAATTAACATCACTAGACCCTATTGCTCGGCTGCTGAAGCTGCAGGAGGAATTCCCTCGGCCACAAAGAAGCCACGCAAGCAACTATGAAATAATCGAAATCCTTATTACATTGGCAACTTTCAATTTATCGAGTAGTTTGTGAATATATGTAATGTAAATTACCAAATTATTTTGAGGTGTGACTTGGTTATTTACTCTTTTTGGGGTTTTGGGGTTTTTTTGCATTGGTATCAATTTCCTCCTTGTCGTTGACCAAGTCGTCGATGCCCTGCTGGAAGTCTTCCGAGAATCGTTTGTAGTAGAAGGGAACCTGGACACCGAGGGCGTTGAATGTCTTCTTCATCGTCTCGTTCCAGGCATCCACCATGGATTCCTGCCAGGGCTTCACCTTTACATCCTCGTTGCACTTGTCGCACCGCCAGCAACAGAATCGGTTCATCAGGTCCTCGGCGTAGGGACTCACCTCCCGTTTGGCGCCCTCGAAGAGCACCTTTGTGTGGTCGGAACTTTCCCATATTCCCAGCTCTTGGGTTCCATACACCGCACCGGCAACCAGGGCCAAGCGGATGAGGAAGAAAGCCATCGATTTGATATGGTTTTCAATAAAATTTTGAAATGCCCCCAATAAATTATTGTTCAATTTTGACACGTCTGATTTGACTTATCTGGGTTATTTCTTCTTATTTGTTAACTAACAAATTTAAAAAGTACATAAATATAATATTTGTTGAAGATTTGTTTGATTTATTTTTTGGCCAAGACCCCTGCATCTTACATACAAACTTAGTCCGACCTAGACATGATATCACTCTTATTAGATTCCAGAATCTTTAGTTCGATCTTGTCGATTCTCCTCAGCAAATTGTCATATTGGGTCTTCAGTTCCTCAATACTCTCCTGTTTGATGGCAATAAACTTCTCGGTCCGATCAAAATCGGCCAACAACTTGGGATAGCACATAATGCCACCCTCACGACGGACTTCTTTGATCTGGTCAAGAAGTTTATTGTGTGTCAGATTACAATTATATACTTCATCGCGCAATGCTATTTGCCGTTTCCGCCTTTCTCGTAACTCATCTTTGGCCTCCCGGAATCTGCGATTCAGCAGTTTCCGTCGACATCGCAGATGGGAAATGGTATGGATTTTGGTTTTCACCAGCGTACACATTCGTTCCAGCTCAGCGTTTTTATCTGCAAATAGAATTAAGATAGATAGATACTTTTTACTTCTTTTTTTATATTAGTTTCCAAATGTTATCATCTACTTACGGTTTAGAGTGGTAACCATCTGCTGAACGTCGTTATCCGCGGACAGATAGGTTTCCAATTTGACCTCTCCAGAAATCGCCTCAATCTCATCGACTTTCTGTGGATAAACACTGTTAGTAAGCCAATGTATTTCTTTTTAATGTGTAATTTCGACCTTTTTAATGTAGGAATTGTCATGCTGCTTTATGATCAAAATCAGTCGTGTGGCAGACAACGCATCGCGTTTTGCTCTCATATTTTTAAGAGCGGTTTCCGTTACCTAATTAAACAATGAAAATGTTTTTGTTTAATTTTTATCAGATTTTGAAGACTCACAAGGCGAAGGCGTTCAGACGTTTGGGTGCCCCGAAGTATGGTGCTTCTGAAGATCTCCTCCAGCCTCTCGACCTTCTCGTTGTCCTCCAGTTGCATCCGCTCCAATTCCGCCAGCAGCCGTTCCCTTTCAGCCAGGTGCATCTGTTCAGCCTGTCGTGTCCTGTGAAGCCAATGATCCAATTCGTTTAGGGCACCCATGTATCGCCTCCGATGGGATTCGTTGATGTGGGATCTGCTGCTCGGCGTTACGAGGGAGTACTTAAATCGACGCAGGTGGTGTTCGGTCAGGCGTTTGGTCAGTAAATTGTTTTCGTGGCTTTCCCAGTGGCGATCCTCGACTTCCTTGAGCAGGCGATTCAATAGCTTACTTTTGTCCAGATTTTTCGACCGCAAATAGTCTGTATTAACGAATATGTCTACAACTTTCTCAATAAGCCCATCCAAATAGCTTTGGACCAGTTGACCGATGGAAAAAGTCGTACGGATGGAATTGAGGCTAGATATGGAGGACCGGGACTCAGATGTAATGTCCTTAAAAGTGGCCACATGACTCGATTTGAATTGCATTCCCGGCCGTCTCCAATCGCTTTCGTCATCAGACTCTAGTCCTGAGGGCGATGGTATCTCCGGACCTTGCACATCGTCACCGTTTTGCGAGGAAGGTGCTTCATAATTGGTCTCGCTGGGAATGAGGCTTTCCGCCGACGAGGACAACGACCTGCGGGCCAGTGGAATCTGTAACTGTTCTAGTTCCGAGCCCGGCACCTGCTGCATTTCCACACTCTTCTTATCGATGCCCTGATTCTGATCCGAAGTCCCGATATCACTAAGTTCGTCCCAATCGGGAATATTCCTGAGGGTTTGGAGGATATCAAAGCGCATCCTTATGTTCGAGTCGGAGGATACACTCATCTGGTCTTCGTGATCCGAGGTATTTCCCATTTCCGAGTCCACTTTATCGCCATCACTCTGATTGCTCGCTTCCTCCACGCTGTCCGTAGAACTAGTTAAGTGCGGATGTGAATGAACTATTTTAAGCTGAGTTTCCGCGCTGGCTTCCATTTTCCTAAGCTTATATAAATGAAACGGCTCTTCGTCAATATAAGATAATTTTCTTTTGACTGCGCTACTTGACTTTTTCGATGCGAACGTACTTATGGAGACCACCGATCTGCGAACATTCTGTTTGGGCATTCTTCGTTGGGAGGAAGGAGGAATGGGTACTGAAGTGCTCCAGACACTTGGCGCGGTGGATGCGATATGCTCTTCGGAATCCGTACTGTGACTCAGGTTGCTCACTGTACTAGTTATGTGGCTTACGGCGGAAGTCACAACCTTCTTGGCGCTCGCATCGTTGACAACCTTTTTTCGATCTCTTTTGCTCTGCCAATTAACCAACTTCTTGGGAATCATTTTACTTCTAATGAATGAAAATTTTGCTCGCCCTGGCTTGGCCATTTTCCAAAAGGTTGTTAGTGCGTGCAACTTGCGCAAAGTGCAGCAGTTGCAAAAAGTATTAAAAATTACAAAGAACAAAAAAACAACAACGGTTTGAACTAAATATTGTGTAATGATAACATATTTGATTAAAATCTCCCAATTTTTCTAATGGGTTGGGAACATTGCTAAGCGAAGACACTTCCAGCACGATTGCGCGCCAACTTAGCGAGTACACACCCACATAGTATGTACAGCGCTGCCACCCTTTTGTAAAGAGGAGCGGCAGTTCCGATATTGTGAGCGCCATACTGATAACATAGTATTTGAAATGTTTAAAATATCTTATAATATGTATATTTTACATGCAGGATTTATTTGTTTTTTTTTTAACAAAGCTGGCCCAATAAATCGATATTTAATAATAATATCGATTTAATAAAGTTCGTGAGGGTATTATTTATCGGTCACTCCGCGGTCACACTGGTGACGTTTTAGTGAAGAAGTTGTGTTGTTTTTTTTTATTTCATTTCGTTTAATTTTCGTTGGCCATTCGTCATCGTTTTCGTCGCAGTGTTCTTCCAAGAGGGTTCGTACACCGTGGAGTTTGACCTTTCGCCCAACGATCCAAGAAACTCAACTTCCGGAATCCGGATGCGCGAGCGAAAACGGTAAAAGTCGTCGGTTGTCCCGTTCAACGTCCGCCTGTTGCATCTCTCCCTCTCTTTCCCGCGGGGCTGGAATTGGGGTGGAGCTCGTCCCCTCTCTTTCGCGCGCCCATTCAGCTGTTGCGTTCGCGTGCGTGTGTGTGAGTGTGCGTAATAAGATTTTCGATGTAAAGGAAAATACGCTATATTTTCCTATTTTTCGGCCAAATAAGCGTGCGGCTTGGCCAAGATAAACTCAAATCTAAGGAAAAAAGGGTTTATATAACTCGCAGTGCTTTCCAACTTTGTGTGTTCGCCAGCCTTTCTTCTCTTTCATTCGGCCAACTTGTTTTGCCCGCCTGCGAGTGTGTTGGTGTTTCGGTAAGTGTATGTGTGTGCATACATGTTGCTATTAATTTACGCTTTCTGCTCGGCTGCTTCAATTAATTCTTTAGCTTAGTCTCGATGCCTTAACTCGACGGCTTAATTGCCACACATTTCGTTTTCGCAAGCAATAACCGCTTGTAAGAGTTACCAAAAACTGCGTAACTTCCCCTTTTCCTACTCTTCTCCACCTATCCCCATTCTCCCTACTGCCTACCCACGCCCACTCCCGCCCATTTTCCATTCTCCATTGCAGTTGTATTTAAATTCGATTCGTTCGATTGTGAAAATCGCGGTTTCACAAAAATTGTGAAAGTTTCGTTTTTCCAGTGCCTCGCTTTTCATACTTACTTGCACACTTTAAAAAATACAGCTATGGTCAAAAGAGTATTACTAGTAAAGTTAACAAACAGTTACAGTATATTTTTAGTTTTAGTGCAGTTAAAAGTTAAAAGTTTGAAACATTTGGATGTTTAAAAAAAAAATTTTAAAAACAAAAAATAATTTTTCTAAAGATAGTTAAAGTTAGTTAGTGAAAGGGTATACTCAGCATATAAAGAGCACTTCACCCTCGCTTAACACAGACTTTAGCACAAGCTTAATTGAATCGAAGTCAATAATCTGTTGTACTTTTACTCCTCAGCGTTACCTTCATGTTAAGTATTACCTAAAGATGCTGTGATGGCGAAGATGGCATCTGGAGATCTATCGCTGACTAGCACGAGTAGCCAGGAAGGTAAGTCGCCGAATTCGTTTAAAGTACCTACCCATAGCATCTTCAATTTTAGAAGAGAGCTCGGAGTATGTGGGCTATGATAATACCCTACGACCGCCGTCCAACTCCAGCGGCAGCACCACAGCTGCCAATATGTCCAACAACAACGGGCCCTCGAAGGGAGTCAGTAGCGGTGTGGGCGTGTCGGGCATTTCTGGTGGAAACGGCGCTAATTACGATATACTGCAGGCGCAGTACAAGTCGGCACTTCTGGAGTTAAATACCCTACGCCACCAGCATGCGAACACGAAGAGGCGATGCGATGAGTTAGCCACCGAATTAACTCTGTACCAGGAGCACTACGTGGCCGATCGCAACAAGTTCACCGATATGGTGGAGGAGAGCGCCCGTTTCAAGCGTCTGCTGCTGGAGACCCAAAACCAACAGAGCCAGCAGGCCCAGAATGGCAATAGCCAAGTGCCGCCAGTCGGCAGTGGGAATCCTTATTATTTTGGCAAGACACAGGGATGCGATGGGAGCTGCAGTGAGAAGCTGGCCGAACTGAAGAAAGAGCGAAATATGGTGGCCGTGGAGAGGGAGAAGTACAAGAAGTCCTACATCGAGCTTGAAAAGGACCGCAACTACTACCGGGAGCGAGGCGATGAAAACCAGAAGCTGAAGGTTCTTCTCTCCCAGGAGAGTAAGAATGTGCTCTCTCTTACCGAGGAGCTTAATCAACTGCTGTCCGAGAAGGACAACGTGCTGCAGGAGCACCAGAAGATGTCCGACGATCTGGTTCTGGCCAACAAAGAAATTGAGAGGCTCAAAAAGGACGAACAGTTGGCCAGGGCCGAAATCAAGGTTTTACAGCTGGCCAACGCGGACCTTAAAAAGCGCGATCTTTTAAAGTCTCGCGATAGCTCGTGGTCCAAAGAATTTCCGAGTGGAAAGGAGCTGGAGAACAGCAAGGAACTGGAAAAGCTGCGCAAGAGTCTAGAAAAGGCCCTCTCGGAGGTGGAGCGTTCAAGCCAGGATGCCGAAGAAGCGAAGCGCGTAAGGGATTGGGCCATATCGCAACGTGAGAAGATCGTGCAGGAGCGGGATTCGGTGAAGACACTCTGTGACAAAATGCGCCACGAGAGAGATAAAGCCATCTCCGACTCCCTGATGGCCATCCGCGATAGCGAGAAGATTAAAAAGCAGAAGGACGAAGCGCAGAAGAAGATCGACTTGTTGAAAGAACAAATGGAGCAGCAAGAGCGCCAAAATCTTGACAGTAATGCCTCCGGATCCCGACGCAGTTTCCGCCCAAGCAGTTACGAGGGTGAGGATCTCCTGGAAGTAGAGCTGTCCGGCTACGAGCACACGTCCGACCTGGGCATCATCCTGGATGACAGCAACAAGCGAAAATTGGTGTGTGGCGTTACCAGCAGTTCTCCCGCCTGCGGGAAGCTTAAGATCAACGATGTGATCTGCAAGGTAAACAACTTGGACTGCCAGTCTTTGTCGAAGCGGATGGTTCTTGATGAGATCCGCGCCTGTGCTCCTCGTTCTCTTCTGCTCGTTTCCCGAACTCGTCACAGCAAGCGGCACGCCTATTCTGTTCAGCTAAAGACTAGGGATAGGGATTGCCCGCATGGCCTGCAACTGGACATGGGAGTGTTCATTGCAAAGATCGAGCAGAATTCGCTAGCCTTCTACGAACCAGAGCTGGACGTTGGCGACCGAGTGTTAAGCATTAACAACAAGTCGATGGACTCGGTGCAATCAATCGAGGAAGTGATGCAGTTGCTGAATGATCCCCGCAGCGATGGGCTCAATCTGTTTGCCCTTAAATACGTGCAGGATCAGTTACCCCCGGGAATGACCACCTCGTCGGCGCAGACAGACTCCATTGACTCCATGCAGCATGTCTCAAGTGCCGGGGGAGGTGGAGGAAGTGGGCCCAGTAGCGCCACCAAACATCCGTCCAGGTTCGCGGAATTTTTCTTCCGTAAGCTTAAGTTCAGCAAGCCGGGCACACCAGAGGATAACTTTGAGCAGGAGCACGACGACGCCATCGCTGCTTTGGATTCTGTGCTCAGTGAAAACAGCTCTGAGAAAAGCAAGGAGAATCTGTTCAACCGCAAGAAACGGACCAAGAAGGAGAAAGAGGCCTCCAAGAGCATGGGTACCTGGCCGCGGACCAACATCTCGCATGAAAACCCAACGGGCACCATGCGCGGCAATGAGAAGAAGCGTGCTCTGATGTCGCTTTTTACGGCCGGTCCCATAAATGTGGACAAGGATGACGAGCTGATGGGTGAGGTTGGAGTGCCGGAAAAGCAGCCAGCAGCGTTGATCCAGGATCAGTTGCCTCCACCGCTGCCCCCGCAAATGTCTAAGCCACTGGCTCACATTCGGGGATCAAACGGTGGAGCTATAAAGACACATCCAAACCGCAATTCTAATCCGGTGAGCTCGGGAGTCTCAGCACTGTTTCCCCCCGGACCGCCCAATGGAATGCCCAACGCTAGTTATCCCACACATCCGAGGCATTCGCTATACGGTGTGACTGCCGAGGAGATTTACCAAAAGCCGATCCAGCGAGCGCCTCTGATGGGCGCCAATGCCAGGGTTAAAATGCCTTCACAGGAGCGCTACGGAACCAGGCCGCATAGTAACCATCGCCTGTCGTTAAATATCACCCCCAGCGGGGATTTTTATCAGCCCAAGACCAGTGGTCAGCAGGCCCAGCAGCAAGTAATGAACGCCTCATCGGCATCGGCGGGCTTTGGAGTAGGATCGGGATCAATGGGCGGTGGAACGGGTCCGGCGGCCGGAGAGTTTCCAGTGCGCAAGCAGCAGGTCTATGACGTCTTCCATCCGCCTCCCCTGCCCAAAAACAGCTCAGGATCCAATCCCAATGCTGTGTTCATGCCGCTCAATCCGCCCAGAGGCAGTCACCCGCTGCCCGTTGGCCAACCGCCGGACGTAGTGTCCCTGAAATCGCAGAATTCTATAGAGTCAATACTGTCTGCCAAGAGTCCCGCTATCAGCGAATACGGGATGTACGCCAAGCGCCATGTGCCGCAGGCAGTAAGGCATGTGCCGAAGTACCCGAGTGATAGCGAGAGTATTGGTTCCGGTGTTCACGGAGGATATGGTGGGTTTCTTCAGTCCACCCATATGCCGGGAAATAGACACACGCAGCTCTTCCCCACTTTTGGACCCGGTGGTCGGGGTAACCGGAGATCCAGTCCATTGACCCTGCCTTCACCACCGCCTCAGCAGCAGTTGCAACAGCTACCTGCGGCGACGGCACCACACGACAGCGTTGGAATACCCACTGATCTGGAGTACCATCCGCACCATCACACGCAGACCAACCCGATGCCGCATCCACATCCCCATATGCATGCTCCTTACTTCGATTACGGACACGGTCCCTATCCCTATATGGGTGGTGGAGTCTCGGGAGTTGGCGGAGCTATCTATGAAGGCGGAACATTTCCCCGCAAGAAAGACAATCAGCGATTAAGGATTCCATCTAATCCCAGTGTGGCCAGCAAAAGCAGCAGTATGGTGAAGAACAGCTCTGGCAGCATCGACCATCATTATGTGACGAGCACGGGGCCAGTTTCCGGAGGATCCATGTCAGCCTCGTCCTCGGATCGCGCACCTATGTCACTGATGAGCTCTAGTATTCACAACAGTTACGGTGCAAATATCGCAGGAGGAAATGGAACTGGATCGGGCGTAGGAGTTGGAGGAGGCGGTGGAGGAGGGAGTGGCCGCGGTTCGCCCATGCCGCAGGTCCATGTAGAAGTCCTCAGCCATGGAGGCGGCGGAAGTGGCAAGCGCAACTCCAATGTGCCTGCGGATTTTCTCTGCCCCGGAGACCTTAGAAGAGTCACCATCGACAAGCGCGACAAGTCGCTCGGTATCACCATTCAGTGCAACAACAACGGCGGCGGAATATTTGTGTCAACCGTCGCTGACAAAAGCACGGCGATGCGTGCCGGTCTCCAGGTGGGCGATCAACTCTTGGAAGTATGTGGCATTAACATGCGGGCGGCTACGCAGGAGATTGCTGCCAATGTGCTGCGGCAGTGCGGCGACTCCTTTACAATGCTCGTTCAGTACAATCCGGAGAGTAAGTATACAGGTCAGTCCGTAACCGAGATTATCCCATTCTAATTGTGCTGTGTATTTTTTTTTGCAGAGTTCCCTTCAATTGAGTACGAGGGAGCGCACAATTTGGAACCAGAATCTCCCATCAATCATTCGGGCTCCCCGACTCCGCGCAACTCTCCCCGTCCTCCTGCCCGCAACTCGCTCTTTCCGTTGCCGATGCAGCCGCAGGCTCCTTCAACGAGACCCGGCTCGAGGGCTCCGCTGTCGCATCAGTCGATTAAGGACCAGAGCTTCACCGATAGCCTAGAGAACCAGTCGGATATCAGCAGCAGCCAGGACATGCCTTCTTCGGCGGCCACCACCACAACAACGACTGCCTCGGCCACGTCGACGGTGTATGATGAGGAACCCAAGCCATCCTTGCCGCCGCCACCTGCATCCGTTCCAGCAGAGAGTACGTAGCCACCACTCTACACCCACTACTAACCACACTCCCGGGGTAGTAGCATGTCCCCATAGTTCGTGCCTTCGACGGAGAAGGTAACCATGCAGCAGGAAGAGTTTCCGGCTGTATAAGGTACATATTCTCAGGGTCGCAAAGAACAAGGATTTTAGATAAAATGGCTCGAAATATTTTTAACTCCCAATATCTGTAATATGTATATAGAATCCAATTCTAAAACGGAAGTGTTTTTTTCGAATCTAATTCTATTTATTATGGTTTCAAAAGGAATCGTTCAGTAATTCCTCTGAACTTAACCTAATGTGTGATAAAGAAAAATGAGACCAAGTGGTATCTTAATTATAAAGTACAAAAGAAAATGTAATATGTTATGTTATCCTCCGTGTAAGGAGATCGCTGGGGTGTACCCTCTTCAGTCTTCGGAGGGAGATGGGATCAGCTATGATAGTCCCATCTCCCTCCGAAGACTGAAGAGGGAAGCGTTAGTTTCACAAACACATTATGTATCGCAGCTTCTTCCCTACTAACAAAGCCGTCAATCTTTCGTATTTTGCACATGACATGACTTGGACTTTCTATTCCAGCCCTAAGGTATGTGACTCTGCACATGGACAAGTCAAAGAACCTGGGAATCAAGCTATTTGGGGGCAATAAAGTTGGCATATATGTGCACGACGTCGCGGCGGGATCGCCTTCTGATCATGCTGGAATTCGCAAGGGGGACCAAATACTGGAGTACAATGGTGTGGATCTGAGCGGAGTCACCGCTGAGCAGGCGGCCAATGAGATTTCAAAGCTTACGGATACGGTCACCATGTTGGTGCAGAATAAGTTACACAGTAAGTAGTGAATTCTTTCGTCACTTCTATAGTATTGTATTCATTTTGATATAATGTATTCCTTGCAGCCCTAAAGCAAATTAAAGACGAGCCTGGCGACTCCTTTTATATTCGCGTGGGGTTTGACCGGACTGGTGAGTTGAACGAGGACGATTTGCGCTTTGTTAAGGACGAGGTGCTCTACGTGGACAATACTGTTTTTAATGGCACTTTTGGCTTGTGGCGAGCCTGGAAGCTGGATGCGATGGGCCATCGGAAGGAGTGCGGCATAATACCCAGTCAAATGAAGTAAGTTGGCAAATTACTTTTGAATTATGTGCACATATTTATATATCTTTGCAGGGTGGAAGAGGAACTGCGTTCGGGTGAGGTGGTCGACTGTGATACGGGAACGGCCAGACGCGGCAGCACTTCGGCCAGAAGATCATTTTTTCGTCGTAAGAAAAACCAGCGCAGCTCGTCCCGCGACTCCACGGAGATTGCCAGTTTCAGCAACACACAGCTTAGCTTCTTTCCAGACTTAGGTCTGCTCAACGATGATGGTGGAGCACTTAGCTACCAGCGTGTAGAGCTTTTAGATTGTACGTTATTATTTATGAAAACTAAAAGAAGTATGTTAATGTAACCACAATCTTCTAGCGCCCATTCGCCGGCCCGTGCTGATCATCGGACCGCTGTCCGAGTGTCTGATGGTACGTCTTACAATTGACTTCTCCAACCTCTTCAAACTGTGCGAGGTGACGGCCATGGACTGCTCGCAGGAGGCCATGGAGGAGGGTCTGAAAGAAAACATCTTTGTGGACTATCGGCGAAGGGGCAACAAGTTTGAATGCACCACCGTTGAGTCCATTAGCAATGCCTGTAAAAATGTAGGTAAACTCCAGAAATTACCAGACATCTTCATCAAATATCCCTTACAGGATCGACGCCACTGCATCCTTGACGTGTCCATCTCCGCCGTGGAGCGTCTGCAGCGCCTACAAATCTATCCAATTGTCCTCCTGCTGCGCTTTAAGTCTGCAAAACAAATCCGCGATATTCGCGACTTTGGCACCGACAAAATCTCAGCCAAGGCGGCCAAGGAGATGTACGAGCGGGCAATGAAGCTCGAGACCGACTACAAGCAGTACATATCAGGTAACACTTTCTTTTAATCAATCACAATTCAATGTGAATAATTGCTTTCTCATTTTCCTGCAGCCGTAATCCCCGGCGTCAGTATCAAGCACATGTGCACCCAAATCAAAGATGCCGTCGACAAGGAGCAGGACAAGCTGCTTTGGGTGCCCGTATCGAGTGGCTGATCCGATCGGATTGCCTTCTGGTCGGACAGCATCCTAGTTATAGTTTTTAGCACACAACGCGACACTCACGATTAGTATTTTCAATGCGCATCAATAGTATCAAGTTTGTATTTGTTTTGTTCAACGCAGAGTATTCAATTGGCGTCAACTTGCAACTTAGAAGTTAGGGCGCGGTATTTCTACCTGTTTCTTGTCTCTGTCACCTAATTAATGTCTATAGACTTACTCTTTATTTGCGGTTAGTCCGACCGCTCTGACGGCAAAATATGGTCAGCTTTAATCACAAACATGGAAAATGCTTCCACAATTTATATATATAATTTATATATACCGTTTGGAACAAGATTTCCTTCTCTGGCGACATTCTACGCCAAAAGTCTGTTTGTATGCAATTTATTATTATGTAATTGTAAGTGAAGGTATCTGATATTTTTTATTATTTACCCAAACGATTCGATAAATTTGGTGGCAATAGAGCGTGGCTTTAAAACCTTTAACTGTTCAACTGTGTATATTAAATAGTTTCGATTATCCAATTTCCTTTGAGAACCGCTTCAAAATCAAGCTTTACTTAAAACTTATCTTATTCTGGCAACTTTCTTTGCCCGACTGCGAAATTAAAAACGCGACTAGTTAAGCAACACTAGAAGTTTTATTTAAATGTGTGATAGACAAAATGCTATCACTAGCCTTAAGTGCTAAATGGTTAAACTGAAATGAAGTGCCTTAAATGCCTTCACATTGCTAAACAAAAAAATAGAAAACCTTTTCTACAAAATAAATACAATTTATAAATCTAATTTATCATCGTACCCTTGTGTACATAAAGAGTAAACAACAGTAATATATCAACGTATTAAATACAATAAAATCTATTTTATACATAAGCATTCTAAATATACAGACTACATTTTTGCAATAAATATTTTTCCAGAAAATCAAAAGATTTGGGGTTTATGTTATGGCCACGTTTATGGTTATCCTTATAGCTATCATTTGAATAAATAAATACATAACTCTAGTAAATACCATCGTACGCAGCTCAATGGCCGCAATGCGTTCGTAAGTATTTCAAGGTACATTCGCTCTGCAGTTTTTCCGTAAATCGGGCATTATGTTGAACTATATTTACATTAACATAACGCCGCTCTTATGACTTAATTTTTAATTATTGATTACTTATAGGTTTAAGTGAGATTGAAGGTCTGTTTGAAATATGATCGAAGAAGAACGTTGGGGAACAGTAAGATCGGTTTAAGTTTCTTAAATGAGTATGGGGTAGGACTAATTGGAAATCTTAAAGAAAATTATAGCTTAATTCTATAAAACCTAAAACTACTGTACAATTGTTCGCAGGATGAAATCCAATGGCGTTAGTCCTCCAAGAAGTCGAACTCATCGCGTGGGCGATACCACTCTTCCGTGGCATGTTCGTAAATGGCCCGTTGGACCTCCGCCTCCGCAGCCTCGATGGGATTGGATTTCGGAGCATCGAAGCGACTATCGGACCGTGGACTACGTGATGTTGCGCGGAACTCCATCGGTATATTGTAGCACTTGCATATGCAGCTGGACGGGAATCGGAACCAGTCGGAGAATATACCGCGGCACTCGTTATGCGGATCGTAGGCCAACAATCTGTGGAGGCGGTACTGCTGTTCACATCTGCATCCATCGCGGCAGAACATCTGCTTGAACTCGTGGGTGCACTTCTCCCAGTGGACGTACTGCTCGAAGGGATAGAGGTTAAGGAGGGCTAAGACCTCGCCGCGGGTATTGTTTGCCCAAAAGGGAGCCACCACTTCATCCTTCACGGGACAGGCATTCCTGAAGAGAGATCATTATTGTATTATATAATTGGCTAAGCAAATGGATCATATTCTTACACTCCACGCAAGTTGCTGGCCACAGCCACGGGCTCTTGCTTCATGGCATCCTGGAACAGCTGACCCTCCCTTAGCAGTCCAGACTTGCTGGCGCTTCCGGTCGAGCTGCTCGCTGGAGTTCCTCCCGCCGGAGGGGATGGAGCTGGAGCACTTGTACTGCTCGTCGTGGTCAAGGGTCTGCGCAGCTTCTCCGGACTAAAAAGCCCGCTGGAGGTGCCGGAGAAGAGCGAGGCGAAGCTGACGGGCGTGGTCACGGATGCGGGTGAGTACTTGGTTACATTGCGACGTATCAGCAAGGTTGCTGTTGTTGTGGTTGGTGTCGACATGGTGCTCGAGACTTTCGGACTGGCTGCAGTGGTGGTCGTCTCTGCCGGTTTCCTTTTCCTAATGGGCAGAGTTGTTGAGCTCTTGGGCACAGATGTGGACTTCCCAGTTGTGGCTGTGGGTGGTTCTTGTGATGGACTAGCCTCTGCACTTAGATTACGAAGCCCCAACTGTGGTGAGTCAATGATCTGTATATTTTCACCAGCTGCGGACGAGGGTTTGGCGGTGGACGTGGTTGATAGAACTGAAGGGGACACCACCTCGTAGACGCTGTTCGACTCTGGACTGGGCTGGATCTCCACAATGTCTGTTTCTAATTCGGGTTTTTCGTGTAAAGGTGGCACAGTTCCTTGAGTGGTACTTATCGTACTATTGGTATTTCCAGGCGTTGTGTCGGTAACCTCATTTGGTGTTCGGTCCGTAGTGCTACTAACTATTTCGGGAGCAGTGGTTGTAGTCGTCGTAGCCTTAGTCGTGCTTGTGGCAATCGTGGAGACTGGTCGAAAGTGCGGCTCCATTAGCACATCGTTGCTCTTGAAGCTTCCGAAATCTTCCCGCTCACGATCGCGATCTCTACTATTCATGAGATACTTGGCACTCCGCCGTCCGCCATCCTTGCTGTATCGCTCCGCCGTCTCCTCAATGTCGTCCGCGTCCACCTCGTTGTTCTGGATCTCGTCCCGCAGAATGGAAATGTGCCTCACATCGCCGTACATGCGCTTCATCAGACCCTGGTTCTCGTGCACGAATCGTCGTACAGCGTGCCATGGATAAGCGGATCCTGGCAGATGGCAGAAGGCCTGCTGACCCAGGTCGCAGGGAATCGCGGCCAGCATCTGGGCCCGACCACGTCGCGATATCTTCCCATTGGGACTGCACGAGTTGGCCGAGTCGAAGCCAAATCCGGCGGAAGCTAGTGGTAGAGCAATCGCCAATAGGATCAGCAAACTCACGATAACCTTAGTCTGCAAGCAAAGATATGGGAAATATAGTCAATTGGCTTATTGTTCCATTTTAAACTTTCCATAATAAAATGTTTTATTAAACTAATGTTTTACTTCGAATAAAGACTAAAGTGTAAACATTTTATAGTACACATACCAGTATATATATATAGTATATATTTGAAAATGCATGTAGGTTTCACTTCTTGTATATATACTGTTTGTTACTTTACACATTTCCTGCTTTTCGAAAGGCTTTTCTTCCCATCTGGATTGATTGGCCAAATGACCCATCCAGCTAATGGAAGTACTCAGCAGCTCCAGCTGAGCAGAGGAAATCTTAATTGAAACCACAATCGCTGGCTGATAAGCAAATGGCGTGACGCTAAAACTTCAGTTTATGTAGCAGCATATACATATGTATTGTGGAGCCAAGTGGGCTCAATGCACCTGGGCCAGAGGACTGACTGAATTGGCCGGGCGGCTCTCACTCGGCCAAAACGAATGGCCGGAGCCGGTAGAAAATCAAATTTTACTTTCACGCAAAGCCAACTGGACAATCACAAGTCATAAAGATGATCGATGTGCATTTGCATCCCACCTTCAAAGTGCAACGCCAAAGAGAATGGCCGCAATTTCAGCAATCATTGCGCAGAGACAAAGTCTTAACACTTTCTTTTTAAATTTAATTATATTATAAAAAAGTATAAAATACCTTAAAATAATATATATTCGTGTATAAAAGATAAGCTATAATAGTATAATTTAAAGACAAGACTCCTTTTTCTTTTATCAATATCTGATAGCAACAAGTTTTTCTCACTGCATGGATAACACCACGCCAGACTAACCGCCGTCGGAGCCACATCACCCTGCCACACCCTGCACCCCCCGCACGACACCGGACCGCACCACTCGAATGGCTGACCAACAACCGGCAGCTGGCGGCGGACAACTTGCAACTGGACAACACCGGCCACTGGCAGCCGGCGAAGTGAAATGCAAAGAGCAATCAAAAGCGAAATGGGTTACCCAAGTAAAAGTAAATTGCGCCGCGCGCGCTGGAAAACTCATCGCATTTCCCGCCCCACCTCCCGCGCCCTGGAGCCCTTTCAACTTTCCTTTTCGGTTGCACAATTGCCGCCCAAAAGCCGGGTATTTTGGTCTGCAAGTCGGTCCTAATAGGGTCTCTCGGACACGGAATCTTGGCTCTTTCTTTGACAACCGAACCGGTTGGCCAAAAATCATATGCACTCCGTTTATATATACATATATCTCATATATGGCGAGCACATATCGATCGCGGGTGAATCACGAAAAGAAAAGAAAGTGATCGGCTCCCTTGGCGGATGTGTGTCCAAAATGTGAGCTCAACACGATTTGCCATGCGGTTAGGTAATAGTGATTATTGATCTGGGTTTCGTTTCGGGAAAATTCCAGCACCATTAGCATACGTAAGCAAGGTCAATGCTTAAGATATTTCGTAATATTTTCCAGTCAATTTTCGGGAACTTTTTCTAAAGTTTGCAGATGCAAATCACTCAGCTTAAATTGAATATACTTTGGTTAATGAAACCAAATTTTTAAGAAATAATATTTAAAAATATGTATGAGAAATCCACATTCAGTTCCGATTTTAATTTAATGTAAAATATGACTGAAGTGATTATATATATTACAAAATTATATTAAAAAATTATTTCTAGTCCCGAATAACTAAGAAATGTAGCTAGAAAAAAGTTGAAAGTCTTTTCAGTTTCTTTGAATAGACACAAGCAAATTATAATTATTCTCACACATCATGTACCCGAAAGAAATTTAAATATCAATGACAAGGTGGAATCCCTGCTAGCGCTAACACCCTTTTCTCCAATTGGGAAAAGTACTACAATCAAGTGCTCCACGGCACCCAGACCATGGCAATTACGAGAAGAAAGTGATCTGAGGTCTGAACCGAAAACCCGAGGATGAGACCGCATCTTGGGTGCGAAACAAATGGCTCTCCGCGAACTAATTTGTGTTGAAAATCAAATCAGGTCAGACCGCAAGAGACGAAGACGCCTGAAATGGAAAGCAGAATTACTTTCGCTTTGTTCGGCTAAAAGTAAATAAGGCAGCCAGCCAGGCATTAGTGCCGATTGTCATGTGCATCGGGACAATTAAGCCGAATCTCGTTCATTAACATTGTCATAATTCTTGGAAGCGCAGAAGCCACGGCGAAACTGGAGCAAATGCGGCTGTCAGTGTCCCAAGTCGGCGAAACAAATCAATATGTCCAATCAGCCGTGAGAGCTTGCAACTGCGCCAGTCTGTGCTGGCATAATGGCTTGAATCTAGCTGATCTCATTCGATTTCACACAGCTCGAAAACATAATTCAAGTAAGTAAATTAACAGAAACAATTAATTTTCTTAGTTTAGCCCATTTTGAATGATCTCTCTATAGTTTTCTGTGCTCAAGAAAACATTATTAAAGATTCTGCTTTGGAACTATTACTACTAGCTACTTTTAGTTGCTTCTTGTGGCAGAACTGAATGCGGCGACGCAGTGCCGATGCTGCGGTGCAGTGCAAATGGGCATTAAGTCAACTCGCATCGAGGAAGACATTTGTCAATCTTAGACGATGCCGAAGCTGTCGTCAGAGAAACGTATTGCAACACTTTAATGTGTCAGCGACTTTCTACGAAAACCCAGTCCGCACGGTGGCCAGGAAGGCGGGCGGAGGGGGGTTGGCCGCGAGGAGGAGACGTTCCAGTCTATGTCTTCATTTCCCAAATACAAATACAATGTTGCCCGCCAGCAGTCCGTCCGACCGACTCTCTTGGCGAGTGGCTAGAATGAATTATTTATAAATTCAATTGGCTCTGGAAATGAAGTTGATGTTACACTTAACCAAATTTGGCCTGACCGCTGCTGTTTCTGCTAATTGCCAGGCGAGCAGCTGGCAGCTGGCGAGTGGTGAAATTTTCCCCATCAAAACAAAAGACTCAGGCGACAAACTCGACGCGGTTGCAGGCCAGCCGAAACAAAAGACTCAGGCAACAAACTTGACTTTGATGTGCTGCAAGCTCCTCACTTCCCTTCCCCTTTCTCGAATAGTGCATATTCATGGCGAAATGTAAAATTAAGCGCAAAAATTTCACTGATTGGACACCGCCGGAAAAGGCCGCGAACTTCGTTTCCCAATTTTGGCAAGTCGATATTTTTTTTGGGCAACCGATTCGCTTTCGGTTTGAGTTTTGGTCTCGGCTTTTGGCTTGGGCCAAATCCAACTAGTCGATCCCAAGTTAGCCGCATTGCTCTCGAAGAAAGTGAAACTTTTTATTTTATTCCGCTTCTCTCTCTCTCTCTCTCTCTCTCTGTCTCTCTTTTTCACTCCTTTGCTTGGGACCGGCAATGCCAGCCAGTAGAGCAAACACAGCGGAAACTTTGAGCATTTTCGTTGTTGGTTATGCTTTTATGATTGCGTAGTCATGCGTTAAAAGAAAACAAAACCCAGTCGCGGACAAGGGGCAGAAGTTGTTAATATGCATAAAACGCTTAGCCCAAACGTTTATCGATTTCAACACATTTTGGGAAAAAATGACGGGGACGCGTGACCATCTTTTAATTGCGATTTCATTTTCATCAATGGCTTGTGGCCAAAGGGGACGCCACTAACGAAATGTGCCCAGTCGATTGATTAATTGATTTTTGGTCAATTAAAAGAAGATTGTATTGGTTTAGATATGAATATTTTGGCTACTTCAATCAAAGAAATTAACACCTTGGTTTAAATATATAAGAGAAAAACCTGCAACACAATACACAATAGTCACTGTTTTTTTGTTAATAATTAGAACTTGTAACATTTCAATTTTTGTATATTCAAAGCTAACAGAATTGTCAAAAAAATCTCTTCAAGACAAACTAAATATTTGAATATTTTCGGGACTATGAGCACTTTGCATTGCTTGTATAATACCAATATGTATACATTGTGACCTGTATTTACCATCTCGAGTTTCGCTGGCAGATTTACATTTGTTTCGCTGTTGCAATTGTTTAATTTTTGACACTTTCTTATGCAAGACGAGCGCCTGGGGCGATCCCCACTTACCGTTATTAGTCTAGTGATCGGCGATCGCCTATCCATTTGGGTGCGCACCATTGTTTACTTTCACTCGATTGACACTCGCGTCGATGGCAAATGGCAAATGGCAAATGGCAGATGCCGACTGCCGAATGCAAAATAGGTGCAAATAGAAATCTGTCGAAGGATTTGGCAATGTTTCACGCAGATTTCACACTCGCACGCTTACACACACTCGCAGGGCAATGAAAATTAGTGGCAAAGTCCATATTTCCATACAATCGCAAATCGTCTGCAGTTTCCGCGACCTCAGGGGTCCCGCTTCTGTTTTTTTTTTTTTCGTTTTTGTTTTGCTTTTTTTATTGTTTTCTTTGGACCGGGAGGCACTTTTCCCACTGCGCCGAAATCGAGGAAATCGAGGAGAGCCGCCGAAAAGCCTGAAATCACGTTCACACGCCTCGAACTCACGTTTGCAACTGCGACGCCACCAGCGGCTGATCAAGCCCAAGTCCCACGGCAAACGTCGGCCTCTCTCTTTCTCTTCCACCGCCGAGCACCCAGCTCCAATGCACTGCAAGAAATTTGTGGTTCTTCAGGGGACGTAAAGCGCACCATGCGCAAAGCATTCAAAATCTTGAACTAAGTCTAGAGTTGCAAAGCTGTGATTTTTGTCCATCTCTGGTTACTATTTAAATTTGTAAGTCTTTTACAACTAAAAACTATCATAAAAATAATTTTTTTTAGTTTTCATAGTTTACATTATGCGCTCAGTTAAATTCAACTTAGATTAGGATACTTTTTGGAAAGTAATAAGAACATAGAGAACTTAACTAAAGATAACTAAAGTATAGATAAGAAACTTAGAAAGTCCTACAGAGCTATTACTAACTACTTTGGCTGTTACTACCATTTTTCTTCCGAGTGGAGAGAAAATCGAGTGACGAAGTGAGAGAGATAGAGAGCGATTGAGCAGCGAAAACGCTTCTTATTTTTACTGTGCGGCTTGCTTTTGTTTTTGTTTTTGCCTTTTGGTTTGCTTTTGCAGGAAAACTTTTTCTTATTTATTATTCGTCGACAAACGCTGAAAAACGACCCAGCGCAAAAAAAAAAATAAAAACACGGGAGTACATCGACAAGAAAAAGCGCCACACGCAACGAGGAGTCTTCGGAAGACAGTCTTCGGTTCTCGTGTTGCTGCCTCCACTGCTCCACCGCTTCAATGCTCCACCGTTCCAATGTTCCGAAGCGGAGAGTGCGTCTTAGTAGGTCAGTGGTGGACCCGAGCATTTGTTGTTGCCTGGGCTTTGTTTTGATTCATTTGCGGCCGCTGGTGTTGCAAGTGTTGTTGCTGCTGCAT
Organism: Drosophila mauritiana; assembly: GCF_004382145.1. Classification (NCBI taxonomy): domain Eukaryota; kingdom Metazoa; phylum Arthropoda; class Insecta; order Diptera; family Drosophilidae; genus Drosophila; species Drosophila mauritiana. The sequence goes on along the minus strand of NC_046667.1, from coordinate 11,252,423 downwards.
GTGTTGTTGCTGCTGCAAGTGTTGTTGCTGCTGCATGTGTTGTTGCTGCTGCTGTTGCTGGCGAGGATTAGACGCCTCGTCGAGAACAGAGAGCTTGTTTTGGCGCGCATCTTCGGGACTTGATTGCGGGAACTGCACTTAGCGAGGGTTTACTGTGTCGTTTAAGCTTCAGTTGGTCTAAATGTAATAAATAAATATAAATAAATACCAAAAGCCATGCGAAACAATATGTTATATTTTCTTACGTTAATATTTTATTCGTTTTATTTTTATTTTATTTCTTTGTTTTTTTTTTTATCATTTTATAGTGATATACATATATACTTTAGTGATAGGATTAGAATACACAGCTACTAGTTACTATGATTACAATCTTTGAAACTTATACTTTTCAAGTAAACAAATGTATTTAATTACTAATTATTATTATAGTATTTATTAGGCAGTGCATTACAACTTCTGATACTGTTTAAGCCACCCACGCTGACAGCAAAAAAAACTGTTGAAAGCGCTCTGCTGTCCAGTCTAACCGCGGTTTAATTATCGTTGTGTGTTTATTATGTCCTCGCCCGCCCCCCGAGCCTGCCCACCGCCCACTATCCACCTCTCTCTCGCCCGCCGGTCAGCTCCGCCCACAAGACGCCGCACGAACAATATTGTAACCGCTCCTCATCGTCCGTTTTTTATTGGCCACGAAAACTCCCATTGAGTAAGAGTTGCGCCACCAGGCGGTGCGGTGGGTGGTGGGGTGAATCTATTGCTTGGCGGATGTAGCTAAGGTCCAGCAGTGGAGTGGGTGGTCGCTGATGGATTTTCCTGCCTTTTCGCTCCCTTTCCTGGCCGCAAAAAAAGAAACAGGTTTTCCCCCAACAATTGCCAAATAATTGCTATTGCGAAATTTTGTGCAAAAGCGGCTGGCTGCACAGCATTCATAAGCAAAGTGCCTAAGTTTGTAATAATGTTGTATCCTACGGTTAAGTTAAAATATCTTTTATATATTCCATGCTAAAGCATATTATTTTGTGTGAGTGGCACCCGAAAAAGGAATCGTATCAGCTCACTGCCATCGATATTTGGGTCAGAGCAAGTGAAAGTGCAAAAATAATAACTGTGGCTGCGGTTGCGCCTGAGAAGCAGGTTCACTTCACTCCAGTTGATCGGAGGTCTGGGCCAGGAAAGTAAAGTGCGTATCGAAAATAAAAGACCATGAATGATTCAAATGTTATAATATAATCCAGAAATATCGCTATTTCGAACTAATTAATAGGGAAAAAGTAAATGTCTTTCCTAGCAACCTTTCCTCGTTAATGAAATTATACTAAATTGTACCCTAACAATTAACTTTTATGTAATGGCATTGTATTTTAAGGGACTGCTTCTTAAACAACAGGTAATGTAATTGTACTTTGTGTAGCACTCAGTTTTAAAAATAGATATAGATTAAATATAAATATATTTATTTGCATCCTACAATTAAAATATATTTTAAAACAAAAATCATATAGCCTAAACGTTTGAAAAGACGTTAGGTGAGTTACATATAAGCCAGCTTCTGTCACACTTCGTTCTTGCATTTTCAACACTACTTTTCTCATTGTCATTACCATAACCAAAGACACTAGAATAACAAGATGCGTAACGGCCATACATTGGGTTGGCACTATGCAGCCACTTTTTTTGGTGAAGGCCAAAATTGCTCTCTTTGACGCTGAGAGCGTAAGAAATCTAAAAATAGAATTTACTTGCTTGTGTGAGTAAAAACAAGAGACGAGAACGCGTATATGTGTGCGTGTTGTGCTAGAAGACGATTTTCGGGCCGAAATCAATTCTGATCAAAGAAACGAATTTACATATTTGGAGTTGTGGCCAATTTCGTAGCAATATGATGAACTAAAATAATAATTAAAAAAAAGTTTTTTAAATTCGTTTTTAAATAGCTGCTCGAATTAGCTACCGTTTACATATTTATATTTATGTATTTTTATTTTATTTATATTATGTTATGTTAATTAATTATGTGTAATTTATGTAATAATCTTTACCTAGGAAACACCACGGGGAGGCCATTACAATTGTTACAATTGTGGGGTCCTATATTTATTAGACCTTTTTCTTCCCACACTTTTTAAAAATATCAAATTCGATAGACCAAAAAAAAAAAATATATAAAACTGAAAAACAACTGAATATAATGCGCATTTTAAATAATAAAAATTGATCATTTACATCCATCATATTAAGTCATATGACTTAATAAATATACTAAATAATAAAAGCAAATACAAAGGAAATTAAACATAAATTTTCCAAAAAAAAACATTACATTGAGAAATAAATATTTCATAAAAATAATACGTAGTAGAAAATTTATTTATTTATTTATTATTATAACTTAGATAGTATAGCATTAGCTACGGGGCTTA